>NC_083684.1:20195000-21398214 GCF_033118175.1 Dama dama
CAGCAGTCTCATAGGCGCCTGGCACAGCCCTGGCTCCTCCAAGAGCCAGCCCCAGCCCAGCGGCCCATCCTCGCCAGCCTGCTGGCCTTTTGGCCGGGCGGCCCTGGCCTGCTCCGCTGTGGCGGGCTCCCCGAAGCGAGCCCACTCCACCGCTCCAAAGCTTTGCTTACATCCCGGCTGCAAAGCCTTGGCTCTAAAAATAGGTGCCACCTGGGAGTGGAGACAGATGGGAAGCGGTGGCCCCGCCATCAGCATCCTGGCACACAGCTGGCTGCCTTGGCAGCTCCCTCGGCTGGCAGCAGGCCGGGCAGGCCCCAGTGGCTCCCGCGTGGTCCGACGTGTCCCCAAGTGGCAGGGGAGGCTGGCAGCATGGTGTGTGGGCCCCCAGGGTGGCTCCGGCTCACCTCTGCCTTCCACACCCCAAGCCCCTGTCGTAGAGTGTGTCCCATGCTGGCAGGCCCTGGGTCTCATGCTGGCCCTTCTGCTCACTGCACACCTTAGACAGGTCCTGGGGCCTGTCTGGTCTGTGCTTCCTGCTCTTTCCCCTGGCAGCGCCCACCCCAAGGGCCTGGCCAGGGTTTGGGGAGTTAAAACATGCTGAACGCCCAGGGCAAGAGGTGCTGTGACCATCACTGTCCCCAGCCCGAGGCCCCTCATCCCTTGGCTTCACTTGGTGGACCTCCCTTACCCCCTGTCTGGTCCCCTCCTCCCCTGGCCTCCCAGGTCCAGCCTGGAGTCCCGGGGTGTGGCAGGTGACGTGTCTCTGACAATCCCCTCCCTGGCCTTCCTCTGCTGGGATTGCCCCTCAGTGTGTACACTTGGGGCATCACTCAGCAACCAGAGGGAGCCCAACACACACACACACACACACACACACACACACACACACACACAGTGCGTCCCTGAACTGGAAAGAGCCCGGGAAGGCAGGTACAAAGAGCATGCTCTATTTAGACAGAGTTCCACAAGCAGCCAAACCAATCTTGTAACAACAGGAGGAGGTCAGTGATTGAATTGGGGAAGAGGGGTGTTGATTTTAAGGAGGGGCAACATGATGGAAATATATCCTCACTGGATAAACTGTTTACCTGTTGGTTCACACTCAAAAAACTGAAAATATCAGATGTTGGTGGGGCTATGAAGCAACCAGCAATGCCCCAAGTGTAGACACACCACATCACGATTGTCTACCACCTACACTGTGTGGTCACTACTGTGGATGAATGGAGCTGCTGAGGGCACCTGTGTTTTGGTTTATCGAGAATGTTAGTCTTTCTAGTAGGCAAGCAGTGATGGCCTGTGAGTCCGCTGGACACTTTCTCTGGTGACCAGTGGTGTTGAGCATCTTTTCGTGTGCTTACTGGCCATTTTTGTGTGTCTTCTTTTACTGACGTGTCTAAGTATCAGGGCCACATTTTGTTGGGTTGTTTGTATTTTTATTATGGAGCTGTTGAGTTCTTTTTTAATATTCATTTTTATTTGTTTTATGTTTTTGTGCTGGGTCTTAGCTGCAGCACACGGATCGTCAATCTTTGTTGCAGTGTGCAGGATCTTTAGTTGTGGCATGTGGGATCTAGTTCCCTGACCAGGGATTGAACCTGAGGCCTCCTGCATTGAGAGCACAGAGTCTTAGCCACAGGACCACCAGGGCAGTCCCGGAGCTCTCAGGTTTCTTTATAAACATCTATAGGAGCCACCTCCTGAGGATTGGGAGAGAGGTCGCTGCACTCATGCCCCGCGGAGCTCTTGTTCAGGTGGGGACAGTGTGTGTGTCCTGGGGGGTGGGGCGCCTGAAGGCCTCATGCTCCGAGGGGCTCTCGTCCAGGTGAAGATGGTGTGTGTCCTGGAGGGAGGGAGGAAGGGAGGGAGGGGGCCCTGATGTCTTGATGCCCCAAGGGGCTCTCGTCCATGTGGGGATGGTGTGTGTGTCCTGGGGGGCAGAGAGGGGGACCTGAGACAACACAGATCTACTCCCTCCCTGTTCTGGGGGCCAGCGTCTGAAGCTCAGGTCCACCTCTCTCTCTGTTGGCTCTGGGGAAAGTTCCTCCTGCCTCTTCTGGTTCCTGGGGCTCCAGGCGTCCTCGGCTGTGGCCACCTCCCTCCCGTCTCAGTCTGTCCCCACGTGGTCTCCGTCTGTGTGTCTGAATCTGTCTCGTGAAGACTTCAGTCTTTGGGTGCAGAACCCCCTCAGCCCAGGCTGGTCTCATCCTGAGTCTTCACTCAGTCCACCTGCGAAGGCCCTTGATCCAGACGTGTCGCGTTCCCAGGCTTCGGATGTGGATGTGCCTTTTTGGGAGACGCTTCAACCCAGACAGAGGCATCTGTGAGACTAAAGCAGGGATGGGAGGGAGCTCAGCCCCCTGCCCTCCCGCTGCCGGCCCTTTCCGTGAGCTGCTCCACACGCCGTCTTGGTGAGTTGTGGTGACAGGGGTATGATCGCACGCGCCACGGATACAGGGAGGCCGCAAGTGGGCATCCCCCACGCCTCCCTGCCCCACTCAGATGCTCTGGCCCCGGCTCTGCACTTCCTGTCTCTGTCACACGTCGCCAGCACGGAGCCAGGTGATGGCCAGTGATAACCTCTCGGAACCTCTGCTTCCTCATCTGGGAGAGGGAGACAATGTCCCTCCAGATCAGTGGGGATGTGAAGGGAGGGAGGCTTGAACCGCCAGCTCCTCAACTGTGACGACCGTGTCTCAGATGGTGCTCCCACCAACGCCCAGGGTCCCCAGGAGCTGTGGGTGGAGTTCCTCGTCAGGGACCCCTCATCAAACTGGGTTGTGTGAGGCATGAGGACTTGGATCTGGAGGGTGCAGATCACTGGGGAAGGACCCTATGGCAGGAGGAGAGGGTGGGAGAGAGGACGGGGGTGCACGGGTGGAGAGTGGGGGTCAGGAGCCCCTCACCCCATCCTCAGCCCTCCTCTCCACACAGCCAATGGGCAGCAGAAAGATGTCAGCCACCAACAGCCCTGCCTCCCTCATTGCAGAGAAAATATTCCCTGAAAGACATTAAAATGAAGTAAATAAAAGAGATAAAAATGGAAATATCAAGGCAGCAACTTCTTCTCTTCTGATTACAAAGCAGGCGGCGGGCGGCGCGGGCCCTTGAAGACGCAGCTGCACAGCCGGGCCGGCCTGATAAGGGCCCGCCGCCTGTGCCCATGAGATAAAGCCACAGTGCTGCCTGGCTCAATCCCGCCCGGCCATCAGTATTCACACGCGGCCGCTGGCACTCAGATAGCGCAGAGACGGCTGCCTGCCGCCAAGCCCCTATTAATCCGCTCTCAGGCATTTAGACTCGTTGGAGAGCGC
The DNA here is from genome assembly GCF_033118175.1 of Dama dama. Taxonomy (NCBI): domain Eukaryota; kingdom Metazoa; phylum Chordata; class Mammalia; order Artiodactyla; family Cervidae; genus Dama; species Dama dama. The sequence goes on from NC_083684.1 coordinate 20,198,315, forward strand.
CTGAGTCCATCTCGTCCCTCCTCCCACCCTCCTTCGAGTCGCCTCTGAGTCTGCAGTTCACTGGGAAGTGAAGTTTTCAGCTGCAGGGGAGGGACCAAGAGGGGCGGGGAAGGGGGTCCCTGCACCTGCACACCTTCAAGGGGCAGGCAAGGGTAGCCCCCACCTGGCCCAGACTTGGGGGGCTGCAGTGATTCCGGAAGGAAATGACTCCTGTTGGTTCCGCAGAGCGAGCCGGTGGCGGGGCTCCGCACCTCCTGGTCTTTTGTGTGTTGGAGCCACCCTTTCCTCCCGAGTTGTCAGCTGCCGGCAGGGACCCAGGCCAGCAGAGGAACACACACAGCATGATGACAATGACGGGAAAGGGGCACTTGGGCGCGACAGGAGCCGGGAGGACGCCTGGCCAGGCCTGTGCTCATACTGTCGGGGCTCCCAGGGGCCTGGCTTCTTCCTGGTCTTCAGCATGCTGGGCTCACTGAGCTCAGGCTTTCTGCTCGTGCACCTGCCTCCCTGAGATGTCCACCGGCCCCCTCCTCACAGAGGCCCTCCGGGCCACCCTGAGCCTCCCTGCCCCTCCCCCACTGCACTCACAACGCAGGGGTCGCAGGCACGGGTGTTTGTGCCATTGTGCCCACCGCTGACCCTGGAGCTAGAGCAGTGCTGGCACGTAGCGGGTGTCCAGTGGTGCTTACTGAGAGAAGGCGGGAGGTCAAGTGGGGCACCTGGTTCAGACCCTGGGAGGAAGACGGGCATGGGAATGTGGGTGGATGTGTCCAGTGGGTGGACGAATGGACAGTAGAAGGAAGACCTCCAGGCAGAGGGACTGCCCTGTGCAAAGACCGTGAGGTAGAATCTGATGCAGCTGGGGGGTCGGTGAGGCGGAGGATGCAGGTGGGCCAGGAGACACACCTCAGGCTGAGAAGACTCAGTGGGGGGTAAGGGGGTTCTTCCCAACATCAACAAGAAAGCTTGTCTAGCTCCTCTGGGCACCCTGCACCCCTGCACCCACATCCAGCACACACACAGCACTTCCACACCTGGCCAGGTACTACGGCATCTCCGAATCAGTGATGCTGGTGGAATCCCAGTCCTACTGACTAACCTCAGGAGAGGCCTCAAGCTGCCCTGCACCCCTCCCCCAAGGCTGCCCATCTGGGGCTGCAGCCCCTCCTCAGTGCCCTCTTCCCCGCCCACGCAGGGAAGAATCTAGATAGATTCTTCCATCATCTTATCATAAACAGGTTACCATGGGAGTGGACCAAGGCAGGAGGGAGCACCCTTCCCCCAAATGAAGCAGAACCCTGGAGGGAGGCTGTGTCCCTGCTCAGTCTTCTTCTAGGAGGGGTCCTGTTCACATCAACAGCAGTGTTTCCTGGAGCCGAGGACTGTGGGTTACCTCTGTGGGTGAAGACCACTATTCTAAATATAATTAGGACACACCGCTCACGGAAACAGCAAACACTGTGAGAGCTGGTTTAGGGGACGTGTGCCCAAGTGTGGGGATGCCCAGGACTGCTTGCATCCACCCTGGACCCTCCTGTTTTGCACATGTGCACTGGCCCAGGCTCATAGCCTGCCCTCACTACCCCTGGTCCACAGCTGAGGAAACTGAGGTGCGGAGTGGCTGGCCTGAGTGAAGGCAGCTCAATTTCGCAGTGGACAGATGAGGCAGGTGTGCTGGGTGCATGCTTCCGGTGGGATGCCCCCAGATCAGCCTCCTCTCCTCTATGAGCATCCATTTCCTCATCTGTAAATAGGCACTGCTGCTGTCACACTGCACACAGCTCATCCCCACTCCCCCTGCCTCCTCTGGTGCCAGAGGCAGAAGGGATGAGATCTTACCTCCTGGCTGAGGTCATAGCAGCCAGCACATCCAAAGGAAAATGCACAAAATGCAGAGAGGAAATAGTTTAGAAAGTCCAAGGGCACAAAAATAGCCAAACTCCTAATTTTTCTAGTCAACAAGGTGTATATTTAGTCTTGCGAGCCTCCAGGTCTGGGAAGCATCAGTCCTGCATGTGAGGACAGTTATCTTCTGGGCTGAGGCACTGCCTCCTCCAGCGTCTGTGCTCAGAGCTGCCCTTCACCTCCTGGCCGCCAGTGCTATTGCTTCCCCTCCCTCAAGGCCAGGCTGCTTCTGCATCTGGCTTCATTCATGAGCAAATGCCAAGTCACCCAGATCCAGAGCTCCTAGTCAGCTGGAAAGCTCTGTGCAAATTTCAGCATCATTAATAATCACTGATGAGAACTATAAATAAATGAGAATTATAATAGGAAGGTCTTTCTCAATAGTGAGTACCCAGGGAGGCACAGGGAGCCTTGGCTGATGCACCTGGCTCTCCCGGACTCCCCATCACCAGCTGACTCTTGCACCCAGGCCAAGCTGTGGGCTGCTTCTGGGGGTTGCAGCTGTCCATGGTGATCTGAGACAGACTGACCTCTTCCGTAGCTCCTCTTTCTGGCTCCAATGCACAATTAACCTCAGTGTTCCCACGTGTAAGGTGAGTGTGGTGGTCAACTGCTACCTAGGATCAGTCGGCATCCCATCAGTCTTGCAAGGTAAGTGCATGAAATTGTGGGTCCTATGTCTGGGTCTGACTCCTGACTCCTTCTTTCAAGCGGTGGGACTCAGGGTAAATCACTTCCTGCTCTGCATCTGAGATTCCTCATCTGTACAGTGGACATGACAGGGCTGCCCTCACAGGCGGTTGTGGAGATTAAAAGAGTTGACACAGGTGGTGCACATTGCACACCCAGGCACGAATGGAGCCACAGCTTTTGGTGTTGTGGCCACGGCCCCAACTCCCCCAGATGAGCCTGCACCGGTCCTTCTGGAAGTGTCGCTCTGTCCGTGGTCCTGAACCACAGTCTTGTGGGAAAAGTTGCTTCCTCCATCCCAAGATCCAGGCACACTGTCCAACTCTCCCATGCAGTCTGTGTCAGGTGAGGGGCAAGAAAGTGTCAGGAGAAGTGAGTTAGCAGAGTAAGTAGAGAGAGAAGAGGAAGAAAGACACAGACAGTGGCAGACAGACAGACAGAGAGGGTCAGTCAGAGGATGCCACCTCCTCTGCAGCAATACATCTCGGGCTAGAAAGTTACCCAGTTTGGGAAGCCAAGCCTCTACTTTGTTCTCATGGATCTCCAGCCACCCACCTACCCTCACACCCACCCATCCAGACATCCAGCCTTTCACCCACCCACCCACCAACCCACCCACTCACTCACTCACTCACCCACCCACATTCACCCGGGTGGACCATGTGCTCAGGTGCTGTGCCAGCCGTTGGGAAGCACAGTAATGACACTACCAGGTACCAACCATCAAGCTCCCAATCTAAGTTGGGGTTTCAGACAGGGGTGCACACACCCTGGGGGCTGCAAGGAAGGAGATATAGGCACCTCTATTTGCATGCATCTGATCTCATCCCATTATTATTATTTTATAAAACATTTTCTTTTTTTATTTTTGGTAGTGCTGGGTCTTTGTTGCTGCATGTGGGCTTCCTCTAATTGTGGAGCTCGGGCTCAGTAGTCGTGGCACAGGGGTTTAGTTGCCCTGTGGCACGTGGAATCTTCCTGGACCAGGGATTGAACCTGTGTCTCCTGCATAGGCAGGTGGATTCTTTACCACTGAACCACCAGAGAACTCCCCATCCGTTATTTAAACAACTCCATCTGTGCCTCTGTTTGCAGGGAGGGTGGTACTCAGCACGTATCTCCTCCAGGGACTGCAGTCAAGGGAGGAGCGACTCAGCCAGATAAGCGTGAACTCAGCAGCTCAGACTGGAAGAGCCTCTAGAGAGGGCTGTGAAGCTGCAGGACACGCAGTGTCCAGAGACCTAGGAGGTCTCCTAGGAGGAGGTGAGGACATGTGGGTCTTGGAGGAGGAGTCTGTGGGGTAGAGAAGTTGGTGAAGAACATTGCACAGGCAGAACCAGCACAGCAGGGGCTGGACACTGGCAGGCACTGCAGAACTGCAGAGTGGGCAGCTGCTCGGGATACTGAGTATGGGGCTGGGGAGCGGTAGGGGGCAGGGCAGGGTCGGTTCAGCCTTTGATGCTGGTTGGCCAGGCAACTTGAACTCCACCCTAGTGGGTGACAGAAGCTGCTGATGAGGACCCCAGAATCAGATCTCCCACGTCGGCATGTGCGTGAAGTTCTGTGGGGCCCCAAGAGGACAGCGAGGCTGGCACTGCTGGGGGAGATAGGGGATCGGGCCATGTCTGGGGAGTCAGGTCTGCTTGTTGTGTTGTGTATCAGCTGATTCTTTATTCTAAAAACTATTTATCTGGCTGTGTGGGGTCTTAGTTGTGGTATGTGAGGACTTCATTGCATCATGCAGGATCTTTTGTTGCAGTGCATGCCCTCTAGTTGGGGCGTGTGGGCTTATTTGCTCTCCTGCATGTGGGATCTTAGTCCCCTGGCCAGGGGGTCAAACCCATGTCTCCTGCATTGCAAGACGGAATCTCAACCATTGGACCACCAGGGAAGTTGCTATCAGCAGAATCTTGCTGTGTAGCAAAGCACCCCTCATCTAAGTGGCTTCCGACGACAGTGATTGACTATTCCTTGTAACTGTGGGTTGGTGGCTTCTGCCTGGGTTTATGTTGCAGTCACTTCAGGTAAAGGATCTCTGGGCTTGACAGGCCATTACAGCATTGCTTACATGCTGGCAGGTAGAGTCAGCTGTCCAGGGCCTCAGCCCCCACGAGCTGCCCAGCCTCCTCCCATGTGGGCTCAGGGTGGCATTCCAAGAGGGTGAAGTGGAGGCCGTGTGACCTCTTAGGGCCAAGGCTCCGAACTCACACGACATCACTTTTGCTACGATCTATTGACTAAAGCAAGTCAGAGGCCTGCCCAGGCCAGAGGGTGGGGGAAATGCACCACTTCATGGGAGTTTCTACACATCCTTTGCAGGCACATTTCATCATCGGGTATCTCCGTGCCGAGGACTGTGTGTGCTAAGTGCTCACAGGTGTTTGTTGAGTACCTGGCTCTGGGATGTTTCAGGAAGGGAGAGGGGAGAGGTGCAAACCTGCAGAGGTAGAGAGGTGTGAAAGGACAGGTCAAGGGAACCTGGAGGGGCTCTGTGAGCTGGAGCTGCGGATGGAGGTGGATTTGGGGAGGTGGTCAGTTAGGAGCTGGCCAGGTGAGCAATGGGGGAAGCCTAATGTGGGAGGGGTAGTGAGGTTGGGGAGAGTCATGGAGGGAGAGTGAGGGGCCTTAGGGAAGGCTGACATTCACCCATCTGGACGAGGGAGGGACGCAGGATAGCTCCTGGCTCTGATCTCCTACTGTGTTTCCAACTCCCTCTGCTCCTGGCCCACGGGCTCTTCCCAGGTCCTGAGGGAGACCCAGTTCTGTCTCTTCACTCCCACATGAGCCAAGCATCCAGCCCAGAGAGGAAAAATCCTCAGATCCAGAAACCACCAGGGAGAGCTTTAAAAAATGCAATTAAATGGAAAATAATTAAATCCAATTAAAAATGAACCTTGGGGGGACTCCTGCCACTGCTGTTGGCTGTTTTCCGAGTGAAGGCCCAGACCGCCTCCACCCTGTCTTGGCAGCCTTCCCGGTGCTCACCGGGCTGGGTTTTTAAGGTGGAAGGAAGAAGCTGAGATCCCACATGACAAGGAGCAAGTAAGCCCCTGCCCCCAACACTTGCTGGGGCCCAGGATGCACCTGATCCTTCCCTGCCTCTCTGGCTCCCCAAAGCCCACCCCACCTCTCGCTGGCCACCTGGTGAGCCTGTTTCTCCTGAGTCAGGTGCCCACCAAGGACGTGCCAGAAGTGTATTTGTTCAGCACTGCCCCCAGCCTCTCTGAGTTGTGATCCTCAGAGCCACCCAGCGTGGTGAAATGCAGATTCACTGGCCCCACCCCGCCCAGGTTGGTGAATCTCAGGGCTCTGAGTTTACACCAAGCCTCAGGGATTGTGCTGGCCTGTTGCCCGAGTCCAGGGCCTTCCCTTCAGAGCAGATTTGTTGGTGGCGCAGAGAGGGGGCCTGGCTGAGGCTCTCAGGGAGCATGTGGGTCTAGGAGGACGCACTTGGAGAGATCGAGGGCATTGGCCAGTGGGGGCAGGTGAGGAGGGCAAGGGTGCCCTTTATATCTGTACACCCCACCTAGGAAGCAGCCGGCTGAGATGGGCTTTCTCAGGAATCTGATGAATCCCTCCCCTGCCTCATGCATTCCAAGCAGGGCCACAGCTGTTTGCCAGGTGGGGGCTGAGTTCCAGGCCAAGAGTCCACGAGGCTGTCTCCCCAGGGCCTAGCAGTCTGTGAGACCGAACTGCTCAGAGTCATCAGCAGGACAGGCTGTGGAGGGGACATCTGGAACCTCTGTCCCCAGAGACCTGGGGTCCAAGGTGGAAATCCCATAGAGGGTGGCTGAGGAGGCCTCTCTGCTCCCAAATAATGCTCCAAGGCCGTCACTGACCAGAAATCCAGACTTGGAGGGAGGGCAGAGTCTGGAGAAAGTATTCTTCTTGTTAAAAAATGTAATGACAAATGGAGAACACTTATGTGCCAAAAGCAACACGTGTGTGTGTGCTGTCGTTTCAGTCGTGTCCGACTGTTTGTGACCCCACGGACTATAGCCCACCAGACTCCTCTCTCCATGGGATTCTCCAGGCAAGAAACCTGGAGAGGGTTGCCATGCCCTTCTCCAGGGCATCTTCCCAACCAGGGATCGAACCCATGTCTCTTACGTCTCCTGCATTGGCAGGTGGGTTCTTTACCGCTAGTGCCACAACAAAAGCAAATGACCAGCACAGTCAGGCAGCCCTCAAGGTGTCCCTTGTCCATAACTCTCCAGGAGACCCCCAGAGAAGACTGACCCAGTGGAGGAAGGGAGCTCCAGAGCCAAGGGCAGAATGGCCAGAACCCTCTGAATGGGGTCACTGAAGATGGGGCTCATGACCGGTTCCTCTAGCCGAAGGGCTGACCGTGGAGGAGAAGACAGCCTCGATGGTACCCCTGCCACGTGTCGGAAGAATGCTCAGACCCCTGCCCACCATTATGCAGGCAGCTCACACTGGGGCCTGGCTCTGGGTCTCCAAACGGCCAGGGTATCAGTGCTGAGGGTCTCTGGGTTCTGGGTCCTTTTCCCCACCTGCCTCTTCCTTCCTCTCGCCACCTGGGGTCCCACTAGCACCCCCGGTGGACCCCGATCTCCCAAACGTCCTGCCTTCCAACCCCGCCTGCAGGCCTTCCTTCCCAACACAATGCAGGCATCTTGCTAGAGTACAAGGGAGGGGCCTCCAGAGGCAGATCTGCGGCCACATGGCTGCTTGCTCTGGATTTCCCTCCTCCACCTGCGCAACAATTTCCAGCAAGGTGTGAAGGCAACTCCTGCGCAGGCGCAGTGTCTTCTGATGCTCATTGGGTCCAGCACATGTCAATCATCTACATGGTGGAGGAGCTTAAGCCGACCGGAAGTTGGGCTGGCTGCCATTGGCTGACAGGTCTGATGGAGGCCATCTCCTCAGGTTGTCGAGGCAGATGAGGCCAGTGGCCAGGGCAAGGTCAGGACCCAGAGGGACTGGCCTCGCTGGTCTGGGCCACTTGAGGGGCTGGTCCTTCAGCCACTCCTCACCTCACCCTACTCCTTCCCCCACAGGAGCTTCGTGGGGGAAGGGCTCAGATGGACTCCGGGAAGCGACTGGGGGTCCAGCTGCCGTGCCTGTGCTGCCTGACAGGGATGTCCACGGTGGTGCAGGGCGCGTCCTGGCAAGGGGGCCACGGAGGAGGGCTCTAGGGCCGCCGGCTGGTGACAGCTGGAAAGACAGGGACAGGAAGGTCAGGCCCTGCTGGCGGGGGCGCCCAGCCCCAGCGGCTCCTCAGCGCCTCCTCAGTGCAGGGGCAATACCTGAGTCAGGGCTGACTGCTTCCCTGGGGAAATAGTCCCCCGAGTCAGACGCCTTCTGTCTCCAGCAAGCAGAAATGGCCTGGGGGTTCCCGCCTTCTTGGGGCTGGGCCACTGGCTTCATGACGTTCCGGGGGCTGCTTGAGGCTCCCTCAAGAGGGAAGGTCTGGCTGCCAGGACGCAGTGGTGAAGTGAGGTGGCAGAGCCAACAAAAAGGACTTTCACGGGCTGAAATGCGAGCTGCTGCCTTGTCCTGCGGGGCTCACGGGCCCTCCCGATGGACGTCTTCGACGGCAGGTTCAGAAATGGGCATGAGACCCCGCAGAGGGAGACTCCTGGGAAAGGTGCTTCTGGCTTTTCAGGGAGGTCCTGGGAGGACCACCACCTTTCTGTCTATGTGAGTCACCCCATGTCTGCATGTAATGCCCAGATCGCCAGGGCTTCTCAGACCAGCCCCAACCACCGTGGGGACCTGCAAAGGGTCTGAGGGTCATCAGTTACTCCACCCTGGTTTCGAAGATCCTGGCAGGACACTAGCATCCTGGACCAGAACCAGAGGGCTGTGTCACCCACAGCACGGTGGGAGCTCGAGTTTCCTCACGGCCCTGATTTCCCTCCCCGGATGTGGTCCAGGTAGGTGTTGTGCATGCAGGGTGCCTGAGGAACGGTGAGCCGAGGAAACCTGAGAGTATCATGTGGGCTGTAGGCAAATGGGCCTGTTCTTACGTCAGAGAACAAATCACCCTGCCCTCCACTTGGAGGGGCGATTTCCCTGTCAAGGCCGCTTGACGGGCCAAACAGGCATCCTTGAAAAGACAGCCTGAGCACAAGGTGCCGATGACTGTGCTGGTGAGATGTGCAGATGTGTGTGGGGACAAGGCAGAGGGGGAATGGGGACTCTGCTGAATCAACCCATGTAGGACCCAGCCCGTATGTGGGCTTCCATTTGGGAGGACACTTTTCCTTATTGTCTCAACATGTTTCCACAACCATCAGCATTGGCGGGGATCCACTTTTCTCTCCATTCACATAGTCTTACCTGCTCTTGACAGTGTGATGTGGGCAGGTAATGAGAACTCTGCTCACCATGCTAGGGGGTGCTTAGAGTCCAGTGGAATTTTGTTGGCAAAAACGTTTAAAAAACTACAGATTTTGTCAGGAGACACATGAGTGTCTCCATTTCTTCTCTTCCTTCTGGTCAGAGATTGGAATCTGGATTCATTTCCTGGGTGCTTTGTTCCACAGCTGAGATAAGTGTGCAATCAGAAGGAGGAGCCATTCCTTTCCCACTGTCCCCCTGCCCTTGGTAGATGTCTGTCAGAGTGGCCCTCGGCCCAGCCAAGGCAGGGGCTGAATCTGGCTGTGCAGGCGGAGAATGTGCTGCCAGAGACTGAACACTGTCTTCCCAGATTCACATGTTGAGACCCAACCCCTGGTGTGATGGCATTAAGGGGGGCCTCCGGGGTGATGAGGTCATGGGGGTAGAGCCCCATATGGCTCCCTCTCCACTTCTTGCAGGTGAGGGCACCGTGGGAGGGTACTGTCCGCAAGCTGGGAAGGGGCTCTCACCAGACCCTGAGTATGTGGGCATCTTGACCTTGGACTTCCAGCCTACAGAACTGGGGGAGCTCCGTGGTGGTTGTTTGAGGCCCCCAGTCTGCCATATTCTTGTCATAGTGGCTAAAACGGGAGACGGGGTGGGGGTGCAGGGTAGAAGAGAAGTGAAGACCGTCCTGGGCACATTTGTGTTCACCACTGGCAGGTGATACCTGGGTTTTACTGAGTGATGGCAAGAGGGTGAGCCACCTTGGGGCTAACTAGAGCTATCTTGGTGGGCATGGCGGCATCACCAAGGCTTCTGTTTGAGTGTCGCCCATTTGCAGATCTTCCTTGGGTAGAGTCTGTTCTGTTGCCTCTTTTCCTACTGACTTGTCGGGGTTCTTCATACATCTGAGGAGACAGCTTATTTCACAGCAATGGGAAAGGAGGCAACACAGGCCACTGTGCACCAGCCCCTCCTACATACGAAGTGAGCAGGGGACCACACGAAGCTCTTGACCACAAGAGGGGCTCCAACATGTCCTGGGGGAACAGACTGGCTCAGCTGTGCTCCAACCGGTGCTCCACACACTCACTGACCAGCTGTGGGGAATCTGTGACCATCCTCAGAAGGCTGTGAGGTGTGTTCTGAGAAATGAGTGGGAAATGCTGACCCAGCCTGGTCCTACCTAGAGCAGGACTCATGGACAGGCTCATGCATACACCACCCACCGCACACACAAATACACATGCAGACACCACAGACACATACAGCACGCACACATGCACACACAACACCCACACATACACCCACACTGAGCCCTCCGTGGTGGCTGCCCTCCAGCGAGCATCCTGGGGCCCCTCCCCAGGGGCTCAGGGCTCCCCTCCTCCTCAGCTCCTCCCCCCTGCCTGAGGCTGGCTCTGCCACGCGTCACGTCCCCTGAGCTCCACGACAGCTGGCTGAGCTTAATGAAGCCCCACAGCGCGCCAGGGTCCACCTGGCGAGGAATTACCAACAACAACAAAATAGCAGACACTCGAGGCGGGGTGAGGAGGCCAGGGCTGGGGCCTCCCGAGTAGCCCTCAGGTCCTGGCTGCACTGACCCACTCAGATACCACATGCCGGCCAGGGTGGTGGGCCTGGGTCTGCAGACCTCCCATCCTTCACTGTGCAGGAGGCCGCAGACAGCCCTACTCCACAGGGGAGGAGGCTGTGGTGTCCATACCTGGGTGCTGCCCAGGGCACAGGCACGTCCCCAGCTCACAGGGTCCAGGCAGGATGACACAAGAGGACTGAGGCCTATTTCTGGAGCGGGTAGAAGGGGCTCTAGATTTGTCATGAAAGTGGAGGTCTCCCTCCATGATGTCTTGGCTTTCCACGGGGGGATCAGGGAAAGGTGGTGCCAGCAGAAAGGGCCCAGAGTTTGGGGCTGGGAGGAGCAGTGGGGTCCCCTGGATGACTCACCGCCCTGGACGCCCAGGATCCTTTAGCTGACAGAGCCTGGGCTCAGCAGAGAGCCTCCAGTGGAGGGTGTGGGGATCCTGAGTGCAGCCTGCAAGGCTGGAGCTCTGATCACTGCCCCCGATGCACCCGCCAGCCCCCCACGATGGAGAGGAATCTCTTCCTGGCTCCAGGCACTGTGTTGACTTGAGAGAGGAGGGCACCGGGGGGACCCATCTGGGAAGGCACTTTGCAGGAGCCTCAGTGCTGGGCAGGGCTGGGCAGGGCTGGGCAGTGGGGCACGAGGGCCACCTGTGCACCCAGGTTGGTTCCTTGAGAAACCGTATTTATGACCTGCACCCCATCTGCTTCTGAAAGGGTTTTGGGGAAACAAGAAATTGAGAGACTGTGGAGGCAGAAGTGGCGGGTCGATACTCGATCAACTTGGGGTCCTGGCATCTAAGGAAAAAGGGTAGCAAGGATGTGGCACCTACAGATTCATGTTTGCAATTCAGATTTCCCAAGAAACTGTATGAGATGGAGTTGCTTTCAAGGGAAAACCCTGTAAGGCCTAGAGTGGGAATGACACCATCCACCTGCTCGGTGGGCGGGCACAGGGCTGATGGCCAGAAGCTCAGTGAAAGCGGTGACACGGCTGTCACTGCCGTGGTCATGTCACTGACTGTCATGTCAGATCCTTGGAGAGCAAGGTCCTGTCACACCTCCTGCTCAGGCCGGTCCTTGTCTGTGCCCATCGTCCTGAGGTGACCACCAGTGGTGCCCCTTTCACTCTCCAGGAGTCTTGGCCTGGTGGATAAATGATAGGGTTACCATACGTGTGTACAGTATTTATGTTTCTGCTTTATTACTAATGCAGTAATAAAGCAGAGTCCCTCACCTCCAGGGGCATGTGCTACCAAAGAATTGACAGGATACAAAGTCCAGAGAACAAGAAGGGGTGTCGCTGTTGGAGGGGCCACTGTCCTTGGCCTGGAAGTTGAAGATGAAAAGAAAAGATGCAGGAGCCCCACTTTGGCAGCTCCACGTGGCCTCCCTGCCATGGGCACCAGAAGAGCTCTGCCCACGCTGTGTGATTTTCGCAGGAAATGAAATCTCTCTGAGCCTTTTACCTTCTCATTGTGAACCCAGGTTGCCCTGAGGGTGAGCGGTGGTGGGTGAATCCCCAGGTGGTGCCCATGGCAGATGCAAGGGGAAAGCCACAGGCATTGGGCTTACACCGCCATCCCCTGTGCCCTCCTCAGCAAAACCCAATGACTCACCTTCCTAGCTCCAAACAGCCTCCAATTAAGAAAAAAAAAAAAGTTTTATTTATTGTTTTTTGGCTGCATTGGTCTTGGTTGCTTCTTGGGCTTTTTTCTCTAGTTGTGGCGAGTGGGGTGCTACTCTCCAGTTATGGTTCATGGGCTTCTCATTGTGGCTTCTTTTGTTGCAGAGCACAGGCTCTATAGCACACAGGCTTCGGTAGTTGCAGCACGTGGCCTCAGTAGTTGCGGCTCCTAGGCTCTAGAGCACAGATTCAATAGTTGTGGCACAAAGGCCAAGTTGCTCTGTGGCATGTGGGATCTTCTCAGACCAAGGATCAAACCCATGTCCTCTACATTGGCAGGCGGATACTTCACCGCTGAGTCACCAGGGAAGCCCCAGCCTCCAGTTTTTGCCATGTGGCGAGGGGTTCAGTCATGAATTCATTTTAAAAAATCAGATGTACATCTCTTCAGAGTTTCTGTTTTCTTCTTGTATCAGTTTTAGTAATTTGTGTTTTTCAAGGAGTTTGTCCATTTTCTCTGTGTGTCAAATTTATTGGCACAAAGTTGTTTATAATATCGCTTTGTTTTATTTTAATGTCTATAGGATCTGTGATGATATCCTATCTTTAATTCCTAATATTCATAGTTTGTTTCTCTTCTCTCTGTCTCTGTTCCTCTTCTCTTGAGTAATATAACTAAAGTGAAAGTGAAAGTTGTTCAGTCGTGTCCAACTCTTTGCGACCCAATGGACTATACATTCTATGAAATTCTCCAAGCCAGAATGCTGGAGTGGGTAGCCTTTCCCTTCTCCAGGGCATCTTCCCAACCCAGGGATCGAAGCAGGTCTCCCACAATCCAGGCGGATTCTTTACCAGCTGAGCCACCAGGGGAGATACCAGAGAACTGAACCTTAGATCACTTATTACAAATCATTTACCTTTTCCAACGCAAGCATTTAAAGCTACCAGTTCAGTTCAGTCGCTCAGTCATGTCTGACTCTTTGCAACCCCATGGATTACAGCATGCCAGGCCTCCCTGTCCATCACCAACTCCCGGAGCTTGCTCAAACTCAAGTCCATCTAGTCAGTGATGCCATCCAACCGTCTCATCCTCTGTCATCCCCTTCTCCTCCTGCCATCAATTTTTCCCAGCATTACGGTCTTTTCCAATGAGTCAGTTCTTTGCATCAGGTCACCAAAGTATTGGAGTTTCAGCTTCAGCATCAGTCCTTCTAATGAATATTCAGGACTGATTTCCTTTAGGATTGACTGGTTTGATCTCCTTGCAGCCCAAGGGACTCTCAAGAATCTTCTCCAACACCAAAGTTCAAAAGCATTAATAGTTTTCACTTTAACCACTGCTTTGGCTATGGCCTACAAATTTTGATATGTCATGTTTTCATTGTTATTTAATCCAACATATTTTCCAGTGTCCTTTGTGATGTTTTATTCATGGATTATTTAGAAGTTTTTAGTTTAATTTCCAAGCATTTGAGGGCATTTTACAAATATCTTTATCTAATTGATTTCCTGCTGTACTAGGCTAGAGAATATATTTCATATGATTTTAGTGGGGTTTTTTTTTTTGCAATTATTGAGACATATTTTATGGTGAATAATCCATGTTCATTTGGGGAAAAAAGTGTTTGTTCTGCTCTTGCTTGGTGGAGTGCCCTACAAATGTCACGGAGATCATTTGGTCGATGCTGTTGTTGAAGTCTTTAAACCCCTTGCTGATTTTCTGTCTCCATGGCTGACCACTTACTGAGAGAGGAATGTTAAAATCCCCAACTGGAGTTGTGGATTTGTCTCCCTTTAGTCTGTTAGTTTTTGCTTCACAAATTTTGAGGCTTCTAAGTGCATACTCACTTATGATTATGATGAATTGAAAATACACTGTATTTCACCTGCAGTTTTAAGGACTTTTTTGTGCAAGATATAGACTATCAGTTTCGCAGATGTCATTTTTTGTACTATGGACTGCATTATTTTGAGGAGGAGTCAACTGTATTTCTCATCCTTGTCTCCTTGTGATATGCTGCTTTTTGAAGTGATCGCTGTATATTTGGCTTTAGCATATTCTTGGGTATGAGTAGTTGGGTTTTTGTTTTTGTTTTAGTTTATTTTTCTTGGTTTTATTGATTTGTGGGTTGATATTTTTCATCAAATTTGGGAAATTTTCAGTTATAATTTCTTCAAGTTTTTTTTTCCCTGCTCCACTCTCTTCCCTCTCTTCCTGCCACTTAAATTGTTTATATATTGGACTGCTTGATATTGTCCCATGGGTCACTGGGGGTCTTTGTTGTGTTGTTTTTTTTTTTCAGCAAATGAAAAAACCTACTGTTTTTATTTGGAAATAATTTCAACGTATACAAAGATACAAGAATACTACAGAAAAAACCCAACACTCACTTTACTCAGATTCACCTACTGTTACTGTTTTACTTCAGCGCTGTTTTTGCTTCCTTTCTTTCTGTCCCTCTATCCATCCATCCATCCATCTTGTGTATATACATATATATGTATGGATGTGTGTGTATATATATATAATATTTTCATCATCAACTTGAGGGTAACATGTAACTATCACCTTCTTTATCCCTAAATACTTTAGCATATTAATATGTTTCACGATATTAGGGACATTCTTTTATGTAAATGACCACAATAGTTTCCAACTTCAGTAAATATACAATGAAACAACATTTAAACAAATTTACCATCCACTTATCAATTTTACTTATTAACAAAATAAAATCTTCATAGCATTGTTTTCCCCTCCAGCATGGGATCCAGTACAGAACCAAATATTGCATTTATGTATCAGCCTTTCAATGGAATGTTGAAACAGGCTTTATCTTTCATGTTGTTTTTTTTTTTTTTGAAGTATATAAGAATATACAACAATATCTCTTATTTAGGGTTATCTGATATTTCCTCTTATTTGATTCAGGTTATACATTATTGACCAGAATATCACATAAGCAATGTTGTGTCCTTTTCAATGTATTGTATCTAGAAGGGTATGATGTCTATTTGCCTTGGTGATGTTAATTTTGATTATGTGGAAAAGGTACACTATTTGCTTACTAGAGAGTCATTATTTTTTACCTTGAAACTATTAAGCAACCTATGAGGATTTCTTGAAGACCATGCAAATATCCTGCTCCCCATCAAAATTACCCCTTATTCAGCATCTATTGGTGACTCTATCCTGGGACAATCTTTGGGACTAAAATTGATCCAGCTTCAGTTCCCCTCCATGTTTGCCACTCTATACTCAGCGCTCTACTATAAGCAGGAGCCCTCCTTATCCCTTATCGATTTATCTACCTATTATCAGTATGAATGCATGTATTTCTATCTTGTAATTGGTTTATAATTCATCACTGTACTCAGTTATACTGGCACTAAAATTGTATCACTTTTGGCTGGTGTTACCACCTTCAAACTGATCTGTTATTTTTAAAATCACTTCCTTTACTTCTGACATGACAAAATATTATAGGTTCATCTTGCCCCTATTCTGCTTCTGTCCTATAAACAGCTCTTTCTCTAAGAAGCCCTTGATCCTTACATTAAGGCATGCTATTGATGCGAACTTGCCCCCCGCTTCAGTGTAGTTACAGCATACATTTGAAACACAATTATTTGCTTATGGCAGGTGGTTTTCCATTGTAGTCTTTTCCCCCTTTTCATCTTGGTGAGATAATTTTATTTCCAATTGGTGGAACACTAATATGCTTCCAAAAGTCGGAACTATGCTAAAAGGTATAGAGAGAGACGTGGAACTCCTTTTGTCCCTCTCCTACCCTACTTACTGTCCCTGTTGTAAGGAACCAGGTTCACTGTTCTCTGGTTCATCCTTCTGTTTTATTTGGGAGAGTTGCCGTAACAAGACACCACGGGCTATTTGGCTTCAGTCACAGGAATTTCTTTCCTCACAGTGCTGGAGGGTGGCAGTCCAAGGCCAAGGAGCCCGCAATGCTGCCTCCTCTTGGGCCTCCAGGCTAGGCTGTGTTTGCCGCTTCTTTGTTCGGACAGCTGGGGTGCCTGGAGTCTCTGTGTGTGCTAACACCCTCCTCTAAGGACGCATCAGACTTGGTTATTTGCTGTTGCTGTTTAGTCGCTAAGTCGTATCTGACTCTTTGTGACCCAGTGCACCGTAGCCCGCCAGGCTCCTCCATCCACGGGATTCTCCAGGCAAGAACCCTGGAGTGGGTTGCCATTTCCTTTTCCAGGGGATCTTCCTGACCCAGGATCGCACCTGCATCTCCTTCTCAGAAGTTTATTGTTACTTGACTCATCCCTTCTTTCCGCTTCCTTCCATGGCAGGAAAGGCACAGGGAGGTGGAGTTATGCCAATAATGCTGAGACTCTTAGATAGGTGAGTAGTTTCAGGATATGTGAAGAGACTGGAGCCTGCTACTGTCTCATGGATGCCAAGAGAAAACAGAATATGCCTGTCGGGGGGCTCCTGCCCTCAGGTTTGACCAGAAGTCAGGGAGGCAACGGAGGCAAGGCTGAGTCTGAGCATAACGCGCAGCCCCCTTCTCCTCACGAGTTTCTGCCCATGGCCCCTCAGGCCTGGGCCTCGAGGTCAGGAGACCAGGGCGACGAAAGGGAGGTGGGCAGAGAGTGCGGCGGAGCCGGGGGCTCGGCATTGGTCCTCCCGCCGCGGCGCTCCCGAGGCCAGTGCGGGCGGCTGTTGTTTTTTTTAAAAGGCTTTATTTATTTCTCTCTCAGCTTAAATTTGGATTGTTGTTATTGGACCTGTCTTCAAGTTCACATGTCATTTCTTCTGTAGTCCAATCTGCTATTAGACTCATCCAGTGACTTTTTCATTTCAGACTTTGTTTTTCAGTTCTACATTTTCCATTAAATTCCCACCATTATCGTTTCCATTCTGTTGAGAATCTCCCTCTCCACACTCATGTCTTTCTTTTGTTTGAAATCTTTCTTTTGTAATTCCAACATCTGTGTTATCTCTGGATCTGTTCTACTGACTGCTTTTTCTTTTTTCTTTTCTGGTTACATTTTCTTGCTTCTTTGCATATCTAATAATTTCTTATTGTGTGCTGGACATTGTGAATCCTATATTGTTGAGGATGTGGGTCACACTGTGTTCTTTAAAGAGTGTTAAATTTGTTCTGGCAGAGTTATTTTACTCGCAGCTTGGCCTGAGGCTTTTTTAGGGCAGGAGCTCAAGCAACCTTTACCCTCAGGCTGGAATAGTCCTGCCTCTGAGAACTGTCATTTTCTTCTGGGATGTTCGGCGTACTCCCTCCACTCAGCTGTCTGGATTGCTCCGTGCCTCCTGGCACCACATCAACTCTGGATTCTCCAGTCAACTTGCAGTGTAGTGGTTCTCTGCTGGGTCTTGTGCATCCCCACCCTGCACATCTATGGCTGACTATGTGGAGACTTGGGGAGCCTATGCAGGCTCCTGGGCCTTCTTTGCACATCTTCCTCGTCTCTGTGTTCTGCACGTTGCAGACAGCTCAGCAGCCCCAATTTTCCCTCTCTCTCCTCTCTTGTTGAGACATTGAAGTACGCTGGGGCTGTGCTTCAGGAAGCTGGGGTGAATGTGGAGCTATCTGTTGTGCAGTATCTGGAGACAGTTTCTGCTTGTATTTTGTGCAGTTCAACAGTTGCTTATAGCAGGAGTGTAAGCCTGTGCCCGTTACATGTAACACAACCAGAAACAAGAGCCCACTCTCTACTTTTGCAGCCTGTTGCCTTCCTCCTGCACTTCCCAGAGACACCCCCACTCCAGGCCCAACCAAGCCCTTCTTTCCTCTGGACACTATTCAGATGCTATGTCATCAGTCACACTTCCCTGAGCCTCAGCACATCCTCGCAGGCTTCTTGTTGGCTGTTTGCCTACCTTCTTCTGGACCGTGAGCACCTTGAAGGGACCGTGCACTGCACTCTGTAGAAACCATTTGCAGATCCTGGCACAGCACAGCTTCAGTAAATGTGGGGGTTGAATTATTGCTAAAGTAGGGGCCCGTCTGTCTCTGCTGCTGGCCTCTTAGCTGGGCTAGAGTAGATGTGGAAGAGACCAAGGTGACAGTCCTCAAGTGCAAAGGACCTGTGTCTTCAATTTCTCTATGAGGTGTAGGCCCGGAGAAGATTTGTGATGTGTTTCAATGATGTCATTCATTTATTCACCCTTTAATAAAAAGTCATGGAGCACCAACCATACATGAGGAAGGAACTCGTGGAGGGGCCAGGGGCTTGGCGGGTGGTGTCCAGGGCACAAGGTGGGCTCACCTGGGATTTGGGGTAAGGGCTTCGTGGCCAGAATGAGGAGGGTAGATATAATCTGGGTGACACTGAGGAGCCGTGGGGAGAGGGTGGGCTCAAGGGGGACTGGGAGGTAGATGGGAGGTGCTCACCAAATGCCAGCTGGCTGTCCCCAAGCTGTACCCTGCAGGGTGCCCTGTGCGGACAGATGGGCTCACGGACAGGCGGTGTCTGACCCAGGTCCACACAGCTGGCCTCCTAATTCCAGGCAAGGGCTTTCCGCACACGCTCTCTGGACATCCATCCCGCACTGCAGGGCTGTGCAGCCACGACTGCTCACATGTGCTCACAGGTGCACACCCACATGAGTGCGCACACATTCACTCTGAGTGCAGGTGGAGGGGCGTCAGGGGGTTGCCTGGCCCTAACCCTAACCCGTAAGGTGTGGCCCCTTGTGCACGTTTCAGCCAGCCCTCCTGTCAGGTGCTGGCGGGTAAAGGTGCCAGGGCACCGGGCCAGCCCTGCACAAAGGTTGGTGAGATGGAGGTCCCACAGCTGCGCCCCACCCTGTGCTCATGGGAAAACAACTGTTGTGACTATGCTCCTCAGGCTTTGGGGACTGGGGCCGCATGGCTTGTCCACCAGAGAGGGCCAGGCAGAGCCAGCATGCCCCCTCAGCACATCCTGGTCCCAGGGTGGCTGCGCTCCTGGGGTGCAGGGTGTGTCCCCAACCGTACACCCCGGCAGGCCCGGCCTCTCCCTCACCCACAAGTTCCTTCTCTTCCTCCCTTACCTTCTTCTTCCCTGTCTCCCTCCCTGCAGACCCTCCCTCTCCTCCTGCAGCAACAAAGAAATCAACTGTCAGCCACCCCCCACCCCACGGTTCATTCCCTCCTGAGATGCTGATGCACAGACCTGGTCATTAACCTGCCGTCTCCCTCCCCTCGTGCGGACAGTCCTCTCTCTCTTTCTCTTTCTGTCTCTTTCCTTCCACCTCTGTATCTCCTCATCCCCCTTCCCCACCTCCCCTCTTGAAAAGCAAGAGCAATGGGAATCAAGATCTTCTCTTGGCGATAATTATTGAAAAGTTCAGTGTAGACAGAAGCGATGCTGTGAGGAGGAGAGGAGGGGAGAATATTAAAATGCATGTGCACAGCTTGGCTTTGCAGCAGATGTTGGCATAATTAGAGAGGAAAAAATTATGAAATTAATTTGTGGTTCAATGTAAATTTCAGCGATGGGGGAAAGCTGGGCTCCAGTCACCTCATGTGAACGGATAGACACGCACACGCATGCACACACACACACACACACACACACACACACACGCATGCAGCACACCCCAGCTGCCAGGGAAGTGGTAATTGTCAGAACCCATCCAGGGGGAGAAACTGGCATGAAAGCTAGGGAGGGGGCTGAGGGTGGGATTCATTCTCTTAAAGGCACAGTGGCTCACCGCAGAGGGAGACTGGAACTGGACCGGAACCTTTTGGCTAGTCAGGGTCAGAGCTCAGGCCCCCGATATCACAACAGCCCGAGGACGACCCTATGGCCTCAGCTTAGGAAAGATACACCACGGGGTGCTGGGCCCTCACCCTGTGGGTGTCACTGCTCCCCACATGTGACCCATCCTCCAGCTGTGGGAGGCGAGGGTGGGTGGTACGGTCACATAGGGCTATCGCTGGATCAGAACAGAGGGTCCCTGCTGGGGAGCAGCAGTCCACCTGGTTCTGTGAACTCAGGCAGGCAGACTCAGGGACCCCTGAGCAGAGGCAGGGGTGCCAGCTGAGACATTGCTGGGGTAGCACTAGGGAGCCATGAAGAGTTGCTGAGCAGGGGAGGGGCGTGGGAAGTGTGCGGCCCCTCTAGCCAAGCCATCCAGCCTCTCTCTCTTGTATTCTCTGTCCGCCACCATCCCAGTTCCCTCTCACTTGTCATCTCATCTCTGGGGGCACCCCCTTTCAAGGAGTCGGGGGTGGGGCCCTGCGGCAGGTGGCGAGGCAGACTCACCTCCCGCTGCACTGTGGCCATGCCGGACCAGCCCTCCCCCTCTTCTCCCTACTGTGCTGGACCAGCTGAGAGACCCTCTGGGCCTTGGTGTCCGTATCTGCCGGGAGGGCTGGCCTGGGCTCTCCATCTGCGTCCTGGGTGCCGCTGCCCTCTGCCTGGCTGCCACCATGCTCCCGCCCCCCGCCGTGAAGCCTGCCAGTAATGACAAATGATTGTGAAAGAGGCCCCTGCCGCCTGCTCACCACACCCCTGTGCTGAGGAAGCACCTCCAGCCCAACCTGGGGGCTCCAGCCAGAGCCTCAGACCCCCCTCAGGCCTGCATCCCCACCTGTTTGGACCCTGAGCCCTCCTGTCGCCCCCCTCGCTGGGCACATCCCTTCCAGGTGTTCTGGTGCTTGTCCCCAAGGACATCATGCCCTGTGGCCCTCGTGAGCCATTCCTGCCTGCAGTGGGCCTCCCCCTGGGTCATCATCATCCCCACGCTCCGCCACCTCATCCTCTGCCACCTCATACACTGACCTGGGCCATTTTGGCCCCTTTGTTCCCCTGGTGAGCCCTCCTCCAGGAAGCCTTCCCTGACCACCCTCTGGAGGCACTGTCAGAGATGTCTGTGCCCCTCCCCTCAGGACCACAAGCCTCTTCAAACAACTTTAGTGCACTGCAGGCCCAGAGTGCCTGCCCACAGGCCCCTAGGGGTGCCCCCATCCTCCTGGGAGCTGTGTCCACACATCCTAGATTCATCATCAACGTCACTGACTCTCCTTTGACGTTCTGGGACCTGAGGAGAAGGTTGGCCTCCCCAAGCCTCAAGCATTGGTGTTGATGAGGACTTGCCTGCGGGTGTCTGAGCTGTTTCTGTGGGGCACCCAGCAGTGGCTCTGGCCCAGTGCCATGGGTGGTCACTGGTCGCAGAGTTGCCCAGTGGCAGCTTCGTCACAGTGTAGGGCGGAGGGAGCCGCCAGCCCCAGACAGGTGCAGAGGAGACAGCTGGGTGGCCTAGGGGCCCCGTGGCTTGTCCAGGGCCATCATGGCTGGAACCCATATCCATGTGGACCCAGCACCCGTGTGTCTGCTGCCTCCTCTGGACGGGGACAGACCTTGTGCAGGACTCTGGTCAGAGGCCAGAGCCTCTCCTGAGAATCCTGGTGAGTCTAGCCCTGCCTGGGACCAGAGCTCAAAGCCTGGGGACCAGACAGGTCTCTTGCCCTCTTCTCACGCCTGGTCAGCTGGTCAGCGTCAGGCTGATGCCACCTCCACACTCAGAGCATGAGGAGAGAGAAGCAGACAGACCAACGCCTGTGCTGTCCTCCCAGGACTGAGCCATGTGGCCCGAGCCGACTGTGCCCTGCAACAGTCTGAGGCCCCCTCGGATCCCGGAAGGCAAAGGGATGATGATGGAGTTGGGCCCCCAGGGCCCAGGTGGAGGGGGTGTCTCCCCCTGCCTGACCCCAGCGGGGCTGCCCCCAGTCACAGGCAGGGAGTGCCCAGCCTCCTTGTCGCTCTGATTCTGTTTCTTTGTTTCACCCTCTAAACTTCCATCCTTATTTATAAGATAAGTAAGAAGAGGCAGGGAGGCTGGGGCTTGGTGAGAAATGTCTGTGTCCATTCTGGTGGGATCCTGTAACGTGTGCAAGTGGCCATGGTGGGGGCTGCGTGTGGTGGGTGCTTGTGCAGCGGCCATGGTCTGTGCACCCATCCTGTGTGTCTGTGTTGCATGTGGACTTGCCTGTTCTGGGGTTACTCCCAGCAGCCCCCACCCACTCCACCCCCCAGCTCATTAAGGCTCTCCCATTATTCTGACATTTGTGCGCGTCACGTACCGGCAAGAAGTAATTTACTTAGAAGAAATTAAAAGTTCATTTTAATTGAGCGCACACTGCAGTATGCAAATGAGCGCATTATGCACCCCAAGCAGAAGAAGTAGAAGCAGCGTTTAACCCTCCGCTCACCGGGCTCCTCAGCTCAAGGCTGGGGAGCTCCCAGCCTTTCCGAGGCCTCCCGTCCCCAGCTCCCCAGGTGGGAGGGGGCCGGCCCACAGGGAGCCATGCGTCCCTCCTGAGCCATCCGAGAACTTTTTCCAGATGCAACAGCCACGTGAGCACCGGCGCCCAGGGGTCATGTGAGTGCCAGCACCCTGGGGAGACACCCCAGCTCTGAGCTGATGTGGGTCAGCCAGGCCCCAGGTTCTCTGGGGCATGGGCTGGCGTCACCCCAGCTCCAAGAGGCCCCCGAAGCAGGCTGAGTGCCGCAGAGAATCCCCGAGGCCCGACTGCAGGGGGGCCCCAGCGTGGTGGGCGATCCTGGCTTCCCCAGATATGTGACCGGGACTAGTGTCCAGCATGCGCTCCGACCCTGTGAGCTGAGACCCTGAGAGCTGGCATGTCACCACAGCCCAGGGCCTGGTCAGACAGGGCGAGTGTCAGGCTCCCCACGCAGACCCTTCCCTGTGCCCAGACTGGATGCACACACCCACCTCCTGCCATTTACAGTTGTGGACCCTGAGGTTCAGAAGGGATGAGCACCTTGTCCAAATGATGAAGGAGTCTCAAGAAACAGGGCTAGTGTCCATCCTTGGGGCCTGCTAGAGTGCTGTCGCGGCCACGTCACCCAGTTGGGGCACCGCGGCAGCCTCTTGTGCCCACAGAAGGACACATTGGCTCCTTCCCTGGGCCCTGGGGCACCCCCGGGGGTGCCTCCCACCCAGAAGGGCAGCAGGCCTTGTCTCCAGCAGAGGCCTCTACCAGGAGGTCGGAGGTGGGTGTCAAGTTCCAGCTGGGTGCCTGTGGCATGGGGCACCTCATTTGTCAATGGGGTGTGTCAGGCTACCCACCATGGTGTCCAGCGTCCTGCAAGACCTGCAAGTGTGGCCTGGGGCTGGTCTCTGCCGCCATTCATGTGCTTTCCTCCTCCATCCCTCCCTCTGCCTTGCTGTCCCCCATTGTCCAACCCTAAGGTGGGGCTGGCAGGTCAACACCTACACAGAAGAGCAGGGGAGGGCAGACCTCCCACACCCTGGCTTCCAGAGGGGCCCGGCCCCTGCGCCAGGAGCCGGGCTTCTGCGAGATCTGTGGTTGGTCCCTAGGCGGTTGTTTTTATGTTGGATTTTCCCTACCTGTCAGACCTGGGATTTTTAATGACAGTGAGAGTGAAGCTGGCTCCCGGGTGTGTGCTGATAGCAGCTGCAGGAGGCAGAGCATCTCCCGACCAGCCCACAGCACCCGCAGACGCAAACAAAGTGCCATCCTGGCACCCGTGGACACGTGGGCACAGCAGGGCCGAGCAGGCTGTTCCTGCTGTCCCCGGGTGTCCGGCCAACTGGGCACGGTCCCTCAGGGCCACTGTCCGCCTGACTGCTGCCCCCTCCTGCCCTGCTGCTCGGTCTGCACCCGCCCACACGTGGGAGTCTGTGCTTCCCCCGGCGACAGCCCCTCACCTCTGCCCCACCTCCCAGTCCAGAGCTGTTTCATCTCACAGGTTCCCTGAAGGGGGCGGTGCAGGAGTGGGAGGCCGCCACCCCCACGTGAGGCTCTCGGGCCCTGGGTGGCCAATGACACTGAGAGAACCCCACCAATCAGGCAGTGGGGCCCTGGAGGGTGGGTTGGCTTCACAGAGCCTGGGAGTCTGCATTCCGAACAGGTGCCTAGGGAGCAGGTGAGGCTCGGCAGGACCCCCCCGGCTGTGAGCCGCTGGCCTGGGGTCCATGGCGAGCTCTCCACCAGCTCACCCCTCTAGGTCACCCTGAGGGGTACCCTGGCAGGGGCACAACCAGGAACCCATCAGCACCTTTTCCTGGAGGCTGAGGGAGGGGCACAGTGATCACAGGCCCAGGAGAGATGGGGGCCAGCCTTGGGGCACCTTCCTTCTTGTTCTGCCAGACACAGTGCTGAGTCCCAGACCCTCCCGAGTTCTCCGGGCCCCTATTTGGGAGAGTGGCTGGTTTCCCTGTAGCTGCCGGGTTCCTGGTTGTGCTCCCCGCCAGGGTACCCCTCAGGGTGATCCAGAGGGGTTGGGGGCAGGCAGGCCCACTGCTTGGGCAGTTCCCGTGCCCCAAAGTGCCCATGTCTCCCACCCCAGAGTGGGGAGCTTGGCCCATGGGGGCCCATCGTGAGGGGCCAACCCCGGGGCCTGTTCGTAGGAGACTGGGGACTTGTCGGGACCACGCCATGTGTGGCCAGCTCTCCCCCTCTTACTGCAACTGCAGCTCCCAGGCACCGCGGCTTCCGGCCCACTGGTGCACACCCACCACCCGCCTCCCTGCCCGCAGCCGTGTCCTGTGTCCTCGGGCCCCCCGAGCTGGGCAGCGCACACCCTGTGTGCATCACTGCGGCCCTTGCACTGCAGCGCCTGGCACCACCACCTCCCCGTGTGTGCGTGTTGAGCTGTCCTGAGTGTGTGCAGTGTGCCCCACGAAGGCATCTCATCTGTGGCCCTGAGGCCTGAGCCCTTGGTCACAGTGCGCAGCTCAGCGGGGATGGAAGGGGTGTGTGGCCGGGGAGCCCCCCCCGGGGCAGAGTGCCAGGCAGACCTCGCACCCCTGCTGGTGCATCTGGCCGCTGTGAGGGAGCTTATGGGAGCAGGAAGTTTCTCTTCTGTGCTGGCAGCCACGTGGGCTCCCTGATACCTGACGCGGGGCAGAGACTCACCCTGAGAGGGTCATCCAGGAGCTCATCCAGTCCAGGTGGCCAACAGCTGGTGGGCAGTGACTCCCTGGAATTCCCATGGTTTGTGGGAGAGGCTCTGCGGCGATCGGTTGGTGATGTCTGCCCTGGCTCAGGAAGGGACCAGCCCTCTCGTCGGGGACAACATAGCCAGCCTGGCCCGAACTCTCCCTGTGAATGCCGGTCTCTGTCTCTGTGGCCAGCCCTCCACCTGGGTCCCCCAGGTCTCGTGGTTCACAGGCCTGTCCCGATTCTGAAGACGATGAAGTCCTGCGTGGTCCTTCGTGGTTTGGGTGGTGTCTGAACCCGTCACGACGCACAGCCTGAGGCAGCTGGTTGGCACCAGGTGTGCGGTAGGGCCACTCTAGTCCTGCTCACCGTGTGGGTGGGCTGACTGGCCTGCAGTGCACACTGGGCCCTGGGGGTAGGGCTGGGGGTGTCCTCGGGCCTCTTGCTGTGCGAAGAACTGGCTTCTGTGAGACGTCACTCCCTGCATCAGTCGCCCCTGGGGAGCCGGAGCTGCTCACGTGGCCCTGGTGCATTTTGCCCTTCTGAGCGGATGTGCTGCTGTCCACCTGAGTGGGAAGTGACCACAGCTCGGGGCAGGGTCACCTGAAGACACCAGCCATGCCAGCCTTGCTGGTTGCGCCCAGTGTCTCGTTCTGTTCTGTTTGGAATATTACTGTCCCCCACCAAGGTGACGGGGCTCAGAGCAAAGCAGGTGAATCCAGGCCCTGCTTCGCTCGGTCCATCACTAGAGGCCTGCATAATCCCTTCTGGCTCTTGAGACCTGAGAACTCAGTTCCCCAAACATATCCCTCCTATGTGCCCCCTGCCCCAGCGCCCCTCCACTCACCAGTTCCCTCCTACAGGGCCCTAGGCAAATGCCACCTCGGCCTAGAAGCCCTCCCACCCCTCTGTGCATACCAGCTTCTTGCTCTAGTTTGGGGGCAGCTGTGGGTACCTTCCATGGTCCATGGCACTGGGCAAATAAACAGGTGAAGATGGTGGGGTGGCTCAGGGGCCCTAGGAATCTCTGGTCCTGGAAAAGCACATGGGTCAGGGTCAGTGGGGAGGGAGTTTGAGGTCAGTTCCTGTATTGTCTGGCCCCTAAGGAGCCCACACAGGCCCTTCAAAGGGAGGAAGCTGCAGCCTGGCACGTGCAGGGACTGCCTGGGGCGGGACCCAGGGGAGGCTGGGGGTAGCGGGGGCCTTTAGGGAGCTGGTTGCACCCCAGGCATGCCCTCCTGGCAGGGCTCCAGACAACAAGCAGGAAAGAGTTAAGTCCTCTGTGAGCGACTGAGAGAAAGAAGTGGTAAACAATTTTTCTCTCCCTCGGCTAAATTAATATGCAAATTCCTAAACCCCCTCCACTCCCTTCCCCTGCCTTGAAATTAGCGAGGTAGGATGCTCAGGCTAATTACGCATTCAAACGAGCGGGCTGTTCGGGCGCTGAGAGGATGCTGAAATGATTGTGCGAAGATGGGCGACGTTCGAGCGGCCCTCCTGCTGCATCTGGAGCAGCTCTCCTGTGCTGTGCGGGCAGATGCCCCCTAGCAGGGGCCGAGCCCCCAAGAGGGACCCACCAGAGACCCCACACCTTGTCCCTGCTCTCCCCTCCCCCTACCCACAAGCAAGATCGCCCACAAGCCCTGTGGGGCTGGTGCCCAGGCTCAGGACCTGGGCTGAGGGGCTGCGGTGATGGCTGCCACACGGCGGCTGGTGTGGGCAGGGCAGTCCGTTCTGCTGGCGGACAGGGCCTCCAAGCAGGGTGGGCAGGCGGCTGAGCCAGCAGGCCTCTCACTTGCAGCCCCTCTCAGCAGGGCTCTCACAAGCTGCTTTATGTACTGTGGCTCTGGGTTCACCTTCATCCCCAAAAGGTGTTTCTCTGCCAGGTGGGCATCTAGACAACAGGAGAGAAGAGGGAACAGGCATCAGAGGTGGGTAGTGTGAGCAGGAAGCAGGCAAGCCCAGGAGCTGACAAGGGCCAGAGCCGGGCCCCTCTCCTGGTCCTTCCTCTGCCCGCGAGGCTCAGCTCGCTGTCCACCAGCCCAGGCCATCCGCCCCATCCCTGCAGCCTCCTCCTCCAAACACCACCTCTCCCTCTCGGGTGTTCACATGAGACCCCTTCTTCCTGCCTCCTCCCTACCTCCATTTCAGTCACTGCCCCCCTCCAGGGCCCAGCTCCAGAACTGGTGCCTGAGCCCCCTACACCCTGGGCCACTTCTCCTGAGAAGTCTCTCAGAGTCTGAGACGGTCCCCCCAGTTCACCACCAAGCACTGCAGGACAGAGCCCCGTGCTGGACTCTGCAGCTCTCCTGGTCCTTGGCCCCTGGCTCAGGGCTTGTAGATCTACCCGGGGGTAAGCCAGGGTGAACAGGCTGACCAGGTGCCCTGCTCTGCAGGACCCCAGGAGTCACAGAGGGGAGGGGGCACCCATGCGGGGGTTTAGCAACTGCAGCAGGTTAGAAGGAGGCTAGGTGTGGGCAGATGGGTGGGTGGGCACCAGCATCCTTGCCAGGCAGGCAGGACAAGGATCCCCAGGGCCCAGGGGCTGCCTTAGGCTGGACAGGGGTGCAGACCCCTACTTTCCCCACCTGGATGCAGAGGCCGGGCCTGGTTCTGAAGAGCACCGGGAAGGGTAGTGGACAGAGCCTGTGTGTTGTAGGCTGGTCAGGTCATGCCCTCCACACTGGCCTGTCTCCCCATCTGGGCTGGATTAGGTCCTCTCCGGAGACCCTTCCTGGTGTACAGTTCCGGGCCCAGGACCTGTTATCCCACTCGTTAAGCCCATGCTGAAGGCCTCAGTGCGCCCAACACCAACCTCAGCAGAAAACGCACAATTCCAGGGCAACCCTTCTACCCCCAGAGGAGAGGCGGGAGGCAGAGGGAACCAGCAGGCAGGCAGACACCCCGGCCCTGCATACCTGCCCTCTCTCTGCCCATGCTGAGGGCAGCCAGGTTTCCAGAGTTGTTGGGGGCGGCGGGGGGGTGGGGGTCAGGAAAGCAGGAGCAGGGCCGCAGGGATGCATGGATGGATGGAAGGGTGACTTCAAACACTCAGTGGGGGTGGCAAGGATGTGGAGTGCAGTCCGGCCTTCCTTGACCCCAGAGGTGGTACTCACTGGGTCAGAGGGCGGGACGGCCAAGGAAGACAGATCACCCAGGGGTGGCAGAGCGTCTCAGTGTGGCTACCTCAGCTGGGAGCTGCAGCTCTGAGCAGCTGCAGCGGTGATACTGCAAGTGGACGGGGACTGATTAGGAGAGAACCCAGGGGAAGGAGAGCCCAGAGATGGGGTGTCCTTGAAGCCTGAGAACACAGGGTCCAAGGCAGCGCTGGCCATCCACCCCACCAGGTGTGACCTGGGTTCCTAGAGGAGGGATTAGGGTTAGGTAAGATGACCGGCCACACCTGATCCCACCCTGGACCCCACTTCTGACGCAGTGCTGGGCACTGGCTGCCCTGGGCAGGGATCTCCGGGAAGGGGGAGGGGCCAAAAAGCCAATCCTCCGGCTTCCTGGAGCCGGCCTCCTCCTGGAGGTAAGGGCTACCCTGTCAGGCCCGGGGGCTTTGTCCCTTTGACGGTGATGCATGGCCCCAGTAGCTCCCTGAGCGAGTTCGTGGCTGAGAGTTCTGGCGCAGCTGCTGCCCCCCCCCACCACCACCCCCAGGCGCTCGGTGATGCCAGGCTGCGGTGCAAATTAACACCATTTGTTCTGCAGAATGTGCTTCATTTCTGTGTTCCACACAGAGCTCATTACCTCGCGGCAGCTCCTCCATCCCCAGCCCACCGCCTGCACTGCATGGGGGAGGGTGCTGGGCTGGGTCCTTGGACCGTGAACTGGAAGGCTGGTGGGATCTGGGAATCATTTCTGGGGGGTTCCCGGCCTGACACTCAGCAGCGCCATTTCTGCACCTCCCAGCCCTGTGGCCTTCAGCGAGTGGGAGTGGGGGGTGGGAGTGATTTGACCTCTGAGTCCCTGCACTGGCCTCCCAGACAATCAGACCATTGGCCAAACTGGAGCTCAGCTCTCAGGAAAAGGCATCAAGTCTTATTTTGTCACTGTGGGTGACAATTGTCAAGGTCAGAGCAGGCAGTTAGACAAAGACTCCACCCAGAGGCCAGGCCAGGCAGGCGAGGCCCCGGGTGGGTTTGGGGGAGGCTGGCAACCCTGGAGCCCCTGTGTGTGGCACAGTGGGTCCAGGAACTGGCTACCCACCTCTGATCCTGGGCCGAGTCTCCAGGATGGGACCCTGAGGGCACTGGAGGGGGCTGGGGGTGAGCATCTGATGCCCAGGGAAGGCCTAGGGGCAGGACTCAGGCCCAAGGGGCACAGCCAGCCTGTGGTCACCACCTGCCGTGTGAGCCTGGGGTCTTATGGACTCCCTCACATGGCGACTCTCACCATGGTCCCCTGCTTCCAGGGGGTCTTGGGGCAGCCACTTGCCCCACCAACTGTCCCTCCAGAGCTAGGAGACCAGGCTAAGCAGAGGGACCCAGCACAGGACGGCGGCTGGACCCCATAGAGGATTTTGTTAAAGACCTGCCCTGCACTGGCTTCCCCGGCTTAGACCAGGGCCCACAGGACCGCCTCCCACAGGCCCCATGTGCTGGCCTCCCCCTCCCCCACTGGGCTTCCTCACCCACCTGCCCTGCCCCTGCTTGGGGGCTGGGGTCCCAGGGAGGTGCACCTGGGGAGCTCACACTGTGTGTAGAAGCTGCTTGTCCCCAGAGCATCCCCCAACCAGGGCAAATCTCCCTGGGGACTCCCGAGTTCTGGAGTTCTTTCCCTGATAGTGGCGACATGGAGGCCACTGGGCTGAAGGTTCCACAGGGTTCCCAGGGCTTCGGTACACCTTGAGGATGGTCCGGGGAGAGAGGTGGCAGGCATTTGTGTAGACCCAGGGTGGCCAATGGCAATGGCTGGCCTTGGCTGACCGGAGCCTGGTCCCTGACCGCTGGATTTTCCTGGAGGCAGTTGGGGTGCAGCACCACCCTTTCATGAACTCAGATTTACAAATGAGAAAGTGGAGGCTCAGACAGGGCAAAGGTCACACAGCAAGCTGGGAGCTGGACTCAGCATCGAGCACTTTGCCCCCCCCCCCCCCCCTCCTCCACTCCACCCCCAGCCCCTGATGAGCCGAGGCCAGGTGGTACAGGCATCGGTGTGGGGGAGCCATCTGAGCCCCAGGCCTGAGCCCCACCCACCTCACCCTCCTCTCCTGTCTGTCCAGCCCCCGCCCCGTCACCCAACAACCCAGCCTCCAGCACCAACAGAACCTCAGCTTCAAGCTTAGACACACACCCTTGTATCTGAGAGGTGGGAGGAGCGCTGTCCCACCCAGGAGCTGGCCTCGGATCAGGGAGCAGAGGAGGGGCACCTGGAGGCCGTCACTGCCCATGGAGCTGCAGAGATGCTGGCTGCGGGGCTGGGCAGGTGGGGGGAGTGACAGGGATGGGGAGCATCCGAGGATGCGCCTGGCACCATGGGAGGGCACCTTCCCAGGGCACTGCCATCAGGAGGCTCTTGGTAGCTGCCCACGGGCGCTGACAGTTGGGCAGGCAACACCTGTCCCAAGGGATTTGGCTGGTTTGTTTGGTTCTCCCACTTCGTGGAATGCTAAACTGGGACTTGGGGGACCAGGATCCATGCATGTGGAGCACTTGGCCCATCTATGAGCAGTGGCAGAGGCCACTCAGGGCCAAGCCCCGGGTCGTGAATCCCCAGTCATCCTGTCCTTGGTCCCATCAAACATGGCTGGGGCAGGGTGCAGTGACCATGACCCTGTCATTTGAGACTCAGGGACATGGTGGGGAGACCTGGGGGCTCCCTCACAGGCTGCAGATGGCAGTTGGGGTTCTATGTGGACTTTGCAAAGGTCTGGGGATGCCCAGTGTGACCAGCATGGGGTAATGTAAGTGTGCATGGCCCAGAGCTTGGGGTCGGGTCCATTCTGCTCCATTATGAAGCCCCATCTCCATGCATGGAAGCCAGCACCTAGGTGTTCGACTGATACAGAATAAGCAAGTGGATGGACGGATGGACAGATGGATGGGTGGATGGCAGGTGACCAGTGTGGTCACCACACGGCAGATGGGACTTTATTGGCTGTGTGCTGGTCTTGGTGTGAGGCAGGGGGCCATCAGACACCAGAGCAAATCATCGAGGGGAGCTATAGATGCCTTTCTAGCTGGGGCTGCAGAGCAGACAGCTTGTCCACATGGGGCAGCTGGTGCTCACATGAGGTGGCCAGGGTTTGATGCAGTGGGCGGGGGGTCTGCCCAGCAGACGCCCGCTCATTCCCAGGACCTTTCTGTGAGGCTGGGTCCCAGGCTCACTTTCTGTGGTGTGGGAAACTGCAGAGGCTGTTCTGTCAAGAAACAGAAAGACTCCATGAATATTTCATTAGGGGGTGCTGTGCCGGCCTCCAGGAATGTCTGGCAGGGTCTCCAGGGAGCTGGGAGCCCTGTGCAGGAAGCAGGACTGTGAGATGCTGGGGGCAGGGCGGGGCTTGGAGACAGTATGGGGGCACCAGCCTCTGCCCCTGCAGGTGCCTCTCGTGTCCAGCCGACTGTGGTCCTTCATGCTCTGCCTGTCACCCGTGCTGGCTTGAGCACCACCCCATTTTTTTGGACAAAGACTTGCTGACATGAGGGCAGAGGCCCTGGGCCAGCTTCCTCATTGCCCCCAGAACAGCTCCCATGGCCCACACCCTGCCCCACCCAGGCCTGTGGCCAGGTCAGAGCTGCTTAGGGGGCAGGGGACCCCAGAGACAGGCGCGACCTGGTGAGGCCATGGAGCTGGAGCAGCAATGGGACCGGGGTACCCAGAAAGGTTTGATGGGGAGGTGGGCTGTGGTTGGAGGGGTCCCTGCACCCATCCCTGGGGGCACAGTGGATGGGCACAGTTGCCCAAAGACCCTGGCGTTCCGAAATCCCCTGCTGGGTGCTCAGACTAGGGCTCACCTGCGCCTGATCGGCACCTGCCCTGCTGGCGGGAGTGTCAGGTAGGGCGATGGAGAGACCTGGGGCTAGACAGGTGACCCCTCAGCCTCAAAGACCCCACAGAGCAGGGAAGGCTCTCCACAGGGCCCCGTTGTCCCACGGGCCACTCCCCCGGGGGCTGCCCACTGAGGCCGGGAGACCTTGCTCTCCTGCTGCTTCCGGGAGCCCCCAGAGTGCTACCCACCCATTGCACTGAGGCTGCTGGCCCAGTTCCCAGAGATGGCGGCTGGGCTGGGTGCCTCCTTCAGACCCCCATTACCTGCCCCATTACCCACCCAGCGAGGGGGACGGCCTGTCACTGGGAGCCCCTTTCCTCTGCCCAAGTGACTGCCCGGAGCCCAGACCCCTCTCTACCCCCCAAAGCCAGGCCCCTCCAGCCCCACCAGACCCTGCACTTGGCTTTTCAGGCTCCTCCTGACTTGGCAACACTGGGACCAGCCTCTGCCCCGGGTGCAGGCACCAAGGGGGAACCACCACACCCCGCCCCACCACGCCCCCCATACACCTTCTGTCTTGGGTGTATACCCGGTACTCTGAGCGTCAAGGAGAACAGCGTCCAGCCCAGGGTCCCTGGGGTGGCAGTGGTGTCTTGTCTGCTCCTGTGTCCCCGGCCAAGACCTGCATCCCTGTGCCCCTCAACTGAGGTGCTCAGGGGCCGCCCCACCACCACCACCACGGGTCTTGCCTGGGGAGGGGTGGCCAGGTGCCTGCAGGGCTTTATCCAGGGAGCCTCTGACACAAGTCCTCCCCATCCAGGCGGCTCGCCCCCACCCCATGCCCTCGACAGCTGGGCTCCTTGGCACCGCCATCCAAGCTCCTGTGACGGGCACGCTTGGCCGTGGTCCCGCAGGTCTGCACACAGCCCTGCTGCGCCAGGCAGGTGGTGGGGCTTGGGGCAGAAGGGAGGAGGGAGGGGAGTCTCGGGATCTCCCAGCCGATCCAGGTGTCGCCCTCCAACCACCTTTCCCAACCCTGCCTGATTTCCCCGGGTTGGTCTCCAGGAAGAAACAGACATTCAAGGACGGTTTGGGGACGTTCCAAAACGGGGGACCGAGAGGACCTGGCCCTGAGAGCCGCAGGGCTTCTTGGAGTGGAGATGACGCAGCCACAGGACCCTGGAGGGAGGCCCGAGCACCAGAGCTGGAGGTGCTGCCATGCGGAGCCGGGGACCCGGGCGTGGCTACTCGCTGCTTCATTCCCTGCTGCAGGGGCGACCGACCCACTCCTGCACCCAGGACAGCGCTTGGGGAGCCTGGGGTTGAGAGAGCCAACTGTGCTGGCCCGGACACGGAGGGCCTAGACCCCCACTGATCCCGAAAGCTGGTGCCATGTCGTCCGCGCCCAGGCCAAGACCTGGCCACCTGCCGGATGAGCCCCACGCGGCTATTACCTGTGCTGCGCTGGCCGCCTGCTCCCAGCCAGTCCTCCGTGGCTCCTCTGCCAAGCGGCTGCCGCCTTCAGGATGGGCTGCCAGCAATTTGCCGCGGGTTTTGTTTGTGAGTATCGGCCCCGCGCGCCCGCTGGCACCCAAGAGGCCCCGGCCCTGCCGCTCTTCATGGCAAGTGTCCATCCTCCCCTCCTCGGCGGCCCCTCACCTCGCCCTCCTCCCATCCCCGCCGCACCAGCCCGGACGGAGCCGGCCAGCCTCTTGCAGCTGAGTGCAGCCACGCTTCCTTTTTCCGTATTTTAAACGCACACACATACTCTGGCACACGCACACGCGCACACGCCAGGCCCCCGCCCCTGACGACACGCATCCCGTCTGTCGGGAGCAGCTCCAGCCAAGACAGCCCGGCAGTGGGCGGTGGAGACCCAGCTTCTGCACGCCTCCTCTCGCCATCGCCTCCCTCTTCTGCCAACCACTGGGAAGGAGACAGGCCTGAGTCACGCCACCCTTCAGAGACCCCACACAGGTCCACCTGGTCAGCAGCCTGGTCCCTCTGCACCCCGCCTGGCCCCAGTGTCCCACCATCCATGCTGTCCCAATGATCATGCCCACTCCCCATCCTTCCCTGAGGGGTGCTCGTTTGTGGCGGGCCAACCGCTGGGCTCGTGCTGGGCAGCCAGCTGGGCAAGCGTGGGGCCAGCCTCCGGGAGCCGCCAGTGTAGCAGACATGATGAAGCGTGGCTCTGGGGACACGCGTGTGCTGCGTGGGGGTGACTGAGTCTGCCTGAGGGACCAGGGCGGGGCCCCAGGTGGGCGTGAGTGTCCAGACCAACCTTACACCAGGACCAGGGAGGCAGGAAGAGGGGCCTTACTCCAGGGAGAGGACGGCAGGGTAGATACCCTGCTGCCAGCTCTGAGCCCGCCCTGGGTCACTCCTGGAACCTGATGTGATCGGCACTTAGCTACTTCTGACCCAGGAGTCGGCCGTGCCCGCCAGGGGGCAGGGGATATGGGCAGGTGCAGCTCCCATCCCAACCTCAGGACACAGAGCAAGGACCTGGGCCTTAGTGACTCCCCAGCAGCTCTTTCCCCCTGGACCGCCTGCCTCCCTCCTCCCACCACTGAGAAAACAACCTCTTCTGGACCAAGCCCCTTGCCATGGTCTCAGAGAGACTGCAGAGACCACCGCCCCCACAGACACAGATAGGAGACAGGCGGCTCTTCAGACTGTCCCTGCCTGTCTCTGGCTAGGGGGTCTGTTTGGGTCAAAGGTCACCCAAGCAATCACTGGCCCTCCCTAAGCACCTGGCCTTGCCAGGAACCTCTCTGATCTTCTGTCTCCAGGCCTCGCTTTGCCCTTCTCTCTGTGAATTCTTTTCCTACCAGTTATTCTAAGCACTAGAAAACTGTAACTGGCTTCAAAACTCCTTGAAGAACCCCAAGTGGTCAAGAAGGAAAAGTTACTGCCAGATGGTCCTTCTCTGTGGGGCTAAGGCCCAGCGGGCCCTCTGCTCTGCCTGGGCCCCGCCCTCCACACCATCCAGGTGGCTCCGAGGTGACCTCCAGGGCAACCTCTGACTTTGAGGTCACTGGGTCCCCCTCTATGTAGGGTGGGCCCAGGCCCCACTCCCCACCCTCGTTCTCTGGAACATTCCAGCAGCTCCTACTGAGGTAGCCCTCTTCCCTCCCTCCTCAGGGCCCCGTTTTAAATTGTGTTCAAACACTCATACAAGTCACCATTGAAACCGCCTGGGAAAGCAGAGGTCAATGGCGTCCAACTGGTCCCCAGGCTGTGCAGCCACCAGCTCTGTCCAGTTCCAGAAAGTTCTGTCTCTGACCCCAGCCCAGCCATGTCGGCTTCCTGCCTGGGGTTCCCCACACAGGGTACCACCCACATGCGGCTCCCCTCTGGGGCGCTTCGAGGCTGCTCCGCATCGCGGCCTGCAGTGAGCCGCCTTCCTGTGGGGCTGACTTGGCTCCTCCTTCAGTGGCCCTGCCTCCTCCTGTGCAGCCAGTGGCCCCATTCACAGAGACCACAGGCTATGACCCGGTGGGGCTGTGATAAGAATGAAGGTTTTTAGTGACTCAGGATGCCTCCTAGCCTGGAGGGATAGGAGGAGGCACGATTCCCTGAAAACAAGCCCAGTCTGTCTCAGGTTGAGAGTCACCCTGCCCCAGCCCCCCTGCCCCCTGGATGAGGTCATGCGACTGACTGTGCTCTGTGTCCGGCTGAGTGCTCCCAGCCCCAGGGCCCAAGGCCCACGGCCACCCTAGCGTTCGCCCCTGTGGGGTGAAACAGCTGCCATCTGTGCATGGTTGTGGGAGCCAGGTCCCGTGGAAGTGAAGAAGCGAAGGCTCTAGACGTCCTGGCTGACCACTGGACAGGGAGAGCAGGTGTGGCCACAGGGTGACGAATCCATCGTGGGCCTGAGACTGGCGTGCTCAGGGCAAGGTCAACAGGAGGGCAGCCCATCCGGAAGGTGGACCAGCAGCCTTGATCTGACAACCGAACTGCACCGGCAGAATGGCCCCAAGCCCAGCGTCCTGGGGATGCCTGTGTGTACAGCTCCCAGAGGCCCAGCCTCCCCCCCAAGGCCCACCCCCAACTTGCCGGGGCTCCATCTGTCATGCTGATGGATGGGCTAAGTCGGGGGACCCTCAGCTGGGGTCAGCGCCCTGCTGCCTGTGGGACTCATGCCTCATCCATCACCAGGGGCTTCTGGCTGGCTGGGCGGGGCAGCTGCACAAGTGCCCAGCACGTGCCTTCAGAGGCCACCAAGTGGGCACTAAGTGCCTCTCCCCGCAGCGCCCCCTTTCCAGCCAGGGTGGGTGGGTGCATGGCCAGACTACACCTGCCTCTCTCAGCCTCCAGAACCCTGGCCAGGCACCATGTGGTGCTGCCTGCCATGGCAGAGAGGCTTCTGGTGGCCTGGCTGCAGGAGGGGTAAACCCCAGGGTCTGTGCAGTGGGCTGAGCCAGGCGCTGGGGTAGGCTGCCTGCAGCCACACCTGGTGACTGCACATGCGAGATGCAACCAGCAGCCCCAGTCCAGGTCCAGCTCTCCAGGTGTGGCCTCACAGCGTCGCACATTCTGTGACCTCTGGGCCTCGGCCTCGAGGCAGCTCTGGCAGCGCTGCTCCTGAGGCCTCCTGAAGCTGAGGGGAGCTTGGACAGAAGGGGAGCATGTGCAGGTGCGGTCTGCCTGCTTGTGAGTGCTGTGGGCACACGTGAGCACATGGGCTCCAGGTGTGCGTGAACCCACAGGCTGCGTCTGTGGGTAGGTGAGTGGGATGGGTCCTACTTCTACGGCCCCCTTTCCACCACTGAGCTCCCCAGGGCTGGAAGCGATCTCGGGGTCAGCCCATCCAGCCCTGCAGCCCATCTTGAGTCCTGGGTCCCCCACGGCCCTCCCAGCTCTGCAGGGCTGACCAGAGACACACGATTAGACGCTGATGCCAGGGCTTTGATATGTCTCTCCCACCCTCGGTTCAAGTTGGCCTGGCTGTGTGGTCTTGTGTCCGGTTCTGTCCTGATTTGCCCTTGGCCTAAGGGAACGTCAAGCACAGTGAGTCCTGGAAGCAAATGGCAGGCGTTTCCTCTCCTTTCACACCTTTTCCTGCCGGCCCCTCCAACCTCCCTGCTCTTCCTGGAGCTCACACTGGCTCCTGCCCCAGGACTTTTGCACTGTGGCGTCATCAGCCTGGAAGTTGCTTCCTCACCAGGCTTCCTGGGGAGTCTCCCAGCACTTTTCACATGCCCACATCCCCTAGACTTTCTTTCAGGTGCTTCTGCTGAGAAACGCTATGTTACTGACCCCCAAAAGACTGGCAGCTCCATGAGGGCAGGTGCACGGCCACAGACTGAGCCGCCGGTGGTAGCTGAATGAGGCAGTGGACTGGAGGGAGCTCCCTGCCCATCCATCGACTGTCCATCAGCTTCCCTCTGATGCTGGAGGCCTCTGGCTCCCACGGGGGCTGCCTTGGGACTTGTTGGGATGAGGCCCACAAGTTACCCCTTGGGGCCTGCACTGAGGCCTGGTCGGGCAGTGGCTCTTACCATCTGGGGGCTCCCTGTGTGTCAGGCCCCACAAGTGAGCATCACCTGCAGTCACTTCCCGAACAGCCTGGGATGCCCACACAGCCTTCTCCACTTAGACAAGGAAACCCAGGCTTGGACATGAAGTGCCCACAACTCAAACTCCAGGGACCTGATTGTGACATGCACAGCCCCCTGCCCTGCCTTTGTGGGTGAGTGGGTGGGACCTCCTGCACCCTGTACCCCAGCGAGGGTGGGTGGGCGTCTGTGCACGTGTGCTGGGCCATGTGAGTTGTGCTGGGGAGTGTGCAAGTAGTCAGGCTGCCAAGGACCATCAGGTGCTGCTTGGTGGTCCTGCCAGTTTCTAAGACATCTGTCCTACCTGGCAGACATCCAGCCTGCTTGTGAGATCACTGGACTCAGGGTGGGGAGATAGTCAAGTGTTTAAGTTGATTTTCATTAAGGAAGGAGGTGACATTTGAGGGGTAAGAAAGCATTGTGTCTGCAACTTCATGATAATGTAGAGAGAATGGTAAAGAAACATCAAATATTAATAATTGGGGGAACCAGTAAAAGGTGTGTGATATTCTTCCTGTGATTCCCCCAAATTTTCTGTCAGTTTGAAATTGTTTCAAAATGAAAAGTTACAAAATAACAAACATGATAATGTTATCAAGTGGGATTTTCTCCTCTGATGTGTTGATGTGAGGAATTCCAAAAGCAGGTCTCACATGGAACTACCCTGGGGTTCCTGAACGGACCACGCTTGGAAAAGTGCAGTGTTCTTTCAAATACCATGAGATTCAATCTCGAGAATTTGTTTTCAGCGTGTTGCTTTCAAAGCCATAGTCAGAGCAATCTGTATTTCTTCTTCTTTCTGTGTTATCTTTATTTGGTTTTGCTATCAGGGTTAAGCTATCCTCATAAAATAAATTAGGAATCAGTTTTCCTTGACTCTTTAGAAGAACTTACCTGTAAAACCTTCTGAGCCTAGGGCCCTCCTCAGAATAACCTTTAAATTATTTTTTTCAGTTTCTTCTTTGGTTGTGTTTATTGGCTTATTTGGATTTTCTACTTCTTTACGTCAGTTTTGATCACATACATTTCTAAAAAATTATGTATTTCAGTAATATTTAGAGTATATTGGTATAGAATCGTGCCTGTTCTCTTGTAATTTTCAAAGTTTTCTCATTGGTTATTTTGCCCCCTTTCTTAGGCTTCACTCTGTGTTCCAGTTTCTTGTTTTCTGGATCAGATTAAGTTAAGTTAAGATACTTTATGTTTGCTTGCGTAATCAAGAAATATCTCTCAGTTGAATCTATCAGTATGCATTTTTCTGTCTCCTAATTTTTTTTCTGCCTTATCTTTCTTTTATTGATACTTTCTTTGGGGTTATTTTTCTCTTTTCTAACTTTTGATCTGAATGCCTTATACCCCATGTGTAATAAGGAAAATGTTTCATAATAATGAAAATATTTCAGGTGATGTGCCTTTCTTGCCTGGAGAATTCCCATGGACAGAGGAGCCTGGCGGGCTACAGTCCATGGAGTTGCAAAGAGTCGGACATGACTGAGCAACTAAGCATATATGCTTTTAAGTTCAGCTTGAACTGTATCCCATAGGTATAAAAATGTAAGAATTTCATTGTTATTTTCTAGATACCCAGTAATTATAGTTTTGCTTTTCTTTTTGTTAAAGTAGTCAATTAGGTTATACTTTAAATTCCAATAGGGAATTGTGACAAACATTTAGTTATCAATCTTAATGTGTTGTGGTCTCTGGATTCTGTCTGGATAGTATCTGGGTGTCCAGTCATCCTGGTTTTCTTGGGACTAAGGGGCTTCACAGGATTCAAGTCCTTTGATGCCAAGCAAACCAGGGTGAGCTGGTTTCCCTAGCCACAATGGCTTTCTTTGTTGCTGAAAATGTGACTTGTTTTAGTACTTGCTACAAAGGAACTTGTGAAGAACGTGTTTCCGGATTGTAGGGTGCAAAATTTAAATTTAGATCTACTTAATTAACTTAATTAATAATATTTCTCAGTTCCTCAATATCTATTTTTTTTGCTAATTTGATTAGTCAAAAATTGAGAGAAGTGCTTTAAACTATATCACCACTGCTGCTGTATCTGTCAATTTTTTCAAACATATTTTGCCTTATAGATTTCACTGCCGTTATTTTTCACATAAAAGTTTATTATTACAAAATTGATAAACCCCTAGCAAGACTGAGGAAACTAAAATGAAAGAAGACTCAAATCACCAGTATCAGGAATGAACCAGGGGACTTCCCTCGTGGTCCAGTGGCTAAGAATCCACCTGCCAATGCAGGGGACATGGGTTCAATCCCTGGTCCAGGAAGATTCCTCATGCCGCGTGGCGACTAAGCTCGTGCACCACAACTACTAAGTCTGTGCTCTAGAGCCTGCAAACGGCAACTACTGAAGCCCGAGCACCTAGAGCCCATGCTCTGCAAGAAGAGAAGCAACCGCAATGAGAAGCCACACACCACAACTAGGGAAAGTCCACGCACGGCAACGAAGACAGCACAACCAAAAATTTAAAATACAATAAATTTTAAGAAAAGAAAATGGGGGAAAGACATGAAGAGACATTTCCCCAAAGAGGAGATGACAAATAAGCACCTGAGAAGATGCTCAAATCTTTAGTCTTAGGGAAATGAACACTAGAATCACTACATGTGTGCATATCCCATATCTATCAGAGTGATTACAATAAACAGCGACCACACCAAACGCTGGTGAGGATGCAGAGTATGTGGACCTCTCCAACGTAGCTGCTCTGGGAGTGGGACGTGCTACAGCCTCTCAGGAGGGCAGTGTGGCAGCCTCCCACAAAACAATACGAGCAGCTTCCACAAGACCTGGCAACGGCACTCTCCAGCATTTACTCCAGAGAAATGAAGACTTACGTTCACACTAAAAGCTGTCCATGCATGTTCACAGCAGCTTTATTTGCAACAGCAGAAAACGGAGAACAACCCAGATGTCCCTTGACAGGTGAATGGTTAAACTAACTGTGGTATAGCCACACCAGGGAACACCCCTCGGCAAAGGAAGAAACAAACCATGTGTGCATGCAGCACCTTGGGTGGCTGCCAACGGAGTCCCGAAAGGTTGCGTACTGTGGGGTCCATTTGTGTCCCATCCCTGAAATGACTTGCCAGGGGTCATGTAGAATCTGGGGCGGGAGGGGGGTGCTTCCAAGAGCAACAGGAAGACTCCCCACCAGGGTGGGGATGTTCTGGGTCCTGAGTGCACTGAGCCAGCACCCCAGCGGTGACGTTTTTATGTAGTTTTTCACAAGGGGATAAAGGCCACACAGGGTCCCTGTGTTATTCCTTACAGCTGCATATGACTATCTAATTATCTAAAAAAATAATAATAATTTAGGCAAAAAAAAATGATCTTAAGGACTAGAAAACCTTGGGAACAGGCCGTCTGTGATGGTTTGGGGACTCTGCCATTAGGACTTAGACACAGGTATGGGGTCTGTGCAACTCATTTGTCCACTTGCTACCTATCGGCACCTTTGAAAGGATTACTGCTGTGGTTTATACACTTCATCAATAAGAAGTGGGCTTAGCTGCCCCAGGGCATGTGGGATCTTAGGTTCCTGACCAGGGATCAAACTGAGTTCCCTGCACTGGAAAGCAGATTTCTTAACCACTGGACCACCAGGGACATCCCAGCACTGAAACTTTTATCTCCTTTGCTCTGCACTTGCTGGCCTGTCTTGTCTCATATAAATTTAACCTTTCTGAGTTCCTTTATTTTAGATATTCTCTTATAAAATTCAACTGTGTATAATTTTTTAAAATCAAATCTAAGCTCCTTTGTTTCCCTGGTGGCTCAGACAGTAAAGAATCTGCCTGCAATGCAGGAGACCCAGGTTCAATCGCTAGGTTGGGAAGATCCCCTGGAGATGGGAATGGCAACCCACTCCAGTATTCTTGCCTGGAGAATTCCATGGGCAGAGGAAACTGGCAGGCTACAGTCCATGGGGTCACAAAGAGTCAGACACAACTGAGCGACTAAAACACACACACGTCCACACTCCTTTGTCTTTTTTAAAGAGCACCAAGTCTGTTTCTGGTTATTGATACACAAGCCAGTGACATGTTCGTCATTTCTCCTTCATCTCACCTCGGGGTACTTGTTCTGGTGTCCTTTTCGCTGTGTGTGAATATGAATGCAGATTGACTATATTTAGTTTATTTTCAGTAGTTGCTTGGGAGATATTCCTCCTGTTCTTAATGTTCTTGCAGTTACCGTATTAAAAAAAAAAAACCACATTTGACCTCCTGTGTTTCTGTTCGCTGCATCGGTTATGAATCCTGTCTGGGTGGTTTGAGGAAATTCGCCCACGTCACTGCCCGCTCCTGCCCTCTTGCACTAACCCCACCCTTCCTTGTTTTTACTGGCACATT
This sequence comes from Dama dama, assembly GCF_033118175.1. Classification (NCBI taxonomy): domain Eukaryota; kingdom Metazoa; phylum Chordata; class Mammalia; order Artiodactyla; family Cervidae; genus Dama; species Dama dama. The sequence goes on from NC_083684.1 coordinate 20,240,219, forward strand.
AGGCAAAGGAGGCCCCGATGGTGGACAGTATTTGTTTTAGCATGTTACATTTTCTTTTTGAGTCATTTCTGGCAATTTTATCCTGTTTGTTTGTTTTTTTAAACCACATTGTAATGGTGACCTGGATTTGCCTCTAAGTGAAGGTGTTTGTCGCTCAGTCTTCCTTATTCCTATGGGTGTCCCTACCTTCACCTCTCGTTGGACTGTGGTCACCTGGGGCATCATTTTGGAGTTTTTGCATGAGTGGAAAAGTCTTTCTTCTGCCACCACACTGGGGAACACCTCTATTTTACATAAAATCTTGGACTAGAATAATTTTCTCTGTGAGCTCTCACAGTGTACTGCCTTTTCTCAGAATTTATTATTTTGAGGAAGTGATGAATTTAACATAATCTTTTTTTTGCCTAGAAGTTAATAGAATTATTTCTTTAGTCTCAAGACTTAAATTTTTTTTTTTTTTTCTTTCTGAGAATCACCTAAGGCTTTTTCCTTTCATTAGTTTCACCAGCTGCAAGACGCAGGGCTCCGCCTTGATGGGAGGTTTCCCCATCACGTGACATGCGCTATTCTGCCCCTACTCTCAGCCCTTCCATGGATGGCAGCCCCACTGCCCATCCCTGGCCTCCTCCGCCCCTCCCTCACTGTCCTCTTGGCGCCCCAGCTGCCTCTCCTTGCTGTCCAGGCACTGACACCACTTTTTAAACAGCTTTATTGGGACATAATTGACACAGGATGAACTGTACACATTTAAAAGGTACAATTTAAGTTTTGACATTTGCATCCAGTTGAGACTATCACCACAACCGAGATACTCAACATGCTCATCACCCACCAAGGTCCTCATGTGCACCTTGGGGACCCCAGGGGCCGGGGGAGAGGAGGCTGTGGAGGGGATGAGGAGAGGGTCCTGAAAGTCCAGGGCATAGAAAGTCCCAGACGTAGGCACCACAGGGGGTGCCGTGGACACAGCCAGATGGGACCCTCAGGACAGAGGTCCCTGCCCCATGTGTGGTCACTGGGGCCATGATGCCCAAGCGGCCCCAGAAGGTCCAGAATAGGAGCTAGATAGAGGAGGGTCTGGGGGGCTTCCTGGCACAAAGGCCTTAAGATGCTTTGTGGGAGTCCATCTGTCCTTTGGCGTCACAGTGCTCCTGGCCGCTCAGACCTAAGGACAGACCCAGAACCCCTACCATAAGGGTTAGCTCCCCACACCTGATGGGTCCCTTCTTGGCCAGCCCCCCTGGGTTGAGGGAGACCACCGGCCCAAAGGCTGGAGACGCTGGAGGCTCTCAGGATGCAGGAGTGAAGCCCAGCCCGCCAGGGAGCACAACGCGGAAGTCGGAGGCCCAGCCCCTGGCCTGGCCCTTGGGCCTGGTGGTACCTCCTCTGTGGGTCGTGGGTGCCCACAATAAGGCCACCCCAGGCCCCATGCTGAGCTGGGTCATTGTTGGGCCACTCACTGGCCATGTGGCTGGAGGCCAGCTCTGAGCCGATGAGGAGCACGGGGGTCTCTGAGGGAGCCTCACCTCACACCCCCTCCTTATGGGAGGAGGCTGCTGGCTCTTGGGCCCTGGGGTGCGGGGGCGTCCACAGGAGGAGGCACAGTGGGCAGGACCGGAGCCCAGGTGTCCGACCAGGCCAGGCCGGAGGAAAGAGGAAGGCAAGCAGGCGTGGGGAGTTTCCCAGCCACATAGCCAACCCCTTTAGACACTTCCGGGGACCTGGAAACATGGGCTGGCCTTCAGTCGAGCCGGGCTCGTGACCCACCCCCACCAACCGGCCCTAGACCATGGGATGGCAGGACAGGCTGGGGCCACGTGTCACCTAGGGAAGGGAGGCCACCCCAAAGCCCTCATGTGGAGCCGGGATGCCACAGTCTACTCACGAGGGGTCTGAGGAAGGAAGGGACCCCGGGGCTCCCCTGAGACTCGGAGTCCAGTTGTTCACATCAGGCCCCAAAGTGGGCCCTGGGCAGGGCAGCGGCTCAACTGGACAGATGATGGTTGGAGTCCAAGACCTGCCACCCACTGGCTGCATGTGTTCCTCTCTGAACTTCTGTCTCTTCGTCTGCTGGCTAGGAGTGGGGGTCCCTAACACAGCTAGTCCGTCTGAAAGCCCCCCCGTGCTAGTTCCTGTTCCTTCCCTGACCCGCACAGCCTTCATTTCAGGGCATGAAAGCCATCCTTTCTCACCCAAGAGTGAACTCCCTCTTGGGGGGCCATGTGGTGATTCTAGAAGACATTTATCGAGGAAGTGTCTCCTCTGCCTGTTACCTGTGACACTTGGAGTTTTACAAGCATTCAAGTATCAGGGCTGTGCAGTGTCACGGGTGTTATTTCTAAGACACCCACACAGAGCCCTTTCAGTGGCCTCCCATTTGCTAAGACTCCTCTGGCCTCTGAAGGATCAGAGTCCCAAAGCCTGGGTGAGTTGACCGCTGGGTGGACACTCAGTTCTGAGGATCCTTGATCCTTTGGGAACAGCAGAAGCACAGACTGGCCCCAGGGGGTCAACCGCTGCCCCCAGGGCCTCCAGGACTGATTGAGGCAGCCATGCCATAGGGAGTCAGGCCCCTGCTGCCCTCTGCCATCGTCCTGGCGACCCAGAGAGGTGAGTGCTTATCCTTGTCCCAGCAGGTATGCAGCCACGTCTGACTGGGACCAGGCTTGCCTGTCACGTAAAGGTTTCCTTCTGTCTGGCCCGGTAGGCCCTTCCAGCAGCCAGGAGGACACAGAGGCTGCAAGAGTCTGCAGGGATTACCCTGAAGAGCCCAAGATAGCAAAGTCCTGTGGGAGGGCTCAGCTCTGGCCACGTTGCTTGGCTGCTGCTTCTGGAAGTTTCCATGAACTGAGGCATGTTAAAATGAACCATTTTCCTGTCTGATCACATACTGATCCTGCTCCAAGGAGGGTGTCCCAGGCCTAGGGCCTGGTTTGGAGGCCCCAGCCACCCCTCCCCCAGCACAGCCCTTCTGCAGCTGGTCCTGGCCCTGGGGAGTGACCATCTATGTGGCTGCAGCCACACAGACCTGTGAGAGTGGAGGGGCAGTCCGGCCAGCCCACGTGCTGGCAGCCGTTCCATCAGGCGCCTTGGGCTCCGAGGCCCGCGCCCCAGCTGCACCTGCGCGGATGCGGGCGCTGCGTGGGCGCAGGGATGTTCCGCCCGCTGCGCCCCGCCCACCCACACTGGGAAGTGAAATTGCTGGGCGGGCTGTCGAGGGGCAGGCTAGGGGCAGGAGGGTCCACGGGCGAGGCTGGCAAGGAGGAGTGGGGGGCTGGTCTTCTGCCCAGGCATGGGGGTGGACTCCAGTGTCCTCCGCATAGGCTCTGCAGGCGATGGACCGCTAGGAGAGTGGGAAAGAGACCCCCGCCCTGCCGACATGCCTCTGACCACCAGCTAGCCCACCCACAGGGAGAAGAGGCGATTGTGCAGCCAGATCCGCAGCACCCATACACATGAGTGGGCTGTGGGACCGGTGTCCCATGTGGCCGGTCTGGGGGAGAAGGTCCACCTGGCCTTGTCACTCATCACAGCTGGGAAGTGGTGGTTATCCACTGCCCTCCCTTTGTGTAGATGAGTAATCAGGACCAGAGCCAGGGCTGGCTACCTCGTCCGTGCAGCCCACGGAAAATGAAAATTCGGGCCCTTATCTAAAAAGTATGAAGCGTTTCAAGACGTTGACAGCTGAGTCTTAACCAAGTGCAGGCACTCCTGACCCTTGCAGAGGGCCGCAGGCTTGCTCCTGCACAGCCCCCAGGGGCGAGTTCCACCTCCAGGCATTCCCAGGTCAATCTGGGGGGTCTGAAGCAGCCTAGTCCAGGCACTCTCAAACTGGGTTCCCTAGAGAATCAGTTCCCATGGGTCTCCCAGAGGTTGCCCTGGGGGGTGGCCAAGCAAAACCTCCAGCTTCCACCACCAGACCCCCAGAAACTCCAATTCTAGCTTAGGTATTTGTAGTCAATTTTGTTTTTTTGGAGGAAAGATGGTTCAAAGAGTTATATGTGTTAAAAATGTAAAACATGGATTTCATCCAAGCCCTTATTTCAATGTGAAGAAAACTGAGGCCCCAAGAGTGAGTGGGAGCTCCTGCAGGGCTGACCCAGGGTCCAGGTCCCCTGCCTGGTCACTCCGAGCTGCTTGGATGGGCTGGGAGCCAGTCCCCTGACTTGGGTCTGGGGGACTCCTTGCTGGCTGGAGGGCTTCCCTTGTGGCTCAGCTGGTAAAGAATCCATCTACAATGCAGGAGACCTGGGTTTGATCCCTGGGTTGGGAAGATCCCCTGGAGCAGGGAAAGGCTACCCACTCCAGTATTCTGCCCTGGAGAATTCCACGGACTGTAATAGCCCATGGGGTCGCAAAGAGTCGGACAGGACTGAGCGACTTTCACTTTTACTTGCTGGCCGGACGTGCTTCAGGACTCCCGACACCAGTTGCAGCACGTCTACATCCACACACGTGACTGCCGATCAAGGTCCCCTCTTGCGGGACTGTGTCACTTTATCTCGAGATGCCTGTCCCCGGTCGGGGAGTAGGACCCATGTGTGGAATCACCTCGGTTGCAGAGGGGCAGGTGATAGAGGCCAGCCCGTTCTCACAGCTAGCTGCTGTCCCCATCCCCACCAGCCAAGGACCAGGAGCAGTGACAGTGAAGGGAGGCACAGCAGGTGCAGGCCAGAGGATGAGTGGGGGCAGAGGCAACGGGAGGGCACACCCTACCAAAGAGACCAAACTTCCCAGATGTCAGTGTGTGCTGGCCAGGCAGCGAGTGTGGCCAGGTCTGCAGTTCAGGCCCCCGCCCCGTGCCTTGCAGGCCCTCCTTCCACTGCGTGGGGATGTGGGCACACCCCACCCGCTTCATCACTGCCAGCAGCAAGTGCCAGCTGTGCAGCTGTGGGCCCCTGCCCTGGGGGTCAGAGCTTGGATCCCACTCTGTGAGGGGCCTGCTGCGTGGCCCTGGCAAGCTGCTGGGCCTTTCTGAGCTTCAGTGTCCCCACCTGTAAAATGGGCAGTATGCTCAGAGTGAATGAGTGGATCACACATGTGAAAGGCTGGCCCAGGGGAGGCTCATTCAAGAGGCATTTTGCTTGTTTTTTTTTTAGGAGTAAGTGTCTCCTGTGGGCCTTGCAGCTAAAGCAAGATGAGGGGTGGGCAGGGGATAGCCTCTGGGGGAACTGGGGGTGCTGACCAGGTCATGTCAATGGTACCAAAGCAGTACCCAGGCTCTGGACTCTAGCTGCTGTGGAGGCTGTCTGTCATCTGGTGTGCACCCCCAGTGCTGAGGCCTGGTGTTGCTGCTGTGGCAGGGGCCCTGGGTGCCCAGGCAGACGTGTGGTAGGCCGCCACCCAGCCCTGCCCCATCACTGTGGCTCTTATCTGCAGAGTGTGTTGCCCAGAGTGGCCGGGCCTCCCTGTGGCAGCCCTGCCCCAATTGTGATGCCCAGGGCTGCAGGCCAAGCTTTAGTGGGCAGCTGCAGCCCATACCTGTTCTGTCCTCTACTGGGACTGCCAGGTCCCCTCCCATGCAGGAACTGCCTGCCACTTATGCAGCCCAATGTGCTGACCAATGAGGGGTGATCACTGAGTCCCAGCTACCATGGGAGACCCAAGGGCAGGGGGTTGGCCCAGTCCCAACACTGAGCTTGTGCAGGGCTCTCAGCTCGAGCACTTAAGTCCCAATACCCAGGCTCAGCCAGACCAACCCATCAGAACCCTCATCAGCCAGTGCCTGGCATCGCTGACATGCACTCAGAACTGAGACTCAGCAATGAGAAGACAGTTAGGAAGGGATGTGAACAGAGTCCAGCCCTGGCCAGTCACAGGGTGGTCTTCCAGGTCCGCCACCCACCAGCTCCAAGGCCTTGGCAGATCCCTGCCTTCCCTAGTCCTCAGTTTCCCCATCTGTAAAACAGACGGGAGTACTTTCACCCTCCTGGGTTCTTGGGAAGATCAGATGAGAAGTCAGCCACCCGATATGTGCTGTGGTGTCATCCATAGAGGCCAGAGGCTTTGATCCTCACAGGTACCTAAGAACAGAGGCATTGTTACTGCCACTTACAGGAAAGGGGACAGCATAGAGGCTCAGAAGTTCACAGTTCATGAAGCCATGCAGCCAGTAGAGAAGGGAGCTGGAAATTCAACCAGGTTGGTGATGGTGGTGACGATGGTAGTGGTCGTGATATGTAACACGTGTGTGCATGTTAAGTCCTTCAGCCGTGTCCAACTCTTTGTAACCCTGTGCACTATAGCCCGCCAGGCTCCTCTGTCCATGGGATTCTCCAGGCAAGAATACTGGAGTGAGTTGCCATGCCCTCCTTCAGGGGATCTTCCCGACCCAGGGATGAAACCTGCATCTCTTATGTCTCCTGCATTGGCAAGTGGGTTCCTTACCACTAGTGCCACCTGGGAAGCCGGTTAACACTTCCATAGCATTTACTCCACACCTGTCATTGTTCTTAGCCATTTATACATGTTAACTCCTTTAATTCTCACAACTAACCAGTGATCATCTCCAATTTACAGGTGAGGACAGGGAGGCATAAAGAGGGGGAGTAAATCACCTGCTTAAAGCTACACAGCCAGGAAGTGACAGAGCAGGGATTCAGAGCAACAGAATTTGTAGTCTGTGTCAGGAGCTCCCTTTGAAGCTGTCCTGCCTCCCACAAAGGTACCCAGTGAGAAGAGCACAGGGCTGAGCCTGGAGTTGAGAGTGAGAACCCCGTGGAGGGGCCAGGGTTGTGCAGGAGATAAGGTTTGAGCTGTGTTTTGAAGGATGCATTTAGGGGCTGGATGGGAGGGTCTGCCCGGTATGGGCGGGGCTCTCTAATGGACCCTCAGAGAGGGAGTCCAGTTCCAGGGAGCCACAGCTCCCCGAGTCACTCGTCCCACTGACCAGGAGCTTCCCTCCTGGGCTTGGGGCTTAGAGCCTCTCCTCCTCAACCCTCCCACCCACCTGGAGTCTTGCCTTCAGACCTGATCGGGGCCACACCTGGTGCCAGATGCGCTGGAAGTTACTGGACTCGGGCAGGGACAGCGAGCTCCTGAGGGGGCACCACCAACAGGCGCAGGCCTCGGAGCCCCTGCCTCGCCAGAGCCCTCACTTCCCAGCTCCTCCCCGCGTCTCACTGCTCCCTTGGCCACACCGCAGGACACAGCCAGAAAACTCTAGACTTGGGAAGAAACCTGGACTCCCCGCCCCCTCCACCTTAGTTCCTTTTCCTGGATATACACCTGCATTTGGCAAACACTACTGGCTGTCTCGTTCTCCCTCAGCAACCCGGCCCAGATCTGCCCCCTGGAGTGACCACCCTGGGTCAGGTGGCAGTGTGGCCGCCAGCCCACCTGGCTGTTGGCAGGACTGTTTGGCAGCAAGGCCTGGGGTGTCCACCTCTACTTCTGCCAGGGAGCACTCTGGGGTGATCAGCTGCTCTGGGTGAGGGGCAGAACAGGTTCCCAACTCTTGGCTCTTAGGCTGGTTAGTCAGGCTTTCGGCTGCTTGCACCCATGGCCACCCCATCACCTTCTTGTCCCGAAGATCAGTGGGAAAGGGGTGGGACATCTGTGTTAGCTGAGAGGCGGGGCCCTCGGGCTCCTTCCCGAGTTCCTCTTTGCCAGTGGGACTCTACTTGAGAGACAGAAGGAAAGACAGAAGCAACATCTATCGGCAAAGCCTGCCTCCTCAATGTTCTCATTCAATCCCCCCACCCCTCTGGAGATCAGTGCCTCTGCTCAACCCATTTTACAGATGAGCACATTGAGGCTCAGGGAGGCTCGGTGGAGAGTGATGGAGCCTGGACCCGCATGCCTGAGTCTCTCCTCTGCTGCCCCTCCCAGGTCCTGAGGCTGCTTTCCCTTCTCTTGGGGCCCCAGCTGCAGCTATTCCTGTCCAGCACCCCCTTCCCTCACCCAATGGGGCCTGTCTGTGCTCAAATGCAGTGGTACCAATGTGTCTATCCATACCTCCATAAGGAGGACAGTCTCCGCTACCTGTCACTCACCACATGAGGCCCCCCAACCCCTGCTCGGCTTCCTGGGCTGATCTGCACTGGGCAGTTTTGTGGCCTGTGCTTGGCCTGTGCTGGCCCTGAGGAGAGCTTGGTGAGTTACTCTTGTCACCACTGCCACCCTCACCATCGGTATCACCCTGCCTTGTTTCTGTAGGCCCCTGAGGGCACAGTCCATAGTGCTCTGGACCGTCAGATGATGGCCTCCTATGCCAAGAATCAGTCTGACCCCGTGGCCTCTCCCGAGCCCAGGTACCCAGGGAGCAGCTCCTGTCTGAGGAGACAGGACAGGGTCCTGCACAGGAACCGTCCGGTCCAGCATCTGGCTCTCCGGGCGGGGGACAGAGGCACCAAGGGGCGGTGGCACGGCAGGAAGGGGAGTGAGGACAGGACAGCTGTCCTGCAGGCTGGCTCCCACGGAGCCCACTCTGGAACGGCCTGGGGCGGGCCCAGGGCACTCAGCTGTCATTCTGATTCCATCAAACGCCCCTCCCACCGGTGCAGACGTGTCCTGGGAGCGTTTAAATGAAAAGCACAAGGATGGAGAAGTGTTTCCAAGAACCGCGTGGTGCTGGGGGAGGGGCGAGCAGGCTGTGGGGTCTCCAATGCTCACCCCTGGCCAGTAGTCCTGGGCAGGGAGGTCCTCCCGCCTCTGCCCACTGCTTCCAGCCCACACCTGCTGGGGCAGGAGCTGGGCAGGTGTTGAGCATGGGCCCGGGGCCACCTGGCTCCCTTAAGGCTGCCCAGGGCGATGCCTGGGTGGAGCATGGCCAGCGTATTCTGAAGACCCTGCCCTGGGTCTGGAAATGGGGCGTTGAGCCCAAAGTGACCTGAATTCAAATATCATTCCGACAGAGAAGAGCAGAGGAGACCAGGAGCAGAGGCTGAGTCCAGGCCCCAGGATGGGGAACTTGAGGCCAGGCCCCAGCTAGTGCGGCATGTCGGCGGCAGCTCAGAGCCTGTGCTTGCTGAAGGGTGGGGAGGGGCCTCGTTGGGGAGGGTCCTCATCGGAGGGGAGGGGCCCCATGGGAGGGGTGGGGCCTGCTGGGCTAAGGCTGTGATCTGCCCTCAGCGGACCTCCTGCTCCAGGCTCGTCCTGTCATATGATTTGGATGTAAGCCGGGCAGGACCCCGATCCAGAGCCACCTGCTGGGTCCAGACTACGGCAGAGTTGGGCCCTGGACTGGTCTGGACGTGGTTTTCTCAACATTAAACTGCTCTGATGAGCTGGGGTGACCCTGGAGCCCAAGTGACCACTCAGCCTCTCATCCCCATGGCTCTGCCCTGGGAAACCCAACATCTTGCTGGACCTGGGGACACTGTGGACGAATCCCTCAACTGCTGGCCTCGGGGGTAACTCTGAGGTTGTGATTGATGGAGAAAGACGCATGGAGGAGTCCAGGCACATTGTCTGGTTCATTACTGCCCCTCCGCCTCACTCTTCCTCCCCACTCCATCCTCCACAGGCTCCTAGCACCGTTCACCTTGCTGACACCTGCCACCTCCCTGCAGCTGCCCAGACTTCACTTTCTTATTCTCGAGCGAGAAGCTGAGACTCAGATTAATTTACCCGCTATCACTATAACTAGTGGAAGCAGGGTAGTGGCTTTCTGTTACTATGTTCAAATCACCCCACACTTAGCAACCGCCATGGCACACACTTATCATCTCACCGTTTCTGTGGGTCCAGAGCCCAGAAGTGGCTCGGCCTTGAGTGAGGCTGTGTCTCACCTGGAGGCTAGACCAGGGCTGGAGGCCCGATTCCTGGGAAGCTCCTCCCCCGGCTGTGGGTGGGGCCTCAGTTCCTCCCACATGGATTCTCCCTGGGGCTGCCTGAGCGCCCTCACTAAGTGGCTCCCCCCTGTAAGCAATCTGAGAGTCAGGAGGAAGCTCAGGGCCTGTCATGACTGTGCCCAGAGCCACTCGCATTCCTGCCCAGCTGGGACAGAACGTATGTGGCAGGGACACCAGAAGGCGGGTCCAGTGGGGCTGGACCTCCCGTCTTGGCGGCTGATGGCCACAGACAGGGTGGAAACCCAGGCCTTGGCTGACTCTAACCCCAGCTGCTGACGGGTCTGTCCTCTGTGTGTCCAGGGCCCACTTGGTGCCCTTGAACCTGTTCCCCACATGACAGCCATCCCTCTGCAGCGGGAGGCTCCATGCTCACAATCTGCAAATGTTCCCCTCCCGAGAACGCTGCTGCCAGCACATCTGTGTTTTGCTTTAATCAAGTGAAAAGGTGTGACCCAGACACCCCCAGCAGTTTGGGCTCATTAAGCTGGAGGTGTGAACAGAACCAGTGGAGGAAAGGCCTGCTGCCTGGTCTCCTGGGCCCCCGGCTGCTCCAGCTGGAAGGGTTTCCCCAGGGGAAAGCTGGAGGTCAAGAATGGAGGGGGCCTCAGGGCAAGCTGCCAGGAGGGAAGGCTCCGGTCTCAGTTGCCCTCTGTGGAAGCATCCCATTCATTCCACTCCCACTGACTGAGCACCTGCTCGGGGTCCCTGTTGAGGGGCGGGTGATAAAGATGCTGGTGACGCCAGTAGCAGAGAGTGTCCACAGTTAGCACTGATGAACAGCTTTAAGTGTCCCGGCTCCTGGATCCTCCCAGCAGGATTGAAGCGGGAACGGAGGTGGGAGCTGCCATGGTCTGTTTTCACAGACTGGAGCATGTGGATGCCAGCAGCACCGCCACACGTTCTTGGGGCTCTCAGTTGGAGGCAGGTGCGGACTGAGTGGCCAGTGCCCCACAGCCCTGCTGAGGCTGCCCCCCACCAATCCTTTCCCAGGGGCACTTCTCCTTCCAGGGTCAGATCCAAGACCAGCTCAGGTCCAGAACAGCTGAACTCCTCCAGATGCCCCAGGAGCAGGGAGGCACTCATCTTCCATGGCCTCCCAGCTCCAAGGGGCTGCCATGCAAGGTGGCCCCCAGCACTGTACACACAGGGATGTCCCCCTCCTGACCACATAGGTGGCCATGGGGAGACCACAGCAGCCAAGATCCCAGGAGCCTGTCTCTTCCTCTTTCAAGCCACCCCATCCTTCAGGGCTTGTCCACGTACTCAGCGGGACACCTAGTACACATGGTTTTGTGTTCCAGTTTTTAAGCGTTACTATCTAGGAGTTATTTTATGCTATTGGTATTCAGCCAGGGATGGCTATGAGCAAGTCTAGCATTTCTCTGTAGCTTCACTGTTGTAGTTTGTGTGGCCCTGTCGTCTTGCTGTTCTCCTCTCTCCTGACTCAGCATGCCCCGGGCAGTACTTAGGTTCTTTCCTGGTTGTGGAAGCAACATCTTTGAGGACACAGCTGTGGAGACCACTCATTCTTGATGGAAGGAGCTGTCTGGTGCTGTGTGGGGAAGACTTTGGTTTTAAGCACAGCAACACACGCCTGCTCATTCATTCAAGAATCTCACAGCTACGAAAAGGCTAGAGGTCCAAGACAGGAAGCAGAGCTGTCACTTTGTCAGAGGGAGTGTGGACACTGGGAGCCTCAGTTTCCTCATTTGTAAACTAGGGATGACACAGTCCTGGTGTCACATGGCCCTCACACCCCCCGGCTGCTAGTGTACCCCTCCCAGGGCCCTGGGACCTCCGTATCTGCAAGCCCCCATGGCCTTGCCTGGATTGATTTTGGTCCAGGTCACTGTCTGTCTTGGCTTGGACAGCCTGTTTCTAACACTTCGGGAGGCTGGACATGTGAGACCCCGTGCCTGACAAGAACTCACTTCATGGCATCTTCTGTGTCCTCACCGGCTGGACAGCAGAGGAAAGCAGGCTCTCTTGTGACTAATCCCATCCTGGGGGCTCCACCCTCATACTTCAAATAACCCCATCTCCCAAAGACCCTGCTTCTTAGCACTGTCACACGAGGGGTGGGGTTTCAACATGTGAATTGGGTGGAGATTCACTCTATAACATCATCAATGGCGTATGACTTGTTTGTCTAACTCCCTTTTCTTCTCCCTGTGATCATGTTAAGTGACAAAAGGGCAGGGGCTCTGTTTACATCCTCAGTAGCCAGGCCACACCTGGGGACACGGCGGCACCAGCACAACCACCCCCTGGCCTGTCGTGAGCTGTGGGAGGCCGTGGGGTCCTGTGTTGCTTAGCTGAGGTGGTGGCGTGATGATAAGAATTTGCGATAGCTGTTGATCAGGCTCCTTTTCCGGTTGTGTGCCTGGTGGAAAGAAAACCCTGGGAATCCTAGAAGTGTTTTGAGGACTGGAAGTGAGAGTGCAGCCATGGAGACTCAATGATGGGCAGGGGCTGCCTGGAGACGGAGAGGAGCCACATCCCTGTGGGCATCCTTGAAGTGTTTCTTTGTCCCCTCCCCATTTAAAAGTTACTTTATAGTCTAGTTGAACTTTTATCTTTATCGCAGGCACAGGCAGCTATTCCTCCACACAGTTTAAGAAACCACCCTTCCCTTCCCAATCACCAGAGGCACGACTTTTGGCTGATTCCTTGATATTTACCACCACATGTCCAAAGAGCCTCCAAGGTTACCGTTACAGTTTGCTTCTGCGATGGACACCTGGCTTCACTCTGTCCCTCCATCCCACACCCTTCCTGTGTCCCCATCCCTCCAAGGCAGGCTGGGGGGGAACTGCCTAAACTCAGATAGATCAGTGTCAATGTTTGCATTATTTGTTGTCATTCAGTTGCTCAGTCATGTCTGACTCTTTGTGACCCCATGGACTGCAGCATGCCAGGCTTCCCTGTCCTTCACCATTTTCCAGAGACTGCTCAAACTCATCCACTGAGTTAATGATGCCATCCAACCATCTTGTCCTCCCCATCATACCTTCTCCTCCTACCTTCAATCTTTCCCAGCATCACGATCTTTTCCAATGAATCAGCACTTCTCATCAGGTGGCCAAAGTACTGGAGCTTCAGCTTCAGCATCAGTCCTTCCAGTGAATATTCAGGATTGATTTCCTTTAGGGTTGACTGGTTTGATCTCCTTGCTATCCAAGGGACTCTCAAGAGTCTTCTCCAGCACCACAGTTTGAAAGCATAAATTCTTCGGTGCTCAGCCTTTATTGCAGTTCTGCAAGTGCTGTCTGAACCAAGCCTCCTAGAGCCACAGGATACTTTGCCTTCCCTGCTGTTTTCCCAGTATTTAATTATCGCCTATTTTCTCTTGATCAGTTTTCTACGTATTTATCCTTCTTCTACCCCCAAACTCTCCCTCGATGCTTCAGATCTTCTCTCAGTAGAGCAAACGCACCCATTATTCCCCCAGCTTCACTTTCCTGAGGATGAGGTCTTGTCTGTCTGATGGGAGACCCAGAGTTCAGGATGCTAGTATCTGACTCAAGTGGTCACTGGACCACTCCAGTTACTGTGCTGGGAACAGACTGGGGGGGGCGGGGTTGGGTGTGCAAGCAGGAATAGCCAGGAGGAGGCTATTTTAGTAATTGGGGTATAGGACCAGGCTCCCCACTCCTCTGTGGTTGCAGTGGTGGTGGTGGGAAGTGGCTGGACTCTGAAAGACGGTGAAGGAGAAACCAGCAGGACTGCATGTGAGGCGGGAAGGAAGGAGAGGAGAGGAGTGTGCCTGACCCCAAGAATGATGGATGAAACAGGAGCACTGATTAACATCCTCAGTCAGGGGCAAGTTCTAGTCCATCCACACTGTTGTAACAGATGCCCAGGCTAGGGGATGGGGCGGGGAAGGGCGGGTAGTTCTTCCAGTTATGGATGCTCGAAGTCCAAGTTCAAGGTGCCAGCAGACTCTGTGTCTGGTGAGAGCCCCTTCCAGGTTCTTGGAACGGGTCCTTTCACTGTACCCTCACCTGGAGAAGGGGGTGAGGGAGCCCTTGGGGTCTCTTTTCTAGGAACACTGATCCCATTCATGGAACCCCTGCCCTAAGGACCTAATCACTTCCCTGAAGCTCCCCCACCTCCTGACACCATCACACTGAGGGGTCCAGGCTTCAACAAAAGAATTTGTCCGGGGCACAGACATTCAGATCATAGCAAGGAAGATCCCGAGTTCTCGTGGGGCCACGTCCACGTAGCTATCAGGTCAAGTGGGCGGTTAGGATCGTCCCCAACCCCAGGCTCGGAAACAGCCCCGTTGTTCGCCCAAGGTCTCTGGGTCTACTGCCACTCACTCCCACCAGGAGCTTCTGCTGATTTTCTTGAATTTCTTCGGTGATTCCTCCTTTGTCTTGTCTGCGGTCCCTTCCTGAAACGATTACACTTTTCTTACTGGACTGCTCGGAGGCCCAGGGATCTTGTCGTCTTCCCTCTCCATCGCAGTCGTTCTGCTGCTCCTGGGAGATTCCCAACCTCTCTTCCCTCAGGATCCGCGTCTTCAGCCCCCCGGGGGTTCACGACCCCGAAGGTGCAGCGGTCCAGCCCTGGATCGGCCCGCCCCGGCCCGCGGCGCCGCGGGAGGAGGGAGGGAAGCGCGCTGGCTCTAACCGTGTGTCTGCGGCCCCACAGAGTGCGTGTTTATTGATTTGTTACTTAGGAGAAGTCTCACGTTTCGGTCAAGTGGACTTCGTGCCCAGCTCCGCCCCACAGGGAGTTAGCATACCTGCGGCGCCTGATTCCCAGCCCGCTTTGGGGCCAGGAGCGGCGCCGACCCCCTGAGGGGAACGTTCGCGCCCGGAACCCTCGGCGCCGCGCCGCGTCGCACTGGGGGAACGCGGCTGGGTGCAGGACGCGCTGTGCGCGGGTACTGCGGTTCCTGTTCCGGTGTTGACCCGGCTAGGAGGAGGCGCGCGATCCCGGCCTGCGGAGGTAGAGCCCGCCCCCTCACCCCTCACCCTTCACCCCCCTCACCCCGCCCACCGCGTCCCGTCCCGCCCCGCCCCCTCCCACTCAAGGGCCGCGTCACGTGGGGACCCTGCCTGGCCTTCTGGGCGCTGAGGCGACGTCCAGGCCCCTAATGGTGTGGGAGGGAGTCAAGTTCAAGTTCAACCAGCGTTGGAGGGGAACTTGATCTGTTGTGACAGAAGCAAATCCATTTCCTTCCTCGTTGGCCGATGGAATTCTCGTCAAAGCACCCCCACACAGTTTTTCACACTAAAGAGAAGGTGGTAGTGAAGGGGACTCTGAAGGATGATTAGGAGTTTACCGAAAAGGGGAAGGATGACAACGTAGAAGCGGGAAGAGGAATCACGTGTTTGGGAAGTCTGTAGGTTTCCAGCCTGGGGAGGGGCGATGTTTGTCTGGAGGCCTAGGCAGGGACATTTGGGGGTAGGGGGCACCGGTGCTGAGCCCAGGAGCACACAGGTCCACAATGGGCTTCCGAGGGCCCCTGGCGGTTCTGATGTGAAACGTGACAGACCAGCAAGTCTAGCGACCTTTCTTCTCAGCCCCTGCTGGGCCCCAGCTACGCGCAAAAGATCCACTCTTCAAGGCAGACAGATTAAACCACGGGCCAGGGGTCATAAGCTTCTTCCTTCCAGCTGGCATCTTTAAAATGGTATTTTATGCCCAAATATGGATATGGATTTAAGCATTTGTTTTCTTCCTTTTTTTTTTTTTTTTTTTTAATACAGTGTGAATGTCTGTTACTTAAAAATGTAACTTTGAAAACAGCTCCCAAACCGCAGGTGGCGTGCTGAAACAAGTGTTCCACCCTAGAGGGAGAGTGTGATCCCCTCTCCTGCCCCACACCTCCACCCAGGCCTCAAGACAGCGGGCAGGAGGGTGGGGGAAGGTGGTGCTGACCCATCAGGTGCCATTTTATTCATTTCGAAACCAGCCGCCTTCATTTGAATGCAAGTATCATTCTTATCGAGTAATTTTTGTCACACGGCTCCGTGGTGAGCAAGGTGCTGAGCATGGCTGGTCCACTTGCCTCCCCCCTCCGTCAGTTCTCACAGGAACTGAAGGCTCAGACAGGTGAGGAAAACTCAGAAGAACCAGTGAATGTTTCAGTCTGGGTCTGTTTTGACTAAAATCTGTGCTGTCAACCAGCACCCTGGTTAGGACACGACAGATGTTATCATCTTCCAGGTGTCAGGCTTGTGTCCTGAGAGGGCCGTGCGCCTCAGTGCTCTGACCCGAGAACCTGATGGTCAGAGCACCGAGTGGCCTCTGCCGGGTCTCTGCTGGGCTCCAGCCACCTGGCGGAATCTGAACACAGGGTGGCCTTCCTAGGAGCAGGCATCTGGCTCACCACAACTCAGGTTTCCGTGCTCTTGGCTGGGATCCTTTCCTGTTGCACACTGTGACAGTGGTCTCATGATGTTGGTTGACTGAGACAGGGAAGATTCATGGCCATGTTGCACTTACTTGGTGGCAGCATCACTCCAGTCTGTACCATGGTGGGTGAGGGCAGCCTGTGACGAAGCGCACCTGTGGTTAGGAGGCAGGGCTCTTCCTGAGGCAGCTGACACAGTCCTCTGCCCTGACCTGATGCTTTTTGCTGCTCCCATGACCTTGGACATGTCTGTGACCGTGGACGGAAGAGCCTGGCAGGCTATAGTCCGTGGAGTCACAAGAGTAGGGCACGACTTAGCAACTAAGCCACCACTATGACCTTGGAGGTTTTAGCTCTATTGAACGACTGAAAGATGAGTGGCTTCAGGAGCACATGAAAGCTGTTCTGAAGGGGTGACCCCTGTTCCCACACATTTGGCCGGAGAATAAGTTAGTGCAACCTCTCTGGAGGCCACTTGGGCCATATTTACCCAGTTGAAAATCACTGTTGTTGTAAGGCTCAAGGGTGAGCAGGAGGGGCCCTTCTCAGCCTCTGCTTCACAGAAACCCCTGGGTGAGCACAGCTAAACATCCCCCCAGCTTTCTTCCCTGCAGGCTGATATGATAGCCCAGCCCCACTGTGCCATGGAACACCCATCTCCACATGGAGCTAGCCGATCTCGCCACCTCCCAGCTCTGGGGCACTGGGGTCAGGTCACTGCTGTTGGATACCAGCCTGGCGGTGCTCTGAGCGCCAGTGTAGCAGGCCTTCCAACCAACTTGATAACTGAATTCTTCATTCTCCACGTGAGACTTTTGTGAACTGCTAGCTTTAATTAAGAGAAGAAGGCCGTTGTCTCATTTTTACTTGCTTCTGTCATTTTGAGAAATTAATGAGTTAACTGATAATTACAAACACCCTGTAGAAACACCATCCAGAACACATAATTTTAATATTTTCTTGTTTCTTTTCTGTATCAAAATGTTTATCCTGGGGTTGAAATATCTCCATTTTAAAATATAAGCATCATTTACTAAACTTTTATTTTCTTGGGCTCCAAAATCACTGCAGATGGTGACTGCAGCCATGAAATTAAAAGATGCTTGTTCCTTGGAAGAAAAGCTATGACAAACCTAGACAGTGTATTAAAAAGCAGAGACATTACTTTGCCACCAAAGGTGCATATAGTCAAAGCTATGGTTTTTCCAGTAGTCACGTATGAATGTGAGAGTTGGACCATAAAGAAGGCTGAGCGCTGAAAAATTGATGCTTTTGAACTGTGGTGTTGGAGAAGACTCTTGAGAGTCCCTTGGACAGCAAGGAGATCCAACCAGTCCATCCTAAAGGAAATCAGTCCTGAATATTCATTGAAAGGACTGATGCTGAAGCTGAAGCTCCAATACTTTGGCCACCTGATGGGAAGAGCCGAAGCCCCTGATGCTGGGGAAGATCGAAGGTAGGAGAAGGGGATGACAGAGGACAAGATGGTTGGATGACATCACCAACTTGATAGATATGAGTTTGAGCAAGCTCCCGGAGATGGTGAAGGACAGAGAAGCCTGGAGTGTTGGAGTTCATGGGGTCGCAAAGAGTCGGACATGACTGAGAGACTGAACAACAGCTAGACTTTTAAAATCTGATCACAAAAGTCATACATGCTCATTGCATAAAAACTGCAGAGAGTGGAGAAGCACGAAGAAGAAAACAAAAGCCACCTGCCACCTGGAGGCTCACCTTCCTGTCCCTGAGTGGAATGTCCCTCCCCTGGGCCTCGCTGAGGGGGCTTGTGCGGTCAGGCTGTGGCCCAGCCCCACACACGTGTGTGCACCCTGCTTCCCTCAGATATTCCGGATCACCCAGGTCAGCCCCAGTTTTTCAGTATCAGAAATAATGCTGCAGTGAAGACCCATGGTGAACCTTCACGTACATCGCTGATTATTTCCTTAGGACGCATTTGAAAAACAGCCGTAGGAACAGAGGGCTTGCATTTCCTATTTTCATGTTTCATCTTGAAGGGACTACTGAATGTCCACTCAGATGGCTGAGCCGAGGCCCCAAGCCTCACTAGGCTGGGGGCACTGGCCAGTTAATGTGTGGTGTCTCTTGGGGCAACTCACAGCATGGTCTTGACCTTCCTTGCCCAAGGCCTTTCTCACCACTCATGGTGTCACAGAGTGGTCAGGGCCTGTGGGCCAGCCAGGCCTAGGTCTGGGAGCTGCTTTTCCTGCTCCTCTGCGGCCCTGGGCAGGTGGCTTCCCCTCTCTGTCTTTCTTGGAGGCACTACTCTGACTGCTGGCTCACTGCATCCGTTCCCGCCTGCCCCATGTGCAGTCAGAGGTCAGCTAGCCCTCCTGCCCTGGCCGGGAAGGGGGGTAGGGAGGTGGGCAGGGAAAGTGGGGTTCAGCCCTGTTTTTTCCAGTTCAAGTCCTAGAACCCCAGCTTTTCGCTGGGGTGGTGCAGCCCCTGATTCCCCAGAGGGAGCAGGCAGATGGCTCACCCCTCCTTGGCCCCTTGTGGTGTTAGAGGAAGGCCGCTCCAGTGGTCTCTCTGGCAGCAGTGTGACACTGCCCGTGACACCCTGTGAGGCCTGGTGGGTAGATGGATGGGAGCAGCAGCCACTCCTGGCCATCCATCTGTCTGCTCCTCGGCACCCCAGAAAATGCTGCCACCTCAGCAGGCATCCCTGAACATCTCTCTTGCCTTGTCACCAGCAAAAGTCAGGCCTCGGGCCGTAACCCAGAAACAGGCAGTAGGTTTTCTGTTTACGGTTTCCCTTTGTTTTTGTTTCTCTGCCCTTAAAGCAAATAGAGAAGGATTTGCTAGAAGTGAGAACGGGAAGCACTGAACCCCTGGTTTGCTTTTCAGTGTCTCACTTTCTCTCTGAAACTGTCACGTCCCACATGTTCATCACATCTCTTGTTTTCTCTGGTCCAGCTGAACTGTTTTCTTAGAACTTGTCAGGTTTCTTTATGGTAACAAAAATCCAGAGGTGTGAACGGCTGCGAGCCCACCTCTGAACCCTGCATAGAGGGTAAGCCATAAGACACTCCAGCTTTTGGTCACTGCCTCTGAAAGGGGTGTGGGCCACGTGCCCTGGAGGGTCCGTGATGGTGGAGGCCTGGAGCCTTCCGGAGCAGCTGCTGGGCCACGCAGGCGTCTCCCCTGTTCCAGCTTCTGCCTGCTGGGCCTGGAGGCTGGCAGACCTTGTGTCAGGAGCCCATGCTGCAGGGAGCAGGTGGCCGGCAGCCTTCACGAGGAGAGGCTCAGGACAGGCCTTCACTGCTGGGGGCTGTGTTTGTTTTGTTAGGTGATTATACAGTACTGTGTGTAATCTTTTTTTTAATGAAAAACAGAGGGCAAAACTGTTTGGTACATGATAACAGACACAACACATTCTCTTTCCCCTGGAGCAAGTTAGTGACAAAGGGAGGCTTGTCAGGAACAGGATGCCTGAATCCAGGGCAGGGTGGGGGGGCTGGGGTGGGGGGCAAGCCACCGAGCCATGGGTGAGGGGCCACCTGCTCATTTTAGCCCCTGACATTCAGAAGAGCCCTCTGGGGTCCCTGTGCCTGTCCTCTGCCCCTTGAACATAGAGAGATGCTTCCCCCACAGCGCAGCCAGGATCAGGCCATTTCCTTGTGCTCTCGTGGGCGAGGCGGATGTGAGGTCTGGCATGGTGGCTGGTGGGGGACGATGGCTGGGGGTGAAAGGCTCTGGCTGGACTCTGGGCTCTGATTTAGGAGCAGCCTGACTTGGAATTTTCTCCTGGGTGAGATAGGGTTAACAGATGTTGCCCTGTTTACTGAATAAGGCAGTTGAAGATGAAAACACATCATGATATATTAAGTATAGTATCACTGTCAAATAACACTTATTAAAAATTCTCTAGGAGGACTTGCCTCATGGTGCAGTGGCTAATAAGAGTCCGCTCCCAGTGCAGGAAGCCTGGGTTCAATCCCTGATCAGGGAACTAGATCCTACATGCTGCAACTAACACCCACTGCAGCCAATTAAATAAATATTTTAAAAAGTCCTTTAGGAACAACTCGGAAAGCTAGTCCGCCCATCATCTCCTGGTCAGGGACACTGCTCTGGCCAAGAGCACCGAGGTGGAACAGAAGTGGGCCTTGGGACAGGGCAGGCAGTGTTCTATGGACCTCGCAGGACACCCTGGTGCTGGGTCGGAACCATCTTCAGTGGTACTGAGTGGCAGGCGGTTCCTGACTGCTCCAGGTGGGGGGAGGCGTGGAGAGGGTGTGCCCAGGTCCCTGGCCACCCAGGGTGGGTGGGATCCTAGAGCAGGGCATAGAGTCGGACTGGCCCTTCCTCAGGCTTCCTCCTCTCAGGCAGTCTGAAGAATTCCAGGTGCGTGTGGCGGGTCATGGCCCTCCTTCTGGCTGTGTTTGTCGTTCTTTTGTCATCAAGTTGTGGGGGAGAAGGAGGGAGATCTCTTCTCACTTAAAGAACAGACACGCAGGCTGTGAGCATGCTGCCTCTGAGGGTCTGCTTTGCTTTAGACAAGTTCCTGGGTGACCACAGTGGGGCAAGTGTCCAGAGCAGAAGCGAGCCCTGTGTCTATATCCAGCTCGCTGGAGCCTCCAGGCCCCTGTTGAGGGCGAGGGAGCACAGTCTGGGGGGCTGGGGTGGGAGTTAAAGCACCGACCCCACACAGCTAGAAATCCAGGTAACCTCACAGTCAGCCCTCCTGTGCATCCCCAGTCTCCATGTTCATGTCATGGAAGGACGTAAGTAGTTGAGTTCTGTTTGTCCTTGACTTACCTAATTTAGTTCATTGTTTTAGAATCTTGTATGTTTTTTAAAATCCTTAACATAATGAGATTAAACAAAAAGCCATTTAAGTTCCAAAGGCATGCATCGAGAGGGCATTAGTGTTTCCTATCTTGGGACAACCCCCGACTGGAGGTGAGGCTGCCTTTCCTGGCCGCCGTGGGAGTCAGGCCAGGACAGGCTGTGACCTCAGCGCACTCTTTTCCCACCCAGGTACCGCCAGCTGGCATCTGCTGCCGCGATGCCGTCGCCACACGTGGGGATGGCCCTCCGGCGCCTGGCCTGGGCCGTGGCTTCCCGCCGGCTGGCCCCCTGGACACGTGGAGCGAGTGGCCACCTCCACACAGCCCCAGCTGCACGCGCGGACTGCGGTGCCCCGGTCTTCAGCCGCGCCCCGGCCTTCGGGGACAGGCTCGCCCTTGTCGACCAGCATGGCCGCCACACGTACAAGGACCTCTACTCTCGCAGCCTCCGCCTGTCCCGGGAGATCTGCCAGCTCCGCGCGTGTGCCGACGGGGACCTCCGGGAGGAGCGGGTCTCCCTCCTGTGCTCCAACGACGTCTCCTTCGTGGTGGCGCAGTGGGCCGCGTGGATGAGCGGCGGCGTGGCCGTCCCCCTCTACAGGAAGCACCCCCGGGCCCAGCTGGAGTACTTCATCCAGGACTCGCGCAGCTCCGTGGTCCTTGCCGGCCCGGAGCATGTGGAACTCCTAAGCCCAGTGGCCCAGAAGCTGGGAGTCCCGCTCTTACCTCTCCCACCCACAGTCTACCAGGGGGTGGCCGAGGACCCCGAAGAGGGCTGGGTGCCAGAGCGGGACTGGAGAGACCGGGGCGCCATGATCATCTACACCAGCGGGACCACGGGGAGGCCCAAGGGCGTCCTGAGCACCCATGACAACATCAGGGCCGTGGTGAGTGACTGGGGTGCCACCTTCCAGAGGGGTGAGCTCTGTCCCTGCGGTCAGTCCCTGCAACAGCCATGGCCAGACAAGTGCCTTCCTGGTGGCCTTCTCTTCACAGGCCCGTGACAGCTCTCACCATCACCCCCACCCTGCTAGAAGCACCCAGAGATGTAGGGCCAGAGCCGTGGGACCACCAGCCCCACTGGCCATGTAGGGGCGCTGTGCCCAGGTGCCAGGGTTATGGGCCCCCCAGGCTTCTCCAGCTCAGGATGGGTCACTGTACATGGGGGGAGGTTTTCAAAGAAACCAGCTGCAAGTGAGTACCAGGACGGTGCCCTCAGCATCTTGAAGCACAGCTTCTTTGGGAAGCAAGAGAGCAGGAGGTGCGTGCCACGGCTCAGGTATTACTCTGCATACTCAGTTACTGTCTTTGTAAAGCTCTGCAGCTGCTTTATTCATCTGTAGTTTATACTCTTCTTGCTTCCGAAATGTATGTGCATGTACAGCAGGAGCAGGAAATAGAAGTTCAGACCCACCAGAGTGAGACCAGAGGTCTGGCTAATTCAGTCCAGCTAAGTCAGCATGAACTGAGTCGGGCTGGCTGCAGGCCAAGCGAGATTACAGACTGTCTCTGTCTCCCAGGAGAGGCCATCTCTGGGCCAGTATTTCGGGGGGGTGGCAGTCACCACGACACGCACAAGGATGAGCTCGGCAGTGACTCGGGAGTTTTTGGTGGAGCTGGGGAGAAAGAGGTGCTGGAATCAGTAGGCTCAGACTGGAAGCTGGATTTAAGCCTGGGCTTGAGTCTACAGGTAGCACCTGTAGATTCTCTGACCGCCTTGGGGGAGAGCTGCCCAGAGTCTGCAGAGGCCTTAGGACCCCAAATCTAAGGTCCTTTTAAACTGGCTGAAGCCCCTGACTGCATGCAGCCCTGTTCTCCAACAGAAGGGTTGGTGGCTAGACAGACAGCCCTGGGTCAGACCCGAGGTCATTTCGTTATCAGCTCCCCGGGATGCCCCAAGGACGGGCCAACGGGTCTCCCGCCTGCCCTTCCCCCTCTTCCTGCCACCCTCCCCCCTCTCCCCACATTGGCCAGGGAGGCCAGCCCTCCTGCCCTGAGGCTGTGCTGTCGTCCTGCAGGTGACTGGGCTGGTCCACAAGTGGGCCTGGACAAAGGACGACGTGATCCTCCACATCCTCCCACTGCACCACGCCCACGGTGTGGTCAACAAGCTGCTGTGCCCACTCTGGGTAGGGGCCACCTGTGTGATGCTGCCCGAGTTCAGTGCTCAGCTGGTAAGTTGGGGACAAGCTCTTAGCATTGCCGGCCAGGCCCACAGGGGGCGCAGGCACCCAGCAGGGAGTTTCCTACTGCAGCTGGAGCCAGGGATCCCGAGTTGGGGCTTCAGGCAGCACAAGTTATTCTGTCAGTTCTGGAAGTCCAAGTCCAGAAGGGTCTCACGGAGCTGGGGTCCAGGTGTCACGGGCCTGATTCTTTCTGGAGGCCCCAGCAGGATTTGCTCCTGCCTCTCTCAGCTTGTGGAGGTACCTGCATCACTCCAGCCTCTGCTTCCGTGTCCTCATGGCCGCCTCCCTTCTGTGGTCAGACCTCTGCTGCCCGCCTCTCATAAGAACCCTGTGATTGCATCGGACCCACCCAGCGTCTGGTCTGGTGGAGTGTGTCCCTGTGGTGTTGTCTAGTGTGTCTCACTGTCCCTTCTTCTTCGAGAGGTGTGATGCCAAACTGTTTCCCAGAGTGGCGGTTGTGTTCACGTTCTCACCAACAAATGCACAAGGACGCCAGCTCCCCCACATCTCACCAGCATTCATTATCTCACTGTGGTTTAAGTTTGTGTTTCCCTGATGACTGAGGATAGCATTTTTTCATGGTCTTATTTGCATCTGTGTATCTTCTTTGGTGAACTGTCTATTCAGATGTTTTGCCCATTTTAAAGTCAGGTTGTTTGACTTCTTAAGTTTGTTTATTCTGGATGCTGGTCCCTCATCACATAGATGGTTTGCAGGTATTTTCACCCATTTTGGCTTGTCTTCTCATTTTCTTAATGACATCTTTTGAAGCACACATGCTTTTAATTTTTTTTATGAAACCCATTTCATCAGCTTTTTTCATTTCTTAGATCATGTTTTTGCTGCCATACCTAAGAAATCTTCACCTAACCAAAAGTCATGAAGATTTTCTCCTATGGTTTTTCCTTGAAGTTTTATGGTTTTAACTGATACATTTAAGTCTCTGACCCACTTTGGATTACTTCTTAGGTATGGTGAGAAATGAATCTAGAAGTCCTCTTTTTGGATGTGGATATTCAGTTGTCTCTGCACTGTTAGTTGGAAAGATTGTCCTACTGGAGTGATATGGTGCCCCTGTCACAGATCAATTGGCCATCATTGTATTGATTGTTTCTGGAATTTCGTCTGCTCCAATGGTCTGTGTATCTGACCTTACACCAGCATCACATGCTGTTGAATGTAGCGCTCTAGAGTCAGTTTGGGGGCATTCTCCACTTTCCTCCCTCCTTTTCCCATTTGTTTTGATTCCTCCGAGTCCTCTACCTTTTCCTGTTAATTGTAGGGTCAGCCTGTTGATTTCTGCAAAACAGAGCATGCTGGGGTTTGGGGAGAACTGCTGTCTTAGCAACACTGGGTCTTCCCACCCATGGACATGGATGCATCTCTACTGACCGAGCACTCTGTCTCTCCTGACGTGTCATGTTGTGTCATCTCGTCCTACACACGGTGACACTCTTCTTTCTCCTCTTCTCTCCTGTGTGTATTTCTGTTGAGACCATCTCCATTGACTTGTGCCTGACTTCTGTCTTTTCTCCGCTGCGTTTAGTCTGTTAAGTGTTTGCAGTGAATTCCTAGGTTCACATAATGTACTTTCCAGCTTATAATGGTTCTCTTGTATTTCTACTTCTCTGATGAAGTCCTTGATCATCCCCCAATTCACTTATGTTCTCAAATTTCTTAACCTATCTATTAATTTATACTCCTTGCCATAATTTCAACATGTGTATTCTGAGGGTCTGCTCCTATTGACTTTTCTTCTTTTCATACAGGCTTTATAATGGGGCGGGGTTGTCTGTAAAAGAACAATAGTTTTCTTTCTACAGAGGCACGCCTTTCCTGTGGAGTAGCTCAGGTGAGGAACTAGTTACCAGCGTCTGATTAGGAACTGGGGCTGGGGCTGCCTCTGGGGGAGGCTATCTGTGTGAGGTGTGCTGAACCCCTGTCCCGCCCTGACCACATGGTGCAGTGGCTCCATGGAGATGAGGGTGAGCACACATGAGCACTTTGTCAGCGTGAGCTGAAAAACTTGAAGCATCTCTATATTACAACAAGAAACATCTGTTAAAGAGAATAAAATACAAAATTCATGTGACTTCTTCGGATACAACAGCCCCACTCTCTACCCCCGTTGTGCGTGGTCTGTGCTGCGCTCCGGGCTGCATGGCCCTTTGCCCAGCTGCATCCATGCTCGTCTGCATGGCTGGAAAAGTCTGAGGTGCCACCTCTCCCCTGATGGCAGATCTGAGGCCAGTCCCTGAGCCAGGACCCATCCCCACCCCCTGATCCCCTTCCTCCTCAGACCAGATGCCAGGGTCCCCTGCACAGTGACTCCACGAGGGCCAGGAGCTTCTGTCACCCTGTGAAAGTGAGACCCTCTGACACTTGAGAAAAGGGGGTCCTCTGCTGATAGCACTATTCCTGGAGCTGAAGGCCCACACACCTGTCTGTGCAGGTGTGTCTTCTAGTCTCTTTGCTGTCTGTGTCCTCTTCTCTTTTTAGGTTTGGGAGAAGTTCTTAAGTTCTGAAGCTCCCCAGATTAATGTATTTATGGCAGTGCCTACCATCTACAGCAAGTTGATGGATTATTATGACAAGCATTTTACCCAGCCTCACGTCCAGGATTTTGTGCGTGCAGTTTGTGAAGAAAAAATCAGGTTGGTGAACATAGTCCACCTTCCCATCTGGAAAGTTCTAAAGATTCGCAAATGTAGCTTACATTTAGTGAGTCAGTTCTACTAAGTTTTAGGAAGCACTGTGTTCTGTTTACTTTAAAATGTGTCTCTACATCTCTCTCTACACACCTGTGTTCTCAGCACAGCTGCCTGGGTTCTGCATCCATGTCTCTGTTCTGTCTCTGGGTCCCTCTGTCTGTCTGTCTCTGTCTACCCACCCGTCTTCCAGTGGAGTCTGAAGGATGAGGGTAAATGTCCTGAGCCCACATCTGCAGGCTCTCAGCAGCCCCCCAACCCCCACTCAGACCCCCTTCCTAAAAGACATGCTGGCTCTTTGGCCCCATCGGTGGCGTGTTTGGTCTCCATGTTCCCACAAGTCTGCAGACCACGGCTCCCCTCCGTTTGTAGTTGGGCAGTTCACTTGAGAGTGCATGGAAGTGACTAGTTTGGCAGGTCTTTACAGACCTGATGACATGTGCACCAAGAGCCCAGACAGCCATGAACTTTGCACCCTCTGTGCATCTGATTCCTGGTCCTTATGAGGAGCTCACGAAGGGTTTCCTGGAGAGAGTTCCCGACTGCCCGAGATGAATACCTGATCTGGCCCTTCTGCTTCCGTTTAACCGCTCTCTGCTCCTCTTCTGTAAGATGCTTGGTGGAACTGGAGCCCTCTGTGAGGATGCCACCCTCCCACGAGGCACTGCTCTGGGGCCCCCAGGACAAGAATGGTGTGCACTGTGCTGAAGCAGCCGTGTGCTCGTGAGAGACTGAGGTGCCTGTGGTTGTGCTGGGCAGGTTGATGGTCTCGGGCTCTGCTGCGCTGCCCCTGCCGGTGCTGGAGAAGTGGAAAGGCATCACCGGCCACACACTGCTGGAGAGGTACGGGATGACGGAGATTGGCATGGCCCTGTCCAACCCCCTGACCGCAGCTCGCCAGCCAGGTATGAGCAGTGCCCGCCAGCTGTGTCCTCCCTCTGCTCTGGGTCCTCGGGTGGACCAGTCTACAGGCAGTGCTGCCCTGCTGGGTTAGGGGAGCCTCCCCAGGTGACCCTGGATTCCAGGTGACCCAGAAGCTATGTGCTTGGTAGGGCACACCCGGGCTGGGTGCTGCTTCCTCCAGACCAGGTCACCTGTGGCCCAGAGCCTCCCATCCAGGTGCCCTGAGCCACACAAGGGTAATGGCAACAGAGGAGAAGGCGGGTGTGGGGGGCAGTGGAGCAAGGCCCCCACCTGTGCTTGGTGACCTATGTGCCTCTGGATGGCCTGCTGCTCTGGGAGGCCTCCTGCCCTTTGGTCTTCCTGTTCCTCCTTCTCTAGGGCATTCCACACAAACAGCCTTCGGGTCTCAGATCCCTGAGAGGAAACCTGAGGGCAGAATCCAAGGCCTGAGATGTGAGCCTGTTCTGTTCTGTTCTGGGCTCTTTTCCAGCCCTCGTGGTCTGTCTCCTCCAGTTTGTCCAAAACACAGGAGTCTCAGAAATAAATCTAAGGTGATTCTGTGCCTGTACTTCTGTCTGTCCATTCACTTGTCTTGCATGGACAGTAAAAGGTACCCTTCTTGGGGGGTGGTCTGTGAGTTCTCAGTATGTCCACCATCACTGTCAGGTAGACGACTCTGAGTCACCTCAAGAGTCTCCCCATTTTGTGATCAGCACCTCCTCTCTGGCCAGCGAGCAGGTCCCTGGTTGCACTCCCTGTAGCTGTGCATCTCCTGGACAGTCACACAGACTCGGCCTCTGGTCCTGCCTTTGGGGTCTGTCTACTCTCATGTGGCAGGACGAGTCTGAGACACATCCTGTGCCGAGCAGCATCTATGGTGTGCATGGGCTGCCTTTTGCTAACCTGTCCACCACCAACGGACACTGGGTTGTGTCCAGTCTTGGACAGTTTACTAGTCAGGCTGTTGTGAAGGTTTGTGTGCAGGCTGCTGTGTGAACACGTCCTCACATCTCGTGGGCAGATACCTCAGAATGCAACTGCTAGGTCAAGAGGTAGGTGTGAACTGTGCACAGAACAGCCCTGAAGTGGAGCTGATACCCCCCTGACAGATGAGGACCCTGAGGCTTGAGCAGGTGTTCATGCTCAGTTGCCACTAAAGACGGCCAGGTCTGGGGTAAGAGAGGGGCCAAGAGGTGGGCAGGGAATCTCCTGGTCAAGACCAAGAGCAAGCTCAGGCTGGGAGCCGGGACCAGGGCCGGGATAGGATTCAGCAGCACAGGGCCACTCGGGCGTCTGCAGGAAGGTGTGGAGCGTGCTTGGGGTGGAGTCAGAGGCCGGGGAAAGAGGGACCTGCGCCAGCGCCCTCCTAGGGTGAGGCCCCGGGGGTGACCTGGACAGACACTGACGGGAGGCTGCCAGCACTTACTGGACCCGGCCGAACAGGCAGCCCAGGACCCAGTGCAGGGCGGCCTCCTGCCCCAGAAGCCAGGAGGGGCCATAAGACAAAGTCACCCGGACACAGCTAACAACCATTCTAAAGGGAAGTGGAAGGATGGAGTGATCCTGACCACAGCCAGCATGCTCTTTGGTGGACAAAAGTCCATGCAGTGTGGGAGGGGCTGTGTCCCCGCGCTGTGGGAGGGGTCGTCATGCCGTGTGGGAGGGGTCACGCCGCACGCTGTGGGCGGGTCTGTGTGACGCAGTGTGGGAGAGGACTCGTTCCGTGTTGTCGGAGGGGCGGTGTCCAAGCAGTGTGGGAGGAGTCACGTCCCATAGTATGAAAGGGGTTGCGTCATGCACTGTGGGCGGGGCCACACCCACGCAGCGTGGGATGGCTTTGTCACGTGGTGTGGAAGGGGCTGCGTCATGCAGCGTGGGAGGGTCTGTCACGCACCGTGGGCAGGCCGGTAATGTTCACGCCATGGGGGAGGGGCCATGTCAACATCGTGTGGGACAGGTTTCTTTTTGGACTGACAGAAAGTTCTGGAACTCGATAGAGGTGCTGCTTGCACAACGTTGTGAATGTACTAAATGCCACTGAGTTCTATGCCTTATACTAAATAACTGCATCATATATAGATTTTGCTTCAGCTTTAAAAACCTTTGGGAGCAAAAGAGGAGGAGGTCCCTAGAACCTTAAAAGACAGGCTGAAATGAACAAGACGGCACCATCTAGCAAACTGAGATCCGGTCATAGACTCTCCCAAGAAGTGTGGATCCCAGAATACTGGGCAGCTCGTGGAGTTTGCCACCTGGCTTTCCTGGGGGGTTTTCAGCTCAGTTCAGTCGCTCAGTCGTGTCCGACTCTTTGCAACCCCATGAACCGCAGCACGCCAGGCCTCCCTGTCCATCACCAACTCCTGGAGTCCACCCAAACCCATGTCCATTGAGTTGGTGATGCCATCCAACCATCTCATCCTCTGTCGTCCCCTTCTCCTCCTGCCTTCAATCTTTCCCAGCATCAGGGTCTTTTCAAATGAGTCAGCTCTTCGCATCAGGTGGCCAAAGTATTGGAGCTTCAGCTTCAGCATCAGTCCTACCAATGAATATTCAGGACTGATTTCCTTTAGGATGGACTGGTTGGATCTCCTTGCCGTCCAAGGGACTCTCAAGAATCTTCTCCAACACCACAGTTCAAAAGCATCAATTCTTCGGTGCTCAGCTTTCTTTATAGTTCAACTCTCATATCCATACATGACCACTGGAAAAACCATAGCCTTGATTAGATGGACCTTTGTTGACAAAGTAATGTCTCTGTTTTTCAGTATGCGGTCTAGGTTGGTCATAACTTTCCTTCTAAGGAGTAAGCGTCTTTTAATTTCATGGCTGCAATCACCATCTGCAGTGATTTTGGAGCCCAGAAAAATAAAGTCAGCCCTTGTTTCCCCATCTATTTGCCATGAAGTGAGTTTTTATCCTGTGACAAATGTTGAAATAAAGGGCCTGAAACCTTGAATTGAAGGCTCAGACACCAGGCCTCTAGCCCTGGAGGCTCTGTCCCACCTCAGCTGTTCATTACAGTGTCGTTGCGGCCACCACCTGCCCTCACTTTTCCAGGTTCAAAAGTTGATTGTAACTACGCAGGGGAATGCACTGAGCAAACTACAGGCATCTAATAAGTGAGCCAGGATGCTGGCTGCATCACCCCTGCTGTGAGGATGCCCACCGCCCCCGCCCTACACCCATTCCACTCCTGCCCCTCACCAGCGACAAATTACAGTCACCAAGGCCCTGACTACCCAGACAGGTGCTCCAGTGAGGCAGACGTGCCCTGCATCTAGCTCTGGGTGCTGGGTGACCCCCGAGGTGACCTGAAGACCTTCTGGGGCATTCAGAGCCCCAGCTGCTCTGTGAGTCCCGCCTAAGGCTGTGCTCTCAGCTGCTGGTGCTTTGCCCCTCAGTGCGCACCTGACCCCAGGCGGGATCCCCCTGTCTGTGCATGTGACGACCACGGGTCTCCCCCACCCCACCCCCGTGTGCGCTCAACGTCAGGCATCTCCCAGCACCTCCACATGCCAGCACTCTCCAGAATCCTACTGACCGCCTCTGTTGCTTGTGCCTCCCGGCCCCTTGCAGGCTCTGTGGGGACCCCCCTGCCCGGCGTCGAGGTGCGCATTGTGTCAGAAAACCCACAGAAGGATGGCTGCCCCTACGTTATCCATGCAGAGGGAAACGAAGAGGACACTAAGGTGAGTCTGTTCACACTGGTGGCAACTGGGCATCGCGCCGGCCGCAGCCACCCAGAAGGCTGGCAGCAGAGGTGAAGTCCCCACCGTGCAGGGCAGCCCCTGGACCAGAGCGGCACTGGTGGGCCTTGATTACGGGCACTGATGTTTGGGGCGCTGTCTGCCATGTGGACAGTGCAGAGCAGAGTGAGGCCAGGCTTCACCCCAGGTGCTTCCTTCACACCGCATTGAGATGAGTCAGGAGGGCCGCGGCTAGGACAGCCGGAGCTGACGGTGTGACTGGCCCCCCAGCCTAACCGTCACCCCTTTGGAGAAATTCACTGGAAGCGGAGGTACCCACTTGGGAAGCGACTGTTGTCTGCTTTCTGTGTTGTTCTAAGATCCAGAGGTGAAGGGAAACAAGGACTGTGGTCTCGTTTCAGTGAGGCCTGTCACAGCCACAGGCCTGCTGGTCACAAGTGATCAGGGTCACAGAAGAAGCTGGGATTGGTGGGAAGGAGAATTTTTAAGAGATGGTTTTTTCTACATCTGCTCTTTATACTGTGGACTTGTGTTAAATCTGAAAGCAGCAGTGGTTCCTCATTTCAGAGTTTTTCTTCTTCCTGCACACATTCTGGCGTCACTCCCTGCACCCTCCCACCCCACCCCTCACCTGTGCCTGGAGGGGCCCAGGCAGCCCTGCCCTTGTGGACCTTGATCTCATCATGGGAGATGGCAGCATCCAGGAGATAGTTGTTGAATGTCTGAGCTCAAACACCTGGGGGGGAGCGTGGGTGGTTTTTACTGTAATTATATGAAAAATGACAGCAATGCCATGGTCTTTGCATGGGTTGAAAAGAATTTCCAGAAAAAAGGCAGAATGAGAGGAGAATGGAGTTTATTAGGATGGGAGACACTGAGCTGACACCTTTCGTGGGCTAGGAGCCAGTTTTTACAGCCTCAAGACAAAGCTACTGGAAGGGTGGCATTAGATGATTGGTTAGGGTGCTATAAGGTGGGTCTTTTTAGCTAATGTGAGGTCAGGGAGCTGCTGGTTTAGGTCCTGGGGACTCATGGCAGTGGTTGCTATGGGACTGGGTTGTTCTGGAGATGACCTTAGTATAGGGCTCCACAATCAAGAAGTATGTTCCTTTAACTCAAGAACCTCTCATCTGGGTTGCTTTTGCTGGGCATGTGCCCTCTTGGCCTCTCCTCCCAGGCGTAATGGGCCTTTAGACCAGCCTTGCTCATGTCCACAGTGTGTGGGCAGCTTTCAGGGTGGCCTAGAGGTCCCCAGCCCTGGTCATCACTCCCTGACCATGCTCTGCCTGGGCTCTAACATCAGCCCAGCTGGTCTAGGGCCAACAGCCACACTCGCATCCCAGGATCCTTTTCTGGCTCTTGGCCTGTACCGTGAGGTCTCCTCTCCCTCCTCATGGACTCCTGCGCGCACCCAAGTCACCTGCCCCAAACTTTCAGCCCTCCCTGCAGTATCGGGCAGCCTCCTCCCACTCCCCGCCACCCTCCAGATGCTCAGCCTGCCCCCATTTTTGGTGTGATTCCAGGGACCCCGCACTGGAGGAGGTCTCCCCAGCAGAGGAACAGTGTGGGTAGCTGGGCGCATAGGCGCCAGTAGCACAGACGGCGTGGGGGCCCCTGCACCACCCTCCTCTGGGTGCCTGAGCACCTTTCTGTGGGATGTCTCAGGGAACCTGACAGAGAGAAGGTGGGCTGGGGAGCGGGTCCCTTCTCAGTCACAGCTAAGCCTAGTGACTTTGCGCCTGTGGGGCGAGCAGTCCGCCCCATCCAGCAGCTCCTTCTCCAGCTTTTAGGGCCTTCCTCACTGAAACATGCTCAGAATAGGAGGTTCTGAAGCGGCAGCCCGGGCCCTGAGCATCTTGACAGTCAGAGAAGGAAGCGAGTGGTCCACAGGGGTGGGGGCTCCAGGACCCTGGAGCAGAGGTGAGGAAGCTTGGGACTTGGAGCTCTAGGCGGCGTGCTCCGGAGTGTTTGCAGTTCAGTCGAAGGGCCCATGGGAATGGAGCTGTCTGGATGGCTCACCAACAGGTCTTTTGCCCCCTCTGCCACACGCCCCTTCCTCATGCTTGTGCTCACAAGAGGGGTGGCAGCCCACCCCCACTCTGAGGCTGGGTGGGACTCGGGGTACTTCTCACCACCCCGACCCTGTAGGGAGAAGAAAGCAAGTCTCCGCACAGGGGCAAAACCCACGTGGAGCCTCCGCCCGGCTCCCTGCACTTATCGAGACATAGCAGCCAGGGTGGGGCCCAGAGGCACAGCACCCAGGCTCAGGCCTTGCTGGGGGTAGCTGGACGCAGGTACTGCCCACTGCTGACGGCCGTAGAGGAGGATGCGGGCTCCCAGGTGCTCACCTGGTCTGAACACGTTGCTGAGAAGTACTGGTTGTGTCCCTAACCCGGGACTCGCAGCAAAACCCTCCAGCTCCTATATGATGACTGCCGGCACGCCACACAGTCCAGACAGGAGTGACTATAATGTTCAGAAGTCAGGGGGTCTACTGCTGATGTGGTTCAGGGGTTTTGTTAACATCTAATTGGAAATCACTTCAAACTTACAGGAAAGTTGCAAAAATACCTGAGTCAGGAAAGCCCGCTGGCCTGCGCCCAGTGCACCTGTCCTTCCCCACACATGCGGGCTTACCCTCCTGACAGTGGCCCCAGGCAGGCGTCCACTCCTGCCGGTCCTTGGCTCACTGCCTACACACCCTGCCACCCCACCTCTGTGCATTGACACCACATGGCAACTTCCTCCCTGTAGGCTCATCAGGGGTCTTATTTTTTCCATATGGAAATCCAGTTGTTCATACACTATTTGCTGAGATTACTCTTTCTTTTTTGTGAAGTGTATACCTTTTGAATATATGTGGTGTTGTTTAGTTGCTCAGTCCTGTCTGACTCTTTTCCACCTCAAGGGTAGCCTACCAGGCTCCTCTGTCCATGGGATTTCCCAGGCAATAATACTGGAGTGGGTTGCCATTTCCTTTGCTAGATCTTCCCCACCCAGGGACTGAACTGATGACTCCTCCATTGCAGGCAAATTCTTTACTGCTGAGCCCCCAGATATATTTTCTTCCATTGATACGTGATCTGTTCTTCTGCAATTCCACAGTCTTGACCACTGTGACTTTATAGTAAATCTCAAAATTGTAGTGTTAATCTAGCAACTTTATTCTTATTCAAAGTTTTTTTGGCTGTTCTAGTTCTCTTGCTTGCCCATACCATTTTAGAAAGAGTTTGCCTATATCTTCAAAAAATCCTTTTGGGAGCTTGGTGAAAAATGCATTCAATTACATATCAGTTTGGGGAGAGTTAACATCTCTACTCTGAGGAGTCTTTCAATCTGTAAACATGGTACACCTCCCCATTTACTTAGTTCTGCTTTGGCAGGGGTTGTGTGAGTGAGATCTTCAGCATGCTGCTGCTACATATTCTGTTAGAGTCATACCTGAATATTTCCTCCTTTCTCCATCTCTTACTCCTTTTCCTCTTTTTCAATGACTGTAAGTGCAGGATTTTTTTGGTTTTTGTTTCTAATTATTTATCACTAGTATATAGAAATACAATTGATTCAAGCTATTGACTTTGTATCTTGGTAAATTCATTTTTTAACTTTCAGTTCAGTCTCTCAGTTGTGTCTGACTCTTTGTGACCCCATGGACTGCAGCACACCAGGCCTCCCTGTCCATCATCAACTCCCAGAGTTTACTCAAACTCATGTCTGTTGAGTCGGTGATGCCATCCAACCATCTCATCTCTCGTCCCCTTCTCCTTCCGCCTTCAATCTTCCCAGCATCAGGGTCTTTTCCAGCGAGTCCGTTCTTCGCATCAGGTGGCCAAAGTATTGGAGTTTTAACTTCAGCATCAGTCCTTCCAATGAATATTCAGAACTGATTTCCCTTAGGTTGGACTGGTTGGATCTCCTTGCTGTCCAAGGGATTCTCGAGAGTCTTCTCCAACACCACAGTTCAAAAGTATCAATTCTTCAGCGCTCAGTTTTCTTTATGGTCTAACTCTCACATCCATACATGACTACTGGAAAAACCGTAGCTTTCACTAGACAGACCTTTGTTGGCAAAGTAATGTCTCTACTTTTTAATATGCTGTCTAGGTTGGTCATAGCTTTTCTTTCAAGGAGCAAGCGTCTTAATTTCATGGCTACAGTCACCATCTGCAGTGATTTGGGAGCCCAAAAAAATAGTCTGTCACTGTCTCCATTGTTTCCCCATCTATTTGCCATGAAGTGATAGAACCAGATGCCATGATCTTAGTTTTCTGAATGCTGAGTTTTAAGCCAACTTTTTCACTCTCCTCTTTCACTTTCATCAAGAGGCTCTTTAGTTCTTCTCTTTCTGCCATAAGGGTGGTGTCATCTGCATATCTGAGGTTATTGATATTTCTCCCTGCAGTCTTGATTCCAGCTTGTGCTTCATCCAATCCAGTATTTCTCATGATGTACTCTGCACATAAGTTAAATAAGCAGGGTGACAATATACAGCCTTGACATACTCCTTTCCTGATTAGGAACCAGTCTGTTGTTCCATATCCAGTTCCAACTTTTGCTTCTTGACCTGCATGCAGCTTTCTTAGGAGACAGGTCAGGTGGTCTGGTATTCCCATCTCTTTAAAAATTTTCCAGTTTGTTGTGATCCACACAGTCAAAGTCTTTGGCATAGTCAATAAAGCAGAAGTAGATGTTTTTCTGGAAATCTCTTGCTTTTTTGATGATCCAACAGATGTTGGCAATTTGTTCTCTGGTTTCTCTGCCTTTTCTAAATCTAGCTTGAATGTCTGGAAGTTCATGGCTCATGTATTGTTGAAGCCTGGCTTGGAGAATTTTGAGCATTACTTTGCTAGTGTGTGAGATGAGTGCAGTTGTGTAGTCGTTTGAGCATTCTTTGGCATTGCCTTTCTTTGGGATTGGAATGAAAACTGACCTTTTCCAGTCCTGAGGTCACTGCTGAGTTTTCCAAATTTGTTGGCATATTGAGTGCAGCACTTTCACAGCATCATCTTTTAGGATTTGAAATAGCTCAACTGGAATTCCAACACCTCCACTAGCTTTGTTCATAGTGATGCTTCCTAAGGCCCACTTGACTTTGCATTCCAGGATGTCTGGCTCTAAGTGAGTGATCATACCATCGTGATTATCTGGGTCATGAAGATCTTTTTTGTATAGTTCTATGTATTCTTGTCACCCCTTCTTAATATCTTCTGCTTCTGTTAGGTCCGTACCATTTCTGCCCTTTATTATGCCCATCGTTGCATGAAATGTTCCCTTGGTAGCTCTAAGTTTCTTGAAGAGATCTCTAGTCTTTCCCATTCTGTTGTTTTCCTCTATTTCTTTACATTGATCACTTAGGAAGACTTTCTTATCTCTCCTTGCTATTCTTTGGCACTCTGCTTTCAAGTGGGAATATCTTTTCTTTTCTTTTCTCCCTTGCCTTTTGCTTCTCTTCTTTTCACAGCTATTTGTAAGGCGTCCTCAGACAACCATTTTGCCTTTTTGCATTTCTTTTTCTTGGTGATAGTCTTGATCACTGCTTCCTGTACAATGTCACGAACCTCCATCCATAGTTCTTCAGGCACTCTGTCAATCAGATCTAATCCCTTGAATCTATTTCTCACTTCCACTGTATAATTGTAAGGGATTTGATTTAGGTCATACCTGAATGGTCTAGTGATTTTCCCTACTTTCTTCAATTTAAGTCTGAATTTGACGATAAGGAATTCATGATCTGAGCCACAGTCAGCTCCCAGTCTTGTTTTTGCTGACTGTATAGAGCTTCTCCATTGTTAGCTGCAAAGAATATAATCAATCTGAATTCATCGTTGCCCATCTGGTGATGTCCATGTGAAGTCTTCTCTTGTGTTGTTGGAAGAGGGTATTCGCTATGACCAGTGTGTTCTCTTGGCAAAACTCTATTAGCCTTTGCCCTGCTTCATTCTGTACTCCAAGGCCAAATTTGCTTGTTACTCCAGGTATTTCTTGACTTCCTACTTTTTAGCTTTAGGACTTTTTTTTTAATGCCTTGAGATTTTCTACATAAGCAGTTGTTTTCTGCAAATAGAACAGTTTTATTTCTTCTTTTCCAGTCTGTATCCCTCATTTCTTTTTCTTGCCTTATTGCCCTGACTAGGATTTCCCGTATGATGTCAAATAAGAGTAATGAGAGTGAATGTCCTTATCCTATTTCTGATCTTATGGGGAAGGTATTTGGTCTTTCACTGGTAAGCATGACAGTAGCTAGACTTTTTGTAGAGCCCATTCCATTTTTGATATGCTGAGGGTTTTTTCTCATGAATGGATATTTTCAAATGTCTTTTCTGCATTAATTTCTTCTTCGTTGTTTGGCTGCT
The DNA here is from genome assembly GCF_033118175.1 of Dama dama. Taxonomy (NCBI): domain Eukaryota; kingdom Metazoa; phylum Chordata; class Mammalia; order Artiodactyla; family Cervidae; genus Dama; species Dama dama. The sequence continues at coordinate 20,277,051 of NC_083684.1, forward strand.
AATATGATGGATTATGGCCTTCCCTAGTGGCTCAGACAGTAAAGAGTCTCCCTGCAATGCAGGAGACCCAAGTTCAATCCCTGGGTTGGGAAAATCCCCTCGAGAAGGGAATGGCAGCCCACCCCAGTATTCTGGCCTGGCGAATCCCCTGGACAGAGGAGCCTGGTGGGCTGCAGTCCACTGGGTTGGACACAACTGAGCGACTAACTCACATGGTGATTGCACTGAATGATTTTTCTTTTTTTACCATTTACTTATTTATTTGGCTGTATCAGGCCTTAGTTGTGGCACTGGGAATCTTGGTTGCCTCATGCAATAGTCTCTCACTGTGCTGCACGGGCTCTTTAGCTATGACCCCATGAACTGTAGCCCACATGTGGGACCTTAGCTCCTTGACCAGGGATCAAACCCCTGTCCCTTGCATTGTACAGTGGATTCTTAACCACTGGACTACCAGCGAAGTCCCTGCATGGTTTTTCTAATAATGAATCAGCCTTGCATTTCCAGGACACACCCCACTTGGTTATGGTATATCATTCTTTCTATATAGTATTGAATTTGCGTTACTGACATTTGTTGAGTATTTTTACATCTGTGTTCATGAGGGGTTTTAGTCTGTAGTTTTCTTGTACTGTTTTCTGTCTTGCATATGAAGACATATGCTGGCATCATAAAATTACTGGCATCATAAAATTACTTGGGAGGTGCTCCCTCTTTTATTTTCTAGAGAAGATTGCATATAATTTGTGTTATATATTTTATAGAATTTCTACTGAACCATCAGCCCTAGTGGTTTCTTTTTTTTTTATTTTTTATTTTTGGAAGGTTTTAACTATGAATTAATTTCTCTAATAGTTATAGACTATTCAGGTCATCTCTTGCATTTGGGGTGAGCTTTGGTAGATTGTGGCTTTTGAGATACTGAATACTTTATGCATGGAGTTTTTCACTGTATTCCCTTATTGACCTTTTAATGTCTGCTTAGTATAAAGTGGTATCCTTCTCACAACACATATTCACAATTTGTCTCTTCTATTTATTTTTTTCTTTGTTATTCTTGCTAGAATTTTATCCATTTTTAAAATGTCTTTTTAAAAAATTCACTTCAGGATTCCTTGATTTTTCTCTTATTTCTTTTCTCTTTTCAATTTTAATTGATTTCAGTTTTAATTTATATTGTTTCTTTTCTTCTGCTTGCTTTTGGCTTACTTTTCTATTTTTCTAGTTTCTTAAGGTAAAACTTTGGGTTATTGATTTGAGACTCCCTTTTTTCTAATATATGCATTTAATGATATGAACTTCCCTCTAAACGTTGCTTTACCTTTGGTGGTTTAGTTGCTAAGTCGTGTCTGACTCTTGCAACCCCATGAACTGTAGCCCACCAGGCTCCTCTTTCCATGGAATTTTCCAGGCAAGAGTGCTGGAATGGGTTGCCATTTCCTTCTCCAAGGGATCTTCCCAACCCAGGGATCGAACCCTTTGACTCTTGCATTGCAGGTGATTTCTTTACCACTGAGCCACCACGGAAGCCTTACCTCTGAAATTTTGATATGTTGTATTTTAATTTTCATTATGTTCAAAATATTTTCTAATTTCCCTTAAAATTTTTTCTTTGACTGATAGATAAGTTAGAAGTATGTTGTTTCTTTTCCAAGTTTAAAAAAATTTTTCTTTTATTGATTTCCAATTTAATTCCACTGCAGTCAGAAAACATAGTCAGTATTATTTCAGTTTTTATAAATTTGTTGAGATGTGTTTTATGTCTCAGAATGTGGTCTTTCTTGGTGACTGTTCTGGTGCACTTGAACAGTGTGTATTCTGCTGATTTTGGTTGGGGTGTAAATGTCCCTTAGATGAAAATGGTTGATGGTGTTGTTCAGGTTTCTCTCATATCTGTGCTGGTTTTCTGACAACAAGTTCTAGTACCACGTGAGGAGTGTTGAATTCCCCAGCCACAGTTGTCTGTTTCTCCTGTCAGTCATGTGCAGCTTGTGGGATTTTAGTTCCTTGACCACGCATCGAACGCAGGCCCGCAGGAATAAGAGTGCAGAACCCCAGCCCCTTTACCCCCAGGGAATTCCCTCCTGTCAGTCTTTTGTTTTATGCACTTTGAAAGTCTGTTGCTTGGTGAATACACATTTATAATTGCTCTGCCTTCTTGGTGAATTGACTTTTTATCATCATGTAAGGTCTTCTTCAATAAACAATGCAAAGAAATAGAGGAAAACAATAGAATGGGAAAGATTAGAGGCTCTTCAAGAAAACTGGAGATACCAAGGGAACATTTCACCAAGGATGGGAACAATAAAGAATAGAAACGATTCGGACCTAAAGAAGCAGAAGAGTTAAGAAGAGGTGGCAAGAATATACAGAAGAGCTATACAAAAAAAAGGTCTTAATGACCTGGATAACCACGATGGTATGGTCACTTACCTAGAGCCAGACATCCTGGAATGTGAAGTCAGTGGACCTTAGGAAGCATTTTTACAAACAAAGCTAGTGGCGGTGATGGAGTTTCACCTGAACTATTTAAAATCCTAAAAGATGATGCTGTTAAAAGTGCTGTGCTCAGTATGTCAGAAAATTTGGAAAACTCAGCAGTGGCCACAGGACTGGAAAAGTTCAGTTTTCATTCTAATCCAAAGAAGAGCAGTGCCACGGAATGTTTAAACTACTGTACAGTTGCACTCATTTCACATGCTAGTAAGGCAGTGCTCAGAATCCTTCCAGTTAGGCTTAAGCAGTACATGAATTGAAAATTTCCAAGTGTACAAGCTGGGTTTAGACAAGGCAGAAGAACCAGAGATCAAATTGTCAACATTTGTTGGATCATAGAGAAGACAAGAGAATGCACAAAAACATCTACTTCTGCTTCACTGACTGCACAAAAGCTTTTGACTGTGTGAATCACAACAAACTGTGAAAATTTTTTAGAGATAGGAATACCAGACCACCTTACCTGTTTGCTGAGAATCCTGTATGTGGGTCAAGAAGCAACAGTTAGAACCAGACCTGGAACAACTGACTGGTTCAAAACTGGGAAAGGATTATGACAAGGCTGTATGCTGTCACCCTGATTATTTAGTTTATATGCAGAGTACATCATATGAAATACCGGGCTGGATGAATCACAAGCTGGAATCAAAACTGCCGGGAGAAATACCAATAGTCTCATATGTGCGTATGATACCCCTCTAATGGCAGAAAGTGAAGAGGAACTAAAGAGCCTCTTGATGAGGGTGAAAGAGGGGAGTGAAAAAGCTGGCTTAAAACTCAGCATTCAAAAACTGAGGACATGGCATCTGATCCCATCACTTCATGGCAAATATAAGGGGGGAAAGTCGAAGCAATGACAGGTTTTCTTTCCTTGGGCTCCAAAATCACTGCAGATGGTGATTGCAGCCATGAAATTCAAAGACACTTGCTCCTTGGAGGGAAAGCTGTGACAAACCTAGACAGGGTATTAAAAAGCAGAGACATCACTTTGCCGACAAAGGTCCATTTAGTCAAAGCTTTGGTTTTTCCAGCAGTCATGTATGGATGTGAGAGGTGGGCCATAAAGAAGGCTGAGCACTGAAGAATTGATGCTTTCAAATTGTGGTGCTGGAGAAGACTCTTGAGAGTCCCTTGGACTGCAAGGAGATCAAACCAGTCAATCCTAAGGGAAATCAATCCTGAAGATTCACTGGAAGGACTAATGCTAAAGCTAAAGCTCCAATGCTTTGGCCACATGATGCAAAGAGTTGAATTACTGGAAAAGACCCGGATGCTGGGAAAGATTGAAAGCAAAAGGAGGAGGGGGCAGCAGAAGATGAGATGGTTAGATATTATCACTGACTTAATGGACATGAATTTGTGCAAACTTCTGAAGATAGTGGAGGACAGAGGAGCCTGGCATTCTGCAGTCCATGGGGTCACAAGAGTTGGACACGACTTAGTGACTCTGCAACCACGAAGCTGCTGGTAACATTCTGCTGTTAAGTTCATTTTGTTTGTATTAATATAGACTCCTCCTGATACATGGCTTGGTTTCTTCTGATTGATGTTTGCATGGCATATATTGTTCCATCTCTTTGCTCCTAACCTGCCATGTAACTGTATTTGAAGTGAGTTTCTTATAGATAGCACTTGTGTGTGTTAGTCGCTCAGTCATGTCCGTCTCTTTGCAACCCCATAGACTGTAACCCACCAGTCTCCTTTGTCCATGGAATTCTCCAGGCAAGAATACTGGAGTGGGTTACCATGCCCTCCTCCAGGGGATCTTCCTGACCCAGGGATTGAACCAGGTTCTTCCGCATTGCAGGCAGATTCTTTACCTTCTGAGCCACCAAGGAAGCCCTGCAGATAGCACATAGTTGGATCATGTATGTCTTTTAATCTGATTTGAAGTTTGTCTTCTAATTGTTATTTCCAGACCACGTGTAGACCATGTACATTTAATGTGACTGTTAATATGTTTGAATTTAAGCCTCTCATTTGTTATTTGCTTACTGTTCTGGCCCTCAGTTTTTCATTGCTTGGCTTTCCTCCAACTGCCCTGTTTGGGGTCATTATTTTTAGTATTTCATTTTAATTTTTCTGCCGAGTTTTTGAACATACATCTTACAGTTTTTAGTAATTGGTCTAAGGACTACAAAATACATGCTTCACTGTTTGAGATCTACTTAGACTCAACATTGTGACACTTCCAGCAGGACACAGAACTACTACTGCCAAAGAAAGGGTAATCATCGCTCTTGTTAAGTGCTGAGGCTGACGAGGACCCACGTGATGGGCGTAGGGACCTCTCATGGGAAATGCAGAAGGGAGAGAGACTGGGCTCAGCCCTGAAAAGAGCATCAGCAAGAGGGGCTGACAGCCAAGGAGCAGTGGGGGTCACAGGATGGAAGTTTACGAAGAGGAAACCTCATGGGTCAGGGGGATCCTGGCTAAACAGGAACCTAACAGGATTTGTGCTGAAGGCCAGCTGGGTGGGTGGTCAGCCATCACCAGCGAGGTGACAGGGGACAAGGACCGGACAGATAGGAGGGTGAGCAGATATCTGAGTGGAGGGGCCTCTCACTACACTGACTTAGCTGAGTTCTTGCTAAAACTGGCTTTCATAGGAAGTACACTTTAGCTCAGTTGGTAAAGAATCCACCTGCAATGCAGGAGACCCTGGTTCGATTCCTGGGTCCAGAAGATCTGCTGGAAAAGGGTTAGGCTACCCACTCCAGTATTCTTGGGCTTCCCTTGTGGCTTAGCTGGTAAAGAATCTGCCTGCAATGCGCGAGACCTAGGTTTGATCCCTGGGTTGGGAAGATCCCCTGGAGAAGGGAAAGGCTACCCACTCCAGTATTCTGCCCTGGAGAATTCCATGGACTGTATAGTCCATGGGGTCGCAAAGAGTTGGACACGACTGAGCAACTTTCACTTTCACTTTCACACTGATGGGCCTAGGAGGGGTTTAGGAGGCTGACCACAGTTGAGTGGAGCAGAGGGTCTTTGTCACACCACATGGGTCACTGTGCCCTCTCGCTTTTAGGTTGTCGTTGTCATATGTAATGGCCCGGTATATGGCAAGCTTCCTTAGACAGTGGTACAATTTTTACTTTCAGTGGTCAAAAATTCATAAGGAAAAGAAGTGTCAGTTTTATTCAACCAAATATTTACCAATTCTGTTGCTTTTTCTTTACTTCTGATCTTCCAGGTTCATTCTGACTGAGGAATTTTGTAGTAACTTTTCTAGGTCAGATTTGCTGATGACAGATTCTTTTATTTCTTTCTTCATCTAAGACTGTCTTTACTTTATCTTCATTCTTGAAAGTTATTTTCACTGGATTTGAAATTCTGGGTTGACAGTTATTTCAATGCCTAAAACACGTTATTCTGTTGTTGTTTGTTTTTTTTTTTCTGGTCTCCATTGTTTCCGCAGAGAAGTCAGTAGTTGTTTGAATGCCTCAAAGTTATGCCCTGATGTCAAGAGTTTTGTCTTTCTTTTTAGTTTTCAGTGATTGGATTATGATATGTCTTGGTTTGTATTTCTTTGGGCTTATTTGGGGCTCTTGTAGCTTCTTGAGTCTTGAATCTTGAGCTTCTTGAATACATTTATGTATTTCACCAAACTTGAGGGATTTTACGCCAAATTTTATCAAGTATCTTTGTGTCCCTAGCAGTCACTTAGTCGTGTCCAACTCTTTGTGACCCCATGTACTATAGCCCACCAGGCTCCTCTGTCCGTGGGATTTCCCAGGCAAGAATACTGGAGTGGGTTGCCATTTCCTTCTCCAAGGGATTTTCCCGACCCAGGGATTGAGCCCAGGTCTCCTGCATTGCAGGCAGCTTCTTTGCCATCTGAGCCACCAGGGAGCCTGTTCAGTAAGTTTTCCTTCTTTCTGTTGTTGTAGTTTTAGTTCTAAAATTTCTGTTTGGTTCTGCCCTGTGTCTTTTATTTCTCTGCTGAGACTCTGTGTTCCCACGTATCTGCAGTGTTTGCCCTTACCTATCGGAGCATCTTGATAATCTGTGCTTTAGCATCTTTCTAGGTGCACCCGGCGCCTGTACCTTCTGGTGTTTTCCCACACTGATGCCCTTTTCCCTTAAGCGTTGGCACTTTCTTGGCATTTCACCTGCTGAGTTAATTTTGCATTGTGTCCTGGACACTCTGAGTATTGTGTTATGAGACTCTGGATCTTGTTCACGTCCAGTGGAGAGGTCGGTATTTTACTGTTACTGTTATCTAGTTGGTCTAAGTCTGTAGCCTGCCATCTCTGGGGTCGGTTTCCATGTCAGTTTCATTTTCACAGCCTCTGCTTTACTGTGCATACCTGCCCTGCAGATATGGCACCCCGTGGCCAGGCCGACGTTAGCAGGGCAGCAGATGAAGGATGGCAGTGGGAAAAACGGTGAAATTCAAATAAAGTCTGTGGTGTAATTGAAAAAACAAACACCTCCTCTGAGCAGGCTGGATGGCAGAAGCCCTGCTGGCCCGGAACACGCAGCCCCATCCCCCTGAGTGACATCACTCCTTGTGGGAGCCAGGCGGTGGGGAGGGTCCCCTCACTGTCCACCCACTGTGTCGGTCCCAGGGGCATTCAGCTTTCCATCCAGGCCTCAGACAACTCAGATGATTTTACAGCACATTTCCAAGGGTGTCTTTTCTTTAAAATAGGGGGATGTTCTCTCCCACAAAAAGCTCATCCCAAGTGGGAGCTGATGAGCTGAGCAGGGTTGTCTGGGGGCACTTGGTCTCGTGGGTCATGGTTACGTTGCTGTCAGCCGAGCCGTGAGTGCAGAGCCAGCGAGGCCCCACTGAACGTGGTTCCACCTTTGCTCTGTCCTTTCCCGGAATTGCAGACCCCGACTCCATGTCTTAGCCCTCTTCCGCCCTCACCGTGCCCACAGCGGGGAGACTCTGGGGTTCCTGCTCATGACCACCTAGCTCTCTCTCCCAGGTGCCCGGCTCCTCCCCCCATAACTGGCTGCCCCGTGGGCCCCCTTCCCACCCTGCAAAGCCACCAACCCCAAGCTTTTCCCAGCAGCCATGGCCGGTGTGGGCAGCTGCCCACTTTTCCCGTGTCCAAGCTCAGTCTAAGAGACACCCTGAAGACAGTTTCACAGGAGCCTGGCCCTCAGAAGTGGACAGACAGGCCAATCGGGCCGGGCTGTGAGCTCTGGGATGGGGTGGGCACAGAGGCCTCGGGCGGCGTTTCTGAGGTGGGGGCATGAAAAGCTGGTTGATGCTTCCCACCAAAGTATCTAATTTCAGTAGAGCGTGTGGGCCTCGGGAGGAGCCGGGGTGGTAGAGACCAGCCCGAAGGGGTGAACTCTGACGCCCACCTTTCTGTCCCACCACAGGTGACCCCAGGGTTCGAGGAGAAGGAGGGTGAACTCCTGGTCAGGGGGCCCTCTGTGTTCCGAGAATACTGGGACAGGCCGGAGGAAACAAAAGCTGCCTTCACCTCAGACGGCTGGTTCAAAACAGGTAGGCGGGTGGCTCCAGAGGGGATGAAGCGGAGCCAGTGCCACTGCACTGGGACACCCCCAGAATCCTCCCTGGAGAGGGGAAGGGGGCACTTTGCATCTCCTGTCTTTAAAGCTGCACCCCTGACACTGTACCCCAGCCCCCTGCAGCCTCTAGAAAGAAGGTGCTGAGGCTGTGAACCTCAGGGGCCAGCTTCCCCAAGCCCTGCGGCCAGACTCTGGCCCTGTCCCTCGCCCGGCCACCATGCATGTGGTGGTCTGTCTGCCCCTCGAAGGTCAGGATTCCCCCTCCTGAGGGACCGCTGCTCTCCACATCAGAGACCCTCCCCGCCTTCCCATCCCTACTCCCCCTGCTTCCTAACTCCGCCCCCATCCCCACAGAAGGAGTTTGCGTGTGGTTTGTTTCGGTCCCTGAAGTCTGCTCTCTGTCACCTGCCTGCAGAGTGTGTAGCTAGAGCCTGGGGCCCTGTGCAAGGGCAGGCAGGGGTCCCCCAATGTCTGCCTGCCCAGAGACTGCTCTGAGGTGCCTCACGCCCCTGTCCGCTGTGCCCTTCTCCTTGGTCCCAGTGGTCCCGTCGAGTATGAGGCCAATTCAGCAGATCCTGGGAGTGTTCGAGTTTGTAGCTGCGTGGATTCCCTGGTGTATGCTCACACAGGACACTCCCAGCAGTTCCTGACAGCCAGGAGAGGGGCCCCAGGCATTTGTCCTTTGCTTGTTGCCTGTCTGAATTTCTAAAACTTGCATGCTGAGCATGCATTATGTCACAATAATCTTAATAATCTTACAGCAATATTTTCCAAAAAGAAAGGCCTTCCTCTCTGTTGTCGTGAGACGGCTTCCTAATTAGAAATGCACCTCTTGGCAGTTCCTCTGTGGGCAGCAGAGCTGAGGAGAGAGTGATGGGCAGCCGTGAGGGCACACGGGTGCATCTGGGGGTGGGAGAGGCAGTGGGTGTGCCCTTGGCCTGGTGATCCCCTGGGAACCACTTCTGGCCGAGGCACACATGTGAGTCTTCGTGGGCTCAGGCAGTGTGGGTTCTCAGGGTAGAATTCACTCTCCAGTCTGCCGCCATCGTGGGCCTCAGGTCACCGGGTGACAGAGCAGGGCCATGCGCACACCCTCCAGCATTCCTGGGATGCTGGGGGCCCGTCAGGTGGGGTTCAAGGGAGAAGGGGCAGATGAGAGTTCCCCAGAGCAGAGTAGAGGCCTGCGCCAGGAGCCCTGGCTGGTGCCGGCAGAGGGCTCAGTGGTTGGGCCCCGGGGCTGGGGCAGCTGTTCACGTACTCCAGCTTCCCCTTGTAAATGTTGAATTCGTACAGGCCAGCCTGGTGGCAACAAGATTACTGCTGCCCTTCAAATGCAGGGTTTAAGAAATACAACTTTGGGCTCATCCTGCTTTTGCGTGTCCCTCCTGGAGCCCTCAGAGCATCCTGACTTGGAAATCTGACTTCTTTGTGGCCATCTTCCTTTATTTTTAAACTCAGCTAAAGAGCTGCAGTCTTTTTCTTTAAAAGCACGGGAACCAAAGCCCTGTGGACTTTGCCAATAGCAGGGCTTGCGCACGCCGGGCCGGCAGCATGCAAAGTGAGGGGCAGTCAGCATAACACGTCTCAGTCCCTGGTCGTGATGAATATTTCAGTTGAAAGGAATAGCATGCATTAATTATCGTAAAGAGATGTCTTTAGGAGAAAATGATTTTGAAATTCAGTTTAATTTCATTGTAATGCGCAGCAAACAGGAAGGGAGTCTGTGTGTTTAATTGGCTCTCGGGGGTGAGGCCTGGAAGCCGCGTGCCTTTGTCACAGGCCATTAGTGATACAGGCTGCATAATGTGCGCGGCAATCAGCTCACAGCTGCCGCTCCTGCGGGGCAAGCAAGCGGGATATTAAGTAGAAATCAGGATGAATTAAACTTAACCCTTTCCCCGACCAGCCCTCCTGCCACACACATTCTGGCCCAGGCTGCAGGGGGCTGCATCCATGGCTTCTCAGAGGATGAGGGGAGAGAGGCTGCCCTCCCTGGCCTGCACAGAGCCCAGTTTCCATCACCGGGAGTTCCCTGCCAGCCCCTGGGGTCCTGGCTGCTGCTCAGGCAGGAAATCAGAGCCCTCCCTTCTGGAGCGCCCCCGATGATGACCCTAACTGCATCCCACCTTCCACACGGGTGAGCACACTGGCTCAGTGCTGGCCCCCGGGGTGGGGAAATGGTGATGCCAGAACTCCCTCCTCAGGGCTTTACACTGACCCTGCTATCAAAGACGAGGATGCAGGACGACAGGTGTAAGGACACAGGATGGAGCTAAGATGGAGATGTGGACACAGACAACCTGAGGCAGAGATGATGACCAGGACAGAGCTGAGGACACAGGACAGACATGGGGACATGGCATGTATATGGGGATGTAGAACTGAGCCGAGCCAGCACTGCAATCCTCCTGCCCTCTGGATGTGGTAGAGCGACTGGCAACTGAACAAGGAAACAGAAATGGCACCTCTGCCTTATTCTAAAGAAGATCTCCTGGGGCTTCTCTGGTGGCCCAGAGGTAAAGAATCCGCCTGCCAACGGAGACGCAGGTCCATCCCTGACCCAGGAGGACCGCACATGCCATGGAGGAACTGAGCCCATGTGCCCTAGAGCCCAGGCTCTGCAATAAGAGAGGCCACCACAGGGAGAGGTCCACTCGCTCGCCACGACTAGAGAAAGCCTGCCCACCAGCAAAGACGCAGCACAGCCAGTTAAATTAAACGTATGAAAAAAGAGACAAAGTCTCTACCCTTTAAAGGTCTCCTCACACAGTTTGCTGTTAGAAAGTGACACAGGAGATGGAACATCCCTGATGATAAATCCACACATTTATAGAAGCTCAGGTAACTGGGGGAAGGGTGCGTAAGAAGTCCACCAGAATGTAACAGGGTACCTTGGCACTGAGTTGCTGATCCCTTTTTCTCTGTTAAAGAGCACACAATGCTATTACCAGAGAAAAACCTTAAAGGATATTTATCTAAGAAAGAAGAAGACTCATCAGCAGAAAACAGAAGGGAGCTGTTCTGTGGCCCTGTGCACACTCGGCTGAGCGTGGGGTCTGCTGAGAGTTTGGGGAACCTGGGACATGAGGGCTGACCCAGGCCAAGAGTGTGGCCCCCTGCGCCCAGAGCCCAGGAGGAAAATAAGGCCACAGGCAGGTGGAGGGGAAGTGCAGTCAGCCATAAAAATGGGGAAACTGTTTCACTTCCCAGTGGTGAAAGGCAAGTATGGAGACAGACTCCATCCACTAAACTGGCAGGGACTCTTCCGGAACCGACGCTCGGTGCTGCGAGGCGGGTGCTTGGCTCCCACGGGCAGGGTGCGTGTGAGGAGGGCTCCTGGGAATCCATTCACAGGAGACAGAGGTGGAGGCTCCGATGTTTATAGACCCCTGGTTTGGTGCTGGGTTTGTGGGCGCCTCGGGTGCGTCCAAACCGCGGAAGATCGCAAGCCTTCTGCACCCACGGCTTGAGTTATCCCAGCCTCAGGGAGCCCTGCTGGCGTGTGCCACACACGCGTGTCCGTGGGTGTGCGCGGCCATCACACACGGGTTTGCACACCATGCGCAAGACACTAGCTGCTGTCTCTGCATGACTCCCTCTAGTCCTTTGTTTTCTCTCAGCAGAATTTCCCGGGTGAGCTGTGTCCTCCACCGCCACAGGTGAGGGTGAGACTCTCTCAGTTGTCTGAGACAAAGGTCCCCCCTGCCTAGCGCTCACCCTGCGCCAGGCTCACCTGCGCTGTGCTCACCCGGTGCACTCTGAGCTCTGACATGTTTCTTCCATGACCCGTGCATCCATTGTGACCAACAACAGTCAGGAATCAGGCAGCGTATTGAAAAAGAGGGGGTTTCTTGTTAGGGTGTGACAGCACGTGTAGCTGGAGGATGTCAACCCCCTTTGTGTCTGCAGACAGTGAACAACTAGCACGTCCGTGCCCCCCAGCAGGGCCCAGCAAGTCCCCAGGATGCGCAGTGCGGGCAGGCCGCTGACCCCCTGGCCCCTGCCACCCCGCGGGGCACAGCCTGTGTGGCGGGCTGTGGCGCTGCCTGGCAGCCGTCCCTTTGTATGGGCTTTACTTTGTGTCTTGCGTGAAACCCTTTGTTCCCCGGTGGTCGCCGAGATCTGCTTCTCTGTGTCTCCTGGCACACCCCGCTTTGCTTCGCCTGGCACAGCTCCTGTGCGGACGACGGGTCCCATCCGGTCTCACTCCTGCTGGGCCTCTGTGCTGCCCTTTGGCCTCCATGTCTGCCCAGGCTGGCCCAGGCCTCTGGGCAGAGGGTCCCTGTTTTCATCAAGGTCCCATACAGGCAGCTGGGAGACTCCAGGCCGTCTGTCAGGTTTGGGGAGGAGTCCTCGTACCCCAGCTGTGTCCACACCGGCAATTGGAAGGCGCCCAGGGACTGCCAGATACTCGTGGACACACTGTTCGGGGCTTCCTGAGTTGGGGTGCTGGTCTGTCCAGTCCCCCCAAGAGATCCCCCAGTGCCCCCCCTCTCCCACACCAGCACACAGCTCCCACCCGCCTCCTCCTTCCTCCAGGGTCACGTCTGTCCCTGCACCCCTGCGTCCTCCTCCTCGGCTCGGGCCATGTCCACTGGCATACTCGTCTGGCTGGGTCGGGCACAGAGCTCTAGTGTCCGGCTTTCAGGGGCAGTGCTGGCCGCAGCCGCCTTGCTCCTGGTGCGTCGTGACCTTTCCCCTCTCTCGAATCTCTTTGCCCTGGGAGCCCTCTGGTTGACAAGCCCCCTGCCTCCGGGGCTCTGACTGTCCTGTCTCGCCAGAGCACTTGATGGCTGAGTTCTCCTCGCCGATGTCAGCGGGGGTCTGAGAGCAGGAGGCGGGGTTGGGGAGGCCCCTGGGCTCCATGCTGCTGTCCACCTCCTCTGTCCCCAGAGCATGAGCGGTGGCCGTGCACTGAGGGCCAGTGCCCCTGCCGCGTGCTCTCAGCCATCCTCTGCGCCTCCCCCAGGGCACCTGCCAGCCCGGCTGTAAACGACCCACAGAGTCTGTCTACCTGCCTTCCAGCTGCCAGTTTTCTCAACAACACGCCCTCTCCTGTTCCCTCTGCATAACTTTTGTGCCTTAAAAAACGGTTGCTGTTGACTTTATTCCAGGAGGGAGCGATCCGAGCTCCCTGCCTCTGTGGTCCTAGGAAGCTGTGTTGAGGCAGGCCCCGCTCAAGGGAGATGTCGTGTGTCTGTTTTCCTTCTCCTATCCTTCTTGGCCTCCTGCTCGGCCACGCTGAGGGGCGCAGACCCACAGGTACCTTCTGCCTCCATCCTCATGTCCTGTGTCCGTCTGTCTGTCTCAAATCTCCGTCTTCTTCCCTTTTATGAGGTCATTGTGACCAATTTGAGGCCGCCGAGTAATCAAGGACTGCCATGATGTGTGTCCTTACTTCCTGCCTGACGGTGACCCCAGGAAGTAGCAGGGTCTCCCACCGGCCTTTCCTCACTCAGCACACAGACCCGGGACCTCCCCCAGTATGGCGTCCATGTGTCCTCCCACCAGCCCTGCCATCTCGGGGCTGGCTTTGCTCAAAGACCCTAGTCTCGCTGCTCTTCATGTGGCTGGAGGAGGTCAGTAAGTGGACCACCTGGTGTGCAGGGGGCGGCGGAGGGGGATGGCAGGGAGGTGAGTAGCGGGGGAGGCAGCAGGTGAGGCCATGGGAGTGACGTCTGAGCGGAGCAGCGGACAGGTGGAGAAGCAGACGCTGCCAGTGGGTGGCGGGTGTGAGGACCCCTGGGCGAGGGGCATGGCCGGGGGTCTGCCGGAGGGCGTGGGTGCGGCCATTGGGAGCTCTCGCCCTGGGTTAAGTTGACATCAGAGCAGGGAGGGTGCAGGTGTTGTGGCCAGGGGCCCTGAGGCCACCTCAGCCTTGGTGTGGGCATTGGGGGTGTCCCTGGCAGGACCAGGTGTGGGACGCAGAGCCCAGGGCAGGGCAGTGACCCCCACACCCCTGGGTCTCTGGCAGGCGGAGGCCGGTGGGAGCCGGGTCTGGAAGCCGCAGGAGGAACCACCTTGGGCCAGGGTTGGTATTTAGGGATGGAGAAGCCGTCCAGTGTGGAGAGGATGCGGCCAGAGCCAGAGACACACAGCAGGCGCCCTGGTCGGCCTCGGGGGATGGGGCACCCTATGTCCTGTCCCTGCAGCCTGCCTGTCACTCTTGTCACACGCGTCCTTCCCTGCCATCCACCTACCCATCACGCATCCAGGGACCACGGTGGCTCCCAGGACCTCCCCTTCCTCCTGCTTAGTGTTGGGCAGGAGGGCCCCCACCTCAGGAGCCCAGCTCCTGCCGTGGCCAGCCGGGCACAGCCATCCATCTTGTTTAATAGGCTGGGGTGCCCCACGCGGCTGGGCTCCAGGAGAGCGAGCTGATGGATGGGCCTCCTGCGTTGGACGGCAATGTATCATGAAATATTGATTTATTCCAGCTAATCAGCCGCGTGAAGTGTGTGAGAGCAGACGGTGGTGCGTCAGTGTGGCTCTCAGAGCACGGGCAGGCGTTCCCATGTGCACAGTCTCACACATGCGTGCACACTTGTGTGAGCGCACTCACCCTCAGCCCTGCTCCCCGTTCCCGCGATGCCCCAGTGGGCATGTGCCCCGTGCCCTTGCCGGGGTGGGAAGCACCCACACTGAGCATGGCAGGGGGGGGCCCTTCCTCCTGCCAGATCCCCCACGCGACACCACATGTGGCCCACGCCCAGTCGGGAAGGGTCTGCCCTGATGCCCACGCCAGGCCCTTCTGTGGCTAGAACCCAGGGAGGCCCTGTGGGTTGTATCTCCTGCCTCCGTGGTCCTGGGAAGCTGTGGGCTATTTCTCACAATGGTCCCTGTGGGATGTGGTCGCAGATGTGTCTGTGTGGGCATCACGCAAGGCCCCAGCTGTCCACGTGGCACTAGCCAGCTTGTTCCAGAGAGATGTAGATGCCCTGAGACACAGGGCCACACCCAGCCGGCTGACCCAGGCCTCTTCCCAGGTGACACGGCAGTGTTCAAGGATGGCAGCTACTGGATCCGCGGCCGCACCTCTGTGGACATCATCAAGAGTGGCGGCTATAAGGTCAGCGCCCTGGAGGTGGAGCGGCTCCTGCTGGCCCATCCCAGCATCACTGGTGAGTGGCCCTGTGACCCTGCCCTTTAGCTGACACAGCTGCTCTCGGCTCTCCGGGCCATCTTGGGACCGGTCCAGATGCAGCTTCCTGTGTGTGTATTGGGGCATACCATCAGGTCCTCTGCTCCCCTCACCGTCCCACCTCGCAGGTCCAGGCTGGCCAGTGCAGGCCATGACCCCGTGGTCAGGAATGGTGGTGTCCTGGGCTCTCCTGACACCCCAGGGGTGCCCTGTGCCCCCGTTTCTGGCCACTCGGGCTTCTCTGGGTCCTTCCTGCAGCCTTCGGTGCTCGTTCTCGTGTGTCCTGAGATCCCTCCCTCTGCTTCCTCCACAGACGTCGCTGTGATTGGAGTTCCAGACATCACGTGGGGCCAGCGGGTCACTGCAGTGGTGACCCTTCAAGAAGGCCACTCGCTGTCCCACCGGGAGCTCAAGGAGTGGGCCAGGTGAGGGCTGAGCTATGTGGTCTTTATAGGAGCTGCCCCTGCCATACACACAGACACTCGAGGTGTTAAGGACCCGAAGACAGCTATGTAGTGATGGCTAGCAGGCAACGTGTTCCTCACAGGAGCTGCCCCCACATACATAGACATAAGGCGTGAAGGTAGTCCTTAAGGACCTGTCCCCTCCCCCACACATACACATGCGAGGCATGAAGGACCCCGAGAAGGCTGCGTTGTGATGGCAGGAGCAGATGTAGGACCCTGACCCTTGACTCAGGTCTGAGCTTCCGAGGCACGTTCTGAGGCAGATGGGGGCACACATGAGCACCTGCATCCTCTCCTGGGTGTAGGAGGGACATTGTCAGGGAAGGTCCATTTGCAGAGCCCAGCTCAGAGGACCCTGGGGCAAACTGAGCAGGCTAGGGGTGCCGTTGAGCTTGGGGCATCGCAGGGGCCTGTGGGTGCTCGCTGCTGGCCCGAGCTCAGAGAGAAGCTGTTAGTTCCGTCCCCAGGTTCTTTATCTTAGATGTAGGAGGTTCCTCCTCTCCCCTCCCCACCCCCCCTTCTGCCTCCTCCTCAACACTGAAGATACTTGTGGCTCTCCCAGCGGGGTCTCGGGAGCTGTCGGAGTCCTTGTTTATCGGGCAGCACAGCTGGGCCATTAGATTCCCCTGGATTTGCAGAATCACAGCTGGAACGTTATAGTTTCACAAAGGCGTGAGCAGGATTCTAGTTGGCTTTGCCGCTTTGCTTAAACAGTCGCTTTGTTAAAAGGCAGAGCTCGCCATCCTGTGCCAAGAGCCGGCCTCCCAACATTAGAGATGCTCCTTGTCGCCCCAGGCTCCCGGCGTCCCTCTGCGGGGTCTGCTGCCTGCCGAGAGCTTAGGGTCCTGGGAGATGCTCCCCGCAGGGTGGGCCTGGGGCAGCTGGCACCCTGGGCTTTGTGTTCTCACACTGGGTGGCCACGGACAGTGACCCCGCGACTGCCCACCCTGTGGAGGGACGGCAAAGGTCCTCCTCTCAGAGGGCAGGGCCGGCTCCAGACCTGTCTGCACTCCCAGTGGGGGAGTATGCAGGAGGGTCCTCACTCCAGTCGCTCTTGACACTTGGCTCAGTGAAGCTGCCGTTTCTGTGTCGTGTTTGTTGCCATATGAGGGTCTTTTTTAAAGGTTATTTAAAAATAATGTTTTCCCCTCCGCTGCTGTTTTTTCATTCCTGAAGATTCTTGCCTCACAGTCTGTCTGCCCCTCAGTAAAGGTCCATCCTGCCCCTTCCCCCAGACCGTTATGCTCCTAGCGGAGTGGGGAGAAGCTGGCAGCCACCCCCTCCCCAGCTCAGGCACTGGGACACTGTGGGTGAGCACGGCTTGGGGCTGGGCAGCAGTGCCACATTCCCTAGTCTGGACACAGCCCGCCCACCACACTGTCCAGTCGCAGAGGCCCATGTGGGGCTTACACCCCCTGGGCGGGGACGGGGGGTGTAGTTCAGGAATCCCGTGCCTAGATGGAGCTCTGTGGGATCAGGTCTTGAGCAGGGACGGTGCTCCCAAGGGGCTGAGCGGTGGGGATTTCCCTGCAAGGAAGCTCTGGAACAAACAGCTCAGTTCTGCGGGGTTCCCGCTCTGGCGGCATTTTGCCCTGACCGGTTCCTCCCAGACCACTTGCTGAGCTGATGCTCTCCAGAGGAGAACGGGTCTGTTCTCAGAAATGGCGAGCTCACAGGCTTTTAGACTGGGCCCCTCCATGCCTGCAACTTCTCTTCCGTTTTGGTGACTGTGGGTTGGGGTTCGGGCTGCGCATCCTGCCTCTATTGCCCCTCTGCCCCAGGCAGCACCTGTGCTTCTGCTGGTCTCTTAGAAAGGGGCCGAGTGCGGTCATGGTGCAGGGAGCTCTGCTCGGGATAGCCGCCCGTGCCTGCAGCCTCCACGTGCTGCCTGGGGCTGGGCCCCCAGGGGGCTGTTCACAGGAGGACGCCTCTTCCAACGGGGCCCCTCTCACTTTGTGGACATCGGCTCTGGTGTGGGAGGGGCAGTGCTAGCCGGTGTGCATGCATGGTCAGGACACCCAGGGGTGTGCGAGGTGCCAACCACCCCCCTCCGGTAACCTCCCACTGGAGAAAGGTGCCAACCACCCCCGCGGCCCCTGCACTCAGGCCCCTTGTCTCTGCAGAGGCGTCCTGGCCCCGTACGCGGTGCCCTCAGAGCTGCTGCTGGTGGAGGAGATCCCGCGGAACCAGATGGGGAAGGTCAACAAGCGAGACCTCGTCCGGCAGCTTTACCCACACAAGAAGGGCACCCCTGAGGCTGGGCACCAGTGAGCCAGCCTCCCGCGTGGCCAGAATGAAACCACTGTAAATCCTGCAACGGCATTGTGGCTGCAGCCAGACCTCACAGTTCCATATGCTCGGCACCCTTGAAACCCGGGTCCCTGCGTGTCCAGAGGTGTCTCGGGGAAGCCGGTCTCCCTGGAAACTCAATAAAGGCCTCGCAGAGAAGCCAGTGCCTGTCCAGTGATCCTGCCTGGGCCTGTCTGGTCCCTGCCCCCACATGGGGAGGGCGCAGTCTGCACGTGTGTGCACACTGCAGGGCAGGGTGGACGGCGGCCCTGGGCATCCAGGGGAGGGCGTTTCCCGCAACAAGAGCAGGTGGCTGTGGGGTGTCCAGCACCTATGGCCCTGGCCGAGGCTCACTAGGCCTTCAGGGCCAGGGCTGTGGCTCAGGCGACCAGAGGGCAGGGACTGCCTGACTCTTGGCCCCAGAGTGGCCACCTAGACCAGGGACGAGCTGGGAGCCAGTATCTGGGATTCTGGGGCCACTTGTTCCCGGTCATGGTTGCAGCCTGGATCCCACCATCCTCAGGGTCCAGAGTGCTCAGTAGCCAGAGGTTGACCACGAATGGCCCCACTACTGCACCCCTGACCCTTGACCCCACCTCTCCCCTGTACTGTCCCTCTGCAACACCCCCAGTCCCCTTCGGTCTTCGGTCTTCGTCTGGATATCTCCCTCTCCTTCCCAGACCCCCACCGGCCCCTACTGCCCGGCCCCAGGCCCCCCTGCCCTCCACAACCAAAGGCAGAGGTGCCCTCAGAGGCCCAAGGGTCATGGGGAGGCTGAGTGGGAACCAGGACAGAGCCAAGGCCTAGGTGGGCAGCATGTGGGGCCAGGACCCCTGCCCCACCCCAGTGCGTGGCCCAAGACTGCCTGAGGCCAGCCCCGGGCGCATCCACCTCAGCACCCTCCCGCGAGAGGCCTGGCCATGCACAGTCACCACCCATGCAGCAGGCTGGCCTCCCCAGCTGGGCGCTGGCCAGCGGCCAGTCCTCTTGGGCGGCACTGGACCTCTGGCTCCCGCTGTCCTCGTGTCGCCAGGTCTTTTCCTGATCCCACTGGCTGACTCTGGGCTGAGGGGGTTGCAGGGGTAAGAGTTAGTCGTTCTTTAACTTAGTTGTTCATTTTTCTTTTTGTCCAGGAAAAGCATCGGCAGGTTGGACAATGCATGGTGTCCACTCAGGAGAGTGTGAGTCAGGAGTCAGTTTTGGCTGCCTAGTGATGTCACCCCTATAATTAGGTTCTTGTAAGAGAGGGGGAGAGAGCTGCCTTCACCTTGCCAAACCTGCCACAGACACCTGGAGATGGAGTCCCCACACACTGGCCAGGGGTCTCACTTAGGGCTCTGAGGGAGGGTGAGACTGGCCCGAGACCCCCAGGGCCAGCGGTCTCCTCAGTTGGGCTGGGCTGTCTTGGTGACGGATTTGGGTTCTTTGGGGGTTACTGGTTTATTCAGAGTTATTACTTCCATTTAAGGACCTGAATCGTCGATAAAGCCATTCACTTCATCCAGGTTTCAGACTTACTGACACGAAGTCACTCACCAGTCTTGCTAGTGCATCTGGCTGACTCTCCTTTTTGTTGGCTCATCCTCCTCCCGGTTTCTTCTGTTTCTTTAGCATCTCTTTTCCTGGTGGCTGACCGGACCTGCCCTCACTGTCTTCACCTGGCTGTTCTCCTAACCCTCACCTGGGCGCCTCCCTCCCCACCCAGCTCCAAACTCTGGGTCACTTCTGCTTTGATTTTTTTCCCTTAATTTTTAAATTTTGCTTTGTTTTTGGCTGCGCTGGGTCTTCGTTGCTGCGTGCAGGCTTTCTCTATTTTCAGTGAGCCAGGGCTACTCTCCAGTTGTGGTGCACAGGCTTCTCGTTGTGGTGGCTTCTTTCATTGCAGTGAGAACACAGACTCAGTAGTTGGGTCTCCCGGGCTTAGTTGCTCCACAGCATGTGGAATCCTTCTTTAACCAGGGATTGAGCCGATTTTTAATCACTGGACCACCAGAGAAGTCCGTTGCTTTGATTTACTCTCTTAACCCATAAGTGATGAGAGCACGTCCTGTGTCCACCGTTTCCCCACTAGTCTCTGCCACGACCCTGAGAATGTGGGCCACAGGGCTCCAGTGCTTTGGAGTGCCCCCTTCACAGCAGCAACTTCTGTCCCTTTGGGAGGCTGCTCTTCTGAGATGTTTCAGCACTAGGTGCTTAGCCCCTGGTCATACCCCATTATTACATATCAGTTCAATTCATTTGCTCAGTCATGTGGCTGACTCTTTGTGACCCCATGGACTGCAGCACACCAGGCTTCCCTGTCTGTCACCTACTCCCGGAGCTTGCTCAAACTCATGTCCATCAAGTCAGTGATGCCATCCAACCATCTAACCCTCTGTCATCCCCTTCTCCTCCTGCCTTCAATCTTTCCCAGCATCAGGGTCTTTTTCAATGAGTCAGTTTTTTGCATCAAGTGGCCAAAGTATTAGAGCTTCAGTTTCAGCATCAGTCCTTCCAATGAATATTCAGGACTGATTTCCTTTAGGATTGACTGGTTTGATCTCCTTGCAGTCCTAGGGACTCACAAGAGTCTTCTCCAAAACCACATTTCAAATTACATATAGAGTCTATCTTTATCTCTATTTGAGTTTCCCTGTTAAGTCACAAACTGTCTGAGTTCAGTACTGCTGTCCAGCTTCTGGGGTTGGTGTTTGAGTGTTCTATCTCTGGGCTCCACACCCCGCCCCCATGTAGCTGTACTGTCTCGTGAGCAGCGCAACTAGGTCTGGTGTTTTTACTCCAGTCTCTCCTTTAGTGAGCAAATGCAATGCATTTATTGTGACTGTTGATGTCTTTGGACTTATCTCCACAATCCCTAGTTGTGTTCTCTGCCGCCACCTTAGGGATGTGGGGTTGCTGTTTTGCCTCTTCTTTCATTGTAGTAATAAACTTCTCTACTTTTTTCTCTTTGTTCGGAAAGAGTACCCTTTTTTTTTTTTTTTTTTTTGAGTACCCTTAAGACGTTTAAATACTGGCTAATATTAAAAAGCAGAGACATTACTTTGCCAACAAAGGTCTGATAGTCAAAGCTATGGTTTTTCCAGTAGTCATGCATGGATGTGAGAGTTGGACTATAAAGAAAGCTAAGTGCCAAAGAATTGATGCTTTTGAACTGTGGTGTGGGAGAAGACTATTGAGAGTCCCTTGGGCTACAAGGAGATCCAGCCAGTCAGTCCTAAAGGAAGTCAGTCCTAAATATTCATTGGAAGGACTGATGCTTAAACTGAAGCTCCAATACTTTGGCCATCTGCTGTTGGGAAAGATTGAAGGCAGGAGGAGGAGGGGACGACAGAGGATGAGATGGTTAGATGACATCACCGACTCAATGGACATGAGTATGGGTGAACTTCGGGAATTGGTGATGGACAGGGAGGCCTGGGGTCGCAAAGAGCTGGACACGACTGAGTGACTAAACTGAACTGATGCAAAGAACTGACTCATTGGAAAAGACCCTGATGCTGGGAAAGATTGAAGGCAGGAGGAGAAGGGGACGACAGAGGTTGAGATGGTTGGATGGCATTACTGACACGATGGACATGAGTTTGAACAAGTTCCAAGAGTTGGTGATGGACAGGGAAGCCTGGTGTGCTGCAGTCCATGGGGTTGCAGAGTCAGACACGACTGAGCGACTGAACTGATAAAGCCTTAAGTTCTTCACGGTTATGCAGCACAGGGCTCCCCCATGGCCAGGATGATGCCTGCCAGTACCTGCCCCACTGCCATCTCAATAGGTTTCTGTAACATCTCAGTTTTGGTTTTGATACAAAAATTAATAGGCTTCTGGGCTTCCCTGGTGGTCCAGTGGTTAAGAGTCCACCTGCCAGTGCAGGGGCGTGGGTTTGATCCCTGGATCACCGGACTGAGAAGATCGCACAGGCCTAGAGGCAGCTAAGGCCGTGTGCCACGCTACTGAGCTCGAGCTCTGGAGCCTGAGGGCTGCAGCTACTGAGGCTGCACAGCCTGAGCCTGTGCTCCACAGCAGGAGGAGCCCCGGCGATGAGAAGGCCGCACACCACAACTGGAGAGCAGCCCCCCCACCCCCGTGACTAGAGAAAAGCCAGCACAGCAACAAAGACCCAGCACAGCCAAAAATAAATAAAATTTTAAAAAATTACTATACTTTTCCACGGTCATTAAATTTCCTGAAATTTTATCCACTTCTTGGCTCAATGGGATTTCATTTTAACCAGAAATTCTCTGCAATTGTTTCAGTAACGCAGCTGAGGGTGTATAGGAGTCCCTACTTATCCTCACTCTCGAGTGACGGGCTGTCTGCTCCTCTAGTGCCGAAAAGGTTTTCCTTGTCCTGGACACCAGTAAGTGTCTGCCTCACTCACACCTAGGACGGAGCCCTGAGGGCCTGGGTTGGGGCAGGTCCAGAGGAGGACTGACAGGAGGGGAGCCACAGGGCACGACAGTCTGGGAGGTTCTGGTCCCCAGCAGTCGGGGTGGAGAACGTGTGGGGAAAGGGGCGGAGGTGGGGCTGGGCTACCTGCCAGGTGCGCAAAGGCTCCCAGCTTTCAGGAGAGAGCGGGGCTTCAGGACCAAGGAGAGTGGCCGAAACGTATGACTCTTCTCTGAGAGAGGCCAGAAGGCTGCCAGCTGGGCGCTGCACTGTGGGGCCCGGGTCTGCAGCTCCGACCAGTGCAGGTCTCTCCCTGGACGTTTTGCCGGGGTCCTGTGCCTGGAGGAGAAAGGCCGACAGGAAGGGCCCAGGTCCCCAAGCCCACCCAGCCCGCATCTTCCTCCTCAGGCGGGTCCCAGGAGAGGGCCGCCGGGTGAGCGGGCGGGCCAGTGAGCTCCCGCCCTCGCGGAATGGGCGGGGTGACTCGTTTCCCCGCCCCCTGGGTGGGCGTGTCCGGGTCCTCTTAAAGTGGCTGATTTACTCTGGTGGTTAATGTGGTTTATGTAGCAGTTTGGGATCCTTTGCTCCCAAGTTTGTCACCAGTCCTCTTGGTATTGATTGAGAGACAGTATCGCTGATGCCCAGTCGGGCGGGCTGGGGATGGGGAGAGAGAGTCTGCCTCTGCAGACGGGGACCCTACGTTCCTTCTGGAGGTCCCTCCTGGCGCACCACATGTCCCCCTCCCATGCCAGCACCCCTCCATTCCTCCTGGCCCTCATCAGCTCTGATTGGGGAGGTGCCAAGGAACTGCTGCGCTGGTGGCATCTCTGCGCCTGGGAAGAGCCTAGAGGCAGATGAAAGGACTGGTGCCCTGCAGCCTGGGGATCCTGTGGTGCCCGTGGTGCCCGGGAACAGCCCCTGACCTCCCCTCCCCTCTCCCCAGGCCAGAAGGACCAGCCACTGAGCGGCCTCATTTGCCAGAGCCCATCATTGGATCATAGAGAAAAAAAGGGTGTTCCAGAAAACATCTGCTTCATTGACTACACAAAAATCTTTGTGTGGATCACAACAAACTGTGGAAAATTCTTAAAGACATGGGAATACCAGACCACCTTACCTGCCTCCTGAGAAACCTGTATGCAGGTCAAGAAAGCCAGTTAGAGCCAGACATGGAACAATAGACTGGTTCAAAATTAGGAAAGGGGTATGACAAGACTGTATGTTGTCACCCTGCTTATTTAACTTATGTGCAGAGTACATCCTGCAAAATACTGAGCTGGGTGAATCATTACCCGGAATCAAGATTGCCCAGAGAAATATCAGAGACCTCAGATTTGCAGATGATACCACCCTTATGGCAGAAATCGAAGAGGAACTAAAGAGCCTCTTGATGAAGGTGCAAGAAGAGAGGCCTCTGCTATGGCCCCAGGAGCTCCACATCAGAACCAAGAGCCCCAGGCAGCACCATGGGTCTCTCCCAACATTTTCTTCATGCCCCACCAGGAACACAAAAAGAAAGTGGAAAAGCTGGCTTAAAACCCAACATTGAAAAAACTAAGGTCATGGCATCTGATCCCGTTACTTTGTGGCAAATAGAAGGGGGAAAAGTGGATGCAGTGACAGATTTTCTTTTCTTGGGCTCCAAAATCACTGTAGACAGTGACTGCAGCCACCAAATCAAAAGATGCTTGCTCATTGGAAGAAAAGCTGTGACAAACCTAGACCATGTATTAAAAAGCAGAGACATCACTTGGCCAACAAAGGTCCGTATAGTCAATGGTTTTTCCATATGGTTTTTCCAGTAGTCATGTATGGATGTCAGAGTGGACTACAAAGACTACAAAGCGCTGAAGAATTGATGCTTTCGAATAGTGGTGCTGGAGAAGACTCTTGAAAGTCCCTGGACTGCAAGGAGAGCAAACCTAAATCTTAAAGAAAATCAACCCTGAATATTCATTGTAAGGACTGATGGTGAAGCTCCAATACTTTGGCCATCTGATGCAAAGAGCTGACTCATTGGAAAAGACCCTGATGCTAGGAAAGATTGAATGCAAAAGAAGGGGGCGACAGAGGATGAGATGGTTAGATGGCATCACCAACTCAATGGACATGAATCTGAGCAAACTCCGGGAGATAGTGGAAGACAGGGAAGCTGGTGTGCCGCAGTCCATGGAGTCCCACAGATTCAGACAGGACTTAGGGACTAAACAACAACATCCCCCCAGTTTCTTTAAGACAAGGACCCTCTCCAGCCCAGGCTTGTACCAGGTGTACATGACGTTCACATGATGTGGCTCACGAGGGCTGTGACATGACGTGTGTGCAGGGCACAGGCTCACTGAGGCCTCTGAGTGAGCAGGACAGGGGCGTGCACTCCTGCCCTGGAGTCTTAGGGTGCAGGGGTGCCCTGGCCCTGCCCGCTTGGTCAAGGTTTTTCCTGGAGTGGGTTTTTCCATGAGAACCACCCCAGTTATGTTTACAAATTGCTTTCAAGCTTGACCATTTGAGCCCAGAGACCTCTGTTCTCTGGCCTGTCCTGCAACACGTCAGTGTGGCTAGGCCTGGTCCCCTGGACCTTGCAGGTATCCACCACGGCCTGAGGCTCAGGCTGGCCTCAGGGGCTCAGGATTCTGGTGGGGCAGCCTGGTTTGGTCATTGAAGATGCCACTTGGCAGAGGCCATGCCCTCCAGACTCAGGGCCGGCTGCATCAGGGAGGACCAGACAACCACCTCCACCTTACCTGGAGCCACACTGCCCTCTGCTGGTGTTGCTGGGCCTAGCAGGGATAGATGGAGGAGGTATCCCTTCCCTCCTTCTGCTCCAGTACCTGTTGGGACCCTCCATCCCTTGTGTCAGGGCTGCTGGGCAGGAAGGACCCTGGTCCCAGAAGCTGGGGGGCGGTGGGGGGGGGGGTAGTTTGGAACTCAGAGACAGCCCTGGGGATGGCCGGGACAGAACCTGCCACCCCAGGGCCTCTAGCCCGGCTCCCATTTTCTCAGGGCTATAGGGCCAGCAGGAGCTGCCAGTTCCCCCAGCTCCTGCTCTGTCTTCTGTCTCTGTCCATCTGTTTGCCAACGTCTTCTTTGGACCCAAGACTTTAGAAACAGTTTGAGAATGACCATTCGGTGTGTGTTTGGGAACCGTCACTGGGCTCCAGAATATGCAAGGCCCCCCCAAATCTGCCTGTGGACACTCATACCTGTGCCGTCCTGGAAGGCCCTGCCTGGCTGTGCTGTGGCCGCCAGGGGGCGCACACAGCCTGGACGGGGTAGTGACACCCTGCGTTGCCCATGCTCCAGCCCACCCCTCTGTCCTCTCTGACCCTGGGCCGCATTTAAGAGACAGGAAGCCCTCTGCAGGGCCCTACTGCTCCATCCTGACCATGGGGCCAGGCAGCGCTTCAGGACCCTCCCAGATCTGCCCCACTGTTTGCCTGACTCCATTGAAGACCACCCCCGGCCCCCAACACATGCTGCCTCACCACGTTGGGATCTGTTGGTGCCTGACTTCCCAGGGAGGGCAGCCTTGTGAGAGCTGATGCCCCAGAGCCTGGAAGGGGCCTGGCACGGGAAACTGCATAGTGGGAGGGTTGGGAGGGGGACACAGGGAGGAGAAAGAGCCTCCACCCAGGCTTCAGACCAGGCTTGAACTTGGAAAGGGCGAGGGTCTTGCAGCCTGTTGCCTGGACTCCTTCCCAGACCCCACCAATATTGGCTGTGTCACCTTGGCCTCTGGGTCCTTGCCTGGTAAAATGGGGCTCCACAGGGGCCAGCCACTATGGGGTGAGATCAGTGCCTGGCCCCCCTGGAGCAACACTGCCCTTGACAGTTGTTACCAACAGCGGCCCCTGGGCACCTCCACCTGGACGACTACAGGCACTCCGTTCATGTCCACAAGAAACCTGTCCTCATCCAGGTCAATGCCTAGTGTCCAGGTCACCTCCTTTCTGTCCAATCCTCCTGAACCCCCAGGCATTCTCCCTCCCCTCTGTGTCCCCATTCTAGACACAGAGCCTGAAGCCTGGGTGGGCGGGTGGGCACCCCTCTGCAGCCCCAGGAGCTAGTCATCTGGCCATCTGTCCCCTTGCCACACGACCCTAGCTGACCCTCTCTTGCAGAATAGGCATGTGCACCATGGAGCCCTGGGCAGACAGGGCCAAGGGTGGGGGCATGCAATTATCCCAGGGAGCCCAGCGAACAAATGCCCACTTGAATACCAGCAGTGCGGCCCAGTTACACACCGACTACATTGCCAGGAAGTTACTGTAAACTTAGCAGCTGAAACAACTTTATAACCTCACAGTTTTATTCTTTTACATGTAATAATAATCCTTGTTACACTATCATTATGTTATTATTGATATAACTACATTATTTTTTAAAATTATAGGAGCTTCACTTCCCTGCTGAAAGCCTCAGTGCCTCTCTTTTATCAAGAGAAAGCTGCAAATTCCTAAACAGGTAGATGAACCTCCCAAAGTTTGACCCCCACCTCCCACACCCCCTACACCTACTGCCTCCTCCAAGGCTCCCCCTAGTGCAGCCTCTGCCCTCCACCCAGTTCACAGGTGCCTAAGCCCCACCAGAATCAGGGGAGACCATCTAGGGAAGGGGGTCCAGACCCCTCAGGGCTGGGTGAGGACTCCCATGCCTCAGGCCCTGCACATTGACACAGGACCCCAGGGAGGGTCTGCTGGTGGTGAAGGGTTGAACTCTGGGGTTGGCAGCCTGGGGTCTGCAGAGTTGGGAAGGGGAGGGGATGCCCAGAGGGTCAGTAGCCCTGAGTCCACTGGGAAAAAGGCCAACTAGCCCTGGCACCCTGGGGTGGACCAGTGCTGGATAGGCCCTCGAGGCTCAGACATAAGCAGTCAGCAGAGAGAACTTCCTGTGCAAGGCCCAGAGCTGAACTGGGCCCCAGGCTTCCACATCTCTTGGGCCACCCCCCACCCCCCACCCCCGCACAGCTCCACGACCAGGTCCAGCTCACCCTCCCCCTGGAGCCCCCACCCCCAGAGGTTGTTGAGGGGACAGATGGTGCAGAGCAGGGATGGACTAGCGAGAGGAGAGAGTGCCTGAGGGTAATCAGGAGACTTGGGCACTCAGCGTCCCCCCCCCCCCTTATCCCCTGTACCTCACCTATGGGGGCAGAAACCCAAAAGCATTCAGAGGGCTCCTCCTCCTTCCGGGTTTGAGGTCCCTGACCTCAGAGGCGGACGGTGGCCTCCAGGAACTGTTCAGCATCAGGGCCTCAGAGCCTGCAGATGGAAGGGACTCCCGCCCTCCACCCCCACCCTGGAGCCATGAGTGCCAGGGATACAGTCACTGCCGGAGCCCCCACCCCACCCCGGCAGCCGGGCCTCCTTCCAAGCAGGCTACGGGCACAGATGGTGCTGCACCTGCTCAACCTAGAGAGGAGGGCAGAGGCCCCATGCCTGCTTCTGCCGCGGAGACCAGCTCCCGCACAGGACACTCCTCACTCCCCTCCTCACTCCGCAGGGCACCCCTTACCTCCCTACCTCCTGCCCTCCCCTGGTTCTGAGCGACACACCAGGAGGTCGGCCTGGGAGGGGAGAGACAGCCTGCCCCTTCCACCGAGTAGTTTCCAACCGAGGAGGAAGGAAAGGAGGGTGCAGGCAGGGCTGGGCTCTCTTTCCTGTACGCTAGCCCTAGGGGGCAGCCAGGGTCAACCCGCCCTGAGGAGCTCCACCCACAGCGGGAACACTAAATGAACACGCCAATTGTGATCCGAGCCCTCAAGGCGGCAAGCGCCTTGCCGTGGGATTGGAGCCTGACGGCAGTCTGGGTAAAGGCATGGCCAGTGCAAAGGCCCTGAGGCAGGAGCACGAAGGTGCTTAGTATGAGAAAATGCTCGCAGCCTTTCTGACAGGCTTCCTCTCCACCGCCTGAGCCAGAGCCCAGCTTTCGGCTCCGCCCTGGACACGTGCTGTCACTCAGCCGCAGGCTCCGCCCAGGCCCCGCCCCACCTCGCCCCCGCACACGTGCTGTCACTCAGCCGCAGGCTCCGCCCAGGCCCCGCCCCACCTCGCCCCCGCACACGTGCTGTCACTCAGCCGCAGGCTCCGCCCAGGCCCCGCCCCACCTCGCCCCCGCACACGTGCTGTCACTCCCTCGCCTGCACACTTGTGCTGTCACTCAGCCGGGTCCTGTCCCAGCAGAAGGCGCCGCTCCCGCCGCCCGACACTCTGCCCGCCGCCTGCAACCGGCCCATGGACGCCGCTCTCCTCCTCGCCCTCGGGCTGCTGGCCCAGGTAAGGCCCCCGCGCTAAGCACCGCGTCTCAGAGTGGGGCACCCCGGCCTCCGGCCTCCGGGACCACTGGCTCTGGGTTCCCGTGGGCGGCTGTGAGCTGAGGGGCCCGGGGTAAGTTCTGGGTGGGGTAGTCCTGTCGAGCGTGCTCTGTGCCCCTGGGGGAGAGTAGTGTAACCGCCTCCAGTGGACGGGACTGGAGCCAAGTTCAGGGACCGAGGATAGAGGACCCAGAAGGCTGCCCTCACGCTGGAGGTGCTGGCCTTAGCCCTAGGGTTTGGGGGTATTCAGTCTTCAGGGGTGCATGGGAAGAGGGGGCAGCAGGAGCACCCCTGGCTGGGAAAGCCTGGAGGCCAGGTTCCGGCCACGGCAACCCCCCATGAGTTGGCTCCTGACCGGCCTAGTTGGATGGAGCCCAAGGCCCCCTTGTGTCCGGTGGGGAGGGGCAGCTCTGCCCTCCAGGAACCCACTCTCCTTGGGGAGCCCCGTGCCCAATAGAGACAGGTCCCAGCACACATAGTCGCTGCCTCCACAGTTCCTGCTGGCCCTCCAGCACCCTAGCCCTGTGGCCTCTGAAGCCTGGGAGCCAGCAGCTGGGGGGAAGCACAGAGCCCCCACTCCGCACATGGCACCCCAGGATACGACCGGGTTCTCACAATCCTTAGCTGCTGGGCAGGTGCTGGGCTGGGCCCAGGAGTGGAGTGTGTGAACCAGGGCCGCTGGTGAGGCTGGAGGGGACAGCCTCAGACCTCTTAGCCTGGACAGGTGATGATCACGGGGGCGAGGAGCCGCGCTCAGGACCCGTTGTTTGTTGTTACACTTCCACACCCACCAAGGCATCCCCTCTCATCCCCATAGACCCTCCCACGGCTCCCGTGTGCCAGCTTGGGTTTCAGCCCCTGGCTGCTAAGTGCCTGCCATCTGGACGCTCCAGTGGCTGGCCCCTCAGGCCCCCAGCCCCACAGCTCCAGACACCTCCACGCCTGCCTTTGGGCCCTTTCACTGACATCCCCACCCGCTGTAGACCATGCTCACCACTCCCCACTGTTGTGTTTAGCTAGCTCAGAGAGGTCATGGTCACCCTCTGCCCAGCACAGCCCAGCTGCCCACGACCTGTGCCCCTCAACCCCCTGCTAGGAGCTCGTTGGGTGCAGTGGGCTCTCTGCTTCTCCCAAGCCAGGCCCAGATGCCCCACACACTCCAGAAGGCTCCACTCGGTCCAGGAACAGCGTTCTGGCCCCTGGTTCCCAGAGACCCACTCCTTTGAGACTGAGGGTATCATCCTCTTACCAGGCCCCAAGGGAGGGGAGGAGAGCTCAGATTCCTCTCCCCTCCCCCAGGGCTAGTGCAGAATGCACCCCCTCCCAGACAGCTGGGACTGCAAGGATTCTGGGGGGCGGGAGTTGGGGGTAGACCAGTCAGTGGTCCTGGCCGCTCATGTTCCTTCACTCAGTCCAGCTCGGATCAGTACCCAAGCGAGGGGAGCATCCCCTGGACCGGCCCTCCCCAACCCAGTTCAGCTTTCAGACTTTTGTCCCTTCCTGTCCAGCCACAGGGGTCCTGTGGCTGCTTCCTAGACACATCTTCCTTCCCCTCCGAGAGGCACTGAGCAGGCTGTCTGGGGTGGGCTCCTGGGGTGGGGCCTGTTGACCAGACTCTGTGCAGGCCTATTGCCAGCTTGGTGGGCTTGAAGGAGGCTCACCTCCCCGCTGCCTGTGTCCCCTGAAATCTCAGCCAGGGGGCTTTGTGTGTGTCTTTTCAGAGCCGGCCTCTGTCAGTCCCTCCCCTGTGCCCAGAGTGTCCCCAGTAGCTGGGTCCATACTGGGACCCCACACCAGGACCCCACCCTGCCTGGGGGTGGGGAGCAGATAGTTCAGAGCTGACCCACACACTGCTGGAAGGAGCCCCCAGCTCCGGTGAGCTGCATGGTAGACCTTGCACTTGTGTGTGGGGACACCCCTCCAACATCACTTCCGAGCCTGGGTTCCTCAGATTTTAGGGACCCGGGGGAGGCCTGGAGCCTTGGGTCATGTGGGTGCGGTTTGCCTGGGCCAGGGAGAGGCCGAGGTACATTGTGGGCAAAACGTTCCCAGTCTGGTTTCCCCCGCAAGCTTCCCAGGCCTGAGCCCCTTCCCCCCACCTCCTGGGCTGGAATCCAGGCCACCCCGTTCCTGGATGGCCTGGCAGGCATCAGGCACGCCAGGAATGGAGCCAGCTGTCCGCCTGGCCCAGAGGCCCTGTGGTTCTCCCTTGAGCCCCCCTCCAGCTGTTGCAGGCCTCAGCGGAGGGACAGGACGGTGAGGCAGAGGACAGCTGTTCCCCCCACCCCCACTGGGGCAAGCACCATGCTCCCCGCTGTCCCGCCCACCATGGGAGGGCGGCACCTCAGCTTCCCTCCCTGCAGCCCCGCTTACTGTCATGCTGACATGGGGCTGAACCCCTGGCCTGCTCTGGAGGAAACCGTGGGTCTGCTGTGGGGGCTGCCCTCTTCCAGGACTTTCTTGTTGTCCCAGGGGGTCTTCAGAGTTTGCAGAGCCCCTGGAGCATGGCTGAGGTTTCCTCCCAGAGGCCACATGACTCAGCAGAGCCCCAGAACCCCTTCCCCAGTCCACGGCGACCTCTGCTTGCACCGGGCAGGGAGATTGAAAACACCCTTCTGTCAGCAAAGACGCACGGGGGTCCGCTGCCCACCACTCACAGGGACCCCTGGAGGCCACAGGGCCAGGAGCTGAAGCAGGCTCTCCCTGCTGTCCCACTGGCTGCCCTGATCACCAGTGTCTCTACGCAGCATGGGGGAGTGTCCAACTCTTTTCCCCGGGCCCCTGGGAGACAGCCTGCCTCGTAATTCTTTGTTCTAAGCCTGAGGATTGGTGAAGACAGCAAAGAGCTCTGCAGGCTGCCTCCAGGCCCCCAGGCAGGATGGACCCCAGTGGAGGTCAAGGGCAGCTGGCCGCTGCTCTGGGGTTCTGGCACTTCTTTACTTCTGTACAGTCGATGGTAGGGATGGATCCACCAGGGACCCTGACACCAGCCCACACACAGAGCCTCTGAGAGGTGGGGTGGAGCCTGGTTGGGGTCCCCCAGCCCTACCTTTCAGCCCCATGCCTACCTGGATTCCCAACTCAGTAGGTCTGGGGTGAACTGGTGAAATCTGTCCGTGTTGTTTACCGATCCTGGTTGATTCTGATGACAAGTCAAGCTGAAGTAGCCCAGCCGCACTGTGGCAGCCAGGTGGAGAAGGCACCCCACAGGTCCCAGGGGATGAGCGGTCCTGGGCCAGAAAGGCCCCAGAAGGAGGTTTTGGCCTCGGGGCCTGGCCCTGGGTAGCCCGCAGCTGGACAGTGTCACCCCCTCCAGCCCTTGCCTGGTCTGGGGTGGGCAAGGCCATTCCTGCCCCTGCTGCCAGTTTGTGGGGCGCTCACCACAGGCTGGGCCCCATGAACTCCAAATGCAGCAGGGAGCTCTATTACTCAGGAGCCTTGGGGTTGGGGGCCCAAGAGCAGGGCAGGGGTCCCGGCATCTCTAGGGGTTCCAAGTGTTGTACTCAGCTCTTGGTTAAGGGTGGGGATGAGGGTAAACCTGAGGAGCTGCAGGACACCCGCTGGGGGAAGGGGGCCCCTGACACCCACTGCTTCTGTGTGGCACATGGGCTTTTGTGAGCTACTTCCAGTCAATGTCCACAGTTCTGTCCACGTGGCTTCATTCCAGATTGATGTTTTGTGATTCCTAGGCAGCTCCCAGGCCTTCACTGACCACCAGTGTCTCTGGGAAGGGGGTGTCAGGAGAACAAAGGACAAACTGAGGCACATCCCCAGAGTGGGAAATGGGCTACAGCCCCACCCCTTGCAGCCTCTCATTTGGGCGAGGGGCCCCTGCCAAGGCTCCGTGGCTTCTGCTGACCTTGTGACCTTGGGCTGGGGAGAGAGTCTGGTGGCCGGGACTCCCACAGCCCGCCCTGGCCACTTGCCCTGTGCCAAGTTGGTGGGCATCATGGGGTGTCGCCAAGGCCGGAAGTGGGGAAGAGTCAGCCAGAGGCTCGATGGGGGTCTGTAGGAGGGTAAGGGCCAGTGCAGGTGTGGACAGGGCAAAGTGTGTCCCTCAGGGTCCCTCCAAGAGCCTAAGGTCAAGGAGTACCTGCAGACTATTCCCCACACCTGCCTAGCCCAGCCCCCCACCAAGTTGAGGTCAGGGCAGGGCCTCTGTGTCACTGGGTGGCTCAGAAACGCTTCTCTTGATGGAGGTTCCAGCGTTGGTGGTCCTGGGGCTCCCGGCTCTGCTGCTCCCTGAGGGCCATCGGGAGGGGCAGGCAGGGTAGGGTGGGGGGCAAAGGAGCTGCTGCCTTGAGATGCCCAGGAAACAGACGTTGTCCCCTGAGCCTGTGACAAAGGCCAGCAGGTCCTTGCCTGGCGGGAGCACCACGCTGGCCTATGCTTGGTGAGAGGCCAGCGGCCTGGGAGCTTGGAAGCCTTGTGGCCATCTGTCAGGCTGCAGGGAGCTTGGGGGCCTGGTGAAACGCCTGGTCCTCTCTCCTAATCGAGTTTGCTACTTTCTGGACCGCAGGCTCCTGGCACTTCAGGTGATGGGGCAGGACGGGCACTCAGAAGTGTGGAGGTGGCCCGGGGCCCCTAGGGAGGCCAGCCTTAGTCCGGGTGTCGCTGTGGTTCTGTAAGCAAAGTGTGCGAGGACCCAGCTGGGCAGAACAAGGAGGCTGTGCTGGGGAGGGGGGCGTAGGCCAGAGGTTGCCCGGAACAGCAGCCTCCTGGCTGAGGGGCTTCTCATCCCTCTCAGCCCCCACCCTGAGACCCCCCCCCACTCACCAGTCACCTCGCCCTCCTTTCCTGAAGCCACCAGCCCAGTTGGGGGGCTCATAACAGCCATGAAAAGCACATTGCTCACATTCTCCTATAGCCACGCCAAGCTAGGTCCCCGCAGTGCCACCACCCCGCCCCACCTTGGGCCCTGACAGGCCTCATCCAAGACCACCCAGGCTCCGTGTCCCCCAAAAGTGCACCAGCCTCAGCCCCACTCACCACTCTGGGAGCGTGGAGGACCCCTAATACCTCTGTGCTCAGCTGGCCACAGTGCCTGAGCCAGGCTCAGACCAGTCACTCCCCGATCAAGGAGCGGACACAGAAATCACGTGCTTCAACCAGGCCTCAGGAAACTCTGGGTCTTAGCTGGGGCTGCTGTCAGCTTTGCCTCAGGCCCCAACTGGGTTCCTTCTCTGGGCCTCAGCTTCCTTTCTGAGTGTGGCAGTGGGGTGAGCTCACGGTGGGTCTGGGAGCATTTTGGCAGGTGCTCTGTCTCCCAGCAGGCTCCGTACTGGCCTGGTTCTGAGTCCAGAGCTCAATAGGTGGCAATCAGGCAGGGCCTGGGAGGTGGGTGATGTGCCCACTCCTGCCTGTTGGGTAGACTTGGGGAAGCATGGCAGCCTTACACAGCGGCCCCACACGCTGTCCTGCCTCCCCTGGCCCAATTCCTGGAGGAGGAGGTCTGTGCATGGGGGAGCCTGCACCCTCCCCAGTCTGGCAAAGGAGGCTTGCAGTGTGCGCAGCTGCCCTGGGTGTGGGAGGGGTGCCCCTGCCCCTGCCTCTTTGGACAGAAGCGTTGGCCTGGTCAGTCTCAATCAACCATCAAGAACTCAAACCATGGTGAGGCCTGGGATGGCCGTGTGTCACTCCCACTGTCCCCAGCCAGGAGTCTCTCACTCACCTCTGGCAAATCAGCCATGTGGGGGGAGGCTGATCTCTTCCTGCCCCTACACCCTGTTATCTGCACTCCTTACCCACAAAGTGGGGGGAGGCGTGGGAGGGCTGCCCAGCTTGGCCCAGCTGTCTTTTCTGGACAACCCACCTCCCCCACCCCCTGCCTCCCCAGGATCCTGGGAGCCAAGCCACCTTCTGTCCTCCTGAGCTCCCCATGCCACCCAGGTCCTGGCCCTGTAGCCTCCCCTGGCCACACAGGGGAGGGCCTGGCATCCAGGGAGGGCACGTCCGGGCTGTGGCGGGGGAGCCCTGGCCTCTGCTGTGCTGGTGACGGCCGTTCTTCTTCGTTGCAGAGCTTGTGCCCCTCAGCAGGGGTCCCCAGGCTGAGGCAGCCCCGCACCCTGTACCCCTGGCGCCGGGCACCCACGCTGGGTCGCGTGCGGAGAGCCTGGGTCATCCCTCCCATCAGCGTGTCGGAGAACCACAAGCGCCTCCCTTTCCCCCTGGTGCAGGTGAGGAGCCAAGTGGAGGGGGACCCTGAGGGTGTGTGCTTTAGGAAGGGGGAACCCTGGGGCCACAGGCCGAGTGCCTTCGTCCTAGCTGGGGGAGGGGCCAAGGACTAGGGGAGAGACCCCTCCCCTGGGGGCACCTTCCCCAGCCGGTTTCCTGGCCCGCAGATCAAGTCGGACAAACAGCAGCTGGGCAGCGTCATCTACAGTATCCAGGGGCCCGGTGTGGACGAGGAGCCGCGAGGCGTGTTCTCCATAGACAAGTTCACCGGGAAGGTGTCCCTGAACGCGATGCTGGACCGAGAGAAGACCGACCGCTTCAGGGTGGGCCACGCCACGCCACGCCCATCCCCTCCGGGGCCCCGCCCACACCCCCGCCTGCAAGACTAGCGTCCTTAGCTGGGCGGCGCGGGCAGGATTTGGGACCCGCTCCCACAGAGGGAGGTGTTCAGGGTCGCTCGCCCATCGGACAGATGCGCGTGAGCAGGCTGAGGGCTGCATCCTGCCCGGGAGGACTGGGCAGCCAGCAGCAGGGTGGGCGTCAGCTTTCCCAGGTGTGGGCGGTTCTCCCCCCAGACTGCTTAGTGTGGCGGGGACCGGGCGCCGTGGGGAAACCCACGGAATTGGCCACACGCAACGCAGCTGCCCCATAGTGACTGTCAGGGTGGGGTGGGTGGCAGGGGACCTGCCCGTTGGAGGTCTTGGGATTGTGGAGCCTGAGAGGAAGGGCGGGGGAGGGGGGTGAGGACTGGGTGAGCCAGGCGTGGAAGAGGGGAACCTGGCATTCACCCGAGTCTCCTGTAAACAGAGGATCAGCCCCCCAGCCTGGCCCAGGGAGGGAGCTTCGGATTTTGTTTTCATGTGCTCTGAGTTGTCCCAGACTTTGAGAGGCTAGTTCCCTTACACAGAGTCAGAGAGCGTGTTTCCCTGGAAGTTGTATCAAGTCTATCCTCCAAAGGGACAGAAGCTGGCTTAATTTAAAATTTCACGTGTGAAGAGGAAACTTCAAAAGCAGCCAAAACCGTTTACAGAAAAAGGGCCCCGAGACCAGGAGCAATTAGGGAGCGCTCCAGGCACACTTAACACAAGGCTGTGACTTCCCGGAAAGTGGGCAGGCTTGGTGGCTGGCTGGCTTGTTGGGATGACGCAGGCGCCCCCTGGTGGGGAAATGCCGCCTGCCCAGCACTGCAGGGCCGCGGGCCGCTTCTCACCTATTCGCTGCAGGAAGCAAAATAGGCTCTCACTGTCCCTGTCGCCCTCGTGGGAGCTACTGGAAATTGGGGGCCACAGTGCCAGCCCTTGCTGTCTGCTTCACTAGCTCAGGGCCTTTGCTCTGGACCTGGGGGGGTCCACCCTGGAGGAGCCCACGGACCTGGAGATCGTGGTGGTGGACCAGAACGACAACCGGCCTGTCTTCAGGCAGGAGGTGTTCACTGGCCGGGTGCTGGAGGGTGCCGTCCCAGGTGAGCCGGGTGGGGTCCCAGTGGGGGAGGGGGCTTTGCCATGGGCACTGGTGGTTCAGAAGTCCAGGATTTCCCGTCAGTGAGAACTTGAGAGGTCCTTCAGAGAGTCTTCAAGATGGAGGGAATTTCCACAAGTCAAGTCAAGTCACTTCCTGTTGCAATATAAATTTCTATGCCCCAGTCTTCCAAAATGCAGAGATGGAAAAAAAACAAAACAAAATGCAGAGATGGCAGATCCTGGATGGTAAACCTCTGGTGGTTTCTGTTGCCCTCCCCTTCTGCTTCTACCTCCTTCCCTTCCTCTCCCTCCCACCCCTCCTTCCTCTTCCCCACTTCTCCTTCTAAATAGAGGTGAATTCACATAATGTAAAATTATGCATTTTGAAGTGAACATTCAGTGGTGTTTACCACATTCACAGTGTTGTGAAACCAGCACCTCTGTTCCTTCCGAAACAGTCTCAGGCCCAAGAGGAGACCCCCTGCTCATTATCGGCACTGCTTTTACTGCTTATTAATTCTACACTTTGATTGCGGAACCCCCCACCCTCTACCCCTCATGAGTCCTCGCAGGACGGACTCGCTGGCCTGATTCTGTTCCAAAGAAGACAGACATTGCAGACAGCAGTCTACCCCTGCCCCTCCCACCCTGGTCCCAGGGGCTCCAGTCTGATCCCCAGCCAGTAGTGCTGCAGAGGTGGGAAGGCTCAGGGTCACCACCAACGCATGCCCATCCTTTGCCACATGCGTGTGTGTATGTTTAATCTGACTGTGCTGGGTCTTAGCTGCAGCATACAGTCTTCAGTTTCCACACTGAACTCTTACTTGTGGCATACGGGATCTAGTTCCCCAACCAGGGGTTGAACCTGGGGCCCCTGCTTTGTGAGCCCAGAGTCTTAGCCGCTGGACCACCAGAGAAGTCCCCACGTGTGTTTATGTCATCCCATTGTATGCTTTTCAAGACTTCAAATGACAATAACTTCTTTTTTTTTTTACTTCTAATTTCTCATTCTGACATGGTTTCAGAGTTTCAGGAAAGTTGCCCTAAATCCCTGGACAGGCATCAGAGAGGTGCACTGTGTATCGTGTTTGCCTCAGCCACTGTTTCCTTGTTTCCCATCCTTCCTGTCTGGACCTGGTTACAGACGTGAGGCCTTCAGAGCACACACTTCAGTGACTTAGTGTCACCATCATCAGGAGGCGACACAGTTACTGACACAGTAACATCTCGCCTACGGCCTCAGTGGGTGCATGGGGAAGGGCGCCGCCCCCCGTGTGGGCACCAGTGGCTGCGACGGCCTCGGCTCCTCTTCCTGCTTCCACGGGGCACTCTTCCTGCTATACCGGGGGGCCCCCATGTGTACAACTCCCTGGGGGCCACTCACAGCCTGGACCCCCAGGACGTCAGGTCGCCTGTGCCCCACCGTCTGACATGCTCACACAGGGGTGATCTTGAGAATTCCCCCTTGTTCTGGTTGTGGGGCAAGACTGACACCCCCACCTGCTCATCCCCCCTTGTTGGGGACAGTTCCTAGGCCACTAGGTCTTCACAATGCTGCCTTTTGTTTTGCAAACTTTTATTGTAGCAAAATGCATTTAAGAAAATTTACCCTCATAACCATCTCTAAGTGGCTTTAAGTCCATTCACATTGCTGTGCAGCTACCACCACCATAGTATTTTCTCATTTTCCCAAACCAAAACTCTGTCTCCATTAAATACTAGCTCTCCATTTCCCCTCTCCAGCCCCCGGCACCTACTGGCTACTTTTTCCTGCATGACTTGACTGTGTATGGGTGAAATCACACAGCATTTGTCCATCCATGTCTGGCCTATTTCACTGAGTGTCACGTCCTCAAGGTTCGTCAGTGTGGTGCCCGGGTCAGCATCACCTTCCTTTTCAAGCCTGAATAACACTCGCTGGATGTTTGTACCACATTTTGCTGATCTGCTTATTCTTCAGTGGACACTTGGGTTGCTTTCACTTTTTAGCTGTTGTGAGTAGTGCCGTACTGGACATGGGTGTGCAAATATGTCTTTGAGACCCTGCTTTCAAATCCTTTGGGTACGTACCCAGGTGGGATTTCTAGATCATGTAGTTCTATTTTTAACTTTTTGAGGATCTTCCATAGTGTTCTCCATCATGGCTGCACCATTTTTCATTCCCACCAACAGTGTAGGAGGGTCCCAGTTTCCGCACATCCTCACCAGCACCTGCTGTTTTCTGTTTTGTTGTTGTGTTGTCAGCAGCCATCCTGTGAGGCTGCTAACAAAGCAGGGGCCCAGGTTCAATCCCTGGTTGTGTGACTGGTGTCAGGAGGTATCTCATGTGGTTCTCATTTGCTTTTCCCCAGTGATTAGTCATGTAGAGCATTTGTTCATGTGTTTATTGACCATTTGTACATCTTCCTTGGAGAAAGGACTGTCCAGTCTTTTGCCCATTTTTTGAATAGAGTTGTTTGTTTTTTGTGTGTGGTTGAGTTTTACAGGTTCTCTACATATCCTGGATATCATATCCCTTATCCCTTAACAAACAGATGATTTGAAAATGTTCTGTAGATCTCACGGGTTGTCTTCTTGCTCTGTTGATTGTGTCTTTTGATGCATTTCTGATGCATCATGAAGTTCAGTTCATCTGTTCTTGCTGCTGTTGACTATGCCTTTATTGTCATAAACAAGAAATCATTGCCAAATCCAGCATTGTAAAGTTTTTGCACTGTGTTTTCTTCTAGGAGTTTTATAGTTTTGGGTTGTACTTTTAGACTTGATCCCCTTTGAGTTGTTTTTTGTATGTTGTGTTAAGTAATTCCAGGTCCAGCTCCATCCTTCTGCAGGGGGATATTCAGCTTTTGCAGCACCGTTTGCTGGGAGACGGCCTGCTCCCTGTTGAACGGTCCTGGTGTCCTGTGTAGACTCACCTGCCCAGGGGGGTAAGGCTTATACCTGGGGTCTCTGTTCTGTTCCATTGGCCTGTGTGTCTGTCTTGAGGGCAAATGCGCACGGATTACTGTACCTGTGGAGAAAGCTTTGAAATCAGGAAGTGTGTCCTCTAACTTTGTTCTTTTTCAAAATTGTTTTAGCTGTTCAGGGTCCCTTGAGATTAGACAGGAACTTTAGAATGATTTTTTTTTTTAATGTGAAGAAAATATCCTTGGGATTTTGAGAAGGCTTGCATTGAATCTGTAGGTCACTCTGGGTGGTACTGACAACTTGGCAGCAAGTCTTCCAGCCCACGATCATGGGCTGTGTGTCCATTTATTTATGTTTTCTCCAACTTCTCTTGCTGACGTTTTATAATTTTCATTGTGAAAAGTCTCTTGCCTCATTGGTCATGACACTGACATCCTGAGGTATGTAGGCAGTCACTGTGAACCTTGTCTCTGAGTGAGGCTGTGTGGCTGGACCCCCTCAGGAGATGCACAGGTCCTGTTCCTGGAGATGCCTGACTTTGGCCAGTGGTTAGAAGGGTGTCTGCCAGGCGTCTCCGCTGTGATTGTTCTACTTTTCTCTTCGTGGAGATCCTTTGAGACGGTGCAGGTGTCCCCTCATGCTTACACAGAAGCTTTAATGTCCCTGAGGCTCCTGCCTGCCAGGTATTAACTGTCCTGATGGTTAGGAAGTGACAGGGTTCTAGTTCCATCTTTTCCCCTTTGTCATCACTTGGCTTTCTATTACATGATAGAACTTTCAGTCCCCGCTTTATGAATGTATGAGTGTATGTGTTGCCCACCAAGGTGCTTGGCCTCCTTAATCAATATAAGTTATTCAAAGGCCAGGCAAGA
Source organism: Dama dama (assembly GCF_033118175.1). NCBI lineage: Eukaryota > Metazoa > Chordata > Mammalia > Artiodactyla > Cervidae > Dama > Dama dama. The sequence continues at coordinate 20,317,041 of NC_083684.1, forward strand.
AATTCAGGCAAGGCTTTATTGAGTCTTCTGCACAGGAGTGGGGGACAAATACAAGTAACAGATTTCTTTGTTCACTCCCCAAGTGGGGGCAAGCTTGTTCCTTATATGGGGTGAGGGGAAGAGGTATCCAGGGTTCAGGGGTCAGGTGGGAGGTTGTGGCTTAAATGATTTGCCCACCCCTTAATGGGTGTTGAGTGCAGAGCGCATGCGCAGTACCCTGCTTTTGCTTCCAACCCCGTTTTTGCTCTTCAAAAGTGGCAGTTGGGGCTTTTTTGGTCTTTTTTATCTTGTCCATAATTTGACCCACTGCACATGCACACAGGCATGCAGCTACTTTCAATCCATTAGTTTCTTTGTATTTGTTGATTGAGGAGAAGTCTGTCCAGATGCAAGCACTGCAGCACTGGGTCTCAGATCCCAGCCTGTCTCATATGTATTTTGTTCATATGTATCAGTCTGCCTTTATGGAGTCTCTCTTCATTCAATGAGTTATTATTCTTTGCACCATTATTTTGAAGCTGAAAGCTTCACTGATCAGAAGATCATCAAAGCAGCCCAGGCCCTTTCAGTAGCTGAAGCTGCTCATGTATAGAGTCCAGAGTGTGTGTGTGCATGTTTGTATGTGTGTTTGTGCATATATGTGTGCTCACTCACAGCCATGTTTGCACATGTTTCTACCTTCATCACAAGTCATGAGTCCTCTGTGGCACTTCCACTTCTGATCCAGCTCCATAGATCCCTTCTGCATCTCTGACAGTGAGAAGCTGGTCTCCCATCACCCCAGGAGTTTGCTCACTTGCTTGGTCGTATAGAGCATGGCAGGTGCTTTAGGAAGCGCTCACTTGCCTACCGGTGCCTGTTCTAAGCATTCTTTTTGGCTTCAGCCTGGGGTCCAACATTGTGCCAGGAGTTGGTAGCTCCCCACCTCTAAGGCTAGGCCAATGGCTCAGTCATTACTGCTCATCAGACACCAGCGTGACTCTCAGATGACCCGACAGGGCCCAGGAGGGTCTGCGGTGAGCCCAGTCACAGGTTGAGGGGCAGCTCCCCAGATGGTCCGAGGCCAGCCCACCTCATTGGGTTCACTTAGTACGCAGGAGCTGGGGTGAGGGGTCAGGTCTGAATCGCTGCAGAGGAAAAGCAAGGTGGGCACAGGTGCTGAGGTGTCTCCAGGGGCTGGTGGACCCCCCTCTCCTGAGATTGAGAACACCAGTGGGCACAGGTGCCGAGTGCCTGGGGGGCCCACGTGCCCCTCTCTTGAGATATGGGGCCATGTTTGGCCCAGAGTGCAGGTACAACCCAGGCACTGCTTCACTCTGCAGGTGGGCTGAGGTCAGGGCCTGCTCAGTGGTGGGCTCACCAGCTACCTCCCCAGGGGCTGGTTCCCAGTGAGCTTGCCTGGTCCGTCTTGGGGTCCTGTGGGAGACAGGTGTCAGCTGTGTGCACTGGACACCCCGCCTCCTCCCCGACAAGCAGCACAAGCCAGGATGCTGGGACGTTCGTGTGTGCACAGGCTGACCGAGGGCCTGGAACTGGCACGGTTGCATGCCGCAGGGGAGCAGGCAATGCACCCTGGAGCTGGAGGCTGGCACCCGTGGGCATCACCCCCACATGTCCCTGTCCTTCACAGGCACCTATGTGACCAGGGCTGAGGCCACGGATGCAGACGATCCGGAGACAGACAATGCAGCGCTGCGGTATTCCATCCTGGAACAGGGTGGCCCCCAGCTCTTCAGTATCGACCCGCTCACGGGGGAGATCCGCACGGTGCAAGTGGGCCTGGACCGCGAGGTGAGGCCACACCGCTGTGCCTCAACAGCTGGACAGGGCAGTCCGCACTAGGGGCCTGATTGCCACAGACCCTCCCAGTTGCCCTGGGCTCCCGCAGACCTGCCTTGTGGGTGGTTGTGCCGTTGGATGCAAAGACAGTGTGAGGGGCCCTCAGCTTGTTTTCTGTTGAAAAATCTCCCTCACCTCATTGCCTGCAAAGCAGTCGGGCTCCCTGGCCTGGGTTAGGGCCACCAAAAAGTGCCCCTCACCTCTTGGGCCCCATGGTGTCTGCTCATTCTCTGTGGGGCCCCTGCAGCCCCTCACTGCCAGGCATCTGTGTGGCATTGGCACCTCCAGGAAATCCTCCTTGGTTTCCCCAGGGCCAGTCACTATGTTAGCTGATCTCTGTCCCCTCTCTTGGCCATTGCTCCTGTCTCTCCAGGGCAGAGACCTGTCCCCCAAAGCACTTATCCAGTGTGGCAGCTGACCTCTTGCCTACTCACAGGCTGGGGCAGAGTCTGGGGTCAGCAGTAGTGCCATCCAACCCCGAGAGGACAGGCAGCCTCTTTTGCTCCAGAGCTTGGGAGCAGGATAGGAGCTGGAGCCTCCTGGAGTATGCATGCCCTTCCCCCCAGGCCCTAAGGTGGCCAACCAACCTTGCCCTGTGCTCCACCTGGGTGTCCTGACCCCCATCACTGTGTCCCCAGGTGGTCGCCGTGTACAATCTGACCTTGCAGGTGGCGGACATGTCTGGAGACGGCCTTACCGCCACCGCCTCAGCCATCATCACGCTGGAGGACATCAATGACAACGCCCCTGAGTTCACTGGGGACCAGGTGCCACCTCTACCTGCTGTTGCCCGGGGCTGCCCTCCCCCATTCCTGGTTGTCGGAGGACTGGGAGGCTGGGTGCTCAGAGGAGGCACCCTGCGTGGGTTGTGCAGGACCCCAGGCTAGAGGCCAGCATGGGGCCTGTGAGCATGTCAGGAGCTGGAGGGCCCTGGAGGGAAGCCACCGAGACCCTGGGTTAGGATGTGTCCCCAGTTCCTCCTAGGTGGGAGTGGGGGCAGCCCTGCTCCAGGGGAGGACGCGCCCAGGGCATGGCTGAACCTGGAGGGGGCTCCCTGGGTCCTGGACTCCCCGAATGTAGGTAGCAGGAGGGTGAGCCCCCAGGGGACCATTGCCCACCCCGCCTGCCAGTGAGTAATGGGGCTGGGTTCCCGCAGTTCTTCATGGAGGCCTCAGAGGCTGTCAGTGGAGTGGATGTGGGGCGGCTTGAGGTGGAGGACCGGGACCTGCCTGGCTCCCCCAACTGGGCAGCCCGGTTCACCATCCTGGAGGGTGACCCCGACGGGCAGTTCACCATCCGCACCGACCCCAGGACCAACGAGGGTGTGCTGTCCGTGGTGAAGGTGAGCTGAGGAAGGCGCCTCTCCTTATACTCTGGAAGCCTGTTTGGACCCTCTGTGCATCCTAAGAATGGAACCGAGGGGACTGGGAACACAGACTGGGGCCACGCTGACCACACAGGGCCAGGGCTGAATGGAGTGGGCAGCCCCCAAGCCCATGTGTTATTTCTGGTATTTTGCCCCTTAATGTAAGTGATCAATGTGCACAAGTACAGACTTCATGTGTCAGCCAGCCAGAGACAAAACCAGCAGGAGATATGTGTGCACACATGCACATACACACCCATGCCTACACACGTGCCTCCACACATCTGCAGAGAGACACAGATGTAGCTATCGCTATATGAAGACCTTTCTTGCAAGAGACTGACTTGAGCTGGCCAGCCAGGTGGTTGTGAGGGCAGCTGGTGAGTCCAGAATCTGCAAGGCTGCGAGAAGCTGCAGAGTCAAGAGCTGAGGCTATGTCAGAGGCAGGATCCCATCTTCCTAGGGGAAACCTCAGGTTTGCTCTCAGAGACTTACCCACACATGAGACCCACCCAGGTTCTCCAGGATCATCTTTATTTACAGTCAGCTGGTTGTACAGGTCAGTTCAACCACATTCACCAGACATCTTCTTAGCAATAAGACCCAGATCACTGTCTGCTTGAGTCACTGAGGAGGAAGCCTGGCCAGGGGATGGAAACTGACCTCACAACACCTGACAGGCATTCGAGTGTTGAGAGTATTTTCCCGTTATTCTCTCTGCATAGTTTTTATCTTTCCAAGGCTACAAAGAAGAAGGAAAGAAGGCACTCCGAGGAAAGAGCAGGAGAGGCCTCGCCAGCCTATAGCTGCCTCTGGGTGCCCTGAATGTGGGGTCCAGAGTCCTGACGGGCCACCACCCTGCTTCCTCCTACAGCCCCTGGACTATGAGAGTCGGGAGCGGTATGACCTCAAAGTGGCCGTGCAGAATGAGGCCCCCCTGCAGGCAGCTGCCCCCAGGGCTGAGCGGGGCCAGGCCAGGGTCAGCGTGCAGGTGCGGGATGTCAACGAGGCACCTGTGTTCCAGGAGAATCCACTGCGGACCAGCTTAGCTGAGGGGGCTGCCCCAGGAACGCCTGTGGCCACCTTCTCTGCCCGGGACCCTGACACACAGCAGCCACAGAGGCTCAGGTGAGGGCCCACCCCTCTGCCTCCCAGCCAGGGCAGGAGCACAGCTAAGGGGACACAGCCCTGTGTCCTAGGGATTCTCTTCCCATGAGAGACCCGGCCAGAGGGCGGAGGGCTTCTCTGCGTGGTCACTGAGGGCTCAGGGGCTCTCAAGGGCCTGTGTGCTTGTTCACACGACCTCATCCTGTAGGCAGGGCTGGGCTCCAGATGGCACATGCCTACACAACCAGTCTGTGTTGGCCAGCCTCTGGGTGTCTGGCCCTGTCCATTCTGGGGAGCCCTTGCTCCCTGGGACTGGTTGTCACTGTGTTGGATTTCACCCCCTTCCCTGGCCCTGTTTGTCTGTGTTTGTATCCATTGTGCCCACCAGTGTGTCTTGGCTATCACCTCTGGCCATGGGGCCTGGGCAGCTCCCCTGCCCCACCCAAGCCTGTTTCTTCGTCTGTTGATTGGGACAGAAAACACCTGGCCCACCTGGGCTGTGGGAGGACTATCCTTAAAGGGGGCATGTGTGTGTGAGTGTGTGTGTGTGTGTAAGTGTGTGTGTGAGTGTGCTCCCATCTACACATGACTACGCACCTCTGGGAGTTCTGCTCAGGCTCAGTGCCATTCTGCACCCTCCTCCCCTCCTCACCAACAGCTACTCCAAGGACTATGACCCTGAGGACTGGCTGCAGGTAGATGGGGCCACTGGCCAGGTCCAGACTCAGCGAGTGCTCAGCCCCGCATCCCCCTTCCTCAAGGATGGCTGGTACAGGGCCATCATCCTGGCCCGAGATGATGGTGAGTGGGGAGCCCAGCCTGGTTCCTGGGCTCCCTAATCCAAGCTGAGGCCCCCGCTGCTGCCCAAGAGCTGAGAGCCGGGCGCTCCACTCAGCAGGCTTACAGGGTGGGCAGGGGCTCTGCAGGGGCCAGGGGCCCACTAGGCCTCTCCCACCTGCAGCCTCCCCACCCAGCACGGCCACTGGGACCCTGTCCATTGAGATCCTGGAGGTCAACGACCACGCCCCTGAGCTGTCCCCGCCTTGGGGCAGCCTGTGCAGCACACCAGACCGGGGTTCTGGCCTTCTCTTGGGGGCCACGGATGAGGACCTGCCCCCCCACGGGGCTCCCTTCCACTTCCAGCTGAGCCCCAGGGTCCCAGAGCTGGCCCGGAACTGGAGCCTCAGCCAGGTTAATGGTGAGCCCCCCCACACACACCCCTGGGGTTCAGAGCCTGGGGGAGGTTCCCGCTGGTGCCACATCAGCGCACCCTCAGGCCTGGCAAGGATTGGTTATCAGACGCAGAGGACGGATGGGGAAACCGAGGCCTAGCGTGCCAGGAGCGCCACCCAGTCGGCTGCTTCCCGGTGCACAGGCACGGAGGGGTACGGCCGCCCCCGGCCCTGGCTTGACCGCAAGCGCCCTCCGCAGTGAGCCACGCGCGCCTGCGGCCGAGGCTCCGGGTCCCGGAGGGGCTGCACCGCCTCAGCCTGCTGCTCCAGGACTCCGGACAGCCGCCCCAGCAGCGCGAGCAGCCCCTGAACGTGACCGTGTGCCGCTGCGGCCAGGACGGCGCCTGCCTGCCGGGAGCCGCTGCACTGCGGGCGGGCGGCGCGGGCATCAGCCTAGGTGCCCTGGTCATCATGCTGGCCAGCGTCATCCTGCTGCTCTGTGAGTGCCGGCGCCCGCAGGCCCTAGCCCTTGGACCCCAGCCTCCTGGCAGCCCCACCCGCCCTCTAGCCCCGCCCCCGGCAGCCCACTCGCCCTCCGGCCCCCGCCCCCTGCGCTCCCCTCGGCCCCGCGCCCCACCCCCGCGCTCCACCCCACCCCGACCCCGACCTCCGCCCCGAACCCCACCCAGTGCTCGCCCTGCTGGTGGCCCTCCTGGCGCGGTTCCGGCAGCAGTCCTGGGACAAGAGGCTTCTGCATGGACTGCAGGACGACCTCCGGGACAACATCCTTAACTACGACGAACAGGGGGGCGGGGAGGAGGACCAGGTGAGGGAGCCGGGGCGGCTTACAAGTGCTGCGGGTAGGGCCAGGGGCCCCAGCTGGCCCGCAGCCTCCCTACCCGCGACGGTTGCGGCTGACTCGAACGCGCTCCGTTCGCCCTCAGGACGCCTACGACATGGACCAGCTGCGCCACCCAGCAGAACTGGCGGCCCTCGGCCCCTCCTCGGGACGGCCGCCGCTGCGCAGAGACGCCCCGTTCGGCCGAGCGCGCCCCCAGGTGACCCGCGCGCTGCCCACCAGCCCCGCAGACATCGCGGACTTCATCAACGACGTAGGTGCCCCGGGGGTGCCCCTTACCCCCCCTCTCCGAAGCCTGAGGCATCGCTCTGGAGCGGGATAGGGAGGTGGTGGCTACAGACTAAGGAAAGAGAACCGCCCAGAGGAAACTTGCCTTTAATCGCCTTCTGGGGCAGGGGCAGCACAGGGCTCCGAGCTGCTCTGAGTACCTTCGGCCTCCACTTAGGCCTCCTCTGCCCCCTCCCCTTCCCGGTTCCAGGCCTCGCCCCAGCCGGTGGCGTAGGGCACCCGGCCAGCATGTGCTGGTCCTGAGACCCCGGCCTCTCCACAGGGTTTGGAGGCCGCGGACAGTGACCCCAGCGTCCCGCCCTACGACACGGCTCTCATCTATGACTACGAGGGGGACGGCTCCGTGGCAGGGACACTGAGCTCCATCCTGTCCAGCCTGGACGATGAGGACCAGGACTACAGCTGCCTCCGGGAATGGGGCCCCCGTTTCTCCCGCCTGGCTGACTTGTATGGGCCCCCATGAGGGCGCAAGGGCTCTCTGTTGGGGACCTGCACCGCCCAGTGGAGGGCACAGCCTCCTGGACACAGAGGGCAGACCTCAGGGGCCAGAGCGGACACACCTAACTGGGCTGTGTACCTGGGAATTCCAGCGGACCTCCATCAAGGTGGAAGACGGCTCTGGGCCCCACCCTGGCTCCTTGGTCCTTGGTCAGTCTGGTTTGCCCCAGGGGAGGTCAAGGCTCAGAGCTGGAGTGGGGCAGCCAGAAGGAAACACCCCTCCTGCCCCTGTCAGTTGCCTACAGTGGGGTCAGGCCCCATTCCCAGCTGGGCCTCCCACCCACGCTGACCTTATCTCTGTGTGAAAGAGCGCAGCCCTGGGGCAAATGTGAATTAAAAGTGTGCTCCTCTCTTCCTTGCACGGTTGGCCGCCTCCACCTCACTTCTACCAGAGCTGTGACAGCCGGCTGGCCCCCAGCTGCTCCTGGGGTGGGGGGCCATGGGAGGGGCTGTGGATGCTGGTTGTGAGGGGGAGGTGGACGCCAGAAGCCCATTTCAGCCAAGAGTAGGGCCTGAGGGAAGAGCCAGAGAGGAAGCCAAGTTCCACACACACCTTTATCTTCCCCACTTGGAGGGGGGCCAGGGCCCCTGAAAACAAGCCGGCTCCCCACCACCCTCCTGAGACCCTTCCACCAGCACTGGTGGGTGGCAGTGTCTCTGCAGCCTGGTCACCCCTCCTGGACCAGCTGTGTCCCTGCCCCAGGGAGGGAGGCTGGCAGCAGGGGCAGGAGGTCTTGGTGTGGGCAGCCCCGAAGGAGCGGGGAGCGGCGCAGGCGGTCAGCGTCCTGCAGTGAGTGGGGCAGCGCGCGGCCGCGGCTCTCTGGCAGCAGCAGGATGCACAGAAGGGCAAGGAGAGCGAAAGATGTGAAGACCACGTGTTGCAGGAAGAAGCCATGCCGGCCGTGCATTTTGGTGAGCGGGGCGGCTGACTGGCCCAGGAACCCAGCTCCCAGCACCAGGCCCAGCCCGGCCCCCCTGCAAGAGAGGGCGGTAGAACATGGCTCCCATAGGGCAGGCACCCAGTGCTCCTGGGGTGGGTACCCTTAGTGGGGGCCAAGGTGTGGGGGCCCCAGGAAAGCAGCTGAAAAGTCTGAGGGAAAGCTGCCCTGGAACCAGAGTTGTCCTTTCCTTTAGAAAATCCAAAGCCAATTTTCCTCTGGAATCCCACCCTCTCTGGGGGCTTTCACTTCTGACCACCCCATCCTCCACTCCTGAGCTGATGGGGCCAACCGTTCTGGGACCAGTGTCCCCCTCACCACCCAGGAAGAGACAGCTGAACTCCCGTCCTGAGGGCACAGAGCTGGGGAGTGTAGGGAGCATTTTGGGGTGTGTTGGCAGGGCCTGCTCACCTGATCACTGTGGGGAAGACCTCAGCTGAAAAGAGACTGCTGAGGGCAGACACGGCCTGGGAGGCCAAGAGCCCCAGGACAGAGAGGAACAGCACGGTCCAGCTGGGCAGGTCTGGGGAGGAGAAGAGTCTCCCATACTGCCCATGCACCCACACTGCCCACGCACCCTCCCTCCTCTCACCATGTCTCAGGGCTCTGGGCCTCGCCAGCCTTCCCTCTCTGCTCCTACACTTGGGAGTTGGGGGGTCATAGGCTGCCCTTATTCAAAAGTGTTAGTCTATTAATTGTTTCCGACTCTGCAACCTTGTGAACCGTAACCCACCAGGCTCTCCTGTCCATGGGATTCTCCAGGCAAGAATACTGGAGAGGGTAGGTGGGTTCCCTTCTCCCAACCTAGGGATCGAACCAGGTCCCCTGCATTGCAGGCAGATTCTCTACCATCTGAGCCACCAGGGAAGCCCTCGTCCAATCCAAACCCTTACATTTAACCTCTTCTACTGAATCATTTTGGGCCTCAGTTTCTCCGGGTGCACAGTGGGGAGATGATGGATGGGGTGAACAGCAACATTATCCTGCCTCCCCAGCTCTGGGAGGGGGCTCATCTCAGAACTCCCCCCACACACATTGGGCAAACCCCAGCCAAACACGACAGCCCTGCCAGCCTGCAGGACCCCACACTCACACTGGGCCCCTGCAAGGAGCAGCAGGGATGCCAGGCCCAGGATCAAGGTGCTCAGTAGCAGGACTGAGCGGCGCCCCCAGAGATCCGCTGTCAGGAGCAGGAAGATGGTGGCTGCTGCCTCCAGGCCAGCCACCAGGAAGTAAGGCCAATAGAAGCTGGGATCACTTGGGACCAGGCTGTGCAGGAAGCTGGCTCTGATGCCCCCACTGATGAGCCTGGGAGGGATGCAAAGTTACAAGCCCAGCCAGAGGCGGGACTCTCACCCAGGGGGAAGAGGAAGACCCCTCCCTCCCTCCCTTAGCCTGCCCATACCCCCCCTCCTCACGAACTGAAGCCCAGGATGAGTGCATTCTTCCAGGTGACGTGTGTATGCCGGAGTTCCAGGACCGAGTGGTGCCGGGGCTGGGGGCATCCCGCGCACAGCACATCCAGCTCTGTGGCCCAGGGGACACAGTGGGGCACCAGTGAAGGAATGATGCTTCTCCTCCTTCCTCTAGCACCCAAGTCTCTTTTCTCCCTAGCTGGTCAATTACCCATAGCCAGGGAGCTTTCCTCCTCCCTGCTGTCCTCGGGGTCCACACCGCTGGCTTTGGCAAAGTGCCACAAGATCCTCCTGGCTCGGGCCGGCTGTCCTGTGGCCAGCAGCCAGCAGGGAGACTCGGGGAACACAGCTGGAAACCTGTGGGGGTTGAGTGAGGATGCTGCAGGACCTCCCCATAGGGCAGGACCCAGTGGGGATACACAAAGCATGACTTTCTGTGTCCCTGTCCTGTGCCCACCTGCGTGGTGTTGAACAGTCAGAGGGAAGCAACACACATGGTCTCTGCAGTGGACATGACCCCAGCTCACTTACCCCCAAAAGAGCAGCAGCAGTCCCGTTGTCAGGGCGCTCAGTCCTTGCAAGAGGTGCCAGTCCTGGGCGAGCAAGGCCAGGCCAGGCAGCAGCAGTGTGCCCACCACTGAGAAGAGGCCAGCCCCCATGGAGAATGCCAGGCGGTTTGGGGGGTCACACAGCTCCAGGCCTGGGCAGACACGGATAGCCTGAGGCCCAGGCCTCTCAGGAGGACTGCTTTGTCCAGGGAGGTGAGGGCCAGTGGCTGACCTGACCAGGACCTGGACGTCTGAGGCCAACATGCAGCCCGCTCTGTCACCCGGGCCTGCCCATGAAAAGCAGAGCCCACAGAGTGAACAGTGTCTCTCCTGCCTTCTGGAGAAGGGCCCTCAACTGGAGTGCTAGAAAGGCACCCTCCAATGGGTCAGAGGCCTAGCCTGAATGGGCGCCTCCCAGGGCCCCCCATGGTACTCACGAGCCACGTAGAGGGCAAGGGAGGCCCCTGCCAAGGCCCCGCCCCGAAGCAGCCGCAGAATCAGCAGGGTGGGAAAGCTGGCAACCAGGGCCTCACCGGCCCCCAGGCCCGTGGCCAGTACCAGGGAGCCCACAAACACAGCCCGGCGGCCAAACCTGGTGGGCAGCAGGGGACACACATTGATTCAATCAGGAGAACTCCGGGGAGGGCTGTCAGAGTAGGAGGGAAGGGGCAGCACCTCACCAGTCACAGCCCAGGCCCAGGAGGACACAGCCCAGCAACCAGCCCAGGAGGTGGTCCACCTGCTCCAGGGGTAACTTCCAGTCATCCTCACACACGAGGTTCCTCTGTAGGGGACACCAGTTACCCGTCAGCTAGCCAAGACCCTCCTCTCCCTCTCCGGCTGGAGTTCCCTGAATGTCAGGGTGGAAAGGACCGTAGAGGTGTTGCCCCAATGCCTCCCTGGGCGGGGCTGCACCCACTTTCTCCAGCCATCACCCTCCCCCAGGCTGGCCCCAAGGCCTCTCCCGAACCTCCCCTGCCCTCCACACTTCAAGAGCCACTTCCAGAACAGGTTGTGGGGCCTTGCTCACCGTTTTTTCCCGGCCAAGGGCCCTTGACCTCAGCTTTGCAGCTCCCTGCCTACCCTGTTCCTTCTCCCTAAGCCTAACATTATTTTGGGTCACACTACATCAGAGATTTTGTTTTAAAATCTGGCTGCTAAAAAAAATAAAATAAAATCTGACTGCTTGTGAAAGCTGGTAGACATGAATCTGTCACCACACCAAACAGGTGGGCAGGAAGAAGAGGCACAGCTGGTTCAAGGCCCCAGAAGAGCCTGAGCAGGGATGTGGCAACCCTGTCCCAGTTTCCAGTTAGGGGCCCTTCCTCCCAGGGGTAGGGTGTGGCTGCCGCACATAGGCTGCCAAGAGGGAGGCAGGGGTGAGTAGGCCCTAGTTGGGAGGGGGATATGGGGTGGGAGTTGGGGGTGTGAGAGTGGGGGGGGGTGGGTGGGAGGTTCCAGTTACCCCCTCCCAGAGTCCTGGGATGTCTCCATGGCACCCCTACCTCTAGGCCAGCCTGCACACACCTCACAGTGGAGAGACCTGCTGTTCAAAACGAACTGACCAAATCACTCCTTGGACTCAAAGTATTGGGAATCCAGTCTGGACACCTGCACAGGCTGCTCGATTGTTCATGGCACTGCTGACCTCTGTGAACTCACCTGCTCAGCTTCAGTTTACCGGCTCCGTCTCCCCAGACTGCTTGCCTACCTGGGCAGCCCCCAGCCTCAGACTCTGCCTTTAGGCCTGGCACCCTGCCTACTGGGACATCTGCTACACCATCAGACAGGAGGGGGCTGACCCCCCAATCAAAAGCCCCAGGATGACAGCCCCCGTCGAGCGAGGAGGACCCGAGGAGGGGACAGAGGGCAGGGGGATGGAGGGTGGGGGAGACAGAGCAGGGAAGCAGAGGACGAGGGACAGAGGGGCAAGTAAAGAAGACCTGGGTGACCGGGCTGCGCAGCAGGTCGGCGGCGGGCTGCGCGTAGTACCAGCCGCGTGAGCAGGGCCGAGAGTCGTAGGAGCCAGCGCGCGGCACGGACTCCGGGTAGCTTAGCGGCAGGCAGGTGCTCGGGGCGCGCGCGGGGTCTGAGCCGCAGTGGTGCGCCGGCAGCGCGGTGAGCAGGAGCTCCGAGCCCAGCGCCAACGCCAGCGCCACGCACGGTAGCCACGAAGCGGCGGCCAGGAGGCACCGGGCCCGGCCGAAGCCGCCGGCTAAGCGAAGCACCCGCACCTCGGGCTCCATCCGAGGCCTCTGCGCCCTGGTGGCGGGTGGTGGCGGGGCTTGAGAGGGACAGTGTGTGAGGGGCGGGGCCGATAGGGGCGTTGTCTGCGCTCTAGCTGTTAGTGGGGCGGGACCTGGGCGGGGCACGGAGAGAGGTGGGGCGGGGCCTTGGAAGGCAAACACAGTCTCTGGGCGGGGCCTGTGAGGAAAGCCCGGGTGAAGGGCGGGGCGGGTGGGGGTGTGGCCTGGAGCTGACGGAGGGCGGGGCCCTCGAGGACCTGGCAGGTGAGGGGCCTGGGCCCGTGGTCGCGGGGGCGTGGTTAGCGAGACGTCCTGGCGCGGAGCGTGGTTTGGGGCGTGGCCAGAGGGGCGCTCACGTGCGCGCGAGGTCGGAGCGGCGTGAGGCAGCGGGCGACTTGCGAGGCGGCTTCTCCGTCGTGCCCGCGGACCTGGCCGGACGCTCTCTCAGGAGGCTCCGATCCGGGGCGACGTGCAGCGGTGGCGGGCCGGATACTTCCTGGACCCCATGCCGGCCTGAGACCGGGCCTGCGGAGCGCGGGCCACCACTGCTCCCAGGCGGCCGGCCGCGGCGCTGCAGCGTGCGAGCGAGCGGCTTCGTCCGTCCAGCGCGGACCGTCCAGCTCCTGTGGCTTGCTCTGACCTTCCTGCGTGGCCACCAGGCTGCGGCCCCGGGGAAGCGTGGTGTCCGGAAGGGAGGGACCCCGCTCGGTGCTGCGCGCCCTCAGAAGTTTGAGGCTTATTGAAGGGATAAGCGGAACGAGCTCATTCGTCCGGGGCTGGGCCTCCCTTGAGCTGGGCTCGGATTCGCTGCGCTTCGGCTTCTTCCGTCTCGGGAACAAGGTAAGTCGAGTTTGTTTTTCATTTTCCTTCTTCACAGGAAGGAAACTTAAAATAGGTCCTATAGATTACGCTTAAATTTTGGTTTTTTCTCCTAAGGAGAAATTCACATCGCATAAAACTAACCATGTTTGGTACCGCCACCTTTCTCACCGCAGAAGAAAACCTGGTACCAATTAAGTAACGGCAGAGTAATCACCGCTATCCCCCCGCCCCAACCACCTGGCGACCGCCCGCCAGCCCGCGCGTGGCCTTTGGGGGTCTGGCTGCTTTCACTTAGAATAATGTTTTCCAGGTTCACCCACAGTGTCGCAGGTATCAGGACTTCATTCCCTTTTATGGCTGCATAATATTCCATTATGTAGATTCGTCACATTGTGAATGTCCATTCATCCTTTGGTGGACATTTAGGTTGATTCCACTATTTGTTGTGACTAATATTGTCGTGAACATTTGTGTACAAGTGTTTGAGTCCCTATTTTCACTTCTTTCGGGTGTATACCTTGGAGTGGAATGGCTGGGTCCTGTGGTGAGTCTGTTTAATTTTTTGAGGAACCACCAGGCCATTTTCCACAGTGGTTGGGTATTTTGCATTCCCACCTGAGATATATGAGGGTTCCAAGTTCTCCATCTCCTTGCCAGCACCTGTTTTCTCTTTAAAAAAAGAAAAAAAAAAATGATCTATCTACATCCTGGTTGATGTGAGATATTTCAGTGCGGTGTGTGTTTTTATTTTTTGTTTTGGCCCTACTGCAAAGCTTGTGGGGGTCCAGTTTCCCCAACCAGCGATCAACCTTGGGCCCTGGCAGTGAAAGCTCAGAGGCTTTTTTTTTTTTTTTTAAGCTTATTTCTTTATTTTTATTTATATTTGGCTACACTGGGTCTCTGTTGCTGCAGGCGGGCTTTCTCTAGCTGCGGCAAGTGGGGTTACTCTCTAGTTCCGGTGCGCGGGCTTCTCATTTCGGTGGCTTCTTAGTTGTGCAGCATGGGCTCAAGGGCGCAGGCTCAGTAGTTGTGGCGCCGGGGCTTGGTTGCCCTGCCGCATGTGGAATCTTCTTGGGCCAGGGATCGAACTGGTTTCCATGGCATTGGTAGGCATTCTTAACTACTGGACCACCAGGGAAGTCCCTGTTTTTGTTTCTAAATATTTATTTATTTGGCTGCCCCCGGGCTTAGTTGTGGCATGTGGGATCTGGTTTCCTGACCTGGATGGAACCCGGGCCCTCTCTGTTGGGAGCCCAAAGTCTTAGCCACTCATCCACCAGGGAAGTTCCTCAGGGAGGTTTTGATTTCCATTTTCCTAATGGCTAGTGATGTTGAGCAGATTTTCATATGCTTGTTGGATGTTTTGTCTTTGGAGAAGTCACTGCTGAGATGTTTTGCCCGTTTTTTACTTGGGGTGCCTGTCTTTTTGTTGTTGAGTTGTATGAGTTCTTTACCTGTTGTTCTGAATCCTGGCATCATTAAATATATGATGTGCAAATATTTTCTCCTATTCTGTAGGTTGCCTTTTCACTTTCTTGATTGTGTCTTTTGATGTACATATGTTTTTAATGCTGATGAACTTCAATTAATTTTTTCTTTATGCTCATGCTTGTAGTGTCATGTAAGAAACCATGACCAAATTCAAGACCATGAAAACTTACGACTTCTAACTGTTTTATAGTTTCCACTCTTGATTTAGGGCTTTAATCTAAATTAATTTAATTTTATATATGTGATAAGGGTCCAACTTCATTGTTTTGCATGTGAATATCCAGACTTCCAAGCATCATTTGTTGAAAGATGTATTTTTTTCCCATTGCATCATGTTGGCACCCTTAATTAAACCAGTCATGTGGTTAATATATGGACTCTGAATTTTGTTCCATTGATCTATGTCTGACCTCATGTCAGAAACATAACGTCTTGAAAACTGGAGCTTTGTGCTACAGTTTTGAAATAGAGAAGTGTGGGCCCACCAATGCTATTTTTTTTTTAAATGACTTTGACTATTTGACTATTTTTCACTAGCAACTCCATGTGAATTTTAAAATCACATTTTCTGTTTCTGCAAAAAAAAATGTTGGGGAATCTGTAGAATGCTTGAGGAATACTGCCCTCTTAACCATTTTAAGTTTCACAAGATGTCTTTTCATTAATTTAAATTGTCTTTAGTTTCTTTCAGAAGGGTTTTATGGTTTGGGTATATAAATCTTGGACATGATTAAATTTATTCCTAATTTTTAAATTGTTTTTATGCTATTGTAAATGAGAGGTTATCTAATAAATTTCCTTTTTAGATTGCTTACTGCTTGTGTAATAAGGCTTCCCAGGTGGCGCTAGTGGTAAAGAATCCACTTGCCAGTGCAGGAGATGCAAAAGACATGGCTTCCCTGGGTTGGGAAGATCCCCTGGAGAAAGGAATGGCAACCCACTGCAGTATTCTTGCCTGGAGAATTCCATGGACAGAGAGGAGCCTGGCGGGCTACAGTCCATGGGGTCGCAGAGAGTCAGATACGACCAAGCACAAAGCACAGCAAGCATGTAGAAGTACAAGTCATTAAACAAACAGACTCATCTGGTGTCCAGCAGTCTGGCTGAACTTCTTTATCAGGACTTTCTATTAATACATATGACACCAAGTCATCTGCCTATAGAGACAATTCTACTTCTTATCTAATTTGGATGCCTTTTATTTCTTTCTCTGACTAGAACTTCTGTTATAGTGTTGAATGTGTGTGTGTGTTAGTCGTTCAGTTGTGTCTGACTCTTTGCGACCCCAGGGACTATAGCCTGCCAGGCCCCTCTGTCCCTGGAATTATCAAGGCAAGAATACTGGAGTGGGTTGCCATTCCCTTCTCCAGACGATCTTCCTGACCCAGGGATTGAACCCAGGTCTCCTGTATTACAGGCCGATTCTTTACTGTCTGAGCCACCAGGGAATAGAAGTGGTGAAAGCAGTCCTCCTTGTCTTGCACCAGATCTCAGAGGGAAAGTTTTCAGTCTCTCATCACTGATTATTGTATTAGCTTTGGGTATTTGGGATGTCAGCTTGGGGGCATGTTGAGGTACTCTCCTATTACTGGTTTGAAAAGTGTTTTATCATGAAATGATGCTGGATTTTATTGAATGTCTTTTCTGTATTAATTGAGATGATCATATGGTTTTTTCTTTCTTCTATTCATGTGATGTATTATGTTGATTGATTTTTTCGCGTGGAACCACCCTTCTATTTCTTGGATAAGTCCCATGTGATCATAGTGTATAATCATTCTAATGTTCTAGTGGATTCAACTTGCTAGTATTTTCTTTCTTTTTTAAAAGAATTTTATTTATAGATGATTTACAGTATTGTGTTAGTTTCAGTGTCCAGCAAAGTGTTTCAGTTATACATATATCCATTCTTTTTCAGATTCTTTTCTCATAGAGGTTATCACAGAATATTGAGTAGAGTTCTCTCTGCTATACAGTAGGTCCTTGTTGATTATTATATATGGTATTTTGTGTATCTTAATCCCAAGACCCTGATTTATCCCCACCCCATGTCACCCCTTTGGTAATCATAAATTTGTTTTTGATGTCTATAAGTCTGTTTCTGCTTGGTAAATACATTCATTTGTATAATCTTTAAAATTCCACGTGTGAGTGATATTTGATAGTATTTTCCTGAGGATATTAGCATCTGTTTTCTTAGGCTCCTGGTTTGTAGTTTTTTGCTTTGGTGTCTTTGACTTTGGAATCAAGGTTGTGCTGTCCTCATAACTTAGGGCATGTCGAGTAACTTCAGTGATGTTCCTTCCTCTTCTACTTCTTGGAAGAGTGTGGTATGGATTGGGGTGAATTCCTTAATGTTTGGTAGAATTCACCTGTGAAGTCATCCGATTCTGGGCTTGCTTGCTTGCTTGGGCTGTTTTTGTTTCCTGACTTAGCCTCTTTATTTCTTATAGGTCTATTTAGATTTTTGTTTCCTCTTTAATCAGTTTGGGTAGTTTGTGTGTTTCTAGGCATTTGTCCTTTTCATCTAGGTTTTCTAATATGCTGGCATTGTTTATTGTATGACCTTTCCTTGTTTCTGCAAAATTCATAGTAATGCCACTTTGTTCACTCCTGTTTATAGTAATTTGAGTCTTTTTTCTTAGCTTATATAGAGAATTGTTCATTCTATTGAACTTTTCAAAGAACCAACTTGTTTTGCTGATTCTGTTGTTTATTTCATGTACCTCCACTTCAGTCTTTGTCCTTTCCCACTTCTAGTGGCTTTCGGTTTAGTTTTCCCCTCTTTTTCTTGTTCCTTAAAGTGTGCTTATTGATTTCATTGCTTTCTATGTAGCAGTCATTCACAGCAGTAAGAGTCCCTCAGTGTTCCTCTGCATTCACCACATCCTTTGTGTTTTTTCATTTTCTATATTCTCAAAGCATTTTTTAAAGTTTCCCTTGTGACTTCTTCTTTGACTCGTTGGTTACGTAAGTGTTCTTTAATTTCCACATGTTTGGGATTTTCCACTTTCCTTTCTGTTATTGATTTCTAGCTTCGTTCCACCATGGTCAGAGAAGATTATTTGTGTTGTTCCAGTCGTTTCAGATTTATTGGGTGTTGTCTTATGCCCAGTGAGTGACCTGTTGCTTTTGAGATTGCTCCATGTGCACATGAGAAGAGTGTGTGTTCTGCTTTAGGTGAAATGTTCTCTATATGCCTGTTAACTCTGACTAGTGTATAGTGTTCAGGTCCTCTGTATCCTTACTGAATTTCTATCCATTATGAAAGTGAGGAATTGAAGTTTTCAACTATTGTTGAAGAACCATCTATTTCTGCCTTCAATTCTGTCAATGTTTAGTTCATGCATTTGGGGGCTCTGTTATTTGGTGTGTATATAATTGTTATATCTCCTTGATGGGTTGACTTTTTAAAAATCAATATATAATGTCATTCTTTGATTCTGGTAACAATTTTAGGTCATATTCTATTCTGTCTGATTTTAGTATAACCACCCCAGCTCTCTTTTGGATTTACTTCTGCATTAATTTGTTTTATGTATGTGTTGTGTTTTTGTTGATGTTGCTCAGTTCTTCTGTTACTGCCTGCTTTTGTATTTAGTTCATTTTTTTAAGCATACATCTTGATTCCATTCTCTTTTCCCATATTTTTTTTAGTGATTTGTTCATGGTTACCTTGGGGATACAGTTAATATCTTATGGCAACCTTAGTTAAACTTACTTGAATTATCATTTAAATGGAATTTAATAATACCATGTTTGTATTATTTGAATAATACCAGTTTGTTTCAGTAATATATACCTTGTTCCTGTATGTCTCTGTCTCTCCTTTAGATTGTTATTTTAATAGATTACATCTTTTTTACAGATTACATCTTTATATGTTTTAATATTTATAATGATTATCTATTAAATAATACAGGGAAAAGTGTAGTTACAAGCCAAAGTACAGTAATAGTGGCTTTTTAAAATATTTTTTATTTTTAGCTTTTCTTCACTTAATATTCGTTGCTAATTTCTTGTCAGGACTTTATACCAGTAGTGTCCTTTTTTCTTTTTTTAATTTAATTTAATTTTTAATTGGAGGATAATTATTTTTCAATATTGTGATGGTTTCTGCCATACATCAACATGAATCAGCCACGTGTGCATGCTCAGAAGCTTCAGTTGTGTCCAGCTATGCTACCCCATGGACTGTAGCCCACCAGGCTCCTTTGTCCTTCACTGTCTCCTGGAGTTTGCTCAAATTCATGGCCGTTGAGTCAGTGATGATATTTAACCATCTCATCCTCTGGTGCACCCTTCTCCTTTTACCTTCAATCTTTCCCAGCATCAGAGTCTTTTCCAGAGTCGTCTCTTCGCATCAGGTAGCCAACGTATTGGAGCTTAACCTTTGGCATCAGTCCTTCCAATGAACATTCAGGGTCGATCCCTTTTAGGATTGACTGGTTTGATCTCCTTGCAGTCCAGGGACTCTTCAAGAGTCTTCTCCAGCACTACAATTCAAAAGCATCAGTTCTTTGGCACTCAGCCTTCTTTATGGTCCACCTATCACATCTGTACATGACTACTGGAAAAACTATAGCTTTGACTATGAGGACCTTTGTCAGCAAAGTGATGTCTCTGCTTTTTAATATGCTGTGTAGGTTTGTCATATTTTTTCTTCCAAGGAGCAGGCATCTTTTAGTTTCATGGCTGTAGTCCCTATTCGCTGTGATTTTGGAGCCCAAGAAAATAAAGTCTGTCACTATTCCCCATCTATTTGCCATGAACTAGCAAATAGATGGGCCTGGATGCCATGATCTTAGTTTTTTGAATGTTGAGGTGTAAGCCAGCTTTTTCACTCTCCTTTTTCACCCTCATCAAGAGTCTCTTTAGTTTGTCTTCACTTTCTGCTGTTAGAGCGGTATCATCTGCATATCTGAGGTTGTTGATATTTCTCCCAGCAACCTTAATTCCAACTTGTGATTCATCCAACCTGGCATTTCACGTGATGTACTTCATGTAAGTTAAGTAAACAGGGTGACAATATACAGCCTTAATGTACTCCTTTCCCAATATTGAACCAGTCCATTGTCCCATGTCTGGTTCTAACTGTTGCTTCTTGACCTGCATACAGCTTTCTCAGGAGACAAGTAAGGTGGTCTAGTATTCCCATCTCTTTAAGAATTCTCCACAGTTTGTTGTGATCCACACAATCAAAGGCTTTGGAATAGTCAGTGAAGCAGAAGTAGATTTTTTTTTTAATTCTCTTGCTTTTTCTATGATTCAAGAGATGTTGGCAGTTTGATCTCTGGTTCCTCTGCCTTTTCTGAATCCAACTTGAACATCTGGAAGTCCTCAGTTCACAAACTGTTGAAGCCTAGCTTGAAGGATTTTGAGCATTACCTCGCTAGCATGTGAGATGAGCACAATTGTACAGTAGTTTGAACATTCTTTGGCATTGCCCTTCTTTGGGTTGGAATGAAAACTGAACCTTTTCCATTCCTGTGGCCACTGCTGAATTTTTCAAATTTGCTGGCATACTGAATGCAGCACTTTAACAGCATCATCTTTTAGGATTTGAAATAGCTTCAGCTTTAATTCCATCACCTCCCTTAGCTTTGTTTGTAATAATGCTTCCTAAGGCCCACTTGACTTCACATTCTAGGTTGTCTGGCTCTAGGTGAGTGACCACACCATCGTGATTATCTGGGTCATTAAGACCTTTTTCGTATAGTTCTTCTGTGTATTCTTGCCACTTCTTAATGTCTTCTGCTTCTGTTAGATCCTTGCTGTTTCTGTCTTTTATTTTGCCCATCTTTGCATGAAATGTTCCCTTGGTGTCTCTAATTTTCTTTAAAACATCTCTTTATCTTTTCCATTCTATTGTTTTCCTCTGTTTCTTTGCATTGTTCACTTAAGGCTTTCTTATTTCTCCTTGCTATTCTCTGGAACTCTGCTTTCAGTTGGGTTTATCTTTCCCTTTCTCCTTTGCCTTTTGCTTCTCTTTTCTCATATTGTCACATAAAATGAGAAATGTTCAATAAAATGATGTATAGCATAACCACATTTATTAAGAATGATTCCAGTATCAAATGCCAAATTTCAACAATATGAAAACTGCGATTATGTTTGCACCAACCCAATACAATTTGGGTTCATAAAAAAGAAAATTTGAATTTTTAAACTTTATTCTTTTGACATTGGAAACTAGATCTGTTAGCTCCATACCACAGTCTCTAGCTTTGTAAATGTGAATATGGTACAATTCTCAAATCTCTCCACTTTTGACCTGTTAATGTTGTTATATTTAAAGTTTGTTTCTTGTTGTTGTTGTCATTGTCTAGTCACTAAGTCGTGTCCGACTCTTTGTGACCTCATGGACTGAGCCCTCCAGCTCCTCTGTCCATGGGATTTTCCAGGCAAGAATACTAGAGTGGGTTGCCATTTTCTTCCTCTAAGGGATGTTCCCAGCCCAGGGACTGAACCCATGTCTCCTGCATTGGCACGTGGGTTCTTGACCACTGAGCCACCCAGGAAGCCCATGTGTTTCTTACAGGCAGCATACAGTTGGGTCTCTGCCTGTTGTAACGTTCAGGACAGTGACACCTTCACACTTGGTGTGACTGCTGCCCTGCTCTTTGTTCTCTGCTGGTCCCATCTCTTCTTTATTCTTCTATTTCTGCTTTTGGATCTTTTTAATGATTTCATTTTATTTCTATTGTTTTATTAGTTGTAGCTTTTTGTTTTGTTATTCTCTTCTTTGCATTAGGGTTTTTAATATATGTGTAACTTAACAATCTGTCTTCAAGTGATGGGGTGCCATTTTGTACCCTGGAAGACCACGGTTCTTGGCCTTCCCCAATTTGATCAGGGGCCAGATGAGAAATCGAGAGAAGGCTTTATTGGGGCCCCTACTGCAGCAGGAGGAGCGAGCAAGTAGCAGGTCCCCTTGCTCACTCCCCAAAAAGGGGTGAGCTGGTTTCTTACGTGGGGGGGAGGGGAGAGGTATGTCCAGGGGTTGGGCCGCAGGATGGCTGGGGTGGTTTGCCCACCCCTTCGGTGGTGCTGCCATGCAGGGGCATGCTCAGTACCGTGCTCTTGCTCCCTGCTCGTCAGAAATGGCAGTTGGGTTTTCTGGTCTCAAATCTTTTGTCCATAATTTGCCACACAGCACCTGCAGGCAGCCATTTTTAGTCCCTTATAGTTTCTTTGTATTTGTTGATCAGGGAGACATCTGTCCAGGTACAAGCATTGCAGCACTGCCAGGAAGGGTCTTAGGTCCCAGGCTGCCTGGTTCCCCCAAGAAACTCTACACCCTTATTCCTAAGGGGATGTGGCCTAAGGTCTCTTCTAGACTTCCCCCTGCTTGACAGGGGCCACAGACCCCCGCCTGCCTTGGAGGTGTGAAGCTCCTCGCTGAGTGTTCTGGGAAGCTGGGGGTACTCATGCCACTCTCCCCTGGAATGGGCTGGATTCCTTGCGTCATTTTGAGCCTCACTCCAAACTGTTGGAGCCTAAAAGACACAAACTTAACCAGAAGGTTAAACAAACAAGGCCAGAAAAGGGAGAAAACAACAATATCCATTAAAGGGCCTAGAAAGAGGAAGAACCAGGGTAACTTTGAAAGGGCCTCCTTAACTGTTGACCAGACAGGTTAGGCAGTACTATCCTTGCCAAAATTAGGAAGCCATTCTGCTTGGCTGTATATTTTTGTTAACCTCAGGGTTAAAGTTTAACATGTCTGTCTATTTTTAGAATGGAAGATCTGGACCTGTTGGTCACAGGTCTCCTTGTGGACCAGAAAGTCTTAGTCACAGATTCACAATAGTAGGGAAGACAACAAAACACTATAAATGAGATGCAGCATAAAACAGCATGGTTGAAAAGAGGAGGGTTATGAGAAAATGAAAACCTCCTGCCAGAAAGTTTTTTTTATATTTATTTATTTTTAATTGATTGCTTTACAGTATTGGTTTAACTTCTGCCATATATCAACATGAATTAGCCATAGGTGTACATATGTCTCCCCCTTTTTGAACCTCCCTCCCTTTCCCACCCTCTAGGTTGTTACAGAGCCCCGGTTTGAGCCCCAGTTCGAGTTCCCTGAGTCATATAGTAAATTTCCATTGGCTATTTATTTACATATGGCATAAAGTTTTTTATACCTGTGGGATCCACAAGAATAAACTAGAGAACCAGTTTTCAGTGTCCTCACCCATGTTGAATAGCAAGGATTGACAGCTACTTGTGTTTGTGTTGGTTTTTGTTTTTAAAATTTTTATTGGAGTATAGTTGATTTAACAGAGAAGGCAGTGGCAACCCACTCCAATACTCTTGCCTGGAAAATCCCATGGACAGAGGAACCTGGTGGGCTGCAGTCCATGGGGTCTCGAAGAGTTGGAAACGACTGAGTGACTTCACTTTCACTTTTCCCTTTCATGCACTGGAGAAGAAAATGGCAACCCACTCCAGTGTTCTTGCCTGGAGAATCCCAGGGACGGCGGAGCCTGGTGGGCTGCCATCTATGGGGTCGCACAGAGTCAGACACAACTGAAGCGACTTAGCAGCAGTAGCAGCAGTTGATTTAAAGTGTTGTGATTTTAAAAAAATTTTTTATTGGACTGTTGTGTTTGGTTTTGAACCACTTCTGTGAGATGTAAAAATCTCAGCCCCATATTTTACATGGGAATTTTTTGCATTCCTCTTTTCTTACCATATAGCTGCATGGGCATATAAGACAAGGAAACATATTTTGAGTCTGTGTATAATTTTTCCTTCCCCTCAGGTTAAGGCTCAAGTCAGGGCTATTATCTCAGCCCTCTGGGCTCAAGTGTTGGATTCAGAGGTTTTGCTTCCGTAGCACTGTGGGTGCTTCCCAGAGCATGCCGTGCCCTCTTGACTCCATCTGTAAGGAAGCTGCGGCCAAGTCAGTAAACCAGGCTCCTCAGGGTCTTCCGTGGCCTGCTCTGTAAGATCAGATAGACCTGGTCAAGGTTCCAGAGCAGCAGTGTGTTACATCTGGGCTTTCCATGGGCATTCGTGTAACCGAGTCAGGGTGTGGCAGGTTAGAGGATTAGCTCTGGGCAGTCAAGGAGCAAAGCCTGGTCCTTAGTTAAGTGGCCTCCTGTTAGCCAGGGGTGACCTTTAGTCTCCAGGAGCCCCTGTACTTGATGATGGGTCCTGGACCTCCAGAGACTGTGCAAAGGTAAGCTTGTTAGCTTCTTCCACCAATAAAGTGGGGGAGCTGCAACCTGGAGGCATCCAGGCCAACCTTGGGGCACAGACTCTAGTTGTTTGGAAGAATAAATAGCCAAGAGTCGGAGGAACTTCTCTTAGCTTTTGTACAGGAACTCCCAGAATGTCCCCTGTGTTCAGCTTTGTACGGTTAAATTGTTTTTTTAATTGGGGAGATGCAGAGCAGGGGCTCGGGTGGTATTATTAAAAGCTTTTCTGTGTTCCCCAGTCCAAAGTAACAGTTCTGTATCTGGATCTGCAGTGACTTCATCTGTAGGGACTTAGCCCTTAGGCCAAATCCTGGAAATCAAATTCTGAAAAATCCTGCCTTGCCTAAAAAAGTACAAAGATGTTTCTTTGTCTTTGGGGTACGTAGGCCTAACAGCTTGTTTTCCCTATCAAGATAGCTGTTTACCTCCAGGGCTTATAATATATCCCAGATATTTAACTTGATTGTGCTTTTTCTCTGAGGTACCCTATAGCCCTGGGCTCCAAGGAAATGAAGGATTTCAGTGATGTTCTGCTCTGAGGGCTCCATGATGGGACTACTTGTTCGTATGTCATCTACATACTGTAGAATAACTCCTCCATGGTTAATATATCATCTACTGTAGAATAACTCCTCTCTTTAGCTGTGTTTCCCTTAGTTCTTTACCTAGGGTCTGGGCAAACATATGTGGGCTGTCCTGAAACCTTTGAGGCAGTACTGTCCAGGTACTGGACTACTATACTATATATAGTATAGTACTATATTGTTGCATTTGGCCCAAGTGGAGGTTAGGCCACTCGAAAGCAAACAGATACTGAGATGAGGCATAAACTGGGATGCAAAAGAAAGCATCCTTGAGGTCAAGCACAGAGAACTGTTTGGCATCTCCAGGATTCTAGACTGATATATAACAAGGATTGGCCACAGGGGGATAGGTAGGGACCCCTGCCTCATTTCCTGCCCCTAGATCTTGTGCCATCCTGTATTCCCCATTTGACTTAACAACTGGCAGAATAGGGGTTTGACAGGGAGATTGATGGGGCCACAAGATGCCGTGTTTTAAGGACTCATCTACAAGGGGTTGCAGACCTTTTCTGCTTCCAGCTTTATGAAGTCTTGTCTCTAGTTAGGATAAGTGGCTTCTGGTTTAAGGCTAACTTTTACAGGTTGGGCATTTATAGCCTTCCCAGGGATCTCTTTGTTCCAAACTGCCTGGTTTTGTTGTTATTCATTTGCTCAGTCATGTCTGACTTTTTTTGACCCCATGGACTGTAGCACACCAGGCTTCCCTGTCCTTCACCATCTCCCAAAGCTTGCTCAAACTCATGTCCATTGAGTCAGTGATGCCATCCAACCATCTCGTCCTCTGTCATCCCCTTCTCCTCCTGCCTTCAGTCTTTCCCAGTATCAGCATTTTTTCTAATGAGTCAACTTTTCACATCAGGTGGCCAAATTATTGGAACTTCAGCTTCAACATCAGTCTTTCCAATGCATATTCAGGATTGATTTCCTTTAGAATTGCCTAGTTTGATCTCCTTGCAGTCCAAGGGACTCTGAATAATCTTCTCCAACACCACAGTTCAAAAGCATGAATTCTTCAGTGCTCAGCTTTCTTGATAGTCCAACTCTCATGTCCATACATGACTACTGGATAAACCATAGCTTTGACTAGATGGACCTTTGTTGGCAAAATAATGTCTCTGCTTTTTAGTACGCTGTCTAGGTTTGTCATAGCTTTCCTTCCAAGTTCAGCTCAGTCGTGTCCGACTCTTTGCAACCCCATGGTTTCTTCCAAAGAGCAATTAAATGTCTTTTCATTTCATGGTTGCAGTCACCATCTGCAATGATTTTGGAGCCCAAGAAAATAAAGTCTGTCACTGTTTCCATTGTTTCCCCATCTATTTGCCATGAACGATGGGACCGGGTGCCATTATCTTCGTTTTTTTGAATATTGAGTTTTAAGCCAGCTTTTTCACTCTCCTCTTTCACCTTCATCAAGAGGCTGTTTAGTTCCTCTTCGCTTTCTGCCATAAGGTTGGTGTTATCTGCATATCTGAGGTTATTGATATTTCTCCCGGCAATCTTGATTCCAGGTTGCGCTTCATCCAGCCTGGCATTTCTCATGATGTACTCTGCATGTAAATTAAATAAGCAGAGTGACAAAATACAGCCTTGATGTACTCCTTTCCCAATTTGGAACCCGTCCGTTGTTCCATGTCCGATTCTAACTGTGCTTCTTGACCTGCATACACGTTTTTCAGAAGGAAGTGTTTACTGCGTGTAGAATACAGCTGGGAACAGGCCATTGCTCTTTCAGTTAATCTGTCTAGAGTCAAGAAAAGCGGTTGCTCAGGGTCTCCTAATGATGTGACTCCGAGAAAGCCCAGAGTGGGGTAGGACATGCAGGCGCACCTGAAAAGGCATGTAAGATCAGATGCTGTTCAGATTGGCCAGTTAGAGGCCCAGCAAAGAAACAGATGCGAGGTTTTCTGTCCACACGAGTCACAGTACAGCTTTTGGAGGCCCAGCATGAGAGGTCAGGACAGAGTGGTAAATGGCTCCCATGTCAGTTAAAAAAAACTGGCTGTCTTGCGTGCCTCATCAAGGACACCTGGCGCTTCCGATGGGGACAGACATCTTGTTTCAGGGAGCTGCCAGAATCCCCGGGCCGCCTCAGTTGCCCAGCACCGCTCTCTGTGGAGCGGGAGCCCCCCTTCCCTTTCAGGACTGGGGTAGTCCCATTTCCAGTGACCTGTTTGTTTGCGGGCTGGGCATGGTCCAAGGGGTGGTTTTTGGCACTGTGGGGCCCAGTGGCCGGCTGACTTAGATTTGAAGCCTTCCCCTTCTGGTTTTATCTCCAGGTGGATGGTTAAACTTCTTTGATCCTTGGTTGTCCTGAGGTCGAAAGATGTAGTTGACAGCTCAGTTTAGCTTGAGCCCTGACCTTCCTGTTTTCACGTTGGGTTTTCTCTTCCTCCTCAGCTTGATCTGGGTTATTAAATAGCCCAAAGATCGTCTCTAGAAGTTGGGGCGTCAGAGTTTGTGGGCCTAATTGTAACTTTTGGAGTTTCTGCCTAATATGAGGGGGATACTGGCTGAGAAAATGTTGTCCCAGCAGGATTAACCCTTGGGGAGATGGGTCAACATTAGTCAGTTTTCTAAAAGCCTCCACAAGCTGTGCCTGAAAGAGGGCTCGGTTTTCTTTTCCTTTTTGGTCACTCCTTTAGCCCTTTCATAGTTAACCAGCTTTTTGATACACTTTCTAATCCCTGCTAATGCACAGTAGATTGTGTGCTCCCTGGCTTCTGTTCCCTCCTGGGAATTATAATTCCTCATTTGGGACCACACCCATAGCAAAATGTTTGGATTGGTCCCTGGGAAGCTGGTCAGCCTGCCCCTGGGCTGCTGCCCAAAGTCTCTGTGTGTCCTCACAGGCACAGCAAGTAGGCAGGACCACTTGGACACCCTTCCAAATTAAATCAAAGGCCAGAGTTAAGGCTGAAACCCTTCCACAAATTCACCAGCATCTTTGGAAACCCTCCAGGCTCTGTCTGCATCGGGCTGAGTGGGTTGGACGGGCATGTACTCTGCTTGTCCCTTTGCCATTTGCCACTTCCTGAGAGGGTGCACTTTTCCCCATCTTGGGTTACCGCAGAGGTTCTGGTCTCTTTCCTGAAGTAACGGAGGATGTGAGGGACACAGGGAGGCGGAGTGTGGGATGGTCAGAGGAGTCTGGAGAGGTGGGTGGGGCTCAATTCCCCCTGAGAGTTGGGGAGGCTTAGAAGGGATTGTCTGGAATGTTGGGAGTACTTTGTGACTCCCCAAGCACAGGAGCTGCACAGATCAGGGATTGGTCAAGTGCCATGAAGGCTTGGACACAGG
This sequence comes from Dama dama, assembly GCF_033118175.1. NCBI lineage: Eukaryota > Metazoa > Chordata > Mammalia > Artiodactyla > Cervidae > Dama > Dama dama. The sequence goes on from NC_083684.1 coordinate 20,344,720, forward strand.
GAACCTCAGTCCATTTTCCCATCTTGTTACAATAAAGAGCCAGTTGCAAGATGGTGTTGTAATTTAGAACCCATTTTCAGGCCATTTTTCTCTACCCCCTCACCCAACTCATATAAAGGTCAGGCAGTGTTACAATACAGGTTAAGTTTTTCCCTTTTCAGTCTGTCTTTTTTTTTTTTTTAATGTTTATTTATTTGGCTGCTCCAGGTCTTAGTTGCAGCATGTGGGATCTAGTTTGCCAATCAGTGATCGAACCTTGGCCTCCTGCCTTGGGAGCACTAAGACTTAGCCATTGGACCCTTAGGGAAGTCCCGACCCATCTCTTTCTAAAGATATTAATCCTTAAAAATGTATTTGGCCATGCCGGGTCTTAGTCGCGGTGTGCAGATTCTTTAGTTGCACCATGCACTCTTAGTTTCAGCATGTGGGATCTACTTCCCTAACTAGGGATGGAACTTGGGTCCCCTGCAGTGGGAGTGCGAAGTCTAGCCACTGGACCACCAGGGAAGTCCAGGATTTTTATTTTCCAAGGATATACTCCAGGGGTGTCTCTTCTGGCTTAGAAGAGGATCCTGCTGTGTTGAGTAACCTGCACCTGAGAAAGAGCGCTCCTAGAAATGAAGTCCTGCGTTCTGGAGACGTTGTACCAGGAGGCTGTGTGGAAAGGCGGTCGGGGTAATCCTCCAGGTTCCCTTCTCACCTAATGGGGTTTGGAGCACCCTCTCCTCTCCCAGCACCTGACCAGACGTCTCTGGTTGACCTAGGCCCCCCATGAGAGTAGTCCCTGAGAGGGGGGCATTTGAACCAGTCCCAGTGCATTCCCAGGGCTCCCCAAGGGGGTCTGTTGTCTATAAAGCTAATGTCTGGGACTTCCCTGGTGGTCCACTGGTTAAGACTCCACGCTTCCAGGGCCGAGATTCAATCCCTGGTTGGGGAGCTAGATCCCACACGCCAAGTGGCACAGCCAGCAAAGCACGCCTGTGTCCTGTGGTCAGTGTCCCTGTGTTGGGGTGTGTTCCTTGAGACTGAGCATCTGTAGAGGTTACAGTGCAGGCTTCTGGGCAGCCCCCAGCCCAGTAGGTTGTCCGTAGCCTTGGATGTGCTGCCGCAGCCTGTACTGAAGTGGTCCTGCAGGTGCAGAAAGGACCTCCTGGAGGAGCTGGAGCTGGGCACAGTGGAAAATGCCATGAGGTCAGGACCGTCTGATGGCCTGGAGGTGGGAGTATTCACACAGGGGATTTGGGACATAAAGTTAAAAGACTAGATAGAAGAAGAAGCTGAAACCCTGTGATAAAACTGGGGAGAGGCTGATGATTCCATCCGACACAAGCAACAGCGTGTCAGAGGAGCCCAGCTAGTGTAGGGTCTCTTTGGGATGCTCCAGGGGCCCTTTGAAGTAGTCCAGAGTTAGCTAGAGATCAAAAGCACTTTAGTTAGAATTTGATGTTTGGAAAGTCTGTCAAAAGCTTTAAAATACCTGGTCAGATAGAATGATAGGTTGCTGTGAAACAGTTATCCTAATGTGAAAAAAAGATTTCAAAGTAAATGCAGATCACTTAAAGACACAGAAACTCACACAATTTTATATCAAGAGCAGTGTTCCAAGAAAGCTTTGTTCTCTTGTGAGAGAGAAAAACCAAATCCAGTCTTGCATAGCCTACTTTTAATAGAATCCATTTACCTAATTAAATTTAATCCAGCCTTAGAATTCCTGACCACATACAAAAATATATTCTCAGTGTTCCTTTTCTGCAAACATTCTGTAACTTTCTGTAAGCATATTTTCTCCCATTCAGAAACAGCCAGCTTTATTTTAAAAATCCTCTTTTTTCCTGTCAATTATGTTTCCATTTCTCATACCTTCCTTTCTTATAGCACACATCCTACTTTCCATAAGCAACCAGGAATTGTCTTTTACATTATATCCTATAGATTGATAGAGAACTCAAGTGGCACCAGACAGCTTTAGTTTCTCCCTCATAAGAAGACAAATGTAGGTAAATCTAGACCTACTTAGCAGTTAACTTTCCAATAGTTCATCTTATTTGAAGTGGCCTGGATATTCAATGAACTCCTATTTTTTAATTTAGTTTCAAGTTTCCAACATTTGGTGATGGACATTTCTGCAACATAGTCATTCCCATAGAGTTGACCAATAAGCTCTTATCTCAGTTACATTTATTTAAAAATTTGACTGTATCAGGTTATTCTCCTTGATGACAGACCTTATGACAGAAACAATATGCACATACTGACTTTCAGTGACCCTTGGTACAACAGAAGGCAGGAATACTGGAGTGGGTTGCCATTTCCTACTCCAGGGTATCTTCTGGACCCAGGGATCGAACCCACATCTCTTTCCCCTCCTGCATTGCAGGCAGATTCTTTACCATTGCCCCACCTGGGAAACCCGACAATAAAAGTATTATGCTTAAGGTCTATGGACTGTATAGTCCATGGGGTTGCAGAGTCGGACATGACTGAGCGACTTTCACTTTAATGTCGATGACTGTAAAGACAAGTCTGTGTTAATTAAATCCGCAAGCTTCAGCCAGCTCTAGTACCAGCTATTAATTCAATATTGAATGTTTCCCAAATCACAAGATCCTGAAGTACTCACCTGAATACATTCTGGTGAGTTTTCTTTCACATTTCTGGTAATATATACATGCACGCACTTTCCTTTAAGCCAATTAAATACAGTTCACTTGCAAGTTAGTTGTTACATAAAGACAGAACCAGAGACCTCATAGTTTTGTTGTTTGACTTTTGAAAGGCATCTTTCCCTCCTTGTCTGGGGACTACAGATGGGTCGGGAGGTTCCTGAGAGCCCAGGCGGAAGAGTCACTGTGAAAACAGGAGAGATGACGCTCCTGCTCCCGGAAGTGACCCAAGGCTGGAGCCTCAGGATATGTGGGGCCCGCTTGTATTTCAAGATTTAAATGCTCCATCGTGCCTGCAGTGTCGACAGACAAAACAGCATAAAACCAAGATGTCAATGATGAAAACCTAAAGACACAATCAAGAAATTTGGGGATAAAGCGGACGGGAGTGTAGGTGTAAGGGTCAAGAGGGAGGGACAGAAGAAGCTGAAAAAGAAAACAAGATGGCAGGGAAATAAAGGCGAGAACACTGGGACGGTAGGACTTCCAGCCACTACATGACTAGGGTCTGAACTGCTGTCCCTCTCCTCTCTAGTTAGGGGGATCCTGCTGGACCAGGGTCTGCTCGGGGCGAGGCCAGCCCCTCTTCCTCCGCCTGTCACCTGTCAGAGGGAGCAGGTTCACAGGCCGAGCTAGAGGAGTGAGACTGTAGCTGCCTGACATCCACTCTCTCAGTGAGAAGACAGAGACGTAGAGAGATTTCAGGGAGGGAAAGTGCTGCCTGAATGAGGGTCTGAGGCCCCAGGGGCCAGGAAGGCAGACTTACAAACATGGTGATGCTGAAGTAAGAAATTCAGGCAGCCACTCGTCACCCGAGGGGAAGCTCTGTTCAGCGGGCCCGGAGGTGCCCAGCCCCTCTCCTCGGAAGGGGACAGCTGCCCCCCGTTGGGTCCCACGAAGTCTTTATGGACCGGGGTTCCTAGCCTCCTCCTCATCAAGAGAAATTGGCTAGAGGTCAGACGAGAAGTTCAGGCAAGGCTTTATTGGGGCCCCTGCTTGCCTGCTCCCTGGGAGTGGGGGAGCTGGTTCCTTCTGGGAGGGGAGGGGAGAGGTGTGTCCAGGACTCGGGCCACGGCAGGGCTTGGGTGGTCTGCCCAGCCCTTCGGTGGTGGCGTATGTGCAGCACTGAGCTCTTAGGTGGCAGCTGGGACTCGTTAGGGCTTGGTGTATCTCACTGTCTGTAATCTGCCCCAGCTGCTGGGAGAAGAGGCCTGGCCAGGTGCCAGCACTGCAGCCAGGGGTCCCAGGTCCCACCCAGTCTGTCTCAGTTTCATATTCCCATCTCTCCCATACTTTTCTTGAGCTGTTGTTAACATTTATTTTCATGTTTATTCCATAAGTGCACTGTTATTTATTAAACAGGCAATTATGTTTTGAAGAAATACGTAAGATATACCTACCTTATCTGTTTAGCCATGTAATTGACAGTTCTAAAGATCTCTGCGTCCTTAGGTAGATGCAGGATTCTCTGATGTTACTTTACTTTTGTCTGGACTTCTTTTAACACTTCTTGAAGGACGGGTCTATTTGAGATTAATTATTTTTACTTTGTATTACATTGTAGATATCTTTATTTCATTCAAGGTTTTCTTTTTATTGTGTTAAAATACGCATAACACAAATTTACCATTTAACCACTATTTAGGGTACAGATCAGTGGTATTAAATACTTCCACATTATTGTGTAGCCCTCACTACCCTCCATCCACATAACTCTCTTCATCTTGTAAAACTGAAACTCTATACCTATTAAATAACGCCTGGTTCTCCCATCCCCCTGGTGACCACCATTGTATATTGTGTCTCTCTGATTTTGACTACAGTATTAATCTCACATAAGTGGAATCATCCAGCATTTGTCTTACTTCATTTAGCATAATGCCCTTAAAGTTCCTCCATGCTGTAAGCATCTGTCAGTACTGCATTTCTTGTAAATGCTGAAAAAATACCAATGTCTGCATACACCACCTTTTCCTTATCCATTCACCTGCCAATGGGTAGTGGGTTTGCTCCATGTTTTAGCTGTTGTGAATAGTACTGCAAAGAACATGGGTGTACATGTGCATCTTTGAGACCTTGGTTTCAATTACTTTGGGGTATGTACCCAGAAGTCAGTGATTTTAAAATGTTCTGTCTGATCTCACAGGTTGTCTTCTTGCTCTGTCTATGGTGTCTTTTGAGGCATTTCTGATGCATCATGAAGTCCAGTTTGTCTGTTTTTGCTGCTGTTGCCTGGGCCTTTGTTGTCGTAAACAAGAAATCATCTCTAAATCCAGCATTGTAAAGCTTTTGTTCTGTGTTTTCTTCTAAGAGTTTTATAGTTTTGGGTTGTACTTTTAGACTTGATCCATTTTGAGTTGTTTCTTTGGTATGTGGTGGTAAGTAATTCCAGGTCCAGCTCCATCCTTCTGCAGGGGGATATTCAGCTTTTGCAGCACCGTTTGCTGGGAGACGGCCTGCTCCCTGTTGAACGGTCCTGGCGTCCTGTGTAGACTCACCTGTCCAGGGGGGTGAGGCTTATTCTTGGGGTCTCTGTTCTGTTCCATTGGCCTGTGTGTCTGTCTTGAGGGCAGATGCACACGGATTACTGTACCTGTGGAGAAAGCTTTGAAATCAGGAAGTGTGTATTGTAACTTTGTTCTTTTTCAAGATCATTTTGGCTGCTCAGGGTCCCTTGAGATTGGACAGGAACTTTAGAATGAATTTTTTTTAATGTGAAGAAAATATCCTTGGGATTTTTTGAGGGCTTGTGTTGAATCTGTAGTCACTCTGGGTGGTACTGACATCTTGGCAACATGAAATCTTCCAACCCATGATCATGGGCTGTGTGTCCATTTATTTATGTTTTCTTTTAAGTTCTTTTATAGTTTTCACTGTGTAATTCTTCACTCCATTAAGTTAATTCCTAAAAATTTTGTGTTTTTATGAAGTTTTGTAAAAGAACTTTTCTTAGTCATTTCCTTTTCAGATTATTCATTTCTTTTTCTTTAGCTTTCCCCAGTTTGATTATGATTTACTTGGGTATGGCTTCCTTTGGGTTTACCTTCTTTAGGGTTTTCTTAGCTTTTTGAATCTTTGGTTTATATCTTTTGCCCAGCTGGAACGTATTTTTTTAGTTTTTTATTTCCTCAACCTTTGCAGCACTGTCTTTCTTCTCTCCTCCTTCCGCGACTCCAGTTTCACACGAATGTTAGACCTACTGTTTACGTCCCCCGAGGTACCTATGGATCTGTTCTTTCTTAAAAATGTTCTTTAACTTTATAATTAAAACTGAACAATTTCTATTGATTTCTCTTCAAGTTCACTGACTCTTTCCATTCTACGGTTAAGTGCACACAATGAGTTTATTGTGCCTATTACTTTATTTTTCAGTTTTAAAATTTCAACTTGGGTTTTCTTTATATCTTTTATTTCTTTTATGAGATGTTTTATTTTTTAACATTTGTTTGAAGAACGTTAGTGATTACAGTTTGTGTATTTGCATAGTCAGTACTTTATCATATTTGTGAGAGAATTCCCACATCGTTGCCATTTTTGCACTGGAGTATCTGTTGATTGACTTCCTGTGTGAATTGAAATTCTTCTGGTTTTCATATGCTGAAGAGTCTTTTAAATTGTATCCCTTCCCTGATTATGGGATGCTGGATCTTGTTTAAAAATTATGAAGCTAGGTATATTAGTTTTATTGGGCAGCCCACCTGGATAGAGTCAAGCTGTAAGTTCCAGCCTGTGTCTGTGGGCTCCAGCTCAGAGCCTTCCTGGCTGCTTCTCATCTGTCCCAGATGGGCATCACACAAGGCAGTCTGTGGTCTGGGAGTGCATGGTCCCTGCTCCAGAGTTTGTCCCGTGCTCATTAGAGACAAACCCATGTGTGTATGGGTGGGGCTGAGCCCTGGAGTGAAAAGATCACCTGGGGACTCAACGTTTCTGAGCTCCTCGCCACCCACAGTCTCCTGGTGCTCCCTTCACCCCTTTGATCCTCAGGCAGATACTTGGGCCTCTAGTTAGTTACCCAGCTCTGCTGTGAACTTGGGTGTGGGTCCATATCCAGGACCACCTACTGGGAGACTTGTTGTTTAGTCGCTAAGTCGTATCCGACTCTTTTGTGACCCTGTGGACAGTAGCCTGCCAAGCTTCTCTGGCTGTGGGATTTCCCCGGCAAGAATACTGGAGCAGGTTACTGTTTGCTTCTCCAGGGGATCTTCCCAACCCAGGGATCAAACCCGCATCTTCTGCATTGCAAGGTGGATTCTTCCTTACCACTGAGCCACCAGGGAAACCTAGTGGGAGGACAGAGAGAGAAAAAAGCCATGGGAGTTGGCCCACCTCTTGGTCTCAGAGCTGCTCTCAGCAGAAAAAGTTTCCATTCCTCAGTATTGGCCCTCCCGGACCCCACCTCACCACCCAGCTCCTTTACCAGCTATTGCCAGTCCCACCACAGAGTTGCCTGGACTGGGACATTAGAAGATGGAGGAGAAGGAACAGGGGATTTCCATGCTCAGTCTGACCATTAGGAATCCCTGCTTTCCCTCCTCCAGCCAGCAGTGTTTTCTCCTGGATCTCAGATCATGTAGTTCAAGCTGGGTGACACTTCAGGAAAAGACAGTTGTAGACATAGGGCTGGGTCGGCAGTACTTGAGGTCTGTGTCTCCCAGCTCTGTCTACTGGCTGTGCTCCCTTTCTGCTCAAGTTCAGCGCTGTATCAGCAGAGAAGGAGGTGGAGTGTGTTGGCTCCGTCTCACCTGGGGGTCGTGACTCTTACCCTCTGGTCGTGGTGCTGGCCTCAGGGATGTCCTCGGGCGTCCCTGTTCCGGTGGCTCAGCACACAGGCTCAGTGGGCACCCTTCCCACATGTTTCTATTGCTAATTCTGTGGTGCATTAGCTCCATTTTTTTCTATTAAGTTTCTCAGAGTATGTTCTGATTTTTCTTGTAACCTCTTATGTGAATATTTATGAGTGTGGTATCTAATTTCCACATAATTTTTGTATTTTCCAAATTCTCACCTGTTACTGATTTCTGATTTTATTCCATTGTGGTTGGAATGGAATAAAATGGAATGGTGTACTTTATCTCAGTACTGAGCCTTGATTTATGGCCTAACTGATTGTCTTTCCTGGAGAATATTCCTTGTGCACTTGAGAAGAATTAGTGTTCTATAGAAGTCTCATTGGTTTATGGTGTCAAGTGTTCTGTTTCCTCATTGATGTTCTGCCTACCTACCCCATCCATTATGAAAAATGAGAGTGACATCTCCAGCTATGATTGTTGTCTGTCTAGTTCTCCTTTCTAGAGTGCCAGTTTTTGCTGAGTCTCTTGTTGGTAGCGTGTGTGTGCGCACACGCATGTGCACGCACTCAGCCCCTCAGTCGTGTCTGACTGTGACTTTGTGGACTATAGCCCGCCAGGCTCCTCTGTCCATGGTATTTTCCAGTCAAGAATAATGGACTGGATTGCTATTTCCTTCTCCAGGGGAACTTCCTGACCCAGGGATCAAACTCCAGAGGGTAACAAATAGTTGAGTCATAATCTTTTTAAAATTAATTCTGCCAGTCTCTGCCTTTTAATTGGAGAGTTTTAACTCACGTATATTTAAAGTAATTACTAATAAGGCTTCTGACATTTTGCTGTTTTTATGTGTTGTTGAATCTGTTTTGTCAGTTCCTCCATCACTGCCTTCTTTTGTTCAGTTTTCTAGTATTCCATGTAAATTTCTATTTCTTTTACTGTATATTAAAAAAAAATTGGTGTGGGGCTTCCAATTAACATCTTCACTAAAACACTGTAGCTTAAGTGAACAGTAAGGGATTTCCATAATATCCAAAAGTTTTGCTCCAACATAGCGGTCTCCTTCCTGCCTTTGTGCTGCAAATTACATACAAATCACATCTTTATACATTATAAATGCATGAACAGTTTTATAATTACTGCTTTGTGTAGTTGTCTTCTAAATAAAGCAGAAGTTTAAAACAGAAATGCACTCACACTGTCTTTTATGTTTGTCCATGTAGTTGCTTTAGCAGTGTCTTTTTATTAATTCCTGTAAATTCAAGTTATTGTTGTTTTTCATTTGAGCCAGAGGGGCTCTTTTTTTGTATTACTTGAAGGGCAGATATGCTAGCAATAAGTTTTCTGTTTTTGTCTATTTGGAAATGGCCTACTGTCACCTTCATTTTTTGGATAGTTCCACCAGGTATAGAAGTCTGGGTTGACAGCCTTTTAGTGCCTTGAATATGTCATCCCACTGCCTTCCGGCCTCTGTGGTTTCTGATAAGAAATCAGCTGTAAATCCTACTGGAGGTCTGTCCTGAGGGCTGAAATGACTTCTCTTGCTACTTTCAAGATTTGTTTTTTAGCTTTTGACAATCAGATCTTGATGCACCCAGGTGTGGATCTCTTATCCTCCTTGTAGTTCATTGAACTTTTTGAAGATAGTTTTTTTCAGTAAATTTGGATAAGTTTTGGCCATTATTTCTTCAAATATTCTTTCTGCCCCCATTGTCTCTGTCCAGGATTCCCGCTGTGAGTAAGTCGGTACCCTCGAGAGCAACCACTGTGTCTCTAAGGCTCTTTTTATTCAGTCTTTCTCTTTCTCTTCCTCAAATAGATGATCTTAATTGACTTAACTCCAAATTTTCTGACTCTTCTACCAACTCAAATGCAGCTTTTGTACTTTTCAATTACATAATTTCCCCTTGGGTCTTTTTAAAAAGTATTTATTTATTTGGCTGTGTTGGGTCTTAGTTGCAATATGCAGGATCTTTGTTGTGGCATGTGAGATCTTTTAATTGTGGCATGTGGAATATTTAATTGCAGCATGTGGGATCTAGTTCCCTGACCAGGGATCAAACCCAGCCCCACTGTGTTGGAAATGGCAGTCTTAGCCACTGGACCACCAGGCAAGTCCCTCCCCTTTGGTCTTTAAACATTTTGATTCTCTCTCTTTATTGGTATCTTCTACTTGTTAAGATAGCCATTCTCTTAACTGTCATATTAATTATTTAGACATGATTTCCTTTAGTATTTGTACATAACTTATAAAAAGTGGTTCTTTACTTTGATGTATTAGGGTTCTCCAAGGAAACAGAATCATTAGAAGATATTATACGTAGATGGGTAGATAGGTAGGTTTCAGGACTTGGTTTCCATGATTATGGAGGCTGGCAGGCCAAAGACTCAGGGATGAGTGGATGCTGCATTTGAGTTTTAAAAAAGTCTGGGGCCAGTTCCCCTCATCTCTATGGGATTCAGTCATTTTCTGTTAAGGCCTTGAAGTGACTGGGTGGCAACTTGCTGTGAGCCCCATAATATCTACTTTACTCAGCCTCTTGTGATTTACAGTAGATATTAACCTCATCTAAAATATCCTCACAGAAGCATCTAGAGGGATATTTGGTTGAATTTCTGGGTACTGTGGCCTAGCCACATATGTAAAATTAACCATCTTCCCTTTTGTCTCTTTCTTTCTGGCCCTCCCTTTCAGTATATTGATACCCTTGGTCACATCCTGAGGGTCTCTGGAACTGTTCCTTTTCCTTCATTGTTTTTTTCTGGTCCTCACATTATAATAATCTCAGTTGACGTGTCTTCAGGTTTGCTGGTTCTTCTGCTCACTCAAAGGCTTCCCTTGTGGCTCAGCTGGTAAAGAATCTGCGTACTATGCAGGAGACCTGGGTTCGATCCCTGGGTTAGGAAGATCCCCTGGAGAAGGGAAAGGCTACCCACTCCAGTATTCTGGCCTGGAGAATTCCATGGATTGTATAGTCCATGGGGTCACAAAAGAGTCAGACATGACTGAGCAACTTTTACTTTCACTTTCTTTCTGCCCACTCAAATTCTGTTAATGTACTTTCAACTGCAGAATTTGTTTTCTTTTTAAAATAATTTTTCTCTTTACTAGTATTCTGTTGGTGAAAACCATTCTGTCATATTAATTCCTTAGACATAGTTTCATTTAGTTCTTTGAACCTGATTTTTGAAAACTGACTTTGTCTTATCTAGTACGTTTAACATTTGAGCATACTCAGAGATAGTATCTATTAGTTTCTTTTTGAAAACTTTCCTAGTTGATGGGCCATATTTCGTTCCTTTGTATAACTAAGTTTCTGCTCAAAAGTATTCATTTTAAATAACATCAGTATAATGTGGTGACTCAAGAAATCAGTTTCCTGCTTCCCAGACTTTTTGTCTCCCTTCTGTGTTTAGTGACTTTCCTGAAAAGATTCTGTAAAGTCTGAGACCCTGCTGTGTGTGGGTCAGGAGGTCTCTGTGCTCTTAGCTTGTTGCTCAGCTGATGACTAGACAGAGATGTCTGTGATCCAGTTAGTCATCTCTCCTTTACCCAAAGACTCTTAAATTCCCTCAGGTTACAGCTCTGCCTTGGCCTTCACTTCCTGCCTCACGAGGTCTCAGGGTTCTGTTATTTCCTACACAGACCTACACATGTGCATGGCCTTGTGTGTTCCCAGGTATGTCAGAACATTAAAGAGTATTTTGGGGCATTTTATTCCCCAGGTCTTCCTCCCCGCCCCAGCTTTATATGTTTATATATATATGTATGTGTCTGTGTGTGGACATATATGTGTGTGTATATTATGTGTATGTGTGTACATGTGTATATCATGTGCGACTGTGTGTGTAATTATATGTATGTGTGTATGTGTGTGTACATGTGCATGTGTGTATATATGTGTATTGTGTGTATATTATGTGTGTATGTGTGTATACATGTGTGTATATGTATGAATGTTGCACATGTGTATTGTGTGTGCGTATACACGCATGTGTTGTGTGTGCATGTGTGTACATATGTATTATGTGTATGCATGTATTTGTGTGTACATGTGTATACACGTGTGTGTTATTTATATGTAAATGCATACGTGTGTGTGTGTGTGTGTGTGTGTGTGGTTTTCTTGAAGTAAAGTTGACTTACAATGTTGTATTAGTAACTGCTGTCAGCAAAATGTTTCTGTCATATACAGCTGTTCTTTTTATTGTATTCTTTTCTATTATGGTTTATCATAGAACATTGAATATAGTTCTCTGTGCTATACAGTGGGACCTTGTTTATCCATTCTATATATAATAGTTTGCATCTGCTAACTCCAACCTCCCATTCCATCCCTCCTCCAGCCCCCATCCCCTTGGCAAACACCAATCTGTGCTCTGTATCTGTGATTGTTTGTTTCACAGATAGGTTCGTGTTGTCATATTTTAGATTACACACATTAAGTGATATCATATGGTATTTGGTTTTTTGTTACTTCACTTATTATGATAATCTCTAGTTGCATCAGTGTTGGCATTATTCATTCTTTTTTATGCCTAAGTAGAATTTCATTGTATATACTAAATGCATATATATATATATCACATGTTCTTTATCCATTCATCTGCTGATGGACATTGAGGTTTCTTCCATGTCTTGGCTGTTATGAATAGGCTGCTATGAACATAGTGGCTCATGTATCTTAATTCTTTGAATTACAGTTTTGTTTGGATATATATCCAGGGGTAGGATTGCTGGATGATGTTTTGTGAGAAACCTCTGTACTGTTTTCCTCAGTGGCTGCACCAGCTCACATTCCCACTAACAGTGCAGAAGGGTTCCCTTTTCCCCTCACCATCGCCAGCATTTATTTTTAATTTGGCTGCATCAGATCTTAGTTGCAGTATGTGGGATATTTGTTGTGTCATATGGGATCTTTCATTGCAGCATGCCGACTCTCTATTTGTGTTGTGTGGGCTCAGTAGTTGTGGAACATGGGCATCAGATCCAGCATTTGTTTTTGTAGACTTTTTAATGATGGCCATTTTGACCAGTGTGAGGTGGTACCTCACTGTAGTTTTGATTTGCATTTCTCTGATCACTAGCGATGTTGAGCATGTTTTCCTGTCCCTATTGGCCATCTGTATTTCTTCTCTGGAGAGATGTCTATGTAGGTCTAATGTCCTTTTTTCAATTGGGTGGTTTGGTTTTTGTTATTGAGTTGTATGAGCTGTTTGTATCTTTTGGAAATTAAATCCTTGTTGGTCACATCATTTGCAAATATTTTTTCCTATTCTGTAGATTGTCTTTTTGTTTTGTTTATGGTTTCCTGTGCTGTGCAAAAGTGTGATTGGATCTCATTTGTTTATTTTTGTTTTCTATTTCCTTAGGAGACTGATGTTACAAAAACTTTAGTAAGATTTATGTCAGAGAATGTTTTGCCTGTGCTCTCTTCTAGGAGTTTTATGGTATCTTATATTTAAGTCTTTAAGCCATTTTGAGTTTATTTTTGTGAATGGTGAGTGTGTTCTAAATAACTTCATTGATTTACATGCAGCTGTCCAGCTTTCTTAACGCCACTTGTTGAAGACACTTTTGCCCATTTCCCATATTCTTGCCTCCTTTGTCAAAGATTGATTTGTGTGGGTTTCTTTCTGGGTTCTGTGTTCTGTTCCATTGATTCATATGTCTTGTTTTTTGCCAGTGCCACACTGTTTTTATTACTGTAGCTTTATAGTATTGTCTGAAGTCTGGAAGGGTTATGCCTCCTGTTTTGTTCTTTTTCTTCAGGTTTGCTGTGGCAATTCTGGGTCTTTTATGGTTCCATATGAATTTCAGGATTACTTTGTTCTAGTTCTGTGAAAAACATCATGGGTAACTTGATAGAAATCACATTATATCTGTAGATTGCTCTGAAAAATATGACTGTTTAACAATATTCTTCCAATCCAAGAGCATGGGATATCTTTCTATTTCTTTGAATCATCTTTGATTCCCTTTATCAACCTTACAGGTCTCAGTGTATAAGTCTTTCACCTCCTTGGTCAGGTTTATTCCCAAACACTTTATTTTGGGGAGTACAATTTTAAAAGATATTGTTGGACTTCCCTGGCAGTTCAGTGGTTAAGACTCTGCACTTCCACTACAAGGTACATGGGTTTAATTCCTGGTCAGGGGACTAAGATGCTTGCATGCTGCATGGCATGGCAAAACAAACAAACAGTTACTGTTTAAATACCTTTCTGCTGTTTCATCGTTGGTGTGAAGAATGCAGCCCATTTCTTACGTTAATCTTGTATCCCACCTACCTTGCTGAATTTGTTCATCAGTTCTAGTAGTTTTTGCATGAAGTCTAGGGTTTTCAGTATACAGTAGTATATTACCTGCATATAGTGAATTTTACCTCTTCCCTTCCAGTTTGGGTACCTTTTCTTTCTTTTTCTTTTATTCTGTAGCTGGGACGTCCAGTCTTCTGTGTTGAATAGAAGAGGTGACAGTGGGCATCCTTATTTTGCTCCAGATTTTAGTGGGAAGGTTTTCAGTTTTTCACCATTATTATTATGTTGGCTGTGGGTTTGTCATCAGTTCAGTTCAGTCACTCAGTCATGTCCGACTCTTTGCAACCCCGTGAACTGCAGCACGCCAGGGCTTCCTGTCCATCACCAACTCCCGGAGTCCACCCAAACCCATGTCCATTGAGTCGGTGATGGTTGGCCATCCAACCATCTCATCCTCTGTCGTCCCCTTCTCTTCCTGCCCTCAATCTTTCCGAGCATCCGGGTCTTTTCAAATGAGTCAGCTCTTCGCATCAGGTGGCCAAAGTATTGGAGTTTCAGCTTCAACATCAGTCCCTCCAATGAACACCCAGGACTGATCTCTTTTAAGATGGACTGGTTGGATCTCCTTGCAGTCCAAGGGACTCTCAAGAGTCTTCTCCAACACCACAGTTCAAAAGCATCAATTCTTTGGTGCTCAGCTTTCTTTATAGTCCAACTCTCACATCCATACATGACCACTGGAAAAATCACAGCCTTGACTAGATGGACCTTTGTTGACAAAGTGATGTCTCTGCTTTTTAATATGCTGTCTAAGTTGGTCATAACTTTCCTTCCAAGGATTAAGCGTCTTTTAATTTCATGGCTGCAGTCACCATCTGCAGTGATTTTGGAGCCCAAAAAAATAAAGTCTGTCACTGTTTCCATTGTTTCCCCATCTATTTGCCATGAAGTGATGGGACCGGATGCCATGATCTTAGTTTTCTGAATGTTAAGCTTTAAGCCAACTTTTTCACTGTGCTCTTTCACTTTCATCAAGAGGCTCTTTAGTTCTTCTATTTCTGTCATAAGGGTGGTGTCATCTGCATATCTGAGGTTATTGATATTTCTCCCGCCCGGCAATCTTGATTCCAGCTTGTGCTTCTTCCAGCCCAGCGTTTCTCATGATGTACTCTGCATATAAGTTAAATAAGCAGGGTGATAATATACAGCCTTGATGTACTCCTTTTCCTATTTGGAACCAGTCTGTTGTTCCATGTCTAGTTCTAACTGTTGTTTCCTGACTTGCATACGGGTTTCTCAAGAGGCAGGTCAGGTGGTCTGGTATTCCCATCTCTTTCAGAATTTTCCACAGTTTATTGTCATAAATAGCTTTAAAAAATACATATATATATATATATATATATATATATATATACATATATATATTTGATGTTGTTGTTACTCTGGGTCTTTGTGGGTATGTGCAGGCTTCTCACTGTGATGGCTTCTCTTGTTGTGGAGCAGGGGCTTTAGATGTGCAGGCTTCAGTGGTTGTGACACACAGGCTTAGTTGCCCTGAGGCAAGTACATGTGGGATCTTCCTGGACCAGGGGTCAAACCAGTGTCCCTTGCATTGCAAAGTGGATTCTTAACCACCGGACCATCAAAGAAGCCTCATAAATAGCTTTTATTATATTGAGGTATGTTCCCCCCATACTCACTTTGCTAAGAGTTTTTATCACGAATGGATGTTGAATTTTGTCAAATGCTTTTCTGCATCTGTTGAGATGATTGTGTTTTTGTCTCTTATGTGGCGTATCACATTGACTGATTTATCTATATTGAACCATCCTTAAGAACCTGCGATGAATCTCACTTGGTTTTGGTTTGTTCTTTTTATGTGTTGTTCGATTTGGTTTGCTAATATTTTGTTGAGGATTTTTGCATCTGTGTTCATCAAAGACATTGGCCTGTAATTGTGTTTGGTTTTGGTATCAGGGTAATGGTGGCTTTATAGCATGTCTCTGAGAGTGTTCCCTCCTCTTCTTTTTGTGGGGGAAAGAAGAGTTTGAGAAGAATCTATATAAGTTCTTTATATGTTTGGTAGAATTCACCCCTGGAGCCATCTGGTTCTGGACTTACATTTATAGGGTTTTCTTTAAAAAATTATTTACATTTGGCAGTGCTGGGTCTTTGTTGCTGCATGTTTTCTCCTCTAGTGTGTAGAGTAGGGGCTACTCTCTCATGGTGGCACGTGGGCTGAACAGCTGTGGCTGCTGGCCTCTGGAGCACAGGCTCAGTAGCTGTGGCTTAATACATGGCATGTGGGATCTTCCCAGATCAGGGGGCAAACCCGTCTCCTGCACTGGCAGGTGGATTGTTTGTCACTGAGCAACCAAGGAAGTGTGGGAGGTTTTTTTGTTTTTTGGGTTTTTTTGTTTTTTTTTTTTTTTAATTACAGATTTTTTTTCACTTCTAATGATTGGTCTCTTCAAATTATGTTTCTTCTTCAGTTTTGGTGGACTGTGTATTTCTAGAAACTTATCCATTTCTTTTAGGTTGTCAAATGTGTTAGCATATAATCGTACGTAGTATCCCCTTACGGTTTCTGTATTTCTGTGGTATGAGCTGTTATGGTTGTTTTCGTTCATTTGGGTCCTCTCTTCTCGGTGCGCCTGGTCAGAGCTGTCACCTGTTTACCCTTAAAGAGAAACAACTCTTGTTCTATTTATTTTTTCTGTTCTTTTTAAATACCTACTTCCTCTCTGTTGTTTATCTTCTTCCTTGTGCTGATTTTAGTTTTTTGTTTGTTCTTCTAATTCTTTTAAGTGGTAGGTTAGATTGTTTGAGATCTTCCTTGTTTTTGGAGGAAGGCCTATATCACTATGAACTTCCTTCTAAGAACTTCTTTTGCCACATTCTGTAGCTTTTGAATGGTTGTATTTTGATTTTCTCAAGGTATTTTTTAATTTCCTCTTTGATTTCATCACTGACCTATTTTTTTTTAAACAAATTATTTATTTTTGGCTGGGCTGGGTCTTCGTTGCTGTGTGGGCTGCCTCTAGTTGCAGCGAGTGGGCGCTGCACACGGTTGCGGTGTGCGGGCTCTCACTGCGGCAGCCACTCCCGTTGTGGAGTGTGGGCTCTAGGCGGGTGCAGTAGGCGCGGTGTGTGGGCGCAGTATCTGTGCTGCGTGGGCTTAGTTGCCCCACAGCATGTGGGATCTTCCTGGACCAGGGATCAAACCTCAGTGCCCTGTGTTGGCAGGCAGATTCTTAACCACTCAAAGTCTTGACCCATTGGTTTTCCAGTAGCATGTTGTTTAGCATGTGATTTTCTGTTTTTCCTCCTTTCTTTCTTTTATTCCTGATGTCTGAGCTTATTTACTTGTTACTCTAAGAATATCTCATTTTTGACTGGGTTCAGGTAGACACTATCAGAGAGGACAGCCTCCCCCTCTTGGCAGTCTACTCCTGGCATTTTTCTTTGGATAAGAGGATGAAGGAGGCCAACTACTTAGCATATTCTGCAGCCTCTTGCTTATTTTTCCTGATATGCTGATTCTTCAGAGCAGGACACTGACATTTGTGTTGCAGAATGGAGTGGAGAAGAAAGACACTGAATCTAAGGTGTGTTGATGGTTTCTTACCTTCTCTGTTTAGGATCTTTCTCACAGTGTCCTGGTGGACATCACATTACTTAGAGATTGAAAAATCTGTGGATTCTGCAGCTTTTGGGGGCCCCAGGCAGTGAGGTATAGTAGTGTCAGGGAGTCCAGGAATGTTTTTCTACCCTCCCTTTTTTTTAATAATGACCAAATTGAGAACACTCAGATTGGCATCCAGAAAGCAACTTGGTACAGACTTGGACAGGAATGTCCCTTACTCAGTGGCAGGCAGACTCAGCCATGGGGCAGGACATCAGCTTTGTGGAGAAGCCTTGTCTGTCATCCCCACCACTGACTCAGACCACATGACCTTCCTGTGTTTTTCACCCAGAGGGCCAGCAGCAACTTCTTTGGCCACACGCTTCTCATAAAAGGTACAAAGTGTTACTCATCATCCACCAGGAAAGAGACGTTCAGCTTCGTCCTACAATGGCAGAGCGCCTCCACGGTGCCACAGGGAAGAGCAGCCGTTTGTTTCCTGTGATCAGTTTGTTTCACGCCATTGTGGTCAGAGAAGACGCCCGGGGTCACTTCTGTCCTCTTAAATGTGTCAAGGCTTGCTTTATGCCCTGGTTTGTGGTCCTGGCGGCTTCCCGGGTGACGCTAGTGGTAAAGAGCCGGTCTGCCAATGCAGGAGATGCAAGAGACATGGGTTTGCTCCCTGAGTCGGAAAGATCCTCTGGAGAAGGGCAAGGCAATCCACTCCAGTATTTTTGCTGGGGAAATCCTATGGACAGAGGAGCCTGACGGGAAACAGCCGGTAGGGTTGCAAAGAGTTGGACATGACTAAAGTGACTTAGCACAGCATGGCACATGCAGTACTACAGAATGTTCTGTGTGTGTGCACTTGAAAAGAATGTGTATTCAGGGTTTTTGGATGTAAGGTCCTGAAAAGATCAATTAAAGTCTGTTTTCTCGTGTCATTTAGGATCTCTACTGCTTCATTGATTCTCTGTTGAAGATCTCTCCATTGGTGTGAGTGGGGTGTTAGTTTCCTACTATTACTGTATTCCTGTCGATTTCTCCCTTTACATGTTAGTACCATTGTTGTTCAGTCACTGAGTTGTGTCCAACTCTCTGCAACCCCATGAACTGCAGCAGGCCAGGCTTCCCTGTCCTTTAACTGTCTCCCGGAGTTTGCTCAAACTCATGTCCATTGACTTGGTGATAGCATTCAACCATCTTGCCCTCTGTCGTCCCCTTCTCCTCCCGCCTTCAGTCTTTCCCAGCATCAGGGCCTTTTCCAGTGAGTCAGCTCTTTGCACCAGGTGGCCAGAGTATTGGAGCCTGAGCTTCAGCATCAGTCATTCCAACAAATATTCAGGGTTGATTTCCTTTAAAAGGATTGACTGGTTTGATCTCCTTGCTCCCCAAAGGACTCTCAAGAGTCTTCTCCAACACCACAGTTCAAAAGCATCAATTCTTTGGTGCTCAGATTTCTTTATAGTCCAACTCTCACATCCATACGTGACTACAAACCACAGTTTTAACTAGATGGAACTTTGTTGGCAAAGAAATGTCTCTGCTTTTTAATATGCCGCCTAGGTTTGTCATAGCTTTCCTTCCAAGAAGCAAGCAACTTTTAATTTTATGACTGCAGTCACCATCTGCAGTGATTTTGGAGCCCAGGAAAATAAAGTGTGTCATATTTTGTCTGAGTTTGATTACTCATAAGTATGTCATGTAAGTGAAACGGTCCAGTATTTGTCTTATAGTATAATGTCATTAAGGTTCATCCATCATGCCTCGTTTTAAGGCTGAAAAACTTCACCTTTTCCTGGTCCATTCATCTGTCAGTGGATAGTTCAGGTTGACTCCGTGTTGTAGCTGTTGTGGACAGTGCTGTAGTGAACATTGGGGTGTAGACATGTCTTTGAAACCCTGCTTTCAGTTCCTGTGGCGTGTGGTCCTAGAAGTTGGATCAATGGATTATGTTACTTACATTTCTTGAAGAACCTCCAGTCTTCTCCATCATGGCTGCACCACTTTTCATTCCCACCAGCAGTGCAGGAGGATCCCACTTTCTGCACATCTTCACCAGCACCTGATGTTTTTTATTTGTTCTTGTGTTGTTAGCAGCCATCCTGATGGGTGTAAGGGGGTATCTCATCGTGGTTCTGGTTTGCTTTTCCCCAGGGATTAGTCATGTTGAGCATTTGTTCATGTGTTTATTGACCATTTGTTCATCTTCTTTGGAGAAAGGATTGTTCAAATCTTTTGCCCACTTTTGAACAGAATTGTTTTTTATGGTTGAGTTTTACAGCTTCTCTACGTATCCTGAAATTTAATTCCTTTTTGTTCTCTGGGTCCCACCCCTGCACAGGCATGCAGATGACAGCATCTGTGACGTTTGTCTCTCGTGGGCAGGAGTCGTACGTGATGCCACTGTGGTTCAGACCTGCCAGAACACAGGGCACGCTTCTGCACAGGTTCGTTGGTGCAGAACCAGCACCTGCAGCAGGCGGGACCGACACCAGGTGTGGGCTCCGCCAGGTGCAGGATCTCCACGGGGGTGGCCTGAAGGTGCTGAGGCCAGGATGGGCCAGGTGAACGGGTGTGGCCTAATTCCTGATGTTGAGAAAGGTGCCAGGCGATGAAGAGGAACACAAAGTTGGCGGGCTGGTGAGAGCTTAGGCCAGGGAGCCCACAAAGAGGAAACTGAATGGGGTCGTGTCTGCAGCTCCCACCCCTACCAGGTATTGAAAAGCACGGGAGTGGGGGTCAAGGTGCCCAGGGATACACCCTAAGGCCAGGCTTACCCCAGCTTGGTCCTGTGGCCTACACCTGTCGCCTTCCACCTGGGGCCAGCCATTGGACAGGGCGTTATGAACTTAGCGGGCAGGGCACCTCTGCTCAGAAGACACCCCTGGCCTGAGACGAGCACAGACCCCAAGATGTAATGAGCTTAGATCTCTGACTCCTAGAGATCAGAGTACGTGATTTCAGGCGGGACTTGTGTCCTAAGTGGGGACCCTGCGTGGCGGGGTCCCATGGGGAACTACGAGACCAGGGATCCATATTTGCACTGCCCAGGGCACCAGCTGTCCCATGGCTCACACCTCACCTGTCTCCTCCCACACTCTGATGGGCCCTGGGGACACAGCCTCTGGGTGACCTCCACCCTCACGGCCACCTAGTTGTGAGCAAAGGACAGCCCCTTGGGTCCCAGTAAGGGCAGGAAAGGAGGTGCAAGTATAATCTGTCTCAAAAGGAAAAAGGTTGAAGGCATTGGGGTTTCCAGGGAGGGACCCCTCCCCTCACAGCCACATCTGCCCTCCTGAGAGGGGTTGTGTACAAAGAGCATGTAATTAATTTATTTATTTCTTTACACATAACTGAAGTGATGTTACAGTACATAAGTTATTTACAACTGTGCAGTAATGTGTTGCAAAATAAATTATCTAGAAGGCAGCAAAAGTACATTGTGAACGTGTATAAAACTGTACAGCGTTTACGGGTACACTTTTTATATGATTATTGGCTCTGTAGTGTTTCAAGTTATGTTCTCAGAAAGAGAAACAAAATGCCCAAGATTAAAGGAAAAAATATACAAACCACGTGGATTTGACTCCATTAAAAACACAACTGAGTGTCCTGCCTCCATGTCCCTGTGAGGTGGGCGGGCGGCGCAGCCAGGCCCTCGCCCAGCCCAGCGTCCTGGCCCCAGTCGGAGGCCCGAGCCATCGGCAGCTTCGTGGCGACAGGACGGTAGCCGGTCCGGTGCTCTCCCCACCCTCTGACCAGAGACCACTCTTGCTGAGGGGTAGACGCCTTAGTTTTATTCTCTTGAGTCGATCAAAAATGGAACCAGGAATTTAAAGACTGCTCTCCATCCTGCAGCTCCTGAGATGCCTGTGCAGCCGCCAGAGAAGAGCCCGAGGCCACCGTGCCCGTGCCCCCGGCTCCGCGTCCTCCCGCGGGGGCCGGTAGGAAGGAGGCGCACCAGGGACCCAGTGCGGTTTCTCCCTGGGTGTCCCCACTGGGGACGTGGTCTCCTCCCGCCGCCTGGACTCGGCAGCAGACGTCAGGGGGGCTCGCCTGTGTCCTGTGCAGCTGTCCCTGCGCGTCAGGCCGGCAGGAGCACAAAGTCGTCATTGACGTCGACCATGGGCACGTAGAAGGACGGCACCTCATTCACGCACAGGGACTTGTGCCCGGCGGGGTCCAGCTCCTGGACCTTCAGCTGCCACTCCATCCTCTGCACGGCGTTGAGAGCCGCCGCCTCGTGCTGCTGCCGCATCAGGAGACACGTCTGCACGGGAAACGCAGCAGGTGAGGAGGGAGGAGAGACCCTGCCTCACCCACTCCCCCTGCCACAGCGCTTCTGCGAGGTCAGGGCGGGGGACCCTTTTGAGCTCTGGCCTTGGGACGGCCTCTTGCATCTGGGTCTCATCCTGCCCAGTGAGTGGCCTTGCTGAGCACACAGGCGTCTGTCCATCCCTGCTTCATGCCCCTACCCCTGGGGGTTTCGCCTCTAGTCAGAACTTGTAACAGTTTTGCTTTTCTGTTTTCATTTTACAATTACTTTTTTTATGGCTGGTGAGATTGGCTTTATTTGCATTCTCAATATTAGAAATAGGTACCAAGACAAACAGACTGTTAAAGCCTGTGCTGTGTATTTCATGTTAAGAATGCCGAATGTTGAAATGAGGACAGTACCTGGGTTACCCAAGTGGGTCTTAACCCGAGGCAGCACATGTGGACTTGGGGGGTGGTGTGAGGGAGTGAGGGTGCGGGGCACATTTTGGGAACACATGGGAGATGGAAGCATGGCAGGTGGGAGCACAGACTTGGGTTAACAGACCTAACCTTAACGATGTGCCAGTGATTGTGCCGGAAGCTCATCTTATTTTCTTGGATGAGCACACAAGCATTTAGGGCAGGATATCACAATCTCTAGATTGCTTTAAAATAATTCAGTTTAAAAAACTTTCAGAACTAAGCCCCGTGTGCACCAGCAGGCCAGGCGTCCTCGGCACACACAGTCACTCGTGATCCTCAGAGTCACGCTGCTCTTACTTAATTTAAGGTACTACATAGTGTCTCCATCTCTGGGTGCTCCTGAGACGGAGCTACTCCTGGGCTTCTGAACTGCTGTACAGTCCGAGTTTTCAGACTGAAATGAAACTGTTAGGCTGAAACCCCGTGACACCCAACAGGCAGGCCCGTTTACCCAGAAAACTGCCCTGAAGATGTGTCCGCGGCTGCGGGACCTGAGGAGGGCAGCCTGTCTCCTAGTGGGACCTCTTCCACACTGTGGTCCCAAACAAGCGGCCACGCGCAAGGAGCCCGTTCCATGGGGGTATGGCCATTTCGTGCCCCTGCACTCTCTGTACCTCACCAGTTTCTTTTTCTGTCCATTAATTTTTAAGTTCTTGGCACATTAAGGACTTTTTAATGTACCAAGTCTCATTTTACTTTGGTCAAAAAGTATCTCCCTATAGCAAAGTTTTCCACGCAGCTCCCTTCAGGCAGGCTGGTGGTGGGAGGACTGACCATGTGACCTCCACACTGTGACCCTGGAGCTTGTCAGAAACGCGGCCTCAGCCAAGCCTGAATGCCCTGTAAGCTGTTGGCCTCTCTGCTCTGGGCCCCTGGCCACCCCCTTGGGTATGGTGCTGGGGGCAGGGGTCACCGAGGTAAGGTGGGGGTGAGGCTGGCAGCCCAGTGTGGAACCTGGGTCTCGCCTCCATCAACTCCACACTTGGCAGGCCCTGCCTCATGGGCGCTAACTCTGTAGCAGGCGCATCACTGCCGGTGTGTGTTCACGCGCCTACAGAGGAGGACGTGCTTCTTACTTGCTAAGCTCTCTATCTCCCCCCCGTCCTCTGCCTGCTGCACTGGTCAGCATATCCAGGGCAGGGCTGCTGGTGGATGCTGTGACCTTTGAGGAGGGTCAAGGTGGGGTCCCACAGAGGTCTGACCGCCAGCTGGTGACAGGAGCTGCTCCCCGCACACCTGGACAGGAGGGAAGACACTCTAAGAGGCAACATGGGGGCGGGGAGGCCTCGCTCGCTTGCTGCCAGCTGGGCTCAGAGCCGGTGTGAAGCTGCCTCCTCCACACGCAGCCCCACAGCAGCCGCCCCCACCCGGAGAGCCCGGCCCACCGCTGCCGCTCAGGGAGGAGGGCTCACCTTCATGCGGTCGTACTTGTCGTCCACGTCCTGCAGCCAGGATATGAACTGGCGGGCATTGAACCGGTCCCGCACTGACTTGTTCTCATCACCCTGCAGGGAGAGCCAAATGCACGTGAGCATCCGGAAGGGGGAGCTTCCTGGCGGTCAAGACCCCCCCAGTGCCCCCATGTCAAGGGCCAACCGGCAGGACACACACACACCCCCCGCCCTCCTAAGGGGCCCAGGCAGCCACCCCTCCCCAACACTGTCCAGGGTGGAGCCGCCCTGCTCGTGACTCTGGACCCCCCCAGGGTGAGTGCACGATGGTATCTGTCCAGTTTCTTCTTTGTGAAAACTGCAAGTGGTTTTTTCTTTCAAAAGGACACTTGGGAGGCCTGAGGTGGCTGAGGTCCCCTGCAGTGGACAGTGGTTTAGGACCAGGTGTCCCCACTGGCTCCTGCCAGCTGGGTGGGTGGGGGCCACCTGCCTGAAGGGGCCCCAGCCCAAGACCTCCCGTCTCCTGGACCTTCAAGAGGAAACCCAGAAACGCCCTTTCAAGGTCAGCAGATCCTTTTTCCTTTTATATGCAAAAAGCAAAACTTGCACGTGTCACCACTAGCACATCACCTAAGGAAAGCTTTAAAGTTTTTGTATCCTTAAAGATTGTATGTAAGTGAATGGAAAATCTTAAAGTTTCTAACCACTGTTATGTCACATGTGGCGGCCTCCATGTGATCTGCCAGTGGGTGGGGGAACTTGGTGCCGAGGCCTGAACAGGGACAGAGGCAGAAGGCAGGCCTAGAAGGACACACTCTGGGCTGTTTTCAGAGTTGCAGTGGCTGATGAGAGGAGAAAGGTCAGGGTGCACACAAGTTGGCTTGCTTTTTGCACATTAGATCTCTGACATGTCCATGCATGGGGTGGGGGCCCTGAGGGGCACAGGTTCCACCTACTGGGACAGAGGTCAGGCGGGAAAGGTTGTGACCTTGTGGGACAAGTCCACCCCTGGGGGTGGAGAGAGGCGGGCTGGACCCTTGGAGTGGACACGCAGGGCCACCCTAGAGGACCGACGAGGCAGACCGTGTGCTCCAAGAGGTGGCGCCCTGGGCCCTGCCCCAGACCAGCGAGTCACTGGTAACGGGCCCCTGGGGCTGCCTGCTGTTGGTGGCAGCACCGTGTCCCCAGGGCGACGGTCTCTCTGGGTCCTCTGCTCAGAAAGCCCCAGGGCAGCAGCTCTGGCTGCTCGTGTCCAAAATGCATGTGAGCCTCAGAGGAAATGGTCAGCAGATGCCCAGCCCATACCCCACCTGGCTCTCCAGCGGCATGTTGTACACCTCCGAGTCCAGCAGCATGGTGCAAGCACTGAACGGCACCGCCTGGTTCGCGATGGTCCTCGCCGCCCGGCAGTGGACTCGTAGGATCTCCTGTTCGCAGGAGACGATCAGCTTTTCCTGAAGAAGAGGGGCCAGTAAGCTGAGAGGGTGGGAGCCGGGTGCCCCAGGCCCATGGCCGCACACTCACCCGCTCGATGCTGTGCTGCAGGCGAAGCTTCCCCCGCACGGCCTCCTGCTGCTTGAACAGCTCCTTCAGGGGCTCTGCCAGTGAGGGTGGGGGCGCGATCTGTGGTCACAGGAGAGACGGGCTCACCAGGGGCCGGGAGCTGCCCCAGCCCCACTCACCCTGAGGACCACAGTCCCATGATACCAAGCCAGGAGCCCGCAGCAGATGGACACTTTGTCCCTGAGAGCAGGTGAGTGAGCCCCCCTCCCCTGAGAGGGAGTTGCAGGCACCTGTGAAGAGGGCGGGGGACAAGGCAAGGGAAGCCAAGAACCGGGTGTCTGCACTACCCTGGTACGGTGAGGGGACAGAGGACTGGCAGGGTCCTCTGTTTACCACAGGCTTCACGCACCCCAAGTGATATGAGGCCCACTGGGACGCCGCTGCCCAGAGGCAACACAGACAGGACAGTGGGCCTGCCCGTCTCCAGGGTGTAGGGCTCGCCCGGCCACCTTGGAAGAGACATCGCCAGGCCAGAGGAGCCCATGGATGCCAGTGGCGACCCCCCAGGGAGAAGCCAGTGCTTCTGAGTCACACAGGAAACGTGCAGCCATGACCACGGGCTGGAGGGGGCAGGAGGGAGGAACAGCCCCCAGCTGCAGACAGACTGCACTTGAGGCCCACACTTGAGGTATGTGCTGTCTTCCAATCTCTTGGTTTAAAATAGGCTCAAAACTTGAAAAGAGAAACCCAGCTGGGTCTCTTCAGCTGCCTGCCTGCCCCCTCAGGGCCCAGGGCACCTGGCAGATGTCTCTGTCAGGGTCTCGGCCCTGAGAACCCCTCCTCCTACTCCTGAGGGTGGAAGCCCAGGCCCAGCTGCGGGGCAGTCTGCTGTGAC
This sequence comes from Dama dama, assembly GCF_033118175.1. Taxonomy (NCBI): domain Eukaryota; kingdom Metazoa; phylum Chordata; class Mammalia; order Artiodactyla; family Cervidae; genus Dama; species Dama dama. The sequence goes on from NC_083684.1 coordinate 20,370,588, forward strand.
CCCGAGCCCTGCACCCCAGACAGGGTTGGCCTGGCACACAGGCAGGCTGCTGGGGGTGAACTCGGGTGGCAGGGGCACAGCGCCCTCAGCTGTTGCCGGTTTTCTAGTTCTGAGTTTTCTACAGACAAACAGCAGAAAGTCCCTCTCCCTGAACAGAGATCCCAGGACAGGTTCCTGAACCTAGTGCCTCAGGCCCCGTCTGTCTGGGGATAGGCCACACATGTGGGACATGGCCAGCCTTGAGCCTGATGGACAGAACAAGAGGAAAGCTGGGTTTTCCGCAGAGGTGGGGGTGGTGTCGATGTAGTGCACACGTGTGAACAGGTGGCGCCTGGGGAGCATCGCGAAGCTCGAGCGGCCAGGCTCTGGCTACGGGTGAAGAGGGGTGGCCCAGCGGGGCTCTCCTGGCCATAAGCCCCGTGCCTGCTCCCGGGTAGGGGGTGGGGGGACAGCCGAACTTGGAGGACACGCTTCCCCAGAGGTCCTTGTGGCAGGACCTGCCCACTGCCCAGATGCAAGTATGAGGATGGGACAGGGGGTGTGCATGGCGGGGCTTGGATGGTCACAGCTGCACGAATGTGGGGTGAACTATGGCACAAGGGAGCATGGGACATGTGAGCAGACGGCCGACAGGCAGGGTAGGGGCCTGTGTCTGGCAGGCCTGCTGGGTGGGGACCTGCTTCAAGGAGGCAGGAGCAGCGCCCTTGGGCCCCTGGGGAAGAGAGGTCTAGGGCCAGGTTCTGTAGAGGCCTCATGCTGTGGGAAGGGCCGCAGAGGGGGTTGGGCATGCCTGAGGCGAGTGGGCCGGGGTCCAAGCACAAGGTGACCTGGTGGCTGCGGGGCAGGAGGCGACACTGGGCAGTGTCGTGGGCAGACGGTGAGTGGCAGAGGCCAGTGTGGAGGGGGCTGCTCCCCGCCTCCTGGGTGGGCACTCACCACGGGGATGTGCAGCTTGCTGAGTGGCTTGCCGTCCAGGAGGTAGGAGCCGGTGTAGGTGACGTACTCGGCGTAGCACTGCGGCGCCTGCGGGCTGATGTAGCACAGGATTTTGCGCTTCTCCTCGATCTTCTTCCGGATCTGCAGGTACTCAAAGTATGGGTTGGACCTGTCGCTGTGGTAAGGCTCAATGGCGTCCAGCTTGATGGCGTCCACGATGGCGGCCAGCGTCTGCTGGATTACCTCACGTGTCTGCCGCGTGGACGTGTGCATCTGCTGGGCCAGCTGCTGGCTGGAGCGCTGGAAGCGGCGTTTGCGTGGGTGCTGGGCCTGGGGGTCGTCATCCTCAGAGCCACGACCCTTGGCCCTGGGGGTGGGCGTGGGCGCGGGCTCCTTTTCAGTGGGCGGTGAGCTCTGCTTGTGCTGGTTGGCCAGCATCTGGGCGCGGGTCCTGGTCATGCGCTGAGGGATCTCCTCCACTTTGGGTGCCTTCGGGGCCTCGGCCATCGGTTTAGGTTCTGGTTCGGTGGATTCAGGCTGGACGCCGTCAGGGGGCCCCTCGAGCCCGGCACTGTCCTGAGGGCCAGCCCCATCTGCCACGTGGGCCTGAGCCGAGCCATCCACGGGGGCGTCAGGGGCGCTGTGGGGCGAGGCCGAGGAGTCTTGGCCCTCAGCCTCCTCACCTCCACTCCCTGGTAGACGCTGCTCTGAGAGGGCTGGTGTGAGCCCTGAGCCAGGGTGGGAGTCCTCGGGCGCTCTCCCCTCTGGCCTGGACCCTGCCTCTGCCGTGGCCTCAGGCAGCACTGCTGGCTTCGGCTCCTCCGGGGGCTCCGTTGCGGCTTCGGTGGGGAGCCGGGCGGCCACCTGGTCAGGAGGCGACACCAGCTGTTGGTCAGCAGCTGCCCCAGTGGGCTCCCCGCCGCCTGGGAGCACAGGGGCCCCCAAGGGGGTGTTCTCTGGAGGAACGAGAGGAGACTCTTCCACAGGCTCTGCTTCCACGTCAGGAACATCCTTGGTCTGGAGAGGGAGCTCTGGCAGTGAGAAAGGCCCCAGGTCGAGGTCATCCTCGGCAGCGGGGAAGGCACCGGGCCAGGGCACCGGCTCCACCTGGCCGAGCGCCGACAGGTTGTGACCCCCTTCCAGGAAGTTATTCTCCAGGGGCCCCAGTGCCTCCACCTGAGCCACAGCCGTCACACACGCAGGCTCTGGGGGCGCGTCAGGGGGCGCGTCCGGAAGGGGCTTGCAGTTACTGAAGAAGGACTCCAGCCGAGAGGGAGGGGCGAACGCGCCCGACTCCTCGGAAGTGTTCACTGCGGCTGGGGCTGCTCCCTCGGCCTCGTCCTTAGCTTCCAGTCCTGGCTCGGGGACCGGCAGAGGGTATGAGACAGGGGATGCCGGGTAAGGGGGCTCAGGATGGAGCGACTCGGCCGGGCAGAAATGTTTCGGGGACTCTGGGAACCTCTGTGGGGACTTAAGTAGGAGGTCCGACCCCACAGGCCAACTGGCTGTGTCACCAGGAGCACCCCCAATAAGGCCAGGGGGCAGGCCCTGCTCTGCGGCAGTAGGATGCGCCCATTCGACTGGCTCCTCTGTGATGACCGTGCTGAAAGGGCCCTCATCCAGGGGCTCCAGGAAGCTGGGCTCTGGGGGGATGATGGCTGCAGTGGCCTGCTGGTCCTCCGTGGCATCCAGGGGAATGCCAAGGTCAGGGGGGAGGGCCCCCTCCATGGACGGGGCCAAAAGCTCATCTCTGTGTGAAGGGGGGGACTTGGCTTGTAAACTAACGAAGGCGCCCTCTGGGGAGGGGGTGAGGTTGACTGTGGCCGCAGGCGGGCAGTGCAAGGTGTCGACTTTGGGGGAGGGCATGCCGTAGTCCGGGGAGTAATACCCTGGAGACAGGCAGGCGAACTTTTCCGCAGGTGCTGGCGGGCCAGGGGCTTTGTCCTCGGGATGCTGCCCTGGCGAGCTGTAGCTGGGTGCAGCGGGGACGCTCTGCTGTCTGAACAGCTTGTCCCCAAGGCCAAACTCCTCCTCGGGGGTCCTCCTGACGTCCACGGAGACCGAGCGGTAAAGGTTCGTGCACAGTGGCCTCGTTGGTGTCTGGCTCGGGGTCTCTGAAATCCCACTTGTGGCCACGGAGAACCTGTCAAAGAAAGAGGGTGAGCAGGCGCTGGCGGAGGTGCTGGACATCGGCTGGGGGTCCGTGCAGTCAAACATGAGGTCGGGGTAGTCGTCAGCGCTGCAGGACGGGGTCCGGGGTGTGTGCATGGCCTCCTCGTAGCTGGGGCAGGACACTACCGAGGCAGGGGTGGGGACCCCAGTGGGCCGGCCATGGTCAGGCCTGGGGGACGCAGGCAAGACCTCTTTCATGTGGGGTCCCGCCAGCCAGTCCCGGGGGTCCACTGCTAGTCCTGGGTGGGGCTTGTTCTCGGCGGCAGAGGCAGGAGGAGCAGACTCCTTAGGTTTTCTGTCCTTCGGGGCAAGGTCGGGACCAGGCGGCTTCTTGGGCGGGCCGTCCAGACTCTTCTTGCGCGCGTCCTCGGCGGGCCGCGCCTTCTCCTTGAGCTTGGGGTCCCCGGAGCGGTGCCGCAGCTTCTCCATCTGCCTCATCCTCTCCTTGTGCCGCTTGTGCCGCTCCTCGATCTCCAGGTCCTTCTGGGACAGCATCCGCTCGAAGCTGGTCATCATCAGGTCCCCGTCGCCCAGAAGCTTCTCCCGGGGTCTCACATCTTTCTTGCCCGGGTCTCTGGTCGGGAGCAGCTTGTCATTTCCATTGCTGAGCTTCGTGGGGTCACCCTTCTCCTTCTCAGGATTCTCCTTGATCTTCTCCTTCAGCCTGGCCTCACCAAGCTTCCCACCCTCGTCCTTGGCCTTGTCTCGGAAGGCACCGGGGGCAGTGTCCCTGGCCAGGGGCTTGGGCTCCTCGCGATGGTGCCGCTCCCGGTGCCGCTCCTTGTCCTCCCGCCACCGCTCGCGGTGCTTCTCCCGCCGCCGCTTCTCCTTCAGGAGGCTGAGGGCGCTGGAGCCATAAGGCCGCAGCTCCTTCTCCACCTTCTTGGGGGGTTCTCGTTCAGGATCGTTTTTCTCCTTCTTTTCAGTAGAAAACAACTCAAGGGCTTTATCCAGCTCATCCTCTGCGTCAGCTTTGGAGCTGTAGGAGGTGCCGTAAGCATCGCTGTCCAGGAGCTCCTTCTCGTACTGGCTGGTGTCCTTCCGGCTGCTTGCGTCCTTATAGTCATCGCTCTTGTCCTTCTTCTCGAGCTTGTCCTTCTTGCCCCGCTCTCGATCGTGGCTCTTCTTGGAGGATGATGAGGCGTGCCGGTGCCGCTCCCTCTCCCGCACCCGCTCCTCTGGGGGCTCCGGGAAGGACACGTCCAGGAGGGCGCTGAGGCTGGGGTCCTGGCCGCGGTCGGGGAAGCCGTCGGAGGATGCCTCACTGGCCTTGTCATTGGAGTCCTCCCGGAAGTCCTGCAGGGCCTCCTCCTCCAGCCGCTCCAGCAGGCTCTTTTCCGCCTCGGCGCCCTTGCTGGCCTTCCTCTCACGGCCCTGCTCTCGGTCCGGCCTCTCCCGGTGCCTGGTCTTGGTCTTGTCTTCCACAGGGGGCCTTTTCTCCCCCTTCTCGGGCGGCTTCTGCTTGCTCCTCTTGTCCTGCACAGAGTCCACAGACGTGCGGTCCTTCCTGTCCTTCTTCTCCTTGTGCTTCTCAAAGGTCTTCTCCCTCCTGTCCTTCCCCCCGTCTGTGGCCCCCTTCTCCTTCTTCTTCTCCCTCATTTCTTTGTCCTTCTGCTTCTCAGCATGGGGTTGCCTGTCGGCTGAGTGCTTCCGGTGCCGGTCAGGGGGGTGCACCTCCCGCCCGTCCTCCCTCTCTGGGGGGCCGTCCCCTCGCCCCTCACTCGCCTCCCCAACTTTGAATCCGCTGGCTGTGTAGTCGTCTTTTTCATCTTCACTTTCATCTGTGAAGATATCTGCAATATACCAGCTCTTCTCTTTGCCCTTTTTCTCGTCTTTTTTTTCAGAGAAGTCCTCAGAGAGTATTCCAGGGAAGGCCTTCTCCCGTTTGTCTCTGCCTTGGTCAAGGGATGCCTTCCTTTCCTTGTCTTTGCTGTGCATGTCTTTATGCTTTTCCTTGGCATCCTTTTTCTCTTTAAAACACTTATCAAACTCTCTGTCCCTCTGACATTTCTCAAGGATGAGTTTTTCGCTTTTGTCCTTGTCGCTGGACTTCTCCTTGTGCTTCTCCAGCTTCAGCTTCTCCTTCTTCTCCTTCTCCCTCCCTGGGTGGTGCCTCTCCCAGGGTTCCAGGCTCTTCCCAAAGTCACAGCCATACTCCTTCAGGTCCTCCCTGTGTGCCTCCTCGGGCTTCACGCGGCCATCTCTCCGCTCCTTAGCAGCCTCCAGTGGCTCCTTGCGGTCCCGGCTGCCCTCGGTGGACTCGCGCCGCCGTTTGTCCTTCTCACAGAGAAAGCTGGGGACAGCCCTGTGCCTGTCAGCCACATGCTCTCGCCGCCGCTCCAGGCCATCCCTGTCCTTCTTACGAGAGAAGACGTCTCTGTCACCGCGCTTCTCCCGGGCCTTGCTCTCCCGCCTCTTCTCCTTGCTGTCCTCCTTTACCGTCTCCAGGATCAGCCTGGCCACAGAGTCGCTCTTCATGTCCCTGTAGTCTGTCACTGGGGAGTCCCAGCTGTCTTCCCCTTTGAAATCGAAGGAGGAATCTGACAGGTCCGAGAACCAGCGATCCTGCTGGTCATCAGAGAGACTGAACTTGGTGTCTTCGTTTTCCAGAAACTGACTTTTGTTACAGTACTCGTCAAAAGCAGAGTCCTCCCGATACCCTTTTTCTTTTCTGAGTTTTTCTTTATCCTCCTTGAAGATCTTCTCCTTCTCTTTGGGAATTTTTTCGTCCTTAAAGTCATTCTTTTTCTCTAACTTTGAGGGCCTGTCTTTGGACTTCTTCTTTCTTTCCTCTTTGTAGAGTCGCAGCTTCTCCTCTTTAGGAGACTTTTCCTTCAGCAGCCTCTCCTTCTCGGCCTTGTTTGAACGGTCCTTCTCCTCCCGGAAGGCCCTGCCCCCGTCCTTGTTCAGGTCCCTGATTCTCTTCAGCGACTTCTCCTCTCTGGAGACCTTGATCATCTCGTCCTTAAAGAGCCAGTCTTTCTCTTCTGACTTCATCTTGCTGAGCTTCTCCTCTTTCTTGCAGTGGTCTCTCTCATGCTTCAGGCCCTTCAGCTTGTTCTCAGCGGGCACGTCATCCAGGAGGATGGCCTTGTCTGCCCTCTGCTTCGAGTCCTCGTACTCGTAGGTAAAGCTCTTCAGCTTCAGTTCCTGGCTGACAGAGCACAACCCCTTCTCCTTGCTTTTGTGTTTATGTTTAGTCTTGTGTTTCTTGACAACTTTGCCCTCCTTGTCCAGCTTGGGGATGGCGCCATCCCCGCTAGGGTGGAAGGAGTTCTTCCTGTCAGGTAGTGTGCCCTGCAGGCCGGCCCTCTTTTTGTGCTCCTGCCTCTTCCTGACTGGCTTCAGTGACTCCACGCTGGAGCCTTCGGAGGAGCCATCAGACTCACTGCTCAGTCTTGTCCTGGTGGAGTCTGACAAGGAGCTGACCTCGGACCAGGCAGGAGAGGAAATGGTTTTCCAATTGTCTGTCCGCCAGTGCTTGGCGTGTGGGTCCGCGTGGCCGGTGTTATGCTTCTGGGCAGTGGAGCTGCCGTGGGATGAGGTGGAGGAGGCAGACAAGGAGCTGAACAGGGCGGGGTCCTTCAGCACCAGTGGGGACTCCTTGAGGCAGCCCGGGCTCCCCGCCGAGTCCCCACCATCCTCGCCGCTCTCCGAGGACTCGCTCTCAGACTCAGACGAGCAGAACGTGTCACCCCTCTTCCCAAACCGTACTTCTTTGCCCTTTATTTCTTTCTTTCGCTTCTTTTTCACTTTATTTCTTTCCTTCTGCTGCTTGCAGTTCGAAGGCTCCCGGGTCTTGTTGCCAGGCAGCATGGTGTGGGCTGAGAGTCTCAGCTTCTCCCCCGCCCCCACGGCGACGCCGACGTCCTCCTCGTCAGACGTGTCCGACAGGATGCGATGAGACGCCTTCTTTGGTGCAATCGTGCTGTTTTTAGTGTAGCTTTTCACTTCCATCTTGGGTATAGAAATAAAACTATTTGACTTGGCCTCTCTTCTGTAGTCCTTTTTCAGTAAGTGTTTGTCGTCCACTGGGGGGGTTCTGTCCTGCTCGTCATCCTCGTCAAACTCATACTCGTCCTTGACCGGGGTCACGGTTTTCTGCGGCTCCGGATTCTTGGCCTTGTGCTTTAGGCCCTTCTCAAACTCAGAGTCTGTGTTATTGCCATCGACCGAGCTGGAAGGTGCGAATGATGGGGCGTCCTCCTCCTCCTCCTCGGAGCTCTCTGCAGGAACAGGGAGAAAGGCGTCAGGAGCTGTTCAGGCAGGGACAGTGGTGGACAAGCCCAGAACTTCAGTAATGTGACTGAGGCTGGCCCTGGGCCAAGTGGCCAGACAGGGGTCTGCACAGACAAGGGGCTGGAGATCTCGCACAAGAGCCCCTATCCAGGGTGGGGTGCCCTCACAGTCCGGAAGCTCCCATCAGCGCCAGGCATCCAAGCAGGCTGCCTGCAGTGGAACTACCTGTCCTGCCCCCCCCCCCCTCCGTTTCCCTGCTCCCCCCCACAGCACTGACCAGCTGAGCTCTCCTCACTAGACGTGTAGGTGCCCTTGCCCAGAAGCAGGTTCACCATGGTCGGGGAGCTGGCCACCTTCAGCGGTGTCTCGCCCTTCCTGTTGCTCTGCTGAGGGTTCCCTCCATACCGGAGCAGCAGCTTCACCACCTGTGTAGCAGCGAGAGGCACATCAGGGACATGAGGAAGGTGGAGCGGCCACCACACCAGTGCCTGGTCATAGGGTCTGGGCAGGACCAGGCTGAGGGCTACAGGCTGTGTGTGCTACCCACCGGGCCGCTCCCCACCACAGACCCATCACACAGGCTCCTGGTATTTGGATGAAAGTTGTGTACTGGGTAAGGGGGGGAGGGGGGGAAAGCTGTTACAGAGTAGGGAAAACAAAGACCAAGCCTCCACAAGCAGGTCTATTTCATGTTTTTTATTTTAAAAGTAAGATCACCTGTTTCTAGTCTGTGCCCAGGACCACTGAACCCAAGGACAGGCAGACCTTGATTTGTCATACTTTATAGAGATGAAGGTCTGTGACAACCCTCCCTGTACCCAGCAAGTCTATCGGCACCATTTCCCTGAAGACATTTGCTTCCTTGGTGTCTCTGTTACATTTTGGTGATTGTCAGGATATTTCAAACCCTCTACCAGCAAAAAGATGACTGGCTGCAGATGATAGTTACATTTTTAGTAATAATGTATTTCCTTTCTTTAAGGCCCTGCCATGGCCCATTTGGGATCTTAGTTCCCTGACTAAGGGGTGGAACTCGTGCCTCCTGCAGAGGAAGTGTGGAGTCCTAAGCACTGGACCTCCAGGCAAGTCTTGGAATAACGTATTTTTTAACTGGGGTGTAGTTAATGTTTTACACTCTTTTTTGATGTGGACCTTTTTTAAAGTCTTTGTTGAATTTGTTAAGATTTGCTTCTGTGTGTGTTTTTCTAGGCTGTGAGGCATGTGGAATCTGCACTCCCTGACCAGGGGCTGAAGTGGCGTCCGCTGCACTGGAAAGCAAAATCTTAACCACCAGACCACCAGGCAAGTCCCCTAGTTGATGTATCTGTCTTGACGAACAGGTGCAGGTTGTTCACAGACACTACTACTGCACACCCAACAGCGACCAGACAGTGGTCAGGTGCATCAGGAAACCACTGCTCCGTTGCAGTCCTCACTCCGGTGGCCTCCCCGAGATGGCTGGCAGACAGGACAGGGAGAGCAGCAGCTGTGTTTCCACTGCAGGGGCTCCCCTGCCCTCTGGGACCGTGGACAACCCTGGGGCCGGAGGCTGGGCTCCAGGGCTGTGTCCTTGCTGCCTGCCAGCCAAGGGCCAGCCACCCCAGCGCTGTGGTCCCTCCCTGTAAGACTGGCAATGCAGGCCAGTCCCCTTTACATGGAGAAAGGGTCTCTGCTGTACGCACCCTTGTCCCCCTGTACAGTCCAGGGTCACTTCCCATCTCCTGGTCTTTCAGCTCCCCTCTGCAGAGGTCCCCTGTCCACAGGCCTCGTTGCATGGTATACCTGCCCACTGCCCCGGGGATATTTTTACCAAATCCTTTGATATTTCATGAATTTCTCAGCCTATTTCTCTAAAAGGGCTCTTAAGAAAGAAAAACAAAACCCCTCTCATCTTCCCTAAAAGGTTACCTAATTCCTGACCTCAGCGCTTCGGTGTCCACAGGAGCTTTGGCATCTCGAGCCCAGAACCCTTCCCATCTCTCCTGGCACCCACATGTTATTGTCCCGTTATGTCCATCCCCCTGGCCAAGCTGCTGGTTGCCTGGCACCTGCCACCAGTGACCAGCGGGGCCACCACAAAAGACCAGATGTCACACGTCATTACGCTTGCCTCCCATCTCTAGACAGGGGCCTTTTCAGGACATAGTGGTGTGGACGTGGCCAGACCCTCACCTACACGTGTGTCTCCAGTGTTGGACCCGAGGGCTGGCGCCCCAGATGCTCATGGCTCCTAGGCTTGTCACACAGGTCACCCTGTGTGGCTGCACCTGTCCAACGTGCCTGGTCTGACAGCACAGGTATGAGGACAGACACAGCTCCTGCTCTGGGGCTGGCCGCTCAACCTTCTAACATCCAACCATACCTGCGTGGCCAGAGCAGGGCCCTGACACACAAGCCACAGCAGGTGTGTAGAAAGCTGGGCTGAGCAGGGGTGGGGGGTGGTCAAAGACTCACTTCCTAGTCGCCCTGCCACTAGGAAAGAGAGAGATCAAGAAGCTGCAGCAGGCCCACCCGGGGGTCTGTGGGGAGGCACCCACCTTGTAGTGCCCATTGTTGGCGGCATCGTGCAAGGGTGTATCATCATCCAGGCCCTTGGTGTTCACCTCCGCGCCCGCGGCCAGCAGCTGCTTCGCAACATCATAGTAGCCCCGGTTACAGGCCTCATGCAATGCCGTCCAGCCTGGAAACAGACACTCAGCACGTATGTGACTTAACCTTCAAGGCCACTTCACCTTGGGCGGCACAGGAAACTCTAAGGACAGGCGCCCAGCCTGGGTGTTCTTTCCTGGGGCACCTCTGGGTTGCCCATGACCGCTAGCGGTTAACCCTACAGACTAGGAAGCTGTGAAGGGTCCGGACAGATGAGCAGTATCATCACACAGGAAAGCAGAGCAGACCGTGGGTTTGGACAGGCCTCCGTGCAGCAAGCGCCGAGGCCTCCCAGGGAGTGACCGCCCCAGGGACTGGTCCCAGGGTTTTGGAAAAATTCAAGTTAGCACCTCTTAAAAATATCAGTATTCCTAAGTTAGGTTTGAATCAGACACATGAGGGTCCCGCTCGGCAGGGGTCCTGGGGTCCCAGGCCTCCTGAGAAGGCAGCTCTGGGCGCACAGGCAAGAGAAGAGGGTGCCGTGTCAGAGAGTCTGCCCTGGTCCTACCCTCCGAGCGCTCACCCGCAAAGTCCTTGACATTGACGTCCGCCCCCTCGCTGATGAGCTCCTTGATGCGCCGGGCATCCCCCCGGATGGCCGCCCGGTGCAGGCGGGTCTCCCCACGCTCGTTCCTCTTGTTCACTTTATCTTTGGTTTTTGAGGCAGAGTTGGGCGTCCCCTTCTGACAGACTGTCGACTGGGAGGGGTGCTTTGGTGTCATGTCCACTGCCGGCCAAGCAGAGGATGGCGGAGGTTAGCAGGTGGAACCCTTGGGGCTGGGCCCCCCCAGCCCTGGACCCCCCGGGCTCACCTGGGCTGTTAGCAGATTCCTCGGCTGTCATCTGCATGAGCAGAGCCACCTGCTGGCGCTCGGAGAGAGGGTAGCCAGCGCGGATCCCAGACAGCCCCATGCCGAAGAGCAGCCCGGCCTTGCGGGTGACGGGCTCCTTCCTGATCCGCTTCCGCTCAGGACCCTGCTTCTCTGTGAGGCGTGGGGGAGAGAGGGGACACTTCATGCCACGGAGCCCTCGACCCCGGAGCCTCACCTGGCCGCGCGGGAAGGGAAGGGACAGCTGGCGGCACGCAGGCCGCCCGGCATCACCTCTTCCGGCAGTAACTGTGCTGGGGACACAATTCCAACACCTCGTCACCAGCCACTGAAGCCAAGCCTGGCCCCCACCGACCATCCACTGCTCCAGGTGCCTCCCCAGACCGTTCCCTGCACGCCAGGCGGCGGGACGGCCAACCCGAGTCCCCGCTCACACAGGACGGGCCTCGGTCTAGCAACTGCTCGTGCCTGTGGTCCAGGGCCTCCGCCCCACCCGCCTCCGAGACAGTTCAGATGTAAAATGCAAACACAGTTTAGAGACCCATGGAGAGGTCAAGGCTGACTGGGCGGTACTGTACCTTTCTTCTTGCTTCTAGGAGCCTCCATCTCATGCCATGGCGCTTCGAGGAGCGAACCAGCCTTGCAGTACCACGGCGTGGACTGAGCTGGAGGCATCTAAAGGCATCAACACAGAGCACTAACAAGATACGGGGCCAGCCCGGCGCCCCCTCAGCCTCCTCACGACAAGCACGCTGCGCTCCTCAGGCCCCTCACACACACCCTGTTGGCCGCAGACAGCCACAGTGCCCGTGTCTCTCACGGGGCAGGGGTGATAGAGAGAAAAACACTCCGACTCCTGGGATCAGGAGCCCAAAAAAAGCTCATGGGAATTGGGGATCCACCAAGTCTCAGATCCCTCCCCTGCAGCCCTGTGTGTTCTGGGAGAGCCCCTGTGTGGGGTGTCCTAGGTCATGGGGTGCAGACCACAAGGTCGCCACAGGGGCCACGCTCGAGAGGTTCTCCCTGCACCCCTGGGCTGGGTCAGACACCCAGAGAGAGGCAACGTCTCCACTCCCAGAACCACATACCTGGACCGCTCACCACCTCAGGCCCCGCAAGCATATCACTTTCCATATTCTTAAGAGTTTTCACTGCTATTTCCTTAAACTGCTTGTTTATAAAAACTATAGCTGTGACTTGCTGACAGTGCTAATCTGTGTCTTACGTGATCACCCCTCAAGCCACCCCACCAACTACTGATTTTTAACCTACCCCCAAGGCACAGGCCCAAGGAAGGAAATTCAGAAAAGATGCTCCTCCCCCATAAGCTGTGAAGGCAGTAAGGAGGTGGCGGCACAAGGGCCCTAGCCGCAGAGGCCCTTGCACCAGACGCGGCTGGCAGAGCAGGAACCTGGTGGCTCCAGGGAGTCCTGAGAAATGAAGCCATGATAGGATGGCAGTCAAGCCGCAGGGCCCAGCCCAGAAGCTACGCCACAGCTGAGCGGTCACGCAGATCTGTCTGGGCACAGCCTCGCAATGTGGAAGGGCCTCAGACAGTCGGGGGTGTGTGGCCTCCCAAGGGCCCAGGGACAATGCAGACATGAATTCCCCGGACACAAGGACAGAAGCACAGCCTCCCACCAGGCTGCCCTGCCAAGTCCACGAGGTCACCCTGGGGTAGAAGCAAGCAGACCAGCAGCACTCCTCTTCCGCTGCACAGAGGTCTTCGGGACAGACACGCCATGCCCGTGATTGTAAGACAGCAGAGGAACCAGCAGAAGGGCCACAGCCGACGCTCCTCCAGTGGCTGTGCAGGCAGTGACACCCAGGGCCAGGGTGCGCCTCGAGGGCTCCACCTGCTGCCCAGAGACTGACCCCAGCTGCAGGGCAGGGCCCCGGAGACCCAGGCCTGCGGTCTCAGGAAGAATGAAAGCCACCCATGGGTAGACTGAGCACATGGCAGGCAGGCCCCCCACCCTCGGGGATAGGAGAGCTGAGGCACCCCCAGCAGGAGTCCTCACGTGCCCTGTGTGAGGAGGTCTCACCCCACAGGTAGAGGTTTCCCAAGGCTTATCACAAAGGAATCCCTAAATGTAATCCCATCTCCTAAGATGCCGGCTTCTCCACACTGAAGTGCAGTTTTTATCCTACAGGTGCGGCGGCTGCCAGTATCTAGAGGAGCCCACGTCTGGCTGGGCTGTGAGTCCCGGATGGAGTAGGCGCCCACGGAAGCTTGGCCACAGAGGAGTGGAGACTGGGGTGCTGGTGCTGTAGGAGGGCCCGCCTGCCTGGCTGCTTTGTCCTGTCAGCAAGCATCCACCCCAGCAAGGCCTCCTTCGTGCCCTGTGTGACGACCCTGAGGACACGGCAGAGGAAGTGTCCCAGGCAGTGGGCCACTCCTCGTGTTCGGCTAAGGTTCTGTTTCCTACATCCACCCAGAAGCAAAGCAGAACCTACAGGAAGCCCAGACGGCAGGTGCCAAGTTAAGAGACGTGGACACTGACAGGTGCGTGGGAGCAGCAAGGGCAGGCCAGGGATGATGTGTGGGGGCTGGAGGCACCGTGCCCTTCTCTGGAGACCTGCCCCTTCCCAGGCTGATGGGGGAGTGGTCTCGTGAGCTGAATGTCCCCTCACCGCTAGGAAAGCGTGACTATGTGACTCAGCACCCTGATTCTCAAGCTTGGTCACCTTGCTGGTCCTCTGTGAAGTCAGCGCATGTTTATCATCTCTTCCCGGGACGTGATCACCCACCCGCAGCTGCAAGGATTCCAGCAGCCCTCAGGCCTTCGCTGGTGTCCCCCCAAGAGGCCACTGGGAGACGGCTCTGCTCCCCCCCACAACTGCCCAGCTGGGGCTGTGGAGAGAGCAGCCCTGAGTACCTCTGTTTCAGAACCTGGCATGCAGAGTTGTGCCCCCTGGCCCCAGCAGAACTGACAGCATCCAGCAGAGAAGAACCCCTGAGTCAGTGAATCCTGGCAGCAAGGACGCAGGGTGAGTCTCGGGGAGAAGACCTCCCTATGAAACCAGGGCCACCTCTGGCTTTCGGGCAAGCTCTGCAGATGCCTTCCCCTCCACATCCCCCGGTCTACCTGACCGTCTTGCGTGGGGCCCGCTCTCACACCTACACAGCCACTGGGCGACCATGTGCTCCTCCAGAGCCAGGCTGGATGCCCCAGCCCCCTTCTGCGCCTCACTGAGGGCTCACACCCTGCTGCCTGTGCCGTTTCCCAGTGCGGGAGCCCCATCCGCTCCAGAAGGCCATCTGGTCTCCTCGAACCAGCTTCCCCATGCAGCCCATCCCGCTGCTGCCACCTGGGGGTCTGTCCTCGCTTCCACCTATCCAGACAGAGTGGACAACAGCTGTTTCCAGCAGAAGCCATCCCGCAGGGGCAGGATGGCATGAGCCTGGGAGACCTCACGGCACCTGGGCGAAGGACAGCGTCCTCCGGCCCAAGGTATCATACAGCAGGCAGGCTGCCCTTGGCCTGTCGCTGCCACCAGAAGCCTGTGTCTGGAGCACAGGGTGAGTACCCGTCATCACACAGGCCTAGGCTTCCCAGCAGAGGGGTCTCTCTGAAGACTGGTTTGGCACAACAGTGGGGAATCGATGACCCCCTCAGATGTCACCACCACCTACACCCCGCCCTGAAGGGTGGGCAGGCATCCACAGTCCCCATGAAGTCGCAGGGCTCGGCTGCAGCAGCAGGAGGTGGGGTCAGTGCCAGGACCTGGCATCCTGACAGTGTCCTATCTCTTAGTCTCAGGAGCACACAGTCCACCACACAGGACAGTCACAAGACAGGCTTCTGACCAAGAAGCCAGCCTAGGCACAGTCCATACATGACAGATGCTGTCAGGGGACGGCTACATGGGGTCCTACCCATGTTACACTCTGGCCCTCTGAATGCCCCTAGACCAGCACAGGGCCTGTCACTCAGGCTGCAGATAACCTGCTATCTCCTTTTCTGTTTAAAAAAAATTAACCATCACTGATCAGCGAAAAAGAGATCTATGTGGCCTTCAGTAAGTCCCTGACCTGAAGGGGGTCGGGGTCGGGGGCAGTCTTTCTCTCCCCTTCCTCACTAAGGCTTCTTCAGCTCCTGGCGAGGGTGACAGAGCATATTACACAGGACCAGATCAGGAGGCCAGAATCTATGAGGTAAGGTCAGCATGAAGGGACTGGACAACAGGTTTTCCCAACCACGGACCCCAGCTTTTACTTCACCAACCCCTGCAAACTGAAATCAGAACTCCAGCAACACACAGACGGGTCCTCCACTCTGCTGGTCCAGCCCATCTGGAGGCCTCCAAGCACCCCTCAGGCCCCCATCCCCGAACCCTGGCGACCAGTGGGCAGAGCAGCCACCTGACCCAGACCAGAGACAAGTGGGCCCAGCCACACCCACCAGACTCAGCCCAAGATGGAGCTGGCCAGCACCCCACACCAGTCCTGCTCTCACTGGGGTCCTGAGGACTCCAGAGTCATGGCATGGGTGGCGCTCAGAGTGCTACTCTGCTTTGGTCCATACCCAGCAGGTGGCCAAGCACCTGTGTGGTCACAAAGGTGGCCTCCAGCACTCAGCAGGGTGTGTTCTCAGAACTCCAGGACCCAGAGCCCAGCACATCCCCCTGGAGCAGGCCCTGCCCCTCAGGGAAGCACATGCAGCCACCTCTGTCCCCAGGTGGGGGCAGTGAGACTGTCATGAGACTAAGCAGGAAGCCTGGTGTGTGGTGGTCAGGTAGGTGTGTGCAGAGTTAAGCTCTGGGGAAAATAAAAAGCAGAGCAATCTGAAGCAGGTCCCAGTCCCACCAAGACTGGCACTGGGCAATGGCAGCGGGCAGGAGGATGCCCCCTCCGGACTGTCCTGGGTGCATGTTCTCAGCAGGGTGGCCCCCGGGGCAGAGGGCGGGGCTCTGGGGCACAGCTGAGGAGCCACCACTGGTGGCTCAGAACCAGGCTGCATGTCCCAGCAGGGGGCGCCGGAGGGATGTGGGCACGCACCAGGGAGCAAGCGCTGGCGGGGGGGGGGGGGGGAGGAGATGGGGAGGACTTCAGCCCACCTGCCCAGATGACTGCTCACCGGGAAAGGCAGGCAGGGTCAGTGACCAGAGCTGCGGGCGAGGTGCCCAGTACTGGCCCGAAGGACATGACGCTCCCCATTACTGGAGTCTGGTTTGCCCCATGAACAAACCAAATGGCTAAGAGAGCTGTACAGTGGGCCCCTGGGGGTCACAGTCACGCGAGGTGGGGGAGGCCTCTGCTCCAGCAGGCAGCTCATATCCTGCTGGTGAAGGGTCACTGGTCCAGCAGGACCCGTCCCCAAAGGGGCGATGAGGACCAGGAGGAGGGCGAGTGCTGTGCCCTGCGTTGAGCCTCTGTACACAGTCACCCCCCAGGCCTCATGCGGAGGTGATCCCAGCCCCTGGCTGCCCCCTCCTGGAGCAGCAGTCTTCCTGCGAGTGACAGGAAAGCCCTGCAGGAGGACACTGACCTGCAGGTGCCCAGCATCCAAGAAGCCTGAAACCAAACAACAACACTGCACCGTGCACAAACCAGGACTGGCCAAGGTGCTCAAGCCTAAGCACGTGTCTGGGCCGGCCCGTGTCCTCTGCACCAGACCTGACACAGAGGGTCCCTGGGAGGATGCCCACGACTCTCCTTGTGAAGGACCCCATGGAGGCTGGACCACCTTCCCGGTAACCAAGTCGTACCCCAGCTGGCACCACCACCCCCACCACCCTGCACCAGTGGCCTGCAGCCCATGAGCCTGGGTGCCTACTCAGGGCTGGGAGCCCAGGGATCACATGCTGGGGGGGGGGGGGCGCACACCTGTGCAAGGGCTTGAGGAGGAAAGAGACCCCTTCTAGCCTTCTCCCTCTGCCACTTCTCCCAACTTTCTCACGTCTGTCTCATTTCTGTGCCTGTCCTTGTCCTGTGAACTGACGCAAACCCTCACACAGCAGGGCCTGCACCCCACCTCATCCTGGCAGGACCTCTGCTCCTTCCCCTGTGGCTGCATCCTGAGGGAAGCAGGACCCCTTTGTGGCGCCATGGATTCACCCATGCCTGCCCCTGGCTCGGGGTCTGCCATCAGATGACCAGCAGGCTGGGAAGGCTCTGGCCCCTGGGCCAAGAGGAGGGGAGTGAGCTGGCCAGCAGGGGGGCCAGGTTCTTGCCTGGACCCAGCACATCCCTGTGAGCAACTCAAGATGGAACGGACCTGGGAGCACGGGCACCATGCGGCGGTCTCCGGTCCTCCTGCACGCGCTCCCACCGCACGTGAGGGAAGACGGAACTTGCTTCTGCCTGTTTCACAGTACCCTTTGGCAACTGGGTTAACTTATGTACATGTGGCAGCCCTGGGGGTAACCCGTTTATCCTCCCATGTAAAGCTCTCCAGAGGCTGAGCAGAGTGCAGGTGCCTGGGAGTCAGAGGAAGAGGGGCCGGTGGTCACACACATACGGTGGACAACATGGGAGGCCCCTGGGTCGGGGCGATTCTCTCCAGGAAACCTTCCCTATCAGCTCCCAGTCGCCCCACCATCAGTGAAGAGCCTCACCCAGCACCCTCCCAGGCCTTCAAGAAGAACCCCCTGGAGTCAGCGCAGAGCCCAGGCTGCGAGGGTGGGCAAGAGTGGTACCTGTGTCCGAGTCCTTCTGCTCTCCATTGGCCCCCACGGTGAAGGGCAGCTTCCTCTTGGGCGCACGCTCTCTCACCTCCTTCCCACCATCGCTGCGGTCCAGCTTTGGGGTCTTGGTTAGAGAAACTTTATCTTTGTCCTGGAAAAGAAAGTAACACCTTCAAATACCATCCCCACATTAAAGTTTCAACGTCCTCACATCTTCAAGGACTTCACTTCCTGTGCCAGGAGAACACACCTCATATTTGGTAATGGAGCCTTCTACCCAGCCATGGCACTGCCCCTGGGACGGACTCGGAGGTGAGCGAACACACCTTCAGAGAGGCTTGACCAATGGTGCCCACTGTGTGCTATAAAGCCTCCCACTGGACAGGAGCGTGTCTGCCCAAGACAGTGGGCTCCCCTTTCTGTGCATCTTTCTGCAGCCCCCTGCCTGCTCCATGCTCCAGTCAACTCTGGCCTTGCTGTAGGCCTGTGACCCTGCGGGTGGCCCCAGGGTGGGCGGCCCACCCCACTGCAGGAGCTGGCCCAGATGGTGGTCGGGTGTGGCCATCACTCCCAGCCCTGCTGGCCTCTCGGCAGGTTAAGGACCCAGAAGCCCGCATTCCAGCCCCATCCTGGGAAGTCCAGCCACGCATCTGCCTTGGTGTCACTGTCTGCAGAAGCAGAGGTGATGCCCGCCTCGCAGGAGGGGTGGAGGGCTCAGACTCCACAAGGCCCCACCCAGAAAGAGCAGCACGCAGAGCCCTGGGGGTGGGGTGGGACAGGGCGCACTCGGTGCCACCTCCGACTATGCAGTGCCTGGCTCACCGGCCCACAGGGCGCCGCACGGGCCACTAGGCTCGCGCTGACATGGAAGACAGCACTGCTGCCGCCATGCAGCTCCCTTCCCCAGCGACAAGCTTTCTTTCTGGAATCCTCCCCACACACACCACCCTCGCAACACCGAGGCCTCAGGTGATCCTGGGAGGGTACACTGAGGCCTGAATGCTGCACAGCCCTGTCTCCTGGGACCCCAACAGCCCTCCGGTCTCTGGAGGTAACAAGACACCCTCGGTGACCAGGGGTCCCACCAGAGCACACCACAAGCTGCAGGGGCATCTGGAGCGCGCAGAGGGGCCAGCAGGCAAGGCCCGACACAGGCCCGCCTGTCCCCACCTGCACCCCACCCCCACCAGCCAAGCCCCAGAATGTCCTCAGCACCTTCCCACCAAGAAAACTGGCCCAGCTGATGAATCTGGTATTTAGACAGAAAAAAGATAATCCAAATCAAAATTTTTCAGAAATGCAAAACATCTGAAAAATCAATGTAATTCACATTAAGAAAATGAAGTACAGAAATCATGACCCTCTCAACTGCAGAAATGGCCTGAGGTCCTGACACCAACCCCCAGCACACTGTGAGAAGGGTGTCCCCACTCGACACAGGCTCCACTGCAGAAGATCGGGTGCACCCCCGAGACAGGGTTCAAGGCAAGAATACCTATAATCACCACAACTACTGAAAAACAAAACCACTTTTTAATAAGCAAAAGAATATGAGTGTGCACTTAAGAAAATATCCACATAGCCAGTTCACATTTGGAGAGGTGTTTGGAGACAGGAAAACACAAATTAAAACCAGGAGGTGACACCCGTGCTCCCACCAGACAGGCCGATGGGACAGGCTAAGCAACTGGCCTTGGGCTGCTGGGGACCCTCAAAGCTTCCAACAGAGTCCACAGCACAAGCCACGTGTCACACGACTTAGTTTTGTTAACAGTGAAGAAACAGCAGTCACCCAGCAAAAGGCAAATGGGTGCCTCCACTCCAGCACAGACGTGGGTGGGGGCTCCCACCCGGACAACAGCCTTGGGGGGTGGCTCCTCCAGTCAGAGCAGGGCCCCCCGAAACCCTGATCTTCCTGAGGGATGGCAGGATTGGACACCTGAAAGAATCATGAGGAATATACAGTCCAATTCTTCAGATTGGTAAGTGGGTGAGGGAGGCTGCTGGAAAGAAAGTGGGTGGTTCCCACATGCTACAGACAACCAGGAAGTCACGCTGAAGCATGCTGTGTTAATATCAAGAGACATCAAACACACAGGAATAAACCTAACAAAAGATGCTCAAGGCCTCTATGCATATGATAAACCCCTGAGAACAGAAACAGGACTGATAAAATGGAGGCCACTTGTGTTCATCACTATTAACCCAGCAGATCTCCCAAATGCATCTTCACATTCAGAGCAGTCAAAGCCCAGCACATCAACCAGCTTTTCCAAAATGTACGTGGAAACCAAAGGTGCAAGAATAACACGGACAATTCTGGAGAACAATGCAAGCGGACAAGTTAAATTACCAGGTACCAAGATTACACAACAGGTGGCCCTAAGCTAAAGGCCAAAGGTCCAGAGCAAAGAGCAGAAGTGAGCCCCACCTGACCTCCACAACCCAGGAGGAACAGACAGCCTTCCAGTGACAGTGACCAGGTGAACATCCACAGGAAGAAAGTAAACGTTGACCCTCCTTCACAGCTCAGAACAGAACAGCCCAGATGGGTCACAGAGAGCCTGCAGACAACAGGAAAACACCTGTCTGTCTACAGAGGTCACTGTCAGCATGGACTGGGTCCACCTCGACCAGGTTCTGGGGTGCAGAACTGTGCAGTCACTTTAAAAAGTGAAAATTAAGTTGCTCAGTCGTGTCCAATTCTGCGACCCCGTGGACTGTAGCCTACCAGGCTCTTCCATCCATGGGATTTCCCAGGCAAGAGTACTGGAGTGGGTTGCCATTTCCTTCTCCAGGGGATCTTCCAACCCAGGGATCGAACCCAGGTCTCCCGCATTGCAGGCAGATGCTTTGCCATCTGAGCCGCCATCTGAGGAGCAGTCACTTTGACCAACCAGTAAACCGTATCTGCCACTTCTGCAGAAAACCCAATGTATGTGTGTTCACATCCCAGACCTGCATCCGCACAAAGGAGGTGGAGCTGAACATCCACACAGTGGACACCACGCAGCCCCAGAGGGAGAGCCTCCTTCTTGACAGCAAGGGCCTATCCACGGGAAAGCAGCAGAAATCCCAGCCATGGATCCGCATGGCCTGTGGGTGGGGAGGCATGGTTAGAGCAGAGGCTTGGGGGGGGCAGGCGGGGGGGAGGGGGGGTGGCCCCCAAGGACACTGGCGGTGCTGTGAAACCTGGTCTCAATCATGATGCTCCCAGGTTCTAGAAATGATAGGTGCATTTCTGCTTCAATAAAACTTGAGTATCCAGCTGCTGGCTAACAGCGTGCAGGAACACACTGCACACTGCCTCGGCTGTGGGCTTGCCTCCTCACGCCCACTCCCCACAGCTTCCTGCACACCCTGGGAGCTCCTCCACAGACACCCCCACCCCACGGCTGGGTGCTCATTGCCCTCAAGGTCGGACCCATCCTTTCTCCCATGGAGTCTGCCGTGGGCACGTGTGGCTGTCACACAGCTATGCCCGGTGAGCACTCGGGGAGCTACGGCCCAGGTCCTGCAGAGCAGGGCAGGGTGCGGGCTGGACTGGGAGCAGAAGGGGCTAACACTCGGCACAGTCTGTTCCTTGAGGCTTTTTCTCCATTCCTTCTGTGCCCTGACAGACAAGCAGGAGTCCCCAGGCGACACCTGCCTCGCAGGTCACGGGGACCACAGGAGTCCATACAGGATGGCAAAACCCTGACCCTTCGCTGCCACCAGAAAGCCTGTCTGGGGACCCCCCGGGTGGTCCAGAGGTTAAGACTCTGCGCTTCCAGTGGAGGGGGCGCAGGCTCAACCCCTGGACAGGGAACTAAGATCCGGCAGACCCCTGCCCCTGCCGCCCTTCTGGGCTTCAGCATCTGCACGTGGATCCTGAGAACCAGCACTCCTACAGTTGCCCAGCATTCAGAGGAGCAGGGAGTCTGAGGCCTCGTCCAAGACCTGCTCAAAAACCAAGCAGCACCAAGCCACACCCAGCTTCCACATGAGCTCATCTGCACCGCCCCCTCCTCCTGGACAGGAGCCAGGGCACAGGCCACAGACCGCCTTCACGGGTGGCCCTCCCTCAGGAAGGCTGTGAGTCTGGGATTCTGCAGACCAGCCTGGAGGGAACACTGGGGTCACGGGGTCCAGGGCACCAGCACATTAACAGGACACAAGGATGCAGGTCGACATCCTGTTTCCTGTTCACACTGGGTTGAGCAAAACTGGGAGTGCAGTTGCCCAGCAGCATCTCGGTTAGGACCACTCACACGGCCACTGTCACATTTGGTCTGCCCGCAGCTGAGGTCAGAACCCAGGGTCGTGGGGTCTCTCAGACAGGCACCAGCTTCTGTCCATGGACCCAGTGCTGAAAGCACTCTGCTGTCAAACACATCCTCCAGAGGAAGCTGGTGCTGTCGTCCACAGCCACCCAGACCACAGCAGCTCCTCCCTTGCTGGCCCCAGAGGGGGCCCAACACCAGCACCGGGCACAAGGAGGGCAGAGGGACAAGCAGAGCAGCCTGGGCAGGCAGGCAGGCGACACCCGGGTCTAACCCCGCACGGACGCGGGAGCTCACCTTTTTCCCGGGCTGCTTCTCCACCATGTCGCTGCTCAGGGAACGCTCTTCCTGCTGTGGGGTTCTAGAACACCCACCCTTGGGCATCGTTTCTCCTCACTGGGCCTTCATTCACGCCGCCATCGCTTCATCATCAACCGTCTGCTTCAAAACAGAGGACATGGGATTAAGGTTCGGTGACCCCACAGGAAACCCAGGCACCTCCAGTCAGCATCACACGATGCACTGGTGCAGTGACTTTTCTGAAGGGGTCCCCTCCCCTGTCAGGGTCCAGGACAGGGCTTCTCCTGAAGCACCACCCAGTGGTCAGCTCCGGCAGGGCACTGTCTACACCCCACGAAAGAGAACACAGCAGGGCCTTGGGGTTCACATGGGAGTCCAGCTACCAGGCAACTAGAGACCCCCCCCCTGCATCCCACGGAGTTGGTCAGTCCCACCCACCACCCTCCCCAGAAACCCAGCAGAGGCTCTGCCCGACTCGATGTCTCACTACCGTGTGCTGCTCCCTGACCGCCCGGCGCACACCAGCCTCTCTCTGCACCTGTTCCTGAGTCTCTTCTGCCTGCGGCCACACTGACCCAACCCAACCCGAGCCTGCCCGGCGTGGACAGTGCTGCACATCCCGTCCATCACATCCAGGCTGTTCACTGTGTTTGGCAGAAGGAACAGGGAAAGCATGTCTGCTCTGTCTTCCTGGCAGTGCCCTCCTCAGACCTCATCCTCACAGTCAGAGAGAGCATGTCACACCAACCAGATCACACCCCCAGGGCCTGCCGTGCTGGACGAGGGTCTCTGCACACAGCTCACCAGAATTAGAATCAGCCTCTACTCTGAACAGCTTTGCAGACATACTGTTCGGAAGCATCTGGAGTGGGAGCTCCAACCTGCCCTTCGCCAGCCTCCCAAGAACCTGTCTTCTTTCTCCATGTCAACTGATACGAGTTCACAAAGGACCCCTGGCATGTAGCTGGCTGACACAATCTAGTGGCACAGCACCGCACGGGGGCCCAGGTTTGCCTCCGCACATCCCAGGGCTGAGGCCGGAAATGACATTTCCTGTCTATAATTGAAACTGGGAATTCCAAGCTTTCTTCCATTTTCCTACTACAAAACTGGACCATCTCAGCCTAAATTGTGGCATCTCAGAACCTGACTCAGGACAGCGGCTGAAGTTCCATACTACCTGGGAACTCATCAGTAATGTTTCCATAAAAACTTAAAAGATTATGCAGAAGATAAATTTTAAAAAAACCGACTGCCTAGTCTCAAGATGAAGATGAGAAAAATTGAGCCGAGGAGCCCTGGGACACTCACCCCTCTTGCTCCAAGACATGGGCACCTCTGAGTGTGTATGGCCACCTCAGAGATCCGTGCGTTCTGGACCCTGATCTCATGGTGTCCAGACCAGGAGGGCATGCAGAGGGCCAGTCCACACTTTCAAAACTCGTCTTAGTACATGCCCTGTGGATCTGAGCTGCACAAAGCCAGGCCACTCTTCATTAATCTTGTTTCCTTTTGTAAAATAGTTACTTTTCAGTAAAGGTCTACTGTGGCGAACCCTCAGGCATGTGAGGATTCAGGCCCAGCCGCTGAGCACCTGTGTAGTGACCCCGGGCACAGGGAGGAGCAGGAGGACTTGCTGTCGGGAGCACGGTCAGGAAACCCCCAGTGTCCCCTGTGCAGAAGCCCACGTCGGCAGGAGTAAAGTAGGGAAAAATCTTGTAGAAAGAAAGAAAGGAACCCTGCTAATAAACCTAACAAGGAAAGTAGAGAACCTCACGTTCCATAAATAAATATTAATTTAAAAAATTAATGTCACAGTTTTAAAGAGCTGAAGAACAGTGCTGACACAGCCTGACGCTGACACGGACCCCCCACAGGCTGAGCCTGTGTGCAGGTGAGCTGCATTCCCACTGAGGACTGTGCCGCCGGCAGAGTCCACGTGCAGAAACGACAGTGATCCCCACCCTGCCCCCCACAGAACCCACAGACCAGCACGAACAGGCCACTGGACAACAGACAGAGAACGTCTCCGCAGCCTCAAGATAAGAAGACACCTGCACAGCCAGAACACTGACCATGATGGCCAAGTCTGCAAATTCTGACACCTGGAAAGCAGCACATTTTGTTCATTAAAGGTCACCGTCCCACAGGAGAAGATGGAGCTTCCTACATACACACCTGCCAGCAAGCCCTTTAAGCAGCCTCTGCAGAGAGCACCCACAAACCGGCAAGCCAGAGAGTGGACGTCCACTGCAGACATGGACACGAGACTTAAATAGGCCCTTCACAAGAGAAGAAATCCAGATGAGAAATTCAAACAAAAACCAAAACAAGATACAGAGCATCAGCAAGAACGCAGAGCAGAGGAACCGACGGCCTGAGGGCGCGCAGGCAGAGCCACGCACACGGGCCCACACACGGGCCCAGGCGGCCCCAGGGGCAGCTGAGTCACACAGGTCCAACCACGCCACAAGTCACAGGGAAAAAGGGCACACTGTCTGTCTGCCTAACTGAGGCGACAGGACGACCAACACATCAAGTGGTGATCGCCGTAAAAGTGTGGACGGGAGTCACGCCCGAGAGTGTGACAGGAGTTTAGTACACAAAGGCCACACCCATGTGCACTTTGTGAGAATGACATTCTACATTTTTATCAATACTTGGCAGACGTTTAGATGTTATGTTACATTTCACAGTAATAAAGTTTAAAATGCTGGTTATGGACAGACTGCACCCTAGGAGGTTATTAGAAAGTCGGGGGCTGGTTGCCAGGCTCTGTTCCAGGACCATCTCCCTTTTGGGGGCCCCATGCCTCGTACAGAAAGGCAGGTCACTGGACACGGGGCAGCAGCTCCGGGCTCCCCGGCTGCAGGGAGACCCTCCCCTTGCACAGAGCACACGACAAGCACTGTAACTGTGGCCAGAATGGGAACGAAAACCTCATCAATTAAAGGTGAACACACAGCTAGGAAGATGGGGGTGAAGGGGCTGGAAACACAGGAGGAAAAACAGCCATCTTACACAGAAAGGACAAAGATGCACAGGAAATGCAGGAGAAGACAGGGACAGGCTGGCCTGAGAACTCAGGTGACCAAGAGCACAGGGGGCAAGTCCACACACCTCCACAGCTGATCCACAGAGAAAGAAAGGGAGAGAGATGACCAAGAGACAAAAGCACAAGCCAGAGGAAGACCAGACCGAAGACCCAGAGGAGGACAGCTCTGGGGAGAGACAGGACAGTGACCCTGCGACCCTGCAGCAGGACCCCGGGCGACCCTGCAGCACTGCCAAAAGCTGGGGACACAAAGCCCACCCACTAGGCGGCTGCAGGACAAATGGGGAGAAGAGCCAGCACCAGGTCTAGAGTGACCCCCGCAGGGTCACCACGTGGAGGCGGTGACCGGAGAGGTTGGGCAGCAACGCTGATGTTAGAAACCTCCAAACCTGGTCCAGTGCTTGAAAACTAATCAACACAACCCACCACATCAACAGGTCAGGGAAGAAGAATCCTAACGACTGATGCAGAAAAGTATCTGGCATTCAAAGACCCTCGGCACCACAGGGTCCAGGAACCCCTCAGAGAGGAGGGGAGTGGACAGCACCATCAGCCAGCATCGCCCTGACAGTGAGACACAGGACACGCCTCCCTCCCACTCCTGCTTCTGGACATCGTCCTTGAAGCACCAGTCAGCGAATGAGGAAGAAAAGGGGGAAAAGAGACAAACGGATTGGGACAGAAAAATAAAACATTCTACCTGATAATGACATGACTGTCTATCTAAAAAATTGCAAGGAATCAACCAAAAACTCCTAGATACAGTGAGCTCAAAGAGGTTGCAAAATAGCAGATCAACACACAAAAATCCACCCTATGTCTACAAATTAGCAAGAACATGTAAAAACAACAAAAACACAGTATCATTAACAAGTGCTCCAAATAATAATGGAATACTCACGTATACATCTTAAAAAAAAAAACAAAAGAAACTATAAAAACCTGTACAAATTTTAGGAAAAACAGTAGGAGAAATCTTCGAGACCTCAGGTAGGCAGCATTCTTAGACATGACACCAGCAGTGCCATTCATTCAAAAAGGGAAACACTGGTCCTCTGCATCTCAACCAAACTGAAAGCCGCTCAGTGAAGACCTGATTAACAGGATGAAGAGACAAAGTGCACACCACAAGTCAGAAAAACGAAAAACATCCAAACAGAAAATGGACAAAAGACACAAGCAGACTTTTCACCAAAGGAGAAACATGAGCATGAGAGGGACTCTGGGGCAGTGCCCTGAGATGCAGTTCACCTCCTGCGGGCTTCCTGACCATACTTAGTCCCACTATTGCTTCAGCATGTTCAACAGTCATGTTTTAGAAAGTGGAATAACACACAACACAGAGTACCAGGAGGCATCACACTCACATCTCATGAAAGTCACCTGTGAACATGTTTCCAGGGTATGTTAAGGGCAAAGACAGAAACAGACTGTTTTCCTCACAATGAGAAGCTGTCAGGACACTTCAGAAACACTGGCCTAAGTGGGTAAGGACAGAAATCTGTTGCTTTTCTATACACTAATAATGAACTGTCAGAAAGAAAAAAATCCCATTTTGAATGGCAGGAAAGAATAAAATACCTAGGAATACACTTATCTACAGAGATGAAAGATCTACACTGTAAAAACTACAAAACATTGATGAAGGAAATGTGAAGGTGATATTAAAAAATGGAAAGATATCTTGTGCTCTTTAGTTGGACAAACTAATACTGTTAAGATGACCAGATTACCCAAAGAAATCTACCAATTTAACACAATCTCTATCATAATATCTATGACATTTTCCACAGAACTAAAACAAATAACCCTAAAATTTACACAGAACCACAAATTTTGCCAAATTGCCAAAGCAGTCTTTTTTTTAAAGGCTGCTTTGTGTGGCCTGCAGGAGCATGGTTCTCCAACCAGGGATCACACGTGTGCCCCTTGTCTCGGGAGCACAGAATCTTAACCACTGGATGGTGAGGGAGTTACTGCCAAACCAGCCCTAAGGGGAAGGAACAAAGCTGGAGGAATCATGCTCCCTGACTTGAGACTAGACTATAGAGCTCCGAAAGTCAGAACAGTATGGTGCTGACAGACAGACATTTAGGTCACAGATCAATGTAACAGGACAGAGACCCAAAAAACCTATGGCAAATCAATCTATGACGAAGAATATACATGGAGAAAAGACAGTCTCTTCAATAAGTGGTCCTGGGAAAACTGGTAAAAGATTAAAGATTAGAACATTTCCCCACACCATATACAAAAATAAATTAAAATGGATTAAACACCTAAATGTAAGACTGCAAACCATACAACTCCTAGAAGAAAACACAGGCAGAACTTTCTCTGACGTAAGTCGTAGCAATGTTTTTTTGGATCCATCTCTAAAGGCAAAAGAAATAAAAGCAAAAATAAAGGGTATCTTCAGAAAACTAAGATCATGGCATCTGGTCCCATCACCTCAGGGGAAATAGATGGGGAGACAGTGGAAACAGTGTCAGACTTTATTTTTTTGGGCTCCAAAATCACTGCAGATGGTGACTGCAGCCAAGAAATTAAAAGATGCTTACTTCTTGGAAAATTATGACCAACCTAGATAGCATATTAAAAAGCAGAGACATTACTTTGCCAACAAAGGTCCGTCTAGTCAAAGGCTATGGTTTTTTCAGTGGTCATGTATGGATGAGAGAGTTGGACTGTGAAGAAAGCTGAGCGCCCAGAAATTGATGCTTTTGAACTATGGTGTTGGAGAACACTCTTTAGAGTCCCTTGGACTGCAAGGAGATCCAACCAGTCCATCCCGAAGGAGCTAAGTCCTGGGTGTTCACTGGAAGGACTGATGCTGAAGCTGAAACTCCAATACTTTGGCCACCTCATGCAAAGAGTTGACTCATTGGAAAAGACCCTGATGCTGGGAGGGATTGGGGGAAGGAGGAGAAGGGGACAACAGAGGATGAGATGGCTGGATGGCATCACTGACTCGATGGGCATGAGTTTGAGTAAACTCCGGGAGTTTGTGATGGACAGGGAGGCCTGGCGTGCTGCAATTCATGGGGTCGCAAAGAGTCAGACACGACAGAGCAACTGAACTGAACTGAAGTAAATTTTAAACTTTTGCACAACAAAAGAAATCATAAAAAGGACAACTTACTGAGTGGAAGAAAACACCTGCAGATGATATAACCAAAAGGGGTTAATATCCAAATGATATAAACATGAATCTCCTGGCAGTCCAGTGGTTAGGACTCCACACTTGCACTGCTAAGGGAATAGGTTCAGTCCCTGGTCGAGGAATTAAGATCCCACAAGCCTCATACTGTGGCCATATGTGTGTGTGTATATATATATAGATATATGTATATTACATGTAAATATATATACAACATATAAAGAATTTAGACACTGAAAACATTTTAAAAAAAAATCGGAAAATGGGCAAGAGACCTGAATAGACACTCTTCCAAAGAAGACACACAGACGACCAACAGGCACATGAGAAGATGCTTCACGCTGCTAATGATGAGAGAATGTAAATGAAAACCACAGTGTGGTATCACTTCACACTGTTCAGAATGGCCGTCATTAAAGCATACAAATAACAAACACTGGAGAGAATGTGGAGAAAGAGAGCCCTCCTGCACTGTTGGTGGGAATGTGGACTGGTGTGGCCACGGTGGAGAATAGTATGAGGTTCCTTAAAAAACTAAAGACAGAACTATCATATGACCCAGCAATTCCACTCTGGAATATGTCTGGGAAAAAAACAAAAATACTAATTCAAGATGATACATGCACCCCAATGTTCACAGCAGCACTAGTCAGAATAGCCAAGACTTAGAAAACAACCTAAATGGCCATCTACAGATGAATGGATAAAGAAGATGTGATGTGTATACACGCACACGCACACACACAATGGACTATTACTCAGCCATAAAAAATGAAATTTTGCAGCAACATAGATGGATTTGGAGAGCATTACGCTAAGCCCAGTAGGTCAGACAGGCAAAGACACACACTGCATGGTAACACTTCTGTATGGAATCTAAAACATACAACAGACTGGTGACTAGACTCAAAGATGTCAAGGACAAACCAGCGGTCGGTCACCAGCAAGCAGATGTAAGGCAGAGGGGCAGGAGAGAGGTGTGGACTTAACAGATACAAACTCCTGTGTATAATAGAAATAAGCTGCAAGGATACACTCCATAGCACAGGGAATTATAGACAGTATGTTACAGTAACTGTATTGGAGTCTAATCTATAAAAACACTGAATCACTATCTTGTATACCTGAAACATACATAACAATATGGCAAATCAAGTACACTTCAATGAAGGAAAACAAAGAACCTTAGTTTTGTGACTGGGCAGGAGGGTCTGTGCTGGAGACCCCAGGACCCAGTGACCTCACGGCGGCTTACCCAGGCCCCCAGCCACCCCAGGTTGTCACATGCAGACTGTGGGCAGCAAGACCCAAGTCAGTGGGAGGCTGGACACTGCCTCTGCTGTGATCACTATATCACAACAGGGACATGCTCCACCCCCCCCCCCCCATGACACCCTTGGGTAGATCTTTCATCAGTTTCTAAATTAAGACGTGATGGCAGCTTCACAGGAAACTCGACACTCTTCCAGCCAGTTGGTTTGAAAAGGCCTTAATTGTGACTTTGACGATGGGTTTCCAGCCACGTGACCAGGCAGCCAGGTGGCTTGAGGACTCAGCACCACGATCCTCAAGCGTGGGCAAGGCCCCGGGTCGAGATGAAGACACTGCCTCCACCAACCTAGAGCAGCCTGAACACACACACACACACACACACACACACACCCCTTACAGTCTGGGCCACCAGCCCGGTGTGAAAGCGCTAACACGTCCCCTGTCCTGGCACTTTCCCACAAGGCTCAGATAACAGCCATCACCACTGTGGGAACCAGGCTCCCAGGAGCCCCGAGGCACCTGGCCTACACAAGGTGCCTTCTGAGGAAGAGGAGGGGCTGCCTGCCCAGAGCTGGGGCCTCAGGGGGCCCTCCCACTCTGCATGGCCCTTAATACCTCCCTGTGCCCCCAGGATGGCCTACGCCGCTGGACAAACCAAAGGACAGCTGACAGAAGAGTTCTGTACAAGCCTAACATCCTGGACATAAAGGGACGTCTCCCCAGTCAGGAAACTAGGCAGAGGGACTGACACAGGGCAGAGCACCGAGGCGGGAGGCGCTGGCCCAGCCGCGTGTGGCCGGCGCGTGGGGACCACAGCTGCCCGCTGCCGATGGGGGTGCCATCCGGGCAAGCCCAAGAGGACAACGTGCTGTCTGCCCCTCCTCCTCCGGGGGACCCAGCGCCCACGCACAGGTGACCGAGCAGGGGTCTCTCCGGGGGTCTGGTCCTACAGCCCACGCGCCCCACTGAGGGGGGGGTGCATTCCCGTAGCGCGTCCTCACTGAGGACACGCGTCACCCAGTCCCCCACTCTTCTAGAATTGCTTTTTAAAAAGGCCGTTCACGTCAGCCTGCTGGGCCATGTGCTCTGACAGTGCGCTCGCCCCGTGTGGCCGGCAGCGCCTCAGCTGGTTGTCTGCTAGGCCTGTGTGAACTTGGGAGAATTTTAGGGGAAGACTGCAGGTTGGCCTCTGGGCAAGTCTGGGAGGGTGCCTTGCTTTTTGGTAGCCTTTTTCTACAAAACACTTTGTGTTTTAGGAAGCAGAATGTACCTGGATGCAGTGTTTCCAGCACAGGTAGGTCCCGTCCAGGCTGCTGTGAGTCTGGCAGCAGTGACCCTTCTGACAGAAGGCTGGGCCAGGGTGGCCTTGGCCCCGGGAAAACCTCAGCAGCACATGACAGGGGCAGCAGCCTCAGCGGTGCCCAGCTTGGACAGGTGGACGTGCAGGGCTGCAGGCGTGTCATCGTGGGGCCCAGCGGAGGACGCGTCAGGGGGGTGCTCACACCTGTCCGGTGACATCGTGAGAGATGGTGATGCTGCTGCACTAGGAGGCACTCACAGCTGCATTTCGCGTGTCTCACGGCAGAGGAGCCTTGGAGACCAGTTCACTGGGTCTGGGCTCCCGCTGCAGGCTGAGAACAAAAGCAAGAGGAGGAAGCTTCTTGGCAGGTTTGTCCATGTCACAGGACAGACATGAGCACCCACCTTGCAGTGGGCAGTGCCCCTAGACGCGTCCTCCGCTGGGCCCCATGATGACACCCCTGTACCCTGCACGTCTGTTTGTCCAAGCCAGGCACTGTCAAGGCCACTGCCCCCGTCACGTGCGGCTGAGGTTTTCCTGGGACCAAGGCCACCCTGGCCCAGCCATCTGTCAGACAGGACACTGCTGCCAGACTCATGGTAGCCTGGAAGGGACCTATCTGTGCTGGAAACACTGTGTCCACATACACTCTGCTTCCTAAAACAGAAAGCTTTTTGTAGAAATAGAAAAAGGCTACCAAAAAAAACGATCATCTCTGCTTTCCTTACATTTAAATAATCGGCTGGTAATTTCCCTCTTTTAATAGGAAGGTTTGCCAGGGGGATACATGGAACAAAACAAGCCTAATGAGTTAACAGATAAATCATCCAGAAATAAACCCATAATGAAGCTGCCTCTTTTGCCCCAAAAGTCACCATCAGCCAGCCTTGGGGATGAGGGACCAGGGAGGGACGCAGTGTCCTCAGCTCCCGATGTGTCACCGTGGAACTTGAGCAAGGAGACATCGGCTGACCTCTCAGAGCAACTGCACTGGCCGGGACCTTCTAGACACAGGTCTAGCACCACAGACAGGAGCTGTACGTGCACACCCCAGCCTCAAGCCCTGCTCGTAGTGACCCTGTGCCTTTGTGACACTGGGGGCGTGGCCTATGCCTCCCCCAAGGGCCTGGGGACGGTTCCCGGGCACTGGCACCACTCACTCAGAGCAGAACATGCGCTGACCATGGCAGACGCTCGCCCAGATTCATCTCCTCCCTGGAGAGCCGGCTTTGGCAAAACCCAAGAGAAAGCCACTCCTGGGTGGGGCAGCTGAGTTCCCAGAGAAAGAGAGTGATTGTCCCTCAGTGAGAGGGCACTGGGAATGCAGGGAAAGTGCATTAGCCCCAACAGCCCACTTTCTGTGGGAGAGGGGCCACGTGCACGACGGCTGCAAACTGCAAACAAAGCGTGTCCACAACTCAGTGAGCGGCTGGGAGCACCCGGCACATGGAGCATCCACAGTGGACCCTGCAGGTCACGAAGAGCTGTCTCGACGGGTTGAGTCCCAGGTGAGCACACTTATGCTGCACACCTAAAACTTGTGTGTTTACAAGAGAAGAGCTCCACATTTCCCTCCAGGAGACACTGGAAGGGGCTGAATGGCAGACCCAAAGGTCTCTCCACCCGGCACTTGTAAGCGCAACCTGACTGGGCAAGAGGGAACCAAGTGAGGGTCTCAAGGGCTCTGAGCAGACCCTCCCCCCAGCACAGGTGTCCTGGTGAGAGAAAGGGGATGGTGCTGTGGCCACAACCCAGGGATCTGGGGATGGCCGGGGCCTCTGCCAGGCTTGGCGAGGGGCGTCCCACCAGCACCCCCACCCTGAAGAACTGAGGACGTGCTTGTGCCGCCCCTGCTGCCTGCTGCCTGGTGCCTTACTGTGGCCCTAGGGACTGACACAATATCTGTGCAAGAGCAACCGGCCGGCCGCTCACTCCCCAGGCTTCTCCCCGCGTCCTGGCACTGCGGCCCCTCAGACCCCTGGCTTCAGGGTCACCTCCACCTGAAGAAGGCCCCAGGCCTGGCTCTCTGGCTGCTCCCCTCGCCCAGGGAAAGGGACTCTGACCGTGGCTAGTCCGAGCCAGGGAGTGGTCATCACAGAACCTGGGGTTTGTTCACAGCAAATTAACAACATTCTCAGTTTAGCCCAAAGCTTCAAGAAGCTGGTCATTTGAAAAGACCCTGATGCTGGGAATGATTGAAGGCAGGAGGAAAAGGGGGCGACAGAGGATGAGATGATTGGATGGCATCACCGACTCAATGGACATGAGTTTGAGTAAACTCGGGGAGTTGGTGAAGGACAGGGAAGCCCGGCATGCTGCAGTCCATGGGGTCACAAAGAGTCAGACACAACTAAGCGACTGAACTGAACTGAAGAGGCTGGTGGGCACTTACTGCTCCCTCCCTGGAGAAAACGGACGGCTGGGAGGGGACCCAGCAGGGACTGCTGACAGCCCTCGCATTGCCAGTGCACGCTTTCCTCCCCACCAGACCCTCCCTGGAGTCACCAGCATGTCAATACCTGTAAATAGTGGTCCTAGTACCTCTTAGGTGGCAAAGCCTGAGGTATTTCCCCTGGCCCTATGAGAAAAAGACGGTTAATCCTGTGCCAGCCCAAGGCTCTGACAGACACTGAAGGGCAGGTCACAGCTGCTCTGAGGTCTGAGACGGAAAGGCAGAGACCGCTGGGTAAGAAAGCAGCAGTTACAAAGATAGTAGGATCTCGTTTTTGCTAAAATCCAAGAGGTAATAATAAAATATAATTAATTCACAAAGCAAGAATCCAGAAAAGCAAGTAACACAGGGATCCCAGCGGGAATGTGTTTCTGATCTTATTTGTATTTTATAATCTTCCACTATGCACATACAGTGCCTCTGTCATCCCGTTAACAGAATCAAGCTGATGGAACTGCAAACTGCCTCCATAAACCTCATTTAAGATTCTGTGTTTTACTAATCATTTTACCTGTATAATATGGAGAAACTCTACAAGGTTGGCCCTAGGACAGTTATTTCACAGGCACTGTGGGAATGAGTGTCCCAAGTGAGCAAGTGAAAAGCTCAGAGAGTCCAGAGTAGAACCATGTCCCACCCAGAAACCCTTCCAGGCCAGGAAGCTGGAGGCTTCAAGGGGACTCTGCCTGTCACAAGTCCCATTCAGGTAAGACAGGGACAGGAGGTGAGGTCTAAGCACTGCAGTGAGAGCTGGAACTGGGTCATGAAGGGACCTGGGGGCTCCTCTGGACACAAGCCAGGGTGTGCCAAATGGCCAGCTTGGTTCAAACCGTAGCACCTGCCAATTAAAAACAAAACACAGGTACTTCCTTGGTGGGCCAGCAACTCCGCGCTCCCTATGCAGGAGGCTGGGGTTCAGTCCCTGGTCAGGGAACCAGATCCCACATGCTGCAACTAAAACTTCCTTCAAGCTGCAACTAAGACCTGGTGCAACCAAAAGGAATGAATAAATAAATATTAAAAAAAAAAAAGATCACAAAAAACCTAAGAAACTTTAAAAAAATTACAGGCTGGGCGAGCCAGTCAACAGCAGCAACTGAGGTCAATTCTGCATCCTCAAAGCCCACAGCACCACTGTCTGACGCACATGTTCAGAGTGTTGAGGTTTAGTTCTTTTCCAAACCATTCCAGGAATCTGGAGGGCTGTAAACATGTTTAAATCCAGTTGGTTCCTTTTGTGATTTCCTCACAGGAAGGATTATCTACCCTTGTCATCTTACAATAAAGTAGCAATGCAGAAGCAAACAGAAAAGTATGAGGAGTAATTAAAGAAACACTGATGCATCCATCGTCTGTTCATTTTGCCATATTTGGTCTGGAATGTATTATATAAAATAATACATGTGTAGCTGCAGCCCCGATGAATCCTGCTGTTTCCTCCTCTCTGAAGATTCTGGATTCCGAGGCTAATCCTCACCATACACGTCTTCACACTCGTGCTACACACAGTGTGTACACTGTCAGCCTCTACACACGACACGTGGTTTTCTTACAGGAAACAGGCTGCGCAGATTCTCATATACCTTTGCCCTCCAGAATGCTCTGGGGATTCATCCAGGCTTCTGTTAAATGTAGTTCTACTTTATTATGACTGCAGTGTGGTGTTTATTTTCTCTTGTTGACTGGCATTTGTGTTGTTTCAACTCTGGCAATACAAACAGTGCTACAGTGAACACCTGTCTACACTTCTGTACCCGTATACCGAAAAGTTTAAGGCTTACCACTAGAAATCAGACTACAAGAAACTAAGTCCTTGTAAAAACCTGACACAGGACTTAACTGGTAGCTCCGTGGTAAAGAATTTGCCTGCCAGTGCAGGCGACACGGGTTTGATCCCTGATCCAGGAAGACCCCACATGGCGCCTGGTAGTTACCAAACTAAGCCCATGTGCCACAACTACTAAGCCTATGCTCTAGAGCCCGGGAGTCACAACTACTGAAGCCTGCAAGCCCTAAAGCCTGTGCTCCACAATGTAAGAAGTCACTGCAATGAGAAGGCTGAGCACTGCAACTTAGCCCCCACTCATCACAACTAAAGAAAAGCCCGTGCAGCAACCACGACCCAGCACAGTTAATAAATTTTTTTAAAAACCTGATGCAGCTTCACACTGGCACAGTCATTCACACCACTCTCTCTATCACTTCTGGTGGTGGCATATGTCTTCAGTTGTAAAACTATCAAGAGATGTTGACTGAGAAAGAGGAAAAGGAATTCTGCATGTAAGAGAGTCTTCTGTGGAATAAGACCAGGTTCTACCCAAAGTCACTAATCAGGAACTTTCATCTAAACAGAAACTGAATTTGAAGTTCTGAGACAAAGTTCAAGGGCAGCAGAGGTGACAGCACAAGGGTCGGGGAGCCCTGAGGCCCCAGAAACTCTGAAGGAACAGAGACAGTCCATTCCCAGCTTTACCCCAGTCCTCAGAGGGGTCAGGACCCAAACAAGGTTGATGGTTTTCTGTTCCTGGAAGTGCACAGCGAAGTGGCAGGTGAATAGGAGAAGGCCCCGAATGAAACACAAGTATACCTGTGCAAACAACCTTCAGAGAGATGGAATGGAGAGCATCGCTATAATATACATGACTTCAGGCTCCTTTAACCCAGGGGAAAAACCTGTAAATCATAACCCAAGTCATGACTAAAGTTGCTTATATGCAATATTTTTAAATGTTTAAATGGCTATTTCCACTGACAAACACATGAAGCCCAAGTCACTTGTGTGTTTCTAAGAAGGTCGGCTGAAAACAACCAGAGGCAACATGGGTCCCCTTCTCTCCATGGGAAACGTATCACAGGATTTTTTTTTTCAAGTTACCAGGGAAAGCAGTCAAGCCATCAAGCTACAAGGGGGCAGCCTGTGGACCTCTTAGTGGACAGACCCCGCCAGGCAGCCCCTCCCAGCAGGACTGTGTGGGCAATGAGATGAGGCTCGTCACCTTGGCAACAGCTCTAAACATATGTGCAGTGACACCAGATGATTCCTGAAAGCTGTAAATAGAGGATAATGTCACAAAAATTCCAGATTAAAGGAGCACCCATCCCCTCCCCTTATTACCCTGTCCACGGTTTAAATCCCACTGGTACCAGTGAAAGCAATTCCATGTATGCAAACGTGTTTCCAATCCCCAAACACTGCAAAATTATATACCTGCAGAAGCAAAGTAAGGCCCCTGGATGAACCATGTTTGTGCAAACTCGTGTACGGACATCAAGTGGCCACGAGACGGCAGCCTCGTGGCACAGGGCGAGAGCCACCTCAGAGGCGTCTAGTCTTCCTTCCCACACATCACCTGAGCCTCCCCAGGCCCGTGGGTCCAAGGTTCCCAGGACTGGCTCCCCATCCAGCTTCACAGGCAACCAGGAAGTCCCAGGAGAGAGGGAGGGTGGCAGCCACAGCCTGAGGAGCCAGCCTGAGGGAGGGCCCAGCCAGACCGTCTAAGGTTCGAGCCTCAGAACCCAGTTCCAACTTCATTTGGAAAACAGAGTCCATTTCATCTTTGGAGAGTTTGAGACCTTGGAGCCAAACGATTCAGTCCAGGATAAACCAGCAGTATAAATAGGGGAGCTCCTGACAGGCTTGCAGAGAGATGGCCCAACATGAACCAAACAGCACAGAAGGGAAGCAGGCGTGCCCTGGTGCAACTCCAGCACCGTCTCCGTGGATCGGAAGCGTCTGCCCTGTCCCCTTCGGTCTTCCAGTCTGTGATGTGGAGAAGAGAAACACACTTTCCTCCTATCTTCTTCCTACCATATTTTTAAACCACTGTACAGAAAACAAGGCAAATAAACCCCTGGATCATGAGCTCACATTTTTAAGAGGAAAAAACAAACTTGATATTTCATGTTGCAAAATCTATTTACGGGCCCTACAGATACACTTCTCAGTACAGTCATCATTAGAATCAAATACTAAATATTTCCAGGAAGAAAACAAGTGTATGTTAAAAATGTTCTGAGAAATTGTTTTTATAGAATAACCAAACTTTCATTTATTCAGTGTCTTCTTCAGTAACCCCTCCACATGGCAAAGGGCGGAAGGCAGAGGGGAGGTGTGGACAGGGGCCTGGGCAGGTCCTGGACTCAGGAGGGCCTCCAGCCACAACCACTCACAAACCTAACTTCCTGAACAGACATATAAACCAACAGCTATAAACTCCAGTGCTTTGTTTTAAAGATTCAGCTATTTAAACTGCATCTGTGGCAGATTCTTTCAAAGCATGTATCAACTCAGATTGCCTTCTGTGTGATCCCCTGTATGTCACAGTACACAGGTGTTCCCAGGCACACGAGGCTGGCATGGCGCGCGGGGAGCACAACAGGCAAGCCCCATGTCTCCTGTTAACAACCTGCTCCAGAGAGAGGACCTGGTCCCGAGTCCACTCCAGGGAGGAAACACACGTGAGTGAGGGTGCGTCCGGCA
The DNA here is from genome assembly GCF_033118175.1 of Dama dama. NCBI lineage: Eukaryota > Metazoa > Chordata > Mammalia > Artiodactyla > Cervidae > Dama > Dama dama. Next base: position 20,408,325 of record NC_083684.1, read on the forward strand.
CCAGGTTCACTGCCAACACTCACTGCTCTTGCTTCCTGGTGTTCACACAAGTGCCTTGGGCCCTGAGAGAGAATCCCAGGACCATGGAAGGCTCCCTCCCCTGTTCTGGCTCCAAACCTGATGGAGTAGAGAGAGTGAAGGCCTGCATGACAGGCTGCTTCAGGCCAGGGCTTCAGAAAGTTGGGCCCCTCACTGCCTACGGGGTTGCTGCGGCCACGGCACACACTTCATGCTCACAGGCTGAAGTGAGCAAGCCATTCAACCCGCCGCTCCATCTCCCTATCTATAAATGAGGACAAGCATCACTGCCCTGTGAAGCCACATGGACCCAGGCAAGTGCCCAGGACCCAAAGCAACTGTCAGCAATGACAGCGCCCACTCCTCAGGGAGCCTGTGGGGCTTAACGATCCATTTCAATTGCATTTGCACGGAGCTGTATTCTCAAGTGTTATTTTATTTACAGCCCCTGACGAGTCTCAGCTGAACAGATGGTACTGTCTGGGCTCAGGTAATCGCGGGGGTACTGACCAGGCTTCTGTGCAGGGAGGGCATCCAAGGACCAGCTCTCAGGACCATGGCCACTAGGTCAGCAGCTCCAAGTGAACCGACCAACACAGACTTGAGAGGATAAAATAATTCCATCTTTCAAAATTACACTGAATCGAGGAGTCAGGGACAAACGCAGGCACTCCTCTGCAGCCTGGAGAAGGCGTCTGGGAGTAGGAGAACCAGGGGCGAGAGCGAGGCTTGCGTCGCAGGCAGGCAGGAGCCTGGCCAAGGCCTCAAGGTCAGGGCCGGCTCTCCACTCTCTTCACCTTCAGCAAACACTCAAGTGCACTTCTCTGGTTTCATTATGAAGCTTCAGTAAAGAAGATCATTCAGAAGAAGTGAAAGTTGCAGGTGAAAATATATAAACACATACACAGCACAGTGGAAATGAGATGAGAACTGTGAGGAAAGGCGAGTGGGCTATATATCCTAGGTGGGTCAAAGAGTCAAGGGGTCATTTCCCCATATCTCAACTGAACTTCTTCAGAGCCATACAGGTTTCAAAATCTTCAAAAGCCATACAGCCACCAGGAAACCAAGAGAAAGGCTGGTTTGTCACACATCACTAACTTACAAGGTGACCACGAAAATGTATAATTCCCAAACTTGTAGAGAAAAAAACTAAAAAGGCAAAATAGGAAAGAAAAAAGAAACGGAAGTCAAGTGTGACAATGTGACAGAACTAAATGTTTATTAAGTACAAAAGTGAGAGGACCGAGAAACAGCTGAAAGACGAAGTATGTCAGACGAATGGAAAATGCATCCACCTAGCTCAGAATGAGCAAGGAACGTCGAAAATGTAACAACCCAGGAAGATTTCAAGAGGATAGAAAAGATACTGGGTTAACCAGCAAGCAGAGAGGACACAACCAGAGAGGAAGTAGCCACCTCTGCAGAGCAGAGGCTCGCTTCAGGAGACGGGAGGATGCCTTGGAGTCAAGAGCAAACCCTGATACAATGCCAGAACAGACACTACAGCACCCTGCAGGAGCTGATGGGCCATGGACGCCAGCCCAGCAAACATCAGAACACAGTAGCCAGTCTGACCCGAAGAGCACACACAACACTCCAGCCACTCATCGCACAATGAATGCCCTTGCTTTTCAAAGACACGGGACAAGCAGTCATGAAAACGGTCCACACCAGGCCCACAGAGCAAGTCTAACAAACCTGAAAGGACTGACCTCTTAACACCGGAGTGCAGCGTACTAGGGTGGAGAGACCACAGACATCCTAAGTCTGAGAACTAAGAACAAGGGTCAGAAAGAGAGGAAACTACACTGGGAATTAAGTCTTTAAAACCGGGGATGACAAAATGCTACACAGTTAACTGGGAGACGCCGATAACAGTGATTCTTAGAGAAAAAAAAAGATAAAATTAAGTGTTTACTTCCAAAAAATATCTCAATAAAGAGGCTTTTCAAATCAGACTATATCTAACAGTGTGGAAGAAAAGTGATGAAGGTAGTAACACAAAACCAATAAAAAACAGACATGTAACAGAGTCTAAACAAAGTCAAAAGTGGACTTTCACTTTAATGACCCATAAAAACAGGCAAGCTGAAAGGCACAGCCAAGGCACTAATGCAGAAGGGCAGAGGCAGAGAAGGAGGGCTTGGTGGGCGGGGCGGGAACTGTGTCAGGGAAAGGCCGGGGGTGGGGCGGATGTTGGACCCTGCACCCTGGAGGCCTCCCCATGGTCCCACAGTAGTCGAGACAGAGCTCGCTGACACATAGGCAACAATCACCGACTGTAAAGACAGGACTATACAATTAATAAATACATATTACATGCTCGTCAGCCAGGGTTCCATCAGAAACACAGATATGCGTATTAAGAGGTTTATTGCAAGGAATCAGCTCCCAGGGCGTGAGTGCAGCCCCGAGCAGGAGCCTTCCCCCAGATGCAGTCAGGCCACTCCTTCACCCCAGCCACTGAGCACTGAGCACAGGGCTGCCTACACAGCTGCCAACATTCCACAGCAGTGCCGAGGCCAGTGCAGGAACACATGGACCCTGCAGCCTTACCGGCACAACACATGCACTGCTGTTGTCTGCTGCTGTGCAGTCACTCAGTCGTATTCAACTCTGCAGCCCCATGGACCGCAGCACACCAGGCTTCCCTGTCCTTCACCGTCTCCCGGAGTTTGCTCAAACCCACGTCCATTGAGTCAATGATGCCATCCACCATCTCATCCTCTGTCACCCCCTTCTTCTCCTGCCTTCTATCTTCCCCAGCATCAGGGTCTTTTCTAACGAGTCGGCTCTTCTCATCAGGTGGCCAAGGTATTGGAGCTTCAGTTTCAGCATCAGTCCTTCCAATGAATATTCAGGACTGATTTCCTTTAGGGATGACTGGTTGGATCTCCTTGTAGTCCAAGGGACTCTCAAGAGTTTTCTCCAACACCACAGCTCAAAAGCATCAATTCCTCAGCGCTCAGCCTTCTTTATAGTCCAACTCTCACATCCATACATGACTACTGGAAAAACCATAGCTTTGACTAGACGGACCTTGGTCTGCAAAGTGATGTCTCTGCTTTTTAATATGCTGTCTAGGCTTGTCATAGCTTTTCTTTCAAGAAGCAAGCGTTTTTTAATTTCCTGGCTGCAGTCACCATCTGCAGTGATTTTGGAGCCAAGAAAATAAAGTCTGTCACTGTTTCTATTGTTTCCCCATCTATTTGCCATAAAGTGATGGGACCGGATGCCATGATCTTTGTTTTTTGAATGCTGAGTTTTAAGCCAACTTTTTCACTCTCCTCTTTCACTTTCATCAAGAGGTTCTTTAGTTCCTCTTAGTTTTTTGCCATAAGGGTGGTGTCATCTGCCTATCTGAGGTTATTAATATTTCTCCCAGCATATCTTGATTCCAGCTTGTGCTTCATCCAGCCTGGCATTTCTCATGATATACTCTGCATATGCTAAATAAGCAGGGTGACAATATACAGCCTTGATGTACTCCTTTCCCAAATGTGAACCAGTCTATTGTTCCATGGCCAGTATTAACTGTTACTTCTTGACCTGCATACAGGTTTCGCAAGAAGCAGGTAAGATGGTCTGGTATTCCCATCTCTGTAGGAGGTTTTCCATAGATTGTTGGGAACCACACAGTCAAAGGCTTTAGTGTAGTCAATGAAGCAGATGTTTTTCTGGAATTCTGTTGCTTTTTCTATGATCCAACTGACGTTGGCAATTTGATCTCTGGTTCCTCTGCCTTTTCTAAATCCAGCTTGAACATCTCAAAGTTCTTACTTCACGTACTGTTGAAGCCTAGCTTGGAGAATTTTGAGCATTACTTTGCTAGCATGTGAAATTGAGTGCAACTGTGCAGTAGTTTGAGCATTCTTTGGCATTGCCTTTCTTTGGGACTGGAATGAAAACTGACCTTTTCCAGCCCTGTGGCCACTGCTGAGTTTTCCAAATTTGCTGGCATATTGTGTGCAGCACTTTTACAGCATCATCTTTTCAGATTTGAAATAGTTCAGCTGGATTTCCATCACCTCCACTAGCTTTGTTCATAGTGATGCTTCCTAAGGCCCACTTGACTGCACACTCCAAGATGTCTGTCTCTAGGTGAGTAATCACACCTTCACTTTAAGATCTTTTTGTATAGCTCATTAAGATCTTTTTTGTACAGTTCATCTGTGTATTCCTGCCACCTCTTCTTAACCTCCTCTACTTCTATTAGGTCCACACCTTTTCTGTCCTTTATTGTGCCCATCTCTGCATGTATGCCCATGTGTAAACACACACACACACACAAGCTCTCTTCTCCAGATGATGAAAATATGGTATTTTATCATTCCTTATTACTATTTCCTAATTTTCCACAATGCAGAAGCAGAGTATTGCTTCAGCAGTAAGGTTATGTTTAAGAAGAGAACAAAAGAGGTGCCTACAGCAGCCCACTTTCACCTGGTGTCAGGAAAGGACTCAGCCGGGCTATTCACAGGTAAGTGCATCCAGCCATGGCAGGGCTCCCAGCTGCTCAGCAGATGGAAGGAGGCCTTCTGAACTTGGCATGAAGGGGTATGGGGTTTTGTCACTTTCTTTTCTTTGCATCTTTCAAGATGATCTCCCAGTTTTTCTTTTTCAGGTGTCAGTCTGGCGTGTTACGGTGATTGATTTTTGAATGTTAAATCCAATGTGAGCTTCTGAGGTAAATCCTACCTGCATTACTATCCTTTTAAATTGCTAATCTACTTTGCTTCAAAGTCAGGGTCTTTACAGCCACATTCATGTGAGAACTGGCTTGTGGCTTTTTCAGCACGACCTTCTCTGATTACAGAAACCAGGTAACCCTGCCTCAAGGACAGAGGGGAAGCCTGTGTATGACGGACGCTCCCCGCTCTTTAAGGGATGGTAGAAATCACCAGTGAGGACACCAGGGACTGAAGGCTTCTTTGTGTCAAGATCTTAATTAAAAATTCAATTTCGTTAACAGACACAGGGTTACTCAGGGGATCCATCGCTTCTTCAGTGAACTTAGGGAATTTGTGTCTTTTAAGGAATTCGTCCAAATTTATTGGCATAAAAGTGTTCATATGCCAGTTGAACTGTTGTTTCCAGAACAACACTGCAGATTCAAGTGTCAGTTCTGTGAAAAAGGTACGGTGCAATTTTGGGGATCCCCCTAAAAGGACATGGTGGTGCAATGGTTGAGACTCCACTCTCCCAACACAGGGGCCCAGGTCCCATCCCTGGCCAGGACACTAGATCCCACATGCTGCAACCGAAGATCCTGCGAGGCCACAACTAAGACCCAGTGCAGTCAAGTGATTTTTTTTTTTTTTTTAAAGGACATCACACATAATAGATGTCAACAGAAGCCAGGCTGTTGCCTCCAAGGGCTGATCCCAGGCCCTTCAGCCATCACCTCCAAAGCCCAGGACCTGCTATTGGCAGGGGTGGCTCCTGGACCTGTGGTGCACTGCTGGGAGAACGTAAGGCGCCACAGCCACTGGGCAGGGCCATAAAAAGCCCAACTCCTAATTACCATGTGACCCCACAGGTCCACTCCTGAGCACACACCCTCCCTGCAAATGAGAGCAGGGTTCCAGAGAGTTATTTGCTCTCATATTCACAGCAGCGTTACTCATAAGAGTCAGAACATGGACACAACCCAAGTGTCCATCAACAAATGAATGGATGACAAAATGTGGTTTATCTATACAATAGAATATTCATCATTCAGCCTTAAAAAGGAAGGAAATCCTGCAATATGCTACCACACAGGATTTTGAGGAACAGAACATTGAGGACATTATGCTCAGTAGGCAGCCAGTCACAGAAAGACAAATACTGTAAGATTCCACGGATATGAGGTCCTTGGAAGAGTCAAAGCCACAGAGAGACACAGTAGACGGGATGACAAAGGGCTGTTTGTAACCCTGGCATCACAGTCCCTCCCAGCCCGCCTCCTTCCTCGGCAGGATGGCCCTTCTCCCTGGACAAGGAGGAGCACAAAGAGGTTCTCCTGAAGGTGACCCCTGCAAGGGAGCCAGGAAGGGGCTGCCCCCGTGAGCCCCTCTGGACTCCGGTATGGGGAGTGCCCGCAGATGCTCCTGTGCTGGGATTGGGGTGGGGGGAGCGGGGGTGACAGAGCCAGGAGCAAGCTGGGTGCTCTGGGTGAAGGAAGGGCCTTGGGGAGGGGCTGACGACACCCCGCCCTCCCCCAGCACACCTCCTCTGCTCCATTCTTTCTGTGAAGAACGCTGGGCTGAGAGCAAGGAGAAGCAGCAAGCCCTTGACAACACGAGTCAGGCATAATTACTCTGCTGACTGCTGACATCTGGTCCTTTTCCTTCTGTGAGGCCACACCCATGTCTCACAACCACAGCCCCCAGGCTCCTCCAGGGGCATGTGGTGCAGGGACCTCCTCACACGCCACCAGCAACAAGCACATCCACAAACTTGGGTCCCAAAGACCCCTCCACACCCCCACACACACCCTCACACAAACCCTACACACACCCTCACATAAACACAACCCACCCACAACCCACCCACTCCACACACATACCCACACCCTGCTGCCAGTTTTAATGAAGGAGAGACTGTGGGTCTAGCTGCAACTTCCAGCCCCACCTCACAGGTCCCTGTGAACAGCGGGGCTGCAGCCTCTGGGCTCTTGCCCACGTCACAGGGGCTTCACACCCACATCCACTCCCCGTGTCTACACGTGTGCAGATCAGTGGCAACACAGGCAGCAAGCAGTGCACATGTGCCTCGATCCTGGGACCAGGTTTCCAGGCCAGGCTGGCACTGAGCCCTGGTAGCAACTTGGGTGAGACCTTTCCCTCACGGCCCTCCCCATGGGCCTCCCACAGAGGGGAGTTCAACCAAGTGGGTGTTCTGTGCAGAAAGGTCAGAGAGCAGCAGCTTGAGGTTCAGCTCTGCTGTGTGACCAGTGGGGGCCTCTGTGGACATTCTCTGAACTTTGTTTCTCAAAGCAAGAGCAGCTAGGCCCAGAGGCTTCTGTGCTGAGGATAGGCCCCACACACACTCGCTCCACACAGGTCTCAGAAGGTGATGCTCTGAAAGCCCAAAAAGTGAAGAAGAAAGGATGCCTTGAACACAGAGAACCAGACCACCTGACACCTAGGCATCTTTCTGATGAATCACCATAACTACTGTGACACAGGGCGCTGCCTGCAGCCAACTTAACAACCGTCAAAAGTGCTAGACTTTCCGTTTGTGCGCTGAGGAGCCAAGCAGAACAGAGGAAAACAATTAATCCACCAAGAACTCTAAGTGGAGTGAAAAATTTCAGGATAATAATTAAAAAAAAAAAAAAAATCAAATGTCAACCAACTGAACAGGGCTCTTGGTCTGCCCTGAAAACTGAACGTGGGGTTAGGGGGCCGCTGGGCTGGAGAGACGCGGCCTGGATGCGGCCAGCCGTGCCCGATGCCCAGCCTTAGCGGCTGCTACACAGTGCTAACCCAGGTCCCGGTGATGTGCGGTGCATGCCCTCGCGCTTACAGAAGTGGGAACCGAGGCGGAGGGCAAACGAGGTACCAGCTCCATTCACGTCATTGTTTTCATCAAAGATTCTTATAAACAGAAAAACAAAAAATTTAGAAGGAAATGACCTGCTACAGACACTTGCCATTTCAATTTCCTCATCGCTCAAAAATAAACACTTTCATCTTTATTCACCAAACACTCCATTTTCTGCATCTCCAAACTACTCAATTCAGGTCCAAAGATAAATGGGTATATAAAAAGCACCTCCTTTCTACCAAGCAATTCACTGTGAAGAGATGGTTATTTCTGGCCCCCAGGTACAGAATACCAATACGATTTTAACTCCTTTGCTCCCAGGTTGGCTAAGCCACAGGCTCCTCCAGAGCCCCTGGTGGCTACACCTGTGTTCTTGGGGGCCCCAGAGGGGGGTGCTCTGGCTGGTAGACAGTCACCATGTGCACGGGAAGCCATAGCCACCTCTGCTGAAAAGCAACAACCCAGAGCACACAGGCTCACGGGCCAAGAGAAGACACACAGGCACCGCTGAGTGCACTTGCCAGTCTCCACATGAATGACCCACACGAGGCCTGGTGTCTAAAGGAGGAGAGAGGCTGAGTGGGTCTTGCCTGAAATATAGCCCTGGTAACAAACATCATGCCAGACACGGCTCCAACAGGTCCCAGGGCCCAACCCTGAGAGGAGAGCAAGTTACTGACCCACACGGCTGCACAAGCCTGGGTGACCGAGGGAGTGCTGCAGGAAGAAACCACAACACCCCTGGGCGGGCAGCCCAAAGGGGCAGCGGCCCTCCTGTGACCTGCCCCTCAATCGTTCGCCACCAACAAAGAGCCACGCGGGACAAGCATTCTGTCCAAAAACCATGTGAGGCGACTCCATGGGATAGCCCACTCCCAGCTCTCACAAGCAGGCGGACTTGCTCCTGCACCAAGGCCCACGGGGCAGTCACATGGGGGAGTCAGCGCACAGCCCGGCCCGCCACCCCTCCGTCGCAGACACGTGCCCATCGCAGTCGCCTCACCTCTAGGGTCTGCATTGGCAGCTGGTTCCACGTGAAGAAGCCTCGGGACACGTCTAGAAGGAGACTTTCGTGCAAAGGGGAAGCCACACCTCAATCAGACCTGCAGAGCTGGACTGTCAAGTGCCCAACAGGGATGTGCTGCAGCGCTGCCAGCAGGCCCCGAGTGAGGCCCCAGTTCCAGAGCAGGGGCCCAGGGCCTGCCTAGAGCCCAGAGCCCTGTCCACAGGCTCATCAGGACACACGAACCACAGCACCAAACCTTCAGAATTCTCCTCACAAGAAATGAATGTCCCGTGACTACTCAGATCCTGCCTGGAGAGTATCTGTTGGTGGACATGTTTGTGTATACACACACACATAGACACACACCCCAGAGTTACTCACTTCACCATCCAGTGTTGGTGAACATCTTCAGCCCCAGGAATGAATGTCAGGCGGGTGGTAGATGGCTGGGCCTGGCATGGCTCACCCGCTGGGTGACACAGCACAGCCAGGCCAGCTCTCTGGGCCGTGGCCACCCAGCGTTGTTCAGACCATGTCTGCTTTCTCCCCCTAGACCACTGGGGACCCTTCGAGTCCAGGTGCCGTGTGGCCATACTGTGGAGGCCAGGAAGGCAGCAGGGGGCAGAGACCCCTGCTCAGACCCACCTCCTCCTTCCCCGGAGCCCAGGAAGCCAAGGTAGACGCGTCAGACTGTGCCCAGTGCAGGGGCCAAGGCGGAGCTGAAAGCAATCATTACTGCAGCCTCCACTGCACCAGGCTCTCCAGAGCTAGAGATCAACAGTCTGTCCTGGCCTTATAGCCTAACCCAAAAATAAAACTGCAGTTTTTAAAACACAAGGTCATTTATTTATTCAAACTATGCTCTGTCAAATAACTTTTTTGTCTGGATTTTCAACTTTCATACCACTGTCAATTATCTTAAAACAGTTAATGTTATTTTTGTTCACTTGCTAAGTCAAGTCCAACTTTTTGCAACCCCAAGGACTGCAGCATGCCAGGCTTCCCTGTCCTTCACCATCTCCCAGAGCTTACTCAAACTCATGTCCATTGAGTCAGCGATGCCATCCAACCATCTCGTTCTCTGTCGTCCCCTTCTCTTCTCACCTTCAATCTTCCCAACAATCTTTTCCACTGAGTCGGCTCTTCACATCAGGTGGCCAAAGTATTGGAGTTCAGCATCAGTCCTTCCAGTGAATATTCAGGGTTGATTTCCTTTAGGATTGACTGGTTTGAACTCCTTGCTGCCCAAGGGACTCTCAAGAGTCTTCTCCAGCACCACAGTTCAAAAGCATCAATTCTTCAGTGCTCAGCGGTCCTTATGGTCCAACTCTCACAACCATACACAACTACTGGAAAAACCATAGCTTTGACTAGATGGAGTTTTGTCAGCAAAGTAATGTCTCTGCTTTTTAATACATTATCTAGGTTTGTCATAGCTTTTCTTCCAAGGACTCAGGCCCCCAACCCCTCACAACACAGTCCAATTGCTGGGCTCAGGGCTTGAGACAGGAAGAGAGGTGAGGCAGGCTCTGTCTTCATTGTAAAAAATTTGGATAGTATTGATACACTAAAAGAAAACTAAAGACAAATCCCCCACCTTCCAGTCTCCAGTGAAACACTGAATCAGTATTTCCCCCTCTCCACTTAAGATTACAAGTGTTACTCAAGAGCAGCCTTCCCTAAAGTAACACAGAAACACGTGGTTGAGTCCCCAGATCTGCAGGGCTTCCCACTAACCTGTACAATTGCCAGGACTGGTCATCAGGCCCTATCTCCACCACTGCTCTGTGCAGGAACAGAACAGTGGGAAGCAACATGTTACGTCCCAGGCTGTGGGGCGCACTCTCTTCACCTAGAATACCACCTCAGGAAACAGTCCCTCTCAAGCCCTGTCCCCCTCCTCGGACCACCACTGCCTGGTTCTCCAGGAGCCTCCTGCCACTTGGAAATGCCCACCTGTGACCTAAGGCAGAAGAAGATGCCCCAGTGCTGACTAAGGTCCAGACAGGCGTGAGAACCAAGGTCACCTGGGGTAGGAGTGGGAGGAACCACGGAGGAGAGGATGAGCCTGTGTATGAAAGTTCCAACAGGACAGAAACCTGCCAGGAGTCAGCCCTGAGGGAGCATGGACATCCAACCTCAGCTGGAACAGTGGGGACAGGCCCTTCCTGAGGCTGCTTCCTGTCTGACTTCAGGCCTCCTCATCACACTGTGTGGACACCTGCCATTTAACATGTGTCTGCAGTGACAGAGCTGTGCCAGGGCAGCGCAGCCTGCAGGCAGCAGCGGGAGCCCAGGGCCCCACACAGCCAGGCACAGCGGGGGGACAGCCCATGACAAGAGTCAAGAGGCAGACACCAAGTGCACACATGCGGGCCCCACTGACCCTGGAGAGGCCTCCCCCCACCGCGCCCACAAGGGGAGGTGATGGTGCTCACACTCACCACAGAGGGAGGCGCTCTAAGACCCACAGGTGAGATAAAGAACCTACAACACCTCACCTGTCCTGAGTCCTGAACTCCCCTGGAAGGAGAACATTCCCTAAGCTGAAGCCTGGCCCAGACTCCACCCTCAGGCCCTGCGACGGGGGCATGCCAAAGGGACTGGCCAGCTGCTTGACACGCCTGCAAGTCTAGCCCTGAGCCAAACCCAGAGCCTGCCTGGAGGGTAAGGGAATTACTAGCCACAGCCTGCTCACCCAGACAGGTCAAGCACATCTCAGGAAGCAGGTGAGACCCATCTGCAACCTCCCCCCGTTGTGCGGAGGAGCCACCTGCCCTGAAGTTGTTCTGAGACAAAGGCGTGTGCCTTAGCTCCCATACGGACACTGATCCAGAGCACAAGAGCGATCAACACACACGCAGAGCTGAGAGGGAGACCATGAGAGGCAGCTGGTGCAGAGAGGCAGGTGTGGTAGAGGAAGGAGACTGCAGAGAGGGCAGAGCGGTCTTCCAAGTTCTCATCACAAGAAACAGCATTTGCCGCTGTGTGAGGTGACAGATGACTAGACTTCATGGGGTCACTTCTCTGCACACCTGAAACTTACACAAGGTGAAATGTCAATGTGTCTCAATAACACTGGGGCGAAATGAAACATAAAAAAATTTTAAACTTAGAGACAGGGAATGATCTTTTCCTTCCTTTTGCCTCAAACACATGGCCTTTGGTCTGACAACATTTTACACCAGCCCACATTTAGTATATGCAGAATTCAATCCCAAAGACAGCCCCACAGGTGTCTGCATCATGGAAGGTCAGTGAGGAGTTTGCTGGTGCACACGTGAGAGCCTGTGTGTGTGTGCACATACATGAGCACAGACATAAGCACACACCAAGAGGCCACTTTTCACAGCAGAGTTTATTAGAGAGGCAAGGGCTTCCAGGCCACAAAAAGGAAACGAGATCTGTCCTCCAGCACAGGGAAGCCTGTGGCACAGAGCACGCCCCCACACACAGCAAGAGAACCCCCTCCCAGGAAGTCTGGCTGGATTCCGGCCAGAGATGAGCCACAGGAGGGAAGGCACCCAATAGCATCCAAGCCACCGCCAACTCTGCTGCAGAAATGCAGCTAATCCCCACATCCCGAGCAACCAACAGATGTTGTATGCCACCTGTAACCTCTACCCTCTTCACAACTTTCTAGTTGGACCACTGTGTTAAAGAAAACACCAACTAAATGCTTTCTAGGCAGCCCTGAAGCCAATACCTAATGAACAAAACCTACTGCTCCTCTACTCTAGCTTTCCTGAACACAGGCTCAGAGAGAAGGTTCAAAGAAACACCAATTCTCCATGGCCAGGACCCAGAACATCTGAGTAAATGCATTCCCCAGACAGCTACAGCACCCATGGTGCTCGCATCTTGAGACCTCAGCCCAGGCGCCTGCCCCCTCCCTGCTGGAGATGGAGACACCCTGGTCCAAAGGAGGGAGGCTCAGAGGGACTCCCATGTTGCAGGCTGGCCAAGGGCTGCCCTCTGTGGCAAGAAAGAGGGCAAAGAAACTGGTCCGACAAGAAAACAGAACCAAAGGACCAGGCCTTCACTCCTCAGAAATTATATTCACTAGAGGCTTCCCTGGTGACTCAATGGCAAAAAATCCGCCTGCCAATGCAGGAGACACGGGTTTGATAACCCTGGTCTGGGACGATCCGACATGCATTAGAGCAGCTAAGCCTGTGTGCCACAACTACTGAGCCAAGGGGTCCTAGAGCCCGTGCTCCCCAACGAGAGAAGCCCTTGCTCCCCAACAAGAGAGCAGCCCCCACTCGCTGCAACGAGCAAAAGCCCGTGTCAGGCTGGATGAGTCACAAGCTGGAATCAAGACTGCTGGGAGAAATATCAGCAACCTCAAATATGCAGATGATATCACTCTCATAATAAAAAATAAAGAGGAACTAAAGAGCCTCTTGATGAAAGTGAAAGAAGAGACTGAAAAAGCTGGCTTAAAACTCACCATTCTAAAAACTTAAGAACGTGACATGTAGTCCCACCACTTCATGGCATACAGAAGGGGGAAAAGTGGAAACAGTGACAGATTTTACTTTCTTGGGCTCCAAAATCACTGCAGACAGTTGACTGCAGCCATGAAATTAAAAGACATTTGCTCCTTCGTTGTAAGGACTATTGCTGAAGCTCCAATACTTTGGCCACCTGATGAGAAGAACCACCTCATTAGAAAAGACCCTGATGCTGGGCAAGATTGAAGGCAAAAAGGAGAAGGGGGCGGCAGAGGATGAGATGGTTAGTCAGCATCACTGACTCAAGGGACATGAATTTGAGCAAACTCCAAGAGATAATGGAGGACAGGAAAGCCAGGCGTTCTGCAGTCCATGAGGTCGCAAACAGACACAACCTAATGACTGAACAACATCATACAGAACTCCAAACCAGCAACTGTGTACCAATATATTTTGAGTCATCACAATCGAGATCATCTTAAAAGATCTGCAAAATCTGGAAAAATAAAGACAAAATTTTAGATCAAGTGATGAGGCTGAACCACAAAAGACAAAACTTCATTCAGCCAAGTGTGAGCTACCTGGTTCAAAGGACCAAGAGAATCAGTGTTTAAAGCTGTGAGACGCACAGCCAGTCTGGAGACAGCTTCTCTGCAGGTAGAATTATGCAAGGAAACTGGCTGAGGCCCAGGGAGGGGCGGGCGCTGCTAGAGGAGGGGGGCTGGATGGCGCCCAGCAACCTGTCCTGGGAGCAGAGTCCACGTGCCCCCTCCAACCCCGGCCCTCTGAGAGCAAAGGCACACAGGATGCCTAGCATTCTGCTTTCTTCTGCCTTTCTGCTGCCAGTCTGCACAAAAAGAGGGGAAACCAGCTTAGGGCACTGACCCAACAGCTGAGAATGTGTGCTCCTGAGTCTGTGAGCTCACCAAAAGACCAACACGGGAGACACACGCAGACACCTCTCTGAAGGGGGCCAATGTTCACGTCCCCTTGACAACTACAGGAGGGGACTTACCACCAAGGGTCCACCGAATCAGGAGCCCTCTGAAAACGCACACAAACTCAGGCGCTGGCGTACTGGGGAGAAGCAATGCGCACACTGGGAGTTTCCCGAGGCTGTGACATTCTGAGTGACCAACAAGCATGGAAGCTGACTTGATTTGTTCAACTACGATTTCTCACACAGGCTGAAGAGCTCAGTATAGCTGTTTATAAAATGTGGTCCAAGGACCCTAAGGAATTCTGGCAACCCGCTTTTAGAAACTTTTTTCATAGCAACACTGCCTCTTTGGCTGGGGTGATATTTTCACTCATGATGCAAAGGTGATGGTCCAATATGCCTGAGAACCTCCATGATGAAGTAGTAACTGTTAGTTTCATTAAATACCAGGCCTTTCCACACTTGTCGTTTTCATATTCTATGTGACAAAATATGAAATGCACATGAAACATTTATTCTATGTACCAATAATAGCTGCCTCCAGCAAAAGCATTTTTTCAGGGAAAACCATTTTTATATGGAAGAATGACTGACAGGCAGGCTCTAGAGACACAGGAATTTGGCAGACTGCTTCTAGAAAATGAACAAAATGAGACTGCCACTTCCAGGAAAACACCTGAACTTTTGTTTTAATTTTAGTTTTTATTTTTGGCCACACAGCTTGAGAGATCTGATTTCCCCACACTGGGACTGAACCCAGGCCCCCGGTATCAAAAGCTCAGGGTCCTAACCACCGGGAATTCCCTGACCTACTTTTTGCCAATGCTAAAATTCAAGTATTTGATCAAACAAAATTCAAGTATTTGATCAAATATCAGAATTTTGGAAAACTCTATGAACAGACAGCTTCTGGTGGCTTAAAGGCTCCTCTGATGAGAGAGCTAACAAGAAAAACAAAAGCAGCAAAATAAAATACGTTAGCATCTGAGAGATGGAAAGTACTGAGTACACCACAGCTGACCAACTGCCCATGGGCACTGCTGCAGAACTCAAAACAGGTAAAAGGTCTGGTTACAGTGCAAAGAAGACCAAAGGGTCAAACACAGCTGAGAAGAACTAACTGGGACCCAGAGCAGGACCCTGCACTTCCTCTGACCTTCACCACATGGCCATTCGTTAGGTTTCAGTATCATATCAAACAACACCTCCAAAACTATACCAGAAAGCCATTACAGGGAATTCCCTGGTGATCCAGGGGTTAGAACTTGGTGCTTTCACCGCCATGCCTGTGCATGCTAAGTCACTTCAGTCGTGTCCGACTCTGTGCAACCCTACAGACTGTAGCCTACCAGGCTCCTCTGTCCATGGAATTCTCCAAGCAAGAATACTGGAGTGGGTTGCCATCCCCTCCTCCAAGGGGTCTTCCCAACTCAGGGATCGAACCCTTGTCTCTTATGTCTCCTGCACCGGCAGGCAGGTTCTTTACCACTAGTGCTACCTGGGAAGCCCCAGGCCTACCAAGGGCCTGGGTTCAATCCCTGGTCAGGGAACAAAGATTCTGCAAGCTACAGGGTGTGGCCCTCAAAAAAGCGATTCAAATATTCTTTCCTATTCCAACTACATTTTTTCTGGTATACTTTAATCAAAAGAACATATGGCAGTTTTTCATTTTGGAAAATACAGCAGTTTTTGAGTAAAGCTGTGCTATTTAGAGTAATGTGCAGTGGGTTTATTACTCCTACTTTTAAACAAAATGAGTAAATGAGCGTTTTAATTGATAGATGTCCCTACACAGACAGGAGTCATTTGGGCCCCGCGGTGCTCCCAAGATGAAGAGTTCCCAAAACGACAGGGTCCAGGAACACAGGTGGGCAGGAAAGATGCCTACTCCAGGCTCCATTCCTTCAGAGACCCTCCCCAAGACTGCACCAACAATGTAACCCTAATACATGTGTGTGAGAAGAAGTAAAAGATGAACATACACAAAATCTGAGCACTTCTCTCCAGGAAGCGCCGGCTTTCTGTCTCCCTGGTGGTAGCTGGTACCCAGGGCCGTGTGGACAGAGGCGACTGGAGCAGGGAAGCAGGCCTGTCTGTTGGTTCTCCTCCCCGGACACAAGGGAGGGCCCTGTGCCCCGGGCAGGCAGGACCGGGCCTGCATGCTTCCTGCTCAGCAGACTGAACAGCACCCCTGTGCAGACCCGGCACTCGGTACTCTGAGGGTCAGGATGAAAGGGTTCAGAATCTCGTCGTTTACAGATGGGCTGAAGGCCTTAAAGTGAAGCTGCGGAACAGGGGTGGATGGACGGTCCCGAACCACTGGGCAGACCTGCTTCAGAACAGGGCTCAGGCCCCGAGCATCAACCCCACTGCTGAGTCTGGGAGCAGAGCCCACTCTCGAAAACGCAGCGTGGGTCGAGTCTGGAGACTCTGGCGGCATGCAAATGGCTACAGACCTCATGACTCTACATGTTTAAGCCCAGGCTAAATACTGCTGGTCTAGTCTCTGAAAGGAAAGTTAAGTGGTGTGGCCCAAAGCACACTGACAGGACAGGCACACAGGCTCCCTTGGGCCCAGTGAGGGCCCTGCACCACCTCTGGACTGGGGTGCGTGCCCTCAGACCCCTGGAGACCAGGGCCCAAGGTCATCCTTCTCCCTGTCGCCCATCACCGGCTTCGCACTGTTGGGGGGATGGCTTCCCCGAGAGGCATCTCAGGAGTCCCCTGGACGGAGGGCTGCAGTGTTCTGGAGCAACATCCCGTACAGTCCAGGGCTCTCGGAAATGGAGGACAACATAGCACAAGTGTCCAGGTGGCAACGCCCCCTTTTCCAAGCAGTTCAGAGAGGTCAGAACTGAGTTCAGAGGTCAGCAGCGGGCTTTGTTTACTGTCTACTTCCCATTCAAGAAGACCAGAGAGACAATAAAGTGATCCAAGATGCCCTTCAGCAGGTGAACGGATAAACAAACTGTGGGACATCCAGATGGTGGGCTATTATTCAGCACTAAAAAAGAAAAAGAAAAATGAGCTATCAAGCCTTGAAAGGACATGGAGGCCCCTTAAATGCATATTACTAAGTGGTAGGAGCCAACCTGAGAAGGCAGTATGAGCCTGACCACAGGATGTTCTGGAGAAGGCAAGAGTGCAGACAGGGGAGGTGGGGGGAGACAGGAGCGCTCCTGCGGGGGGAGACGCCGCAGCACACACGGAGCCGCCAGCACCCAGAGGGAGGCTGGACGCAGCCTATGGACCTGGGGACCCCGAGTCTGGGCAGCATCGTTATCAACCACAGGCGCCTGGTGGCACAGAGGATAGGAATCCGCCTACCAACGTGAGGGGCACAGCCAGGAAGATCCCACACGCCACAGGGCGACTGAGCCCATGCCCACACCGACTGAGCTTGCACTGCAGAGACTGGGCTCCGCACACCGCAGCTAGAGAGGACTCTCCTCCTGCCGCAACCAGAGAAAGCCCGAGCAGCAGCAAATACACAGTGCAGCCAAAAATAAATAAGATTTTAATAAATAAATACACAGACCAATCCCTCCCCTGGGGTGAGTAAGTGGGCACTGAGTGTGTATGGGAAATCTCCGCACCTTGCTGTTTGATTCTGTTGTGAGTCTAAAACAGAGTAACAGAGTGCTGGGCTTCCGTAAGAGAGGTAGCCTGACAGGCTGGGCCGGGCCCCCGCTGCCAGCCCAGCCTCCCATCTCACCTCCTCCCCACCCAGTGCCCAGGCTCTGCCCTCCTCAGGCTCAAGGGGCCCCTCTGCTGTGGGAGGGCAGACAGGGTATACGACTCCACCTTTGGCCAAGCTGACAAATGATCAGGTCAAGAACGAAGACACCGGCAGCAGTGTGGGATCACGGCTGTCCTTTCCCAGCCACCCCAGCAGGGCCTCCCGGGCGCTGCCCGCTTCCACACAGGCAGCCACGAACCCCCAGGGGCCGACAGCTGGGCGGTCTCCACCTGCCACCCTCTTAGGGGGCTGCAGATGCTGCGGACTCCTTTGAGGCCACTGTCCTGGGGACATGAAGCAAAGTTCAGTTAAGCCTCAGGACAAAGAGTGAAATGCTCAGAGTGAACAGAACAGCAGCTTCTTCCCTGGACAAGAAACAGACCATGATGGCAGGCACAGGGCCTCTAGAAAAGCAGCTCTGCCGTCAGCCTGGCGCGGGAACCTGGTCTGTCTGCCCTGCGCCCAGGCTTCACCCTGCACTGAGCACTGCGTGACGGCCCGAGATGCCACCCCCACCACACACACAGCACCCCCCACCAGAGATATGCCACACACCCGCCACAAACCCACACGCAGCACCCCACCACAATACCCCCAACCACACACACAGAGCACCCACCCCACCCCAGACACCCCACACACATACCACAAACCCACACACACACACACAGAGGGCACCCCACCACGACATACCCCCCCACCACGGATATGCCACATACCCACCACAAACACACACCCACACACAGCACCCCACCACTATACCCCCCACCACAGATAAGCCACACACCCACCACACACACACACACACAGCACCCCACCAGACACCCCACAAACCCACATACATATACACACACAGCACCCCACCACTATACCCCCCACCACAGATAAGCCACACACCCACCGCACCCCACCAGACACCCCACAAACCCACATACATATACACACACGGCACCCCACCACTATACCCCCCACCACAGATAAGCCACACACCCACCACACACACAGAGCACCCCACCAGACACCCCACAAACCCACATACATATACACACACAGCACCCCACCACCACAGACCTTCACCCATACATACACACACACACACAGCACCCCACCACCACATACACCACACAGCCACCACAAACCCACATACACAGCACCACACATGTCCCTCACCAGATACACAGTATACACACCACAAGCCCACACTCACATACATACACACACACAGAGCACCCCACCACCACATATCCCCACCACAGATACACCACACAGCCACCACAAACCCACACCCGCTCCCACCACACGCACTGGGGCACCATCGTGGCACAGGTGTGAGAGGGGCCCCCTGCACTCACTCCCTGCCCCTCCCCTCAAGGCAGGCGCCTGCAGAGTGACCTCTCCCCTCAGTGTAACAAGGACTCCAGGACGCACTCAGTTTGCTGCTGGTAGCTACGGAACCTTGAAAACCCTACTGTTCAACACCTTTGAGGCCTAGAGCCTTATGATAAAAACGTGGGGAATGGGGAAGAAATACAGAAGTGAAGGTGTCTGGACAGTCGGTGCTGCTCACAGCCCTCTGGGGTTCCTGGAAGAGTGGGACCCCTCCCACATGAGCCACGGGAGATGGAGACACCCCCCCCCTCCCGAGACCTGGAAGAACAGCTGTCACCAGATGGAGGATGCCAGGGAGATGTCCTGTGGAGACTCAAACACAAAGAAAAGGGATTTTTTTCTTCTAAAAAAAAAAATGAGGCATTAGCTAAAGGAGATTAGAGGAGCTTACACAGCTGATCATAGCTTTTCCCATAAAAAATACCCACAACAGGGTTTCTCCAGCTGTGCCCCCACCCCCACCCAGGCAGGGCTGCAAACCCTAACCCTAACTCTAACCCTCTGTTCTTCCCCTGACCCATCCATGCCACGGGCCTCAAGCCAAGACAGCATCTGACATGCTAGCTGTGAGGCTGGGCTGCAGCAGAGCCGACTCCACAGGCTCCAGCACCCAACTCACACACACTGTGCCAGAGAAGCAACCCCCCCCCCGACACACACACACACGGGCAGGGACCCCACACACACACACACACACGGGCAGGGACCCCACACACACACACACACGGGCAGGGACCCCACACACACACGGGCAGGGACCCCACACACACACACACACACACACACACGGGCAGGGACACACATACACACACACACACACACACGGGCAGGGACCCACACACACACACACACGGGCAGGGACCCCACACACACACACACACGGGCAGGGACCCCACACACACACACGGGCAGGGACACACACACACACACGGGCAGGGACACACACACACACACACACACACACGGGCAGGGACCCACACACACACACACACACAGGCAGGGACCCCCCCCACACACACACACACACACACGGGCAGGGACACACACACACACACACGGGCAGGGAGACACACACACACACACACACACACACGGGCAGGGAGACACACACACACACACATGGGCAGGGACCCACACACACACGGGCAGGGACACACACACGGGCAGGGACCCCACACACACACACACACACACACACACACACAGGCAGGGACCCCACACACACACACACACACACACACACACACACACACGGGCAGGGACCCCACACACACACACACACACGGGCAGGGACCCCCCCCACACACACACACACACGGGCAGGGACCCCACACACACACACACACACACGGGCAGGGACCCCACACACACACACATACACGGGCAGGGACACACACACACACACACACACACACACACAGAGGCAGGGACCCCCCCTCCCCCCCCCCACACACACACACGGGGGCAGGGGCCCACCGTCCTGCTTCTGCAGCCCAGGCTTCCTGCGGCTCCTCCCTACGTCCGCCGCGCTGCCCGAGGCCAAGACGAAAACACACAGGGGTGCCAGGCGCAGGGGAGGTAAGCTAGACAGTAAACTTTTCAAAAGAACAGAAAATTTAAAAAGTAAAAAAATCCTTGTCCAAAAAATTAACAAGAACAAATTTTAAACCCAGGCTGACCCTAACTAGGAGATGGAGAAAACAGACAAGGAGAAGGTTCCTGGAGGAGGCTGGGAGTGTACAGTCGGCTGGGAACCACATGCAGATGCACTGCCCACGAGACCCCACCCACCCAGACAGCCGGGACCCTCCAAGGTGCTCAAGGGCTCCGGGTTTACTTCTGATAAACAAACCACCCGTTCACAAAAGGTCCACAGAGTCTGAGGCGGTAAGTGCCACATGACTTCCCAAGAGCTGGTTCCCACCCCCTCCTTCCTCCCGGCACTCCGGCCCCACCCCAGGGCCTCTGCCTGGACAGAAGCAGGGAGCGGGCAGGCGCTGAGACAGCAGGCGCACGAGCACCGCCTGCCCCGCCTGCCCGATGGCAACCTGGGGGCCCACGCTGCCCTCGGCCACGGTCCCGCACTGCTGTTGGCTCTGCTCTGCTTCCCTTCCTCACCTCCTGGTCAGCCCTCAGTCCACCTGCAGCACCCCCAGCAGGCGACTCTGCGGATCAAACACGGCATCCTCACCCTCAGAACACAGCAAACCTAGAGCCTCACCACCATTCCTTTTCTTGATGCTAAGAATACCCAAATCCCTATTCCCCAGGAGCAACACAAATGTCTGGCTTCCCTGGTGGCTCAGTGGTAAAGAATTCTCCTGCCAATGCAGGAGACATGGATTCGATCCCTGAGTCAGGAAGATCCTCTGGAGAAGGGAATGGCAACCCATTCCAGTATTCTTGCCTGGAGAATCCCATGAACAGAGAAGCCTGATGGGCTACAGCCCAAAGGGTCACAAAGAGATAGTTCAACTGAGCGACTAAACAACACAAGTGACGATCAAAGTACCAATTCTATGACACATAAGCACTACTATGTATAGAACTGATAACTCTAGGGAACTCCATCAGCACTCTGTGATGACCTATGTGGAAACAGAATCTAAAGAAGAGTGGAGACATGTGTATGTGTAACTGAGCCACTTTGCCGTACAGCAGAAACTAACACACACTGTACGTACACTAGACACCAACAAAAATTAGTTTTTTAAAAAAGGTATCTATTCTAGAGTGAACACGGTCCAGCCACAAAGGCACGTCCCCACCTCTGCCCTGGTCAGCCCCCAGACGGCCCACCAGCCCACAGCACCTCCACCACCTTACCTGACCTCCTCCTCCCGTCCAGGTCCAGTGGGCTCAGGAACGGCCTCAGAAACACTGACCTCAGAAACACAGGCAGCCTCACAGCGCCCGGTCCTGAGGGGCGGCAGGAAGGAGGCGGGACTCCATGCTGGTCCCACAGGCAAGTCCAGCTCGGGTTCCAGAGAAGCTGTGCAGCTCTGCTCTGAGGCAGACGCAGGCCATCTCTTCACCCTCCAACATAACACTTGGAGGAAATCCCTTTAGCCAGGTTTTATGAGCTGATGGCATCAAAAAATAAAATAGGGAGTTCCTGGTGGTCAGGACTCCACACTTTCGCTGCCGAAGCCCGGGTTCAAGCCCTGGTCGGGGAACTCAGATTCCACAAGGGGCACAGTACACTCAAATAAATATAAATAAATACAATGAACACTGGCTCCATGAGAATCCCTGTTGCTAACAATGGAAGGAAAATGACTGCAATATCATAAGCAACAAATGAGCCACTACTAACAGCCCACAAGCCCTTCCAGCCCTTTCCTGCCCAGCACAGCTGCGGAACCAGAGCCCTGAGGCCGCTGCAGCCAGAAACACCCAGAGGAACTGGGGTGCAAGCTGGGCCCAGACGCCCTGTCTCTGACCTGCCAGCTTCCCAAACCCTCTCCTTGGCCACACAAGTTTTCCCAGCACCTCAAACGTCTTGGCGTAAGAAAACTGATGTTCTACTGACCACCAAGACCTGTGGTGGGCAAGAGTGAGAACTTTTCTGGGAAAGCATGTAAACACAATGGCCAATTTTTATATGAACAAAAAGTACACATTTAATGAAACCTAATTTAAATGACATCTAATATTCCATACTTTGTATGTATTTTAAGAGAACCTAGAGCAGCCAGAACTCTAAAATTACAATAAAAAGTTATTATACTCAAAAATCTAGAATACAGAAGTTTTACTGGTATAATTAGCTATGCATATTTCTTTGAGAAAGAAGCAAAAGTGCGCTTCGTTACCTATTTTTAAATCCTGACAAATATCTCTGTTAAACAGGCAAATGTATTATTAGCACAGGATCTATGAGCGTCTCACCAACTGCAAATCCACCCACCACCGCCCTGCAGCCCAGGCACATCGTGCGTGCTGTGATGTGAGGGGCCACAGCCACCAGCGGCCGAACGCTCCTCAGGTGGCAGCAGGGTCAGTAACTGTAACACAGTATAACCTTCAAAACTTGTGATCAAAAAAAAAAAAAAAACTTGCAAATCCAATCAGCCCATTATGGACCCCAGAGCCACAGTCATTCCAGACCAGCCCAGAGTCTATCCAAACTGGGCCCTAAAGGATGCCCAGGAGGGAGACGAGCACAGATGGAAACACATAGGGTCTTTAACAAGCCCACTTCTGTTGGAAAAGGTGACCTCAGACGGGACCTCTGTGGTTCATATTCCACCTTATGTGATCAGAATGAAAATTAAGAATAATGGATAATATGAATAACAACGAAAAAGCATTACAAAGCCTGCAAAATTATTGTGTTTTTAAAACTTGTGCCTTTGGATGCCAGGAAAGGTCATGGAATGTAGACCCTTCCACTGTTCATACCCACAGTCACACCTTTATCTCTATCCCATCCAAACAGTGGATTTCTGAAGACAATTATAATCAGTGTAATCAGTATTGACTGAATATTTATGGTTCATAAAAGTGATCAACAGCATTAGATACCCCGGATTACCTGTGATTCACTGTCAAAATGCCAACCCTTCCATCTCAGACAACATTCCAAACAGGAACACGCCCAATCCACCAGAACCATCAGGCCAGCCCCGGAATCTGTCAGCAGCCTGGCTGGTAAATTGTTTTCTTTTCATCAAGGATCACCAAATGCTTACTAATTACCTCATTTAGGCAGCATCTTGTTTTTTCTTGTCATAAATTAAGGCCAGCTTCCAGTCTCCAAACAAAGGCCAAGCTCAAGCATGCAGGTGTGGGTCGGCCTAGCTCCCCTCTGCCCGCCCCCACCCCGGGGCAGAGGCTCTCAGTGGCTGCCCTGAGGTCCAAGACAGCTGAAGGCATGGGCTCTTCCTGGAAGATCGCCCTGGGGGCCTCCCGGGTACAACAAAGCCCACCATACCCCCACCCTGCACCACCCACTGCTGGCTGCTCTCCCACCCCAGACCACCCTGCAGACTAAGAGTTCTCCATCACACTCAACCCCGTTTCCAAGGAAACACTTCCTTCATCAGGGAGGCCGGCCAGGTGCATCTCAAAGTGGCCGCACACAGGACGGCTGAGACAGGGTTGGGTCCATGGGGTTGAGCAGCAGGAAAGGCTTCTTCCCTGTCTGTCGGAAACAGCACAAAACGCAGAGAATACACTCTGGTGCTGTTGGCTTTAAAACCCTAATACCTGGCCAAGGTGTGAAACACTGAAAGGAGCCAACAGTTTTCTTTCCAACTGCTATCAATCCACAGATCAGAAGACACAAGCAACTGCCCCTGGGACACGTCCCCTAAGGGAAGAGGACTCTGTCCTAGAGCACGAGTGTCCAGTCAGGCTGAGGCTGCATCAGGACTCCCAGGAGAAGGCAAGCTCAAGGCAACCCGGCCAAGAGCCCACCCCACACCCACCAACCACACACGGGCCTCAAACCTGAGGAAATTCACGTGTGCCTACTCGCTGGCCCACACACTGGACACAGGGCAGCATGGGCCACCCCGCTTCCCCAGCGGACGGGTGACAGCACTCAGGTGGTACAAGCATGACAGGCCCAGAGCACGAGACAGTACAGCAAGCGGGTCTGCGGGCTCCAGGTCACTTGAGGACAGAGCCACTAAGACAAAGAGTTGGTAAGAAGTCAACTTTCTGCACAGACCAGGCTACCCAGTGTCTTCATGTGTCCATAGGCCTCCTCTCCCTGGGACACCAGGGAAGCTACCTACTGACCCACAGGGTTCACCACCACCCTACAGCCCCTTGTCTCCCTGAAATCCAAGACAAAACCCAGACACTGAGACAAAACTAGCAAGCCCAAGAAAACCAGCAGGAAGACATAAGAATGACTTTAATACTTCTTTTTACAAACCAATGAAAACAATACAAACTGTTGAGAGAGAGCTGGTGCAATAAAATCCTTACCGAGTCCATCGCTGAAAGCTGTGGTTGCTGACTGTGAATTAAATCCAACAGAGGCGTGTCCCAGAGCAGCGGTGAGGAGTTTCTGAAACAAGAGAATCCAGTGAGCGCCTATAAATACTAATTACCCCTCAGTTCTTTTCATAATGTCGCCC
The DNA here is from genome assembly GCF_033118175.1 of Dama dama. Lineage (NCBI taxonomy): Eukaryota > Metazoa > Chordata > Mammalia > Artiodactyla > Cervidae > Dama > Dama dama. The sequence goes on from NC_083684.1 coordinate 20,433,502, forward strand.
CTCTCTGTGTGGACCACACCATGGCCCTTCCTTCACTTTGGTCTCTCTGACAACTCCAAGGTTTTAGGGTGCCTGGCTGTATGGGAGAGGCGCTCACGCCCGGGACTCAGGGAGGGCACCCCAAGCAGACACCTCTGTCTGGACTCCGCTCCTGGACAGCAGTGCCCAGAAAGGCCAGTTAAGGAGAGAACACCGGAACGGGTGTCATTCTCCCCAGAGCAGATGCCTGAGGCCTGGGGCCCTCGCAGGGTCATCTGCAGATGTTCTCCTTTCAGGAGTTTGACAATAAGCCTTTGCCAGAGTTACAGATTTTGTAGCTTCTACAGACTCACTGTCACACTCAAGAGTAAAATCTGAACTCACCCTTTGCTGACAAAACCCGCACGCCAGCCTCGCCTGCCCCTCAGATGGGCCAGTCCCGCCACACTGTCCCCTCCCCACCCCCTCCCTCCATCTACCCACAGACCTGCCCGCAAACGCAAAGGACCATGATTCAGACCAAATGAGCTCCCAGGATCTAAGGTCAGAGACGTGCCTCTAGGTCCAGTGCAGGAGAAGCCAGAGGACCTGGGCGACCCCAAAAGAACGAGCACATGTCAACAATGTCACTAAGAAATATCATACAGAGGGGCCTCGTGGGCAGGCCAGCCACAGGCAAACAGCCCCCTTACTCATAAGTAAGCTGCAGCTACACATATCAACAGAATTGAATCTCAAAAATTTTATCAACAAATGAAAAAATGTCTCAGAGGAATATACTGAATATATCTGGGTCTTTCAAAAACACATGAAACTTGGGACTTCCCTGGCAGTTCAGTGGCTATCTGCCTGCCAGTGCAGGGTGCACGGGTTTGACCCCTGGTCTGGGATGATTTCACAAGCCGAGGGGCAAGCAAGCCCATGTACCCCCACTACTGAAGCCTGCCCGCTCGAGAGCAGATGCTCTGCAATGAGAAGCCACTGCAACAAGAAGCCTGTGCACCACAACGAAGAGCAGCCCCTCCCCACCACAACCAGAGGAAGCCCCCACACTGCAACGAAGACCCAGCAAAGCCAAAAATAAAATAATAATAAAAAATTTAGGTACATGAAATAATACATTTGATTTATCACATATTCATTCAAAACTAGGAGTTTAAAGGTACAGAGACAACATCTTTTCATTGATCAAACATTTTTACATCAAAACAGCAATTTCAACTATTTGAAAGTAAACTCAAAGTCTAGTATCAAAAGAAAAGCAAACGGCACCACATGTGATCTTCCAAAAACACTATTAAAAAAAAACACAGATTTTATTGAGAAGCCTCTCCAAAGACCTATGCCAGAAATCAAATCAATGGACACTGTGGCCTGGCCATATGAACAAGCAACACTGCCGGTGAGAAGGGGAGGTGACACTGCAGGGTCACAGCAACACTGCTCTTCCAAGAGAGTTGTGCGATCTCAGGAATACACAAACCTGGTTTCCACAATGCCATGGGAGTTTACAATCCCATCAAGCACCGTCCCGTCTCCAAACACACCAGTGGTGCCGTGTCAGGATGGGACGCGCAGACAGGAACCAGGCACGGCTGGCGGGACAAGCGCTTGTGGACAGCAGACTTCCAAGGTCTGCACACGAGCTACACGTGTGTGTGCACAGCTGGGTCAGGACTTTTTTGTCCTTCTGTTGCTGGCACAGAATTTCTGAAGCTGACGTTAACCACAAGCACTAGAAAAGCAGCTTCCAACCACACCTTGGTTTTCTTGAAAAGCACAAGCTGCTCACTAAGCTTCTCGATTTTCCTATAAAGATGGTAACAGAACAACATAGTGTTTATGATGAAGCAGACACCTAGAATACACCAAATAACAACAACTACTCTTCAGTCTCTGAAACCAGCACACTGTCACCCGGTCCATACCACCCTCTGCCATCCTGGGCACTTCCTGGGCCTAGGGTGCTAACCCATGCCCCTTCCACACAACAAGCCACACACGGAGCACGGTCACTCAGACATCACAGACACACTGGAGACCCTGACCAACGAGACAGGAGATAGCTTTCCTGGGGGTCTAAGTCAGGCAACAGATTACCAGTGTCTAGCTCTCAGCAAACTCAGAATTCCCAGGCAGCACCCCGCTCTCCACAGGGAGGGCAGTGGCACCCGGCCCTAAAGACACAGCATCTCAGGAGCCAGGGCTGTGGCCGTAACACTTCACTTGTGTCCAGAACCACAGCCCACTGCACCTCTCTGCTCTCAGGGCTCCTGCTCCTGCAGACCCTCCAGGGGCAATCGGACCAGCCCTGCTGGTAGACCCCCATTCCCGATCTCCAGCTCAGAGCTCCCCACTAAACTCACAAAGCTCACCACACCAGAGACATGCCATACCACACACGTGCACAGATGAGCCCCAACGTGATTATGACTGTATTTCCTGCCCTGGTTCTAGAAGATCCTCCAAGTCCAAACCTGCTGTGCCCAGCTCACAACTAAAACACAGACGGAAGCCTGGAGTCATCCAGCTCCAAACCTCTGCTCTCTCAGCCCCCACCACCCAGCCAGACTCCTGACTCAGCAGTCCCAGGGCTTCCCCACCCATGTCATCACAACCCCCACCAGGCTGCTGAGAAGGGGAAGCGCCGTGTCTGGTTTACCCCTACACACCCCACTCCGCCCACAAGAGTCACTGGGCTCACAAGGGGTGGATTCGAGTCCAAACTTCAGACGCCACCCTGACGACGCACATGCATTATGTGCACACATGTACATGCACACACGTACACACACACAGAGAGCAAAGGAGCTCCCACTTTGCTGCTGGGAGGGTAGGTTCTCACTGCAGGCACCCCACTAAAGGTGAGTGCCCCAGGGACACAGGCACCCCGGCAACTCCAGACTGCTTCCAGTTTCTGGAAGACACGCCGTTTCTCTCACAGGAGACGCCTCCCCTCCGCTCCCGTGTCCTGAGGCTGTTCTCCAGGCCCTCTCTCTGGTTCTCCGTCAGGTCGTCAGGTCGCCATCATGCTGGAGGACAACTATTATGCTCCACTCCGAAGCTGCACACTGCGCCCTGGTCACTAGCAGGCACACAGCAGGAGGCCCAGCGTTGGCCTCGGAGCACAAGAACACAACTGACCCCTGCGTGAGCAGGTGTGGAAAGGAGGCTACTTCCCAAGGTCACAGTCAAGTGCCCAGCTCCAGACCTCTGAGCATCTGTGCCCTTCCAATCCACCCAGCTTTCAATCACCCTTTGACCCAGGTAAAAATTCACCCCAAATACATGTGGTTAATGGACAAAATTCATCAGAGGTAAAAACACAGTAAGAAAGATGCCCTCCCCAGCCAGTGCGTCCCTCTAGCCCAGCCAAGCGGTGGTGCCCGGCAGGGTCCTGAGCAGCTCTCGGGGTCACAGGCCCAGCATGCCATCTCCCAGAGCACCGGGCACTGCCTCGCCTCCAAGTCAGCACACGTCCAGAAACAAAGTGTCCATGGTCTACTTTCCAGACTCACCAACTCCAAGAGCATTGCGACAGCTCTCGCTGTACCCACCTGCACACTGCTTTCCTCCTCCGCCTCGCTACCACCACAAAGCTTTCAAACCAGACGATTACTGAATGCAAAGCAAGGTGTGTTCACCAGCCCCATTCAAGCCAGATTAAGTGTTCAGACTGGAAGTACTCCCTCAGCCTGCAGAGACTGGGTGAGGAAACAACTGCATTAACACACAGATGTACTCTTCTTTAACCACAGAAACCGGGCCAATGACACAGACAGGACACTGGCCTCCAAGTCTCCAGCTCCCACCAGGAATTTAAGACCCCACCACCACCCAGGATTTTCCACGCTCCAGGTGGAAACAAGTGGCTCAGAAGAAACAACAGGTTGCTCAGAAGACATGCCCTTGTATTTCAGTTCAGTTCAGTCGCTCAGTCGTGTCCGACTCTTTGCAACCCCATGAAGTGTAGTACACCAGGCCTCCCTGTCCATCACCAACTCCCGGAGTCCACCCAAACCCATGTCCATTGTGTCGGTGATGCCATCCAACCATCTCATCCTCTGTCGTCCCCTTCTCCTCCTGCCCTCAATCCTTCCCAGCATCAGGGTCTTTTCAAATGAGTCAGCTCTCCGCATCAGGTGGCCAAAGCATTGGAGTTTCAGCTTCAACATCAGTCCCTCACAATGAACACCCAGGACTGATTTCCTTTAGGATGGACTGGTTGGATCTCCTTGTAGTCCAAGGGACTCTCAAGAGTCTTCTCCAACACCACAGTTCAAAAGCATCAATTCTTCTGCACTCAGCTTTCTTTATGGTCCAACTCTTACCTCTATACATGACTACTGGAAAAACCATAGCCTTGACTAGACGGACGTTTGTTGACAAAGTAACGTCTCTGCTTTTTAATAAGCTGTCTAGGTTGGTCATAACTTTCCTTCCAAGGAGCAGGGTCCTTGCTTCCAAGGAGCAAGATTTCCTGGCTGAAATCACCAACTGCAGTGATTCTGGAGCCCAGAACAATAAAGTCAGCCACTGTTTCCCCGTCTATTTGCCATGAAGTGATTGGACCGGAAGCCATGATCTTAGTTTTCTGAATGTTCAGCTTTAAGCCAAGTTTTTCACTCTCCTCTTTCACTTTCATCAAGAGGCACTTTAGTTCTTCTTCACTTTCTGCCATAAGGGTGGTGTCATCTGCATCTGAGGTTACTGATATTTCTCCCGGCATTTCAAAGACTTAAATCTCAAGTGATTTGTTCCTGACACATTCTCACCCCGGAAGATGCCTCAGATTCTGTGTGTCTGGGGGGTGAGTGTTGCAAAACTGTTTTAATATTTTCCAAGCAAATTTAATAAATAATCGCTGCTCTAGTCCCATTTGCCTACCCAAACCCCTAAATACAAAACCTTGAGAATCCTTACTACCCTCACCCTCTAAATAAGTTGGAGAGGGCTGGCTTGAGATGGAAGACCACAGAAATGACAGGCTTCCACAGAAGTCAATGAAGCAGGATCAGCCTCAAGCTCAGAGGGGACCCAAAGCCCCAGCTGTCAACACAAGGCCATAGGGATGCCAGCTGCTGGTCCACTGACCATGCTCCAGCCCAGCTGCCTGGCCACCAAACGAAAGCCTACCCAACAGCCTGACATGATATCTGCCAAGACACATGGTCTCCTGGGTCCAAAATCTGCTCTGAGGGACAGGACCCAAACCTTCCTAATAAAGCAGAGAGTGTGGCCCAGCTAGGCCACGCCACTCACGGAAGTCAGTACTCAAGTCAAGATCGTCTTTGGGCTACCAGTGATCTAGTGTGTCGTGAGTGATCTGTGCTATGATCCTGGGCGTGAGAGGGCTCCCCACCCTGAAGACTACAAAAACACACAATCACAGCAACGGCACCCTGAAACGCCTCGTGCGAAGGGCTACAGGGTGGGGTGCGGCCTAACCTGCAGGTGTGTGTAAAAGTGTGGTGACTGGCCTGCTGGGAGCCCGACGCCCACCCACCAGCCCTCAGTCACGGTCGCCCTGCCTGCACAACCAAATGTGCTTTCAACTTGTCAGGTCAAGGAAGGAGAGATCTTTCTCTTTTAAATTTCTATGTTTAATCCAATGTGCTGGTGCTGCTCTTCATTTCTAAACCACTTCAAATTTCCAGAAGACACTGTTGCAGTGACAGTGCTAGACTGTTACAGTGACAAGCACATCAGCCAACAGGTTCTGCAGTCAAGCTAGGAGACGCCCGCTGATCCACACGCGGCCCCTCTGCCCAGTCTCCCAGGATACCCCTCAAGCAGAGTCTCCATTCTGAAAAGTGGAGTAAATTCTTCTTCTACTAAAATATTAAAATCCAAGTTTCCTTCCTGGCAGATGACCCTCAGCAAGAAGAGAAACTCCAGTAGAAAAGACACACTGTTTCCTAACAGCAAGTATTACTAGGAAATCTCAAACCCTGGGTGTGAGAAGAGAAAGAAGCAGAATGATCATTCAGCAAGAATAAGGCAACTCAGATCAAAATGCACGAGAGCATCAGGGCAGCCCTTGCCTCCTGGAGCCGCTATCTGCTTTCTTCAGACTTAAATACATCAACAACTGTATTAAATGCATCAACACTGCAGACACATACAAACAAAACATTCTGACTGTATACTTTTCTCTTTTTCTATTATTTTTAAAAATAATTTTATGTGTTTGTTTCTGACTCTGCTGAGTTCGTGGCTCTCTAGTCTCAGCGAGCAGGGCTCCTCTCTGCCGCGGTGCGCAGGCTCCTCACTGCAGTCAGGGCTCCCCTCAGCGCGGGCACAGCGCCGAGGGCACGCAGGCCCGGCTGCTGCTGCTGCTCCGGGGCGCTGGAGCACAGCTCCCTCGTTGTGGCATGTGGGCTCAGCTGCTCTGCAGCATGTGGGATCTTCCCAGACCAGGGATCGAACCCGTGTCTCCTGCATTGACAGACGAATTCTTTACCACTGAGCCACCAGGGAAGCCCTAACTACATATTTTTCAATAATTATAATTACAAGAGTAAACTAACCAATTATCAGCTGAGACATCTTGAAGTAAGGATGAGGGGCTTCTCTGGTGGCTCGGACGGTAAAGAGTCTGCCTGAAATACAGAAGATCCTGGTTCAATCCCTGGGTCAGAAAGATCCCCTGGAGAAGGGAATGGCACCCCACTCCAGCATTCTTGTCTGGAGAATCCCATGGACAGAGGAGCCTAGTGGGCTACAGTCCAAGGGGTCGAAAAGAGTTGGACATGACTGAGTGATTGACACTTTCACTTTTCAATGATACTTTTTTTTTTAACATTAGTCACATTTTGCTCTTAGATAGACTGACCCGCTTACCCTAAGTTAGTAAAATTCTGAATTTAATATACATTTATCAATGGCATCTTTAAAAAGATGGGAGGGGGCCTCACAACTCAGCACAAACTGTCCCCAATCTCCTAAAAGCTGACAAGAAAGAAGAATTGTGAAGAAAAACCATACTCACCCAAACCTAGCCTGACATGTATGCTACCATTTTCAGAAAAATGACGCTAGCATTAAGTTAGATTCCTGAGAAGAGGCCCACAGTGAAAACACAGGACAGATCTCCAAGTGAAGAAGTAACGTCAATTTATAAGCTGCGAGGGGACAGGACATGGCTCTCATTCCATAAGTCAAAAAAGACACTTACAGGGCTTCCTTGGTGGCTCAGTGGTAATGAATTCGCCTGCCAATGCAGGAGACACGGGTTTGATCCCTGGTCCAGGAAGATCCCACGTGCTATGGAGCAACTAAGCCCGGGCACCACAAATACCGAGCCTGTGCTCCAGAGCCCGGGAGCCGCAGCTACTGAAGCCCGCGCGCCCCAGAGCTCCTGCTCCACAAGAAGAGAAGCCACTACAGTAAGAAGCCCTTGCACCACAACTAGAGAGTAGCCCCGCTCACTGCAACCAGAGAAAAGCCCACCCAGCAACAAAGACCCAGCACAGCCAATAAAATGAATAAATAAACTTCAAAAAAAGACACTTATGTATTCTATGACTGAGAATACAAGACAGAAGTCACACAAAGTCTTCAATATACACCAAAAACAGAGCACTGTCTGCCTCGGTGCCTGCATCCCTCCCAGCAGCAGGCAGGCCCAAAGTGAGGCACTGCCCCTAGGGCCTCCTTCTGAGAGGGCTGCACACCTCCACTGACTTTGCCGTCGCAGAGCTTACACCTGGGCACAGCTCTACTGCCCCTGATGCACCTGTGAGTGCCAGCTTACCACCTTCACAAGCAACCAGGTTAATTTCCTGAAGATCAATGTGAGGACATGCATGTAAGCTCAGATCAGTCAGTGGCGTCTAATGGCCATTGTTAAAATTCTGACCATGCCACTGTATTGGCAGTGACCCTGGGTACATTCTAACAGCCTGTGTCATTCTTAAGTTTTCTCATCTGTAGAAAAAGAAGTTTCTGGATACAAAATACAAAATGAACAAATACAAGCAAGTTGCATTTCAAGACATTAGCACAGTTAGAACCTATGATGAAAAAGGGGACAGTGTCACCAGGACAGACAAGGCGACCAATGGGACACACACAAGCTCCACCACCATGTGGGCACACACAGGGAGACCCCATTCATGACAGCAAGCACTCCAGATCAGCAAGCAAAGGACAGTCCACTCATGGATGAAGCTGTGAGCAATCAGCTCGTGCACAGACATCAGTCTGGGACACAGTACAGGATCAAACATAAACAGCAGAAGTACAACAACATTTTCAGACGGTACAGAAAGCTGTGTCTATGTCCTTGGGGCAGGGAGATTTTCTTAACTAAGAATGACGGGTCATGATTCACATTTTGGAAGACACTGTGTCTAGGACAGTGTCTCTAGAGGATCTCACACAAATCCGTCAAAATAAAAGGACTCAATCTCAAACATCAAATGTAACTGCATCCTTCTGTTCATCTCACAGGTAACTAGCATGACAGAGCATCACCTTCATGCATGGCAGATGTTGTTCAAAACGCACATATGTACACAACAACAACAAAACCTTTAACTTTCCTACTCAGCACTGAAGGTTAAGTAAGTTCCACTGTCTTTGGTAAAACAAAAGATTTCTGAAAGATGGACAATATTTAGGTAAAAGCAGCTCTATGTATGAATCATGAGCACAATTATATTGGGTTAGCCAAAAAGTTCACTCTGTTTTTTCCATAAGATGGCTCTCTCCAGTAGTGCTTAGATGTCTCTAACTTGATTCAAAACAATTTTGTTAGATTGTATTGTGATGGCTGTCACATCAGCACACATTTTCTAAAAAATCAAAAATGGTGAATTTTTGTGTGTGCATTTTAATATTGAATATGGAAAAAAAAGCAACATTTTCAGTATATTATGCTTTACTATTTCAAGAAAGGTAAAATCACAACTGAAATGCAAAGAAAAGATTTGTGCTGTGTATGGACACGGGGCTGTGACTGACCAAACGTGTCAAAAGTGGTTTGCAAAGTTTCGTCCTAGAGGTTTCTCCCTGGATGATTCTCCAGAGTCAGGCAGACTAGTTGAAGCTGGCAGCGATCAAATCAATACATTAGCTGGGAATAATCAACGTTACATCACGAGGGAGAGAGCTGACACACTCAAAATATCCAAATCAAGCAGCGAAAATCATTTGCACCATCTAGATTATGTTTATCACTTTGATGTTAACATTCCACATAAAGTTAAGCAAAAAAAGAAAAAAAAAAAAAAAAAAACTTATTGACCGTATTCCCACGTGCAATTCTCTTCTTAAATGTAAACAAAAATGTTCCAATTTTAAAACAAACTGTGACAGGCAATGAAAAGTGTATACTGCACAATAATGTGGAACAGAAGAGATCTTGGGGCAAGCGAAATGAACCACCACTAACCTCCCCAAAGGCCAGTGGTGGTGTGCATAGCGTGGGATTGGAAGGGAGTCCTCTATTATGAGCTCCTTCTGGAAAACCAAATGATTAATTCAATAATGCTCCCAATCACACCAACTGAAAGCAGCACTCAACGAAAAGCAGCCAGAATCAGCCAACAGAAAACACATAATCTTCCATCAGGATAACACAAGAATGCATGTTTCTTTGATGACCAGGCAGTAGCTGTTACAGCTTGGCTGGGAAGTTCTGATACATCTGCCATAGTCAGCAGACATTGCACCTTCAGATTTCCATTATACTTGAGTCTTTACAAAATTCTCTTAATGGAAAAAATTTCAATTCCCTGGAAGACTGTAAAAGGCACCAGGAACAGTTCTTTGCTCAAAAAGATAAAATGTTTTGGAAAGACAGATTTTTATGAAATTACCTGAAAAATGGCAGAAGGTAGTGGAACAAAACAGTGAATACATTGTTCGATAAAGTTCTTGGTAAAAATGAAAAATGTATCTTATTTTTACTTTAAAATGGAAGGAATTTGTGACCCAACCCAATATGTGACCTCTGAATGTGTAACACAAAGTTAATGGTTTTACTTCTAAGAAAGTGGAATCAAATACATATGCCCTTTTAGTGCTAAAAACTGCATCAAAAGGAAAAACAAGTGACAAAGGTCTCCGTGTAAAACAGTGATGAAGAGGTGTGAGTGAGGGGATTCCCCGCAGTCCAGTGGTTAGGACTGGGCACTCTCACTGCCAGGGGCCCGGCCGGGCTCAGCCCCTGCTCAGGGAACTAAGATCCCACAAGCTGCGCAGTGTCCAGGCTGCTGCTGGCCTGAGTTCACATTAACATGATTATTAAATTGCTACTTATAAAAATTTTGTGGGGGGTGGTGTGTGTACGAAAACTGATCTAAAATGAAAGCAATATTCAAGATGAAGTTGAAACACACAGGACAGACCTCAGCACTGAGGCCTGTGAAAACGGCCACGCTGTCCACAAAGCAACACTGGTCCCACGGCAACAGCCTCATGAGCCATGCCCAGCTCCACAGGCAAACCCAGCCCAGCACAGCGTCCACTCCACGTGTTCACACACAGACCCCAGGCAAGCTAAGCAGTCACCACAGCAGAGGTCAATCGGGTCTGGACCCACGGCCTGCCTGAGGCAGAGAGCTCTGCAGCACCAAGGGCCACACCTTCTGCTTATCCTTGGTTTGAGAGCTGAGTCAAGCCCACCTTTTCAACTCTGTGATCTGTGACTTTGCTCTCAGAAGAAGAGCTGCAGAAGGATTCACTGCAAGGTCTGAAACATACAGTGCCCTCGCTTCCAGCTCTGAACTCTTTCTACTACATGACTCTCCCTGCCTCTTTCTCCTCTCCGGTCTTCAAGGGGTCAATGGAACGATTCACACCACAGGCATCCTCCAAAGAGCCCAGGGTGCTGCAGCTGAACACACACATCGGGATAAAATGTCTATGGTCCCCGCGGAGGGGCGCATGGGAACCAGAGCATTAAGAAAGACAAGCCCAACTAAGGGTCCAGAAAAGTACGGCTGAAACAGCAAAGGGCCGGAGCCATGGAGAGGGCTGTGGGCCAGAAAGAGGGATACCCAGTCTGGGGGCTGCGAGTCCTGCTGGCGCCTCCTCCAGTCTCCCCACAGCACTGCACATGTGGTCAAACTCTCTGGGAGACAAGTCTGGAAATATTGAAGTGAATTTTCATTCTGAAAAGACTGAAGAAATTTACACAACAGTCTATTACAGATTTTTTTTTTAATTTCACAAATCCAGTGTCAGAGTATATTTTGCCACCCAATAACAAATGCAAAGTCATAAAAAAAAAATCAATCTTCAAAAGAAGAATGACTTCGAAGACGTGCAAACCTGATTCTAATAAATTAAACTTACCCTGCATAATTAAACAGAAGCTGCACGCAGCAGTCCACGTAACCCAGTGTTGCCATAGTGACCTCATGACGCTGGTCAATGACTGCCACTCCCGGAAACCTACTTTCCCACACCCTCCCTGGGCGACTTTAGCACTTTTTTAAAGTCACCAGAGAGTTCAACCTGGCACTGCATTTGTTAGGAGATTTCAAAACAATTTGTTCCAGTTTAAATAGCTCTTAATTAAAAGTCTGTCAGTTAAAAATGCTCGCTTAGAAAGCAAAATAAAGGTGAACGGCGACTAAAATCCTAGAAATATAACATTTTTTTAGTAAAGTAGTAAGCATTAATCCAGTGATCTGTGAAGGGTTAGGTAGGCCTGAACGTCCCTCATGGACACCAAGCATGCACGGACAGGACAAGGGGTGCAGGAACTGGAAAGGACAGAGGAGGGAGGGGGCGGCCGGGCGGACGCAAGTGCCTGGGAGAGGTGACAGGCCCGGCCTCCTCCCTTCTTACTGGGACTTAATCTCAAGAGTCCACATTCTAACTCTTCAAAACATAATTAAGACTATGTTTTTGGACATGATGAATCTTGTGTAAACAAACTTTGGAAACTTCTCAGAAAGCCACCTGTTAACAAGGGAAAAGACTGTTCCTTTTCCTTTCCCTAGAGTTGTGTTCAAAACAGACGCTGAACAAAGACAATTCTAGGGAATTCCCTGGTGGTCCAGTGGTTAGGACTCAGCGCTTTCACTGTCAAGGCCTGGGTTCAATCCCTGGTTGGGGGACAAGATCCCGCAAGCTTGTCTTCATCTCTCTCTCTCAATACCTCTAGGTTCTGGGCAAAACAAATCCATTTTACTGAGCTGGAGTATGTCATTCAGTAGCAGTTTTACACACACTAACACTGGTTTCCAAAAGATGTCCGTAAACAGCTTGTGGAGAAGCCTGCATCCTAAAAGGGCAGACTCAGGTTGGTTCAGCCTCTTCCCCAGACCCTCACAGGAGACCCCACTCCCCCAGCAGCAGGAAGGCCTGGGCTCCCAGCTGCCTCCGACCCCATCATGGCCCCTCGGCCCCAGCCAGCCTCCAAGCTGTCACCCTCACCCTCCCAGCTGGCTTGCAGCCACTCTTAGCAGCACTTCACCACCAAGAGCCAGTCTCTCTCCCTCTTTCACTAGAAAGATAAATAGGAATTTTTACTCTAGCCAAGAATCCTGTCAAATGTGAAGTATCTGATGCTAGGCCTGTTCTCAGCAAAAACAAACAGCCACCTGCACTCAAGGCATCAGGAGCCCTCAGTCAAGGGGGGGTGATACAAGGAGGAGGCACACTCCCCAGGCAAACGCCCTGCACACCTGTGAGGGTGCCAGTCACACACGCCACCTACCCACGACACGTGGACACTGTGGGAGCGACACCCTCCCCACCCAGGGCCAACCAGACCTGTTAATCCCTTTCAACAGGTTTTACAAGCAACAGAAATGAATTAAGGACACTGTAGGGACAAGTAAGGAACACCCTTTTATACATGTAAAGAGATACACAAACGGGACGAATTAAGCAGGGGCACAAAACAATGACCTATGACCAAGAGAGGCTCAGAAGAACGCACCTTGAGAACAAAGAGGTCTGTCCCTGGAGGGTGGGAACCAAGCCTGTGCTGACACGTGCCTGTGGTGAGCCGGGATACAGCACCTGCCAGGCTGGACAGGCTGCGTCTCAGGCCAGGTACACCGCTTCAGCGGGACATCCACATGCACCAGGGCTGGGGCAAAAGCTGATGCAAAGTTTCAATCTGAAATCAACAATAACTGGCTGAGATGTTTTACCAAGGAAAGTAGTTATGTAAGTTCTATTCTCCTGTGTAAAACAGTAACAAGACTCAACACAGATAAACAGGGCTGTGCAACTTTCAAACAACAACACACTGCACCGCAAGCCTCCACATCAAACAGCAGTGAGCACAAGACTTTATCAGTGAAAAAGGTTTTCATGCCCAGAGACTCTCTAGTTATAACTTCTGTCTGAAATGGAACTGAACAGACGGAAAACTGCAAGTGGCTGCTCGCCCAAGATCTGCTGTGCATAAAAGGCTTTCTGCTGGGAGAAGCAGCTGAGCATGAAAACACACTTTCTCAGACAGCCTCCTTTCGGGACAGAGGGTGCAGGGCCAGCTGTCAGCATCAGCCGCTTTACCCACTGCAGAGGCCTGGACCTCGGTCCCAGGACTCCGTCCATCCCTGGACCGCACCTGAAATTCGACAGACCAAGAGCACCAGAGGAGCCAAGCAAGCAACTTCTGTCCACCGCCTCTTCTCCCAGACGTGGGAAGGGATGGAGGCCAGTGCGCATGGGCCACCAGGGGGCTTAGCAGCACACAGCCCACCTTCCCCGATTCTAACAAACAGAAATCAACCACAAGTACCAACCAAAGACCAGGCAGGGCTCCACCCACAAGGTGCGAGGGGGCAAGCCGGGCAGTAGGGGTCTGGAGGCATCCACGGCACCCGCCAGGCATGATCCAGCCCCAAGGCCAGGACCAGCACAGGGCACCCAGGCACGAGCTTCCCGAAGCCCACATCGTGGCTCAGCAGGCCAGAGGTGACTGCAAACAGCTGACTCGTCCCTGGAAGGCTAAGCCCTGGTTTCAGGTTGCTCGTCAAAGGACATCAGACTGTGTGGAGAAGGCGAGGCGCACCACCATCCATCAGACAGCCCAGCACCCGCTCTGCCTCGAGCGCTCCAGCCCCACGACTCTAGTCTGGAGCGCTGCCTCACCACCCCACATGCGTGTGCACACACGTGACCAGACTACCACCCATCCCCACCCCCCCACCCCCTGCCCACAGGGGACACGTCTCCCTACACGTTGAGTGGTGAGAGCAGAGCCTTTTCTGTGGAACACAGCAACAGGCAGGGACCCAGGTTTTCAGGACATAGACAAATGTCGGGGAGCAACACTGGGGTCACTGAGGGAAGGGCCGCAGGAGACGGGCTCCAAGGCCACAGGCCATCCTTGACCCCACAAACCCAGGATGAGCCTGCCAGCTCTTCAGAGCCCAGGATGCTGCTCCTGGAGCCACACCCTACCCCCACAGCACCCCTAACCCCATCCTCTCCCCGGGACAGATGCCTGAGCGCCCAGCAATCACCCCACATCCTCCAACTGCCAGGAACACAGGGGAGCATCGTCACAGACGCAGTGACCACACCCCTCCTACATCCATCCCTACTCTGACTTTGATATCCTGACAGCCTCAGGTTTTTAAAAAGGAAGAACTAGCCTAGCCTAACATACGTCCTGCAACAAGTAAACAGCAAAGAAAACATGAAGTTTTGCTTTTGAGAAGAATACACCTAAAACCACTCTCCTGAGGAGTAGTGCCTGCACAGTCTATTTACAGTTCTATTTCCAAGGTAATTTTCAAAGAGCCTCCTAACTGCACTTGTGCAGGATGTAAGAAATGCACGCATGATCAGCTCCTAGTTAGATGTGATAATGCACTACCGTGAGGGAGAGCCAAGCCCCGTCGGCAGAGGCCCCAAGGGTGCCCAGACCCTGGCAGGGACAGAAGGGGCACCAGAAGCCAGATGTAGAAAAGGTCTTCACCCTGAAGCTTGGGCAAAAATCCTGAGTGTCAAGAATATGAAAAAGAAGCCAGGTTTTCCTTGGTGCTCACACCTAAAAGAAGCATAAGACAAAATCAACCAGGTCAGCAGGTCACAAGGGGCCTGGAGGTGAGATCATGAAATCCCCAGCCGGAGCCTGGACGCACAGAGGGTGCCCAAGAAGCTTGGCCCAGGCGGGGCCCCTACCCCTGCGCTCTGCACCTGCTTAAGGCTTCCGGGAAGCAGAGTTTGGGAAGAGCCCAGCGCAAGGCCTGGGCCACAGTCCAGCTGCTGCTAACGACAGAGCCCTCTCGGCCTGCGCCAGCCGCAGGAGGACACAGCCCGCTGCAGGAATGACACATAAGTGCAGGTTGCAGCGTCCACACCACATGGGGCCCATTCTCCAGGCCTCAGGATCCCCTCACACGTCCCCTGTGTGGCCCAGGTGCTCCCTCTTCTCCCCAACTTGTTCAGTCGCTCAGGTGTACCCCTCTTTGTGACCCCGTGGACTATAGCCTGCAGGCTCCTGTGTCCATGGGATTCTCCAGGCAAGAACATCGGAGTGTGTTGCCATTTCCTACTCCAGGGGATCTTCCTGACCCAGGGATCAAACCCACATCTCTGGCGTCTCCTGCATTGGCAGGCGGGTTCTTTACCGCTGAGCCACCAAAAAAGCCTGCCCAGAATGACTACTTATGTACTTTAATAGAAATTCAGGTATAAATAAAAATGGATAAAGTTCATCACACCATCTTCTTCCTGGAGCTCCTTTCTATCTTAGACACAAGAAATTATTAGAAGGGAAAAATTAAAATATTTGAACTATACCAGAATATAACTAAATTCTGCTCCCAGAAAAGTCTCAGAAAATCCCAAAGCAAGTCTCAGTTCTACAGCACACAGCCAACTGCCCCAAGTCCCACTGGATGTTGCATTATGCACGAAAGAGCAGAAACAAATACAAGTCAGAAGCCACCCACGACTCCAGTCACAAAGTGGAAGCCAACTTACACAGGCTTCCCCACTGCTAGTGATACCTGGACACTCGTGAGTCCTCCAAACGCCACGTTAAGAACAAAGGCCACAGGCCAGAACCCCAACACCCTGGAACAATCTGGTGGGGGACTCTCACTCACTTCCACCTTTGTTGAAAGATGGCTCAGCAAAGAATTCCCTCAGGAAGAGGCTGCAAAGGGCCCAGCACCCAAGGAAGCGTACACACGGTCATTTCCCATGGCCTGTGTGTCCTGGGAGCCACCAGGCAGGGGTGGGAAGACCACAGGGCAAGGGAGGTTCCCTCAGGGAACCAGCTCCCTGCAAGCAGGGGTCACCGCTGCCCAGCACCTGCGGGGAGACACCTGTGAAGAGACACCTGTAAAGGGAAGAGGGGCACATGGGTGCCATGACTAAAAAAAAATATCATCCTGTTTTTAATGCTATCCTGGGAAACTTCTGTATTCTTTCCTCAGATTCCAAATGAACATCCAGCAATTCAAGAAGTGAAGAGATGCGCACAATGTAATAAGAGGAAAAAAGAGAATACTATATGTCTTAGTGTACAAAGGCCTCTAACTTTCACTCACATTTCTAACTTCCATTTTAACATATACACACACCTATTCTCACAGGCCTGTGACAGGCACTGAGCCTCCAGAGGAAGACACAACCAACCAACCCACCCTCCCACCCCTTCCCTCTCTGTGATGGGACCACACATGTGCATGGCCACTCTGTGCTGCACCTTTACAAACTGGAGAAGGGAATTTTCCCATTTTTGTAAAGAAGTAAATAAAAACTGAAGACTCTGACAAGGAGTCTGTTCTTTCCTTGGGCTCCAAATCACTGCTGATGGTGACTGCAGCCATGAAATTAAAAGATGCTTGCTCCTTGAAAGAAAAACTATGAAAAACCTAGACAGCACATTAAAAAGCAGAGACATTACTTTGCTGACAAAGGTCTGTTTAGTCAAAGATATGGTTTTTCCAGTAGTCATGTATGGATGTGAGAGTTGGACCATAAAGAAAGCTGAGCACTGAATAATTGATGCTTTTGAACTGTGATGTTGGAGAAGACTCTTGAGAGTCCCTTGGACTGCAGGGAGATCCAACCTGTCAATCTTAAAGGAAATCAGTCCTGAATATTCACTGGAGGGACTGATGCTGAAGCTGAAGCTCCAATACTTTTGGCCACCTGATGCGAAGAACCGACTCATTTGAAAAGACCATGATGCTGGGAAAGATTGAAGGCAGGAGAAGAGGACAACAGAGGATGAGATGGTTGAATGGCATCTCTGACTCGATGGACATGAGTTTGAGCAAGCTCCAGGAGTTGGTGATAGTCAGGGAAGCCTGGTATGCTGCAGTCCATGGGGTCACAAAGAGTCAAACACGACTGAGCGGCTGAACTGAACTGACATGGAAAGTAAGACACAGCACAGCCAGCTAGAGAGGCAACTCCCACAATAACAACCTCTTTCCAGGGAAGAGGGGCTGCAGGCCAAAACCCGTACCTGATGGTGCAGGAGGCCTTGTTTTCCCAGTTAAATGTGACGGATCCATATTTACAGTCACCAAGTTTGGGGGATTTCCTTGGCAGTCCAGTGGCTAACACTCCATGTTAACTGCAAGGGGAAGGGGTTTGATCCCTGGTCAAGGAATTAAGACCCTACAAGCCATGAGGTGTGGCCAATAAATTAATTAAACAAGATGCAAGTCCAAAATCTACTCATTTTCATATTTACTGCTGCTGAGTGCCTTTTTATGATCCTATAAAACCCAAATCTTTTCTCATGATTACCATTCCCAAACTCTTTCTAAAACTTACTACTATACATGCACTCCTAAATTCCTCATTTCTCTGAATCACTAGGGTCATCTAAATTCCAGCTTTATCTTCCCAGATATCTTCACATTTTATAGAACTTCACACATCCCCCAGAAATTAAGTAGGTATGTTCTCCATCAGCCATCAACATGTCACACCACTGGAGAAAGGGACAGGAAGTCCGCAAGAAGTGCACTCCACACAGGACATGTAGCCACAACCTGGGGAGCCAAGGACTAGTTCTGTCAAGGGCTCTCCTGATTCCTTCCCATTCCCCACCACTATTCTCATGGTTCAACAGCAAAGCGGGGTACTTTTGACAGACACCCGTGGCCCACAGAGTCCAAAATACTGACCACCTGGTCCTCTATGTCAGACTGCAAGGTTTTACTCAAAGATAAAGTGCGCCTTCATACAGACAAGTGAGGAAGCTGTGTCTGCTGCCTTTAAAGGTGTTTAAGGGCTTTATATTAAAGTTAATTATCTACAAAGGCAAAACTACAGAAATGGTAAGCAGACAAGCAAGTGGTTGGGTTAAGTGCAGAAACAGGAACTGGAAATAGGTAAAAGCATTCTTACACAGTAAACCTTGGAAAAATCACTAAATTATACACATTATATAAGTCCATTTGGGCTTCCCAAGTGGGGCTCAGTGGTAAAGGACCTGCATGCCAGTGTTTGATCCCTGGGTCAGGCAGATCCCCTGGAGAAGCAAACAGCAACCTAATCCAGTATTCTTGCCTGGAGAATCCCATAGATAGAGCAGCCTGGCAGGCTCTGGTCCATGGTGTCACAAAGAGATGGACATGAATGACCAACTGAGCACACATGCATGAGTCCATTTATGCTATAAAAATTAAACCTCAATAAATTCTAAAAAAAACTTAAGTTTGTTATCTGTGTAACTGTGCTTTTGTCATCTATGACCAAAGCTGAGGGTACAACTCACAGTAATTCTCTACAGATTCCTCTTACACATGTATCCTGTATCTTAACCCTGTGATCTATGACAGCAGGCAGCTCAATGTGGCTGGAGGGATGTGCACCGTGAGGCCAGGCAATCCGTGCGTGGCCCACCACATCTCCAGTGCCACCGCCAACCCCCATCTCTTCACCCTCTATCCACCCAAGTCCTCAAAGATGAGGGTGTCCACATTCTGGATCTGGGTTAACCAAATAACAACTTGCACTTAGTAACCGCAGAGGTGAACATGGTCATTCACCTGTCACAGGTCAAGAATACTTTATGAGGAGAAACACATCTTCAGCACATTTTCAGTATTCTCTACTATGGACTACTGGTGGTCCTACTAGACCCTGATGGTCCAGGGTTAAGACTCAATGCTTCCACTGCAGGGGCCATGGGTTCAATCCCTGGTCAGAGAACAAGATCCCATATGCCTCAACTAAAGATCCTGCTTACTACAACTGAGACCCAGTGCAGCCAAATGTTTCTTTAAAAACAAAATAAAACTGAACAAAACCACAAAAAAACAAGTTATACAACTACTCTGGCATTTAAAAAAATAAAAATATATTTATACTTATGTACAAATATATATAAAATATATGTATGTGTATGAATATATGGGACAAGCTTAACCATAAATGAAAAATGTTTAAAAGTTGTATTTAAAAAAATTTTAATAAAAATAAGGAGTTTGGGATTAACAGATACACACTACGATATATAAAATAGATAACCAGCAAGAACTACTATATAGCACAGGGAACCATATTCAGTATCTTGTAATAAGCTGTAGTGGAAAAGAATCTAGCATCTGCATCACTTTGCTGCACATGTGAAACTCACAGTTTGTAAATCAATTAACAGTTCAAATAAACAGAGGCAAGAATCCCTCAGACAGTGCCTATACTTCTATTAACATTCCTAAAAGGAATTTATAGCTGAGTTAAAGTACTGAAGCTGCTAAATCAATGCAAGTTCTCTCCCTTTACAAAATGACCCTTCTGCCAGGCAAGCTGCCTTCCCTCTGAGCAGGAACTGACTGCCAAGGACCCCGGGACAGTACCACCAGCAGCTCAGAGCAGCCACACAGGACGTCCACAGCACAGCTGACACAGGGGCCGACAGATGCTCCTGCGAGAAGGCACATCATCAACACGAGATCACGGTGCAGCGAGAGGGAGGACAGTCACTCCCCACTGTACTACCTGCTGGAGACACAGCCACCCACACAACACATGGCATTTACTGTATGGCAGAGAAGGAGGTTATTACAGAACACGTGACCAGAGGTGGGGCTCTGGAGCCAGGCTGCCCAGGGCCCAAGGCGAGCCTCACCACTCATGATCTGTGCGGCCTCTCTGGGCCTGGATTTACTCGTCTCGACAACAGAGATGAGCGGGTCTACCCCTCAGGAGTCAACAAGATCAAATGAGCAGATCTTGTGAACCAGGCAGAATGGCACCTGGCAAGTAGTGCATGTTTTATAGCTGTTCCTTCAGTGATGGACAGAAATGATGCGCTCACTGAATACACAGGGGAAACTGAGTCACCAAGGGCCTGGGGACTTGCCTGGCACCCAGCAGTTAGGACCCCAGACTCCACCACAGGAGCAATCCCTGGTCAGGGAACGAAACTCCCGCCTGCTGTGCGGCACAGCCAAAACAATAAATTAAAAATAAATTTTAAAAAAATTAGGCACAGAACTGTCACACGGCCAGTAATACCACTCCCAGGCAAACACCAACTAGGTGTTCCAAGGAAACTTTACACACTTGCTCACAGCAGCACTGTTCACTATAGCCAGAGGTGGAAACAGCCCACGTGTGCATCAAGATGAATGGAAACAAAGAGGTGCATACCCCTACAATGAAACACTTTTCAAACATGAAAGAGAATGGAGGCCAGTACACGCTACAACAAGGATGAGCCCTGAAAATATTGGGATACAGAAGACCAACCGTGGAAAGCTCCCTTGACCTGCAATGTCTAGAGCAGGCAAATCCACAGAACACCAAAGCAGAGGAGTGGCAGTGAGGGGCTGAGGGCCCACAAAGAGTAACTGCTGAATGGGGACAGGGATTCCCTTTGGGTAATAAAATCGTCCAGAACAAGACAGTAGTGGGGGTGACACAACACCATGAGTGTGTCACAGGGCACAGAACCATACACTCAGAGACAGTTAAAACAGCAGATTTTTCCATGTGAATTTTATCTCGATTCTTTTAAAAATCACACGAGAATAATGTGAGATGCAAAAAGAGCACATCCTGTGTGATTCCATTCATGAGAAACTCTGATAAAACAGACAAAACTAATCCATGACAAGAACAGAATAGGTGGTGGCTGGGGCATTCAGAGCTACAGGAACTTCTAGGAGCTGCCAGCCACATGGAGTAGGATAACTGCGGAAATGCACCTGGCAATAGACTTTACAACAAGCACTGTTACTGCGGAGGCTGCACCTGCAGAGATGTCACTAAAACCATCACAGGCACACGAGTCATTTCCCTGAGAAACACAATGCAGGTCAGACAGACAAGAGAAATGACACGCTCCGGCTAACATCAGATCAAGTGAAGGCCCAGAGGCTCCACCTGAGGACGGGTTGCCCCCACAGAAAGCGCCCCCAGAGCCCCAGAGATGCCCTTCCTTGGAAGAGAGGCCAGAGCACAGCTGCCTTCTGTCCTCAGAGGGACCCGCCTCTACAAGGCAACCAAGGGAAGACAGTGGTGCTAAGACAAGAGTCTTCTGAAATGATTTTTAAAAGTTTATTTAAAATAAAATCCAGTCAACTTTGTTCTTCAAAATATATATCCCGGCTCCTGCACGACCTGAGCACTCAGGTTACGAGATTCAGTCTGCGGCAGGGCTTTCGCAGACGTCATGAGTCCACTGGACATCTTCCACTCATCTCCAAAGCTGGCGGCCACATAAAGCCGCTGCACTCAACAACACTTCTTCACACAAAATCCAAACTTCTCTTACCTAAGGTAGCAAAACTGGATTAAAATTCTCCAAAAGAGAAATAAGCCTACAGTGCATCTTCTCCACCTTAAAAATACCTCCAGCCCCTCCAGCCCCTCCAGCCCCTGGGCTCAGCACTAGCCCCTCTGGACACATCTCACTGAGCGGTGGCGGGGCTGTGAGCTCAGAGCCAGGTCAGCACAGAAAGGCCAGGTCCTCCCCGGACCAACGCCTGCAGGGCAGGTCCCCGCTGCCACTGTGCCACACGCACAACAGCGCTGTCCTCACAGCCACATGACTGCAACTCTACGTGCAATGTCCTGTCCCCGTAACAACCCTTACTGTTCTGATCCACCAGGAAGAGGCCCACACTGCTCCACACTGCGACAGAAGCAAGAGGGCCCACGGCACACCTCTGAAGACAGCCTGGGGCTCCATGGGCCGCCATCTGAGCTGCATTGGCTCCTGGGGGCCCAATCTGACATGGGCAAATGAAGGACAAACCTAGTTTTTCAAGTAAACAACTGTGAGTATCTTTGGTCAATTATAAAATCTAAGCTTTCAAGCAAAAATACTAAAATTCTGGAAAATGTCTATCTCAGCTTCCTTTCTGACCAACATGGAATAGAAGGAATACATTCATCCCCCTGGCCCTGGACAAAAGTAAGGAACAGCGATCTCCAGACTGAACACCAGGCAAGGGGAAGGTGACCCCAAGAGGTGAGAAGCAGGGGAGGGAGAGGGCGTGGGCAGAGGGGCCTGGAGAGGACGGAGCTGCTCCAGGCAGGCTCACAAGCAACCTGCACAGACACCAAGGGGCCAAAGAGCGGGAACACCTGCCCTGGACTGACCACTGCTCTGGTCCCACCTGGCAAAGCTGCAAACAAAGAACTGAAAGAAGCCACCGGTTCAAAGGATCTTGACTATCCCCAAGAACAAAGCCCAGGGATGTTTATAGTAACATAAAAATATCCAGCCACAACACAGTACAATGAACAATGCCTGGCACACAATCAGAAATGACCAACACGCAGAGAAACAGGAGAGTGTGGGTAACAACAGGGAGCTTGCCAGATGGACTTGGACTCAGATGCTGAAGACTCACCTGCTAATCCGACAGATGAAGACCTGAAGGACTCAAGTCAAACTACCGACAAATTAAAATTTCTACAACGTATGACGTAAAATTTTCTGAGACAAAAATGTCTGGCAGCCATCAAAGAATTAAGAGTGGTGCACTGAGAGACACAACAATAAGAAATGTCCAAAACATGAACTAGAGGACACAGGGCACCACTGTGCTGGGTGACATTTAGGCAATCGCCGCACACACGTAAGTGGAGTCTCCAAAAGAGAAAGGGAGGAACAGAAAATTATTTGAAAACAATAATGGCCAAGACCTGAGAGACACTGCAAACCCACAGACCCATAAAGCTCAACAAACGCCAAGCACAAGAAACATGAATAAAACCACTCTATATTGGGCTCCCTGGCAGTTTCAATGGTTAAGAATCCGCCTTCCTAAGGCAGGGGACATCAGTCTGACCCCGGGTCCAGGAAGATTCTACGTGTCTCAGGGCAACGAAGCCTGTGGGTCACATCAACGGAAGCCAGCTCGCTCTAGAGCCCGTGCTCCGCAACAAGAAAGAGAAGCCACCGCAGTGAGAAGTCCAAGCACAAGCAGCCACTGCTCACCGAAACTAGACAAAGCCTGCACAGCAACCAACCCAGAGTAGCCCTAAGAAAAGTAAGCAAATAAAAATGCTCTTAATAATAAAGGAAATAGGAAAATTTTTAAAAGAAACTATGCTGCATTATAAACCAAATAACCTGAACTCTCAACAGCCTTCAGAGGAAAAGGCCTGTATCACACAGAGGAATGAGGACTTTGGCTGGAGACAGTGCATGTCAGAACCAGTGGAGCAACACTAACAAAAAGCACTTGGAGAACAGGGTCAGCCTACAAAATACCTCTCAAACAACAGCAAAAGAAACACACAGTGAGGCAGACAGAAGCTGGAAAAACTCAAATCTGAGTCCACAGTGAGCACACCACAGAGAGGGACGATGAACCAGAACATGGCAACCACCCAGCTTCTCCGCAGTTTTAACTTCTAAATCTTACAGAACTGCTAACTACACCATATGATTTAGGTTACCTGAAAAATTCTTGAAGTCTAGGTTTTAAAACCTTTTAACCTTTTTATTTAAATCTCCTTAGAAGAAAAATAGCCATTTAAAGCAAAAATAACATAGCATGCATTCTATAACATGTAGAAGATGTATCAGAGCAACAAGACAGCCCCCAGTCATGAGGTGTCCCCAGGATGTGCAAAGGCCCCTCAGCATCCCTTCAATCAACGAGATACTCCTCTTGTCACGCTTCATTTCACAAGCAGCCTCATTATAAACACTCATCAATCATCATACTCTATCCCAATGTGCTACTGCACAAAGTGTTCAGTTTACAACTCAAAATTAATTCCTCAAGCTGGCATATGCACATGATGTTAACTGTTCAAGTTTAATATTCCCACAGCTTTCAACATGAGGAAAAAATCTGTTTCTTCTGTACAAGTCAAAACATGCTTGGAAAAAGAAAGTACTTCCTGTTCAGAGTGCAACTATGTTTACAAAAAGATTGATCCTAGTACATTACAATAGTGGACTATATCCTTCAGTCTAAAATTTCTTAAAAGTGGCAAACATCTTAGAAAAAATAAATCTACAACAGCACTGAGAACCAGACCGATGTATCAGAAGCTGACCAGATCAGACAGACCAATCATCACATCCAGGGAAACCACACAGCAAACAGTTCAGTTCAGTTACTCAATCGTGTCCAACTCTTTGCAACCCCATGGACTTCAGCACACCAGGCCTCCCCGTCCATCACCAATTCCCAGAGTTTACTCAAATTCACGTCCATCAAGTTGGTGATGCCATTCAACCATCTCATCCTCTGTCATCCCCTTCTCCTCCCGCATTCAATCTTTCCCAGCATCAGGGTCTTTTCCAATGAGTCAGTTCTTCGCATCAGGTGGCCAAAGTATTGAAGTTTCAGCTTCAGCATCAGTCCTTCCAATGAATATTCAGGACTGATTTTCTTTAGGATTGACTGGTTGGATCTCCCTGCAGTCCAAGGGACTCTCAAGAGTCTTCTCCAACACCACAGTTCAAAAGCATCAATTCTTCGGTGCTCAGCTTTCTTTATAGTCCAACTCTCACATCCATACATGACTACTGGCAAAACCATAGCTTTGACTAGACAAGCTTCTGTTGGCAAAGTAATGTCTTTGCTTTTTAATATGCTGTCTAGGTTGGTCATAGCTTTTCTTACAAACTATAAGAAGGCCTGAAGTCGAGACTGCTGCAGTTAAAAGAAAGCTGCAAGGACAAATATCAATGAACTGATGCACTTCCAAATTCATCCAGTATGTCAGGGTTTAGCAAGCGGGGGTCAGAGGGCAAGCCTGTCCCACTGCTGTTTTTGACACAGTCCACAACCTAAGAATGATTTTATATGTGTATCTAATCTAAAAATGAAGACTATTTTGTGACAAGAGAAGATTACATGAAACTCAACATTTCAGTTTCAATAAATAGTAACACAGCCAGGCTCCTTTGTTACATATGGTCTATGGGGCCTCCATTGCAGAGCTGAGCAGGTGCAATGGAGGCCATGCACCCCAAAGTCTTCAACTTACTACCTGGCCCCTTACAGGAAACCTTTGAGAGATGAATTTTAAAAAAGACAAGTTTGCATGCTCGAAGAGCTAATACTGATAAGAAAGTCAAATACCAAGATGAGAAAGTCAAACCCAAATCAGACGCCCACAAAAGGCAAAAACTCTACATGTCACTATGAAGTCCTAAGAGATAACCTACACAGAATCATTAATCAGACTGCTGTCAGATGCCACGTGATACAGAACAGGGGTCTGAAAGCGCTGATGTTCAGGGCACTGGTGCTGGAACCACTTGAGCAGCACAGCTGTGTGCTGGCCGGAGAACAGCTGTCCCCTGCTCCCACTCATTCCACATGCCCCCAGTCTGCCTGTGTCCAGCAACAAACACAGGGTTCTTGGTGACTCCCAAGAAGTCACAGCCACAGCTACAATCACCAATCACACGTTCAGAAACGTCAGGATGCTGACGGCAACAGGGACTGTGAGAACAAGGCTGTATCTGAATCTGGCAGGATGCTATGGGGCGGCCACCTCATTCCACTACTACACTCTGTAACAAGCCCAACTTTGCTGGCAGTTCAACTGTCTGAAAAAGAAATGACTCTCAAATTTATCTAAAACCTGAGAACCTGACTCCTTAACCTCTCACTAAACCTCAGTTTGGCCATCAGTCAAGCAGAAACCATCCTGCCAACCACACAAGATCGCCAGGCAGATACCGAGCACTGGGATGATGACTGGAACACAAACAACTAAGCACCTGACAAATGTTAGCATTACGTGTTGGCTAAAAACTAAGTAAATTTTGGAAGAAAATCACACCAACATCAAAGGGAAAAAACAAAGCTTAACTGCTCCCTAAGCTCAGGAGAGCCAGGCCAAGCCCCTCAATGAATAGTCTGACCGTGTAAACTTAGCATCAAAGGAGCTGTCAGATCAGAAGGAAGAGTGCGCCGTGCACAGGGCCATGAACAGCACTTGCCCCATCAGCCCACCTGCACACACACACGTGTGTACATACACAAATCCACATGTGCACACATGGATGCACAGTCAGTCAAGATGTCACAAGATAACACTGAATTTATAAGTCACACGCAACAACTCAGTTAATTGCTGCCCTCGTTCTTTTGGCCTTGACTCACAGCTCGTAGGAACTTAGTTCCCTGATCAGGGACTGAACCCAGGCCCTAGCAGTGACAGTATCGAGTCCTAACCACTGGACCAGCAAGGAATTCCCACTCCCCAAGTTATTTAACACTCCTGACACTGTAGTCAGGATCCACTAGTTTAGTGTTAACTTGAAAAGGAAAACCAAAACGGAGAACCAGAAGGTAGTTAGAGTAACAACAGCAAGAGAAGGAGGATCTGGGGTGTGCTGTCAAACACCTATGCCCCCAGATGACCATGGAAAGGCATCTTCCCTGGCTTGTCATCCACACTGGCAGACCGCAAGGTGAGCAACCACCTCCGTCTCACACCCCTTCAACATGGGCTAACCCCACAAAATGCTCTGCCTGGCAGGATGGGGCAGAAGTGACATTATGCAGCTCAGGCCTCGGTGGTCACATGGCACCTGCCCTCTGGTTCACTATCCAGGAAGCATGTCGAAGGGCGCACACCCTGCCACCTGTCAGCCAGCCACCAAGACAGTCAATTAGCCCATGGAACTAAGGGTTTAACTCTCAAAAACAAGATTGGTTTCATACTCAAAATACAGTCCATGTAATTCACAGATTTTACAAACCAGAAAAGCAAAATCATACAATCAACTCAAATAGGTGCAAAAAGTGTGGGTTCTGTTTTGTCTAATATTTATTTGGCTGTGCCGGGCCTTAGTTGCATCATGTGGATTCTCTAGTTGTGGCCCATGGGCTCCACAACTGTGGTGTGCAAGCTGAGCTGCTCTGCGGCATGTGGGATCTTAGCTCCCAGACCAGGGTTCGAACCCGAGTCCCCAGCACTGCAAGGTGGATTCTTTTTATTTTATTATTTATTTTTTTTTGCAAGGTGGATTCTTAACAACTGCACCACCAAGGAAGCCCCACAAAAAGTTTTTGATAAAATCCAACGTCCATTCCTGATAAAGAAAAAAAAAAGAACTCAGCATATCTGGAATAAAACGGAACCTCCTCAACCTATGAAAACCCTACAGCTAGTTAATGGTGAATCCCAGTTAATGGTGAAAAGTGACAGCTTCCCCACAGTCAGGAACAAGTCTCAGACCGGTGGCTACTGCCCCTGCTTCTTTCCATCCCTGCACTGAAGGGTCTGGTCAGGGCAGTCAGATCAAGAGGAGACAAAAAGACACCAGAGTAAAGGAAGGAGTAAAGTTGCCTTCCTGTGTGGGCGGCACCGTCGTCTTCGAGACAAGATACCCAAAACGAGTAGACAGCCACCGGAACCAGCCACTGAGTTTAGCATGGCGGCAGGATCCAAGGTTAATAAAAAATTTCAACCTCTCTACTAGCACAAAATAATAGTAATTTGGGGAATTTCCCAGTGAGCTGGTGGTTAAGACTCGGGGCTTTCACTGCTGAGGGCCTGGGTTCAATCCCTGGTTGGGGAACTAAGCTGCCACAAGCCACACAGTGCAGTTTTTTAAAAAGTTTCTCTTAACCATGGAATATTACTCAGCCGTTAAAAAGAATTCATTTGAATCAGTCCTAATGAGATGGATGAAACTGGAGCCCATTATACAGAGTGAAGTAAGCCAGAAAGATAAAGAACATTACAGCATACTAACACATATATATGGAATTTAGAAAGATGGTAATGATAACCCTATATGCAAAACAGAAAAAGAGACACAGAAATACAGAACAGACTTTTGAACTCTGTGGGAGAAGGTGAGGGTGGGATGTTTCAAAAGAACAGCATGTATACTATCTATGGTGAAACAGATCACCAGCCCAGGTGGGATGCATGAGACAAGTGCTCGGGCCTGGTGCACTGGGAAGACCCAGAGGAATCGGGTGGAGAGGGAGGTGGGAGGGGGGATTGGGATGGGAAATACGTGTAAATCTATGGCTGATTCATATCAATGTATGACAAAACCCACTGAAATGTTGTGAAGTAATTAGCCTCCAACTAATAAAAAAATAAATAAATAAATAATTTAAAAAATTTAAAAAAAGTTTCTTTTAAAAAAAGAAAATTTTGAAAAAAATGTATCATTTACAGCAGCATCAAAATATGAACTACTTCAGAGGAAAATGTGACAAAAGACGTATAAGACTCTAAGCCTGATTAGTGAAGCCTCACTAAGGGAGAACACAGGATACAGAGCCGGCAGAGAGACCCCCAGCATCCATGGCCAGGAGGCTCCAGTCTGCTCAACTTAAGAGTCAATGCGAACCAAAACCCCAGCCAGCTTCTCTGTGAAACGTGACAAAAAGCAGGAAATAAGAGTCTGAGAAAGAAAACTGAGTCTGCAGGCCTCTCTGTGCAGCTCCAGGAACCACATTGGGTGCTGCAGTCAGAGACAGCGAAAGACAACCGACAGAGGGGCGTCAAGACAACAGACAGACAAACGGACACAGCTGAGTCTCCACCAAGCACAAGGGCGATGGAGAGGAAAACAGATTCCATCTATACAAAGTTCTGGAAAACACAAAGTACTCTGCAGCAAGTCAGGAGCAAGAGAGAGGTGGGGTGGGGGAGGGGCCCTGGACTCTGGGGGTGACAGATACATTAACTTTCTTAAGTGTGCTAAAACCACACACTTTAATAGTAAGTACAGTCTACTGCATGTCAGTAACAGCTGAGTAAAGCTAGAACAAAACAACACTTAGCTGGCATCAAAGGTCACCCTTGGCCAAGTGAAACAGGTGAGGAAAGATAAGCAAAATTATCATAATTTAGGGCTTGTGTGGTGGCTGCTTTAATAGTTATCAGCTCACTGGGATGCGGGGGGGGGGGGGGGGGGGGGTAGCGCTGAGAGGCAGATGTAATCCCAATTCTAATCAGAACAACAAGAGATGCAGTGACCCATGCTCAGTCCTGGCTCTGACCCCACCTAACCCCTGCAGAGGAAGACCAAGGAGCCACGGCCTGGGCCCAGCAGTCGCAGGGCAGGGTGCCCAGTGGCCAGGCTGCAGATGCAGACAGGTGACCATGGGCTTTGTGTGTCCAGAGCAGACGTAAGTAGAAAAACTGATGAAGCTAACAGATTAAAGGAAAAGCAGAGTATCAGTCTCAGGAAGGGTAAAAATCAATCTCTTCTCCTCTATATCCTAAACTGAAAAGCACTACTGAACTGCAAACTAGAGACTCTGGCATTTCTAACAATTTCCCTGCCACAGTCTTTGAGCAACTGAGCACAAAACCCAAAGGACTAGTAACCTCAGCCCCTGAGCACCCCGATGTCACACCCTCAGAAACACAAACCTGAACCAGGTGATGACAGCAAGTCAAGGAAAGCTCACAATACAGCAAGAACCCACCAAACTGCCCCAGAGGCCTGCTGCCCCGCAGCAAGGGCTCTGCAGAGGCCACCCCGGGCAAAAGCGTGCGGTCACGGTCAGGAGGAAGCACAACACGGTGGGTTTAAGGTACAACCCACCACCCAAATCATACCCTCAGGTCCCATGCAGCAACGCACAGAAGAGGGAAAAGGAACCCTTCTCTAGCTATGTATTTGCTTCAGGGCCTTAGTACCCTAACCACCAGGCCCTGCCCACCACACACGGGGCAGCTTAGTGGTGTCCTCAGCTGCGCCGAGCACCACGGCAGTCACTTTATCTTAATTTTTACACTATATTCACTCTCTGCCAAAGGGTCCATGAGGGATAAACTTAGTATAATTAGCACTTTTCCCCACGTACCAGGCATACATCATCACTCACAGACAGACAAAGATCTGTAAACAAACAAGAGGCCCCTCCAGAGCGCCACCACACAAGCAGGAGCGGGCAGAGGTGGGGACAGAGAAGGAAAAGGGCAGGTGGTTGACGCTCCAGATCAAACCGCGGGCATCCCACCTTCTCTCTGAGATAGAGCTGCCGCGTGTACACCCAGGACCAGGGCACAAAAGGCACAGCTCAGCAGGGGGCAGAAGACTAGGAGCCAAGCAGGGCGGCCGAGCACCCTCTCCACGTGCCAAGGCTGGGCACAACACATTCTTATTTTTGCACAAAAGTGGGAAGAGAGTGCCAAAATCTATAAGTTGGGTGTGATATTTAGGAGATACAGACAGTAACTAAAAAGAAATCACTTCAGACTCCCACAACAAACCCAAGGCATGGAACCCAGCCATGGAGATGGACACAGAAGCAAGGGAGATGCAGCGGGGTCCAGACAGCCAGAGCCGACGGCCGCCACAACACCTGCTCCAGGGGGACCACCACGTACCAAAACAGCTTCATGGGTGGGAAGACAGTTCACTGAAGGACAACTGTTACACAGAACAGGAACCCACAACCAGAAAGGGGAGCGGGGACGTCCCCTAGAGACGGAGGATGAGAATCCACCAAGGGGGTGCCGACGGCACAGCCAACGAAGGAGCAGTCGTAACATGAAGAAAGCTGACTGGGGAGCGGAGGCCAAGGGTGAGGGGGTGGCACCAGACACGGGGCAAGTGGGGAGAAGGGACTCCCAGGCAGGAAGCACCCCATTTAAGACCTAGAAGAGGGCCATCTCCTTAAGGAAGAGAGCAATGGAGTCAGAGCTCCATTTCAGAAACTCACTTTGGTAACTGTGGAAGCATCAGGGACCAAGACAAAAGGGAGAGAAGGACCAGCAGTAAGGGAGGGATGACGGGGAGAGAGCTGAGTGGAGAAACAGGAAGGAGGGTGTTTACAGGAAAACACGGAGAGAGACCTCAGAGAACGCCCCACACAGAGGCTGAGCCCAGCTGGAGGAGCTAGAGGTTTGAAAGCTGCAGTCAGGATCACCCTCTACCGCCTCCTGCAAGAGGAGCCTGGAGTATGGAGGGGGGTTCAGCCCAGAGCCCTGCCCGGGGTTCCCTGACACATCCATCACCGCCCAGCTCTGCCAGGCAGGTACACACTTGAGCCTCGAGATCCCACATGTGCAAGCAGGCCCAAGAGGGCGGGGAGCAGGGGCACCACGCAGCCAGATCCAGGAGCCAGAGTTCTCAGAGGCCCCATCCCAGGAGCCGCCCGGGGTGAACACTCAGCGCATGCCCGGGCCTGGGTGGGGCCCCTGCTGGGAGAAGGGCCTTCAAGATGCAGGCCCAAGAGGGGGCTCCAGGGCCAGGAGGGGAGGAAGCAGACCCCGAGGGCATGAGGAGGGGACCACTCTCCCGATGCCTGGCCGTTGACCAGGTGAGCCCGAGCGAGAACCCCAGACTCCGCGCAGCGGGCGCTCAAGCCTCCGTGGTCACCTGTGAGGTGTCGTGAGCACCCACCAGCCCCTCCTGCCTCACCTCCTCACACAAACAAGTAACAACAGGGGACATGTTGCCAAAAGGGTGTACAGGCCTCTCGGACCCAAAGTTCAAGAGAAGAACACCAGAACAGAAAGGGTTCTGTCACTCAAAGGGAGGCTGAGCCACACTGTGCTGAACTGCCGAGAGCCTGTCAGGAGGCCTGGTAGCTCAGCCCTGACCAGCACTCACCACCACGCTGGACTGTTTCCACAGCAACCAGAAAGGAAATACAAGGCAATCAGTTTTACATGAAAATTATTCTCCATTACAATAAAATGCTACAGTCAGGAAAAACATTTTGAACTAGGTAAACAACATCCATAATGTTAATGCTAATTATTTATTCACCATCCAAACAACTTTTCCTTATGTTCTAAAATACTTTGTATTATATTACACCAGAAATTTGAAGGCTATTTCGTGAGCACTAAATATTACTGTCAATAAAGCACGCTGGGTCTTCCATCCTTAAATGAGAAAAAAGTGGCAGATGACATCACAAAAGCAAGTCAACAAATACAAAAATTACAATCAAATCAAACATCTTTTCTCCACTATCTTCATGGATCAAGAAATGCCCTCAGAAGTCTGAAGAAAGATTAGACATAAAAACAGCTGAGCAAGACAAAGATGAAAAGATAGAAATACACAAATTCTAAGAACAAAACCATCTTAGCCAATGCCTTCTCACATCAAAACCACCAAGTTACAAACACAATTCAGGCACATCAACCAATTCTCAAAAACCAGAATCAAATTCAAAAGTCCCCGTCTTCCGCACCCCCAAGGCTGCCTGTATCCTGTCACAGCCTGAGGAGCTCGGCACCATGAGGACAGTCACACGCCACGAGAGCGCTCAGAACTGAGGGGATACGGCACAAAGCAAACCTGGCGCCGAGGAAAGGGGCGCGGCTCGCTGGGCCACAGCCGCCTCCGAGCAGCCCCACAGGTCCCGGCTCGGCGGCCGCGGCTCTCCCACGATGGCGATGGCTGACGCGGGCACCGGGCTGCCCCATCTCCCGCCTGACCAGGGGTGACTGGTTCTTCCACAAAGAGGCCCTAGCATCTCACCTGCCAACAGCACTGTGATCACTGCCGTCCTCACACAGGCCAGAGAAGAGGCCTGGGCCAGCAACTGACCCCATGACCAACACAAGGCCCACCACCTCTGCGCCTTGACTGGTATTCCTTCCCCAGACCAGTTTCCAGTTATGTCTGTAAACTCTCCAATCCAAAGAGAAGAAAGATAGCCTGCAAGATGCCATCCCCTCCCCTCCTGACCCACACGTTGGTCTGAAGGTGACTGAGTCTGGAGGGGCGGGCACTCACCACGGTTACATGCTCTCTGTGGTCCAGAAGGACCTTCACGATCTAATAAACGTGCAGATGCTGCCAGCATTAACTACAAACTAAAACCATGACAAATTTTAGTAAGACCAACTCTCTAACCAATAACTTTTTCAGCCTTTTCTAGAGAGAAATCTCTAAAATACAAGCACCCACCAAATACCAGTCCCTCAATGTATGGAAGCTTTCACCTGTTCAGAAAGCCTGGCCGTCCTGACAAACCTCTCAAAGGTCAGAACTGCGCTGCTTTTTTAAAACAAATCAAAAGCACTCAGATCCCACTGGTGGGCCATGAGCCAACACAGTCTCAGCAAAGCTCTGACCTCACAATCCTAGGAACGGAACCCACAGCTGACACTCATACCAGAAGGATGCACAAAGCTGTCATTCTGTCACAGCGAGATGCTGGAAACAAGAAAATGTCATCAGGAATAGGCGAGTTAGGTAAGTTGTGGCACATATACATTACCACGATGGAAAACATGAAGCAGCTCCACAGGTATTAACACAGAACAATCTCAAAGAATAAGTGGAAAAAACAAAGTATGGAAAAGCATCTATCCGCACAAACTCATAGACTCACACACACGAGGCCACCCAATGGACATGAAGGGAGCGCCCTGGAACTCAGCACTGGGGGACAAGAGCCAAGGCTTCCTGTGCCAGCCCACAGAGAAAACCTTGTTTTCAATAGAAACTCGAGCATAAAGACTAAAGTGGAAAAAAAAAATTAAAAAAAAACTGTGGGAAGACAAACAGTATAGCTTTGGCCATCACAGCAGGGGTGATCTACCCCATTACCACAACTCTCAACAGTCCAAAGCAGAGGAATTTTTGCTTTCTCCTATTTGATCTGAAAACCCTAGGCCAGCAAGGCCCACACACATACACCTGTCCAACTGCTGGGGTTACTTCCATGTTCCCTAGGCTGACCTGACGCACACCCTGGAAGTGTCCCCTGGAAGCATTCCTCACTGTGCTCACAGCAGAGCAGACCTCGAGTCCCGAGAAGCTGGCCTCTCTGAGGGCATCAGAAGTTCTGAGGTGGGGCCCAGACACACTGTGCACTTCAGCGTTCCCTCTGGGCAGAGAACACCCACACACAGGGGTGCACAGGCCAGCACCCTGGACCACACAGAGCTGGTGAAAGTTTGCCCGCAAGCAGCCTCCGTGGCCTCCTCCACCACAAAATCACTCTTAAATCTGAGCAAATTAACAATGACTCACCAATACCACCTGACACCTGGTTCATATTTAAATATCCATGTGTCCTCAAAACACTTTAATTGAGGTGTAACTGACAGGTACTTCAAAACTTTTTTTAAAGCTCTTCTGTCCTCTCCCTCCAAACCAGGACCCAAGCAAGGCTTCCTCACTGCCTGTGGTCACTAACACGCATTACACATCAGCACAGGACTTCCTTGGTGCTCCAGGGGTTGGGAGTCCACCTGCCAGTGCGGGGGTCACAGGTTCAATCCCTGGTCCAGGAAGATCCCACATGCCACGGGGCAGCTAAGCCCACAGGTCACAACTACTGAAGCCCAAGCACCTAGGACCCGTGATCCTCAGCAATGGAAGCCACCGCAATGAGAAGCCTGTGCACCTCAACTAGAGAATAGCTCCTGCTCGCCACAGCTAGAAAAAGCCCATGCGCAGCAACAAACATCCAGCGCAGCCATAAATAAATAAATAAAAATTCTAAAAAACATCAGCACAGCTCACAGATAATACCAACCACAGCATCAGTGACACTGAGTTCACCACCTGGCTGAGGTGGGACCACAGGTCTTTCTACTAGAATGACCACAAGTCCTTCTGCAACCTAGAAGTCATCAGTGGGGTGGCCTTTTGTCAGTACTTGAATATTTTGAACCAAAAATTTTACCCATAATGGTAAAAACATTTAATCCAACTCTAATCCAGACTTTCAACCAAACGTCCAGTTAACAGGAAACACAGGACAAAGGAAGAACAAGTCAGACCCCAGAGCTAGACAACTCAAGGATGTTCTTCCATCTATGGATGACTGATCTGGCTTCAGGAGTAAGAAACAAACAGGGTGCCTGATGCTAAAGACCCTAAAGGAAAGGTGTAAACACAGCTTGGGGTCAGCCAGGACCTAAGTAGGGCCCCCACAAGCCGTGCTATAGCCCACAGCACTAAACAGCTCAACACATTGGTGAGGGTGAGATGTCAGAAGGTCTCCCTCTTGTTTCCAAATTGCCAGGCAGTGTACACACCCCACAGACAAAGCCAACAGGACAAACTGTTAACAAGAGTTGAATCCAGACGGTAGCACATGGGTGATCACTGTACTCTTCCTGACTCTGTATATTTCTGAAAATTTTCATACTCAAAAATTGGAGCAATGGGACTCCCTAGTGGTCCAGTGGCTAAGATTCTGTGCTCCCAATGCAAGGGGCCTGGGTTCAATCCCTGGTCAGGGAACTAGACCCCACATGCTACAACTACAGCCCAGTGCTACCAAACAAATAAATAAAAATTTTTAATTGAAGGAAAAATTGAAAACATTTTTTTTTCCCACTCAAGTTTGCTGAACTTAATAATAGGTACTTACAAAATCAACTAAAAGTACTCGTTAAACTGGGTATCAGATGATACGGAATTGTTTATTCTGTTAAGTATGGCAAAGGTAACATGATTGTGTGAGCAACTGGCCTAAATGAAGTTATTATGGACCTGTAGTTTGCTTTAAAATACTTCAACAACATAATAATTAAGCAAATATGGCAAAATGCTGTTAAATCTAAATGATACATACAGGATATTTATTTTACCATTCTGTCCTCCTTTTAAAAAAAGTGCTCCTTTAAAAAAAAAAAGTGTTACTGGTGCAGCTGCTGTGGAAAACACTCTGGCAGTTCCTCAGAAGTTAGACACAGAACCTCCGTGTGATCCACCAATCCCACTTCTGGGTGTGCACCCAAAGAACTGAAAGCAGGAACCTAAACCAGCATTTGCACACCCACGTTCACAGCAGCACTATTCAGAACAGCCAAAACATGGAAACCTAACTGGCCATCAACAGCGAAATGGAGAAACAAAATGTGCTCTATACATACAACTCAGCCTTTACAAAGGAGGAAGTGACGCCACAACAGAGACAAACCATGCAAACATCATGCTAAGGAGAAGAAGCCAGGCACAAAGGGTTAAGTACGCAGAGTCCACGTCCAGGGCCCTCTAGACAAGTCAGTTTCATAGAGGTGGGGGAAGGGAAGCTGGGACAGTCTCCGTGAGTGAAGGTAAAGGAGTTCTGAAACAGTAGTAATGGTCAAATGACACTGTTGATGTACTTAATGCCACTGATTTGGACATTTCAAAATGGTTAAAATGGTCAATTTTATGTTATTTTATCACAATAAGTGAAGTGAAGTCATTCAGTTGTGTCCGACTCTGCGATCCAATGGACTGTAACCTACCATGCTCCTCTGTCCATGGGATTTTCCAGGTAAGTGTACTGGAGTGGGTTGCCATTTCCTTCTCCAGAGGATCTTCCCAACCCAGGGATCGAACCTGGGTCTCCCGCATTGTAGACAGATGCTCTACCATCTGAACCACCAGGGAAGTCTTATCACAATAAAAATTTTTTAAAAACCGAAGGATGAGACTACTTTGGCCACCTGATGCAAAGAGCTGACTCACTGGAAAAGACCCTGATGCTGGGAAACATTGAGGGCAGGAGGAGAAGGAGGCAACAGAGGATGAGATGGTTGGATGGCATCACCCACTCAATGGATATGTATTTCAGCAAACTCCAGGAGATAGTGAAGGACAGGGAAGCCTAGCTCGCCATGCGGTCAGGAAGAGTTGGATACAACTTAGCAACTGAACAACAACAACAAAGGATGAGAAAAGTTGAAGAACATATAGATCGAGATAACAGCCCCCAACTCTACACCAAAGAGTGCCTAGAGAGGACTCCATCTAAAATTGAACAAGTGAAAAGCAAAACCAACACAGCAGGCAAGAGCTTTCTAAGCTGCTTCCAGAAAGCACAGGTCAGTGTCAAGGCACCTAAGACGAGGGCCACCCCTCCTAATGAGCCTGTTTCTACTACATCTTCCCTGAGCCCACACACCAAACAAAAAGTTCTCACCCACAAGTAAGAAGCATTAAGCTTTCTTAATGGCGAGGACCTGGACTGACTGGCTTCCCAGGAAGTGGGAGACTGTGGGTACAGAGCTAGAATTCCCTTCTCTCTCCAACCTGCCTTTCTCTTCCTTCACCCACGTGCTGTCAGAGCACTGGTGACAATATATCTTTGAATATTATTAGCTGTGCTCCATGGGAAAACAGGTCCCATGACTGATAAATTTTAAATCTTAAAAATTAGACCTTATATTTGTTTTTTTGGTGTTTTCTTCTATCTCCAATTTATTATGGCTTCGAGAGAAACCAAGGGAAGGGGGAAATGGCTTACTGTGGGGAGTGCTCAGTAAATTGGTTCTGCACCCGCCTCTACAGGAACAGTCTCCATCGGGACGCCACAGACAGGGCACAGCAGTAGTAGCCGGGTGCTCACCCACCCAGCCTGGACGTGGGTTCTGGGAAGGAGCACACAGAAGGCCCTCTGGACTGGCAGTCCCCAAGCCTCGAGGACCTTACCTTTACAGTCATGTCTGACAAAACTGGAGGGCACATGTGAACAAACACCCTAATGGACACTGACTGCAAAAATGAGAGAGGGATAGACAAAAACTGGAAGGCAAGTAAAACCGAAGTGTTGAAGTTGGTTTTTCTTTTGAAATCCCTCAAATCTGTCTAAAATTAAGATATCCTATCCCAAACACCTCAGTAAAAAATAAAGGCCCTACACCCTTAACCAACCTGATGCCTTCAGCCCACACATGAACCTTCCCCACAAGTCGTCAGGGCCTGGCTGCCACCGGAGGCAACCTGGACGTCCTGCCCCAACAAGCAGCACCCCAGCGGGGGGACAGGCACGCACTGGTGGGGCTGCCCCTGCCTCACGCCCGCTCCACAGCGGGCTGCTGGAGAGTGGTGCTCACACACCCCCACTCCTGGTAAAGTCTGCCAACAACCAGCAGCTGCTTCCTACCTTTGTCATCACCAATTCTGGATAAGTAGTGAAAAACCCTCACTATAACGCTAACCTCAAAGCACCACCCCTCAGCAGAATGAAGCCTTGATTATTCCGAAGTTCTCCAGGACGAGGTGATCTGGAAAGCTCACCATGCCTGAACTGAGACATCTCACAGTGACATACCTGGGCACCAACATCAACGATCCCAAGCAGGTAAGCATCCCACTACTGGCACAGACACCACGTGCCCTGCTCCCCACGTGTCCCCCACCCAACAGTCAGGCCCTGGAGACTCAGTCCTAAAGGGTTTTAGCTGCAGATAATTGACCTCGGGAAAGTGCAGGGCCACAAGAAGGCAGGTTTGTTCCCGCATAAAACAAATATGACCCGAAATAAAAAATATCCTACTACTCAAAAAAAAAAAAATCCTACTACTCAAAGTGACTTTTAATGAAACTGAAGGCTATTTAAAGCAGCCAACTTCCCTAGATTCATCAGCACTTAATACTTGCTTCTGTATAACCTCAACTTATAAACTGTGTTTACCCTGTTATATTTTTAAGCAAATACAGGTACAGATATAGTAACAAGGACAGGCTCAAAGCAGTCCCCAGGTGGGCAGCAGGCAGGCTCGCCCTCTGCACTCCCACGACTAGATCTTGTAGCCAACTTTGGTATTTTTTTCATTTTACTGAAAAATAACTGACTTAGATTACTATATAAATTGAAGGTGTACAGCATGATGGTCTGATTAACAGACACTGTGAAATGATTACACTAGGTTCAGCTGACGTCCATCTTCTCATTAGACACAAACAAACAAAGAAAAGGAAAACACCCTCTCCTTTCCCTGAAGACTCTCAGGACTTCCTCTCCCGGGTGTGGCACACCACACCCAGAACTCAGCTGTCTCACAACTGGGTTTGTACCTCTGACCACCTTCCTCTAGTTCCCCTCTCCCCTCCTCTGTCTCTTTTCTGTGACTTCAGGGTTTTGTTTTCTTTTGTTTTAGGTCCCACAGAAAAGTGGCTCATACAGCATTTGTCTTTCTCTGACTGATTTCACTTACATAACACCCTCAAGGTCCATCCATGTTGCTGCAAATAACAGGCTTGCCTCATTTTTATGGCTGAGTAATACTCCATTGGATATCTATACTACATTTCCCTTATTCATTTATCTATTAACAGATACTTAAGTTGTTTCTCTATCTTAGCTACTGAAAATAATGCTTCAGTGAACATGGAGGTGCATATATCTTTTCAAAGCAGTATTTTCATTCTCTTAGGATAAATACATAAGTGTGAAGCTGTTGGATCATACAATCGTTCTATTTTTAATTTTTTGAGGAACCATCACACTGTTTCCATGGTGGCTGTACCAGTTTACATTCCTACCAACACTTGTTAGCTGTCTTGTTGATAACAGCCCACTCTGACAGGTGTGAGGTGATAGCTCACTGTCGTTTGGATTTGCAATTCCCTTGATTATTCGTGATGCTGAGTACCTTTTCATATACCTGTTGGCCATTCATAT
The DNA here is from genome assembly GCF_033118175.1 of Dama dama. Lineage (NCBI taxonomy): Eukaryota > Metazoa > Chordata > Mammalia > Artiodactyla > Cervidae > Dama > Dama dama. The sequence goes on from NC_083684.1 coordinate 20,473,167, forward strand.
ACTTTCTTTGGGGCAATCTCTACTCAGGTCCCTTGGCCATTTTTTTTTTTTTTTTTTAGTGGTTTGAACAACAGAGGTTTATTGTCTTAGTTCTGGAAACTAGAAGCCCAAGATCAAAAAGTTGGTGGGGCCAGGACCTTCCGTCTCCTAACTTTTGGCTGTGGCACCATAAGCATAACATTCACATGCTCCTCTCTCTATGTACATGTCTGTCTCTGTGAACAAATGTTCACATTTTATGAGGACATTAGTCAGAAAGTCCTTGGCCATTTTTTAAATTGCACTATTTGTTTTTTTGCTATTGAGTTGTATGAGTTCTTTCTGTATTTTGGGTATTAACTCCCTATCAAATACATGGTTTACAAGTATTTTCTCCCAATTCCATACATTTTCTTTTCACTTTGATAATAGTTTTCTTTTTAAATTAAACTAAATTATTAACATAAATTTGCTAACATCTAGAATTAACTTGACTTTTACATTTTACATCCCCAAAGAGTAGTTTTCATTACTTAATCAGTCTGTAACATTTGCAAAATAGGCCCCTGGGGATGAAACCAGCCAGCACCACCTCGCCCACGCAGCACAGGGAGCCTTTGGGCAAGCAATCTGGTGTGCTCTCCCTACAAGGGCCAGGACAGCCTTTTTTCCCTTCTGATGCAGGGACAATACCTGGAGACTCTACTACTAGACAGCATCAACTATTAACAATGAGGGCTTACTTCTCTGAACTACAGGCTAGGTTTCCAAGTCAAACTGGAAATTCATTTAATTCAAGGGAGAAAGTCTTGTGAGCAGAGTCTCATCTGTGTGACTTAGCTCTAAATCTTACAGGTGATTAGTTGTATTTTCAGCAGTAAAGCCACAGTTTAGGGAATGTAGCCACTAACGACAGTCATCTACATGAGAAGTTTAGAAGGTACCTTAGCTTTCGGTAAGGACATGAGTCCTAACCAACTCTCAGGTCACTGCCCTGTAAACACCCAGACAGGCCACGCAGGAAATAAACTCGTCAACATTAATCTGTTTGCTACAAATCTCTCTGCCTCCTTTAGAGGCCCACAACCCACTTCCAGCCTCCACTGGGAGGACAGAAGCTGCCATTTCCAAACTCGCAAAGCTTGGCCCCTTAGCACAGACACCTGGCACCCCTGCAGCTGGTATTTGCTGCCGTGAGGACTTCAGCCTGCAAGCAGCTCAGTAAGAAGAGTCTGTGCAGGGGAGCACAGATTGCTTCCTTAGCTTAAAACCAAGAGCCCAAACATGGACTTCAGCCCCACTTGCAAACACTTGGAAACCAAGTAGCCTTTGCCCGTTTAGGAGCTTTTATAAATGAGGTTTAACGAATACCAACTTACAGGTGTTAGTAGAGCAAGTCACTAGCAGGGTGTGCAGCTGCAGTGACACCAAGGCTGCAGCAGTCTGTGTAGCCTCAAGTCTCCAAGGACATTTACATCTTAAAATCACAGGATATTCCTTTCCTGTCTGCATTTTTTTTTTTAAGTTATTTTTACAGAACCCTCTTCGCTGAAAGCCCAACCCTCAAAAGCAGCCCTGGATAAACAAAGAAATAGTGCCAAGCCTGCCTCGGGGAGGGTGAGAAAAGGCCAGAGGGCACCGGCCGCCTGAGCCCCCGCCCACCCCAGCCCCACTTCTGTGCTGATGCGCAGTCATCATCACTGCAGTTAGTTCGGAAGCAACGAGGAAGACGAGTTCTCTCCCTGCAGTGAGCAGCAGCTGTCAGCCAGCAGAGGTGAAATGCTTTACTGTCATGGAGGGGTGGTGACACAGGGCCCTGGCAGAGCACGGAGAGCTTAAGTGAGAATGAACACAAAGCCAAGCACCTCGCAGCTGAGCAGCCCAAAACGTCCACTTCTGCAACTGCGATGAGACTGTGAGCATTTCAGAGCCCTGCCAGAAACAGTACAGCCTACACAGACCATCCCCCGCTGAAGGCTCCCAGCCAGACGCCCTGAGTGTCACTGCTGCCCCGCCCACGGTCAGACCAAAGGACGAAGTCCTTGTGACACGGCACATGACCAGCGTGCTGTGACAGAGCAGGACAGAGGCTCTGTTCTGATGGCGTGAAGCCAACCAACCGCGCCTACTCTCACGCAAGCAGGCCCCCACACAGCCTCAAAGCACATGAGCTCCAAGCAGAGAAATGAGGATCTCCTGCCAGGTGCCACGCCTTTCTCAGCCGAGAGCCTAACTTTTAACATCGATCTTTTGGGCAAACACTGGCTAAGCATCTAATCCTACGTGCATAACATGTGCACACAACTATGAGAGACACAAAGCAGACAGCATCCAAGAGAAGCCTAAGATAGGGGTGGTCTTTCTCCTCTGGATGCATCCACATCTCCACCGCAGGCTGCTTCTCCAGCTCCTCCTACCCAGACCCAGAGCTACTCTGCTGGGCCTGCAGTTGAACGTATGGGACAAAAGAGGTGTTCGAGCCAATCACAGGCTTCTGGGGAGCGGCCCACTCCTCCCCGCACGGGTCCAGCACCAGAGACAGGGCACCTGGGTCTGTCACAGCTCCACAGTCAGGACACCTTCCATAAACATGGTCATCAGTCTCAGGCGACCCTCAAGTATCAACAACTTGTCAGCAAACACCATCCTGCCCACACAGCCCACTTTCAAGATTCCTGGATGCTCTGAGGACCGCTTTATGATGGGAGGCCCTCCCTGTCCCCTGAGCGGCCTCAGGCCAGGATCCAGCAGACACACTTCACTCCTCGATCACTTTCCCAGAACGGCATCTCTGCCATGTATGTGAACTCAGGCATCATTCCTACAGCAAAATCTCAACCCCATCATCCATCTCTTCCTGGTCATCATCACATACTTTTCCCCAGAAAATGGTGTTCCCACTTTCCCTAACAGTGTCTCTTCCACTGAGACCTTTTTAAACCTGATATTCATCCCAAAGCAAAGGACAGCAGGGGGACAAGAACAGCCAGAAGATGAGGCAGGGCCTCTCGTGAGCAGTGGCCACCTGGCCACTCTCCCTCCACCCGAGCCCTAGATGCTGCCTTCTCCCGGCCCCGGATCTAGGCACGGGGTGCTCACTGCCAAGCCTTCTGCCCACCAGGCACTGGTGTTTCTCTAGCCTCTCTGACACCACCCACGCCCCGCGTGGTCTCCGCCTCCCCATGTCCATCAGCAAGGCCCTCGTCCCCAGAACACACATTCAGACCGCGCTCTGCTTTCCTGGCTTCGGCCACTACCGGCTCCTTCATGGGCTCCGGGCTGTCCTCATGTTACCACCCACGCTGCCTGCCTTTGCCCAGAGCCTTCTGACTCTGCTGCTGCCCCTGCTCTGCGCACCCAGAGCGCTTCCTCCAGCACACCTCCCAGAGCTCGCAGTGCCCTGGCCCCTGCGGGCAGCTCCGGCCCCACATCCTCCTTCCTCTCCCTGCATCTACCACGCAGTCCTGCACACAGCGAGCAACCAATGAACATCTGACTACACCAGTGGAACGTGGGGAAAGCTGTCTGTCCAGTCTCAGAGGCCCCTCCCTAAGACGTGTACTCACCCCAGTTCCCAACTGTCCTCCCAATCCACAGCAGGCCACATTCAGAAAAACCAGAAGTCAGCTACACGACTGCCGATACACAGTGGCTTTACACAGCACCAAATGGGTGAATGGTTATGACGACGGAAAAACAAAGACTGTACTCTTCACGAGTGCCAAGGTCATGAAAAACAAGGAAAGACTGAAAAACTGTTACAGACAGGAGGAGACTAAGGAGACATGCAACTAAATGCCATGTGGGATCCTGGAGAAGGAAAAGGACATTAGTGGGAAGTGAGTGAAATCTAAATGCATCAGGGATTGAATTAACAGCATAACGTATCAATGCTAATTTCTTAGCTTTGCCAACTTTAACACTGCTATGTAAGATGTTAATAACAGAGGACCTGGGTAAAGAATATAAAGGAACTCTCTATTATGTCTGCAACTTTTCTGTATATCTAAAATTATTCCAAAAAAGACAGTTTATTTAAAACAAAAACTTGGGACTTCCCAGCAGTCCAGTGGTTAAGACCATGCTTTCACTGCAAGGGGCACATGATGGATCCCTGGTCAGGAAACTAAAATACTGCATGCCAAGTGACGCAGCCAAAAAAATAAGACATTTAATTTTTAAAATGAAATTAAATTTTTTAAATAAAATTTTAAAATAAAACTGTACTTTATACAGAATGTGCATTTCCACCATACCCTGTCAATGCCAAACTACACTAGCTGACCAATGAGAGAGAGCTCTGAGAGAGATCAACCAAGAGAGCTCTGATGAATCGAGGCCAAGTGCCAGAGCCTACTGCACACTGACCTGACCCAACCTCACCTGTAAGGACAGCATCTAAGGACTCTAAGCCTAGTGTGGTCAGCAGAGTAACTCCCCCAAAGAGGTCCACACCCTGGCACCTCTAGGCATCTCAGGCTAGTAATCAGCAGACAGGGGACTGACTACCATGGATGATTCTGGTCAGCCCAACATAATCACAGGGGTCTTTAAAAGTGGAAGACGGAGGCAGAAGACAGTCAGAAGAGGATGTGACTTTGGAATAAGGTCAGAGAGATGCAAGGTTGCCAGCTTTAAAGATAGAGGAAGGGGCCATGTGAAGAGCCTCCAAAAGATGAAGAGGCAAGGAAATGAAGTCTCCCTGGAACTGGCAAAAGCAACCAACCCTTGTAAGCCTCTGGTCATTTGTTACACAATGACAGAAAATAAGCAGTGACAGCACTGAAATGGAAAACTCACAAGTGCTTCTCCAAACCCTTAGACCGTGTTTCCCCCACCCTTCACAGCCTCCTGAGTCACCCCTCCACCCCTCTTCCGGGTCCCACCTCCCTCCAGCCAACAGACTTGGAGGCTTAGAAGAAAAACATCAAGGAAAAGGAGATGCTATGGGTTAAATTCTAAGAGATTTTCTCCCCAACTTTTTTAAATTGCACTGTGCCATTAAAAAACTTTTTTAAAAAGATTAGTTATTGCTTAAACATACTCTTTAAAAATCAGTCATCTGATGAGAACCCAGATTCAGCAGAATCAGATCTAATCACTTTACCAAAGAAAAACAAAGTTCACATGTACCTCATTAAGGTCATATCTGCTGAAATCACTCAGGATATGAGTGAAAGCACATGTTACCTTTCTAAGCTTCATATTAAATGATAAGACACTTCAAAGATCACCTTTCCCAAGTATTAGGGAAAATTTTTCCCCATAAGAAAACATTCTAAGTTTAAGCATATTTCATATATTAATCTCTAAACTCAAAAACTTCAAATTCTAGATGGACTCTTCTCAAGGTAATGGAAATATGTATGTAGGTAAGCTAAAGTTAAATATATTAGGAGCCAATCATACAACTCCGGCAAAGAAAGAATTCTCAAAGTCTAGAAATTCCTTGAAAACAGAATCACCTTGAGGGCTAGAATTTCTGACCCCTAAGGCTGGCCATTCTCCTCTGTAAGCATCCAAAAGGGTAAGATTTGTTATAAAATGTTCTGTACATCCTTTAATTAGTCAGGCGTTTTAGTAATTTTTTTTTTTTTTTTAGTTAATTCCTTCAAGAGTGGTGTCTTGGGGTTTTGTTGAGTTTTTATTTTTACTTCCTGTTTTACAGGATGTAAAACCGCACTTAGAAACACACTAGCAAGGCTTAATTTCTTAAGAGTAATAAGGTTCTCCACTGCATTTCTCATGCTCTCTGTTTTAGGTTAAGTTTACACAATATAGCCATAATATCTTCAAGTCTACATTTTCACCCTAAATTAAACGAAAGTTTTACTTTGCTGGATATGAATGAAGTAAAAAAGAAAAAACAAAATCACTATAACTTTAGCCCAAACCTTATGAACCAAGCACCTTCCGGCAATGTCTTCATTATTTAGTAACATTCATTATTCCAGCACATTCACATTCTAGGTCTGAAGACGACCATTGAAAGGGGAAGAAGACAGGACACTCACTACTGACGAGCTGAGAACAATCTACTTGCTTTATTTTAGATGAAAAATAATCTCTGATATCAGAAAGTTATTAGGCATTTACAAATTAAATTTCAATCCCAGTTCTCTTTTTTTTTCCCCCCAGCTCTTCTTAAACGTCACCTTTTTTAGTTGAACAAGTAGCTGGAGAAGAAAGGATTTTATGAATTTTACTTAACCTTGACCAATAAAACACTTCTTTTTCCATCTAAATGATCAAAAATGTTTTTAATTGAGAAAAGGCCAACATTATGTCATGATGAGGCACACACTGGTTTCTTTACAAGTGGAAAAAGAACACCTACAGATTTTCAGGATAATAAATAATTCACTGCACAGATGCCAAGGGCAGGACTGGACATGCGGGTCTTGCCCAGCCAGCAAGCACTCTGTAACTCAGACAGCACTGCTCACCTCAATACTAGCCGGGGTGGGCTTCCCAGAAGCCGTACTCTGCAACAGGATTTTCAGTCATTTCAGCCCTTCAAATATCAGAGCTATATTAATAAGCCAGACTTATTTTATTTTCACACTGAAAACCCCCTTAACTGTTTACTCACAGGATCATAGTTGGAACTGACGGTTTTCTCAAGTTCTAGAATGATGTCTTTAGTTTCAAAAACAACCAATCCCCCTCACCTAAAATGTTAAAACCACACAAACCTAAACCTACTGTTATCTAAACCAAGAACTCAAGTCTTTATCACCCAAATTATGTCCACAATTAGGATTTTCAATAACAACCTTTTCCCAAGTCCATAACAGGTTCATTTTTTAAACTTTATAGAAACATAAACCACACACAACCCTATTTTTGTGCATTTCTCCCCAAAGAGATTTTTTTTCCTTCATTAAAATACCAAAATTGAGCAGGGAGATAAGGGATAAAAGTAAAGGGGGCTGACTCCATTCTGGAGAATTTATATTGCTTTGGCCTTTTTTATTACAACTGCTCAGGAAGTTTAAAACTAAATCAAAAGATGCTAAACCTTTCAAAAGACTCCACTATGACATTAAACACTGTTGACATGACACATGAGCAGCACCAGCAGCAAAGTACACCTGGCCAGCCTGACTGTGGCCCCAACACAGCAGTCCTACCAAAACTGCTTTCACAGAGAACATTCTTCTTCTTCCACAAAGACAACCTTCCTTCAATTACGGACATTTTCCTTTGTCTCTTGTTTTGTGCCAACTGTAAAAGCCATGCCCCCCACCTTCCTCTAGATTGTAAAGGTAAACTTGTAATGATAACAAATGAGAAAACAGCTAAGATGTACCTAGCATAATTTCTAGTCAGTCAAATAAATGTTCATAATCCTAAGTTTGTCCTTTCAAAATTACTCTAATACTTCCATACACAGTCCTTAAACAATTCAACAAATACTTCTTGAGCCAATTCTATGACCATGGTCATTCCTAGCCTGCAACTCGGATGACAAAGAGACCATGACTACCTTTATTAAGCTTACAGCCCTGCTATCACGGGGCACATACAAACCAATCACATCTGATCAACTGTATCAAGTTCTACGTGGCTATTACAAGGTGGGGTTATAAGAAGACTCTATGAGGAAGCATATTTAACTAACACCCAAAGGCTGAGCAGGGGTTATCTTAGAGGTTTTGGAGTGGGGGCAAGTAGGGAAGACTTGCAAGGGAGACGATAATGGATACTCAGCAAGACCCTGGTCCAGGCAGAGGGTCACCTAGGAAATGAAAGGCCAATGGAGCCAAAGCATCAGGAGTTGAAAAGACCTGAGTGAAGTGTGTGTGTGGGGGGGGGGGGGGGGGGGGCAGGGAGGGGGGTTCACACAATCAGGGTTAGACTGATTAATAATCATCTGGGACACTTTTCATAAAAATGCTTGTAGTTCTAGCATATACATAAAACACTAAATAAATAACACACTATTTGGGCTTCCCTGGTAGCTCAGTGGTAAAAAATCGGCCTGCCAATGCAGGAGACATGTCATCCCTGGTCCAGAGAGATCCCAAGAGCCAAGGAGCAACTAAGCCCCTGCACCACAACTTCTGAGCCTACAGGCCGCAACTACTGAAGCCTGGGCCCCTAAAGTCGGTGCTCCACAACAAGAGAAGCCAATTCGATGGGAAGTTTTCGAACTGCAGCTGGAGAAAAGGTCCACGTAGCAATGAAGACGCAGCACAGTCATATATATAAAAAAGAAAAAAAAAATTTGGCCCAAAAGTGAATTTGAAGGAAATTCTAAATATGGAGAAGGAGGAATGGGAGTTAAGAAAAGCACAGAAGAATGCTAACAAAAACATACATTTATGTACACAGCTGAGCCTGACTGGCTTAAAAGATATCAAGACTAACATCCATCAAACAACAACAACAAAACCACTTGGAATAGAAACATCTCTACCAGAATTAACAAAGTAGGTGTTAAAGTGGATCCTTTCCTAAGCCTTTTTAAAAAGGTTTTCTAACTGCCTGCATTCCAGGTACCAGGGATTGACCCTTTTTTCCCCCGTATAGCTTTAAGATAAAACTGGAAAAGTTGAACTGCAAAGAAATTCCATTTGAAATTCAAATTAAGAGAACACACATGAAAACATTTCAAGACAGTTTAACTTTCAGTTATTTGCGTTCACTTATTTTTTCTGTAAGTTTACCAAACTGCCGAGCTCAATCCCCAAAGAGCACTGACTGAACAATAGTGAACTGACACGGTGCACAGCCAGACAAGCAGAGCAGCTTCAGTCTCACCTATTAACTAGCGAGTATTTTGCTATTAAAGGAAGTTCATCCATTACACTTTCATTTGAGACATGAAGGGACTTACACAGGATAATGGACAGATCAAAACACTTATTTTGGCAACAAATGACGATTATGCCCTGAACCAGCATTTACTGACACTCTCTAATTATGTTATTTAATTGATGATGGGCTCAGTGCCATCCTATGCAAAGTAACTCCTCTCTCATACTGGGTGAAATGTAACCTTACTATGTCAAATGTACTTAAAAACTCAAGGATCACAAAGCATCTTGACAAATACTCTTCAATACAAATAGCATAGTTTCTTTAATTCTATGTGTAGAAAGTTCTACTTGTCACTGTATCAACACTGTAATTAGAGCTGAGATGACAGCCACTGGTCCCAAGCAGCCCATCTGGTTTGGAGAGATGAAAGGCCTGCTGTGCGGTGTGATTATCACGGCAGGGCCCGCAGCACACCCAGAGAAAAACATCCAACAGTGGCAACCCAGAGGTACAACTGCAAAGGAGGAATTCATGATTACGTGACACCTTTAAAAACAAACTTCTGGTAAATCCTGTTATGTGCATTTTCCCACAATAAAAAAAAAAAAAAAACTTAGAAGAAAAAGAGCTTTTCCAAGTTCCAAATCTGGGTCAAATTTGGCACTATCTTTGGGCAGCTTTTTAACTAACTCAGGAGGCACGCACAAAGAACAGAGGAAAATGTCACAGCAACTTGGTCTTTGTTTCCTCTGTCCAGAGAGCCAGCCTATCAAAGGCGAGCCTGCTCCTGAGCGTGACACCACAGAGGGCGGACAACAGCTGAATGGAGGGCGGGGGACCAAGGGTCACAATCTAGGTTGAGCAAGATGTGTTCCCTTTTTCTTCTCTAAGGACAGTTTCAAAGTAATACCAGAGTACTTGTGCAATCATCCTCAAAAGACACAAACAGAACTCAGGTCCTCCAGGATGGCAACACTGAGGAAGAGCAATCAAGGTCCTACAGAGAGCAAATGCAGTCTCAGGGTCTCTGATTTAGAACTATCCAAGTTATGCCATTGACTGGGTCTGCAGGAACCAAAAATAGTAACTGTTTCAATGGCACTTTTTCCACAAGCAGAATCATCTTACATCTTTTGGCTAAGAGCATTTCATCACCGCCCCCCCACCACCAAAGGATCAGAATAGTCTTAAGTTTTGCAATTCAACAACTGCATACACTCTCACTCCTCAGTGGAGAAGGAATGTGAAGGATATTGCGCAAGTCACTTCAGAAGACCCTCTCACCATATAAGAAAGTCTGAAATTTGACTATGGAGAAATTCTTGCAAACGAACATAAAGCTTCTCATAGCCTATAGAAACCATGAAACCTAAGCCTGCTGCATCTGAACTGCTAGAAAGAAAATGGTTCTGAGAGCACGGAGCCCTTTAGGCCAGCTTAATCTTCCAAAACTCTTCGGAAGTTGGGATAGGAAACACAACAGAAGCAGAAAACCTTGACAGGACAACAAGAGCAGCCCCCAGAAAAATTAAGACTCCCCGCAAAACGCCAGAGATACAAGACTCAACACAATCCCTCTTTGAGAGGGGACTGAAACCATGTGGCAGGGCCAACCCTACATACACACTCACACATACACACACACACACATATACACACACACTCTCACAGCTACCGCCCTGCCAGGGGATGATGAAATGAGGAACGGAAATTAACATTTCAGGCAACGTCTCACATTGTTCCTTGAGGCCAAGGGCTGCTGCTGGTGCAGCCGCCGCCGCCGCTTCCCTCCCACCCGCCCCCAGTCCCGCCTACCCTCCCCCCGAAACACCCCCGCGCCGCTGCCCCGCATTCCTGCCCCTCCGCGGGCCCACGCGCCTCCCGCGGCCCCAGCGCCCCCTCTCCCTCCAGGGCCCCGGCTCTCCCGCCCCCTCCGGCTTGGAGCCCGAAGCCGCCTGCTCCCATTTCAAAACAGCGATAATAATAGGGACGCTGGGAATAACAACTACAGCCCACACCGCGAAAGCGCCCCTCCCGCGGGTCAGAGGTCGGCGCCCAGCTCTCCAGGTGCCCGGGGCCCTCCGCAGCGCCAGAACGGCCTTTCAAGGTTGCCTGGGCCCCCCAGGCCCGCCTGGAACGTTCAACGGCCCCCCATCTGCCCCTGGCGCTGCCCCGAGACCCCTAGGTCCCCAGGCCCAGCCGAAGCGTCCCGTCGGCCCCTCGGGCTTCCCAGGCTCACTCAGAGCCCACCCTCAGCCGCCTACGAGCTCCCCCCGCCAGGCCTGCCCCGAGCCCCTGTCGGCTCCTCAGAACCCCTGAAGACCCCCGTCGGCCCCTGCCCGCCCACAGTCCATCCTCTGCCCCCCAAGGCTGCCCGAGACCCCTGTAACCGCCCCCCGCCAAGGCCCCAGGCCCGCCAAGAGCTCCTCGTCGGCCCTCTGGGCCCTCCAGGCCCACCCCGAGCCCACCCTAGCCCTCGTCTGCCCCTCAGGCCAGCCTGGAGTCTCTCGTCAGCCCCCGGCCCCCAAGTCCGCCCGAAGGCCACCGCCGACCCGCCCGGCTGCCCCCCACAGGCCCACCTGAATCCCCCCACAAGTCCGTCCGGAGACCCAGAGCGCCGTCACCACTGCCCCGGACCCCGGACCCCGGACCCCAGGCCCGCAGGAGCCCGCCGCGCTGCTCCGCTCGGCGCGCAAGGCCTGCAGGCCGCGAGGCCGCCCCACGGCCGCCCCGAACCCCGCGCGGCCGCGGCTCTCACCGGCTCCGGCTCCGACTCCGGCTCCGGCTCTGGCCCGCGGCTCAGCGGCGGCGCGCGGGCGAGGCCATGCAGCCCCGGCCCGTCACCGGCCCGCGGCCCGAGCGGGAAGGCGGCGCGGGCTCCGAGCGCCGGCGAGGCGGGCGGAGACGAGCCCGCCCTCGGGCGGCGCCGCGGCGGTCGGGCTCTCACTGAGGGGGCGTCGGGCCGCGCGCTCGGTGGCGCCTCCCCGCTTGGGGCCCTCGCTCCATCGCGCTCCGGCTCGGGCGGCCTCTGGCTCCGGGACCCGGCGGCGGCTGCGGCGGCGCCGGCAGCATGAGACGTTACCTCCCATTGGCCCGCTGTATCCGCCACCACCATTGGTCCGCCGAGTTCGGGCACAGGGATGCTTACGTCACGGCGTCGGGGAGGAAGTGAGCCTGGGGCCAAGGGAGACGGCGAGATTGACAGTATCTGTGAAGGGCTGGGGCGGGACCAGAAGGACGTCCGGGGTCGGATTGGACAAGGTCGTGCGTCCAGGCGCAAGAGTCACTGAGGTAGCGAGAAGCTGGATTGGCTATGTATTTCGCACATGGGGCGGGTCTTTGGGCCTCAGGCATGACGATTGGCCTTTTCAAGTGCCGGAAGCGGCGAAGGGAACTGTCGGGAGCGGGTCTGGGCGGAAGGCGCTAGAAGGCGCGGTGTGGCGGGCCGCCCACTGGTAGGGAGGCACGCCCGCGAGTGCAGGGCCGGGGAGGGGGCGGTTGGTGCTCTGTCAGCTCACACCCAGACCATTCTGCTCTGGTTGCACCTGCTGCTGGCGCAGGGACGCTTGACCACCGTCCACCGACCGAGTTGCCTCTCAGATCTGCTTTTTTAAAGGGAACGAAGATCCTTCAAGCCGCGCGGCGGGGCCAAAGAGAAAAACACTGACTTCAACCAAATAGGGAATTAAAATTAGGAAATATGAATAAGGAGGCAGTTTGCCTAGAAGTAATCTGAGAACATACTAAAGCAAAAGCAAAGTGAAGTTCCACAGAAGCAGAACTTATGAATAAAAATATACAGTAGCGAAAAGAAGTGCAGAGAAAAGGAAAGAATGAAACCTTTGAACACATTAATTCACAAATGTTTACTGAGTGTCTGTTACCGGCCAGGCACTAAATCAGGCACTGAAAACGAGCTGGAACGGCGGCTCTATCTACCAGCATGTGGTTTCTCACCATGGAGGGAAGACACACGTTCGTTGAATAGTCATACAAGTACCTAATTACAGGCTGTGATAAGTGCTTTGAAAGAGAAGTATAGGGAGTTATGAAGGAATACTGAGTGAAAATCAGGTCTAGTCTGGGCAGTGGCTTGACACTTAAGGTGCTGCCAGAAGGCTGAAGAAGTAAGAGTAAGATGTGGTGGAGAACATCCAGTAAGGTGGCTTCTAGCCACATGTGACAAGCACTGGAAATGTGGCAAGTCCAGGTTGACATGTGCTGTGAATATAAAATATCGGATTTCGAAGGTGTGGTGTGAAGAAAGTAATGTAAAATGTAAATAAGTAAATCTTTGTATTTATTACATGTGGTGTGTGAGCTTAGTCACTCACCCTTTGCAACCCTATGGACTGTAGCCCACCAGGCTCCTCAATCCATGGGCTTCTCCAGGCAAGAATACTGCAATGAGTTGCCATGCCATGCCCTGCTCCAAGGGATCTTCCCAACCTAGGGATAGAACCCACATCTCCTGCATTACAGGCAGATTCTTTATTGCTGAACCACTGGGGCAGCCCTACTATATGTGGAAATGATAGTGTTTGGGACAATTGCATTAAAATATAGTGTTAACGTTAATTAAATCTTTTTTCTTTTTAATTGTAGCCACTTGGGAATTTTAAATGACATCCTGGCTGCATTCCATTTCTGTTGGACCACCCTGGGCAAAGGGACAGCCTAACCTATGTCCTTAAGGTGCAGAGAGGCCTGGTGGCTGGAGGGACAGCATTCATTTATTCAAAGCACACTGAGGGCTTTTGAGTGCCTACTATGTGCCTGGAACAATTCTAAAAGTGAAAAAATGAATGTTAGTCCCTCAGTTGTGTCTGACTCTTTGGGACCCTATGGACTGTAGCCCACCAGGCTCCTCTGTCCATGGGATTCTCCAGGTAAGAATAATGGAGTGGGTTGCCTTGCCCTTCTCCAAGAAATCTTCCCGACCCAGGGATCAAACCTGTGTTTGCCTTCATTGTAGATAGGTTCTTTACCTTATGAGCCATAAGGGAAGACCAGCACAATTCTAAGGTCTGTGTTAAATATGGGGTAGTGGGGGCCTCAGATTAGATCACCTTTGAGCTGAATCACAAAGGAAGCAAGGCATGTGGATTGGGGAAGAGCACCCCAGCACTCACAGGAAGGAGCCTCAGCAACCACAGAGCAAAGCTGGAGCAAATGAGATGAGGGAAGTGCCTGGTAAGAGTCCCAATTCAGAGTTGAAATTTCACTCTAAATGAAAACTAAACCACAGAGAGTCTCAGGAAGGTGAGGGGACCCACTGTTGAAAGGGTCACTCTGGAGCTGATGGGAGCATGGAGGAGGTGGCTGTGATGTCCACACTGGTGAGACAGTGGCATCTGGGATGTGTTTTGAAGATAGAGTAGGCATGATTTTGTGAGCTGTGAGAGAAAGAGACAGGTCTGGGATGCAGTCAACATTGGCTGGAAAGACAGGGAGGAATAGGTCTGGGTCACAAAACTGGGAATTTAGTTTTATACAGTTAAGTCTCAGATGCTTGGGCCTCCTCATGGAATACTAGGGGGACAGCAGCAGAGAGGTGGCCAGACCTCTGGAGGCCTCCAGGCACAGGGCTGGATCTCAGCCTGCAAGTAGCACCTGCAGTGAAGGGCTCAGAGGCAGCAACTCCCAAAACAGTGCGAACTTGACAGGGGGCTAGCAGGAAAGCTGTCACAGTGGCTCTGGAGAAAAGAGACACAGGAAGAGTGATGGGGACCTAAAGAAGGTGGACAGTGGCAGGGTGGTGGGACAGGGGTCAGGAGCCAACCGCCTGCTGGGCTAGGGGGTTGGAAGGGGCCTGCCAGAGCCAGCATTGCCACATCTTCTAGTTTTTTATTGGAAAATAAATTCTGATTGGACGTTTCAAGAAGAGCACATTTCAATAAGAGTTCAACAATCTGTCAAACATTGTGCGGCCAAACAAAACATCAGATCTACAAATTCCTGACCTTTATCCCTAAGGGGCAGTTCTCCAGCCCTTGCCTGTGACGTCTGCTTTCCTTCAGCAGTTACCTGGGCTCACCTCCAGGTTCTGGCCCAGAAGCTCTGGGAGAAGCCCAGAGCATCCCCAAGCCCAGTCAGGAAGGCCTGGCCCAGCAGCATCTGTGCTTGAGCATCTCCCATACTGCTCTCTGAGTGTATGCACCACCGCCCATACCTCCCTATCCACCCCCCACCCAAAGCTCCTAGGTTCACCTTGCAAACACCTATTCAGGCCTGTGTTTGCCAGGAACTGACCTGAGAACTGTGTACTGAGCCACGAACAAAACCAGGTTCCTGCCAAAGGCACTCATGTTCTAGCATGTCTGTGTCTCTGGAACCCAATGGAGCTCATAGTTGACCAGACACAAGCCAGCCCATGGCTCCCCCAGTGATGCTGGGTGCCCTCCTGGAGAAGAAATGATGCATCCTACCTGGCTCTTCCCTGAGTGAAGGCACAAGCACCTTTCTGCACTCACCAGCCACCTACACCCCTGTGCCATGTAAGGCCTGGGAGAGTGGCGGGCTGCTGTGCCCAGTGGAACTCCTCCCTCCGTTGCAGAGTGGTCAGAGCAGGCCCACAGCCTGGCACCTCCCTTCTTCTTTTTCCCTGGGGCCCTGTGTTAAGAACTGGCATCTGGGTTTGGGCCTAACTGGCCCAGCCTCAGCCCTGTGCTCGACCCCAGCTTGCTAGCATTCTCAGCATTAGAATCTGGAACCCAGGTTCATTTCACAGTAAATTATTACACGTTTCACTTTCCAGTTACCATAGCTCTGTGTTGCTCAGTTGTGTCCGACCATGGGATTTTCCAGGCAAGTGTACCGGAGTGGGTTGCCATTTCCTTCTCCAAGCTTTGTGTTGTATTATCCCCCAAACCTCAAGAGGAGGAGGAACTGTGGCAGAAAGCAGGATTCAGATATTCCTGTGGCCCCTGAACTTGGGGCCATCAGAACACCCCCTCAATTTTTAAAACTCTCCTCCCAGTACTTTTCCTGTAGTCCTACAAGTTTTGATGTCATGTTAAGAGTTGAAATATGATGATGTAATTTTTTCTTTAATCAATTCATCACAAATCCAACTAGAAGACTGAGAGTGAAAATAAGTCTTCCTAAGACATTTCCTAATCACACTGTCCTACACTTGCACAGTGAATTTCCACCTGCAGAAGGCGAGGGCCTTGCTCAGTTGGGAGATGGACACATGCTCATTCAGCAAATGATTGGATGCCGGATACGTGTGCTGGACAATAGTACAGCCTCAAAAAAAAAAAAAAACACAAAAATGTGTTGACACTTTCACAGTCAGATAGTCAGGACTTGACACACCATCTTGTAATAATGTAACTGGAGTGGGATGTGCCAGAAGCTTTCTCAGGCAGCCACACTCAGTCAGGGGCATGATACCCGCCTGCAGCCCCCTCCTTGGGTTTCTGAGAAAGCCACAGACATCCCTGTGCTTCTTGCCATCCATGGAAAGCCACCCCTGGGGACACAACTGAGCTCTGCTGGTGACAGTGGTTGGGACAGCAGTCCTCTGGCTAGTGCCAATTCTTCAACTAACTACAATGATTATTTTCCAGGATGGTAAATTCAGACCGTTTTACTAATACTGAATTCAGTAAAGACTTTATATGAAAAACAAATTCCCCAAATTGTCCCTCGGTACTTAGCTGGAGAGGTGCCCAGAGGAACAATGTTTTTTATTTTATTTTTTTTTTTGGAACAATGTTTTTTAATTTTTTTTTCAATTGAAGTATAGTTAATTTATAATGTTTTCTTAGTTTCAAATGTACAGCAAAGTTATTCAATTATACATATATATGCATGTTCTTTTTCAGATTCCTTTCCATTATAGGTTATTACAAGGTATTTTATACAGTAGTGTGTGTATGTTAATCCCAAACTCCTAATTTATCTCACCCTGCCCCCAAACCCTTTGGTGACCATAAGTCTGTTTCTCTATGTCTGTGAGTCTATTTCTGTTTTATAAATAAGTTCATTTGTGTCATATTTTACATTCCACATGTAAGCAGTATCATATATTTTTCTGTCTCTGACTTCACTTCATGAGATAGTCTCTAGGTCCATCCAAAGAATAATCTCGAATCTAAGTTCCCTTCTTAAATGTATGATGCTCATAGATGTCTTTGGTGGAAAATAATTCTAGTTACATCAGAATTGCCATGTTTGACTTAGACCACTAGCTTGCAAGTGAAGTTCCAGAGGGTCCTGGGGGAGGTACACAGGACCCTCTGTGCAAGTTGGCAAAGTTCAGCTCTCTTCCTGATGGTACTAGTTGGTGTCTGTCTGTTTCCCTCTCCTCCTGAGTGCACGTCCATGACGCGGGACAACCACATCCCTCTGACACTGAGGAGTGTACTTTCTTGTATTTTAAACATTTCTCAGTTCTGATAGGAATATGGTAAATATCCGTAGACACAACCCACGTAAACAAAAACTCTTTGGATGTGCTTCCCCAGTGGTCCAGTGGTTAAGAATCCACCTGCCAAGGCCAGGGACACAGGTTCGATCCCTGGTCTGGGAAGATTCCACATGCCTCAGGGCAACTAAGCCTGTGTGCCACAACTACTAAAGCCCTCTTGCCTAGAGCATGTGCTTTGCAACAAGAGGAGCCGCTGCAATGAGAAGCCCATGCAGTGCAACTAGAGATTAGACCCTACTCGACACAACTAGAGAAAGCCCTTGCGCAGCCACAAAGACCCAGCATGGTGAAAAATAAAAATAAAGTATTGGGCTATTCCATAGAATCTACAAGGGCCTCCTAGGTGGTTCAGTGGGTAAAGAATCCTCCTGCCAATGCAGGAGACTTGGGTTTGATCCCTGGGTTGGGAAGATCCCTGGAGAAGGAAATGGCAATCCACTCCAGTATTCTTGCCTGCGAAATCCTATGGGCGGAGGAACCTGGTGTGATGCAGTTCAAGGGGCTGCAAAAGGTTGGACACAACTAAGTGACTAAACAACAGCAACATAGAATCTGCATATTTAAGGGCTTAGCTGGAGCCAAAGGTGATGTAGCTGTGAGCACAGCAGGCCTTCACCGACCAGGCAATAATCATGCTAAGGTCAAGTCCCAAAGGATACAAAGACATTTTAAAATAGTGCCTTGAAAGTCGCTCAGTCGTGTCCAACTCTGCGACAGTCCATGGAATTCTCTAGGCCAGGATACTGGAGTGGGCAGCCTTTCCCTTCTCTAGGGGATCTTTCCAACCCAAGGGTCAACTCAATCTCTCGCATTGCAGGTGGATTTTTTTTACCAGCTGAGCTACAAGAGAAGCCCAAGAATACTGGAGTGGGTAGCCTATCCCTTCTCCAGCAGATCTTCCCAACCCAGGGATCGAACCGGGTGCCTCCTGCATTGCAGGTGGATTCCTTACCAGCTGAGCCATCAGGGAAGCCCCAAAGTAGTGCATGATGTGCATATAATACATAGAGTAAGATTGTGACTGCGGACTCTGGAGTGGGCTTGTGCTCAGTGTTTTGCAGACCAGTCTCCACACATCCTCTCCCGCAGCAGTCGTCAGGAAGGGCATGGGCTCTGGGACCAGTCTGTGTGGGCTCAGACCCCAACACCGCCCCTACTAACTGTGATCCAGAACAGCGGATTCACTCAGGGTCTTGGTTCTCTACCTACAGCGGGGGATGTGAGCACCAACCCAGTGTGCCCAACACAGCAGAGACCTGTTGACCGTGACTGCAAACCTAAGGGAATGCCCACATTAGACCTGTGGGTGTCCTTCCGTATCTGATTTCCAGAGGTCCCCTGCCATCTTGCTCCAGTTCTGAATGCCCATGGGAGCAAGCCCGGGGCATGCACGGGCCTCTGTGACAATAGATGTTCCATAGCCTGGGGACTGAGGCTGGGCTGCAGGGATGGGTGTTCTGGAAGAAGGAGCTGGGTGTCACCAGACAGGGTGGATGCACAGCAAGGAGGGAGAGAGAGCCAGCCCTGGGCACTGCAGAAGATGGTGGGGGCAGCATGTAAAGGTGGGACTGGGCTGGTCCTCAGCATCTCCTGAGCTTGCACATGGCCCTGGGGCTGCCCCTTGTGTCACTTACACACCTGCTGACAGATTTGGTGTGGGGGACGTGCCCTGACCAGGCCAGCTCTTGCCCTGAGTCGCTGCTGAGAACTGGCCCCGTGCCTGCTTCCACCAAGTCCTGGGTGGGGCTCCAGGCCTGCACCTACTCCCATGACACAGTCACCTGATGCCAGCAACAGTGTAGGCGCTCAGTGTTGTAGGAATTAATGGTTTGTCATTGCAACCCAGCTTTACTGTACAACTTTCAAAGGTATCCAGAAACCAAAAGGACAGATGTCACAGGAGTTAATGTAGAAGCACTCTGGCTGGCCTGCACTTCAGTGTCCAGAGCTGTGACCTGTTTTGTGCCCTCAGAGTCCAGCCAGGCCAGGTGCTCCCCAGCCACCCCCACAAGTGCTTCAGTTTTTCCCTCTGCCACAGATTGTAAACACAGTCTATTGGGTTTGCTTTATTTTGTTTATTATGTTCACAAAGCTGTAATCTCGTATAGGATCACCTTAAGACCCAAGTTCCAAATAAACTGTCAAAGGAAATAAAACATAAAGCAGCAGGGGTGGCGATGGCAAAGGCCAAACTGCATACTGCGATCTGAGAGTCTGTGAAACCCAAGCACCCTCTTGCCTCCAAGTAATCTCCAAATTAACCTGATCAACTTTCCACTACCCCCAACCAGGGCTGGCTGTGAATTCCAAAGACACAGGACCCCGTGGCAGAAGCTGCTGAGAGATGCTGGCGCCCACCTCCTGTGCCCTGTGTTTTTTTTTTTCTAACAATCCAGGGGGAGGGGGACTTAAATGAGCATAGTTCAATTCTCTGTGGAAGCAGCCGCCTCTTCCTCTGTCAAACCAATGACAAAGAAAAGGAGACAGTGTCCCATTCGCCTTAGACCTGGGCCTCTGCCCCCGCAGCCTGTCCTGGAGGGAGGCCTGACTGGGACTTCCTGAGACTCCCCTGGGGCTGCAGGGCAAGCCCAGTGGCCCACCACTGGGGTAAACTGGAAGCTCCCCAGGTTTCCACTGCCTCCAGGAGACCAGCCCCTCTCCCCCACCTCCCCTTCCCCCATACAGGGTCTTCCTGTCCTCCCCTTCCCCACGGCATTCTCTCTGGAGTTTGTTCTCCAGGAAGCAGTCCAAGTCATGCTTCTAAAACACACCAAGTGGTCCTAGGCTCAGAATCCTTCAGTCCCTCCAACATAGAGGCAGGGTCCTGAGTAAGGCATATTCTACCACAGTTTTTAAATGCTCCCTTCTAGGCGCCCTTCTCTGTGTTTTGTCCGTCTCCATGGGAAAGCACTTTCCGTGCGCGGTGTGGGCTCAGTTTACTGTGGTTTCTCCCTGGTCAGAAGAGTGAGAACCACAGAGGCCAGGCATCACTTTGTTCGTGGCTGTGTCCTCCACATCTAGAACACAGCCATGCAGTGGACATCTGTCAAAGGCAATTCCAGTTTGTCCCACAGAAATCTCCTTTGCCCCCCATTTCCTTCCTTCTCTGTTTCAAAGGCCTCTCACCAATCCTCCCAAAACTTATCACAGAAGCTCCAGCCTCCTTCCCCATCTCCCCATCAGCTATGCTCTGGTGTTCCTCCTCCATGCCCTGCCTTGCTTGTCCTTTCTCCTTCTATTCTGCATTACAGCACATCGAGAATGGGCCAGCCATCTCTGAGTTTAAGGGAATAGGGCAGGAGGTTGGAGGAAGTCAGGTTGTCCTTAGTGGACTCGAGGAGAGCACTTGCCTGTCACTGTCTTTCCCCGTTATGCCTGGGGCTGTCTGCCTTGAGTGCAATCTCCAAAATGACAGAATGAGCTCTGTTCGTTTCCATGGCAAACCATTCAATATCATAGTAATCCAAGTCTATGCCCCAACCACTAATGCCAAAGAAGCTGAATTTGAATGATTCTATGAAGACCTAAAAGACCTTCTAGAACTAACACCCAAAAAAATGTCCTTTTCATCATAGGGGACTGGAATGCAAAAGTAGGAAGTCAAGAGATACCTGGAGTAGCAGGAAAGTTTGGCCTTGGAGTACAAAATCAAGTAGGGCAAAGGCTAATAGAGTTTTGCCAAGATAATGCACCGGTCATAGCAAACACCCTCTTCCAACAACACAAGAGAAGACTCTACACATGGACATCACCAGATTGTCAACACTGAAATCAGATGGATTATATTCTTTGCAGCCAAAGATAGAGAAGCTCTATACAGTCAGCAAAAACAAGACTGGGAGCTGACTATGGCTCAGATCATGAACCCCTTTATTGCCAAATTCAGACTTAAATTGAAGTACGTAGGGAAAACTACTAGACCATTCAAGTATGACCTAAATAAAATCCCTTATGATTATACAGTGGAAGTGACGGATAGATCCAAAGGATTAGATCTGATAGATAAGAGTGCCAGAAGAACTGTGGACAGAGGTTTGTAACACTGTACAGGAGGTGGTAATCAAAACCGTTCCCAAGAAGAAACGTAAAAAGGCAAAATGGTTGTCTGAGGAGGCCTTACAAATAGTTGAAAAAAGAAGAGAAGCGAAAGGCAAAGGAGAAAAGGAAAGATATATCCATGTGAATGCAGAGTTCCAAAGAATAGCAAGGAGAGATAAGAAAGCCTTCCTCAGTGATCAATGCAAAGAAATAGAGAAAAACAATAGAATGGGAAAGACTAGAGATCTCTTCAAGAAAATGAGAGATACCAAGGGAACATTTCATGCAAAGATGGGCACAATAAAGGACAGAAACGGTATGGACCTAACAGAAGTAGAAGATATTAAGAAGAGGTGGCAAGAATACACAGAAGAACTACACAAAAAAGACCTCAATGACCCAGATAACCATGATGCTGTGATTACTTACATAGAGCCAGATATCCTGGAGTGCAAAGTCAAGTGGTCTTTAGGAGGCATCACTACAAACAAAGCTAGTGGAGGTGATGGAATTCCAGCTGAGCTATTTCAAATCCTAAAAGATGATGCTGTGAAAGTGCTGCTCTCAATATGCCAGCAAATTTGGAAAACCCAGCAATGGCCACAGGACTGGAAAAGGTCAGTTTTCATTCCAATTCCAAAGAAAGGCAATGCCAGAGAATGTTGAAACTACTGCACAATTGCACTCAACTCACACACTAGCAAAGTAATGCTCAAAATTCTCCAAGCTAGGCTTCAACAGTACGTGAACCAAGAACTCCCAGATGTTCAAGCTGGATTTAGAAAAGGCAGAGGAACCAGAGATCAAATTGCCAACATCCGTTGGATCATAGAAAAAGCAAGAGAATTTCAGAAAAACGTCTGCTTCATTGATTACACTAAAGCCTTTGACTGTGTGGATCACAACAAACTGGAAAATTCTTCAAGAGATGGGAATACCAGACCTCCTTACCTGTCTTCTGAGAAATCTGTATGCAGGTCAAGAAGCAACTGTTAGAACTGGACATGGAACAACAGACTGGTTCCAAATTGGGAAAGGAGTATGTCAAGGCTGTATATTGTCACCCTGCTTATTTAACTTATATTCAGAGTACCTCATGTGAAATGCTGGGTTGGATGAAGCACAAGTTGGAATCAAGATTTCCAGGATAAATATCAATAACCTCATATACACAGATGACACCACCCTTATGTCAAAAAGTGAAGAAGAACGAAAGAGCCTCTTGATGAAAGTGAAAGAGGAGAATGAAAAAGTTGGCTTAAAACTCAACATTCAAAAAACCAAGATCATGGAATCTGCCTCATGCCATGGCAAAGAGATGGGGGAACAATGGAAACAGTGACAGACTTTATTTTCTTGGGCTCCAAAATCACTGCAGATGGTGACTGCAGCCATGAAATTAAAAGACACTTGCTTCTTGCAAGAAAAGCTATGACCAGCCTAGACAGCATTTTAAAAAGCAAAGACATTACTTAGCCAACAAAGGTATGTCTAGTCAAAGCTATGGTTTTTCCAGTAGTCATGTATGGATGTGAGAGTTAGACTATAAAGAAAGTTGAGCACTGAAGAATTGATACTTTTGAACTGTGGTATTGGAGAAGACTCTTGAGAGTCCCTTGGATCACAAGGAGATCCAACTAGTCATTCCTAAAGGAAATCAGTCCTGAATATTCACTGGAAGTACTGAAGCTGAAGCTGAAGCTCCAATACTTTGGCCACCTGATGCAAAGAACTGACTCATTGGAAAAGACCCTGATGCTGGGCAAGACTGAAGGCAGGAGGAGAAGGGGATGACAGAGGATGAGATGGTTGGATGGCATCACTGACTCGATGGACATGAGTTTGAGCAAACTCCAGGAGTTGATGGACAGGAAAGCCTTATGTGCTGCAGTCCATGGTGTGGCAAAGAGTTAGACAGAACCGAGCGACTGAACTGAACAGTCCACCTTCAGCGTGGTTTGTGGAACACCTACAGAGGCAAGCCCACTACTGATGTGTTGAAAAGTCATAATGGCCACAGACCTCTGGGCTCCAGAACCAGCCAAGGAGCACTCTGTCTTAGTACAGAAGGGTATAGAGGCCTAGGTCCATCCTCCTTCAGGGAGACGGTGTGCTCTGTGCAGCAGATGAAATGGAGGGGTGAAATGGAACTGCTGGCTGGGTGTTATGAGCGCACAACCTGACCAGTGGCTACAGGATCCCAGAGCAATCTATTGGCTGCAGGGCGTGTCCAGCAGGAGCTCCTGGGAGACCAAATCCAGAGCAGCGAAGCCTTCTGTCTTCCCTTGTCTTATCATCTCCTTAACAAGTAACCCACAGGACCAGAGGGATATAAGCCAGTGACTTTCAGATACAGGCTATACTGCACATCTAAACAAGGTCCCTCTCTCCTGGTAACTGGACACAGACGGTGTTTTGCAATGGCGCCGGGGCACAGAGGTGAACCTCATGTGTCCAGCTATGTCTCCCCAGTGGCTAAAGACTGGACAGACAAACCCCAACTTGGACAGATGGAAAATCCACTGCAAACTCACACTGTAGGAAAAGGGTTGGCTTGTGACAAGGGAATGCCCACTCCAACCACAGCCGGGAGAGTGCTGGCAGCCCTGTCAACACACATCTCTTCTATAACCCAAAGGCAGGGGCTGCTCCTCATCTTCACATACAAGTCCTGGGACTTGCCAGTGGTTAGAACTCAGCACTTTCACTGCTAGAACACCGGTTCAGTCCCTGATCAGGGAACTAAGATCCCACAAGCCATGTGTCTCAGCCAAAAAAAAAAAAAAAAAAAGGTTACGAGTCCTAAGAAATGACTTGGGGAATGTCCATGAACTAACCAGTGTGGTGACTAGTGTGACAAAGGGCTAGGGCCACCAACGGGGGAAGTGAGGAACCCAGCGGTCAGGCTTTGCCAAGCAGATATGAACAGTAGGCATCTCTAGTCATTACTGCGGGCAGCAGCCTCCAAGCTGGAGGCTTGGTGACCCTTGCCTCGGTGACCCTTGCCCCCTGGACTTCACACCCTTGGGTTGACCGGGCCACATGGCACCACGTCACCTGAGAAGCCCGTGGAGAGTCACATGGTGAGCAGCTGCCACTGGCCGGCCAGGAGCCAGGCAAGGGCATCCCCTTGGCAGCTTGGCAAGTTTCAAATGACTGCATCCCTGGGTGTGATGTGCACTGCATCTTGGTGAGATGCCCTAAGCCAGAGCCAGCCAAACACTCAGGAGTGGTGAGGCCTTGAATGATGGTTGCTCTAACTTGCTGAGTTTAGGGTAATCTGTTACATAGCAATAGGTAGCTGATACAATCAACAGAGCAAGTGGTTACTTTAATGAATTTGGCATGTGCTTTCGATCTCTGGGAGGTGATGCAGACCTGCCCTTTCCAGGCCCTCCTACATACACATACTGAGAACCATGAGGGACAGGTAGCTACCTAGTCATATGCAAACTCCTGGACAGGTTTTCTGCTGGTAATAATGGAGTCTTCCCCTTTCTTTCAATAAATATTTATTTGGCTGCTCCAGGTCCTACTTGCAGTGGCACGCAGGTTCTTTGATCTTTGTTGTGACATGTGGAATACTTTTTTTTTTTTTGTAGTTGCATCATGCAGAATCTTTAGTTGCAGATGCCAACTTTTAGTTTCATCAGGATCTAGGATCTTGGATCGAACCCAGGCCCCCTGCATGGGAAGAACAGAGTCTTAGCCACTGGACCACCAGGGAAGTCCCAAGGGCTTTTCTCCTTTCAAGAACAAATCGAACATTACAAAATCTTGTTGTACATGTGATATATAAAACCCAATAATGAGCCATACGAACAACAATTGTTTCCTAAGAAAGATGCTAAGTTCAGAAGCAAAATTTACCAAAGTTCAGAGAGATGACAATTTTATTCAAACATTCCACCGGGGAGTCTATTTTGTAAATGACATCCTAACATTGGCCAAAAACTCAGGTGTAGGCCAGGTCATTCAAAGCAGCAAGACAGCCTCAGCCAGAAGCTTGCCACCGTGGGCACAGGTACAGCCATGACAGCCTAGGGGTTCCAAGGCCAGGCAAAGTGTGGAGTCACTGGGCCTTTTTCTAAAAACTTTGATTGAAATGTAGTTGATTTACAATGTTGTATTAGTTGCAGGTTAGAGCAAACTGATTCAGCTATACATACATAGATACATGCATTCTTTTTCAGATTCTTTTACATTATAAGATACTGAGCAGAGTTCCCTGTGCTATACATTAGATCCCTGTCAGACCTGTGATTTTTTATTATTTTTTTAAGACCTGTGATTTTTTAAAAACAAGTTTAGCACTTTGCTTCTGTTGCTGCCAAGCTGCCTAATTTGGGAAAAAGCAAATAATTATTTGCTCTGATATTAATAACGAAGTTAGATATTAAAGCCAAAAATGGCCCCAAAGATCAACTTCTGTCCCCAGACTGCAAAAGTATTATCTCTATTTTACAGACAAGGCAATGGAGCGACATCCCCTGAGCAGCTTGCCTGAAGCCCCGGGGAGTCCCAAAAGCCCGGGGAGAAGGAGTGCCCTGCCTGCTTCCTTGCCCTTCCAGCAACCCCCACTCCCCACTCCCCAGCCCCCGCCCCCAGCCAGTCCCCGCTTTGTGTGAGGTGTTGGGGAGGTGATACAGCAACCTCGGCATGCCCTGGTCAGAGCCAGCTCACCATGAGATCACCTCTCACACAATTAAGGGGAGCTGAGCCCAAAGGTCCTGATATGCACAGGGTTCAGAGGGCTGAGGAAGTCGAAATGAGTAAACACAAGTCACAAGGTACAGAAAGAAGAGAGAGCAGGTGAAGAACAGGAAGGGCTCAGGAAAATGCAGGCGGTGCCTCAGGAGTGGGGCCTAGGAGGAGCCAGGTCAGCTGAGGCCACCCCACCCCACCCCACCCCCTTCTCTTCCGGAGTCCAGGCCACAGGGCATCTGAGTCCTCTAACTAAACACCTGTCCCCGAGGCCACTGCAGAGGTGGGACTGAGCAGGACAGGGTTCAGAGTCAAGGTCCACCTCCTCCTTGAGTCTGGCCAGCTCTCAAAGCACAGTTGTTCAGTAAATCTGTTTAGACGAGCGAATTAATGTTTCCCAGCAACTCATTTCCCGTGACATCCTGGATGCTTTCACTTCAGTTGCATTTTATCTTTACAACAAACTTGAGGGACACCCAATATCAGCCTGGCTCTGCAGATAATTTTATCTCCATTTTCCTGATGAGAAGATTGAGGCTCAGAAGGGCAAAAGCCAGCACGCTTTCTCCAGAGCCCAGCTCCTGCCATCACCCTGCACTGCTTTCTGATGAATCTCCTGAAAAGAGCTTAAATTCCAATAACGCTTTTTATTTCAAGCAATGTTAATGAGACTGCATCTTACACTATCCCCAAACACGTTCAAATTTGTTAGAGGCTCTGAGTCACACATTCTCTGGTCTGGGTGAAGAGGGAACCGGGGGGAGGGTGGGGCTGGGTCACTTCCTGTCAGGGCAGCATTGCATAAGCTTCAATAGGGTGCAAGGGTGCAAGAAACCACTCTCGGAAGCCTGGTCATGAAGCCTGGTCATGATCACGGTCACGGGACTGGTCTAGGGGGAGTGGACAGTGGAATGTGGGCGGGACAATCTAACCAGAGAAAGAAAAACAGTGAAGGAGGAAACCAGGGAGGATGGATGGACTGTGAAAAGAGAAAGTGAGAAAGGCAAGCAGTCCAGATGTGCGGGTCAGGGGCAGCCCCTCTCCACACACAAGAACCTGGCTGCTGGAGCCGAGGACCAATAATCAAGACTGCATTTAAAACAATGTCCCTAAACCTTCTGAGCTTCAGGACTTATACGTCATACATGTTACTGCTGTAACACACAAAGCCATAGGGCTGAGAGCACAGGCCCTGAAACCAGTCAGACCAGCTCTGAAACTCTGTCCCTCACTTAGCTGTGAGCTCGGAGAAGTTACTTTAAATTGCCCTGAGTCTGTTTCCTTATCTGTAAAACAGATGTAAAGGTATCTACTTCTCACATTTGTGAGGATTAAAAGAATGCCTGCTACAGAGCCAAGCGCTAGCTAGCACTCAGTAAGAACGGTTATTGCCTAATGACCTTGGGAATTTGGGGAATACAGAAAAACACAGAAACAAACTTAAGTCACCATACATTCAGCAGTCTCAGGGCTAAGCACTCCAGCACCAGACCTCAGGGAGCCTGGGGTCCGCAATCCCAGGGATAAAACCACAGACTCCTCCCCTTCTCCCAGGGATGGAGTGGACTACAGTCTCCTAGGCTGTGATCCTGGGTCTCCAGAGTTAGGCATGACTTCCAGAGGGAGTCGGCCTGTCTTCAGGAGAAAAGAATACTGGAGGAGACGGTTACCTCTTCAAAATTAAGCATCTGTAGAACAAGACTGCCGTCCGCTCGCGCCCAGGAGCTGGCTCAGCTACCCTGAAGTCCCTGCTCTTACCCTAAGCCCTTTCCTTTTCCTCTCCGTGCACAGGGCGCTTGGGGCACCAGCCGGGCAGGCTCTGCGGCCAGAGCCCGGACAAGCCAAACTCTCCCCTCCGCAGCATCCTCCTCGCGCCAAGACTGCGGCGGGATAGGGGTCAGGGGCCCGGGTCTAGGTGGGAGTCGGGGTCGGTGTCCGGGAGTCTGAGTCGTACTCAGAGTCTGGATCCGAGGCGGGAGTCGTTGGTCAGGGTTCGGGCACGAAGTCGGGGTCAGGGCCTCAGGCGGGCCCCGCCATCTGCGCACGTCCGCTCCCTTCCAGCTCCCGGGCTCCCTCCGCAGCCCCTGGACCCGCTGAGCCAAATCCTCCCGGGAGCCGCGACCTGGAGAGGTGTCTGATGCCCCCAGTCGGGGCCCGCCAGGCTGCAGTTCTACTCGCAGCGCTTGTACTCGCAGTACAACGAGGCAGTTCAAACCCGCTAAAGAATCCCAGCCGGATTAGAGTTGCAGCGAATCGCTCGGTCACGGAACCCGATCGCGAGGTACACAGGTTTGACAAACAGGCCTGACTTGAAAAGGCCCCGATCGCGCAGGCGCCGGGAGGACGCCCGCCCGCGCAGGCGCCCAGCGGAGGCCCCCAATAGAGCAGGCGCGGCTTCCGGGTCAACATGGCGGCCGTGTGGCTGCTGCTGCGCGCTCTCCGCCCCGGTCCGGGACCGGGTCCGGGGCGGCTGCGGTGCCCCTACTCAGGCTGGAGCCCAGGCTGCTCCTCCGGGGCCAAGTGGAGGTGGCCGTATGTCGTCCACAGGCCTCCGATGGGCCTCGTCGGGCCTGGAGGCCGAGCCCTGCAGGTAATGTGCGGGCCTCCGGCAGCGGCGTTTGGGATGGTAATGTGGAATATGCTCTCCGCCGTTTCGGCTTCGTCTTCCGAGAGGCCGCTCCTGCCTGCAACCCGGAGGAGAGGCGGGCGGCGAGGCCGGCGGGCAGCCAAAGGGAGAGACCAGGGGTGAGGCCGCACAGTTGGACTTTTCTAGTCCTTGTTTCGGGCTTCCCTGGTGGCTCAGTGGTAAAGAACCGGCCTGCCAGTGCAGGATGGTACCCTGGGTGGGTAAGATCTCTGGAGAAGGAACTGGCAACCCACTGTATTCTTGCCTGGGAAATCCCATGGACAGAAGAGCCTGACGGGCTACAGTCCATGGGGTCTCAAGGGTCACACAGGATTTAGCGACTGAACAACAACAGCACTTGTTTCGTATATTGATATTTTTTGCGCGTCTTCCTGGCGTTTTGAAATTGAATCGACTAAGAGTTTCACTAATTTCTAGCAGAGAATTATTTGCACTCATATAGATCAGATCACTCCAAGATGAATTCTATCGCCTTCCAATTGCTCTGAGCGGTTTTTTGGGTGAGCCAAGTACCTTGTAACTGTATTTTACTCTTATCGTGTAGCTTGACATGTTATGGACACAAATTCATTGACCTTCTGTGTGACGGGTGTGTTCCAGGCCCTGTTACTGTTAACATTTCACTCTGGAAACAGACCCTAAGTGCTTTTTTCACTGATTTTTTTAGCCCTCTATTAGGACCCCAACCCTCACATTTTAGGTTGTAATGTATTGTTATTGTATTTTACCATAAGTTGAGGACCAATTTCATATCATAATCCTATTCTACACCCTTTCTGAGTCTGAGGACAACTATAGATCATGGCATCCAGTCCCATCACTTCATGGCAATAGATGGGGAAACAGTGGCAGACTTTATTTTGGGGGAGCTCCAAAATGACTGCAGATGATGACTGCAGCCATGAAATTAAAAGACGCTTACTCCTTGGAAGAAAAGTTATGACCAACCTAGACAGCATTTTAAAAAGCAGAGACATTACTTTGCCAACAAAGGTCCGTCTAGTCAAGGGTATGGTTTTTCCAGTAGTGATATTTGGATGTGAGAGTTGGACTATAAAGAAAGCTGAGCACCAAAGAATTGATGCTTTTGAACTGTGGTGTTGGAGAAGACTCTCGAGAGTCCCTTGGACTGCAGGGAGATCCAACCCAGTCCATCCTAAAAGAAATCAGTCCTGAATATTCATTGGAAGGACTGATGCTGAAGCTGAAACTCCAATACTCTGGCCACCTGATGCAAAGAACTGACTCATTTGAAAAGACCCTGATGCTGGGAAAGATTGAAGGCAGGAGGAGAAGGGGACGACAGAAGATGCAATGGTTGGATGGCATCACCGACTCAGTGGACATGAGTTTGAATAAACTTCGGGAGTTGGTGATGGACAGGGAGGCCTGGCGTGCTGCAGTCCATGGCGTGGCAAAGAGTTGGACACGACTGAGCGACTGAACTGAACTGAATGGATGTATTACACTTGTTTTTGTTTTTAGTTCTATTGAAAGGAAAATCATAATTCATTAATTTTAGTCAGACTTGAGTATTCTATGAAAATAAATAAGGACTGAAGTAGGCAATTCACACATACTTGTGGATACTTAACAGATTACCTCACTAACAACTAGAACAGTAATAACAAAATCTGGTTTAAACAAACAGCGTTTAGGGTTGACTTTGAAGAATGACTTGTCTGTGCTGTGCCTGACACACTGTTCCTCGTTTATGGTACCCAGTCTGTCTCTCTGTGGTTCTCCCTTATATGCCTCCTGGTCATTACTGAACCAAGTACAGTGGTATTAATTAAACTGGATAATAATTGTATGTACTAGGAATTTTTAACCTGTTGCTAATAGATTATATGTAGCATACTCTTTTGGTAAGGAGTACTTTTCTTCATAACAGCAGCCGACCAGGGATGAACTAAGGGAAAGAATTTAAAACAAATGTATGTATGTTAAGTGTGTTAGTCACTTAGTCATGTCCCAGTCTTTGGGACCTCATGGACTATGGTCCGCTAGACTCCTCTGTCCCTGGAATTCTCCAGGCTAGAATACTGGAATGGGTAGCCATTCCCTTCTCCTGGAAATCTTCCCGATCTAGCAATCGAACCCTGGTCTCCTGAACTGCGGCCAGACTTTGCTATCTGAGCCACCAGGGAAGCCCTTAAAATAAATAAGTCAATATAAATGAAGAAATTGCTACCACTGAGATAAAAAAATTAAGTTGAACCATTGACCATAACATAAAATACATTCAAGTGGGAAACTGGTCTTCCTGGGAATGTTCCACAAGGAATGGTTGTCTGGAGATGTTGGGAGAAAAAGGTCTGGACAACCAGTGAAGCCTTTGCTCCTTGTGTCCCGCAGGAATCCTAGGGCACAGAATGGCAGCCAGTGTTCTGCACCTCCATTTCAGCGTTTCTCTGACTTGTTTGCTGTTGACCTTTGGAACTTTTTTTTTCTTTTGATGTTATGGTAAAACTTTGAAATAATGCTCAGATTATTGGTTCATATTTCAGGGCAGTGTAAATATTACATAAATGAATCTTGGCGCTATTAGGAAAAATTTTGTATCGGGGGTGAGTTGGCACTGCCAGCTGTGCTGTGGCGTCTGTGTGATTGAGGCTCTGTGTCCTTCTTTTCAGAGTTTCCAGTTGCAACTGCTAACCCCTACCTTTGAAGGAATCAGCAGATTGTTGGTGAAACAGCACATTGTACAGAATCCAGTCGGACTCTGGAAACTTCTAGGTTTGTATGTTTGGAAAGACAGAAGTGACAGGCAGAACGTGTGGCATTTGTGAATAAATTCAGAGGACTGCTTGTTTGACATTGTCAGAAAAAACGAAATCACTTAAGAGGCCCTTCAGCTGCTACCCAGTGTGAGCCCTCAGATGCTCTGAAGTGAAGTTTTTGAGAAGGAAATTTGTCTAAGGTCAGAACAGGCCACTTTTGCTTATTTTGAGTTGTCTCTTCTTTTTTTAAAAATTCTGGCCATGGAGAGAGGGGATCGGGATGGGGAACACATGTAAATCCATGGCTGATTCATGTCAGTGTATGGCAAAAACCACTACAATATTGTAAAGTAATTAGCCTCCAACTAGTAAAAATAAGTGGAAGAAAAAAATTTCTGGCCATGATTGGGCTGCTTGTCAAAGGTTTTTCATGCTCTGTAGCCAGCTCCAGTAGTGCTTACTCAGGAGCTACAAGCTTAGTAAGGGCTGCTTGACAAATGTTTTTCATGTTCCCTGGTGGCTCAGATAGTAAAGAATCTGCCTGCAATGCAGGAGAATATGGGTTCGATCCCTAGGTTGGGAAGATCCCCTGAAGAAGGGAATGGCTACCCACTCCAGCATTCTTGCCTGGAGATTCCATCGGCAGAGGAGCCTGGTGGGCTCCAGTCCATGGGGTCACAGAGTCAGACGTGACTGAGCAACTAACATTTTCATGTTCTGTAGTGAGCTCCAGCAACGGTGAGTAAGAAGTTACAAACTGTGTATGGTTTATGTGCAGAAATTAAGTAAACATACCTTGATTTTACACTAGAGTTGCACCGTTTCATGACATCTTGTGATAATCCTGCTGTCTCTCTTGCTCTCTTTCTAAAAACTTTTGGCTGCATCCGGTAGCGTATGGGAGCTTAGTTCCCAGACCAGGGATGGAACCTGCGCCCTTGCTCTGAAAGGGGGAATCTTAACCACTGGACCACAGAAGTCCCCTGCTGTCTCCTTTATCTTAGGTCAAAGGCCTGTAAGGGTTGACAGCTATGCTTTTACTCCCCGCTTTGTTCAGTTGGAACAGGAAAACAGCAGAATCTTCCACTGCTGCAGACAAGCAGCCTTGTGCCTACCCAGTCCCAGCAGCCCACATGTGCCCCCAGCAGCACAGCCCTCACCCTCCAACAGCCCTGTGTCTGGTGGGCACAGAGGCGGTTTTATTTGTGATTTTGTTAGTATCTGTGAAGGAAGGTGCAGCCCAGTGGCTTTCTGAGGCGCTCTCCCCTGTTTTAAGCGCTGACGTGGACGAGCGAGAGCCTCAATGTGTGGAGTGGGCGCTGCTGTGTTGCAGCCGCTTGTGCTGCTCGTTTCTGAAGACGACTGTGTGTGGGAAGGGTAGTTCTCCCACAGACCTGTGACGCTTTCTCAAGTTTATGTTCATAACTTTTATTCCATCACGTTGGCTACTTTAAATTATAAAAACACTTATCTTCAATTGAAGTAGTTTATCATGTATAGTGAGTAAAGATTGTACCAAGAACAATCATCTGAATTTCTAAATCCTCTGCAGGTAGGTTCTCGATAGTTTATGTTTTGTTGGTTGTCTGGAAGTGTCCTCGTCTCCTGAGTGTGTATGTTAGTGCTCAGTCATGTCCGACTCTTTGCAACCACATGGACTGTGTAGCTCGCCAGGCTCCTCTGTCCATGAAATTGTCCAGTCAAGAATACTACAGTGGGTTGCCATTCCTTCTGGTCTTCATTGTGGCTCAGATGGTAAAGAATTCTGCCTGCAATGCAGGAGGCCCAGGTATGATGCCTGGGTCGGGAAGATCCCCTGTAGAAGGAAATGACAACCCATTCCAGTATTCTTGCCTGGAAACCCATGGACAGAGGAGCCTGATGGGCTCCATGGGGAAAAGTTAAGTCCATGGGGTCACAAAGAGTCAGACAGACTGAGTGGCTAAACATTTTGCTCTCATTCCCTTCTCCAGAGGATCTTTCCAACCCAGGGATTGAACCCAGGTCTCCTGCATTGCAAGCAGATTATTTACCGTATGAGCCACCAGGGAAGCCCTTTGTCCTGAATGTCTCCCTGTAATTGCAGGTCTGGTTGCTGTTAAGCACTTTCTCCATTTCTTGTAGGAGGCACTTACTATTTTAACACTTCGAGGAGGAAGCAGAAGACCAAGGACAATGATAAAGGCAAGGGGCGGAGCCCTGAGGATGACGAAGGTATATCAGTCTAATTTTTTGGGCAGAGGGGGGCTTCCCCCCGGGACCTGTGGGATGGAACCCTCGCCCCCTGCATTGGAAGGGCAGTCTTAGCCACAGGACTTCCAGAGAAGTACCCAGGGGAGGTTTTTTACTTTAAAAATGGTTTCATGTTATCTAAGCAGATGGGACCTCAGTGAACAGGAATGTTAGTGACCTTGAACAGCTTGTAATTAGTCATTTTGTTGTAATATTGGCCAAGTGTAGACTGAGCAACTAAGCGCAGTGGGATGACGCAGAGACTGCAGAGGGTGCAGAGCCCTCCTTTGGGTGTAGGGTGGGGGTGGGGAGGGCCGTGGGGCGGGGCGTGGGGCCCCGTCGAGCTCCGCCCTCCTCTCACGCCTGCTCCCCACACGGCAGAGGAGCGCAGGCGCCGGGAGCGCGAGGACCAGATGTACCGAGAGCGGCTGCGCACCCTATTCGTCATCGCAGTGATCATGAGTCTGCTCAATGCGCTGGGCTCCAGCGGAGGCAACATCTCCTGGAATGACTTCGTGCACGAGATGCTGGCCAAGGGCGAGGTGCAGCGGGTGCAGGTGGTGCCCGAGAGCGACGTGGTGGAGGTGTACCTGCATCCCGGTGCGGTGGTGTTCGGGCGGCCTGTGAGTGCCGCGCCAGCGGGGGTTGCTTAGAGCCAGCCGTGAGTGTCTTGATTTAAGGAGCCTGGAGGCTTTGAGAAGGGGGCCAGGCCATGTGGTCCTCGGGAGGAGCCGGGAGGGTGGCAGCGGACGTCCAGGGTCCCCCTGGCATGTGAGCAGCAGGAGGGAGGTGGAAACCCCTCCAGCCGGAACAGGTGGCAGAGAGACGGGTTGGCAAGGACCGGCCCTTGGAAGAAACAGGAAAGAAAGGGGGCAGAGGAGAGGGACCCTGCTCCTCCCCACCACAGGTAGCCCCCAGCTATACCAGCAGGGGAGAGGCAGAGGGGTGCATGGGCTTCACCCCAGTAGCAGGTCTGGCATCAGGGAGCAGAGAGGTACCTGTGACAGTGCTGGAACCTGGCTGGGTGGATCCTGCTGTGAGGACCTGGCCTTTTAACCTCCAAAGTGGAGCCTGAGCACTCAATGATGGTCATCACACTAGACTTTGAAGAGACTTCAGAGGGAGATCTAGTTGCTTGGTTTAAGTTCCAAGAGAACTTAGAATCAGAAAGGACAGTTTCCTCTGGAAAGCATGGCTGCTGGAAAGATGATTGATGTGGGCCGGGGTGGCAGTGATGAGATCTTCCTGCTAGCCTCCAGGAAACGCCACCCACTCCCTCTTCCTTAGCCTCTCGTCTCCCTGAGGACCGAGAAAGCCCCCTTGGTTGACTGTCAGGTCCAGCCGACAGGCAAACAATGAATCTTTGGAGGGTGACTATGGGTCCAGGTCCCACACTGGAGGCTCATTGTCAGGGTCTGCTTTGCCCTCCAGCAGAGTGCCAGCCCGGTGCTGAGTTTCAGTTGCACGTGCTGCCCTGCATTTGCTCAAAACCTTCTGTTAGTGAACATTTCATTGTAATTGTGTTTGAGAAAACAAAAACTTTCAAGATGTGGAGGAGGTTTCTGAGCAGCAGGCATCTGCTTCTGAAGCCCTGTCGCTGTCCGCGTGTGGCGGGGGCACCGTTCTCTGTCCTCGGGGTCAGCTATCTGGCCTGTCTGTCCCTCTCACATGCCTCTGCACTCTGCCCCCAGCGGCTGGCGCTGATGTACCGAATGCAGGTGGCAAATATCGACAAATTTGAAGAGAAGCTTCGAGCAGCCGAGGATGAGCTGAATATCGAAGGCAAGGACAGGATTCCAGTTTCCTACAAGCGGACGGGATTCTTTGGAAAGTAGGTTGGTCGTTTCTGTGGGCCTCTGAATTAAACCAGGCTTCACTCTGTGACGTGAGAGACAAAAAGTCCAAACAGAGTCTCACACTGGCTGTGCCCACCATGAACTGAGCCCCTGGTGGAGGCAGGCCTGGGAGTGGGTGGCGTGGGGCGGAAAGCCTGGAGTTCCTTGGTCACTGCTCCAGTAGTCTGTGGTGCTTTTTGTTCAGTGCAGGGTGGGTTTGCTGCCATCTGCAAACAGGAAGGTGGGGCGGGGAAGGGAGAAGCAGAGGTTCCCTGGGAACCTGTTGGTTCCATGCAGGGCCTACGGGCGGCAGGATCTGTACCCTCCTGAGGGGGAGCCAGTTACTCGGTGGGCCTGGGCGTGTAGCTGGGCGCTGGGACTGCGGTGTCCACAGGGCTGTGTCCCCTCATGGGGACTGGCGGCATCTGGAAAGTGCCATGTGTCTGTCACAGCTCCAGCTCCTCGGGGCAGGGCTCCCAGGCAGCACCTCTGCTTGTTCTAGGGGGTGGGGGCACACCCCTCTTCATCTGGGGTGAGGCCCCAGGGTTTGCTCTTTGTACTGTTAAGCTGATTTTGCTTAGTGACCCAAAGCGATGGCCTACTTTTGAAAGCAAAACGCATGGACGGTGAAGAGCTGCTCTTGGTGGCTGTGAGCTGTCCAGGGCTCTGGACAGTGGGTGGTGGTTCTGGCTTCATGCCTGGTTGGTGCTGCCTGCTCAGCACCGTGGTACCCAGACCTGGGCAATGTATGAAGGAAGGGAGGTGGTAAAAACCAGACGAGGAAATGCATTTTCAGTGCTGGCTCCACAGTTAGTCTCAGAGTAAGGGAGTCCTTTTCCTTCTGGGAGGTCTGGGCCCAGCCCGGGTGAGGTGTGTCCGGGGGCTGCCCAGAGCCACGCCTGAGCCTCTGCCCGCCTGTCTCTCTCGCCAGCGCCCTCTACGCCCTGGGGATGACGGCTGTGGGCCTGGCCATCCTGTGGTATGTTTTCCGTCTGGCTGGGATGACGGGACGGGAAGGCGGATTCAGTGCTTTTGTAAGTTGTGCAGATTGTTCCCCTGAACTTGTGCCATTGGGATTTTGTCTGTGTTTGGGCTGAACCCTCTCCCGTAAATGGCAGGATGGGTGCGCAGTGGATGCTAGCCTGTCAAAGGCCGAACTGGCAGCTCTTCTTTCCTTCTGTCTGACTGACATGGGGGCTCCGCTCCCCAGCTCTAGCCCAGGCCGCTTCTGTGATGTGGGAGGGGCTGAACCCAAGGGGGTCCATACTACAGTGTGCTCTGCACTTCCTTCTCAGCTGGGCTTGACTTTGGGGGTTTCATGTACTAGCTGAAACATCTTGGAAGGTTGTCTTCGAAAGAACAGCCTTAATACACTCCACAAGTATTCTCCTATTCCAGTGCATTCAGTGCAGTGTGCACTTGCCCTCCCTGTCAAGTCGTACCTGGCTCATCGGCCACGTCAGCAAAGGGCCACAGAGGAGGCCCTCCTGGGAACTGGGGTGGCAGGGATAGAGTGCCCCTGCCTCCACCCGAATGGGCCCTCGGGAGCTCTGGACTTGCATCCACATTGGGCAGCGTGTTGTCTCGGGTGCAGTATACCTGGCCCAACCGGTGTGATAATTCTTGCACATTCTGGGCTGTTTTTTTGTTGTACTTAAATAACACTGTGATGAATTCCACACACTGCCTCTTTTGAGAGCTGAAGGAGATTCTGGCTGAGGTGAGCTGCTCACTGAGAGCTTGTCTGTCCAGCCAGATTGCTTGCCAGAAATTGACGAGGTGATGTTTTTACCAACACTTGCAGAATTGAGTGTCTTTCGGTAACTTTTATATAAATCAGTAAAAGAAGTCAGAGGCTAATGGGGAAAGTCACATAGAGAAATAAGAACACTCCCACACAGACTCTGTTAAATTACCTGGTTAACGTGGGGAGCATTTTCCTTTAGAGCAGACTGCTCAGTGCCAGGCAGCCTCTGTCACTGCCCTCATGTGTCTGGACGGTGCCCTTACCTGCCGTCTGAGCGAGTGGAGGGGTGGGAGGACATGCAGGTGAACAGGCCCCCAGGCTCCTCTGCCCTGCCCCGCTGGACTGCACAGGGCTCCGCCCTCTATCTTTCTGCCCAGAATCAGCTGAAAATGGCTCGTTTCACAATTGTGGATGGCAAGATGGGGAAAGGAGTCAGCTTCAAAGACGTGGCAGGAATGCATGAGGCCAAGCTGGAGGTCAAGGAGTTCGTGGATTATCTGAAGGTGAGCACATGGGGCACGGTGCGGGGGAGGTACTGCCCAGCCTGATGCTGGGCTCCTGGTGCGTCCCCTGCTCAACCCGGACCGATGGTGCCCTGCGCGGCCCGTCACCTGTCATGGTGGAGCACTGTGCTCTCCCTAAGCTGCATGGACAGGACCAGTACAGGACCCAAGCCTTCCGAGGGTCGTGTCTGGATGATTCTCTGGAGCCCAGAGATCAGCCTGCACATTCTGCTGCTCTCCTAGAGCCCGGAGCGCTTCCTTCAGCTTGGTGCCAAGGTCCCGAAGGGTGCGCTGCTACTCGGCCCCCCCGGCTGTGGGAAGACGCTGCTGGCCAAGGCAGTGGCCACGGAGGCCCAGGTGCCCTTCCTGGCGATGGCTGGCCCGGAATTCGTGGAGGTCATTGGAGGTGGGCCCACCTGGCTGCATGTCAGGGGCTGTGGGGGTGAAGGTGGAAACACAAGACCTGTGTCTGGGAGTCATGGGCGTGGAAGGAGCAGGCGCTGACGTCCTGGGGAGTCCAGGAGGGAGTGGGCTAGCCAGTGTGCAGCAGAGGCCACCTACTGGGCTTTCTGTGATAGCAGGGCTCGTACCCATGACCTGTCCGCTTCCCCGTCCTCTGTGTCCTCAGGCCTTGGTGCAGCCCGTGTGCGGAGCCTCTTCAAGGAAGCCCGGGCCCGGGCCCCCTGCATCGTGTACATCGACGAGATCGATGCCGTGGGCAAGAAGCGTTCTACCGCCATGTCTGGCTTCTCCAACACAGAGGAGGAGCAGACGCTCAATCAGCTGCTGGTGGAGATGGACGGTGAGCACCATGGGGCTGGGATCGGCGGGGATGTTGGTGGACAGTGAGGGGACGTCAGCACCAGGAACTCTTCTCCAGCAGGAGGTAACCAGAAACATAACTTTCAATTTCCCAAAGTTAGGGCAGTGGTGAAATAAGGAAGAAAAGCTGGGAATATCATGTGGAGTCGGGTCATGACAGTGGTCGTCAGTCTCAGAGGGGGTCAGGGGTCATGCTGACAGGAGTCTATGTGCCCAGCAAGGGCACAGTGGGTGCCTCAGGTATGCTGCTGGGGATGCTGTGTCAGCTGTCCTTGAGATGACCTCTGGAACTGGCTGCCACACAGTTATTTAATGGAGTTGTTTTTCTCTTGAGCTACTCTTGTAAGATCCTCTTTGGTGGGGGTGTGTGTGTGTGTGTAGATATTATGTGTTTGTGTTGTTTATAGTAAAATATACAAACCATAAAATTAAGCCATTTTAACCATTTTTAAGTGCAGAGTTTAATGGCTCTAAGTACGTTCCCAGTGTTCTATAACCATCACCACAATCCGTCTCCAGAACTTTCTTATCTTCCCAAACACAAACTGTCCCCATTAAATACCAGCTCCACATTCTCCCCTCCCCATGCTCCAGCTCTGCAGGAGCCATCTGTAAGTTTTCTTTAATCAGAATTCTAGTTCTGTTCTAGGTCTTGAAGATGAGAAAGATGCTTTTTTCTCAAAGTAGTTTTGGTCCTAAGAGAATCATTTATTGTTGTATTTATTTTCCTCTTTAAAGTGTTCTTAGTGTTTGGGATGGTGGATCTGGTGACCAGTGTGTGGGGCAATGGACTCTGGCTGTATGTGGCTAAATGTGAAACTTTTTTTGGCCTCTTATTTTCAGAGTCTCAGACTTAAAAAGCACTGCAGAAGCAGTCAGAATTCCCATAAGCGTCCTTCCCCCCCACCCCCGACAGCCTGAAGGCCGACGTGGAAGAGGCATGACGTGGGCTTCGGGCAGATGTGCGCTTCTGCAGGGCCCAGGGCAGGCTTATGTTGCCTAAGTGTCTTGTCTCCTTAGTCTTCTCCAGCCTGGGCCTGACTCCCCGTCCTTGCCCTTGTGGCTGACACTTCCTCCAGGTCAGGCCCGGGTGTTGGCAAGAGCCGTGCAGCTGGCCTTGGCGCCCACGCCCCCTGACCTTGGTGCCGGGATTCGGGCCTGCAGCTGGTCAGGTCAGGGGGCTGATGCACGGGAGCGTTTCATCATGTGAAAGCCCCTCAGGTTCAAAATCAAAGTGATTTCTCACATGGCCGAGGAAAGGGCAGCCTCGTCAGGGCCTGACGACCGTTTGCATCTGGGGGTGCCCCTGCAGACCCGCGTCCCTCTCTGCATCTGGGTGTGTCAGTCAGAATAGCCCAGGGTCTCTGCCCCGTGGGCAAGGTCTGAGGAGCCATCTTCCTGGGGAGGACGTGCCCAAGAATTGTGGACCTGAGACATGGCTGTATGAGATGCTTCTTGGAGATGGGGTCCCCAGTGGGGTCTGCCCCCCACCCCACCCCCGGCTCTGACCGGCCCCTTCCTGTGTGCTGGGCTGTGAGCGGCTGGATCCTGAGTGTGCCGTTTGTTTGTGTGCAAGTTAGACTCCTGCTCCCCAGATATCCCATCATAGGATGTGATGAGTCTGCTGTCAGAAGTGCAGACAGGACTGTGACCTCTGGCTCTCTTTAGAAAGATGGGCAACGTGGTGCTCCTGTGGGACACAGGCAGAGCATTTTGAAGCCACTGTCATGGGGGCTGTGCAGGGACATGGTGGGGTGCCCCTCTCCTCTCCAAGCGGGGGTTTCCTAACATGTCGTCAGGCTGAAGCACAGCCTCGTGCCTAGTCGTGACCTCGTGTGGGTGATGGGGGGCTCCCTTGTGGCCCTAGTGCAACAATCCCCCCCACCACCCCCGCTCCTGTTGTTGTTTGCACTTGAGGCCAGAGACCAACCCTCCAGGCGACGTGCACCCCCAGGAAGCGTTCCCAGCTGGCGCCTTCTCTGCTCCTCTATGCTGCTGGGAGGGGGGCGACTTCTGCCAGCTCTGCTGCAGCCGCAGGAGCCCCCCCCTCCCCGGATGCCCCCAAGAAGCCCTGGCAAGGCTGGGCTGCTGCGAAGGGGCCTTTGTGCACAGAGACAGCTGAGTCTCTTCCACCTGCAGGGGCAACTGAGGAGCCTTTGTCACCCCTTGGGGAGGAGTGGGCGCTGGCCGTGGGAAGCCAGAGCTGGAGGAAGCCCACCACACAGGCGGAAGCCAGGCATCTGCCACCCCTCTCACAGCCTGATGGGCACAGAGAGGCCTTCGTGCCCGGTGCCCCATGGTGGACATTTCCATCCACACCCCCGTGGACTCGATTCTGCCCAAGTTCTTGAAAAGGCCCAGGTATCTAACCAGCAAGGACCTATAGTCAGTACCTTGTAATGACCTGTGATAGAGGAAAACCTGCGAGAATGTACATGAATACATACATATACGCAAATATAGTGGCGCCTCTGTGTTGCGTACCTGAACACTGTAAATAACATACACTTCAATAGAAAAATAGAAAGGAAACAAAGGGAACCGCAGGTAGCCCTCCCACGCCTAATGTGGAAAAACATTAGTCTGTGACCCGTGTTGACTGAATCTGCGTGAGGCGTGCTGCTTCGTCCTGGCTCACTGTGTGTGTGGATGCTGGCGGCTCCAGCACGTCTTGCTGAAGCACCATCCTCCTGCACTGAGCCTTCACCTCCTCGCGAGTGCAGCCAGCGCCTCGGCAGAGCCTGTTCTCAGCTCCCTAGTGACTGGGCCGTGACTCTGTCCTCACACATGCATCACTTGTCACTTAGCTGTGCACTCAAGTCTTTGATCAAGGTAGTGGCAACAGCAGACATGGTGAGGATGAGGAGACTGGATCCCAGACCGCTGTGTGAACTTGGGCCCTCAAGTGAGTGAAGCAGCTGTGAAAAGGCGTCCGTGAAGCAAACCTGAGCCCCTGCAGCAGGGGCGGACAGCATGCAGCCTCTTGGGCCGGCTCTGAACAGACTGAGCATGTCTGATCTGCACACTGATCCGGTGTCCACAGAACACGGTGCTCCAGTGTTCCCTTGTGATAGCTGAACACCCTGGAAAGAGCCTGTGCGACCTCCAGTGGGTGCCTGGCTGAGCTCCATGTGTGCTCACCCGGTCACAGTGCGGACACCGGGTGTTGTCGTGCAAGCCTGCCTGACTGGACCTCAGGATTTATGCCGAGTGAGAAGGGCCAGCCTCAGAGGCTATGTATATGAGGTTGTGCAAATGACAGACTTCTAGAGAGCAGACTGATGAGTAGTTGTGAGGGGCTGGCACGGTGAGGTTTTCGTGGTGGTGCTAGTGGAGAGGCACGTGCCCAGCTGCTGGGGCGGCAGCACATGGCCTGCACCTGCAGTGCGGGCCCTGCACAGGAGTCGGCACTCAGCCGTGGGAACGTCTGTACGGTGTCACCCCTTGGTATGTGTCCACAACTGTGTGAGTCCCTAAACCAGCCCTGTGGCTGCTTGCTGATAGAGGCCGTTCTGTGGGAGCGCCCTCCTGGAGCCCCTGGCACAGCTGGTGTTTTCTCATGTACCCTTTGTTTTTGCCGTTTTTCAGTGTCTTTTCACTGTTACATAATCTCACGGTTCTGTGTTCATAGCCCCAGCCTGTGGTGGGCAGGCATTTGGGGAGCCCTAAGGGGCAACCCAGGCAGGAGTCTGAGACAAGCTGTGGGGGTGGCCCAGGGAGTGGAGTCAGGTTTGTCCAGGGCCCTGGCCTCCAGCAAGCCTCTCGTTTCCGTGTGAGACTTTCACTTTTCCGTCAGCAAGGCTGACGTGTGTGGTACCTCCCACACACTGGTGTGGTGGTACTCACTTTTTCTGGTGGTGCCGCTGTCCTAGCAGTCCATAGGGAAGCTGCCCAGTTGGGCTCCGCACCTTCACGGCCACTGTCTGTCCCTCCAGGAATGGGTACCACCGACCACGTCATCGTCCTGGCAGCCACCAACCGAGCTGACATTTTGGACAATGCTCTGCTGAGGCCAGGCCGACTGGACCGGCACGTTTTCATTGACCTTCCCACGCTGCAGGTCAGTGCGACCTGGCTGGTCCATCCAGGGTCCCTGCCCTTCTGGTTTTGACTCTCACTGACCTTTATGATGAGATGTCTGGGCTGAGTTTTGTGGACAGCCTTTGCAGAGCGTCACGCCCATGTGCTGGTGGCTTTGGAGAGTGAGCTGCACAGTGGCCCTGCTGGGGTGGACGGCTGTGAGCCCTGGGACTTCTTGGCCCTGCCGCCTCAGGCCTCAACTTGGATGCCCACCTCCGAGGGTGTCGGGCCTTCCTGGTGGCTCCCGAGGGAGCAGGAGACCCTACAGGAGCAGGGAAGGGTCTGGATGGCAAGTGTAGCAGGTGGCTGGCAGGTTAGCGTTTCTGTGCAGACGCGCATGGAAGTGTTGTCTGAGGCTCTTGAGTTTGTTTCTGAGAGTAGAAACTGACCTTACAACCAGTGAATCCTGATCAGCAGGCGCGGAGCCGGCACCGTGGCCTCTGACCTGTGACCTTTGTACCCTGTTCTTTAGGAACGGAAGGAGATCTTTGAGCAGCACCTGAAGGGCCTGAAGCTGACACAAGCCAGCAGCTTTTACTCCCAGCGGCTGGCGGAGCTGACGCCTGGCTTCAGTGGTAGGGCTGTAGGAGTGCTGGTCCTTGTCTCAGGGCAACAGGGGCGGGCCTCCCGAGGAACTCTCCAGCCCTGCTCTGGGCTCCTTGGCCAGCACAGCTTGAGTGGGAGTGGTGTGTGCCCAGCAGGCAGAGGTAGAGGGACTCTTCCCCGAGGTTCTGTCTCCTGTGCCCCAGGGTGGTCCCAGCCTCGCTCCCTCCCACTGCTCCCCACCAGAGGCAACCCTGCGAGGCCGTGTCCCTCCCCGCCACCTTCTCCATGTTATCACAAATCTAGATTTTTGTGTACGGTTCTCGTTTCTCAGGGTGATGTAAATAAAACCCCCTGTTATGGTGTAAACCTGTTACCATGGTGTAGGTTTCTTCCCTTTGGACCTTTAACATCCTGAACTAGAACCTCATGGGTGTCAAGAACCTTTCTCATCCCTCAGTGTGTGTGTGGAACAGTGGGTGGAAGGATAGAGGGGGTCCAGAGAGGCTGCTTGCTGACCACAGCTGTGGGGCGGCTCGAGGGGGACAGGGTGGCTCCCCTCCCACCCCCATACCTCTGCGTCTACTAACACCCCCCACCCCCATGCTGACAGGTGCTGACATCGCCAACATCTGTAATGAGGCCGCGCTGCATGCGGCGCGGGAGGGGCACACAGCTGTGCACACGTCAAACCTGGACTACGCTGTGGAGCGCGTCGTGGCCGGTACGTGGACTTGTCTGTGGGGGTGGGGGGGCGGCCTAGACATCATGTGATGGCATTATTGCCCAAGAGGGAAGACAGGCCACCCGTTCCTGCTTTCCTGTCAGATGTTACAGTGTGACTTGTTCTCCTTAGTTTGAGATAACTGTTGACTAAGAGCAGGCGGGCTGTTGAGACAGAAATGTAGAAGAATCTCACAAACTCAGTGTCCTTCGCCCACGAGCTGACGGGCGGTGCCCAGACAGCCACTGTCCACATGGGCAGGGGTTGGAGCTGCTGCTCCTGAGGTCTAGGAAGAGGCCTTTTATGCCAGGGTCTCCGTGCCCTGTAGGGGGAAGGGGAGGGCGGCGTCTCAGCAGTGCTTACCCACTGCTGTTGGACGTGGAATGCGTGGACTTCTGTGAAGAGAGCAGGCCAGGGCTCCTGTAGCCCCTGTGGCAACACCAGACATGGTGCGTCTTGTCCTTCAACGGAATTCCAACCAAGGCACTGAGCGGGATACCGAGGAAGCAGCGCCTCGCTCAGATGGCCTGTCCTCCAGTCTTTCAGACTAGGACAGGACCCTCCACAATGGGGACGGCGAGTAGGCG
The DNA here is from genome assembly GCF_033118175.1 of Dama dama. Classification (NCBI taxonomy): domain Eukaryota; kingdom Metazoa; phylum Chordata; class Mammalia; order Artiodactyla; family Cervidae; genus Dama; species Dama dama. The sequence goes on from NC_083684.1 coordinate 20,517,534, forward strand.
AAGACAGAAGGGCTCGCCTTGAGGTTTCTCACTGTAAATCAGGGTTTACATAAGCCAGTTGTTTTGTGTGAAAACTGATATGCTTCCAGCAAGTGTGTTCTAAGCAGGAAAGACTAGAGAAGAGCGCCCAGAATCCTGCCCGAGTGCAGCACCTCAGGCAGGGTGCTCCCGCGTGGCAGCCAGCAGGGTCCAGGGGGACAGCCCGACTGCCACAGCCAGCACGTCGGATGTGTCATCTCGAAGCTGGCAGCATAGGTGGTCCCAGCCGCATCCCTGAACCCAGGGCTTACTCGGGATAACAATGAGTGGACAGCAGGTGAGGCCTCAGCAGTGACTTGAGCAGGGGATGTAATGAAAGGTTATGAGGTGAAGGGTCAAGCGACTCAGGTAAGAGGACTGGACAGTCGCGGGCTGCAGCTGCCCTGCTACGTCACGCTGTCGGCCCCGCAGCCCAGCGAGGGCCATGTTGAAGGGGCTGCAGTCCTAGGGGTTTTCAGTGGTGGGGTCAGTGGGCCGAGCAAGGCTCCTGTGGCATCCTCACAGTCCGAGCAGCCAGGGGGAGGATGGGTGGCTGGGCTGGGGACACAGAAGCTGAGTGTCCAGTGGCGACTTTGCATTGGCACCTTGGGAACATGCCTGCCATATACCCGGGGTGCCTGAGCTCACCTTTCTGGGCTTCTTTCAGGGACTGCCAAGAAGAGCAAGGTCCTGTCCAAGGAAGAGCAGAAGGTGGTTGCGTTCCACGAGTCGGGCCACGCCCTGGTGGGCTGGCTGCTGGAGCACACGGAGGCTGTGATGAAGGTGTGTGTGGGCAGCCCTGGCCTGGCTGCCCAGTTGGGCTCACTTTGGAAGGCCCATGTTTTGTGCCTGGAGGGGCGGAGGTGGGGTGACTGTGGGAAAGCCACATAACGACCTGTGGTCTCCCTCCCCATCTGCGTGGTAGGTTGTGGAAATAAGAACTGCCAGGCGAACCATCAGCTCTGAGATGTGCTGACTTAGAAAGGTCGTCAGCACACCTTACGTATGTGGCAGGGCTAATGCCATGACGCTGCCCCTGGTGGTAACATTCTGACAGGGCATCCCTGAGTGACCACTGGGGACAGTGCCCGTGTTGGGGACATGGGTGCCCCGTGTTGAGGGTTGTTAACTGCCCTCCACTTGGACCTGTCCCCCCTCATTCCTTGTTCCCTGACCTCCAGACAGAGGGCTGTGCTGGCAGCTGCAACCGGGGTGTGGGTGTCTCCCAGGGGTTTTGGCTACAGCCGAGCATTGCTGTCAGGCTGCCTTGGATGGTGCCCTGCTGCTCAGGCTGGTCCGTTGTGTCCTCTGTAGAGGGCTGTGACTGAGACCCGTGTGTGTGAGAAAACCCAGTAATTATGATCAGTGTTTTCATGCAGTATCTCAAGAAAATGAATATAGGACATTCATTTGGTGGCTGAGGGCCAGGTAGATGAGTTGTGCTGAGGTCTTCTTGCCTGCACCCAGCTCCTTGCCAGCCAGCATGGTGACGTGCACACCTCAGTGTCTTGGGGTGGCCTCCTGCGGCTATGACCCTCAGACCCATGCCTACTTAGGGCTGGCCTCATTGTGTGGGCTCACCTCTTGTCACTAGTCTTTCCTTCATGGACACGTGGTCATGTGTGGGGTCCTCACGCCCTTCTTGCAAATACTCTTATAAATATGGGGACCTCAGATTGGTTCCCTTGCTTCAAACCCTCTGAGCAAAGGCTGTCTTGTGCCCCCTCATCTCTGAAGCCTGGGCCCTGCCGGCTAACAGACCACCTCATTGTGCAGGTGTCCATCACTCCTCGGACCAATGCGGCCCTGGGCTTCGCTCAGATGCTCCCGAGAGACCAGCACCTCTTCACCAGGGAGCAGTTATTCGAGCGCATGTGCATGGCCCTGGGCGGTCGTGCATCCGAGTCCATCTCTTTCAACAGGGTCACTTCCGGTGAGTGGCAGCTCCTGCGCTGCTTTGGCACCCTCAGCCCTTCTGCGAGGGAGGGGGAATCTGTGGAGGGGTCTAAGCAGAATGCACACGCCACCTTGAATTTCATTAAGGGTTCTTTGTGTTTGGCTGCACTGGGTCTTGGTTGCGGCATGCAGGCTTTTCATTGTGGTGGCTTTTCTTGTTCCTGAGCATGGGCTCTGGAGGGGCACGTCGGCTTCAGTAGTTGTGGACCATGGGCTTCGTTGCTTCTCAGTATGTGGGATCTTCTGGACCTGGGATTGAACCCGTGCCCCCTACATTGGCAGGTGGATTCCCAACCACTGGACCACCAGGGAAACCCTGAGTTGTTTTTCTACACAAAAGAAAATTTTTTTAAGTTTTAAGGACCAGTGACAGGATACAGTTGTTCCCTGAGGACCCACCTCTGCTGTCAGGGCTGGTGGGGCCCCTGACCTGCAGCTTCAGGGAAGAACCTCCTTTTCTGATCCCACACTCCAGGGGCACAGGACGACCTGCGGAAGGTCACCCGCATCGCCTACTCCATGGTGAAGCAGTTTGGGATGGCACCCAGCATTGGGCCTGTCTCCTTCCCTGAGGCCCAAGAGGGTGTCACAGGCATCGGACGGCGTCCGTTCAGCCAGGGCCTTCAGCAGATGATGGACCACGTGAGTCCCTCCCAATCTGAGCCATGTGTGTGGGGAGGGGGTGTGGTGTGCTGGCCCCGCACCTGCAGGAGCTGAGATTCTGGGTGAGGACCCACTGGCTGCTGTGGGTGCCGCGGGGCCATCAGGGGCAGCAAATAGATGCCTCTGGGGACAGAGCCAGCGCCTATGATCTCTGCAGCCTGAGGAGACGGCCAGGCAGTGTCACCACCCTCGGGCAGCTCGGGCGGCCTGGCGCACCGGCACGTAGGCAGCTTTGGGTGTGGAGGACGAAACGGGGCCCGAGTCTCCAGGAGCTGGCAGCCCCTTGCACAGTTCTCCGGGTGGAGGTGAAGGCAGGAGACTCTCGGCCGTGGAGCTCTCCTGTGCCCTGTGAGACATGAAAGGCTGTGCTCTGCACTTGTGTTTCTTCGTGCACCTTAGTGCCGGGGCCAGGCCGCAGGGGACCCTGTGCACAGCGGCAGCCATCCTGACCTGTCACACATCTCCTTTCGCAGGAAGCAAGGCTGCTGGTGGCCACTGCCTATAGGCACACGGAACAGGTGCTCCGGGACAACCTGGACAAGCTCCAGGCGGTGAGCCTCCGCTGTCCCTGGCCCCGTGCCTGCCAGGAGCTGGGCTGCTGTCACTTCCCACTGACGCAGCCACTCACCCATCCCAGAAAACCACATGACAAACGGGCCCCATCCAGCTCAACTGGATCCAGCGTCTTCCCTGCCTTGTTGAGCCTCATGTCATGCACCTGCCAGGCCAGGGCCAGTTCCTTCAGGACAGACAGGAGGACACTGCCAGCTCTCGGGGCCCATTACCAACTTGTGTGCAGTGGGTCTGGTTGATGTGGCTTAACCCCTTCACAATTCAAACTTCTGGAAATTTTACACTAAACGTTAAAGCTCAGAAGAGTTTTAGACGCACAGGGAGCTGCAAACGAGGCACAGAACCCTCAGCCTGTGACCGGTCCCCCCCCCGGTCAGTCAGGCTTGTTTTCCGCAGCCCAGTGACCACCACACCCACACTTCACCCAGGTCACTTGCTCTCGGTGCTCACGTCTGCCAGGCCCTCTGGGCTGGGATAGTCCCCCTCCTATTGCAGACAGCAGAGCATGAGGGCTGGTCTCATGTGTGGGGAACATCCCCAGGTGCGCTGTGTGTGATGTCCTCACAGTGATGCTGGGTGTCAGGTCTGGAGTGACCCCAGAGGCGCAACATCTCTGGACCTAGTGAAGGGGCAGCTCCTGGTGGATGGTCAGCTGTTTCTTCAAGGCAACGTTGTGGGGACTGTGGTATGGGGTCCTCAGACCAGCAACACCTGCCTGCTGGGAGCCGTGGGCAGTGCAGAACCTGCCAGGACCCTGTCGTGGGAGCCGAGTCTGTCCTGTTGCTGTGTGCACCATGACCTGCCCGCACTGTCCTGGAGTTCCAGGACTGAGTGCCACACAACTTACCCTGGGCGCCGCCTTCATGATCAGCCCTCCCTGCCCACTATTCTGCATCTGTGGCTTGTAGGTCTCCATTCCTGCAGTCAGGTTCATTGAAGAAAATCCCAAGTGTGAGCAGAGCCTTGTAGTTCAAGCCCATGTTGTCCAAGGGCCAGCTGTCAGAGCAGCCAGTGTGGGGGGTGATGGGAACCCACTGGGGGCTATATCCTGCACGTCAGCTCTGCTGCCCCCCATGCTGACGTCAGCTCTGCTGCCCCCCATGCTGACACTCACACGCGTTTGCAGAAGAAATCCAAGTTGCCTAAAATAAACAGATTGGGAAGGGAAGCAGAAAAGTTAATGAGGCTGGCAGCTGGGTTTGTCTCTAAGGTGGAGACAGGGAGCTATTCTTTGCGTGGGCTGCCCGCCTGTGCTGCGTCCCTGGGAAGTGGCAGGTCTGGGAGGCCAGGCCCTCCCCTTCCGTGCTCTGCTCTCAAAGGGCTCTTGTCCGGGCCCCCATCTGCCGCTCACACTGCCCTCTTGTTCCTCCAGCTGGCGAGCGCCCTACTGGAAAAGGAAGTGATCAACTACGAGGACATCGAGGCCCTCATCGGCCCGCCACCCCACGGGCCCAAGAAAAGGATTGCGCCGCAGAAGTGGAGCGACGCCCAGAGGGAGAAGCAGGACTCGGGGGAGGAGGAAGGGGCCTAGCAGCTGCCCCTGCTCTGGGAGGAGCCATCCTGGCCCCGGTAGCTACCCTACCCACGCCTCCATGCTGGTGCTAGCCAGGGGTGCTGGGCATGCAGTCCTCACCTCTCACCCCTCGCTGGTCAAGGCCCCCCAAGATCTATTTATTGACTTCCTTGCCTGGAGGAATAAATCTCTGCCGAGATGGATGGTTCATCTGCGTGTGTGGGTTGTCCTTGTGTGGAAAGGCCACCTGTGCTTGTCACAGGTGCGCATGGAGTGGCCCCATCTTGTGAGGGATCTGGACAGTATCATGGTTTGAGGCTCCTCCTGGCCCCTGAGACCTGGTCAGGATACCCCCAGCTCTGCACACGAAGGGCCTCTGAGGCCCTTGCTGCCTATCCTCTGTGGGGCCCTGTCCTGGGCTCGCTGGTCAGCGGTCAGTCAGGGGCAGGCGCTGGGCCTGGAGGAGTAAGGCATGGCCACCTCCTGCAGTGTGGACGCGGGCCCCTGGGGGGTGTCTGGGGTGTGGGAGGGAAGCCTGTGCTGCATGGTCAGCTCTGCCCTGATGGCGTCCTGGATCAGGGATCCCACGTCTGCAGGGTGAGAGGTCAGCTGTGCAGGAACCAGCTCCCTTAAGACTGAGCAGCGGTGGGGGGAACAGACAGACGAGGTGCACTCAGGGCCCTGAGTCCCCTGTGACACGACCTGCTGCTTGTTACTACTCCCCCTTCCATGCGTAGCGCCTGGAACCGTCCCCACGCCCAGTGCCCCGGGGAAGCACAGGGGCAGGGCAGGTGCGGGTGCCTACCCAAGGAGGGGCCCTGAGGCGACACCTTGCCTCTGCCCCGTCCTGTTTCATTCCTGAAGACAGCCTGGAGTTAGGAGAGTGGGTCCTCTCTGTGACCTCACTGGGACGTTGCCGAGCTCACTCCCTTGTACTTTACCATTAAAACGGCCAGTGTCTGGTGACACTTAGCCAGGAATAGGCTGTCAAGTGGGGTGAAGAGGGGCACCTCACTGTAGTGAGGAAGTGCAGCCTGCCTTCCCAGGGCTTGCCAGGGATCGGGCTCATGGGAACCCAGCAAGGGGAGGCCGATGGGACAGTGCTCTGATGTACAGAAGTGAGTTGTCACAGGTGATGTCACCTCCTGGTCCTTGAGACACAGCACTCGGGGAGAGCCCTGGGAGTGGGACCTCAGCCACCTTGCTACTCCTCACACCTCCCTAACGGGCTCCTGGGGGTGAAGGGTGAAGAGGTTCTCCCACAGCAGCCAGACCACTGGGCAACCTACTCTGCCCAGCAGAGCAGATATGGCGTGGCCTGACTGCAGTTTCTGGAACTGTCTCAGGTGTGTGAGGGCTCCTTGCTGAGACAGACATTAAGTGAACATACATTTAACACATCAGAGCCCAGAAGACAAAGAATATTGGAAAAATTAACTTACAGAGTTCACACATCATAATGCAAGTTGTTTTCCAATCTGATCTATGCTCAAATAAACAATTTTTTTGTTACACTTTTTGTCTTTAAAATTTTTTGTTGGGGTCCATCATATTAATGCCAGGTGTATAAGACAGTGGTTCATATTTGTATGTACTGGGAGATGATCACAATTGACATTTGTCACCATACAGTCAGTCACAGAAGGTTTTCTTGTGATGAATACTTTCAAGATCCACTCTCTTAGCAACTTTCATGTAAGACATCTGTGTTACAGTAACACTACCAGGTGGTCACTGACATGAGGTGGTCCTCATATTACACCAATCTCCCAGCCTCTGATCAGGTTTACATTTTGGCTCTACGGATGTGAGAGCTGGACCATAAAGAAAGCTGAGCACCAAAGAATTGATGCTTTTGAACTGTGGTGTTGGAGACGACTCCTGAGAGCCCCTTGGACAGCAGGGAGATCAAACCAGTCAATCCTAAAGGAAATCAACACTGAATATTCATTGGTGCTGAAGCTGAAGCTCCAGTACTTTGGCCACCTGATATGAAGAGCTGATTCACTGGAAAAGACCCTGATGCTGGGAAAGATTGAAGGCAGGAGAGGGGATGACAGTTGAGATGGTTGAATGGCATCACCGACTGGATGGACAAGAGTCTGAGTAAGCTCTGGGAGTTCGTGATGGACAGGGAAGCCTGGGGTGCTGCAGTCCATAGAGTGGCAAAGTTGGACACGACTGAGCAAGTGAACTGACTGGAGAGTTGAGAGGCCAGATGGTTGAGTTTTGTGGTGAAGCACTAACATCAACCTGTCCCTACTGAGTTATTAGGCTCCTGTTTTTCCTAATTCAACCAATGGTTCATATTGAGGACACTGTTAGTGTGCTAGTTTCTGCAAAGTGCTACAGGAACATGACTTTTTTTATGTGTCAAAACAATAAAAACACATTGCTGCTATGAGATTAATGTTTTATTTTTTTGAGATTAATGTTTTAAATTAATTATTATTATTGGGCTTCCCAGATGGCGCTAGTGGTAAAGAATATGTCTGCCAATGCGGGAAATGTGGGTTTGATTCCTGGGTTGGGAAGATCCCCTGGAGGAGGATATAGCAACTCACTCCGGTGTTCTTGGCTGGAGAATCCCATGGACAGCGGAGCCTGGTGGACTACAGTCCACAAGCTCGCAAAGAGTCAGACATGACTGAGCAACCTGGCACACACACATTGTTATTATTTTGGCTGCACTGCACAGCTTAATCTTAATTCCCTGACTAGGGACTGAACCCGGCCAGGCCGTTGACAGTGAAAGCACAGAAGCCTAACCACTGGATCCCCAGGGAATTACTTGAGATTAACTTTTAAAATCAAGACTGAGGGACCTTTCTGGTGGCCCCGTGATTAGGAATCCACCTGCCAAAGCAGGGGACACGGGTTTGATCCCTGATCCAGGACGACACCAAAAGCAGAGCAGCTACACACGTGCCACAACTACTGAATCTGTGCTCGAGCCCAGGAGATGCAACTACTGAGCTCGCACATCCTAGAGTTGGTGCTCCACAAGGGAAGCCACTGCAAGGCGAAGCCTGTGCACTGCAATGAAGAGCAGTCCCTGTTCACTGCATCTAGAGAAAGCCTGCATGCAGCAATGAAGACCCAGTGCAGCCAAAAATAAATAAATAAAAAACTTTAAAAAAAATCAAGATTGTATGTCAAAGGGCTCCAGGAGGTAGTGTTGACTGTCTTTGAGGTTGACCCTGAAGCACCAGCTGGAGGGGGCCAGTCAGGTCAAGGTATGGGGCAAGCAGACCCCTCTGTGAGTAACTGGAGCACAATTACAAGGAAATTCTGGGAGGCCATGTGTACCCCACCCCTCCAGGTGCTCCTCCAGAAACCTTGTGCCCGGTGAGCACTGAGTACAGGGCCACTGGCCAGTCCTTTCAGCAGCCCTTGCAGGTCCCAGACTGGGACAAAAGCCCCTTGGCAAAGCTGTGCCATGGAGTTCTGTGCCAAGCGGGGAGGGGCTTGTCCTGTAGCTGCAAAATTTTACAACCTTGAGCAAACAAGAGTTTGCATCAGGACTCCTGCTCACTTCTTCAGTCTTCCCAACTGGGAAGCTCAGCAGGCTCTCAGCAGTCACGTGGAAGCCTCGGGACTTGCTGTTCTGCATGTTCCCTAAGGACTCAAGTGTGAACTATTCAGGTGTTGAAAAACAGTGTTGGGTTGCTGGGCTGTGTGCAGCAGACTGAGGTCCTCAAGCTACAGCTTCACCTTCTCACCATTAACTCCAGACTTCAAATCTTCCCCCGGTACCCCGGCAGCACCCTGACTATGAGCAGATGAGCTGCACGAGTAGGTCTGTCCAGAAAGAGAAGAGGATGGGGACTGTGTTCTCAATGAGAAGGACCCATGGCAGAATCACTGAAAAGTGTCTCCAAGACACGGGGTACTGCCTGAAGCTCCAGAGGTTAAGAATCCACCAACACAGGGGACACTGGTTTGATCCCTGGGCACCTAGAGCTGGAGCACTGCAACTAGAGAAAGCCTTTGTGCAGCCACAAAGACCTAGTACAGTCAAAAATAAAGTAAAATAATAAACAAAGAAATCTTTAGTTTAAAAAAAAAGACATGGAAGGTGAGAGCTAACATTGTATTGTGTCTGAAGAAATAAACCCCAGGCAAAGGAGGGAGGAGGAAAAAAAAAAAAGAAATAAACCCCAGGCCAACGCAAGCATTTCTTCAGCAAACATCTCCTACACAGACCCTCTGCTGCCAGAATGGACTGTGGGTTCAGTTTCAATGGACAAAGTAATTTGTGAGGTAGATAATCTCTTGCTCTCTCCCTTCCTTCTCTCCTGCCCTGCCTTCCCCACCCTGGCTCCTACTCTGTCACCTGGAAACAAAGTGGTGTGACCTTTACTTACCAAGAGCTGGGCACTGAGCTTTGTCCTGAGGCCTAACAGGGCTCCCAGCAGCTTCTCCCATTTCACACCAAGCACATACCCAAAGTCTCAAATCTAGTACAAAGATTCTAATAGTATACTAGCCAACTCCACAGACACTTTCCTCTGGATCGCTGACCTTCCAGTTTAGCTGTCTGTGTCTGTGAAAGGCTAGAGATTTTAAACATGACCCTATTTTCAGAGATAAGCATCACTTCCAAGTTTACTGAGAAGAGCTTTCTTGTATTTGCTAACTGTCAGGAAAGCAAGCCTTGTACTGCCCTTGCTTCACAGCTACTGTTGTTCAGTCGCTCAGTTGCCTCCAACTCTTTGCCACCTGATGGACTGCAACACACCAGGCTTCCCTGTTTTTCACTATCTCCCAGAATTTGCTCAAACTCATGTCCATTGAATCAGTGATGCCATCTAGCCATCTGATCCTCTGTTGCCCCCTTCTCCTCCTGCCCTCAATCTTTCCCAGCATCAAGGTCTTTTCCAATGAGTTGGCTTTTCACATCAGGTGGTCAAAACATTGGAGTTTCAGCTTCAGCATCAGTCCTTCCAATGAATATTCAGGGTTGATTTGCTTCAGAACTGAGCACACACCTACTAGGTGTCAGGGCTCCAACCTTCCCCACAGGCTTGGCACTTGTGTTCCACACCTCCTCTGCCCTTAACATGTTTTGTCTACCTTACCGAAATTTCCTCACTGAGCCCCAACCTGATTTTTCTAGTACCCAAGGGTGTCTCAAGAGGGCACAAAGCTATCAGCATCAATATCAGCTACCTGTTTACTCAGTGCAGGATACAGACCTCCGAATTTCTCATTTTGCGTCATGAAATTCTTAAAACGGTGATCAAGTTTCGCGAGAGGAATCTTGGCGATTGGCGTGAGGGTAGGAAAGGAAGGCGGTACCTGGGGGGAAAGGCTCACAGATGGCAGATGTGTTGGCTTCGTCCCAGGCTGACCCGTGAACAGGAGGCGCCAGGGTCCAGGAGGCGGACGTTTGCCTGGCTACTTGGTGTTTTTACGACGCTCATCTGCGTGGAAGGCAGTGTGCACAGCGGAGCGCCGGCTACCCGCGGCCGGCCACGGTTCCTAGTTCCACACTCTCTGCGGGCTACTCGCCACCAGCGGCCCGACCACAGACCTCTGCGCGCCCAGGCTCCGGGCGACACGTTCGGGGCGCTCTGGAAGCCCGCTCCTAAGTGCGCGCTCCGCCCACAAGGAGGGTGAGCGGGCTCCACGCGGCGGCCGGCATTACAGCTTGGGACGCGGAGGGCGAGGCCTCCCGTGGCGCACTAGCAGGCTGGCAGGCCAGAGATTCCCCAGACCCAGACAACCGCTGTTCCCGCAACAGGAACCACAATAACGCCTGCAGAGCAGATCCATATCAGCCTGCGCCGCGAGGGCTGCCGGGAAGGCATAGACGTCACTCTGTGGCCCTGGCTCTGATTGGTCACAACGCTCTGACGCTTCTGATTGGCCGGGCTCACTACCATCCCAGAGTGCTGTGGGGCACTTCCTCCTTTCCCGGCCGTGAGCCCTCGGAGGAGGTAAGTGTTTCGGAGCTCGGCGCCATCGCTGTTATCCGATCCCATCTGGCTCCATCCGCCGTCCCCGGGGTCCACCTGTTGCCAGCGGCGTCGGGCCTTGGCCCGTGCTCTGTGCCCACGCCGACTGGACTCTGCCCCCGGACCTAACTCGCTCCCTGTCTTACCCTCTCTCCAGGCCTTTCGGCCGCAGCCATGGCGCCCAGCCGGAATGGCATGATCCTGAAGCCCCACTTCCACAAGGACTGGCAGCGGCGCGTGGCCACGTGGTTCAACCAGCCGGCTCGCAAGATCCGTAGGTGAGCGACCGGGAGCGACCGCGCCCCTTCCTCCCGTCCCGTTCTCTGTGCGCCCGGCCTGCTGCGGGAGGGCGGACAGTGACCCCCCGCTCGGCTTCTCTGCGCAGACGCAAGGCCCGGCAGGCCAAGGCGCGCCGCATCGCCCCGCGCCCAGCGTCCGGTCCTCTCCGGCCGGTGGTGAGATGCCCGACGGTCAGGTACCACACGAAGGTTCGCGCCGGCAGGGGCTTCAGCCTGGAGGAGCTTAGGGTGAGTGTCGCCAGCCCGTGTCCTGAGCCCTACTGGTTGTTCTAAGTGGCACACAGCCAAGTGATGACATTCTCCGGAATCGCTGCACTGCTATGATGAAAGTGCATTTGAACCCTTTTCCATCTGACGGCTGGGCCCTCCTGGTGTAGAGGGTGGGGGCCAGGGAGTTCTCGGGGCTTCAGCTGTTTGTGTCGGGGCAGGTGGCCGGCATCCACAAGAAGGTGGCCCGGACCATTGGGATCTCGGTGGACCCGAGGCGGCGGAACAAGTGCACGGAGTCCCTGCAGGCCAACGTGCAGCGGCTCAAGGAGTACCGCTCCAAGCTTATCCTGTTCCCCAGGAAGCCCTCGGCCCCCAAGAAGGGAGACAGCTCTGTGAGTACCTGACTTCCACAGCGCCCAGCGGGGTGAGGGTGTGTAGGTCTTGCTGTGGGTCTAGCTGGGCTGCAAGGACAAAGTACTTGTCTGCAGCTTCCTATCTAAAGCAGGCTTGCCATGCAAAGTAGTAGAGTAGTAGAGAAAAGATACATAATGTGGGAGAAAACCTCGGAGGAGCATCAGACTAATTGCCTGAAATGCCAGGATTCACTAAGGGCAGGACTTGGAGTCAGCTTTGTTAAAATTGAAAGTGCACTGTATGTTAGTAGTGTTTGTATGAGATCAGCAGTGCCCATCTACATTTGTTGCTGGCAGTCATTCTCCCTGCATCCTTGGTTCACGCGTGGGTGACTCACATCTGACCGTGCCTGCCTTTACTTGATCAGGCAGGAATCCATAGGCACTCAAACAGGGGTGACAAGTTTGGGGCTCCTTGGGAGATGAGCTAAACTCACCCTTCTCTCTTCTCATTGACAAACAGGCTGAAGAGCTCAAACTGGCCACTCAGCTGACTGGACCTGTTATGCCCATACGGAACGTAAGTGGGCGTGTTGGGAGAAGGATGGATCTGGGGTCGGGTTGGAGGGATTCTTTGTGGCAGCTGGGGTCCATGTTGAGCTTGTGAAAGACCTTCCTTCTGCCCTGAGGAGAGTCAGTCGCATCCAAACAGAGGGGCCCCTTGAGGAAAGCTTTGTCGCCCTCACTTGTTACCCTTTCTGTAGGGTCCTTTCCACTCCTTGATGTCTGTGGGAAGCCCAGGCTGGAGGCAGCTCTCCATGCGTGTTTGGTGATCCTGTAGCCTGACCAGCAGTTGACAAGGCCCTTGAGGCTCCTGGGAGTGGGAGGTGGGGTGGGCCTGAACCCCTACACCCACTTTGTATCCAAGCCCCGCCCACCCTTCACATGATTTGGGCACTAGGTTGAGTTGGGGGTTACTTTCAACGAAGGAGGTAACTGTCCTAATCTTTTGGTGGCCTCCAGTCAGCTTTACTCTGGTGGGTGGATTCCTCTCCAAGGCCTCTCAGTTTGCTGACAGTTTGCTGGGCTCCCTTCTAGGTCTATAAGAAGGAGAAAGCCAGAGTCATCACAGAGGAGGAGAAGAACTTTAAGGCATTTGCTAGTCTCCGCATGGCCCGTGCCAACGCCCGGCTCTTTGGAATCCGGGCAAAAAGGGCCAAGGAAGCCGCAGAACAGGATGTTGAAAAGAAAAAATAAAGTGCTGTTGGCAACTTATGATAAACCTGCAGTGTCCATGTGACCTTCGTTGTGTAAGGAGCCAGGGCCTGGGGGGACCTCGAGGGGGACCTGAGGTGTGTCTGACGTTTGTCACAACAGTTGTGAGGGAAGCGGTTTGGTACCTGGGAGGCTTGTGTTTAGTGAGTGTTCTTGTCTGGACTCTCCAGCCCAGGAGGTGCTGTGTATTGCCATTACTATTAAAATACTATTTTCATATCTAAAGCTGACAGTTTATAAGACACTGATTTAACGTGTACACTCAGTGTATTGAAAATTCACGATCCGTCAAGGATCAGCTAGTGTGGAGGCCTGGGGGTTGAAGCCTCTTGATCCATCCATGAAAGAGGGCTCATGGGGCGCTGCCTCTGGAGGGCCCAAGCCACTGGTTCCGTTTGCTTTGTGTTTGGGATCCTGGTGAGAAGTTGGGACGCTCCCCCAGGTCAGGTGACTGCCTTCCTGTTGGAGCCCTGGCTACAGTGCTCAGTGGAGGGCACAGAGGCCTCCAGGTGTGCGGGGCCAGGGGCTGCTGTGGTTAGTGTCCGCTTGGGCAGAACTGTGGGTTTCAGGGATGGATAACCATAGTGGCTGCACTGGTAACATCGCCCGTACCTGTAAGGGGTGCTCCGGTGATTATAAATTGTAGGAGGCTAGCATTGGTTTGGTGGTGGTTGTAAAGGTTAGTTTACTTTGTTCTGTGTTTTTTCCTTGATTATTTTAAGTTAACAGGCTATTTTAAAAGATCTGAAATTTATCCTAATTTCCAGAGATTACTTAGGCTTTTTTTTTTTTGGTACCCCTTTAAGTTAGTCGTTCAGTCGTGTCCAATTCGTTGTAACCCCATAGGCTATAGCCTGCCAGGCTCCTCTGTCCATGGGATTCTCCAGGCAAGAATACTGGGATGGGTAGCCATTCCCTTCTCCAGGAGATCTTCCTGATCTAGGGTCTCCTTCTTTGCAGGCGGACTCTTTACTGCCTGAGACACCTATGCAAAAGAGCTGACAGTCCTCCTTTATCTAGGTCTTACATAGGTGGTTGCACTTAATATTTTTCTTGGTTTTAGGGTATTACAGGGGGAAAATAAGGTGTTTGTTTCATAAAACATCCAGATGTGAGGAGAATCAGTGAGAAGCTATGACCTCCCTTCTCCAATCTCTGCCTCAATCCACAGTGGTTCGTGCCCAGTTCTAGGAATTTACCAGTGTCAGTATTCTTTTTTGCTGCCTCAGCTGCTTAGAACCAGACCAGAGGACAAGGAGTGAGCTGACACAGGGCCAGCCTGGCATTGATCATCCTGAGGACTGTAGAAGCTGATGACAAGCAGGTGCTGGGTGGAGAAGTTAGAAAGTGATAATGCAGGAAGTTTTCAGGATGGAGAAAAGGAACTCAGGTGTTGGGCACCCACTGTGTCTTAGGAACACAGCAGTAACCACAAAGCAGTTTTAGCTCCACAAAGTCTTAACACAAAACTTTGTGGAGTTTTCTTTCTGTAAGTCCTTTGGCTGGTTCACCAGTGTGTGGGCACATGTCAGCCTTGGGTTGCAGCGGTGACTGGCCAGTCACCAGCCTACAGGAGGGCTGGTGAAGGGCCTGCTGCAGACCATTAGGGGAGGGCTGGCCTTCCAGATTCTTTGGGCCCACCCTCCTGGGAAAGGCTCAGGGCTTTCTTGGTCATTGCCTGTGGGGCAGTGGGAAGCTGTGTTAGACCTTGGTCCTGCCACCCTCCAGCTCTGGTGCTTTAGTTGGGCTCCCCTCCTTTTTAAGCCCTAGTTGCAAGCGTATGAAACACCCTGCATGGTTAGTTACTGCCTCTTTGAAAATTTCACCAGGAAGGATGGTGCTTCCTGGGGAGGAGGAGGCAAAACTGGGTCACTGTTGAAAGGGACTGAGGGCAGAGGGTCTGAGCACCATCCAGGAGGCTTCACCAAGAATATCTTCAAAGCCCTCACGTGAGTCGGGTACAAAACCAGGTCTTCGTCGCCTGGAAGTGCCCACCCATTGGACACTGCTGCTGCCTGTCTCCCTGGCTCACTGGCTGCCATCATTGCGCGGACTGGAAGCACAAGGGTGTCCGCCTCCTGACCTAGCCACTGGTTCACTGTCGTGTGTCTGTCCTGTCCCTTAAGTGTGGGCTGGACCCAGCAGCTTGCTTAAGCGAAGTAGCATGCTGAGATTGGGTTTAAAGGTGCAGAGATCTCACTCACCCAGTGAAGCAGGTCACCATCCTGGAAGCAACAGTATCAGTATCAGGTGGCCGGGACTCCTGGTCAGGGGAGCCGAGAAGCAGGGCAGCTCGTCCTGGACAGTGTCATGTGTTCCAGCTGGCCCTGGGCAGGTTCACAGGGGCTGCAAGGACCGAGCTAACGGCGGAGCGGCTCAGATGGCCCAGCCAACCACAAGCACTTCATGCCCTATGGTACTCTGTGTCCTGGAGAGTCAAGGGAGGTGAGAGAACTGGGTTCTGGGTAGGGAGTGGGGTCCGGGTAGAGTCCCACTGCTGTGTGACCTCACAAAGGCCATCCCCCTCTCAGCCTTGGCAGTGACACTGAATGTTCAGACCAGCTGTTTGCAGAGTGGGCAGCAGACCCGTGGGGGGAAGGGTGGGGGCTGGGGGCTGATTGTGGGAAGGTACCAAAATGACGGACATGTCTTTGGAGGAGGGTTGAGAAAATAATGGGAGGGGGAGTTTCTGCCCCCCCCAACCCAGTCCCCCCAGTGCTGCTTCTGGTGGAATGCCTGTTGTCTCAGCACGTTCAGTTGTGACTGCATGTATGCTTATGTCTTACTGTATCTGTCTCTTTGATGTGAGCATGTGTGTGGTCGGTGTGTGGGACAAAACATGTTTGCCATGTGTGATAATGTGCACATGTGTGTACATATGTGTGGCATGCTGTGCTCTTCTGGGACAGCAGTTCTCTGGGCTCACCTGTCTCATTTTTAAAAGTGAAAGACTTCCCTGTGGTCCAGTGGCTAAGGCTCCATGCTCCCAATGCAAGGGGCTTGGGGTCCATCCCTGGTTAGGGAACTCTGCCACATGCTGCAACTACAGATTCCATGTGCGACAGGTAAGACTTGGTGCAGCCATTAATAAGTAAGAGAATGCTGCAGAGTCAAAGCGATGGTTTTTCCAGTAGTCATGTATGGATGTGGGAGTTGGACCATAAAGAAGGTTGAGCACCAAAGAATTGATGCTTTTGAACTGGTGCTGGAGAAGTCTTGAGAGTCCCTTGGACTGCAAGGAGATCCAACTAGTCAATCCTAAAGGAAATCTATCCTGAATATTCATTGGGAGGACTGATGCTGAAGCTCCAATACTTTGGCCACCTAATGCAAAGAGCTGACCCTGATGCTGGGAAAGCTTGAAGGCAGGAGAAGGGAAACGACAGAGGACAAGATGGTTGGATGGCATCACCAAGACAATGGACATGAGTGAGCAAGTTCCAGGAGATGGTGAAGGACAGGGAAGCCTGTCATGCTTCAGTCCATGGGGTGGTAAATAGTCAGACATGACTGAGCAACTGAACAACAAGAGAAATACCAAATCCTGTAGGAAAACAGTCCAGTTCTGACAGCAGGGGTTCTGAGATAAAGTGACCTTTCTAGGTTAGTCAAAGAAGCACCCAGCCCATGGGTGTAAGCTTGTGAAAGACTTCGTAGCCCCACCACCTCCCGTTCTTGCAAATTTGACAGTTTCAGCGTGCCTTCCAGAGCCTCCAGAACAGGCCCACTGGGCCCTGGGGAGGACAAGGTGGAGGGTGTGGTGATGGCCTCGCCTGAGCAATGCGTCACTTGCACACAGTTTGGACATAGCTCTGCTCCCCTCCCAAGGGGCTGGGTTTTCTGGCACTTGGTCGAGGCAACCTATCTGATGCTGAGGGGGTGAATTCCCAGAAGCTCAGAGCTGGTGCTGGGGTTGGAGCTTGTTCAGCCAGGCTTCAAAGGGTAAGTAGGAGCTGGCTGGTGGTGGGGAGCCAGTGCAAGCAGGGTTCTGTGGCTTGAGAAGCAAGTTGTCTAAAACAAGGATGCTTTATTGTTGCTCCAAAAATTGGTGATGTGGAAGCATTTAAAGAGATAAAGATTGTTATTTTTCAGTTACTAAGTCGTGTCCAACTCTTTGCGACCCCCTGAACTGCAGCACACCAGGCCTCCCAGTCCTTCACCATCTGCTGGAGTTTGCACAAACTCATGTCCATTGACTTGGTGATGCTATCCAACCATCTTGTCCTCTGTCGCCCCCTTCTGCTGCCCTCAATCTTTCCTAGCATCAGATTCTTCCAATGAGTCAGCTCTTTGCATCAGGTGGCCAAAGTATTGGAGCTTCAGCTTCAGCATGGGGTTAGTTAAATACATGAGGAAGGGTCTCTTCTACCCCGCTGGCCCCCTCAGATGCCCCCTCTGAGCACCCAGGGGGGAAGGGTAGGGAGATGCATGCGGCAGGCCATTTCCTAAAGGACCAGATGGTGAGCATTTCAGGCTTTCCAGGCCACAGAGTATCCCTCTGCTCTTTCAGGGTGAAGCCGGCTTCAGACCATCCGTGAACACATAGGATGGCCATGCTCCAGTAAAACTCTAGTTGCAACTCAGTGGCTTCCAGACTTGCCCCAGGGGTTGCAGTGCCCCAGCCCCCTGCTGTCGGCCTCAGCTTCTGGAGATAGAGTGTCCCTTCAGGCTGCCAGAACAGAAACACCATAGACTGCGGACAGGGGGTGGGTGGGGGTGGGGGGGGCAGGGGGCTTATAAACACCAGATACTGAGTTCTCACAGCTCTGGAAGCTGACTCCAAGATCAATCAAGGTGCCAGCAGATTTGGTGTCTGGCTCACACATGGCAGAGGGGTGAGGGAGTGCTCTAGGGTCCCAGTTACAAAGGCAGTGGGGCTCCACACATGTGACCTAAGCACCTCCCACGACCCACCTCCTAATGCCACCACATTGGGGGTCAGGATTTCAACATACAAGTTTTGGGGCAGCACAGTCGATGGCATGAAAGACGGCCTTATGATGTAAAGAAAAGCAGCTACTAAAAAACCACACAGGAACATTTATTGAATACCTCTTTGAACATTTACTGAGTATCTACTGTGTGCTGGGCACAGTGCTAGGCCCAGGAACTCAGCTGTCAGGTGGGGCAGAGAATCCCCATGCGTGCAGTCTGAGGAGCCACATGCAGGAAGGGCCCTAAGGGTGGGAAGCAGCTTGTAAGAACTAATACAAACAGATTTGCGTGGAAAAAAAGCTGGAGGGATAAACATCAAAGTGTTAACAGTGTTTCTGCCTGGGTGCTAGAATTTCCTTTTTTTTTTTTTTTTTTTAATTGCTTATCTACATTTTTTAACTTTTCAACAAGGAACATGTGTTATTATTTCCTGTACAGCAGTAACAACAGAATATATGAAGGTGGGGATCTCACTTCCTGAGTCTGGCAGCCTGAGTTCTCGCCCCCTCCCCACCTTCTGGGCCCTCCCCTGTCCCTGAGGCCTTTGTGGGCTGCTGGGCGAGGAAGGGCAGGTGGATCCTGCAGCCCAGCAGCCTCTCTTGAGCTCTGGAAAATCTCTCCACTAGTGCTGCAGGGAGCTGCCCTGCCAGCCTCCTCTCCAGGTCAGCTCCGGAGCTGAGCCCAGGGTCACCCTGCAAGGCAGGGAGGAGCCGGTTGCTGTGAGGCTGTGGTGGAGATCCCAGTTGTTGTTTATTGCTAAGTCATTTTCGACTCTGTTGCAACCCCATGGACTGTAGCCCACTAGGCTTTTCTGTCCATGGGATTTTCCAGGCAAGAATATTGGAGTGGGTTGCCATTTCCTTCTCCAGGGGATCTTCCCCACTCAGGGATTGAACCCATGTCTCCTGCTTGGTAGGTGGATTCTTTAGCTTTGAGCCACCAGGGAAGTGGAGACCCCAGTGGGTCCATTAAAATCTCTGGACCTCAGAGACTTGAATCCCCAAACTCTGAATTCTCTTTTCCCTCTCCCCCAGGGGTGGAAATACAGTTACTGTGGTGCTGTGTGTGATGGTTAAGAGTTGAACTGTGGCTGGGTGTAAGCTCTATTCTATTGGTGGGCTGGGCAGCCCCTCCTCGTCTGTGAAATGGGGCTGCAGTGGGTCAGTTGCTACCACATCACAGTTAGCATGAACACATGCATTGGAAAGAGCTGTCCTCGGGGCTGGCAGGGGAGAGGTCCCAATGAAGTTCCCAAGGCTGACCCTGAGCCTCTGGGCATGCCACTGTGGAGCTGGGTGCCCATCTGAGCCTCCACCCTTCTGGGGTCTTAATTAAGAGGGATTAAGACCCTCTTAATCCCATAAAACTCAGAGAGGCCAGAAGCCTTGGCCAGGGTGCAAGTGGAACCGGGGCCTCTGCAAGCCGGTGAGCCCCCATGAGCCCAAGAGCACAGCTGATGGGCAACAAACATGGACTCTGGGAAGCCAGGCCAGGAAAGATACAGGAGTTGGAAGGCCCAGAGTGTCTCCAGGCCGGTAACTATCTACAGAGAGAAGCCGGCCCTCCCAACGGCTGGTGTCTGAAGCTGTTGGGACCTGGGCCAGCTTCTAGGAGGGGTGACATGGAGGCTTGAGGCAGCAGAAAGAGGCACCAGATGGGCCTGCAAAGAATTCCCCTTCCTTGCAAATTGGGCACAAGGTCTTTGCCTTGCAGGAACCCCTGGGGTGTGAGCCTGTATCCCACTGTCAAGGATGCTGTCCTCTGCATCGCACCTGTGGAAAACCCTCCTCTGAGCCGGGGGTGCAACCTTCCACTTCCACTTTCCACCTCCACCTGGGCAGCATCTTTGTCCTGTTGTTGGTGGGGCTTCCGACCCCAGGATCTTTTGGAGTCCTGGTGACACAACAGCCCAGCGTGCCCAAGACCTGGTTTCTGTTCCCCTGGCCCTTGGGTCCCCTTTCACCTTAAACCCTCTTCCTGTCTCCCACCATGGCTTTTGGCTAGGTCTGTGCCCTATTTTTAGGCAGAAACTGGCAAAGAAAATGGACTGGGAGGTGGCTTCTGCCTCCACCAAACACCTCCTCTTCTGCACAGCTTCGCTGAAAGCACAGGGTGGTCCAAGGTGGGGTGAAGCTCAGGACGACAGGGGCCCCTCCCAAGGAGCCCAGGCCTGTTCTGACTCGAATGCAGCAGGCAGATGTGGAAGGACCCCAGACCCTGACCCTCAGTGTAGACACCCCCAGGACAGCAGGGGTTGTACTGGCTCCTGGACAACAGGCTCTGGGAAGGCAGACCTGTTGTTCCTGCATCAAGTCCCAGCCTCAAGGCGCCGGGCGCACAGGGGGCGCCCAGCACATGCTTGCTGACTGAAGTGATGCCTCATTAAATGCAGCAAGGCCTGGGATTGGGGTCTGAGGGATGGGGGGAGGTGTGGATTTGGTGCTAAACTGGGCCTCTACTGGGCCCTAGCTTCCCAGGGGGGCAGTCTGCAGGGACCTGGGGCTCATGCTCAGGCCAGCAGAGAGCCTCCTGACCTGAGCAGGTCTCCAAGCAGGGGGCCCCGTGGGGTTCTGGTTATCCTGGGAGGGCCCACCCGTTTTGGACCTCAAACCTCTCGCCCTGGGGATCAGAACCCGTCGAAACCCCGGCATCCTCGAAGGGGGATGGGGACCGAGGGGGATGGGGACGAAGGGCGGGCTAAGGCCACCGCTCAGCGCCCACTCCTCCCCCCGGGCTCCGGTGCCCCCTCTCTGCCCGGCCCCGCCTAGGCCCCGCCCCTCCACTGCCCCCTCCTCTGTCCCACCCTCTCTGACACCCCCTCCTGCAGTTCCCGTGCCGTGGCTGCTGCGGGAGCCACGTGTGCCCGCGCCGGGCTGGCGTGCGGGGAGAGAAGCGCGGCCACGCCTGGCCAGGCCATCATTTCCCCGCGCTGCCGCGGCGCCGACTGGCGGACAGCCGCCCCTCGGTGGGCCCAACCAAGTCCCGGAGCGCGGGAGCCGGGAGCATGAGCGCGGGCTCGGAGCGCCGGGCGGCGGCGGCCCCCGGGGTGGTGCCGGCGCCCTGCGCCTCGAAGGTGGAGCTGCGGCTGAGCTGCCGGCACCTGCTGGACCGCGACCCGCTCACCAAGTCCGACCCGAGCGTGGTGCTGCTGCTGCAATCGCAAGGCCAGTGGGTGCAGGTAGGGGCGCGGGCAGGCGGGGGGTGGGGGCCTGGAGCTGCGGACGCGGAAGCCGAGATGGATGTGCGAGCCTAGTGGGGTGCAGAGCTGGGTCACGGTGGGGTTACCTGGTCTAGAGATGGGTGCCCTGGAGCTGTGGGGTTGAAGTGTAGGGGCTGGGTTGGAGGCGGAACCCCGAGAGGGGCTCCAGGTAGAGGGAGGCAGCCCTGGAGTGGAGGGTGCGACCCCGGGTCCGGGTAGGGGCTCCGGGGCCAAAGTGAAACGCCCAGGCTTGAGGGTGCCGCAGGGGCTCTCCTGGGGGGCGCAGAGGGGACTGGGGGACACAGGGCTTGGACCGAGGTCACGGGTCCACCTCGGACACGCGGGGCAGCCGGGAGCACCAGTCCTCCGCCGGGTACGCATTCGCAGGGCGGAGACAGCGCACCGAGGGTCCCACAGGAGGCTAGCCGGGCGCTCCGGGAGCCAGGACTCCATCTCCGAGGCCGGGACGCCCCGCCCGGAGGGCTCCCAGGCTGGCGCCTGGCTCTCGAGTTCGGGAAGAGTCGAGCCGGTACCGAGCGGCCGCGGGGTGGCCTGGCGAGCGCGGCGCGTGCGGCCGGGGTCTGGGCAGCAGCGGACGGTTCGCAAGCCTCGCGGACCTGGCTCTGGGCGCGTCCCGTCTCTCGGCAACGCGGGCTTCCCTCCGGTGCCGGGAGCGGCCGGGGCGCCTGCGCGGGGGCGGGCTCTTCACCCCAGACCTACGCTCCCGGAGGGCGGGCCGCGGGACTGCTCAGACCGCTCTGCGCCCCACGAAGCGCTTTTTCCGCCACCATCTCACGTGAGACGCGTGGCCTCACCTCGAAAGGGCAAGAAGTCGGGGGTGAATAGGTGAAGTCGGGCATTGAGCCCCCGGAGAGCTGGGGGGCCGGAACTCGAACCCGAGTTCTCCCCAGCCTCCAGCGCTCCCCCTGCGACGGGTCTCTCCGCGCACGCGCGTCCCTGGCCTCGGTGGCCGCATACAGCTCGGGCGGAGGTAGGGAGGATGTTAGGGGCACGTCTGAGGTACAGCCGCTGAGGGTCGCATAGTCTTAGAGATGCGCTGCGCCAGCTCCCTGGACCGCACTGCTCCCTGGCTATGACCTTGTGCTGTTTTTTGTCATCTCTGGACCACCAGCCTCCTGACCTGAGAAACCCTCCAGACATCGACTTCGGGGGCAAAGGATCTGCTGGAGGGGCCCAAGCCCCCATTAGCCTTCATTGATTGGCCTCAGTGCTCCGTGGGGGCATATGTCTCTTGAGAAAGCACATAAACACCCTCATCTTGGGTGTGGGAGTTTGTGCGATTGTGGAGCAGGGCACAGAAACCTACCTCCCCAGCCCAGATTGCACTTTGATGGGTTGGGGCCCAAGTTGGAGGAGAGAGCTGAACCAAGGGGTTATCTCTGCAATCCCTGCCACCCCCCCTCCCCCCCCACTCTGGAGTCTCCCTGCCTGCCCACCTGGGTGCTGGAAAAATATCTCTGCTTTAAGGTTTGCCCAGCCAGGTTCCAATCCAGCTCTGTCCCTGACTTGGGGTGCCCTTGGACACCCCTCCCCTTCTCTGAGCCTGCTTCCCCATCTGTGGTGTGGGGATGGAGGAGGCTGTGGGGGCACGAGACGAGAAGCTGTGGCCTGTGGCGGCTAGAGAACTGCGCCTTTATCTCAGGGAGGGAGGTGCCCAGGGTTCTGGGGAATGACCCCCCAGGGGACAACCGGAAGCCTCGAAGCAGCAGATGGGTCTTGCCACAGCACAACCTGGATGCAAATCCTCCAGGACCACCCAAGGGCATGTGGGTGGGACAGGGGACTCCATAGGCTACAGCAGAGGTACAGGGTCTCCAGGCAGCGCCCCCCGGTAGAATCTTGTCCCCCTCCTCCAGGGCTCTGCTCACCCCGGGCCGCTTGCAGGTGGGCAGAACCGAGGTGGTCCGGAGCAGCCTGCACCCGGTCTTCTCCAAGGTCTTCACACTTGACTACTACTTCGAGGAGGTGCAGAAGCTGCGCTTTGAGGTCTACGACACCCATGGGCCCAGTAGCCTGAGCTGCCAAGAGGATGACTTCCTGGGGGGCATGGAATGCACTTTGGGGCAGGTGGGTGCCCCGTCCCCATGCTCTCAAAGGAGAAGGGCAGCATGGGCACCTCAGCAGGTGCAGTGGTGGTCTGGGGACAGCAAGATTATGCACCAACTGTGTACCAGGTGTTCTGCCTGGCTCCTAGCTCCTTCTAAAAAAATGTCTTTTAGTTAATTTAAAAAATGTAATTTGGAACTGGGTAATATAGTCATATGGATCTAAATTCAGAAAGTATAACAGGCACACTCTGGGTGTCTCCTTCCTGCCCTGCCCCCAGGTTCATTACATCCTTCTGGAGAGAGGTAGTCTTATCAGAGCAAAGGGACATATAGTTTTTTCTCTATATATACACTTTTTAAAAAATATTTATTTATTTGGCTGTGCTGGGGTTTAGTTGAGGCATGTGGGATCTTTGTTCCCTGACCAGGGATTGAACCCAGGCCCCCTGTACTGGGAGCATGGAGTCTCAGCCACTGGACTATAAGGGAAGTCCCTATATATACACTTTTAAAAGCACAAATGCCATACACTGCTCTGCAGCTTGCTTCTTCACTTCCACGACATAAGGGAGCCCTTCCCTTGCCTGTCTCCATGGCAGTGACTGGTCTAAGGGACCCTGCATCCTCCAGTGAAGTCATTCCCATTAGCTCTATGATTGTCAGTGAAACAAAAGGTCTTGCCTCCAGCCAAACTGCTCAGCACAGGCTCTGGGCAGAACACTCCATGTGTCACACATTCGATTCTCATGAATACTCTGAGGGCTTTTTAATAAGGTATAATTTACATACAGTAATATGTGTAGACCTCTAGGGTTGGGATTGATGGGCTTAGACAGTTGTACACACCTGACCACCGCCCAGATCACATAGCACATCTTTGTCATCCAGCATGTCCCCCTGCTTCTCTCAACCCCCTCCCCCTATAGTTTTGTCTGTTCTAGAACATTGTGTCCGTGAATCACACAGTATGTTCCCATTTGTGTCCGACTTCTTTTCCCCAACATGAAGGCCATGTGACTAATCTCCATTGCTGCCTTGAGCCTCTATCAGATAAGAGGACTGAGATTTCAGCAGGGTCCACCCAGTGCTGGCCTCCCACTTCCCTCACATGCAGGGACACACAAGCACGGACATCCATGTGCAAGCATGTGTGCACCTATGGGTGCAGATTCATGGACACATGTATGGACATGTATGTCTGGATATAGACGTAAACTCTGGATTATGGGAAGGCCACCCAGTGCCACCAGGTCTGCAGGGCCGGCCAAAGGTTTGGACCCTGGCTTCAAATCCCAGTGGTGGCCCTTGAGTAAGTCCTCGACCTCTGCCTGAATCTCCACTTCCTCACCTGGGTGGTAGGTTTGGGGAGCCAGGCCACCAAGGGTGATTGGGGGCATTGGGAAGGAGACTGGGAGACCTCGGGTGGGGTTAGAGTCCTCGGAGCAGGTGCGGACCCTTCCTGACCCTCTGACTTCCAGATAGTGGCCCAGAAGAAGGTGACCCGGGCACTGCTGCTGAAGTTCGGCAGGAACGCGGGCAAGTCCACCATCACGGTGAGGCCCCGCCTTCCACCGGCCCCTCCCCTTCAGGCCCCGCCCCTTCGTCACTGAGGCTGTGGGGGGGACGAGGCCCAGGCTGCCCGGTGTCTAGGCACCTCCCATAGACTGGGAGACTGGGCGGCAGGGCGGAGAAGGGTTGGAGTGGGCCAGCTGAAGACGCTCGAGGGGTCAGGACCTTCTTGCCCCCTCCACCCAGGTGATAGCCGAGGACATTTCCGGGAACAACGGCTACGTGGAGCTCTCCTTCAGGGCCAGGAAACTGGACGACAAGGTGTGGGGTGCTCCCCTGGAGCCCAGCTCCCCCTCCTGTCAGGGGGTGTCCACGAGGAGACAGGTGGCCGCGGAGTGGAACGCACTCGGAGCCAGGGCGGCTGTGCTGCTGTCAGGGTCCTGTTGTGTGACTGCCCTCACGGCTTCCTGTGACAACTCTCAGGGGCTCGGGGGGTCCCAGGGCAGACAGTAGAGGAATTGGTGGGAGCCAGGCTCTGGGCTGGAAGTGCTGGGGAGCCAGGGTGCTGGGGAGCTAGGGAAGCTCGAGTGGGTGGGGGGGGGGTGGAGATGCTCTCAAGGAGGGCTGGGCCCTCACACCCGGAGAGTGGCAGAGCCTGGCCCCCAACCCGGCTTGCCAAGCTCATCCTTTGCTCCTCTGGCAGGACCTCTTCAGCAAGTCAGACCCCTTCCTGGAGTTATACCGGATCAATGATGATCAGAGTGAGCAACTGGTGTACAGGACAGAGGTGCGGGGTCCCCGCCCAGCACCCGGGGGTAGCGTGAAAGCACAGAGGAGGCTGCCCCTAACCCTCCCGGCACCTCCCTGCCCGCTGCGGCTGGAGGGGTCTTGATCCCCAACATCGCCATCCCCCTTTGAACAGGGAGCAGCCAGGCGCGGGTGGACCTTGTGTCCTAGGGTCAAGGATCTGCATTTGTTGTGACTACCTGCCCATGAAACAAGATCCCAGTGACAGCAGTGGGAAAGCGTTTCCTTTTGAGATAAATTAATTTGAGTAAAAAAAAAAACGGCTATGCAAGGAAAGGAGTCCAGGTGGTCCCGGAATGTGGAGGAAGCTACAAAGGGGGTTCTGGATGGAACGAGGTTCGAAGATGCAGCTCTGGGCTTGCAGGGTCCTGCCTGGAGCCTGAGGCCGGGCCCCCTGAGCCGCCCGCCCCTCCCGGCCCACAGGTGGTGAAGAACGACCTGAGCCCTACCTGGCAGCCTTTCAAGGTGTCTCTGAACAGCCTGTGCAGCTGTGAGGAGTCGCGGCCTCTCAAGGTGGGTGGGGCTTTGCGCCGGGAGGATGGGAGTGTGGCTGGGAAGGGGCGGGGCGGGCGGCTGGAGCGGGGCCAGCCCCGCCAGACCACGCCCTCTTGGAGTTGAGAGGTGCGGGATGGGCGGGGGTACTGGAGAGGCGTGGTGGGGAGGGGGCAGCCTGCCTGCAGGGCCATGAAGACGCCCAGGCCTGGGACCCCAGAAGGGCAGACCGGCTGAGTCCCGGGCTCCCCAGGGCCTCGTTTGGGATTACGACTCCCGCGGAAAGCACGACTTCATCGGAGAATTCTCCACCACCTTCGAGGAGATGCAGAAAGCCTTCGGGGAGGACCAGGTGAGCCGGCCTGTCCCCCAGAATGCTCTGGGGCGCTGGCCCTGGGCTGAGTTCCCCAAAAATGCTTGTGATGGCTTTAGAGAGGCTAATGACAGAGCATGACAGCCATGCCCGCTAGGTGGTCAGAGTAGGGATCACCGGCCTGTGTTGGACAGACTGACGCCAATGGGCAGGGCTTCAAGGCCTCCCCGGCCCCTTAGGGTGGGGTGTTGGGCGCTGGCACTCTGGGGTGGGGGTCTCTGCCTGTCCCTGTCCCCCAGGCCCAGTGGGACTGTGTGAACTCCAAGTATAAGCAGAAGAAGCGCAATTACAAGAATTCTGGGGTGGTCATCCTGGCAGACCTAAAGGTGAGCCTCAGCCCAGGCTGCAGACCCTCCCCCACCCACCCACTGTATGAGGTTGGGGGGCAGTCCTGCTTCCACCTGAGCTCTGCGGAAGAGCAAGCTCGGCAGTGGCAGGCCACTCCCTGGAATCTCCCCCATTGTCAGATGGGCTCAAGGGCTCTTGTGCCCCCAGTGCATGGAGGTGGGTTAGGAAATGGAGGGGAGGGGGAGACAAGAGAATAGATGGTGGGGGGAGATGGGCATGCAGACAGCCTGAGGGCCTGAGAGGCAGGGACTGAGGCTGCTAGGCTCCTGCCTGCCCCAGCTGCCCTGGGGGAGAGCAGGTCCCAGCAGCCCCAGAGGCCCTGCCCTGAAGCCCCAGCCTCAGTCTCCCTGGGGTGGGGACCCTGAAAGCTCTACAGGGTGTACTCGTTCCTGGACTACGTCATGGGCGGCTGCCAGATCCACTTCACGGTGAGTCTGCACTCTCCACACCGCCTGTGGGCTGCATCCCAGAGGATGGGTGGGGGGGTCGGCGCCTGGCCCCACTCAGAGCCCCTTTGACACCCGGGGTGGATGTGTGCAGAAAAGGCCCCTCTGCAGGGCCTGCAGGCCCCTTCCTTGTGACCCCTCCGAGCTTCTTCAAGTGACAGCCAGAAAGGCCTGAGGGTAGTAACTGGGCAGGAGGACACAGGGGACCCCGTCTCAGAGCTTGCTCCTCCCAGGCCCTGCCCAGCCCCTCCCCCCACCCTTGACTGCAGGAGGAGGTGCTGAGGGTCCACTGTGACTGCTCTGCCTCCTTGAGATCCCTGGCTGGTGTTGCCACAGAGGTGCTGGCTGCGCCTGGGGACCCAGGAGCTTTGGGTTGGCCTGTCCCTTCTCCTGTGATCTGGCCAGCACAGCATCAGACCCTTGGGCTTACATCCCCGGGGTTTTCACATCCCTGGGCAAGCAGCTTCCCCAGGCCTCGGTGTCCTTAGCTGTCAGATGGGGTGCAGCTGCCACCCAGGCCAGGAAGGAAGGCTTCAGGCTCATGATGCCGTGGCCTCTGCAGGTGGCCATTGACTTCACGGCCTCCAACGGGGACCCCAGGAACAGCTGCTCCCTGCACTACATCAACCCCTTCCAGCCCAACGAGTACCTGCAGGCCCTGGTGGCCGTGGGAGAGATCTGCCAGGACTATGACAGGTGCGCCGGCCTCCTGGGCTCTGCAGGGGTCATAGGGCAGCGCCCCAGGGCCTGAGAGGGAGATGGGGCCGCCCCCCATGGGGGTCCGAGTCCTTCTCGCAGACACAGAGCAGTAAACTGAGGCCATGAAGGGGCAGGGCTCTCGAGGCCTAGGGAGTGATGGGGCCAAGGTCCCTGCATCCAGTCAGCACTGCCCCTGCCTGCCTGCGAGCCTGGTGGCCTCCCCACAGGGTCGGGCCCACAGCTCTGGGCCTTAGTTTCCCCCATGTGGTTCGGGGCACCTGGTCCCCTGGCTCTGTTGGTGTCTCCCCAAAGCCCCCGTTCCCTCAGTGAGGTCGGGGGCCCTGGGTGATGAGGCGGCCTCTCTTCCAGCGACAAGAGGCTCTCTGCTTTGGGCTTTGGAGCCCGAATCCCTCCCAAGTACGAGGTAGGAGAAAGGCCGGGTCCCAGGGCCCCAGGGGAAGCAGTGCGATGTGACAGGCGGTGGGGCAGGGGGTGGGGACCTGTCTTTGACCTTCCAACACTGGTGTTCTCAGTCAGCCCTGCGGCCCTGTGAGGAGAAGGGGGACATTCGCCTGGAATTTTCCGCTTAGAAAGGGTGTCTGACTGGGTTAAGCAGAAAGTTTGGGGGTTGGGGAATTATTGGCTAATACATCTCAGAAGCTCCAGGTCCTGCTGGATCCAAGGCTGGCCTTCTGCCCTCTGTCCCCAGTGACCCCCTTCCACAAAGGATGTTTCACATGGTGGCCCCGGGGGCACCAAACCTACCTCTCTCAGTAGTTGGGGTGTGGGGTGCTAGGAGGTGGACCCGCTGACCAGTCCCTTCTGCCCAGGTGTCCCATGACTTTGCCATCAATTTCAACCCCGAGGACGATGAGTGCGAAGGTAGGAGCGTGAATGGCCCAGGGTGGGGGTGCGCTGGGGCTGTGCTCACACCCCTCCCCCCACAGGGATCCAGGGTGTGGTGGAGGCCTACCAGAACTGCCTGCCCAGGGTCCAGCTCTACGGCCCCACCAACGTGGCGCCCATCATCTCCAAGGTGGCCCGCACAGCCGCGGCCGAGGAGCGCACGCGTGAGGCCTCTGTAGGTGCCTAGTGCCAGGGCGGGTGTGTGAGGAAGGGCTGCCGGCGGCCGCTGGGGAGGAGGGAGGGGTCAGGTCAGGCGGGGCCGGGAGGTGGGTAGGGGGAGGCTGAGGGAGGGAAGAGGGGCCGGAAGCAGGAGTCCCGAGTCTGGACCAAGTGAGGTCGGGCGTGGACACGCCTCGAGGGCCCCAGAGGCAGTGAGCTGAGCGCTGCTCTCTGCCCAGGAGATTCTCGCCCTGGAGGCTGATCTGCTGTCTGTAGTTGTTGTACATGTACTGTTATTTTGTTTGCATGGTCTTTCTTTTTTTTTTTTTTTTGGCTGCGCTGTGTTAGCTTGTGGGAAAATAGTTCCCTGACCAGGGATTGAACCCAGGCCCGGGGAAGTGAAAGTGCCCAGTCCTGGTTCACTGGACTGCCGGGGAAATCCCTCTGTTCTTAATTCGCACAAGTGGTAAGACGCTAAAGGCTGCCTCCTACATTAGGGTTCTGTAGACCTGCCTGAGGCAGGATGACTCTGTTGCCTTCTTTTAACCTTTTATTCTGGAAAAAAAAAAAGAATAGTCAACTTCATGGAAGAATAACGCAACACCTTTGGCCCATCCTTTCCCTGGACTCACTGGTCAGCGACTTCTTGCCCTGTTGCCTCCTCCTACTTCTCTTCCTCCCCTGCCCCCATCTACACACTGGTCCTGTCTTCTCTCTGAATCACTTGAAAGCAGGCTGCTGGCCTCCTGAACCCCACCCTCCCCCCAAGTTCTTGGTGTTGATCTGCTCACAAGATCCTGTACAGTACTGTTTTGCAGTCTCACATCGAAGGCGACCCCCTCCTCTTGTCTCAACCCAGCCTCCATCTGTCCCCATGTGTCCTTGTTCCTCACTGTCCCAGGACCTGTCCTTCCCGTGTTCTGGTCTCCTGATCTGTTTTTTCCCCTTTTTTTTTGGCTGTGTCCTTCAGCATGTGGGATCTTAGTTCCCTGACCAGGGATTGAACCTGCAGTGAAAGTCCACTACACCACCAGGGAAGTTCCCTGTGGTGGGACTGGGCTGTTGCTCTCAGCCTTGCTCCACCCTTGGGACTTGCCATCACCCAGTCTCTGGTGGTCCCTGGTCCCGCGCCCTAAGTGGGGGTGGCTCTCCCAGACACACAGCCCCCAAAGGTAGGGTCGCAGTGTCGCCTCCCACCCCTTCTTTCCTCAGATCCAGGCGTTCTCTTCTACTGCACAAGTATCAATTTCAGGTGGCTTAATTTAGATCCAATACTTTAGTCTATAAAATATGCTCCAATTGCATTAATTGCCAAAAAAATAATAATTTTATCACAATATTATTTCTGGTGTAGAATCCAGCCTGGAGTTAAGGATTACAGTCAGCTTTCATGTTCTTGTATTGTTTTGAAGCAAGTTTTAGACACAAAATTTCATCTGTAAATGTCAGTATAAACCTCTGAAAGAGGTACAGTAGGGTCCCATTATCACACCTAAAGACAGCGTCAGTTCCCGAGTATTAAGTGTCCAGCCGTCTCGTCCACACCATGGTGGATTTTCCAGGAGGCACAGGGTTAAGATAAGGGGGCTGGGCCTGACAGTGGGTGTGGCCATCCTGCTGGGGACCCCTGCCTTCTCCTACAGGGGTCCTCTTGCCACCCCCTCATTAAAGAGATCAGCGTGTGCATACAGTAGGGTCCCCTGCTGGAGTCTGCTGACCATGCCTTTGTGGTGGCCTTCATGTCCCATCTGATTCCTCTGGGAGGAGTTAAACTCTGGGGGCCTCAGGTCTGCCTCTGTCCTTGCTGGGGCTCAGACCCTTCATCTTAGCTGCGTGAGGTGGATGTGGGTGGAGGCTGGACGGCATCTGGAATCCCCTTCCCTGAGCCTCCTCTTGAACTTTGCCCTCACCCGTCTTCCTGTCCCATGGAGAAGCCCTGTCCCTTCTGGCTGATGCCTCCCGGGGCCCCGACTGCAGTGGTCCCCGGGTTCAGGTGACGCTTCCATTGCAGGCGGTGATGGTGTGCTGTTTGCACTGCTGGCAGATGCAGGGCTGTGAGGTCTCAGTGGGTGCTGCCCCTCCTCTGGGGGTGGGAGGAGGGTGTGTGGGGCTCAGGGCTGGGCCAGGCACTGTGGGAATCCACCAGCCCTGGACAGGAGACTAGCCATCCCCCTGGTCTGGGGGCCCAGAGGGGGTCCCTGGG
This sequence comes from Dama dama, assembly GCF_033118175.1. Lineage (NCBI taxonomy): Eukaryota > Metazoa > Chordata > Mammalia > Artiodactyla > Cervidae > Dama > Dama dama. The sequence continues at coordinate 20,548,499 of NC_083684.1, forward strand.
AGAGGGTACCCACTTGGCTAGAGCTGGGCGGGCTAGTGGATAGTCTGGCCGGCCTTCCAGCGCTGGAGCTCCAGGGTGATTTTTGCAGCTCTTCTGTGTTTTCTCTCGCCCAGATTTTTAGTAATGATTGCTGAGTGGTTTTGTTTTTTTCACACTGAAAATGGACCTTTATTTGAAACAAGCCCCAGTCTGTCATGTGCAGACACACTGGGCACTGGGCCAGACTGGGCCAGAGTGTGTTGTTTGAAATTTCAGTGTCTCTTTGGGGTGTGGGAGCCCCTCCCCACCGAGGGCTGATGATCCCTTCTCCTCTGGCCTCAGACCTGGGTCAACCCCGGCTCCCCTAGCCTCAATGTCCCCACCTGTAAGGTGTGGCCACATCCACCTCCAGGTTAGAGGGAGCATGTGGTCACAGCTCACTGTGATTCCATGTGTGTGTGTGTGTACACCTGTGTGCATGTGGTACGCTTCTGCGAATACATTTTTAGAAAAGCTTGGCAACCGTGGTCACCCCCAGGCGGTCTGGTTGGTGGACTTGGGGTTCAACTGGGGGAGATGCAGCGGCCCTGCAGGGTTCCCGCGGCCCCTCCTCCCCTGTGCCCCCAGCAATACTACATTCTGCTGATCCTGACGGACGGCGTGGTGACCGACATGGCGGACACACGTGAGGCCATTGTGCGCGCCTCCCACCTGCCCATGTCCATCATCATTGTTGGGGTGGGCAACGCCGACTTCACCGACATGCAGGTGCTAGACGGTGACGATGGTGTCCTGCGCTCCCCACGCGGCGAGCCCGCCCTCCGCGACATCGTGCAGTTCGTGCCCTTTCGGGAGCTCAAGAGCGTGAGTGCCCGGCGGGTCCCTCGGCAGCATTGTGGGGGCTACAGGCACTGAGCCCCCACCCCATCCTGAGCAGTTTCAGCCCCTAGAAGCCTTTGCACTATGAGAAGTGTCCATGGACGCCCCAGAGGGCAGGGTGCCCCTCAGGCAACCACCTCTCTGGCTTTCAAGCCTCTGTGATGCAGTAGGAACTGTGCGTCACATGGACACACACTCGCAGCTTCATGGGAGGACCTGGGCATCCGAGGGGCCTCAGCCACTCTGCCCTGTGCCCAGAGCAGGGTCACACCCACCCAGAGGGCCATCTGTGCCCCCGCAGTGTCAGCAGGGGTGGACTGTCCAGCCACTGCAGTCTCAACCTTAACACAGGCTCACCTACCTGCTCATTTGGTGAATTCCTGGTTGTGGTGCCTGGAGCCAGGGGCTCTAGGGAAGGGGGCTGGATGTGCGTAGGTGGGAAAGGGGGACTAGGGGATGGGAAGCTGGCTGGAGGCACATTGTCCCCACACCCAGGCGTCCCCCGCGGCATTGGCCAAGAGTGTGCTGGCTGAGGTGCCCAGGCAGCTGGTGGAATACTACAGCCACAAGGAGCTGCCTCCGAGAGACCTCGGTGCCCACGCCTGAGAAGCCAGCTTGGGCTCTGCTCTCTGAGGACCCATGGGGTGGCCAGGATTGTGTCCACCGTCTGCCTCCAGCATCCTCCACCCGACTCCCCAGGGGCCTCCCATCTTGCAGCCCAGGCCCACCCTCAGCTCCTGTGACCCTGCTGCCTGGTGGGCCAGCCCCCAGGCTGAAGGGTGAAGAGGTCCCAGGGGCACACCTAACCCTACCCCAGCCTGGTGGGTGGGGAGGGGGCTGGGGGACAGCTCCTTTGCTTCTGATCTTCACTGGGGAGAGTGAGCAGGCAGTGCCCTGTCTCTGAGAAAACCCTGGTCCCCCAGACACCTGTCCCTGCAGCCAGATTCCTCCTGGTCCCAGCTGCATCTGCCCTTGTCTCTCTGTCTGTGGGGTCTGCGGGGGTGGGGGAGGGGACTTAGGCAGAATAAAGTGTCTTGTCCTTGCAGCGGCTTTGTGCCTTCATTGCCCACCCCCCAACCAGCAAAGGACTGTACCCCACTGGAGGGGTGGGGCGTTGTGTTTCTGTGCCCTGAAGCCTCACACTAGAGTAGGGAGCTCCTCGGCAGGTTCCCCAGGTCCTTCCTGGACTGAACCAAGGGCCCTCCTGGGAATTAAAGGGTGCAGGGGGCAGTGCTCCACTCTGGAAAGGGCCAGTCAGTGCGATGGCCACCCCAAGCCAAGAGCCTCCCCTGTTCCCTGCCTGAAGTCTATACCAGCCGGGCTCAGGTGGAGAGGGCTCCAAGCCCTGAGCTTTATGAGGACCTACTGGGTGCTGCATGGTGTGTGCTCCTGTCAGGGGAGGGGACACCACTTGCAGCACCTCCCAGCTCTGTGGGCATGGGTTTCCAGTTGAGATTTCCCCCTAAATTATCTTGTCTGGGAAAAACAGACTGTTCTGACCCTGAATGCAGGCCCACCCACCCCTGCCTCTATCCATTCGTCCATCCATCCACTCTGGGGGCCTATTTTTAGCTCCTGATTCATCTCTTGTTCAGCAGGGATAATGGGCATCGCCATGGTAACCTGGCTACCGCTGAATTCTGGAAGGGCTGATTTTGGTCTCTTCGGGGGTGAGAGGACACCAGAGATGCAGCACCCCCCCCCCCCATTCACATCTGGGAGGCAGCAGGATTGCAGGCTGGGGGACACTGTGGCCCTGAGGAGGGAGGGTCAGTGTCAGCAGAACCCAGCCACTGAGTCTCGTGTGACTGGGCTGCCCTTTCAGGAGCAGAAAGCCTCGGACAGTTCCTGGGCACTGATCAGGGGCAAAGCCAGCAGGAGCTGGTCAGCTGAGATCCCTGGGGAGGCAGAAGCCAAGAAGAATTGGGGGATGGGGGAGTCCATGCACAACAGTGGGGGCAGTGATGGCCCAGGGAGCTGCAGCCTCGATGGGCTGTAGCCTCTTCCAGAGCACGTGGGGCCGGGAAGGGCCAAGGTTCAAGGCCCCAGCCTCTCCTCTCCACCTTGGATAGGAGTGGAATCGGGGGCAGCGCCGCTTTCAGGGCATGCCCTCCTAGGGCCAGAGCATGTGTGGACGGGAGGACCACGGGAGGCAGCCATGGGACCTGGCCTGTGGGTGGCCTGGCTGGGCACGTGCAGGTGAGGGGGAGCCGCTGGGGGGGTTGGGGTCAGGAAGGCATCAGCCAACTCAGCTGTAAGGACGCGAGGAGTGTTTCAGCCAGCGCCCAGCCCAAGAAGGTAGCCAACTCTGCCCAGAGGCAATAAAATAATAAATTGATTATGGCTCAGGGTGGTTCAGATAGGCACCAACCGCTCTCACCTCCTTGGTAACAGCAGCCCTGCTCTCTGGGGGTCCATCTCCCAGTCGATGTATTTAATGGGCCTGGACCACTGTCTGAGTCCCAGGGTGGACATGATGCAGACCTGGCCACTCAGTGAGCGTGCTGTTCTCTGGGCATGGTGATTGGCTCTGGGTGGGCACTCCACCTTACTGGCCAAAGGGACTGGGTTCTGAGACTTTTCTGCTGCTAAGCTGGTGAATGGGCACCAGGAGCAGCTGGTGATCACTGCTGCAATGTGGGCAGGGCCTGCCTGGGAAGGAAGCTGGCACAGAGGAGGTGGACAGAGCAATGGTTCCGGGGCACGGAGACCTAGCTCCTCCCTTTCCGCTCGGGCCAACTGGGGTCAGAGACGGGGCTTCTGTCTCTTGCCACCCACAGAGTCTGGCCCACAAGGATGGCAAATATTCCCAGTTCACAGACAAGGAAAGCAAGGCTCAGAACAGTTGAGTGACTTGCCCAGAGTCACACAGCTGGCAGTGGCAGATGCAAGACCCACCAGCCCCGTGCAATTTCTTGGATTTTCACTTTTCAGTGCAAGACCCTCCATCAAGGGTTCTGGTATCCAGATGGGCTCCTAGGGAGGGAAGACCCAGACAGGGCAGTCAGAAATCCTGACAGCTGGCGTGGAGACCTGCAGACGAGATGCCAGCCCCTAGCTCTTCGGCACCACCTGTCCTGGGTTGCAGCCTCACTCTTGCTCACAACAGTTGAACGTGGGGTCTGTGGGGTTCAGAACAAGTCGACCTGAAGGTGTGCTATGGACTGGGGCTGCTGTGGGAGGCACCTGGGCCTGACTGTCTTCAGAAGTTGCTCCAACACACTTCTTGGAGCAGCTCCTTCTTGCAGGGTGGGCTTGGGATTCGTGTAAACCTATGGTGGTCAATGACTTAAGCACTGGTCCAGAGTCAGGTTGGACACCTGGTCCCACTCTCCTCAGCCTGCACGTGACCCCCTTGCTTCACTTGGGGGTGTGAAAAGCGAGCGTGTTAGTCTCTCAGTCGTGTCCAACCCTGCGACCCCATGGACTGTACCCTGCCAAGCTACTCTGTCCGTGGGATTCTCCAGGCAAGAATACTGGAGTGGGTTGCCATTTCTTCCTCCAGGGTATCTTCTCAAACCAGGGATCGAACCAGGGTGACCCTGAAATACTTGACTGACCCTCCCCTGGAGAAGTGGGGTGTATAGTGCTTCCCCGTGAATCCAGGTAGCCTCAGTGCTGTATGTCTCCAAGGCTCAGTTATGGACACACACAGCACCGTCCTGGTCCCTTGCTGTCTGGACAGGGGCTCGCCAGAGCCTGTGACACCTTCCTGGACTTTTGGGAGAGACCTCACTGGGACTATCACAATCCTTTCCTGTATTCCTGACCTCTAGAAATGGAATGAGTTCGTCCGTGTTTGCTGGTATGCTAAGCCACCACATTTTGGGGGTAGTTGGCTCTGCACGTTCTTGTAAGGACTGCATGGGGGGAGGGTGTACTGGGCCTGAGACAAAACACCTGTTGGTAAATAAATATCCATTTCCTGAGGGAGCAGGGTGTCCTTTCCTTGTTCCGAGTATCCTTAGTTGTGGCTGTCAGCCTCGCCCTGTGCGGGGGAGGACTCCAGGCCCAGGCCCCCACCCCCGCGTCCTCAGAGTCAGCCGTGGGCCGAGGGAGCAGAACCCTGAAGCTCCAACCTGCTCTTTCCTCTGCTGCGGAGACGAAGCTGAGCAGGAGACTAAGTGCTCTGATTGGTGTGGGCAGCAGGGCTGTCAGACGCTAGGCACAGGGCCATGGGCAAGAGCCCTGCTTCCCCGGCTTTGGTGTCTGCCCCCGAGTGAGGGCACCCGGGACCCCTGCCCAGCACAGACTCTCCCCGACTCAGACCTGCAACAGCCGCCGAGCCCAGGGTGAGAGGACCCAGACCTGGTTACCTGCCAAGGCTGTGGCTCCCTAGGCTGCTGCCCTCTGGGGATTTAACTTCCAGGGCCCTCAAGCCTGAGGCTCCGTGAAGACTCCTGGAGGCCCCGGGCTCCGTCTGGAGGGGGCAGCCGGCCAGTCAAAGGTTCAGGTGGTCCCAGCGAGGAGCCCGCCTCCCATCCCACCCTGGCCGTCAGCCACAGAACAGGGACACGGCGGCTCCTGCCTCTTGTGACCAGGGTCTGAGCCACCAGCTGTCAGCCCCGGGCAGTGCAGGCCTGTGGTGTCATAACACCAGCCCGGTTAGTGGGTTTTTCAGGTATGGGATCTCAGGACCCCAGTTCTTCACTCTGGGAGAGCTGATGGACACAGATTCGAGCTCTGAACTCAGAGCCGCGGGTTCTCACCAGCTTCCCTCTCTGTGTGGCCTTGGGTTCCTGAAGGGGTGAGCTTCCCTGAGGCTTATGACTGACAGTGGGGAAGGGTCGTCAGAGCAGGCACCCCCTGTTGCTGCCAGGCCTGGGTGCTGGCTGGCGCTGAGGGCCCCGGCTGAGTGGCCAAGGGAAGGCGGGAGGAAGCATGTTGGGGGTCAGGGACGGGGTCAGTCAACATCCTGGGGAGGGGAAGGCCTTTGGACAGCGCTGTTTCACGCTTGTGCTGGAGTAATGTGTCCAGTCCCCACATCAGGGAAGGGAAGGGAAGGGAAAGTCCACATGTCCCGGGGGCCCCTGCAGCAGGCCCCCAGCTCCTGGGGGAAGACCAGCAACCGTTTCCCCCATCCTCAGGCGTCATGTGTCTCCAGAAAAGACACGTTCAGTTCCTCAACCTGGCCTGTGGATGGGGGCCTTACTTGTAAATAAGTTTTTGCAGGTGTGACCAAGGTCAAATGAGGTCACAGGATGGGTCCCACATCCAAGGACTGGTGTCCTCAGAGGAAGAGGAGATGGCCAGGGATGGGACAAGCGCAGCCACAGTTACAGCAAAAACAGGAGTGAACAGCCTTTGGCACATACCAGCCTAACAGACCTGCAAGAGGTAAGCAATTTAGCTGTCACTACTAACACTTGTCCCTGGACTTGTCCTTCACAAAGCTCATTACTCTCTGACTCCCTGTAGATTTGGAGAAGGAAATGGCAACCCACTCTAGTCTTCTTGCCTGGAGAATCCCATGAACAGAGGAGCCTTCTGGGCTGCCGTCTACAGGGTCGCACAGAGTCAGACACAACTGAAGAGACTTAGCAGCAGCAGCCATGTAGTTTATGCTCTGGACCTAGCCCTCTTCTCCCCATATGCCCTCTTTGTAGCATCCTGCATTTCAGAAAGAAGGTCGGGGCCGATAACTTCATGGACACCAGACCTGGCTGCTACCTGATGCCAGCTGTGGCTGTTTTGATACTTTGCAAGAGAATAAAAAACATGAGACCTTCAAGAGGAATATAAAACCTCTCCCTATTCCTGAGAAAAGGGGGCACAGTTCTTGAGGCACTAGCCTGCTGTGTTTCCATCTTGCCTGGCACAGATAATAAAGCTACTCTTCTCTACTTCCTCCAGACTGTGTCTCCATATTTCTGTTTGGCATCAGTGGACAGGGAATCAAGGTTTTGACAGCATTGCGAGCTGGGGAACCATGGCAGCTGCCCCCACATCTCCACTCCGAGGGGCTGGGGGGACTGGGGACCCAGAGGTTTTCTGGGACTTGGTGCATCAGAGGTGTCAAGGGACATCTGCTTTTTGCTTAATTTTTTAATTTTTCTAGAATACTTTATTGTTTAAATGGAAGAATTTCGTAACCATGCTTTTTTTCCCTGTGTCTTTGTTGTGGCTCTGGGGCTCCAGAGCGTACACACCCAGTAGTTGTGGCACATCGGCTCTTGTGGGGCTGCATTTCCCTAAGGCATGTGAGATCTTAGTTCCACCAGGGACCGAACCTGCGTACCCTGCACTGGGAGGGGTGAACTCTCAAACACTGGACCACCAGGGAAGTCCCCCGTGGTTTGTTGTGATAAACTGTTTTCTCACACCAGGGGTAGAGAGCTCTGATGTGGACTAGTCATGACAGACTCCTCCTCCCAGCCCTGCCGGTCCTGGAGGGCAGCCAACTCTTGGAGGCCAGGGCCGGGGATCCCTCAAGAGCTGGATCCGCACCCCCAGACCCAAAAGCTGCACAAAGGGCGAAACGGCGGGATGCTGGCTTCCACTAGGGGGCGCCCCAAACACAGGCGCTCGCAGGCCCCCGGCCCCTGCAGATGGCAAGTCCTGGGACCCCCACAGTTTCTTCTCCAAGTTTTCTGAGATGCCGGTGACCGGTAACTCAGCTGAAAGAGTATGACATGGTGAACTGATACACTTGCCCACCGCGGGGTGACTCCCACAGCAGGACTAGCTAGCACTGGCATCACCTCACAGAGTTGCCTTTTCTCTGTGTGGAATGAAATTTCACATCTCCTTCCTGAGTAACTTTCAACTTCACACACAGTACTGTGAGCTGCAGTCGCCAGGCTGTACTTGAATGTACTTGAATGTGAGCCCAGGGCTCACAACTGAAAATCTGATTTCCAGATCTGTGGAAATCATTTGACCAACTCCCCCAGCGCCTGCTTGCCACAGTTGTACTGTCTGTCTTTAGGAGGTGGGCTTTTTAGATTCCACAGATAACTGAGCGCCTACAGTGAGAACAGAGTGTTTTTCTGTGTGGCTTATTTCACTGAGCGTGATGCCCTCGAGGTTCATCCATGTTCTAGAAATGGCAGGATTTCCTTCTTCTTTTTTTTTTTAATCACTGAATGATGTTCCTGTGTGTGTGTGTGTGTGTGAGACAGAGAGAACAGGGACCAGTGGGGGAGAATCGTTTTACCCATTACCCATTGAGGGACACTCAGGTCGCATCCATGGCTTGGCTGTTGTGAATAGTTGTGCTGTGAACACATGGGTTCACATGTCCCTTTGAGGGTGTCTTCATTTCCTTTGGATAAACACCCAGAAGTGGAGTTGCTGGATCACATAGTAGTTCTGTTTTTAATTTCTTGAGGAACCTCCATACTGTTTTCATAGCAGCTGTACCAATGTACATTCCCACCAACAATGCATGAAAGTTTCTTTTTCTCCACATCTTTGCCGACACTTTTTTTTTTCCTTGCCTTTTCTGGCAGGTGTGAAGTGATATCTCACAATGGCTTTTTTGTGTTTATTTATATATTAAATTTTCTGATCTGTGAACGTGGGATACTTTCCATTTATTTGTGTCTTCAGTTTCTTTCATCAGTGCCTCACAGTTTTCAATTTACAGAGCTTTCATCTTCTTGATTAAATTTATTCCTGGACTTTATTGTTTTTGACACTATTAGAAATGGGATGTTTTTCTTTTTTTCAGACAGAGAGAATTTATAGTAATTTCTGTCTCACTTGGAGTGAATATTCTAATATCTTGAGGCAGAAACAGTCATTGTGTGTTCTCTGTTGCTGGCTGCTGCTGGGCATCACAGCATCTGTGGAAATGGATACCACCTCCTAAAATCAATATACTCTGAATTGCTAAACACTCATTTCCAGGAGCTTGGGATGAGGGATTGTGGATGTCTGAGAGGTCAGCCTTGGAAAAGCAATGTAAAACATGTGATTGAGAAATTGAATTCAACGTGTGATTGATTTGAAGTTGAAATCTTACTGTGTACACACAATATTGGACTGGCTCAGAGAGCTCTTGGGGCTCCAGCTTCAATGGATTGAATGTATTAATGTTATACAATTAAAAATGTTTGTAGGAGCTTGTCTAGGTCTATAAATGGAATCAGATGTGAATCAAAAACTCTTTAAAAGTGATGGAGAAACAGAATATTAAACTTTGTAGGTTGAATGTGTAAGAAACTGAGATCGAAAGTTTATAGCAGTAATAAACTGAATTTTATTAAATTGTAAAAGGCGCAGTGAACCACATGAAAGCCACGGAACCTCAAGTTGATGTCAAAACTGACATCAGTTCTGGGAACAATAGTTCCCCAAACTGGGAACTATAACCACCCGTTTCCCAGGACGAGTGACTCAGGCCTTTTGACCACCCCGCTACTCCTGATCAGGGACTGTTGCACGGACCCTGCCTCTGAGGTCAGGTTTCTGTATGTTTGCCCCCACACACTCTCTTCTGGGACTGGTGCACAAAGTGAGACCCAAAGAACCCCAGATTTACTCTCACTGGGCTGCCGGGAGGTGGGTTCCACTTACCTTCAGGGCAGGGCCAGGTCCCAGCTGGAGGTGGGTGGTGAGCGGGCATGCCCGAAAGGGTACAGCAGTGGGTGGCAAGAGGTGGGCTGGCCAGGGACCCTTCCATTGCCTGAGGAATTGGCTGCTGACTGGGAAAAAGGCCAAGAAGGTCTCAGGGCCAGTTGGCGGGGCTTCTACCCTCCTGGCTGATTCCTGTATCCTGCCCATCCCCGAGGGCTTCCTGCAGCCTCACTCCCACCCTCTGAGGTGCGTTGATAGAGGCTGAGGTAATGTGGACGCTACCTGGGACACCTTTACAGCGTTTGAGAAACCCCAGCAGACAACCGAGGAATGTTTTCCTACCACTTCTGCCTGTTTGCAGGGCAGGGGAACTTGCATAGATCTTGGCCAGCTCCCCTCATATAGCGTATGGCTTCCCTGCTCCCACACACACCTGGGACCCTGCTGGGGTTTCTCAAATGCAGTAACCTTTGACATGAAGAGTGGTACTGGGAGTTGACCTGGCAGTTAACAGCTCTCTTAGAAATGCTTTCACTCCTCTTGAGGGCTGATGAGGGGGTCCCCATCCAGAGCTCCAGACTTGCTCCCTGTGCTGCAAACACCCATCTCCCACCATCCTGACAGACAGCAGGGTGTGTGAGGGTGTGTGCACACACACACACACACACACATGTGCTTACACACATGTGCACCTATCTGAGGAGACACAAGAAGAGAAAGTGTGTGCGTAGAATGAGGTTGCCCACCCCAGGTTGGGGTGGGATGGTGAAGGCTGAGCACAAGGGCCTGGTGGGGGTTACTTCTGGAACCCATGCATATACATTATCTGGCTCAGGAGGTCCAGGCAGGCCCAATGGAATTGTACAAGCCCTTAAATGAGAACTAACTTTTGGAGTTTGCCAGTAATATTTGTACAAGAATCTTATTGTAGTTTAAGTTCCCTTTTTTCTCATTCTGTGTGAGGTTCAGCATTTTTTTTTTTTTGTCATCTCTTTGTTCATGCCCTTTGCCCATTTTTCTGTTGAATTGCTCATTTTTAGAAAATGACTTACAAGACTTGGTGTGCCGTGCGCACTATTACAGACATGTTTTCCTAGGTCACCAGCGGTCTTTGATCCTCCCCTGGGGTGTGCTAGCCTGCTACATCAGTGTTTTTCTCTCCTGCCCTTTGCTTCCTTCCAGGAGGGCTTTCTGACTTTGCTTCCATTATACAAGACGATGCTCTGCATGGGGTTTGCGGAACATGAGGCAGTTGGATGGGCTGCTGGCTCCACGTGCTGGCCTTCCTCACGTGGTCTAAGCAGGGCAGTGAGCCGTGAGCTGCCCCTGCTAAGCCGTATCCAGCCAGCGTCTCCCACACAGCTTGGCGCTCCTCACGGACAGAACACCCTGGATGCATCTGCACCCTTTCCTCACCTGTGGACATTTGGTGGATAAAAAGCAGCATCAAATTTCTCACAGATAATCTCCCGCATGGAGAAGTGGTAACGAGAGCTGTTATCAACCCATCCAGGGACGTTTCTAGGGTGTACACTTCGTGCCGGCTTGGAAATACAGCTCTGAGCATGACCAATATTGCCCTGCCTTTGTGGGGCTCACCAGTGAGTGGAGGTCAGGCCAAAGTACCAGGCACTCACCAAGGAGTTTGAGGGTACTTTGGGGTCAGTGGGGTCAGAAGAAAGTGTTGAACCCACACGAATGGTGAAGGCAAGGAAGACTTCCTGGAAGCAGCGGCATCTATCTGAGGCTGGGAGAATGAAGAGTTAGAATCGGTGGGCAGAGCATGTCAGGGCCATCTGGGTGGACTGAGGCCATCTCACACACTGGGAAGAGGTCTCAGCGTCCCAGGCCAGGTGCTTAAGGCATCATCCTCCTTCGTCACCCCTGAGGTGTGCACCCCAGCTCCCCAGCCTGAAGTGGAACTGCTGCTATTAGCCTGCCCTCCATGCCGCTGACTGCCACCCTGGGGACAGCCCGCTGACACCGCAGGAAAGCAGCCAGCTGACCAGGTGGCCGGGGGCACCCTCTCCTGGAGCCTGAGGTCTGGGCCTTGGGTTCTCGGGCACTCAGGGAGAGTGCTGCTCAGTAAGAGTGACCAGGGTGGACTCACTGATCTCCCGTCCCCAGGTCTCCTTCCATGACCAGACCCCCACCAGCCTCACCTGAGCCCCTCTTCCCACAAGCCTCAAGCCTGTAAAGTCTGGGCCACATACCAACACTGTTCTAACAGCTTAAACCCCACCCCAGGATGGCCATACCCTTTTAAAGCGCCTGAGAACTCAGGGCGGCTAGAGGAATTGAGGCTTGTTCCAGCCTCCTCGGAGACAGGACTTCACTTGGAAAAGCTGGAGCCAGGACCAAGCCCCCCTTCCTGCCTTTTCTTTAATGTGATAACTTCCGAATGACATATTTCAATCACACACCTAACATAACGCATGGATCATCTAATGCTTTAAGTGAAAGGTAGAGGAGAGACCCTGACTTTTACTGGTCTAAAGGTCAGAATTGCTTGGTTTCTGCTCCGTGTGAATTAACATTTGCATATTTGCTAGAGCTCTGCTGAGCGGCGGTGTTTCTGCGAGTTATTGTTTGAGAGCAGAGTGAACAAGCATTTTTCTCACTTGGAGAGGATGGGCTGGGAGCCAACACCTGCTTCTTACATCCTGTTCACCTGCCCTTTTCCAGCTCCCACGGCCAGCGCTGGAGGGCCTTCCTACTTTTCGTAGATTCCTGCTCCCTTAATGGCCAAACCTGGCTCACCCCACCCCCGTCTCTCGGCACAGACACAGGGACGGCAACATGGGCTTCTTTCCCTTTTGCAACAGTTATCGCTGGTTGAAACCCGTCCTCCAAGGTCGGCGTGGTGCGTGGACTTGGGATTCAGTCCAGCAGTTTTCATTTAAAGGTCCTGGAGGCCGAATTTCAACCTTGTTTTTCCTGAGCTGACTCTCCTGCGGTGACCACGGAGGGCCGACGCCTGGCCCTGCTTGCATCACTGACCAGTGGGTGGTCCTTTCAGTCCTGCCAGCCGGGCCCTGTCCCCACCGGGCCCCCAGTGAGGGACGGTGTGCTCGGCCCACCCCCACCCTAGCTTGTGCTGTGACCCCGCCACCACCCTGCCTCTCCCCCCCCACTCCCCATCCTCAGATGTCCTGTGGAGCAGAAGTGCTCTGGAAGAATCATCCAGGATAAAGGAAAAGAGCCTTCATGGCCGTGGGGCTTTCTCCAGGCCGCCAAGGCCCCCCTGCACCAGTCCCCAGTAGGATCCTGGACACACTCCGCTCAGGCTGATCCATGGGTGCCTGGGGTAGCCTATCTCTGAGGGAGAGGCTTGTCTCCCAGCCTCCCCCGGGGCCTCAGCGAGTGAGCTCTGCCTCCACTGGGGCCACTCACCCTCCGCTCTGTCACCCAGCTTCCCCTTCTTCCTGTGACATCTGCCCCCAGGAAGAAGACCGTCTCAGGGGTCTCCTGACTCTGGTGTTTCAGGGCCTGTGTGACACCCCGTCTTCTGCGGAGGGCAGGGCAACATCCTGGAGTGATCTTGGGATGCACACCCCCTGGTGCCCCGCCTGGATGAGGCACGTGTCCCTGCGAGGGGGTTCCTGTGTCCCCTCAACCCCGATTAGAAGCTCACCCACTGGCTGGGTGGCTTCTGCAGGCCGTCTGACACCGTGAGCCCCTTTGGGAAATGGAGCACTAGTGAGACCCAGCTGCAGTGGGTGGGGTGGTGGCCCCCAGAGGTACATCCTCTGGAGCAGTGAAAGTGACCTTGTTTGGGGAAACGCTGCTGTAATCAGGCCAAGGCGGACTGTGTGGGTGGATGTCTGGTGCAGGCATCGCTGGGGGCCTGGCTGGTGGGCAGGGAGGGAGGGGTAAGGGGGTCCATGGGGTGGTGGGAGGCCAGCCGTGCGAGGCCAGGGGCCGGGGAAGGGTCTGGGCTCTGACTGGACCAGCAGGGCAGCCCAGGGGCAAGTCCAAAGCCCGCTCCGGCTCAAGTGGGCCCTCCTTCCCCTTTGCTGGGGGGGCCCCCGCTGGCCCTCTGCCTCCTGGGATCCAAGTCTTGTCTTCCTTGTCCACCAAACAGGCACACCCTGGCCTGCCGCCACCTCCTGATCAGTCCAGGACCCTCAAACCTCCCACTGCCTGGATTACCTGTCCCAGAAGCCAGGGATTCAGGCCAAGCATCTTTCTGACTCCTTCCCATGCTGGGCGTTCAGCCGTGTTGTTGCATGTGTATGTGTCCACAGTTTCCGTTCATTCCACGCCACCCTCCATGTGTGGATGCGCTACGATTTGTGGGTCCGTCCACTCTGGGTGGACATCAGGGCTGCCCTCTGTGCTGTGGTGGTGATGGCTTTGCTGAGATACAGCTCACCTGCCGCCTGTTACACAATGAACGTGTGTGCCCTCTTCACGTGCCGAAATCCTAACCCGGATGTGGCGGTACTGGGCGGGGGCTTGTGTGCCAGGTCAGGGTTACTGATGTCTATGAGGGCAATTGGGCTGTAACAGCTATAAAAGGCACTGTGACCTCTGTCCCCGTAACCACACCCCCTGGAGCGCATCCTCCAGGTTCGCTAGCTGGTGGGCATCGAGGCACCTGCCTCACATGATGTGACTCTAACCACACAGCTTGACGGACTACATTTTGTTTATTCATCAGATGTTGGGCTTTTGGGTTGTTGGTATCTTTTGGCTGCTGTGAACATTTCTGTGTGGATGTACAAACATGACTTGCATAGCTTGTGGTACATATATGATATTGTCACCTTAAAATGTAAGATAAAAAGAACCAAGGAGGCTTACGCATGCCCGCAGTCGCTGAGATCTGACATTGCAGATTGGACGAGGCAGCTGGCTCTGCATCTAGTCCTCTGGGCTGCCCACTGGAAGGAAGTTGGGAGCCCATATAGCCGCTTCTCCCCTGGGCAGGGTGCTGGGAGGCTGAGAGGGGAGGAGACAGCTTCCTGGGCCAGTCCCTCCCCCACACAGCTGCCCCACTCCCCCCACAATCTGAAGACCAGTTTTTCTCGGGTGGAAATGGGGCATTTTCTACTTCCTAGGAGGAGAGGTAGGTGCTAGGGTAGGGCCAGCGCGGCCGTGAGGTCCTGGGGCGAAGCCTGCACCACTGCTGAGGCCACAGTGAGTAGGCTGGGGCCAGGGGGCTGCTGGGGGTTGGGGGTCTGCGACTAGGGAGGTGCTGCCTTGAGGGGAGGTGGCCGGAGCCCAGGTCAGCAGAGCAGGGAAACAGGGAGCCTAAAGCAGATGGAATTCCAGAAGGTAAGAGAGCTGTGATCAGTGTGAAACTGAGGCTCACAGGGTTCCCCTCTGCACCCCGACTTCTTTCAGCGGCCTCTCTGCTATCCTTAGGATGTGGTCCAGACCTGCTGGGGCCGGCAAGGCCCCTGCCGCCTTCCCACTCCCACACCTCTGCTGTCCTCTGCACAGCTGTCCTCTCCCTGGCTGTCCACCCTTCAAGATTCAGATAACCTGTCCCCTCCTCCAGGAAGCCTTCCATTTCTGCAGTTCTGCCTGGCTGCCCTTCTCTCTGCTCACTACCATCCCCCCGTCAGGCAGGATGGATGTGCTGAATGAATGAGTGAGTGAAGGAAGGAGTGGAAGAATAAAAGTGGGCCGTCTGCAGGAGCCCAAGTTGGGCAGATGACAAGGGCCTCCTGATTCTGAGAGCTCAGAACGTTTGGTTCTCCTGGCTGCAGCAGATCAACTCTCAACAGTAACAAAGCCTGAGTGGGCTGTGTTCTTTGTATCTAACGCAGACGTTTCCTAACCGAGTGGGTCTGTTCCGTGGGCCTGAAGCGCTGGGACGTGGGATGCGTGCATGGGTCCTGCAGCCCCCTGTGCTCTGAGCCCCCTTCCAGCGGCCGCCCGCTGGCCGATGGGGAGAGGGCCCCATGGATGGGCCCCTGGGCCCGTCCTGCCTTCCTCTCTGAGAAACACATGGTTAAAAGTGACCCCCCAGAGCAACAGGACTTCCCTGGTGGCTCAGATGGTGAAGCTCTGCCTACAATGTGGGAGATCTGGGTTCAGTTCCAGGGTCGGGAAGATCCTCTGGAGAAGGAAATGGCAACCCACTCCAGTACTGTTGCCTGGAAAATCCCACGGACAGAGGAGCCTGGTAGGTTACAGTCCATGGGGTCACAAAGAGTCGGACATGACTGAGCAGCTAAACTTTCTTTCTTTCCCAGACCAGCATACCTTCAGCACCCCCTCACTAGTCAGGGTCTCTGAATCTACCTCACTTCAAGTTAAATAATGCTTTAGAAGTTCACAGTCTTGCAAGGAACCTGTGTCACTTTTCTTTTTCCTCACTCAATCCCCTTTCCTGTGGACATCACTGTCTCAGCCACAGGAAGGGGACAGGCTTTAAGCCCTGCGGGGGGATGGTCATAGCATATTCTAGGGAGGGGGTGCTGAGCACAGTGCGGGTCATGCTGGACTGGTGGGTGGGATCTGCCTGGGCCCAGGGAGCTTGGGGGCTACGTCACTTTTATTCAGTAGAGCTGTTTCCATGGGGGACAAAGCACAGTGCAGCGTCTCCCTTGAGACTTGCTGGCTGTTGCGGGCCTGTGTCCAGACTCAGGGAGGTGGTGGTTTGGTGTCATGGCAGGAGGGGGCGTCTGGTTTTCCTGAGTGTGGTCTGTCCAGGCCTCAGTCTCCTGATTCACAGATGAATCCAGATCTGCGTGTGTGTCCAGAGCTCTGGGGATGAGGAAGGTGAGGACAAGGGCTCCTTCTTCATCCAGGCAGTAAGGCTGGAAGGCATCTGATCGCCTTGCCCACTGGGAATGGGCAGCGGGGCAATTTTGGAGGCCACAGAGGGTGGCCTCGGACAGGGGAACCAAGGGCTTCCGGGTCCCCTGGGGACGGCAGGCAGGGGAGGCCCAGGCCCCTCCCACCTTCTGCGGTCCTGAAGCCTGGGCTCCAGTGCAGCTCTCTGAGCCATGAGGCCTGGGTGTGTGCACACCTCGCCTCAGTTTCCAGACCTGGGAAAGAGGGGAGCCACGGAGTCTGCAGGGCCCTGCCCCACAGGTGAGACCTCCGGGCCACACCACAGGACCCAACTGGCCACCAGGGGGTAGCAGTGGGAGGGCCAGACCAAGTGGGACCCGAGCCCCTGGCCTCATGTCTGAGCCTCTACCAGCCTCAAGTCGAGCTTGGGGCACCAGGCCTATCTCACAGACAGGACAGGGCAGCCCACACCCAGTGCTTAAGAGACGTGGAACATTTTCTCACCAGCATCCTGCCCACATCTAGAATGTCCCCATGCCAGTGCCGCTGTCCCTGCCCCAGATTCAGGGGACAAGGCTGGCCCCACTGGGAGGCTGTGGTCTGCCCTGACTCCGTCCAGCTCAGCGATCACCCTGCCCTGCATAGGGGGGCCAGGCTGGGACAAGGGTGTAGACAGAGGTGCCCCGGAACGGGGAAGTCTGTGGGCAGAGGGACCTGCTGATGGGGTAGCTGGTGGGGCCCCCAGACCTGCCCCCACTTGGGCACCATCTGGACGTTCCTGGGACATCCGCCTGCCACGGGACACCTGGCATCCACACAGGAATTCAGCCAGGAGCCAGGCCCTGAGAGTGGAGTGCCTGGAGTCGGGGGGCACCCACCCCCATCTCTGTGCGGAGCCTGCTTAAACACTCTTCTCTGTTTTAATTATTTTTCCATTTTAATACACATGCTAAAAATGTCAAACAGTAATAACATCAAAAGATGTTATTACAAAGAGTAATAACATGAAAAGTAGGAATCTGCCCCTTCCACCCCGGCCTCGGCGCCTCTGGCCCTCCCACCCATCCAGTGATGCCAAGACCCTGGGCAGACCCAGGGGGAGGTTCTCCTCTCCAGCATCTATGCCCACAGAGGGGTGCCACCCCAAGTATGGAACTAGGGGATCACTGTCCAGGCAGGGGCCGTACGTGGCTGCCTCCCCCAGACCCTGGTCCACGGTGCCCAGGGTCAGAGCCTCAGCCCCTTCTCCACCCTGAAGCAGCCCTCCTCTTGAACTCTCACCACCCTCTAGGGGAGGGTCAAGGGAACTGACTTGCTCCAGAGCCTTGGCAGGTGGCCCCCGCAGCTCTGCTGCCCTCTGCTAAGACCCTCATTGCTCTTGGAACCCCCTTCTCACGCTACATCCCCATATGCGACCCACTCCCGTTATTACATCCCATCCTCCCAGTTCTAGTAACTGAGTGCCTCACAGTTGGGGCAGGGGCTGTCCCCACTCAGAGTCAGTGTCTGTGAACCAGGAGGGGGCCAGGGCAGAGGGGGTTGAGAGTGGGGCACTGTGCCCCCACCCAGCCTGCTGGGACCCTCCCTGGGTGGGGATGGGACTGCCAGCTGTCTGCCAGCTGTTTGCCAGTGCCTGCCAGGGTGTGTCCCCCCATCCTAACCTCAGAACCCTGAAACCAATTAGCGAAGCCAGACCCCAGCTGGGCCGGGGCTCCACACAGACCTTCTCCTGGTCTGAGTCTCTGCCAGAGGACATTCCGATCCCTGCCTGCTTCAGATCCTCCTGGAGTCGAGAGTACTACACATATAGAATGTGGGCCCCAGCCTCTGGGCCAGGCTGCAGCGAAGATGCCTTCCAGCCCTGGACACAGCCGTCACCCTTGACCCCAGCAGTGAGGGCGGGGTGGCATCCCCTCAGGTGCCAGGTTGCCTGCTACCAGATGATGCTGTGGGCCTGGCAGGGGGGAGGGGGAGCGTGGCCCAGCCCAGCTATCCTTGTGACACCCCACACTTCCTAACTCAGTCCCCCACTGGATGCCACCAGCCTGTCTGAGGGAATCCCCCCTGCCTGTCTGGGGACCCCGACTCCCTGTCACCCAGCCCGGCCCTGTCTGGCCTGCACTGGGCCGGAGGCACAGCCTGAGGGTCAGAGGGCGCTGAGTCTGGGTGGGCCGTGTGTGCCGGGCATGCCTGCCTCTCGTGTCTGCAGAAACTCAGACCAGCTGACACGTGTGCTGCGTTCACCCCTCTGAGGCCGCCTGTGAAACTCAGGGGCGGGTGCAACTTGAGAAAAACAGAAACAACCCCCCAGGTCTCGTGACCTGAGGGGAGCCCGCCCTCCCGTTCCTGGGGAGCCTGGGCACCAGCACTCGCAGAGCTGCAGGAAGCCTGTCTCCTCCCATCACGGGACGGCTGTCTGGTTTAGGCAGCACGCGGCAGGGCAGCCATTAGTGGATACCTACTGTATGCTGGGTGAAGCCTCTGCATCTGAACTGAGGGGGACCGGTTCGGGTGCCCGACGGGTGAGTGCATCGCGGGCGGGTGAGGAAAGGGCCTGCTGGGCTGGGGTTCTAGGGGTGAGTGGAGGGCCAGGGCCCCTTGGGAGTGTCTCTGGAGCCCCTGAGGGAGGGACCCGCTGCTGTGGCCAGTGGACCACGGAGCTCAGAGCAGTGGGGGCAGCCAGTGGGGCTGTGCAGTTGACCCATGACAGTGGGGGACAGAGGGGGATGGAGGGGGACAGTGGGGACAGAGGGGGACAGTGGGAGCAGAGGGGGACAGTGGAAGCAGAGGGGGACAGTGGGGGACAGTGGGGGACAGAGAGGGACAGTGGGAGCAGAAGGGGACAGAGGGGGACAGATGTAGACAGTGGGGGATAGAGTGGGACAGAGGGGGACAGTGGGAGCAGAGGGAGACAGTGGGGGACAGAGGGGGACAGTTGGGGACAGAGGGGGACAGAGGGGGACAGTGGGGGCAGAGGGGGACAGAGGAGGACAGTGGGGGACAGAGGGGGACAGTGGGGGACAGTGGGGGACAGATGTAGACAGTGGGGGGTAGAGGGGGACAAAGGGGGACAGATGTGAACTGTGGGAGCAGAGGGAGACAGTGGGGGACAGAGGGGGACAGTGGGGGACAGTGGGGGCAGAGGGGGACAGAGGGGGACAGTGGGGGACAGAGGGGGACAGTGGGGGACAGTGGGGGACAGATGTAGACAGTGGGGGGTAGAGGGGGACAAAGGGGGACAGATGTGAACTGTGGGAGCAGAGGGAGACAGTGGGGGACAGAGGGGGACAGAGGGGGACAAAGAGGGACAGAGGGGCAGAGGGAGACAGTGGGGGACAGAGGGGGACAGATGTGGACAGTGGGGGGCAGATGTGGACAGTGGAAACAGAGGGAGACAGTGTGGGACAGTTGGGGCAGAGGGGGACAGTGGAGGACAGAGGGGGACAGTGAGGGCAGAGGGGGACAGTAGGGGACCAGGAGGGCTGTGGAGAAGCCAGCAGCCTGGAGGCACCCCTGGGGGCTGGGTGGACAGAGGCTATCCATGAAGGTTGGGAGCAGAGATCTGAGTGGTGGCGTCACGACAGCCCGGACAGCTGAGAGGCCTCAGGACGCCCCGTCGCAGAGGTCACATGGTCTGAAGGGCCTGCACCCAGGGCTCCCCAGGACACGTCAGCACATCCCACTGCCTCCAGGCCCACTGGGGGTTGCCGTGTACCAGGCTCTGTGGGTGGTCACGGGGCTGAGGTCCGGCTGCAGGCCCCGAGGTGGACGTGGGGGCTGGGTGGGCACAGTGACACAGAGATGAGGGCACCTGCCGGGCTCAGCCTGTGTGCTGTGTCCGTGAGAGGCCAGGCCTGGGGAAAGAGCGTGTGTGAGCGTGTGGTCACATCCATGTACCTATGTATTACTGGGAGTTCATATTGGTATGCTAAATACGTGTCTGTGTGCACATCTGCATCTTGGTGTCTGTGTGTGTCTGATCACATGAGCAAGTCCACATGGGTGTGCTTATAAGCCTGTGCTGCGTCTGCACACGCAGGTCTGTGTGTGTGCTCCCGAGGGGCACGGGCTGCGGACTCAGGCCCTCTGGCTGCTCTGGGCTGTGTTGGGGCTGCGCCCCTGTGGGCACAGGGGCAGATGGGGGCAGTCTTGGGGGACCCACCCGGGAGCTCCAGTGAGCAATTGCGCTGCTCTGGGCGGGTTTATGAAGAGCCACGCAGGCTCTGACCACTCCCTGGATGCCTCTCTGGAGCTCCAGCCAAAATGCAACAGCATTGCTTAGTTTTTGTGTGTTTATTGCCACTGTGTTCCTTCTGATTATGGCAAGTGATGCTAATGTTTCCAATTAATAACTTTATTCTCTTTATTTAAATAAAAAGTGAAAACATTTTAAGGCAGACAATTAGGCAGCTCCCCTGAGAGCTGAGCAGGCAGCAAGGCTTGGCCATTCTCCCAGGGATCCTGGGGGAGAGTGCATATCCTCAGCCGCCACGGACCTGGGGCTTCTTGTTGCCAAGGAGACGGTGGGGCGCTGCCGCCCCCAGCAGCCCAAGGTGGTTCTGGTTACTCACCCATTTTACAGGCCAGGGCACTCTCACCAACACTGTCACCAGCTGTGGGAGAAGAGCCGCAGTCAGCTTCCTGCTGTTGAACAAGCAATCCTCCAGAGCTCCAGCCGGCACTCAGGGGTCTCCAGCATCACTCACGTTTCCAGACCCAGCAGGGCCAACTGGTCTCTGGCCCAGAGTCTGGCCTCAGCCAGGAGCTGGCAGGGGGCCTCAGCTGGCCGTCAGTCGGGGGGAGCTGGGCTGCGTTCCCCACGGCGTGTCCAGGACAGGAGCCAGATGGCAACACGGAAGTCACGCCGGCCGCTTTCTCTGAGGATCGAGCCGGCTGCCTCTCCTCTTGGCAGAGAGTAAGGAGGATGGCCAGGCGAGTGCTGCCAGTTCTGGAACACACAGTCAGCCACACAGGAGCGTGAACCCAGGGCGGCCTGTTTCCAAGCTCGTGCTCTCAACAAAGGCTGGTCCCACCTCCAATCAAAGGACCTGGGCCAGGCCGTCGAGCCCGCTCTGTCCCTAAGGCTCATGTCACGGGGTGCCAGCACAGGAGGAAGCAGAGATGCCGTGAGAATCCTCCACAGCTACACCCACCACAGCCCTTAGGTCAGAGGTGGGCCCAAGACGGGCATTTCCTTGCCATGTCCCTCCAGGTGGCAGAAAATGACTCAGGCAGAAGCTGCAGCGTCCCAGAGAGGAAGGGTCCTTGACTGGCAGATTCAGCCCATTTTGGGAAATAACTTAGATGGAGATGGCCTCTTAAGAAGCACTTACAGAAGGGGGCGGCAGGGGTGCAGAGGGCAGGGGCCCATCAGAAACCAGAGGGGAGCTCAACTTAGATGTCACAGGAGCGGTGGGAGTGAAAGACATGGCTAAAATCAGACTTATGGATGGCTGGATGGTGGAAAGGCTGACCCCCGGTGCCCACGGACACAGATGGACAGTCCTGGTTGGTCTATGGCCAGGCTGACCCTGGGGGAAAAGACACCAGGGAGTGTCCCTAAAAATATATTTGTTTTGAGAATCGGGGTTGCTGTGATATGCTCATGTTACATTCTGACATTAAGGGCCCCCTCTTGCATTGGGAGGCTCTTGTATCCAGCACTCTGGCCACTGCATGAAGTGACAAAGACCTCCAGCTAGTTGAGGACAGTCTGTACATGAGACAAAAGGTCAAAATACACAGTGGGGGAAAGGGGTCCAGAGGAAACATTATCATCCAGTAAACAGGAGAAAAGAAAACAGAACTATCAACTGATACCAGATAATATTGCTTCCATATAAGAACAAGGAACAAAGAAAAAAGAAACCCACCACCAACAAAACACAAGACAGCATTTTGGGAGGTTAAGCATATAGTTTCTGAAAGAAAACTGGGTGAAAGTGCTTAAATTCAGAAACAAGGAAACTTACAGAATAAATTCAAAGAATAGAATATTCCATTCATAAATTCACAGAATAGAAATGCACAGAACAAAAGCACGAGAAAACCTAAAACAGGAGAGAAAAACACAAGAGTCAAATAGGAACAGTGCCAGAGGTCCAGCATCCGACTGAGCATGGTACCCAGAAACAGACAGAGGAGGATTCCAGGGCATGTTCTGGGATCAGCAGCAGAGCCGGCGACCCCGCGTGAGGAGCTGGTCAGATGAAAACAGTCTCCCGTGAGGCATGTCACTGAGAAAGTGCAGAGCCAAGGAGGAAGAGGTAGCTCAAGGAGATTGTGCAAGAAGGCAACAAGCTGCCTACAAAGAACTGAATTCTCAGCAATAGTGCATTGTGGATAGCCCTTCACTTTCAAGAGAAAACAGGTTATGATCCAGAAGTGCCAGGCCAGCAAAACCTGTTACCCAGTTATGAGGGCATAATAATGTCAAGTGCAATCATTCCAGGGCTTGGAAATTCATTTCCCAACACCACTGCCAGGGGTGGTTTGGGGACCAACTCTAGCGAAACAGGATATAAACCTAGAGGCGGAGGGCCCGACGCAGGAATTCAGTGGGAAACATAGATCCAAATCCAGGCACTGTGAGTAGGAGGCCCAGAGCGTGGAAGATTGTCAGGCAATCAGAGACCCCATGATGAAGAATTGACTTGAGCAGACAGGTTCAGGTGTGAGTGGGGGGCCTGACCCGCGGGTCCACAGGTCAGCGCTCCCGGCAGGAGGGCCCATGATGACTTCTGTTTGCAGACAGATGCCATGGCTGAGAAGTCTGACCATGTGCACAAGCAGCCTGACCCCGAGCCCCACCAAGGAACACAGGCTGTGAGTTACTGGAGGGAGGAGACGGAATAGACCCCGCACAGCACGAGCCCTCCTGGGTGTAGACTTGGGCCCCTTGGCTGTCGTCTTCCGGGGCTATCATCCTGGAAATCCTCTCGAGTTTGAACAAGGGTGTACCTGGCCCTCCCATGGGTGTAGTTGAGTGTCCTTGAGTCTTCTGTTTCTTGGGTCACCCAAGGACGTATGGTCACACCCACAGCTTAACTCCTGGAAATGTGTCCTCTGTCACCAACTTGCAAGAGTCATCTGCAGCTGAAGTCCTGGAACTGAACATGAATGACCCAGTAAGACCAGCCCTGCAGAACCCAGCAACCCCGAGGAGCCAGAGTTGCCCACCAGAACCAGGATGCTGGCCCAGCCGTGGGACAAGGATCACTGATTCACCCATCCCAGCGGCTCCTGGGAGCATCCTCAAACCGCCCCACCCGTGAGATCTGTTTGTCCTCAAACAAATCCATCTGAGAGACCTGAGATGATCCTCAAACAAATCCATCTGAGAGACCTGTGTGAGCCCCCAGTTCTAAGGAAGTACAAACACTCCCCAAGCCCCTGTGTCCAACCTGCAGCTGAGCGTGGGTCACAGTGCTGTCCCCAGGGCCAGGGTGGGGTGTGGAGGGAGCACCCCTGTGGGACTGTGCTCCACTGTCTGTGGAAAGTAACATAAAACTACTTGGCAGGCAAACTGAGGGGTGCATTCAAGGACGCAAAATCGAATCTTGTTTGCAGACCTCAGGCTGGGTCCTGGGTGGGGTGTGGAGGTGACCGGGCCTCCCCGCCTCTTCTCCTGTCCTCTGGACAGCAGCTCCGCCTTTTGTGTTTTACTGCACCTGGGCCTGGCTCGCACAATGACGCCCAGCCTCAGACAGCGACGCCCAGCCACGGGGTCCAGGAACTCCCATCTTCCCACCCTCACAGGGAATGCGCTGATTACCGATAAACAGGAAGTTGGGCAGCAATCACCTGGACCAAAGGCCTCCGTCTTCTGGCAGGACAGCTGGTCAGGATAGACGCACAGCCGCGGCAGGCAGCAGGTGCCCAGGGACGGCGTCATGTGGGCCAGCTGGTGGCTCTGGCCCCTGGTGGCTGTCTGCACTGCAGACCAGTTCCGGGACAACGCGGTGAGACTCATGCAGAGCACGCCTGTCATCGACGGGTAAGCAGCCACTCGGGACGGGTCTGGGGTCTGGGCTGGGGGAGCTGTGATCAAGGCTCTTGTGACCTGAGACAGGCACTGCCCTGTCTCCCTGAGACTCGGTCTCTCCAACTGAAACAAGGCCTTTGCTCTTTGCTGGACTCTTTGTGGGATCTCAGGGCCACAAAGACTTCAGCAGAGGAGGGTCTGTGGGAACAAAGCAGGAAGGGGGTGAGTGGCTAGGCCACCGCACCTCAGCAGCTCCCGGGGTACCTGAGCCCAACCTGAACTTCCTGATCCCAGCTCGGGAAGGGGGTGCTAGGGGCCCTGCCTCACAGGAAGGGCAGGGAGGGTAGCATTGGGGAGACCGTGCCGGCCCTCTTGACCCCTCTTCTTGAGACCCTCTTGTCAAACCCACCTGCCCCATCCACCTGGCGTGACCCCATCAAGTCCCAGCTTGACCTCATGGAGGCATGTCACCCTTCATTGCCCCAGACAAGCTCCTGGGCACCCACTCCCACGGGTACCATTCCAGCCAAGACCCTAGAGATACCCTGTCACTCCCTGATGTTACAGCTAACCTGGGCCCGCCTGTCCCCTTCAGTTACCCTCCCCCACCACCCCACCCCCTGCTTGGGGTCAGGCCTGCACCTCTGACCGTCCCCTCCTCCCACAGGCTCGAGGTCAGGTCTCACACTGCAGCCAGGGGGAGACTTGGAGACCCAAGTCCCACCCCTGTCCTTCATGCTCACCCCCTGCCGTGACTCCCACTGAGCTTGGAACAATAAAAACAAACAAACAAAAGTCCTCACAGCGGCCCCTGGGGCCCCTCGATGCTACAGGCAGGCCTGGCCGGGCCCCCTCCCCTGATCCTGGCCACAGTTCCCCGAGTACTTCCAGAGCCCTGGGAAGGACACCACCTGCACACACACTCCCGCCCCGCCTGCTCTCCTGCCCTCAGCCTGCCATGGTGCCCAGCACACTGGCTGCACGCAGCCCAGAGGAACAGTATCTGGTGTGCGCTGGCTCTTGGGTACCGGGAAGGTTAGGAGAACACTACATGCTGCTGGGTTTTGTTGGACAAAAGCTCTACAGGAAAAGCAGCGAAAGTGAGTGTCTTGTCACATAAGACCTGCCGGGAGCTGCAGGGTAGCCCTAGAGACGGAAGTGGCCATCAAGGGTCAGTGTGCACCCTACCTTCCCTCCCTCCCACAGCCCTCCCCCGACCACTCCTTCCCGTGTTTCCTGGACCTCCTGTTCCCCCTGCTTGCCACTCGCCTGCCCCACAGGTATAGAGAGCTTTCTGCAGAGGCCGCTGCCCTTGGCTCCCACCCGGGAGGCCCTGCTGTCTCACAGGTCCCAGTTCAGGGACTGGGCATCCCAGGCCAGCAAGCATAGGAAGATGATGCCACAGAATGAACCAGGGAAGCTGTTCCTTCATTCTGGAGGACTCAGGGCAGCCGGACACAGGGAGAGGGGGTCTTTGTCTAGGTAATGGAGCTGTCCAGAGGTCCATGCTGGAGGTAAGATGGCTCACAGAGCCCAGACAGCCAGGAGTACTCAGGACGCTGGGATCTGGGATTATCCAAAGTCTTAGAAAACTAAAACTAGGTTGACAAAAGCAAAAGCAGTGTAGGTAAGAGACACAAAGAAGTAGCTTTAACCACAGAGAAGTGCAGAGGAGGCCCTGGCACAGCATTCCACAATAGTGCAGCCAGCATTCCCACAGTTACCTCATGATTTAACACAGCTGCACCAGCTCCAGACATCACATCCGTATGCCAGAGCTGGTCTAAGTGTGCATTTGGTTGTCCTTTCTAGCACTCTCCAGCACTAGGAACCCTCTCCTCCCTTCTTTGAGTAGAATGGAAAGGTCCTCTATCATGTCTGAGGATGCTACCCAGGCCACAAAGATAATGAGAGATGCTCCACTAGGCTCCAAAAGGTGGTACTGCCCACAGAGCGGAGGCCTACAAAGGGAGGAGAGGCTGAGGGGAGGAAGGAGGGACAAAGTGGAGGCAGCTGGAGGGTGGGGCTGGACTTCCTAGACCAGCAAAGGAGTAAAGTCCTGCCCGGTGACGCTGCCCCAGGGACAGCACCCCCCAGTCCTGCAATGAGGTGAGGACCTCGCCTCACTGGAGTTCATTCACCTCTCAGTCAGCAAAGGCCATGCCCAGCGGTCAAATCTCAGAATTTGCAGAAAACACAGCTGGGGTGGGAGCCCCGCCTAGGGCACCTGGGGCAGCTTCCACAATCTAGAGCCCCAGGGTGGGGCCCAGGGAGCCCTCACTTCCCACCAGCAGGAAGAGCCCACCCTAGGGGGCTGGACAACCTGGGCCACCACCGTGTTACCAGACAGTGATTGATCTGAACTAGGCAGACCCAAGAGATGAAGAAACAGACATGAGGAGGGAGCCGGAGCTGGGGATGGGGGAGGGTCCTGGGGACAGCGGGCCTGGCTGCGGGGCTGCAGAGGAGGCCTGGATGGGAGGGCTCCCAGTGGGAGTAAGGCCCTCTCCAGGTGTCCCCGTTGTCACCAGACCAGGGATGCAGACGGGAGGCTTCCTGCACGGCTCCCTGAACGTCCCATGCGTGTGTATACACAGGCTGATAAAAGCTAGACAGAGGGTCCAGGCTGGGCCTGAGACTCTGCTTCTCTCATCAGGTCCCAAGGGCCGAGGCCACTTCCAGCATCTGGAGCTTGTGGCTCCCAGCGGCCTCTCCCCTGGGGGCTGCTCCTGCTCCCCCTCTGTCAGTTGCTGGGTCCAGGGAGAAGGTGCTCCAGCCCCACCGGTGCCCACTCCCCAGCGGCTGATAGCCCTCCGCGCCCCCTGCGCCTCCTCCTCCGGGTCCCTCCTGTCCGCCCTTCCCATCTCCCCGTCTGCCCCAACCCCACCTCCAATGCACTCTTCGCCTCCTGGCTCCCAGGAAGACTTCAGAGGGCCTGTCTTTTAGAAGCATAGAGGATCCTCTTGGAAATGGTGCAAGACTGTGCCCAGGCATAGAGGGTCTGCGGGGCGAGCGGAGGTGCGGAGGGGGCCCCAAATTCTGCACTGGCGCGCTGCTCCGTTGGCCACCCTCCCCCAGGGAAGGCCACGCCCCTCACTTCCCCCGGTCCCTGCAAGGGGAGATTACAGCTTCTCTTTTGGCCACGCCCCAAGGCGGGGTCTTAGTTCCCCACTGAGGGATGGAACCCGCACCCGTGCATTGGTAGCGCGGAGTCGTAACCACTGGACTGCCAGGGAGTCCTAGAATTTCGTCTTTAATCTGTGAATCTCGCCGAGGCCCTACACCCAGTAAGCCCATGGCAACCAGTCTTATCCATGGAGATTGTTTTAACCGCCCGGCCCCCCACCCCCCACCCCCCCTATTTTGAAGCCAAGCCAGTGTGCGCCCCTCCCTCTTCCCCAGTGCAAGGCTCGGGGAGAGAAGACCTGACGGCTTAGGGCTCAGTTCGCTGACCTGGCCTGGGGGTGGGGCCAGCTGAGAAGCTCACCTGTGCTCAGGTGTGTTCAGGTAACAGCAATCACCCTGGGACCCTCCTAGTCCTCAGCCGCTAAAAGAGGAGCCAGAGAAGGGTCAGCCTGCCTGGGAGGAAGCTGTCCTGAAACCCCATACTGACCCCTCTTGGCCCCTCCAGGCACAATGACCTGCCCTGGCAGCTGCTGAACAAGTTCAACAATCAGCTTCAGGACCCGAGGGCCAACCTGACCAGCCTGAACGGCACGCACACCAACATCCCCAAGCTGAAGGCTGGCTTTGTGGGGGCCCAGGTAGGGTCCGGCTCTGAGCCCGCCCACGCGCGGAGCCCACCCGCTCCTCCCTTGGCGCCTGTCACTCGTGGCCGCGTACCTCCCTGGGCCCTTCGCGGGGGCTCCGATAGCCACCCAGGCTGTGGGGAGGACTTCTGGGG
Source organism: Dama dama (assembly GCF_033118175.1). Taxonomy (NCBI): domain Eukaryota; kingdom Metazoa; phylum Chordata; class Mammalia; order Artiodactyla; family Cervidae; genus Dama; species Dama dama. The sequence goes on from NC_083684.1 coordinate 20,576,515, forward strand.
CGCGAGGGGAGCCCCAGGCCTGTATGCCTGAGCAGGGGCAGGGCCTGGTTTCCGACCACTCGGCTCCCAGCCCCTCCCCACCGTGGCCCCCAGTTCTGGTCTGCGTACACGCCCTGCGACACCCAGAACAAGGATTCGGTGAAGCGGACGCTGGAGCAGATTGACGTCATCCAGCGCATGTGCCAGCTCTACCCGGAGACCTTCTTGTGTGTCACGGACAGCGCAGGTGGGTGCCAGCGCCCCCGGGGGCCAGGTGGGGGGCCGTCCTGAGCAGAGCCGCTGGGCTGTCCGTTCACGGTGCAGCCCCACTCCCCAGGCATCCGGCAGGCCTTTCAGGAGGGGAAGGTGGCCAGTCTGGTTGGCGTGGAGGGCGGCCACTCCATCGACAGCAGCCTGGGTGTCCTGCGGGCGCTCTACCACCTGGGCATGCGCTACCTGACTCTCACCCACAGCTGCAACACGCCCTGGTGAGCAGCCCCGGGTCGGGTCTCGGGGCAGGGACCCTGGGGTACCTGCTGTTCTCCGAAGAGGCCCCAGGTGGGTGGGTCACGCTTCCCCTCCGGCTCCCACTCTCTGCTCTCCCAGGGCCGACAACTGGCTGGTGGACACAGGAGAGGACGAAGCCCAGAGTCAAGGCCTCTCATCCTTTGGGCAGGTGAGTGGAGGACGGGGCGATGATGAGCCCCAGAAGGTCATGTGAACACAAGTGGGCGCAGTGCAGCCTGCTTGGTCCCAGGGTGTCGTCCATGACCCTCTGGGCTGGACAGGTCCCCTGATCCCGTCCCCCCTCAGAGCGTCGTGAAGGAGATGAACCGGCTGGGCGTCATCATCGACTTGGCCCACGTATCCGTGGCCACCATGGAGGCCGCTCTGCAGCTGTCCAAGGCCCCGGTCGTCTTCAGCCACTCCTCGGCCTACAGCGTGTGCCACCACCATCGCAACGTGCCGGACCACGTGCTGCAGCTGGTGGTGAGGGTGGGGCTGCTGCCTCTGCCCTGGGCTGGCCCTTGCAGCCTGGCTGCCCTGCCCCCAGCTCCACCCTCTCTCTCCCTTGCAGAAGCAGACGGGCAGCCTGGTGATGGTGAACTTCTACAATGACTACGTTTCCTGCAAAGCGGAGGCCAACTTGTCCCAAGTGGCAGGTAGGTGGGCTTGTATGGCTGCAGTGCGGGAGTGGGGGGGGATGTCCCTCTTGCGAGGCCTCATGTGCTGCCTCCATGCAGACCACCTGGACTACATCAAGAAGGTTGCAGGAGCTGGAGCCGTGGGCTTTGGTGGGGACTACGATGGCGTGTCCAGGTAAGGCAAGACACTGCCCATATGTTGTGGGGAGCGGAGGAAGGGAGCTCTGAGGGCACCAGGGCTTGGGGTGGGGCCCCCAGGGTGCAGACTCTGGCTCTCTGCCCACATCTCAGGCTCCCCTCCGGGCTGGAGGATGTGTCCAAGTATCCAGACCTGGTCGCTGAGCTGCTCAGGAGACAGTGGACGGAGGCGGAGGTCAGGGGTGCCCTGGCTGAAAACCTGCTGAGGGTCTTCGAGGCTGTGGAGCAGGTGAGGAGGGACTGCCATGCTCCCGCCGCGCCCCCCGACCTTCTCCTGCCCTCAGACAGGCAGCTGACCCGTGTCTGTCCCCAGGTTAGTGATCACAAGCAGGCTCCTGGAGAGGAGCCCATCCCACTGGGCCAGCTGGAGGCTTCCTGCAGGACCAAGTACGGCTACTCAGCGGCTCCCATCCTCCACCTCCAGCCAGGGGCCCTGCTGGCCTCCCTTGTGACCCTCCTCCTCAGCCTGTATCTTCTCTGACACTCTGGGGGCTGGAATGGCTGTGATTCCCTGCCCAATCCTGGGCGGGCTGCAGGGCTCCTGGGCAGTAGAATAAACAGGCACAGCTGGACCCTCAATAAAGGCACCAAGCCTTCAACTCTCATGTCATCGGCAACCGTAGCCCTGGAGGGGCCTTTGGCTGGACACCTGGACACACGAGTGCCTGAGTCCTGAAGGTCAGGGCCAGCAGGGTCAGGCTCTGAGAAACCCTGTGTGGATATTGCTGGAGGCTCATAAATCCAGGCTTCAGTTGCCACCTCCTCACATGCACTTGTACATAGGCACACACACAAACACACATACATGCATGCTCGTGTGTGCACACCTGCACCCCACACCCTCACATCCTCACTCATGCATGCACATATATACTCCCAATGGACTCACACTTATGTGCCCGCCCCTTGGGCCAGTCTCTCTTGGTATAAAGGTCTGGAGCAGGGAGGCTCCCAGCCCCGCAGGGCCTCCACATATGGTGAACACAGATCCTACAGCGCAGGGCTTCCCACCCGGGCTCAGCACCTCCCCAGCCCGGTCATTTGGTGGATGTGTCTTGAGATTAATAACTTAGTGGCTGACAGACTCCAGACAAGACCCCCAACATGTCCCTGCTTTTCCAGGCCAGAGGCCCCGAGAACACTGCTACCAACCCATGCCTGCCAGCCAGCTGGCACCCTCTCAGGGAGGTCTAGAGTCACAAGCTGGGACACTGTGGGTATTTGCTGACACTTGGGATCAGTTTAATGTTAAAGGAGGAAAAACTCAAGTCGAAGGTTTTTGTCCTGAGTTGGCTAATTATTCCCACCTCCCCCAGCTGCTGCCACTGATTTACCTAGCCTGGCTGGAGGAGGCAGGAGGGGACCTTGGTGGGCTGCAGGTGGGCAGGCCTAAATTTGCTAATGGGGAGGGATTTTCCCATAAGAAATGCTTTAAATCCATCTGAAATCACCTTCATCACACTGGAACCACACCCCGAGGCAATAGATCAAGTGCTGTCCCCAGAATCTGGTTATAGAAATCCCTCTGCTCGCGCCTCATTCACCCTTGGAGTTGCAGGCCCACAGCCTTTCCTGGGGCTCCTGGTAATAGGCTCCATGGAGGCAGGTACCATGACTGAGCCGGCAGCGTGGAGTCCATTCTGGAGCCCCTAGAGGGCTGTCTCCCTGGGCAGAGCCCATATCAGCCATTCTGCAACTAATCTCCAGTGGCCTCAGCCTGAAGAACGGCTTGAAGAGAGGCTTGGGTTCCCAGTCAGAGGTTGGGCTGGGTTGTGGAGATGAGAGCACCAGATTCTAGCTGCTAGACCAGTGGTCAGTGACAGAGGGCCCTGACCCTTCAGCTTCACAGGGAAGAATTTCCACAAAGACAGAAAATAGTGAAACAAGTAAAGTATTTATTAAGAGGAAAAATAGTACAGTTTGTGTGGATAAGCACAAAAGCGGACTCAGGGAGAGGGGGAGTCCCTGAGTTACATCCTCCTGGCAGTTAGATTTACTTTTATGGGGCACTTCTCGGTTTCCTTTGGTCAGTCATTCTGATTTTCCTAGTTCACGGTCCATGTTTGGTATATCTCAGAATCCTCCCATCAGTGCGTGCCTCTCATAGCCAAAATGGATCCTACCGAAAAGGCTTCTGGGTAGACCATCCTTTGACATGACTCCTCTTTGGCTTCTAAGGAGGTTTTTCTGTATATGTGTGGTCTGGGTGGTTTGAGTAGGGCCCAGCCTCTTCCCTTAATTGCCCTGCTATTCTTGTCTTGGAGTTTCCCTCAAGAGAGAATGAATCTCCAATTGTTTTACCCTGCTTGGGGGTGGGGGTGGGGTGTGTGTGTGTGTGTGTGTGTGTGTGTGTGTGTGTGTGTGTGTGCGCGCGCGTGCGCGCGCGCGCCCGTCTGCCTCCTGCTTCACAACCAGTCAACATGGAGTCTCAGGCCAGGTTCAAACCAAGATGTGCTTGGAGCAGGGACAAGGGGTAGCCCAGAGCCACAGGCTGTCACTCTGGCGGGCGGGTGGTTACAAAGGGCAGGGACCTAACTGCGGTTCTGGCTCTAGAACCCTGTTAGGGGTTCACATGCCCAAACCGATCAAGCTCAGACAGACTGTGAAGCACCGCCCCGCCCCGCCCCAGAACCCGAACCATCGAATCTAACAGACTGCCCAGAGGGCTTGACTGAGAGCAGGGCCTTCTGACAATGCACGAGGGGCCCCAACAGAGTCCCTGCACAAACTCTGTCCACTGGTGGGCAAGAGCGTCTCACAGGGGTGCAGCCAGCTGGGCAGACTAGTTTCTGGAGCACACAGGGGCTGCCCAGAGGTAGCTTCGGGGTACACAGGAGGCTGCCCGGATGGGGTTCCAGTGAGTACAGAGGGGCACACGGACAGTATCTGGAGCACACAGCGGCAGGGTGCACCACTCGGGATCTGGGGCACACATGCTGTTGTGCCTCCCGTTTTCAGGGGCACACAAGGCTGTGCATGGAAGTAGCTTCTGGTCCTCACACGGGGGTGCCTGGAGGCAGTTTCTGGAGCACCGAGGGGTTGTTAAAGGAAGGTATTTTTTGATTCGTACAGAGTCATGCCTGGAGGTCATTTCTGGTGTACAAGGGGGTACAGGAGCATAGTATCTAGTTCGCGTCGGGGTGGGGAGGCGAGCGGGGTGGTGCCCGGAAGTCCTCTCCGGTGCACACAGGAACTGCCCTGACGTAGTTTCAGGCACACCTGTTGCTGCCCGCATGTGGTTTCCCTTAGTACAGAAGGGCTCAGGGGTACAGAGTTTCTGGAACTCAGAGGGCGTCTGTACACCAATCTGGTTCTGACGCACACACAGGGGCATACTGTAGTGCTTCATCGTGTCCACTGGAGGGCACACCAACATGCTTTCTGGTACAAACCTGGGGTCCTACAGATGTAGTTCCCACGTGCACAGTGCCGTCCACAGATGTGGTTTCGGGTGTACACAGGAGCTGCCCGGAAGTACTTTCTGATACACATAGGAAGTGCCCGGACACAGTTTCTGGAGCACACAGAAGGATCTGATTCCCGCACAAATATAGTGGAATGTTGTCGTGTTGAACATGTCCACAAGAGGGCGCACCAACATGCTTTCGGTACACACGCGGGTGCCCACAGACATAGGTTGTGCGTCCACCGTGGGGGCGAACGGATGTGGTTTATGGTGCACATAAGGGGTTGCCCAGACGTTTAGATGCACACAGGAAGTGCCCGGAGGTTATTTATCATACACAGGAAGTGATCGGACGTATACCTCAGCATAGCTTGTAGCATGCTGTCGTGCCTAACGTGTCCACAGGAGGGCGCACTGACATGCTTTTGATGGACATATGGGTGCCCAAAGACCGGGTTTCTGTGCCCGCAGTGGGAGCGAACTGATGCGGTTTCTGGTGTACATAAGCGGTGCCGCACGTTGTTTCTGATGCACATAGAGCGATGCAACAGTAGGATTCCAATGCCATGTTGTGCCTAAAATGTCCCCAGGAGGGCGCCCAAGACCTGGTTTCTGAGTGAACACTGGGGGTGAATGGATGGGCTTTCAGGTGCAGATAAAAGGGTGCCGGAAATGATACGCACAGGAAGTACCGAGATTATATGATACACACAGTAAATGCCCGGAGATTATTTACGATGGACACAGGAAGTGACCGGACGTTGTTTTTGGAGCACACAGGAAGTGCCTGGATGTATTTTTGTACATATATAGCGGCACTCTCCAGGGAGGGCAATGGCACCCCACTCCAGTACTCTTGCCTGGAAAAACCAATGGACGGAGGAGTCTGGTAGGCTGCAGTCCATCGGGTCGCTATGAGTTGGACACGACTGAGCGACTTCACTTTAACTTTTCACTTTCCTGCGTTGGAGAAGGAAATGGCAACCCACGCCAGTGTTCTTGCCTGGCTGATCCCAGGGACGGGGGAGCCTGATGGGCTGCCGTCTGTGGGGTCACACAGAGTCGGACAGGACTGAAGCGACTTAGCAGCGGCACTCTGTTGTGCCTAACGTGTACACAGGAGGGCGAAGGAACACGCTTTTGGCACACGCATGGGTCCCCATAGACCTGGTTTCTGTGCCCACAGTGGGGGAGAACGGATGTGGTTTCTGTTCCACATAAGGGAGTGTTCGCACGTTGCTGCTAATGCACAGAGGAAGTGCCCGGTGTTGTTTCTGATGCACCCGAAGTGAGGCAGCAATCTGATTGCCTAGTATATATACAGTGGAATGTTGTCATGCCTAACGTGTTCACAGGAGGGTGCACCAACATAATCTTGGTTCACAAGTGGGTGTCCACATCTGGTTTCTGGGTCCAGAGTATGGTGTCAACGGATGTGGTTTCAGGTGAACATAAGGGGGTGCCGGGACCATTATTTTTGATTCGCACAGGGAGTGCCCGGGCAGTTGTTTCTGATACACACAGGAAGTGCCCTGACTTCCTGCATTCCTGTCTATACATATAATGGCGTGCAGTTGAGCCTAACATGTCCATTGGAGGGCGCGCTAACATGCTGTTGGTGAGCACCTGCGTGCCCACAGACATGCTGTCTGTGCCTACAGTGGAGGCGAACGGATGTTTCTGGTGCACATAAGGACCGGGGCGCCCAGACGTAGAGTCTGAGTCACATAGGAAATGCCCGGATGTAGTTTCTGGAGCACACAGTTCAGTTCAGTCGCTCAGTCGTGTCCAACTCTTCGTGACCCCATGGACTGCAAGACGTCAGGCTTCCCTGTCCATCACCAATTCCTGGAGCCTACTCATATTCATATCCATTGCGTCAGTGATGCCATCCGACCATCTTATCCTGTTGTCCCCTTCTCCTCCCGTCTTCAATCTTTCCCAGCATCAGGGTCTTTTCAAATGAGTCAGTTCTTCGCATCAGGTGGCCATACTATTGGAGTTTCAGCTTCAGCATCAGTCCTTCCAATGATTATTCAGGACCGATTTCCTTTGGGATTAACTGGTTGGATCTCCTTGCAGTCCAAGGGACTCTCAAGAGTTTTCTCCAACGCCACAGTTCAAAAGCATCAATTTTTCGGCGCTCAGCTTTCTTTATACTCCAACTCTCACATCCATACATGACTACTGGAAAAACCATAGCTTTGACTAGATAGACCTTTGTTGGTAAAGTAATGTCTCTGCTTTTTAATATGCTGTCTTGGTTGGTCATAGCTTTTTTCCAAGGAGCAAGCATCTTTTAATTTCATGGGTGCAGTCACCATTTGCAGTGATTTTGGAGCCCCCCGCCCCTCCAAAATAAAGTCTGTCACCGTTTCCATTGTTTCCCCATCTATCTGTCATGAAGTGATGGGACTGGATGCCATGATCTTACTTCTCCGAATGTTGAGTTTTAAGCCATCTTTTGCACGCTCCTCTTTCACTTTCATCAAGAGACTCTTTAGTTCTTCTTTGCTTTCTGCCATAAGGGTGATGTCATCTATATATCTGAGGTTATTGATATTTCTCCTAGCAATCTTGATTCCAGCTTGTGCGTCATCAAGCCCGGCATTTCACTTGATGTATTCTGCATATAAGTTAAATAAGCAGGGTGACAATATACAGCCTTGACGTATTCCTTTCCTGATTTGGAACCAGTCTGTTGTTCCATGTCCTGTTCTAACTGTTGCTTCTTGACCTGCATACAGATTTCTCAGGAGGCAGGTCAGGTGGTCTGGTATTCTCATCTGTTTAAGAATTTCCCACAGTTCGTTGTGATCCACACAAAGGTTTTGGCACACAGAGGTATGCAACAATTTGATTCCTACGCATATACATAGTGTCATGCTGTCGTGCCTAACCTGTCCACAGGGGGCCGCACCAACATGCTTTCAGTGCACATGTGGGTGCCCACAGACCTGGTGTCTGCGCCCACCGTGGCAGCAAACGGATTTGGTTTCAGGTGCACATAAGGGATTCCGAATGTTGTTTCTGATTCACACAGGAAATACCGGGACGTTATTTATGACACACACAGGTAGTGCCCGGACGTTTCTGATGCACACAGGAAGTGCCCGGAAGTAGTTTCTGAAACATACAGAGAGTTGCAACAATCTGATCCGTGCGTGTACAGTGGTATCCTGTTGTCCCTAATGTGTGCACAGGAGGATGCACCAACATGCTTTTGTTGCACAGACAGGTGCCCACATACCTGGTTCCTGCACCCACAATGGGGGCGCAAGGATGCGGTTTCTGGTGCACACAAGGGGGTATCCGGATGTAGTTTCTGTTCACACAGGAACTGCCCGGAAGTAGTTTCTGCAGCTCACAGGTGGCGGCCCGGATGCGGTTTCACTGAGTACAGAGGAGCTGACGGATATAGTTTCTGGAGCATACTGAGGGTGGGGTGCACTATTCTGGTTCTTGGACATACATAGGGGCATACCGCCGTGCCTCACGTGTTCACGGGGTAGGGAGCGGCGCACCAACATGCTTTCTGGTACACACATGGGGGCCCACAGAGGTGGTCCCCACACCCGCTGTGAGGGTGCACAGATATGGCTTCTGGTGCACAGAAGGGGGCACCAGGACACAGTTTATGGAGCACCGAGAGGTTGAGGACCGTGTTTTCTGGTTCCTACAGGGTGGTGCCCAGAGGTAGCTTCTGGTGTACACAGCGGGTATGGGAACATAGTTTCTAGTTTGTACTGTGCGGGGTGCCTGGACATAGTTTCTGTAACACACAGGAAATGCCCTGATGGATGTTTGTGAATACGGAAGGGGTACGAACATTGTTGCTGAAGCACGTGGGGCTGCGGCGGGGTGGACCAATATGCTTCTGGTGCACAGGTAGCGGCATGCTGTGGTGCTTCACGTTGTCCATAAGGTGTACACACGGGGGCCCACAGTGGGGGGTGCACGCAGCAAGTGTCTGGGCGCAGTTTCCAATGCACATAGCACGGTGCCCAGAGGTGATTCCTGTGAGCTCAGGGGTGTAAACACAGTGGCCATCCAGGTCAGAGAAACCAGAGGGCCTGTCTCACACTTGGGGTTGGAGCAGTTTTCTCAGTTGGTTCCTGGGTAATTTAGAGGCCTGAGGTGAGGAAAGCGCGTACATAAAAGTATACCGATGCTGTGCAATAGGTTTGCAATTTTAGTAGCAGTTTAAAGTTATTTCAGAGTAAAATCGTAAAGAAACTGGATCCTATCGAGTCGGACTGAGCAGGGCTTGGGAATCTCACTCCTCACACTACCCATACCGGCCTGCTTCAGGAACGCAATAGCCTGTCCTTGGGGCTGGACCACACGCCAAGCACCCACCCCCATCCTCCTCCCGCTTCCCGCCAGCCACTGAAAGAAAGATGGAAACGGTTTTCAGAAGTCAATCTTTTTTACTCAGAACAGCATTTCAGGAAAAGGCAAGCTTCACCAGCTGCCTTTTGACGAGGAGTAGCCTCTGCCCCCACTGTGTGTCCTGGTGGGGCTCCACACCCCCTGGGGACACACTTTGGACCCTCTTGGGACCCCCAGCACATGGGAACCCCAAGGGATGACGAGAGTGTAAGGCGAGGTGGTCATCACATAAGAAAAACCAGACACTCTTGACTCCCTGTCTCTCTGGTCTCACACCATTATTTTACTGTACAGAACACCTGTGGCCTCCAAGTCCTGGAGGAAGGAAATGCAGTGAGCCTTGGGAAAGCTCTCCCACATTTCTGTCCACAAGAGCCATCGCTGTGAGGACGGTTGGTCCGAGGCCTCTGGTCAGCACCGACCACCAGTGCTCGCCAGCTGACGCTTCCTGTCTACTGTTCCTTCTCTTTTGGCAAAAACAAAAACAAAAAACCCTGGGAGCTTCAGGAAAACGAAGTAAACTTTAGGAACTGAAGAAAACAGAAACGCGCAGCCTGTCTGAAGCTCCTCTCAGACTCCCGCATGTCATCTGAACCAGTGCTGCCGCGGGCCCCACTGTGGCTCTCCTATCTATCACTCCAGCTTCAAAGTCAATGGCGTGGGCCCGCCATGCAGCAAGAGCCAGTCAGGGGAGGCACCCTGTTACTACAATTACGGGAAAAACGTCCCCCCAGGAGGGGGAAGAGCCTGAGCCCATCCAGCAGCAGGACCAGGTTCCAGCTGGAGCAGGGAGCCTGGGGGTCGGGGGAAGCTGGCAACAGGGAGCCGCCCTGACCCCGGCTGGCTGACTGCTCCCCATGAGTCTGCCATCATGGAGTCTGAAGGCCCCCATATCCACATGGAGACCACTGGCCAGTCCCTGTGAATTTCTTAGCAGGTGGTGGATGGAGGGAGCCTTCAGACTGCCCAGCTGGTTGGCCCAGAGTCACAGAAATCACTCACAGAAGTCAGAAGTTTGTGCAAACTCACCCTGCAGGGCACAGACCCACGCCCACACTCAGACAAGAGGAAGAGTCTCAGGGCTGGCAGGTGAGAGGCTGAGAGCAGCAGGGGCCAGTGCTGTCGCAGGCTGTAGGCTTGTTCGACAGAAAGGCCAGACCAGAGGGAGGGGGTGGAGGCGGCCTTCCCAGTCTTCCCCCAGGCCAGGAAGGGGCGCTGGGGCCGGCTCTGCTAATTCCTCAGGGCAGCCAACCTGCAAACAACAACAGGACCCTCTGAAGCCCCGTAACAGCTCCCTCACCTCTTCCAGGCTGTCCTAGTTGCCTTCCTCCTCTCCTATGGTGACTGCCTGACGCCTCCCACCCTCATTGCAGACACAGGGGACCGAGTTTCTGCGCCCCTCCCACCGCCCCACCCACCTCCGGGACAGCTGGTCCTCCTGGCTGCGCACAGAGCTCTCGCCTACAGCAGAGGCACCCTCGGGCAGCTGGCTGAGCTGGTCCAGCACCTCCAGGCCGTTCTCCTCCGCGATCTGCAGGATGAGGCTGTCCACCTGCTCCTGTGGCGTGGTCAGCGTGGTGGCCGAGCTCATGGAGTCTTCCATCACCTGGGGGTGGAGTGCTGGGCAGTCAGGGCGCCCCGGGACTCCCTCTGTCCCTCCAGCCCCTTCTGGCGCTCTCCCCAGCGCACACTCTCCAGAGTGCTGGGCCTGGGGCACAGCTGCCCGCAGGGCACCCACCCCAGCCCCGGGCCCCCTCTCCCCTGCTGGACCTCTGTGGGCTGGTCTGGACTCCACACAAGGAACCAGGCTCCCAGGGGGTGACTGCCTCACTGCCTCAGGTGGAGGGAGGGAGCAGACGCGGCCATCACCGGCACACCTGGGCTTACGTACCGACGTGTGTACATCCAGGTTCTGCACCTGCTGCTCGAACCTGTCCATCACCGCAGAGACCTTCTGCAGGTCCATGGTGCTGAGTGCTCGGTCCAGGGCTTTGGTCACCTGCGCCATGTTCTTGGTCACCTGGCAGAGGCAGGAATGAGGAGGTGGGCAGGGCCCTCAGGCCCCATGGGTCCCTGCATGGCACATCCCCAGACAATGCTGTCAATGGAAGAACGGACAGGAGGAGACGCAGGCCGTGGACACTTAAGAGCCTTCGGGGTGTGTCTGGCACCTGCCTGACTCTAGAGAGGGAATCCCGGGGTGACCCCTGTCCCAGCTGCACCCTCAACTCTGCCAGCACGAGCCAGCCACGGCTGCTGGCCAAATACTCACCCCCTTCATGGTCACGGCTGTCTGCACCTTAGAGGCCACGGCATCCACGCGGGACGCCATGCGGAGCCAGTTCACACCTTCATTCTTTTTGCGGATGGCGTTCTCGGCGTACACACGTGCACACTCTACATTCTTCTGCTGAAGGGCCTGAAATTCAGGAGGGAGAGGCCAGCTGGGGTCCCGTCCTCGGGCTCTGTCTGCTGGTGGGGGGGGTGGCCCCTTCTCAGCCTTTCCCCAGGCGTTCTCCCCAGAAATGTCTTGGAGTGAAGGTGTCTAGGACCAGGGCCCCAACCGGCCCCCAAAGAGGATCAGACAAAAGAAAGCCAAGCCCAAAGACCATGGCCGCCTTTCCAGGTGTCCTCTCCACTGCCATGCCCAGCCCCCTCAGCTCCTCCTGGGTCACACACAGCATCTGTCCACCTGGAAGCAGAGCTGGAAAGGCCAGTGTGGCCAGTGCCGACCCTCTGGGGGACAAGGCTTCAGACCGCATGGTCGGCTGCATTCCTTTTCTTCCCCAGGGCACCAGGTCACTCAGATCGGCCAACAGCCCAGGAGCTATTGCAGCCACTCAACAGCTGTAACCAGTGGCTGCAAGCAAGTCCCCCAAGAGTGGGGGCAACCCCAGAAGCCTCCAGCCTCGCCCCACCCCACGGAGGGTCAGAGCACAGGACCAACAGGACGGCCCGGCCGCATCAGGGCCCACACTCACCTTCTTCACCTTGGCCTGCTCTGACTTGGAGTCCTTCTCCGCCTTCTTGGCCAGCTTCTCCAGCTGCTTCGCCGTGAACTGAGGTAAGGAGGCCGGGTCACCGCAGCAGCCTGCACGGCCCACTCCCCGCCCTCCTGGGCCTCAAGTCCACCTGAGGGACTGCTGCCTCTGCTGGACAACCCGCTCCCCTCCCATCATCCTGTCCATGAGCTGTGCCTGCAACTGCCTTCCCTCCACACACAGGCTGGCTGCTGGGGCCTGGGCCCCACCTTTCAGCCTGTTTCATAGAACAGCAGCTGGGGGCCTGCTGAGAAACTGCCCACAGGTCTCACCAGCGTAAATCCCTCCCTCTCTGACCTCCTCCTGCCGTCTGGCTGTGAAGCGAACAGGTGAATGCCTTGGTGTCCAGGCCTCAGGCCGACATATGCCCTGCTCCTGTGGTCTGGCCTATATAGGTCCCCAGCTCCCTAACTGCAGGCTCATGGCCACAGGGCGCTCTCTCCAAAATCAACCCCCTTCCTGGTCATCAAACTCAATCCTGAGAGGCCTTCAAATCAACATCTGCATTGCCTGACCCTTGGACCATTCTCTCTTCCTACACTGTCCAGTCCAGTAGGCACTAGATCCATGTGGCTGTTTAAGTTTAAATTACTTAAAATTATGTACAAGTAAAAAATCAGTTCCTCAGTCCTGGGAGCCCCACTCCAGGTGCCCAGCAGGGTTGGCGTCAGGTGTCGCTGTGCACAGCTAGGCGGGCCGGCACCGCCCTTCTCCCGTCCCACCCACCAGGGCCCCTCACGTCAGCGGCTCCAGGGCCTCCAGTCCTCTGCCTGCCGAATCCAGCCTTACCCGGCCCTGACCCACCCCGATGTACACACCAGGCCACCATCTACTGCTGCTAAACAAGGTCCATTCCTCTGGCCAGGTGCCCTGGGACCCACCAGTCAGCTCCAACACGGAGCCCCTGGCGTGGCCCCGCACACCTCAGCCATGGTCAGAGCGGCCCCCAGGCCTCTGCTGACTAGAAGCTGGCAGGGAGAAGGCCCAGATGAGCCAGGGGAACAAGTGGCCTCCCAGAGGCCAGCAGTGTTCTCTCAGCCAGAGTCACTCGGGATGTCCTGTTGTAGAGAAAAGGTTTCTTGTGTGTCTACCTCCTGCCCTCCGTTCCTCGGGGAAAAGTCCAGGTTGTCCTGAAACTGGGAATCTGGTCTGGAGGCCCCAGGGCTGAGCCAGTGCAGCTGCTACAGTCGGGATCGGACAACCTCACTCCCTTGTCCTTCAGAGCCCGCGTGGGTGTTCCCTCTGAGGGACTAAGGAACTCGGACAGAGCCTGCCAACATCGCAGGCAGGAAGGATGCTAGCCGCCAGAAAGAATGCTGTCCCATGTGTGACTCTGAGGGACGTGAGGCCACCATTTTAAACACTACATGGAACGTTTACGGGATGTACACACAGCCACCCTCACAGACGAGTCCAAGTGACCCGCTTCCGCTCAGCCCAAGAAAAGCCAGCAAGGCGTGTCCCTGACCCCTCGGTCATCAGTCTGGCTGAGCACTGTCCCAAGTGTGACTCGCACCATCTGTCCCCACTGACAACCACCAGGATAGGGTCAGGGTGAAAGGCTGATCAGCACATACCTTCAGCTGGAACAGGGTGTCTGCAAAGAGATGATTAAAAGACGGTGAGGAATGTGACAAGCAGCACTCCTAGTCAGCTGATGGGGTCACTACCTCCCCTAAATGTGAAGAGCTGGCATAGAACTGGGGCCTGCAGGGAGGCCCACTTACACCAGCTTGGCACCTTGTTAGCCACAAAGCTCGGGCAATGAGAGTTACCCTGACCCCCTGACACCTCTAGGAAACACCTGGACAGCACCAGCTGACCTTAAGAGTATGAGCACAGCCCACAGTGAAAACTCAGTATGGTCTGTAATCAGTGCAGCTTTACAAAGGACCCTTGGGAGTTCTCCCCAATCTAGTAAGGTTTACTATTTGTTGTTCAGTTGCTAAGTCTTGTCTGACTCTTTGCAACTCCATGGACTGCAGCACGCCAGGCTTCCCTGTCTTTCACTATCTCCTGGAGTTTGCTCAACCTCATGACCATTGAGTTGGCAGTGCTATTTAACCATCTCATCCTCTGCCACCCTTTCTCCTTTTGCCCTCGATCTTTCCCAGCCTCAGGATCTTTTCCAGTGAGTTAGCTCTTCACATCAGGTTACCAGAGTATTGGACCGTCAGCTTTAGCATCAGTCCTTCCAATGAATATTCAGGGTTGATTTCCTTTAGGATTGACTGGTTTGATCTTGCAGTCCAAGGGATCCTCAAGAGTTCTCCAGCACCACAGTTCAAAAGCATCTTCAGTGCTCAGACTTCTTTATGGACCAACTCTCACATCTGTACATAACTACTAGAAAAACCATAGCTTTGACTAGAAGGACCTTTGTTGGCAAAGTGATGTCTCTACTTCTAAATATGCTGTCTAGGTTTGTCATAGCTTTTCTTCCAAGGAGCAAGTGTCTTTTAATCCCGTGGCTGCAGTCACCATCTGCAGTGACTTTTGGAGCCCAAGAAAATAGTACTTGACAGTCTGTTTTTCATGGATAAAAACAGTGATGAAAAAAAACAACAACAAAGGGTGATGATTCTTAAGTTGTAAAAGAGCTGGCCCACAGAGACCACTCTCCATGGGAGTTGCCATTTCTGAGCCATCAAATCTGCAATGGCCAACTGGAGACGTGCATGTGCACATGTGTTACTGGCAAAGTCCCTTGGTATCTGAATTTGCCACTCACCCAAACTCAAGAGCTAGGTAGTTTGGGGTTCATCTTAAAACTATCTCAGTGTATCTCATTCCTAAATTTGGGAAATGATTTTTGAAACTGCTTACCACACTAGCCCAGAATGAAGAAACAAAACCCTGGAACCAGAATCCAGACCCATAAGGGCAGGTGAAGGCTCCCAGCCAAGAGCTCCCCTGGGCCCTGTACACCTGCCACCCACAAGCGCAGGCCCTGGGCAAGGCCAGGTTGTCTTGTGCATCTAGAGCAGGTGGGAGGCAGTGTGCTTACTTCGGGGGACAGCAAGGATGTGTTGGGTGTGGCCCAGACTCCGGTGGGAGGGACAGACTCCACAGGGCAAAACCTGGCCCTGGAGGAAAAGGATATGGGAAAACAGAATTCCCTGGGGAGCTTAAGCTGAGTATGAGGGGCAAAACCCAATTGTGTGTGTGCTGGGCGTTGGGTGCCTTCATCTTCTCTCTGAGGCAATTTGTATAGAATTTCCTTCTCCACAATGACATTCCATCTCTCTGTCACACCAGCACTGAAACATTCTAGCAAATGTACCTATCTTCATTTTATCACGGATGCTTCCTGATCCTAGGCAGAGCAGGGCAGAGAGCCCTGAGGTGGTACTGCTGGCTGTGGAGGACCAGATGAACGGCCAAGCCACCTGGGGCCTGCGCCTGCACGGACTCCCTTCCAGCCTCTGTTTTCCCATCTGCGGAATGGGATCATACGGTTCCTACCTCAAGAACTTCTGTGCCTGTACCTAATGAGGATTTTTTGCCTTAGCTCTTATTTCTCTTGGTAGTGTTCTGGGGGCACTGGTACAACTGCCTCTTTTTCGGGTGCCCTCTGACCCGGAATCCCAGGGCCCAAATCCCTGATGTCCCTCAACACTACCGCAGCTTAGCAAGCGGGGGTCGGGGGCGGTGGCAGGAGCAGCCGGTCGCTGGGGAGAGCCGGGGAAGTGGGCGGGGATCAGAGAAGGGGCTCTGGTATCGAAGTTCTGGGTCGAGGTCCCGGGTTATGGGGTCGGGGACTGGGGTCCAGGGTTATGCGGTCGGGGACTAGGGTCCCAGGTTCAGGCCCCGGAGTCCGGGATCGGGTTTCAGGGTCTGGAATCGAGGCCAGGGGCGCCCGCCTAAGCCCCGCCCGCGGGAAAGGCGACCCCGCCCCGTGCAGCCCCGGAGGGCGGCGGCCTCTCACCGTCCATGGCTGGTCCGGCAGCGGCAGGCCTGGGAAAGGCAGACCCACAGGATCTTCCAGCGGCGTCAACAGAACCGACCGGGACTGGCGAGAGCACCGGAGGGCGGGAGGGCACTTCCGGGTCTCACCTATTTCCGGCGGCGGGGCGCTCTCGCGAGAGGACTGGCTGGTCCCGCGGGCGGTGGTGTTGCCGTGGTGACCGCGCGGGCTTGGTTGGCGGCTGTCGGGCGTCTGTGAGTCAGTGAGCAGGGCGCCCACTGTGGTGCAGGGGCTGGGGCTGACGCTGTTGCGGGCCTGGGGCGGTGGGCTCACCTATGGGCCTTTCCAAAAGCAAACGCAAACTGGCGAAAGGTAAAGGGCCGGTGGCCCGCAGTCTTCCCGGCGCGGCCCCGCCCCCGTAAATCTTCCGGCGCCGAGTCCTCTCTGAGGACGGTGCCTCAGGGACCTTTTCATCCGGGGAAGTATCCACATGTAGGGAAATGGAGTGCCCCAAGTCTTTCAAGCTATTTTGTTTCATTCTGACCAGAGCAGGCCACTGAAGGATGGGGTCCATTGCGCAGACTCAGTAAAATATGTCCAGTTAATTGCACATGTATTTTCAGATGAGGAGTCGAAGACCCGGCGCAGTTACATAGTCCCAAAGGCTGAGGAAAGGCGGGTGGACAGACCTTCACAAGAGTCCAAGAAGCCTCCAGACACCAAGCTTGCGGAGAGCTTCCGTGAGGAGAAAGGGGCGGCTAAGCGGCAGTGGCCCTCATCTCAATGGGGAGGTAGGACACTCCGGAACCAGACGTGTATTTGAGGATGGGGCACACAGGAGCCTGCGGTGGGGTGCTAGTAGCAGGGGGCGTGCCCTGATGATGGAGGAGGTTTGGGGACCTTTAGGAGGTAAATATGAGAGTTCTCGGTGAAAAATGTAATAAGTTTACATTTAAGTTAAAGGTAATTGGTTTTAAGTCCCCAAGTGGTAGCTGCATAACACACATCAAGGACGGCCAAGCCATGTGCAGACCCAAAGCAGCCTGCACCCCTCCCGAGGGCACACCTTTGGCCCCACTGCCATTCCCTCCTCATTCCACAGACTGGAGCCTGAGCAGCTACTGTGGCGCGGGGTTGGGGGGGAGGTGTGGGCCCGCGGCAGAGTAGGAAGTAGTGGGGCTGTGGCAGGGGGAATTGCTGTCTGACAGGATGTGGGTGCAAAGAGAGGAGCCAGGGTGGTGGGCTTTGGTGACCATGAGAATAGACGGCCGGTGCATCAGACAAGGACAGGAGGAGAGAGAAGCTGGGCATGGAGCTTCACACTGAGGTCCCTTTGGGGTCATCAAAGGCAGGAAACTGTTTGAGAGGAGCATGCTGGCCATGGGAGCGAGGCCTGGACTTCAAGTTCCAATTCATAAGCTCTAATTTAAGGCAGGAAGGGCCAGAGTCCTAGGGGAGGTTTGGAAAATTGCTGCCAGTCTGTCAGGAAGCTTTTGGCCGCCAGTCACAGAAGAGCTTTACTCCTGAGGGTCTCAGTGTCTTCCAAGTAAGGGAGAGGTCAGAGGCCGGGCCCTGGGCGTGGCAGCATCCAGGATTGTGTCTTCACATTTGGCCACCCTCAGTGTCCATGGTCCGCAGAGGGCTGGACACGTTTCAGTGGCATGCACACAGACTATGTTTGTGAGAGGTGTTACCTTGCTTCGTATTAGCAGGGGAACTGTCCCTCAGAGGCCTGAGTGCCCAGCTCTCCAGGGCGGGCTGGACCTGTGCCTGCAAGCAAAGGTGTGGCCATGTGTGTCACACCCTCACTTCGGGGGCAGAATGAGGATGGACTTCTCAGAAAGCAGGTGAAGAGTGCTGTCACATGGAACATGCCCCTGGCACACGCTGTCCTGGGAAGCGCGCCCCAGAGCAGATATGAATGAAAGAAGCCAGGCACAGGTCCTGCTCTGCTTACAAGAAAAGTCCCGGAAAGCCAACTCCATATGGCTGGAGCCTGGGCCAAGGGTGGGGACAAGGGCTCTTCGGAGAATGATGGAAATAGACTTAAAAACTCAGTCAATGGGTGCCCAACTTTGAAAGTTTACTAAATTCTGTTGAATTGTATGCTTTACACAGGTAAGTTTCATGGTTTTTAAATTATACTGAATCAAGTTGTTAGGAAAGGAGAACTTGTTGGCAGTGTTGAATGCTGCGGAGAGGTGGAGTAAACCCAGGGAACACTAGTGAATGAGACCAATTGCTGGACTTGGTGGCCTTAGTGGGAACCAGGAGTGAGGACAGATACCTGGTTTGCCAGGAGGACCACCTCGAGAAGGGCAGGGGCACCTTCTCATTTACATTCTTTTTTTTTTAAATAACAGTTTTTATTTATTCATTCATTTGACTGCTCTGGGTCTTAGTTGTGGCATGTGAGATTTTTAGTTGTAGCATATGGGATCTAGTTCCCTGACCAGGGATGGAACCTGGGCCTCTGCATTGGGAGCGCAGAGTCTTAGCCACTGGACCACTAGTGAAGTCCCAACATTCGAGTTTTAAAGCTGAGGAATTTCCCTATTATATTTGAAAAAAATGAAAGTTAACCTAATACCATAAAACCTTTAGAGAAATGAGTTCAACAAATAAAAAATTCTGTGTATTATACAATTAATAAAAGTGGGCTTTACTACTGTTGAATGATTGTTGGGCTAGGGTCAGGGGAGGTGTGCTGACTGGAACAAGGCCCGTGGGAGCTCTGTGGGATGCTGGAAAGTTCTGCATCTTGTTTGGATGTGGGAAACTGCAGCTGATCACTTAAGAACTATACATTGTGTCTGGTGTAAAGTATGCCGCAGAAAACATGGAATGGAATACACATGAGTCCTTGTCTCTTGGAGCTGCACCCCCAATATTCTGAGTGTAAATGGATGTGCTGAATTGCCAGGAGTGCATGTGTTTTCACAGGTGCTGCTTCCCTCCCTCCCCGAAGGTTCTGTGATGTGATCTCAACGCTTCTCCCACCTGGGGGTCTCCATCCCCTCTCTAAACCTCTGCGGGTCTGACATTTTCTTGTAACCAGTAGAGCTGCTGAAGTGACTTCCAGGCGGTGGGTAGTGAAGGGTGGCAGGGTCTGGCAGGCTCACCTGGGTGCTGACTGTGCTGCGCCGGCCACTGGGGAGGCCATGGGGAAGCAGCAGTCGCATAGCCCGTCCCACCTGGGTGCTGGACATGTAAGTGACAAGCCTACAGCGACTGCAGCTGAGCTGCCGCATAGCACCTAACAGCCTGGTGAGTGGGTGTCTGCCGTGGTCAGCCCAGTCGAGCCTTCAGATGGCATTTGACTGTAGCCCCTCAGAAACCACAGTGATAACTGTCCAGCTGAGCTTTTGCTGAATTCCTGACCCATAAAATGGTGAGAAAGTGGTTATTTCCAGCTGCTGAGGTCAAGCTGAATTGCTACCCAGCAGTGTAGTAAGCAGAACACAGGTAAGTAAGTGCTGCGGTGGAGACCAAGTGTGACCGGGGTCTGCAGTTGTGGCAGCTGGTGATGCAGATGTATTGTACTGCGCTTGCTTCTTGCTGCTTCTGTCCATACTTCAGATTTTGCATTAAAAACCCCACAAACATACATTATAGAGACTAAGGCACCACAAGTTGGCAGTCAGCCAGTTCCAAAATGCTGCAAAATCTTCTGGGGGAAAAGAAACAACAACAACTTTTCTACAAATAAATGACTTGAAGAAAAGGAGTTGTCTATAGGTCTGATCAGCTGGCCATCACAAACACCATGGGGTGGGGACTTGCTTGGCGATCCAGTGGTTTAAGAGTCCACACTTCACTGCACACGGAGTGGGTTTGATCCCTTCTCAGGGAACTGAGATGCCACATACCCAGGGGAAAAAAGCAAATCCTATGGGCTTGGTTTAAACCACAGACCTCATTTCTCATCATACTGGAGTCTGGGGAGACCCCCTATCTGGCTGTGTTTCTATGAGGATCCCAGACAGCTGTCTGATGGCTGTGTCCTCACTCGGCTAGAGGAAGAAGGTTGTGGTCCCCTCTTCCTCCTAATTCCTTCCTGAGGGCTCCACCTTCATGACCTCATCTAACCCTAATTCCCAAAGGCCCCACTTCCAAATACCATCACATCAAGAATCAGGCCTTCAACATATCATTTGGGGGGAGGGGGACACCGACTTTCAGTCCACAGCAGTTACTAGGAGAGTTGAGAGACCTATGAACAAAAAGTAGTGTTTGGATCTGGGCTAAGTTATTCTTGAGATAATCATACTGGGTATTAGATGATAATAAAAAGTCAATAATATCCTTAGATGTGACAGTGCCATTGTGGTTATGCTAAAAAAAAAAAATCCCCATCTGATAGAAATGCTGTATTATCAACTATTTTAAAAATGTGAAAAACCAGTTTCCAAAGATTTACATGCTGCATGATTTTATTTATGTAACATTCTCCAATGATAAAATGATAGTGATGGGGACAGTCTAGGGACTGCCAGGGGTTGGGGTTGGGGGCGGTGGGGCATGACTGAGGTGTGGCAGGAAGACAGGCCTTGTCTGTGTCTGGATCTGGTAGCAGTTACTGGTGAGCACATGGCTCGGAACACTCACTGCCCTGCAGTCGGCCCTGTTCTACTGTCGTCACCTGAGGTGAGTATATGTTCTGCTGCCTGAGGTGAGTCACCTGAGGTGCTGCCACTGAGGGCAGTTGATAAGGGTGCAGGGAGCTCTCTGGGCTACTCTTGCAGCTTTCTGTAAATTGATAATGTCAAAGTAAAACATTTTAAAAGACATCAAAAGTTACAATAATTAAAATAACATGGCTCTCATATAAGAAGAGCAGGTCAGTGAAGTGGGAAACACGGACAAGAGTGACTGTGTACATTTTATCGATGCCACTATGTCTATATATAATCAGTATGATAAAGCTGGTACCAAAATCAGGTGGGAAAAGGAAGGCTTGTATGATAAACTGTGCTAGGAAGATTTCCTTAACATTTTAAGAGAAAATGTAAGGTGGACTGTAACCTCCTGCTGTCTGCTCTGATAAATTCCAGATGGGTTGAGTGAACATAAAAAGTGATTACCTGTACATCAACTCTACTTAAAATTTTTAAAAAGGTAGATTTTAAAATTTTAAAAAAGGTAAACTGATATAGGCAACTCAAAGGGGAAAGGAGAAGAACAACTAGTACCATCTTCCAGATGACAGTGTGCAGTCATCTAAAAAAAAAAAATTTCCTTGCTGGAAAAAAAAATAAGGTGACTAAAAAAAACAAGATGTACATTTTATTCTGATTCCTCAATTGGGAACATCTTTCTAAACCTCAGAGCAAAGACATTACAGACAATATTGAAGGATTTGACTACATTAAAAAGTAAAACCTCTCCCCAGCCCTTTATAAACAAATGTAGAACAAATAATGGTAAGCTCAAAAAATATTTACAACAGAAACAAGAGGTCAAAGAATAACACATGATAGGTCCAGAGCCCAGACGTGTTGTGAGTGGAAATCAGACTGAAGGCATCTGGTGACGTGGGAGGTGGGGTTCAGAGGCCCCCAGATCACAGTTCCGTGAACAAGGCTGTAGGAGCCTTTGCCCTTATGTGTGGTCATCCCTGTGACCATGGGGGATGGGGGAGGCTTCCGGGATCGGGTTAATAACCTCTGGTATTGACTTAACCCAAATGGAGCTCTTCTGGAGCATGCCTGAGCTCATCAGAGAAGCCTTTGAAAAAGGTGAAAGCATTAGAGAGGTGGCTGTGAGGCAGGCAGCTCCCGTGGTTTGAGAGTCGCCAGCCAGCAGGGAGATAGTGCTTTGTGCTTGGCCCACAAACAAATGAATTCTGCCTACAACCTGAGTGGCTGTGGAAGGTCTCCAGGTTCAGATCAGGACACGACTAGGCTGACAGCTGAACCACAGGCTGGACTCCTGACCCAGTGGAGCCTGTGGTGATGTGTGTGCTATTCTATGTTGGCCACTAAAATGTAACTTGCAGGGTAACTGAATAATAGTCAGGTTGTGTGCATTAAGAACTGAAAAAGATTCGTGTTTCTAAATGAAGAAGCTTTAAAACTCTGAGGAAGATGCAAGGAGTCTTGTTTTGGGTTAGAAACCTCAGCAGCGTAATGGTGTTAATTCTCTCTTATTCTAGCAAGTCATTGTGACATAAGCAAAAGAGCACAGAACCAAATGACTCCAAAGTTCATGAGAAAGAGTAACAATGTAGGGGTGGCAGGGGGCATCTGGAAAAGTGGATAGAACAGATAGAACCCTCTGAGGTGTGAACGTGTCCCACAGTGATGAACTCAACAGTGATGAACTCACAGTGATGAACACAGTGTCCATTGTGCTCCAGTGGGGCCCCAAGAGGTGCTGTGGTAAAGATGGTGGTGGTGGGGGAGATAGGTAATCTCACTAGACAACTGAGAAAATAAGTATAAAATAAGTATGAAGAAGAAACGAGTTAATGTCTTTACAAGTTTGGAGCCAGGGGGTGCCTCTCCCAGTCTGACAAACTCTACAAGCCAGTAAGGAACAGATGGATGAATCTGTTGCAGAAGGAAGCTATAATAAACAGCCAGGAGCTATCTGTAACATATTTAATAAATCACTAACGGCGAGTTTCCCAAATATAAAAAAAGCTCACACACCAAAAAAAGGTAAAAGTAGAAAATGCAGAATGACATTCATTCACAGGAAGATAGAGGGGAGGCCCATGATCAAGTGAAGAGATGCCCAGCCTCCCTGCGTGGGCTGGAGGGGAAGCTCAGGGCAGCTGGCTGGTGACCAGTGGGGGCGGAGTCAGCACTTCCACTGTCACTGTAGCCTTGGAAAAGGTTTAGAAAAACGAAAGAAGCAGGAGCATGTGGAGAAATGTCCCTGGTGATAATCTCTTAGTGAAAATACAAATTAATATAACCTTTACAGAAAGCAATTTGACAATATTTGCCAACCTTTTCCTAGTAACTTACCTGACAGCTAAACCTCCAAAAGTTTGTAAGTACATAAATGCAAGAATGTTCATTGCAGCATAGTTTAAACAGGGAAACTGGAACTAAGCTAAGTTATATTCATCAAAGGGAGCTGTTATAGCATGATGGTCCTCACAGTGAACTCCAGGCTTGCCTGTGCTCAGCCAGGGAGGGTGTGGTCACTGCAAGACTCAGTGTGTGGTTCCAGCAGCAAGTGTGTGTGAAGTGTCTGCAAGAAGCAGCATTTCATATGTAGCTTTTAACCAGCGTGGATTATTTTTAAGTGAAATGTTTTTTAAGTAAATATTTTAAGTAGTCTTAATATACAACATAGCTCAGTTGGTAAAGAATCTGCCTGCAGTGCAAGGCAAATTCAATTCCTGGGTTGGGAAGATACCCTGGAAAAGGAAATGGCAACCCGCTCTAGTATTCTTGCCTGGAGAATCTCATGGACAGAGGAGCCTGGCGGGCTACAGTCCATGGCATTGCAAGAGTTGGACACGACTTAGCAACTAAACCACAATATGTAAAAAAGCTTGTGTAAATCGATATGAAGAAATGAACTTAATTTTAATTCAAAATACGATGAAATGCACATTGACTTGTGATAAAAAGAAGAAAGGATACTCTTGAGCTGAGTGCAGGCATGGGCCCCTAGGCTGTGGTTAGAACCATGGAAGCCGTGCGTGTGGCACTGGATGTCAGGGCGGTAGCATCTTCCTTGGCTGCCAGCCCTGGGCAGGTGACAGCGCTGCTCTGTGCCTCAGTTCCTTTTGTAAAACATAGGTGTTGAAACGACCCACCTGGGTCGCTACTCCAGGGCTCAGAGCAATGTCTGGCACAGAATGGACTGCTGCTGCTCCTCTGGGTGGCTGAGTTCCTGAGGTGTTAAGTGAGGAACAAGCAGGTGACGATGTCTTCTAATTCTGTTCAGGACACATGTGCACATGGGACACAAAGACCTCTTTGTAGGGCTGAACAGAGGCCCAAGTGGAGGAGCCCCAAACTGGTGACCTCCAGGAAGAAGCCAGGAGGTGAACGGTGGAAGCAGTGAGGAGCTTCTGCATTTAAGCTTGTAGCATTTGGTAGTGGTTCACATGTCCTGTGCATTCCTGGAGATTGTAAGGAGCTTGAGGAAACGCTGTGGTCCCCAGCTCTATAGCACCCCTACTGATGTTGTTCTGTATGGAGAGCTTCCACTCCGTTTAGAATCCTGTGGGAACTGTGTCTGAACTCACTCACCGGTGGGGCAGACCCTGCCTCTTCCAGGTATCTCTCCCGCATCCGTCTCTGGGCTGCCCCATAGCTCAGGCTCTCCACAGGATGGTGGGGGTGCCTCTCCTGTTCTCCTCATGGAGGGGGCGCCTCCAGGATTCACCACCTGCGTGTCTGAGTTGTTGCTTGGTTTAAACTTTGGAATGTTCACCTAGGGTTCTGACTGCTTTCAACCTTGCTCATTTCTTTTCCTGAACCACAAACCTAATTGTTTTGCTCTGGCCCTAACACAGATGTCGTCTGTTTTAGTTTTTTTTTCCCCCACAGACTTATGAAATGCTTGGATGTTTTCTTCCTTCTAGAGAAACCTGATGTAAATCCAGAAAAGAAGAAGTTTGCCCTCCCACAGATCATCATCACCACACCCTCAAAAGAGACTGTGATCAGCTATGGCTCCACGGGCATGCAGGAGCAGAGAACCATTCGGGAACGGGCTGAGCAGGGCCCCTACTCCCGACACAGAAACCCCAGCACAGTAGACGCCTATAGCATACAGACCACAGAATAAACAGGCACCCCAGCAGCCGTGGTCTCTCCCTGTGCAGTGTCTCGGTGGTGATGGCAGAAGGGCCATCCCATCCTGTGGAGACCTGCGGGTGCCCCTTCAATCAGCAAGGTTCCCCCAACTCTTTAAGACTGGCAGGCGGCTTGGCAGAGGGCAAGAGCGACTCTGGCTCCGAGAGTGAATGTGGGGTGATCATGAGATTAGCCCTGCTGGAACTGGCTGTCTGAACATCTCGATGGAGAGGTAGCAGGCAGCATCTCTTACAGTTCTGAATTGCACGCATCCTGTTCAGGACCAAAGGGGCATGGCACAAGCACCCAGCAGTGGGAGTAAAGGAGGTGTACCCACCCCTGAACCAAAGGTGGGACTCTGAGGTGTCAGGACCCAGAACAGAGAAGGGCTCTTAGATTGAGTACCACGTGATGTGGAGAATGTGGACGCAGCCCCAGCACTTGGAACGCTGGCTCTGTCAGAGCCACCCTGGGGTGAAGGTGAGTTGAGCTGACAACTTCCCCTCTTTCTGGCTGTGTTTGAGGGCTTTCGGTGGGGAGGGGCCATCTGGGGACTCACAGCCTCAGATGTCCCATCCTCATCAGCAGCCCTCAGGTCAGATCTCACTCTTCTCCGGGTTGGCTGGAGAGTGTCCTGCCCTGTCTGAGCTCACATGTTTAGTCTGGCGACAATGTGTGTCAGCTTTCTTCATTCCTGGAATGATCAGCAGGCTGCATACAGGGGGTCTCTGTCTTTGTTGAGGAGGATCATATCTTTTTAGTAGTAAATAGTACAAGTGACTTCCAGTCAATGAGTTTTGATATAACCAGTAAAACAGACATCTCATATTGACATTGTTTACTAACACATTGTCAATATACTCGTTTGTATTTATTTACGTTTATTTGTGCAGTCTGACTGCCACAACTAAATATTTATACAGAAAGGTCAAGCCCATACGAAGGTGAATTGGATCACAGAGGGTCAGCATATTTCTCCATAAAATTTCTAGTAGCTGTTGCATTTCTATCATTTGACCTAGAAATTGCCCTCCTACCCCTGCCCTAAGCATCTCAAGCAAATAATCCAAAAACTTGTTTAGTTGTGTCCAACTCTTTTGTGACCCCAAGAACTGTAGCCCATCAAGTTCTTCTGTGCATTGGATTTCCCAGGCAAGAATACTGGGGCGGGTTGCCATCTCCTTCTCCAGGGATCTTCCCAACCCAGGAATCGAACCTGCATCCCTGCATTGGCACATCCACTGAGCCACCTGGGAAGTCTCTAAAGCTATGTTTACTCTGGCATTAATTCTAATCTCATTATTAGCTATAAATTTAGCTTATTAGAATTCAAAAACAACCAGAACGAAGTGAATGTGGTAACTAGTTTAAATCATTTTGACTCATTATTTCCTTTGATAATTATCAAATGTCCTTCACTTACATTAGTAGTATTTTAGCATTTACAGTGTAGTTCCTCCTGAGCATACCGTGTACATGACTTACCTGTTTACTGCTTCCAGTGAGAATGTAAGGTGCCCTAGGGCAGACTTGGACATGGGCAAGCACGTAGTGGGTGCTCAACAAGGCTGTGTTAGGGGACCCATTGGTCCCCAAGCCCGTCCGTCGCCGCGTCCTGTTAGTTCTTTCCACATCTCTCAGACGTTCCCTCTACTCAATCCCCCTGGCTCTGCCCAGCCTCTCCCTTCGTGGCTCCGGGTTGGTACTCTAGTGCTCCAAGGGAGAGCTCTAAAGCACAGCTCCCACTGCCGGAGGACACCACAGATTCCCGCCCCCTCCAGCCCCCTCCCCCCCGCACCCCCGGGACCCATTGCAACCCCCTAGACCTCCTCCTCCTCCGGTGGCCATTACCCAGCGCGCCGGCGCAGTCACGTGCCTCTGTGTGTGTGCGTGCGTGTGTGTGTGTGTGTGTGTGTGTGTGTCTGTCGCTCAGTCGTGTCCGACTCTTTGCGACCCCATGGACTGCATAGATTGTAGCCTGTCAAGCTCCTCTGTCCATAGAATTCTCCAGGCAAGAATACTGGAGCGGGTTGCCATATCCTTCTCCAGGGGATCTTCCCAACCCAGGGACCAAACCAGGGTCTCCTGCATGGCAGGCAGATTCTTTACGGTCTGAGCCACCGTACTTGAAACTAAAATAAAGCTAGAATCTTGGTAGTTTGAGCGCTTCGTAGAAACTGAGGTTCTCTGGGATCTAGGGAGATTTCCTTGGTAACTGTTGCTAAGGAGGGGACGCCCGGAAGTAGGCAGTGCGCCTGCGCCCAGGAACCCTAGTCTGCGCCTGCGCAGATGGGAAGCTCGAGGGGCTGCTTTCGGCATGGGGGAACCAGAGCCGGAGCAAATCCGTCTGAAGTGTGTCCGTAAGGAAGGCTTCTTCACGGTGCCTCCGGAGCACAGGGTACGAAGAGGGCCTGCTTTGGTAGCTCTGTCTTCGCTAGCGGCAGGGCGGGGCTGAAACGTACTAGGGCCCTCAGCGTCGCGCTAAAGCGCCAGGTTTCCGGCAGCAGCGGGAACGGCAACCCCAGCGGTCCTCGGGGGTCGCGTCCGCGCCAGGGACTGGCCGGCTCTCAGGTCGCTGGCCTCCTCGTCAAGGCGCGCTGCAGAGCGGGCGTTTCTTAGTTTTGCGTCCGGGACGGGCGCCTCGTGTCAGGGGAGAATAGTCGTGGGAAGTGTTTGAGGCGTGTCTCCTACCAGCCTGTAGGTGCACTGGGCGGGGCCCCGTCTGTGACCCGGCAGCTCCGCCTGTGCCTTGCTCCACGCGGGGCCTCTCCGTGTCTCACTGTCACGTAGTCCTTTCGAGGACCCTTCGTAGAGGTGAGAAGGGTGAAGCTTCGAGTGGTTTTACTAAGGTAGACGCCTCGTGCAGGGGCAGGTGTGATCTCTGGTGGCGGGTTGTTTTGACTACTTGCTGGTGCTGTGCGAGGCCGCGTCAGTGTCCAGTAAGAATGGTAACAGACTGAGTGGGCGCAGGAGCCAGCCTTGAGCCGTCCCCCGGGCGTTGTTCACTGAAACGCAGCAACTGCTCTCAGTTAAGGCATACCCAGAGGAGGACAGTGCAAAGTGCGCTATAGGAAGTGCCGCAAGAGCCAAGTGTCAGGGGATCTTGCAGAGAAAGAAATGTTTTCGGCTGGGGCTCAGGAAGCAGTTTTGAGAAGGGGCAGCATTTCTGCTGGGCGGGTATGTGTGACTGGGTTTGGATGCAGAGATGAGGAGGCAGGTGGGGCTTGCTAGACCTAGGGAGCAGCAGGAGCAAAATCCCGCGAAACGCAGTGTGTACGGGAAGCACCAGGGGTTCCGCAGAGAGAGAGAGGGAAAGAGGGAAGCAATTAGGTTGGGATGGGATGAGGGAAGGGGTTCATTTGGGGCCAGGTGACCCTGACTTGGTTTCCCAAGATGGAGGGCAAGGTAAATAGAGGCAGAGAGAGAGTCCAGAGAGGGGCAGTTTAGAGCCTGAAACTTGACACATGTGCGACCCACAGGGAAGTGCTACAGATGAAGGTGTATTAGGGTACAGGCTCTGCTAGAACTTGGAGACCCCAAAGTACAGTGCTTTAAGGCCAGAACTTTTATTTCTGGTGCCCTTAACATCACACAGGTGTGCCAGGCACTCAGGTTGTCTGTTTTTGCTCCACCAAATCCCAGCCTGCCTCAGGAGGCAGAAGGAGTGAAGGGCAACCAGCTTTCTTTGATCACGAAGTTGTGCTTGACCCTCTGTGCACATCGCACTGGCCAGAATTTAGTCACATGGTTACACCTAGCTGCAAGGGAGGCTGGGAACTCAGGCTGCCATCTGAGTTGCCATGTTCTCCCAGCATTGTTTCATAACACAGAGGAAGAAGTAATGTATGGATGTTGGAGACAGTGTCTGCCACTGTGTTTGGTATATGCTTTGTGAAGGTCTTCAAGCTTTTTCATGTCCAGAGCTTTGTTTATTTATTTATGGTCACACTGCTCAGCCTGTGGGATTTCAGATCCCTGATCTGGGATCAACTCTCACCCTCGGCATTGAGAGTGCAGAGTTCTAACCACTGGACCACCAGGGAATTGCCTAGAGCATAGTTTAGACCATTGCTGCTCAAGTGGACTTTCTGTGATGATGGAAATGTTCTGTCTTCTGAATTGTCCACTGTGGTCACTATGAACTGCATGGGGCCCTTGAGCACTTCACATGGTTCATGCAGCTGAAGAAATGAACTTTTAGTTTCATTTTAGTCAATTTTAACCAAATGTGGCTGGTGGTTACTCTTTTTAGGCAGCACACATCTGGACCATGGGATTGAAAGGGAGTGGTTGGACCGACTTTGATTTCACTTTCAAAGTGTCTGGCCAGTAGCATCACCCCATTTTCTCAACTGCAAACCCAAGTGTGTGGTCACCCCTTTGTTTGGTGCCCAGGATAGGTGCTGGCTCTTTGGAACAGCTTAAGTGTCAGTATCCATCTCTGGTTCCCTTAGCTGCCAGATCCCTTCACTGCCAGCACCTCTCTCTTTCAGCTGGGACGGTGCCGGAGCGTGAAGGAGTTTGAGAAGCTGAATCGCATTGGGGAAGGCACCTACGGCATTGTATGTGAGTGGCTAAAGTGGCAGGCCTGGGACCCAGGGACTGTCCTGGCAGCAACTGTGTCAGGGCTGGAAGGAGAGTGCCGGTGACCTTTAATCTTTGGTATAATTGCTGTCGATTTCATACCATGACTGAGTGAATGGAAGCATCAGGTTGTTCATGTGTCCCTGTGAGTGGAGGGCACTATCACACCATCAAGTGTAGCACTGTGGACAGTGGCCAGAGGTGCAGCCAAAGCCACTGGGATGTCAGTGTGCATCACCGTGCCACGGGTATGGAAGCTGCACAAATCCCCACAGTGCTCTGGGGAGCAGCTTCAAAAAGATAAGGCTGCTTTTGTCACGATAAGGACATTATTTGCTGTTAGAACACAGAAACCGCAGAACACAAAGCAGTGGTCTGCACTCCAGCTCTAAGAAGGAAACGTTTAGGGAGACTCTTCTAGCCCAGGGCCTGCTATCTGCTCAAACCAGGGGACTCCCCAGGGAGCACCTGTCTCCCAGCCTTGGACTATTGCTTGCACAGGGTACCAGCAGTCAAGGAAGAAGAGCAAGGGTGCCCCCAGGTGGCAGGAGGGCAGGGGGTGGGCCTGGATCCTACTGTGGAGGCACCTCCCTTCCAGATCGGGCCCGGGATACCCACACGGATGAGATTGTTGCCCTGAAGAAAGTGCGGATGGACAAGGAGAAGGATGGTGAGCTGGAAGGGGCCGCTGCCCCACTTGCAGTCAAGTGGGAGGGGATAGGAAGATGCAAGTTGCCTGAGCTCCCTGAGTGGTGCATGCATGATGGTCAAAGGAGGCTGGTCTCTAGGGGGCTGCAGTCTGGCCCTGCCGGTCTCCCCTGGACTTCTCCAGCTCACCATCCCTCCTCCCTAGCCTCAGCTCCCCTGAGCCGTGTGTAGTTCATCCCCTTCATCTGTCCTCTCCCTCCTGCTGGCTGACTCTGCCTCCTCTTCTGTCTCAGCTCAGCGTCACCCTCCCCAGGGCTTTCCCACTGAAGACTGGGCAGGTAGCCCCTGTGTGCTGCTCACACCCCTGCTGACCGCCCCTTGGCGGCCTGTACGGGCAGGGCTGTGCTGTGCTCACTGGGGGCTGGCTGCCATACACAGTGGTCAGTACAGAGAGCTGCTGTGTTTGATGGAGGAGGAGAGGGTTAAAGGTGCTGGTTTGGATAGCCTTGCCTCTCCTTGAGGTAGCAGGCAGAGTTCTGGGTAGGGCTGGGAGTCACTGAGGCAGCTGGCTGTCAGGGGTCCCTGTCTGCAGGGGTGGGGTCACTGAGCTTGGGCCAGCTGCAGAAGTGGGGTCACCAAGGCCCTGGTTGCAGGGGTCCCCATCAGCAGTCTTCGAGAGATCACACTGCTGCTTCGCCTCCGCCACCCCAACATTGTGGAGCTGAAGGAGGTGGTTGTGGGGAACCACCTGGAGAGGTGAGCGGTCTGCTTGCTGCCCCCACGTTAGGCACTGCCCAGCCCCCTCCCTGCTTCCCTTCCTGCTGCCCACGAGGGTCCCTTGGCTCACCTGGGAGGAGGTGGGAGGTGGCTTGCGTTTCTCCCTCTTACTTTAGCATCTTCCTGGTGATGGGTTACTGTGAGCAAGACCTGGCCAGCCTTCTGGAGAACATGCCAACACCCTTCTCTGAGGCCCAGGTTGGAGGCAGGGGCTGGGGTGGCCGGGGGTGGGGGAGGCTGTGGGGGGGGCTTCCCAAGCCCTTGTTAGGCACATTGTGCCAAAAGCAGGCCTCCTGGCCTTCTGCAGGTCAAGTGCATCGTGCTGCAGGTGCTCCGGGGCCTCCAGTACCTGCACCGGAACTTCATCATCCACAGGTGGGCGGGGCTTGTGGCATGTGGGCGGGGTGACCGCCAGACTGACTCCGCACCAACCTGCAGGGGAGTAGAGCAGCCTCAAGGCAGTGGAGTTCCTGTAACTGGTCCCGGGGGAGGGCGGGACCGGATAGTACCTGTTTTCCCCTCTGCCAGGCAGATGGCCTGGGAGGGACCTGTACTCCAGGGAGGCTCGTGCGGCCCTGGGGGGACCAGGGGCAGGACTCCACCTCTCTGGAAGTCACTGAGCGCTCTCTGCTGTTTCCAGCTACCGAATGGCCTTGCATTACCTGTGCTCCTCCTAAAAAGTGCAAACAGGATGAGATGTGTGGGGAAGTGTTCTGAGTGTTGCTGCAGTGGTGACAACCTCGTTCCTGCACGTGGGTTTCTGGGAACCACTGGTGTTCTCTTTCTGTCACAGGGATCTGAAGGTCTCTAACTTGCTCATGACGGATAAGGGCTGCGTAAAGACAGGTGGGTGCAGGTGCTGCCTCTATGATGGGGTCCGTGAGCGCCCCTGCACTGGGATGGCAGGCTGGTCTCCGGAAGCTCCCTGCACACTACACACTGGCTCAAGGTGGCAGTGGTCAGCCTTCCCTGGGTGACACTCTCCCTCCCATCCCTCTGCCTCCATCTCAGCGGATTTTGGTTTGGCTCGGGCCTATGGCATCCCAGTGAAACCAATGACTCCCAAGGTGGTCACACTCTGGTAAGTCCCTGGAGACCAGGGGAAGTTTGGGCAGGTGTGGGTGGGTCATGCTGAAGTGGCCAGAGCATCTTGGAGGTCTTTCAGCTGCCAAGAAAGAGCAGTGCTGTCATGGGGAGGGACCTGCCCATCCAGATGGGGTGCTGTTCTGTCCTGAGGCAGCCCCGCCCCAGCTGGCTCTGAGTTGCTCAGAGGGGAGGTGGTTTCACCACTGGAGCATGGGAATAGCGCAGGTTTCTGCAGTTCTCACTTGACATTTTGAAGCAAAACAGGGTGTGGTTCAGGGCAGGCTGCGTTCTGCTGTGTGTCACTCACCCCGACTTGTGTAGAAAGGCCAGCATAGGACACTGCAGCACTCAGGGGTCATCCAGTGATAGCAGTATGTTTGTCGAGCTTTCATGGAAGAGACAGCCTTAGCTGGGGTTTATGCTCCCTCATCCCAGGCCATCTCTGGCTCTCAGGCAGGGTGGTGGCCGGTGGGTGCCCTTTGGAGGCCAGGCTGGAAGATAGGAACTGCCAGATGCAAAGCAGGGGCTTCTGTTCGCAGGTACCGAGCCCCTGAACTGTTGTTGGGAACCACCACGCAGACCACCAGCATCGACATGTGGTGAGAGGTGGATGCTGCTCCCAGGCCTCTCAGATGGTGGGGTGATCTTGTGGGACCTGGGGGTGGGGTGCGGGCAGCTGTGGGGCTGGGGTCTCATCAGCTCCCAGGAAGATGGGCCTATGCCTGGGGTCCTGAGAGGCAGAGGGAGACAGCCCCGTCACTGCAGACCTGCCTTTGTGGCCATAAGAGGCATGCTGAGACCAGGTCACGTGGCTCAGCTGGAGACCCCATTCATCATCCCATCATGACCACCTCCCAGCTCTGCCCCCAGCAGCTGGGGGACTGGTCCAGGCGGAGCCAAGGAGCTGAGAGGAGACCCCACACTCCTCTGCAGGGCGGTGGGCTGCATCCTGGCTGAGCTGCTGGCCCATAAGCCCCTTCTCCCTGGCACTTCCGAGATCCACCAGGTGGACCTGATCGTGCAGCTGCTGGGGACCCCAAGTGAGAACATCTGGCCGGTGAGTGCCAGCCCCGCCCTCCTCCCTCCTGCCCCTGCTGGCCACCGGCCTTTACTGGCCCCTCCCCACAGGGCTTCTCTCAGCTGCCGCTGGCCAGCCAGTACAGCCTGCGGAAGCAGCCCTACAACAACCTGAAGCATAAGTTCCCATGGCTCTCGGAGGCTGGCCTGCGCCTGATGAACCTCCTCTTCATGTACGACCCTAAGAAAAGGTGCTGAGAGGGCCCAACACGTGCATGAGTCAGGCCGGCCTTGGCGGGGTTCTGTCGGTTTACCCAACTTTCTGTTGTGAGGAAGGGAACCGGGGGGGCTCTGCGGGGCAGCTGTGTGGGAGACGAGCCTGGCTGGGCCTAAGCCCCATAAACAGTGAGGTCTCCTCTCCAGGGCGACGGCCGGCGACTGCCTGGAGAGCTCCTACTTCAAGGAGAAGCCCTTGCGTGAGTCTTCCCTGCTGGCACTGCTGGGGGTCTCTATGTGTGGGGTGGGGGTTAAGGCAGGTGGGTGGTGGGGCCCAGGCGGGTAGGGGCTGTTTTGGGCCACGTAGAGAGGCTCAGGAGGGGAGCAGAGGGTGGTGAAGTGAAGCAGCCCTTCACTCAGGGCTGATGCAGTCCGTTCCCCCCACCCCCAGCCTGCGAGCCGGAGCTCATGCCCACCTTCCCCCACCACCGTAACAAGCGTGCCGCCCCAGCCACGTCCTTGGGCACTGAGAGCCAGAGCCGGCGCTGCAGACCCTGACGGGTGGAGGCACTCCAGCTGAGCACATCGCCTCCTGTGCCCCTGCCCACCTCTGCCCTGGGACAGCAGAGAGTGGACCTTGGGGGTGATGCCAGTGGTACACTCTGAGGACCCAGCCACCCAGAGGCTGGCCCACAGGGCTGTGACGCCACATCGTGGCTGGACTGGGTCCCACCTGTGGCCAGGCCTCAGACCCTCGGTTCCCAGGAGGAAATCTGGCTGAGCCCGTCTCAGCGGGTGTTGCTGGCTTGGGACAAGCAGCCCTCAGACCTTGTATGGTCACTTCTGTCCCCAGTTGATCCCCAGGATCTGCCTGGAATGGAGAGGCCACGGCGACCCCCCGTGGTGGGGCTGGCAGACTTGGAGAGGGGAGGAGGGATGGAGATGTGGACTGAGTCTGAGCTGCTCTGAGACCCCTAGAGTGAGAGCCTTGGGCTGTGCCCTGTGCCCACTCCCCCACTCTGAGGCCCATGGGGAACGGGGGTGGTCCGAGAGATAAATGCTTTCCTCAGACGCGGTTAGAGCCAGTG
The DNA here is from genome assembly GCF_033118175.1 of Dama dama. NCBI lineage: Eukaryota > Metazoa > Chordata > Mammalia > Artiodactyla > Cervidae > Dama > Dama dama. The sequence goes on from NC_083684.1 coordinate 20,610,764, forward strand.
TCCTTTAATGTACTTGGAGGTTGTGATTTGTGTGACGTGACAGGTGTGGGGGAGGGGGGCAGACGGCCTGGGGTGGGGGCACCATTGAGCAGAGGCCACACAGAAGACTGGCATCTGCCCCAGGAGTCCTGGTGGGCAGAGCACCCCCAGCCCAGTGAGCTGGGGATGAATGCTGGCATCTGCGCCGTTGCCACTGGATCTGGGGTGGGCAGCCTTTGAGGTCTCCTACCCTGCCTTCCAGAGTGGGGGGTGTACGACCAGTGGGGAGCTGTCCATGGAGGGTGAGTCCCCACCTCACCTGGTAGGGCAGACACTCCACTCGGCAGGAAGAGCACGGTGGCCAGTGGGCGGGGCCTGAGGCGGGACAAGCCCCAGAAAAGCACCACGGAGTTGCTCTGGAGAGCCCTTGACCTGGGGCCAGTGGGGTCTAGGGCCCAGCCGCGGGGCTGTCATAGAGCAGAGCGTCCACCTGGGCTCGCTGCAGCCACAGACGCCGCTGGCTGTTCCCACGCAGGGTGCGCAGGCTGTGGCCAGGGTGACAGCTGGGAAGGGCAGCACAGTGGGCAGCGTGCAGCTGGCGACACGTGTCACAGCAGAGGGCGGGCAGGGCTCCCGGGGCCAGGCAAGTATGCATCTGGTAGCCGGGAGGCTCGGGGACAGGTGGGGGACTGGCCTGCTCAGGGCTCCTAGGGGCGTGGGGAGGGGCCAGGTCCCCAGGCCGACTAAGCAGCTCTCTACGCAGTGAGAGGAAGGAGAAAGCTTCAGGCTGGGGCTCCTCCTCTTCTGAGGCCCCGGAGGTGGGGCTGCTGGCCTCAGCTGGCTCCCATGGCCCGCCCCCTGCCCCCCACAGTCTGGCACTCTGCTCCCAGAACCGAGGCCGGCAGGCCAGTTCTGAGGCAGGTGAGTCGGGGCCAGGCGAGGGCCCCCCATACAGGCTGGCCTCATCTGAGCCCTCGTCCTCCTGCACGTCCCGGTACAGGTCCAGCCGGGCCTGGCACCCGGTGGGGGAGCCACGGCAGGGCAGGGGTGGCTGTTCTTCCTCGCGGGCCAGTCGCTGCTGCAGCCAGGCCACACAGGAGGCCACGTCCACGCTGGACCGCCGTGCCTGCAGCAGCTCCTCGGCTGGCAGCACGCTGGTGCCCAGCTGTGCCAGCACCTCACCCAGGATCTCGCACTCCAGCCGCAGGGCGAAGCAGCCCAGGGCCACTTGCACCAGCTGGCGGGCGGGAGGCAGGGCAGCCACCATGAGGCGGTGGGCGTCCCTGCGCACGTAGCCCATCTTCTGGAAGCTCTGGATGAGGAGGTCCTCCGAGAGTGCGCCCTTTAGCACGTGCACGTAGCCCCCAGAGAACGTCTGCAAGAGAGGGGGCCGGTTGGTGGCAGCCCCCCCCCGCCCCCTCCCCTGCAGACCCGATGAGCTCACTTCCGGGTGGTGCAGCCCTGGACACAGCCTCTACCCAGGCTGGGGGCAGGAGCTAGGTTTTTGTCTAGGCCAGCTCCCCTGGGGCATGCAGGAGTACCCCCAGCCCCTGCCTAATTCATAGGCGATACATCCATCTCATGTCCTCCTCTACTCCCTCTACTAGGTTCAGTCCCTGGTTGAGAAACTGGTATCCCGCAAGCCATGCAGCCAAAAAAAAAAAAAAAAACAGATGTTCAGGTCATCCCTGAGGTTCTAATATTGGCTGAGGCAGGCCTAGGCATCACAATCTTTTAAAAGTCTAATACATTTTACCTGCATCATAGAACAAACTAAAGAGCCCCTATGCTGAGAAATCTCATGGCCCTATGAGTCCCTTCTACCTGCTGTCACCTGTAGGGGTTTGCTTCTCTAGTTAGTTTACTGTGTGTGTACCTGCTGAGTGTCTAGTTATGCAAACACAAAAACAGAGGTGTTTTTCTACTTCTCTGAGCAGATAGCCACCTAAACACTGTATTCTGAGCTCTACTTTTTCAGTTTCTGAGAGCTTTCTCCATTAGAACAGAAGGCTGTGTAGCTTTCCACCACATGGATGAAATGTGTAGGTTTTGGAGGCTCCAGACTGCAGAGGAACTAAAAGTTTCCTAGGATGGTGATCTTGTGTCTCCCAGTCTATGACTCTGGGAACCCGTGAGTGCTCTGCTTAGAGCCACACATAGGGGGGCTACTGTGTGTAAGATTGTACCCAGGGCTGTACCTTTACCCCTCAACAATGGACCTTGTGCTGGCCTATTCTTGTGTCTGCTTCCCAGAGGAAGAAATGGATTCTTGCCCCAAGCCACAGCCAGAGGAAAGCAGCAGCAGATCCCATACAGGTCTGCTCAACACTGAAGCCAGTTCGCGTCTCAAGATCAGGCCTGCCCATTCTGCTCCTGGCCCCTGTGGGGCTGGATCCTGCCCTCTTGTCTGAATGGATGAATGAAAGCCCTAGCAGATGTCCCCGTGGAGCGGTGGGCCCCAGAGCTCACTGTCCCTGAGAGAGGCTGCTGTTGCCATGACAACCAGCGGAGGCAGCCGCCCACGTGCCCAGTGACGTCATTATCTTCCCACTCTTCTGAATTATCTCAGAACACAAAGCAGCCTGCCTGCCCCCTCCTGCCAGCCCGCAGCTCACCTGGAGGGGCCAGGCCGGCCCTGGGCACAGCCTCTACCCAGGCTGGGGGGTGAGCTAGGTTCTTGTCTAGGCCAGCTCCCCTAGGGCATGCAGGGGTACCCCCCAGCCCCTGCTTACTTCACAGGAGATACAGGTACCCCATGTCCTCCTCTACAAAAGGGATCAGCCCACATCCGGGAGGGATTAGGGGTGATCATGGAATGCCGAGTCCTTCCCATGCACTTGTCCTAGGATTTCTATGGTAACAGACCACAAGGCCGCTCTTCACGCAGCGATACAAGCTTTAAGAGGCAGGATCCCCTGAGAAGGCAGGTACCCAGACAGGTGTTCTCAGCCCTAGGAGTACCAAGGGAAACCTCGGCCACGCCCAGGACACTGGCACACTGAGCCCTCTGAAACCAATCTGGCTTTGTGGACATCTGCAGTCCCTCATCCCAAAGGTAGCCTCTGTCCGGGCGATGCCCAGCACCTAGTACCCGGGGCAGGGAACCTCCACGCGGCCCGGCGCCCTACCTTGATGGTGGTGAACTCCTTTCTCCACGGCAGCAGGTACAGGTGCACGGCGGCCAACTCCAGCAGCTCGAAGGCACGGGCCAGGCCGCGCAGCGCGGGGGCCAGGTCGGCGCGCCCCCACAGGCCGTCGGTGAGCAGTGCCAGCGCGTCATCCTGCAGCGCCCCGTGCAGGTCGAAGTCTTCCACGAGGATGTGCCAGAGCACGGCCCGCAGCGACGGATCTCCGCACACGCCCGCGCGGCCGCGCCGCAGTTCCCGCTCCAGGCACAGGCGGTAGTCCTCGGACAGTGAGCTACTACCCATACTGGCGGGCAGGAGTAGGGTGTCAGCACCCAGAGGCCCCTCCCTGCGCGCTCCGCTCCTCCAGAGTCCCCGCCTGAGTCCACAGTACCCCCCCACCCCCAACTGAGCGCCCCTAGTGTCCACAGTACCCTGTTCCCTGGAGACTTGCGCCAGCTGAGTCTCCCTTCCCAAGCAGAAATCCGCTTTTGCTCAGCAGCCCGCCGCCCTACCTCTCTGCCCCCAGAGGCACCGAGCGCCCGCCGCTCCGTTCGGGTTTCTCAGCAGGCAGCAGCGCGCTTCCGCCGGGGACGGCTCCGCCCCTCGGCTTTGGCCCGGACGTTCTGGGCGGAGTCTCTGCGGGGGCGGGGCCTGGTCGGGGCCGGGGTGCACAAATGCAACGCACCTGGACTGCCCATGAGGGGTGCACAGCAGGCGCTCCTACCCAGGCTGGCACGGGGCGCTCTCCTGCCGCGGGGGCAGACCACCAGAGCTGGTCCCTTGGGAACGCTAGGCCTCCAGGGAAGCAGGTACCGGTGTTCCGAGTGGGCACGTCGGGGTCCCGGGCCGAATCTTGAGGGCGGGGCTACCGCGAGGGGGCGGGACCCTCCGCGTCGCCTAACGGGGAGGACCAGACCCGGGGAAGAGGGCGGAGTCGCCCTCTGGCTAGGCGGGGCCGGCGCTCAAGGTGGGCGCCAGACGTGTGATTTAAAACAGCAGCCCGGTGGTCCATTTGGTGACTCCGCGCTTCCGCTGCTAGGGGCCCCGGGTTCCAACGTGGGCAGGGAAGCTCCTCGTGCGCGCCTCCCAAAAGAAAAAGCAGAACAGCAACGTGGGCCTCTTTGACTCGGTCAGAGATTCCAGGCATCCAGGCCCAGATGGGCCACAGCTTCCAATTTCCTTATTCTGGTTTTCCTGCCTAACTCACCGTTAAGACTGTGTGGAGAAGGGATGTGTTCGCTCCTTGGGCAGGCAAGGCTCCGCGATTTCTGGGACCCTAACCTCTCCAGGCCAAGTGGAACCTGACTGGGGAAAAGATTTCTATACTTCGAGAAAAAGATCATAACCAAGTAGGGAATCTGAGCCATGCCGTGTTTTACCAGCACCGCTGAACGTTCCAGTCTTGCACTTAATGTTTACTTGACTCACAGCCCCCTCCGGGCTCGCATCAACCCTGAAGGGACATCTGACTTCGCACACCTCCAAGTGCATCCTTGTGTGAAGGAAGAACAGCTGCGCTTACTACTCTCCTTAGCTCATAGTGGTTTATGGTGGGTGCACAGCGCCTGCCACTCTGTGGCATCGCCTATGGCCTTGCCCACGGCGCCCCTCCCCCACAAAGGTGATCGCTGAACGTGGTGGACACACCCTTGGAGCACATTTTTGCCAGTGTGCAGGCCTATGTGTGGACAGCGTTCTGCTTCATGTCCTGCTCTGCTGCTCCACTCGAGCCCTCAGTGGCTTCAGGTGCTTGCTCTGGATTGTTGTGTGCTGCTCCAGGGAGCAGGCCCCTGTTTTGGTGGGACCGTTGAACCTGGGTAGGTCTTGGCACTGTCCTTCCATAGAGGACACAGAATGAAAATGACAGTGTGTGGATTCCTAGGTTAGGTCACAGAAACACCTTGTTGTCTTGAGATGCTCGATCTTGGAACCTAGTCACATGCTGGGGGGATGCCAGCAGCTGCATGAGGGGCTAGATAAAATTCAAACTCCATAGAGCCCGGGAATGTGAGCTTATATAATCAAGTTAAGACGAAGTCAGACTAGATGAGGGTGGACCCTAAGCCCAGTCAGAACAGTGTCTTTACTAGCAGGAAGGTTACACACTTCGAGAGGAGGCATATGATGGACACAGAGACTTGCAGCCACGGGCAGAGGCTACAAGAGCCCCCAGAGCTGGACCGAGGCGGGGAAGGAATCTGTCTGGCACTCTGCCGGCCCACGGCTCTGTGGACACCCTGATTTAAGACTTTAGGACTTTGAGAGTAAACTTTCCATTGTTTTGCGCTCCCCAGTTTGTGTTGTTTTGTTATGGCATCTAGTTAGTTACAGGAAATGGACGTGGGCCTTGCATGGCTGTCCTCACAGCCCTGAGGCCCTTGCTGATGGCAGAGGTGTAGGCAAGTCTCCAGATGACCCTAACCCCTGGACCTTGTGTCACTCCAGCTTGAAAGCTGACCTAGTTGATGCTGTAGGGGGGCAGAGATGAGACTTCCATACTGAATCCTGCCGAAATGGGAGTTTCAAGAGCAAAGCAAATGGCTGTCCTGTGTTTAAGCCACCAAGTGGACTGCCTTGTCACCCAGCAGGCCACCCTGCCTCCTGTGACCTTGGGCTACAACCGGGAGTGGAGTAGGTAGGTGGGTCAGTTGATACTTACCTTGGCCCAGCACGCTGCACAACCACATGTGTGGCCCTGTCTCCCAGGCAGCACTGCCCTCTGGATTTTCCAACCTTATCTTCACCAGTGCAATGCCTAGGTTTCCTGTCTTGTGTTTTACTTTGCATTTCTTGATTTTTAAAATGATTTCAGGCACTTCTTATGCTGATTAGCTTTTTAAATTTCTTCTTCTTAAGACAGACTGTTCATAGCCTTTGCTATTTTTCTAACTGGAGCTCCTGCCATTTTCTTGTTGATCTGCAGGATTTTCTATGTGAAGAATCCATCATTTACTCGTTCTATGGAGGGCCACGGGTGGGGAGAGGCTAAAGAACTGGCCCAGAATCACCAGCAGGAAAGTTATCTGATCAAGGGAAGGAGACAGCCTCAGGGCCAGCAGGGGCCCGCCCAGTCAGGCCTAGCTTGAGACCCACCTTCACCTCCACCTGCTCTGTGATGGGGACTTTATAGTTCCATCCTTGAGATGTCCCCACCAAGGCCTGGACCAGGGATGTCATCCTCTCCAGGCTTCAGAGCTGGCTGGGACTCATGTCCAGGGCTGGGGGCTTTCCTCTGGAGAGGGCAGGGGTGGGAGACAAGGGCAGGAATTCAGAGGCCCCAGGTTCTGAGAGCAGGGCAGGGTGAGTGGGTGGATGCCTGCTTGTTTGTTCTTGGGGTGCTGGTGGGCAGGTCACTCCTGCTCACAAAGGCTCCCGAGACAGGCAGCTGCCCCAGTGCACTGGGCCTGTGCCTGCCCTTCAGGTTACGTCCACTGGTACCCTCTGGCCTCTGGAGTGAACCTGCTGGGCTCAAAGCCAGCTCTGCTCTGGGAGGTGTGCCCTGGAGGAGGCAGTCACTTCCTCGTGCCTCACTTTCCTCATGTTCTCCTGCAGAGCCCTGGGACACTGTGCACACAGGATGCACAGTCAAGTCCAACTGAGCCTTTCCTAGGGACCTGCCCACTCCTCTCATGATGGGCCTCTGCCGTGGTGGGGGCCGAGGCTCTGCTGTGGGGGGCAAACTGCCCACCTCCTTCCCTGGCAGATGCTGTCTGGGGCTGCGTCCAGGCCACCTGTGTTGTGCTTTCCAGGGGCCCCTGGGTGTGCTGTCCACCTGAAGAGCAAAGCTGACTCTGGAGAATTCTTCAGGATAAGTGCTCCAGGCTTAGGTCCTGCCCAGTGATGACCTCTGACCCTGCCAACCCTCTAGGCCCCCCAGAGTGTGTCTAACGCTAGAGAGAACGGCCCCTGCAAGACCCCACTCCTAGGCAGAGGGCTGGGAGGCAGGCTGAGTTTGGCAGTGGCCCCCCCAGGCTCTCTGAGACTGTCTGGTTCCTGCTGGTCAGCCAGGCGTGGCTGTACTACTCATGCCTCAAGCAGGCCAGTAGGGTGAGGAGCAAATGAGCCACGTGGAGGGAGATGCCAGTGACCTTTTTATTTCCAGTTGGGTCAGTGGCTGCCCAGGAGCCTGTAACAGTTGCGGGCAGGCGATGGGCTACAGGCAGGTGCTGACCCAGGGTTCGCACCGACCCCAAAGGGGCTGAGTGGGGGTGGGGATTGGCGGTGGAGGGTCTCAGGATTTCCATGCCCACCGCCAAGGGTGAAGTGTGGCTCAGAGGTCCCAGACATGGGCAGATGTCCTGGGGACACTTGGGACTCCAGGACAGAGTGGTCAGTGTCCAATAAATAAACAGCACGATCTGAACCCACCTGGGCTTTGGGCCTCTGTGGGGGCGATCAGCTCTCTTCTGGACTCAGACAACAACCTGGCTCAGGGGGTTCTGAACGTCACGGGAATGTAGGGGGGCAGAGCTGCCCTCGGCCAGGCCCACAGCCCCTTCAGTCCTCGTGCTAGCTGTCAGCGGCCAGGACGTTCATCCTACCAGGAGCAGAGGGGCCTCCTTGAGCCCTGGGGGACTGATGTCACGCGGGGGCAAGAGGCCCTCCACGGCTGGCCTGCTGCCCCATGCGGGTGCCTCCTGGCCAGTCCCTGGCCGGCCGGTCCTCCACTACTTGCCCAGGGCCCGCCGGGGCAGCAGCTCCACGTAGCTCAGGGCGCTCTGCAGGGATGTCAGGCAGTAGCCCTCCTCTCCAATCAGGTACCTGCATAGAGGCGACACCGGCACCTGTCACTGGAGGGGCTGCGGGGAAGAACCTCAATGCTGAGGTCCCACAGGGGCTGGTGGGGGCTCCTCTGGGCTGCGTGCTGAGGTGGGGCAGGGACGGGCTCGAGGACCCCACCTCTCATGGATGAACTCCTCCAGGGCTGCACACTCCGACACCAACTGAGGGAGGCCACTCTTCAGCGCCACAAAGGACAGGATGGGCAGCAGGTCATCAGCACCACTGCTGGGGAGACACACACCTAGCCAGGAGGCTCCAGGGACCCGGGCAAGGGGGCCCGATTAGTCCCCAAAAGCCTGAACTCCAGCTCAGTTCCTGGATCAGCCTTGAGCTTGCTGGCTGCTCTCTGTGCTCCTCCCACCCGCCAGCCACAGGGGATAGGGGGTGGGCTTGGATCAGCATGACAGAAGACCACCAGGGAGCACTGAGGCTATCCCGAATGGGCCCCTGTGCTGCAGAGCCCAGGGCTGGAACCGTTCCTCCTTCCTGTGCACTTGCCCGAGCCCAGGGACAGGCTGCTGGAGTGGGTGGCCCATGTTCCCAGGCAGCCTGTTCACTCCTGGGATCAGGGTCACTCATTTGCCATGCTTGGTACCCCAGACCTGATGCAGGAAGCCTCTCAGTGAGGGAGGGAGTCCCTGGGGGATGGTCAAAACCCCGGTGAAGGCCCCACAGGTCAGTGCTCTCTGCCAGAAGCATGAAGGCACAGACCAGGGACTCCTGTTCGCACTTCCCTGGGAGCCACAGACCTGCAGGGACCCTCACCACCCTCTCTGGCTCCTCAGAAATCCTGAGGGAGCTTGTGTGGGGGCTCTGAAACACTTTTAGTTCTGGGACCCTTTCACCTGCAACAACTTTTTTGGAGACCAGATGGTAAAATGGTGAAGGCAACCCCAGGCCTCTGCACAGGTAGGCTCCACAGCCTGCCCACTTGGCTGCAAGCACAGATGCCTTCAGGGTGACCCTGGTCTCTGGCACAGGGTGGCAGGAGGCAGAGCCCTGGCAGGTCCAGAGGGTTCACCAGTACCAGGGCAGGAGACTGCTGGCTCTAGGCCCATCCAGGTGAGTTAAGGCAGGACACAGTGGGGAAGGCCCCTACCCACCTCGGGAGTCTGGGCACGGACTAAGGAAGCTTCCCCAAGTGTAAGACAGTGTGACACTGAGGGGAGGCACAGGCTTTGAGAATGCCACCAGAACACAGAGGGGCAGGGCCCTGTCCTCTGCAGGGCTGGAGCCAGGGGTCTTTGGTGGGAAAGGGCCTCAAGGAGAAGCAAGGCAGAACTCCAAGCACCCAAGGCTGGCGCAGGGCGAAGCGCTTCCGCTTTCCTGAGCCTCTGAAGGCAGCTACAGACAAGCTCAGGGCGCTGCCCCCATCCCAGGCCCACCCACACCTCACAATCGCACCCTTCTGGGACTCACATAGCGGCGATGCCAGGCTGCAGTGCAGCCTCCCGGGCCCGGTAGTAATCCTCCGCACAGGCGCAGATGACCCGCAGGGCCCGAACTGAGGCGCAGAAGCCAGGCTTCGTGTGAGGGGGTGGGGACGGCGTTCCAAACCGGCCCTGGGCACCGCCGCACCCCCACCCCGTGCAGGGCCGGGCAGGGAGGACGAGCACCGCTTCTGTCCCAAGGGACTCCTCCCCACCAGACGGCCAGGCTGTGGCTCAGAGGTTCGGACTCAGGGAGCCCCGTGGGACGGGACACTGCTCTCCCTTCCCAAACCATCCCCTCACCAATGCACTCCAGCTTCTTCTGGGGGCAGCTCTCCAGAACCAACAGCCCCAGCTCCTGGGCTGCGGCGCAGTAGGGGTAGGGGCCCGTTCCTGCGGCTTGGGGGTCCTGTGGGAGGAGCCTGGTGGGGACGCCAATGGCCGCCGGGGGCGCATTCCTGTACAGCTCCATGCTCCGGCTCAAGGCCGCCTCCCGCAGGCGGTGAACGCTCCTGGGGTGGAGAGAGGCCAGGTTCAGCAGCCCAGAGACCCCGACCCTGGGGCGGACAGAGACCGGGTTGGGGGAGCCGGCCACGCCCAGAATCCTGGATGGTGGGCGTGGCACCGCCTGCGAACCCGAAACACCTGGGGCCGGGAAGGGAAGGCGTCTGCGGCGGGAAGCACCCAGGTGGACCTCGGGGGGCGGGGGCCCACCTATAGACGGCCAGCAGCAGGGGCCACAGTGGGGAGAAGAACGGCTCCTCGATGCAGGCCAGGCAGCGGTCCTTGGAGGCGGCCGTGTTTAGGCCTTCAAAAGCCAGGAGGGTGAGCGAGAGCAGCCTGTCTGCCGGGAGCAGAGCCGGCTCAGCGGGGACCTCCAGCCCCGCCCCGCAGAGACAGCCTCCTGGGGTGGGCCTTGCCGCAGGTTGCTTCTGGGTTCCTTGGGAGGGCGCTCTGCCTGGCCCTGCCTCCCCTCCCCTTGAAACCCTGCGGCCTGGTAAGCCCTCATCCCTGGGGTGACAGAGTCACAGGCAGCTGCCCAACCGCCCACCTGCCTTGGGGCCTCACCGATGGCATCGTGTATGTCCTGCACCGTGCCCTTCAGCTGCTCCAGCATAGGCTCCTTCCTCACCCCTGGGGTCTGGGGCTCAGGCCGCCCCCCAGGGCCCCAGCCCCTCCTCTCAGGAGTAGCCAAGAACTGTTCTAGGTCCTCGAAGGAGCTGTCCTTGCCCAGCAGCTGGGGTGAGGGAGGCCCTGCGGGGCTGCTGGGGCGGGGTGGGCTGGCACAAGGGCCATCTGGGGGCCTTGGGGCTGGGCTGGGCTCCGGGGGGGAAGGCATGCAGTAGAGGCTCTGAGAAGGCCGGAGCCGCCGGCTTCCAGGAGCCAGCAGCCCATCGGCGTCCGGGGGCAGGGAACAGCAGCCGGGGGCGGTGCCCTTGCTCACGATGGGGTACAGCGCTCTGTACACTGCACACTGGAGCTTCTTGAGGAGCTGGGAGATGGGGTGGTCGGGAACGCTGTGAGTGGGGTAGAAGCAGTGTAGAGGGCAGCCCCATAGGGCTGGCGGCTGCAGCCTCCTCACCAGGCTCTGGGGTGGGGGCTACAAAGCCCGCCCGACCCCCCCCCCCCCCGCCCCCGCCCACCACTGGTCATGTGGCCCCACTGTGAGGGATTTCAGAGAAGGGACTCATGGATTAAGCCTTGTGGGCAAATGTCTTGCCCCTCTGAGAAGGCAGAAGGCCTGTGAAAGGCCATCAGGGACCTACTGCCCCTGCAGTCACCCCAGACCTCCTCCTCTTTCCCTCTTAATCCCTGCTGGAGGGAGCTGAGGCCGATACCTGAGCAGGTGGGAGACCAGGCTGGTCACCAGGGCCAGGTCCCCCGGGCTCCTCTTGAGCTTGGCCTTCCAGTGCTTTGGCCAGTCCTGCAGGACAGGAGCCCTTGGGAGAGAGCCCGGAAGCCCCTCCTCCCTCACCGAGGCTGCCCCCCCGGGGACCAGGCCTCCCCACCCCGCCCCGCCCAGCACTTACATGGTCTTGCTCATACTCCAGGATGGCAGCATAAAGGGCCCGCTGCTCCCGCTCCTCAGGGGTCAGGGCAACCTGGCTGCAGAACCTCCTGGAAGGAAGGACAGGTCTGGGGACCTCAGGGCTGGATGGGCAGGCGCGGGAGCCCCCACCTGCTCCCCCCACCCCCCGAAGTCCTGGGACCGGAGGCAGGGACGCACTTGTTGGCGGCCTCCTGCAGCCGCAGCCGGCGCTCTTCCATCTTCCTCTGCAGCTGGGGCAGCAGAGTCAAGGCCCTTTCCAAGTGGCATGTATGGACCCCAGGCGTCCCTGAGCCCTGCCGGACATGGGCCGGTGGGGTGGGTGGAAGAAGGCAAGTCCTAGTCGACCTGAGGGGTGGAGAGGAGTCTGTGGGTGCTGGGAGGGGCAGGGTGGCCTGTGCAGAGGCCAGGAGGTGAGAGGAAGCAGGATGAGCAGGAAGCATTGCCCCCCGCCCCCCACCAAGAATGCTGGGCTCTGGCACCTCTCCTCCCTGCCTCCTCCCTCAGCTTAAGCCTCTGGACCCCAAGGCTGGATGGAAAGGATACTGTGTCCTCCCGGGCCTTAGCGATCACCAGGTTCTCCATCATCTGGCGCTGCAGGGACAGGGTCTAGGACAGGAAGAGGGAATAAGGCCTGCCCCCCTGGCACCCCCACTCCACATGGTCCTGGACCCCACTCACCAGGGATGTCTTCTGCATGGCCTGGCTGGGGTCTAGCCGGGCCATCCGGGCCTCATAAGCAGCCTTTAGCTTCTGATTCTGCAGGGAGGCCTCTTCCAGGGGTGTCAGCTCCCTGGAATGGTGACAAGCTGCTGGCCAGGCTCCAGGAAGGCCAGGAACCCTCCAGTCATCTGAGGACCCCTCCTAGCACCCCCCTGAGATCACAAGGTGAGGAGGTGGTGATCGGGGCAGCAGGGATGTAAAGGAGAGAGGAGGTCTGGGGTGGATGGGAGACAGCTGCACCCCTGAAATATGGCCCTACTGCCTGGATTCCAGACCCTTAAGCAACTCAGTCATATGAGTTTCTGAATAGCACTGAAACTCTTTGAAGGCACCATGTGGGCTAAACAGCTAGTTTGCAGCCCACAAAAGGGAGGTCACAGTACTCTGTAACAGCCACTGACAGCCCTCTCACCATCCAAAGTTTCAGTCTAATATCATCCTGCTTTCATGGGTGGGAGGAGGTAAGCTGTGGGGCACAAGACTGTCCTGGGATGGGAGTTGGTGCCTGGCCCTGCCCCAGAGCTGCACATGCAGAGACAAAACGTAGCAGAGGCTCAGAGCCTGGCAGCAGGAGGAGCCCATCCTCTTGCCTATCCTGCTGGGGTTCTGGCATTTGGGATCTTTCATCCGCTCTAGAAAGCAAATTGTCTTTATCTCTTCAAATAATACTCCTCTTACATTTTCTTTGTCATCTGTTTCTGAATAGACCTTCCATGTCTTTTTCATATTTTCTTTTTGTGTGTGTGAGTCATTCAAGAAAACCTTTAACCTTTTATCCAGTTCTCTAATTCTCTCTTCAGCTATGTCCACGCTGCTGTCACAAACTTGTACACTTCTTTTTGGGTCCATGTGTGTATTTTTACAGGAGAATATAATGTTTCCATTGTTTTTGATTAGTTTTTAAAAATAATTTCAGTATTTCTTATTACTACTTGGTTCTTATTTGACCTCTATTATAAATAAGGGTCAGATTTTACAGTTTCTTGTCCCCTAAAGGTATTTTAAAACTTTCTTTTTATTTCCCTGAATATAGAGAGCATGATTGTGTTATAGTCTGTGTCCTATAATTCTATCTGAAGATTTTTCAGGTGTGTTTCTGCTACTGCTCAAACTTCTTTTTGTGCATGGTTGTCTCTGACTATGTACCACGCATTTCACAGAAGTTGAAGGTGCTTTTCTCCAGAGACAATTTGCATTTGCTTCTGCTAGGCACCAGCTTATTTCCATTCTAAGATTCCTTTTGACTAAAGCCACCACAGTTATCTCACCGTGCCTCCAAACCCAGGCTTAGCCCACATGCCGTGCTGTCCCATCTTACTTCTTAGAGCTTTGTGACTCCACGACCTGAAGCTTCTGGAAGATCTCAGGTGGCAGGAACGGAGAGAGCTTCCCTCCCTCATCTGAGTACACCCGGCGATGTCGACTAGTAGGGGAGGGCACGGGTGCAGCCACAGGCATGGCTGGCCTCAGGCATGTTTTCCCTGTAAGACACGCACAGCCAAGGATCTGCATAGGGGCCCCACATTCCACAAAGGAGAGGCAGACCGAGGTGGGGGGGATGCCCCAAGAAAGCTTTCTGCTGGACACCTACCAAGCTTGGCAGCTGTTGACTGGGCCCTCTCCAGACACTGCTCCGCCAGCTTCAGCATCTTTGAGGTATCAGGGGTCACAGTTTCCCCAGCTTCTGGGGAACAAGTGACAAAAAAGATGGTCACCATCCCCTCTGTCACTGATCAGATTCTTGCTGAGATACAAAGGCACCCCCCTTCCTTATCTTGTACTACTTGCCCTCTATGTGGCTATCCTGTCCTTCTGCCTGGACCATCAGAGCCTTTTCTCTAACTAACCTGGCCTTTTCTCCCCATGGACAGCTTCACATATATTTACAGCCCCTCCTCCAGGTGGGCCCTGCAGGCAGTGTGGCTGTTTCGTAGAGATCACTTCCTCACCTATCTCCAGGAGCCCCCCATCCCGCACCCTGCATGTCATGCATCCCGGAGGCGTCTGTTCTCTGCTCTGCACTCCCTCCTCCAGAATCGCTCCTGTCAGGAAACTCATGCTGGAGGAGCTGCCACCACGGACCCCACCAGCCCCAACTCCTGACCCACCTCCTACTGCCTTCAGGGCCAGTCCCTCACTACATCCTAGTTCAGCCGCCAGATTTCCACTCATCCACTCACGTGCTGCCCTTCTCCAAGGGTCCCTGACTCCTCATGGTCTTTCCTCTGGGACATCCCCTCAGGGCCACTCCCACTGTGCCCTCCTCTGTGTGCGCAAAGCTCTGCTTAGCTCCTCAGGGCGGTGCTCACGGTGGGGACGGCCACCTCCTCCTGACCATGTCAGGCTGCCACACGCCAGGAGCAGACCGTGCCCATGATGGAGGCCTCAGCTCCTGCCACCTCCTGCTCCACCTCTGGAGCTCACTGGCCCCCACCCCACCCCAGCACCTCACTGTCCCCTGAGAAAGTCTGCTGAGGCAGATCTTTAGAGAACATTCCCCAAGCCCTTCACTTGCCCACCTCCCGGCAGTCCCACCACTGCTGTCCCCACGGTGGGAACCTCTTGGAGGCTCTGCTGCCATGCTGGCCTCTGCCCACGAAGCATCCATTGAGCTTCTCCTCGTGCCAGGACAGCCCCAGGCCCACCCAAGGCCCTGCCTGCCCAACTGCACCTCCCTCTCTCCAGACTGCCTAACTGTTTTGTATCTGGCACCCTCTTTGCTGCAGGGCCTCTGGGCCACCCCCAGCCCCCAACCATCGTGTAGCTCACTCCTCCCAGGACTGGGGTTCAGCGTTCAATCTGTGGTTGTGTCCCCACCCATCTCTGTCCCCTGAGTCACAGCAGCTGTCCCTTCCTGCTCCATGTCACACTCATGTGAGTGTTCAGGTGTTCCCCTGCTAATGACCAAGCAGGTAGGACATGGGACACGCCCAGGTCTGGGGCCAGGAGACCCATCAAAGGCCAAGCTATTCACAGTCTGGGCAGCACAGGAGAAGCTGTACCTTTAGTGGCCTCCACTTCTTCCAGCAGCACCTGGGAGATGTAGTGGATGCTCTTCAGGTATTCTGTATATGCCTCCTGTGCCCAGGGAAGAGAAATGACATAGATCATGCCATTAGAGTCAAATAATTCCATCATGTCTGCTTGGTGCCCTTTTGGAAACAGTAACCATGGTGTCTGCTTATCTCTGAGATACACCTTCATTATCCGAGCTGGTTAGCTGGTAACTGCTCTGCCTGGGGCACAGAGAATAACCCTTTTTTCTAGACTTGAAGCTGGTGTCACTCCTTTCTCTCCAGCACAGAAAGGAATGGAGGTTCTCATTCAGTGGGTCAAGGAAGCAGCACCGGTGGGTGCTGCCGTTTCCAGTCTATGCAACAAGTTCTTTTCCTATATAACTCAGGGGCCATTCATTCAATGGCTTTAAAGAAATATTTCCTGGGAGGTGAATCATGGACTGTGTTGTAAATCTTAAGAGCCACTTTCTGACTCAGTCTGGGAAAACCCTGGGCACGCAGGAGTCTATGCCACTAGAATGCTGGCACTTTCAAACGTGTGACGCTCCTGGTCAGGGCTGCCTGACAGAGCTCAGGGCGTTTGGAATGACAGCATGGGGCCTGCTTTTTGTTTGTTTCCTTGCATCCCAGTTCTCGTTATCCACCTTTAAGTCTACACTTCAGATAAAGATAAAATGGATTCCGGGAAGGATTTCTGACTTGTGGGGGCATTTGCTGCCCTAGGATAGCGACTTGGGAAAGGAAACGGATGGAAGACCTGAACGCCTCTTCCCTTGGGCGGCCCAGAGTGGCTCCGCCGGCTTTTCCACGCGGTTGCCACCCTTAGGATTAACACCCGTTCTCAGAAACAAGCCGCACCCCTCCCCCGCCGGCACTTCCTACCAAACAAGCTCTGAAGGCGACTCGAAAGCCGCAGTTAACCTCTTCTGCGTACCATCCCCTTGGGAATCTGACTAAATCTACAGGGCCCGCCTCCAAACTACACAAACACACGGGACTGTCTGCCAGATACACTTTGGAGGGCTGCTTCACAGAATCTCCTGAGTCCCTTCACAAATAAAAACGCCTCGGCTCCAACCGAATCGCTAAACAGACGAGGGGAAAGAAAAAAAAAGATAGGGCGGGAGCTGTCCAAGGTCACGGCCCAAGCTGGAGCCGGCACCCCGGAGTCTTCAGAGAGGCCTGGAGGCGCCCTCCCCGCGGCCCCGCCCTCGCCCACGCCCACCAGGCCGGTCGCTGGTCGGCGACCGCCCCCGCCCCGCTCGGCTCTGCCCGCCTTACCCGGGGCCGGTTGCCGGTGTCCAGCTCGATGGCCCCGTTGGCCAGCTTCATGGCGCATTGCAGTGGCTTCACCGAGCCGTCCCCGGCCGCAGCGGCCATGGCGCCGGCGGGGGAGGCGGCGGCGGCGGCGGCCGAGGGGCGGGGCGGCCAGCTTGGGGCCCGGAACGCAATTTGTGGAGGAGCAGGTGCCGCCCGAGCCCAGGACCATAGGAAAAGGCGGTACCAGAAAGGGCCCACTTCCGGCAGCCCCTCCCCGTTGGCTCGCTGCGCGCTCTGCTGGGGCCGAAGGGGCGGAGGTGGGGGTGACGGAGCTCTCAGATAACCTCCTTACGCTGTAGCTAAGAGCGTGTAAGTGCAACTACTGCTGCCCGCACTCCACGTCGGTGACAGACCGCACCCCTTGCCCTCAAGCCGTGCTACTCTGCCCTCCTCACTGTGCCCCTCCCCTCCTCACTCCGCCCCTCCCCTCCTCACTCTCCGCTCCTCCCTTCACACTCTCCTCTCCCTCCCCTCCGCTGGTCAGTCCGCCCCATCCTGGTCTCTTCATCCTCCTCCTCCCTCGCCCCGCCCCTCCTCTTCGCCTCGCCCCGCTTCCAGTAAGTCCTGCGGAGCCGAGCGGCGGAGTCGAACGGAAACGAACGAGCACAGTCCGCGTAGCGGACGAGAGGCTCCGGACGTCCTACCTCTCGGCCCAGCTAGCCGAGCGGGGCCGAGCGGTACCGAGCCGGGCCGGGCGGAGCCGAGTGGGGCGGAGCCGGGCCGGACGGAGCCGGGTGGGGCCGAGTTGGGCCGAGCCGGGTCTGACGGGGCGGAGCGCTGGGGCCGAGTTTAAGCCGTCTCCACGGCTATGAAGCGGGACCGGCTCGGGCGCTTCCTGTCGCCCGCGGCGTCCCGGCAGCGCGGGAGCTCGGGCCGCGGCAGTTGTGGCGGAGGCCGGGCCCGGGGTCGCCCCGCCCGCAGCGGGCCCGACGTGGCCGAGGCGGCGGCCGTGGTGGCGGCGCGGCTGGGCTGGGGCTCGGCGCGGCCCTGCGGGGACGCGGGCGAGGACGGCGCAGACGAGGCAGGTGGGTCCGGCCGTCCGCTCGCGAGGGGCGGCGGGTGGGGCCCCTGTGACCATAGAGTGCCCCCGGTGGCCACCGGGACCCCGCGGGACCCCCCCGGCCCAGGGTGTCTCCTCAGAAAGCGGACTAGGCCTCCCTGCTGGGAGGGGTGAGGCGGCCTCCGCGGGACGCCGCAGCTGCACGGGGTGCTCTTTTGCAACACAGCTGACCCATCGGTTCCCCTCAGAGCTCGCGGAGTAGTTTAGTGGTCGAGTCGTGCCGTCTGTTGGGTAGGCCTGGTTTTAGTCGTGGTTTTGCGCTGTGCTTTTCGGATAATGGCTGAATCTCTCAGGGCCTCAGCTTCCTCTTCGCTAAAACAGAACTGAGGATTAAACATAGGAATGCCCGCCCCCCCACCCCCCACCCCCGACGGACTGTATGGGGGTTAATATGCACTTGGCCTTTTTTTTTTTTTTTGCACTTTGTCTTAGTGTCATGCTTTTGCCCCCTCAGAAAGGACTTCAAGCTGCTCTCCTATAATCCCGGGGCAGAGGGGCAGGGGCATCGTCTACTCCTGCAGTCAGGAGTAGAGACCCCTGGGAAAGCAGTGTGTGGACGCGATTCCTTCGCTTCTGGTCTCAGGGGAATGGTGTGAAGAGGAATGAAGTTTCCAGCTTAGTTTATGACGGTTCCATAGCTGTGGAGGCATTTATATACTCAAAACTTTTTTTTTTTCTTGAGAAAAAAATTTGATGTATAGTTGGCACATAACATGATGTTGGTTTTAGGCATACTAGCTAACATCCATCACCACTCGAAGTTAGCAGTCTTTTTCCCTTGTGATAAGAACTTTTGGGATCAACTTTTAAGAGCTCTTAGCAATTTTCAGATATACAGATAAGTATTATGTTGTGGTAACTATAGTTACCATACGGTAGACGACGTCACCAGGACATACTTTATAACTGGAAGTTTGCACCTTTTCATCACTGCAACCTCATTTCACTCAGGACCTCAACTCCCCTTCTTTCAACCAACAATATCTTTAATGTAATTATTAGTTCATGATTTTCTCTTTTTGTAGGTTCCACTTGTTAGTAACTTCATATGGTATTTATTCTACTCCATCTGACTGATTTCACTTAGTATGATGCTGATAATGTCCATCTTTGTCGTTGGAAATGGCAAAATTTTTCTTGCTTTTTAATAGCTGAGTAAATAGTCCATTGAGTGTATATACCACAGTTTCTTTATACATTCATACATTGATAGACACCTTGGGTATCATTGATAATGGTGCAATGTATATAGGGGTGCATGCATGTACCTTTTCAAGTTAGTGTTTTTTATTTCCTTAGGATAAATATTGAGCAGTGGAATAGCTGGACTGCATAGTAGTTTTATTTTTAATTTTTTGAGGAACCTCTATGCTGTTTTCAATAGTGGCTGCACCAAGTTACATTCTCACTAACACTGTACAAGGGTTCCCTTTTCTGCACATCCTTACCAACACTTGTAATTACTTGTCTTTTTGGTGATGGCCATTCTGATAGGTGGGAGGTAAATGTCTCATTGTGGGATTTTTTTTTCCTCATTGTAGTTTTGATTTGCATTTCCCTCATGAAGTAATGGTGACCACCTTTTCATATACCTGTTGGTTATCTACATGCCTTCTTTAGAAAGAGGTCTCTTAAGAGCCTTTGCTCATTTTAAAAATCAGATTGTTTTTGTTATTGAGTTGTATGAGTTCTTTACATATTTTGGTTATTAATCCCCTATGTGATGCATAACTGGTGAATATTTTTTCCTATTCAGTAGGTTCCCTTTTCATTTTGTTGATGGTTTTCTTTGCTGTGCAGAAACTTTTTAGTTTGACATAGTCTCATTTATTTATTTTTGCCTTTGTTACCTTTGCTTTTGGTGTCAATCCAAAAAATCATCTCCAAGACCAATGTCAGGGAGCTAACCATTATGTTTTGTTACATGGAAGGAGTTTTATGGTCTTTCAAGTCTTTAATCCATTTTGAGTTGAGTATGGTATAAGATGGTCTAGTTTCATTCTTTTGCATGTGGCTGTCTCAACATCATTTTCTCAACACCGTTTGTTGAAGAGACTGTCCTTTCCCCATTGTATCTTGGCTTATTTGTTGTAGATTAGTTGCCTGTATATACATGAGTTTATTTCTGTACTGTCTATTCTGTTTCATTAGCTTATGTGTTAATTTTTTTTAATTAAAAATATTTATTTAGCTGTGTTGGGTCTTAGTTGTGGCATGCAGGATCTTTGATCTTTGTTGCAGTATGTGGGATCTTTAGTTGTGGCAAGTTCCCTGACCAGGGATTGAATCTTGGCCCCTTATAATGGGAACGAGGAGTCTTAGCCACTGGACCATCAGTGAAGTCCCTTTATGTGCCTCTGTTTATGCCAGTACTGTACTGTTTTAATTATTGTAGCTTTGTAGTATAGTTTGAAATCAGGAAGCATGATGCCTTCAACTTTGTGGAGCTTTCTCAGAATTGCTTTGGCTGTTCAGGGTCTTTATTGGTTTCATATAAATTTTAAGATTTTTCTATTTTTGTGAAAAATACCAACGAGATTTTGATAGGGGTTGCTTTGAATTTGTAGATGACTTTGGGGAGTGTAGACATTTTAACACTGTCTTGTTAATTAATGTCAATTGTCTTATTATTTGATGTCAATTAATTATTCCAACCCATGATCATGGACTACTTATTTTTTTGTCAGTGTCTTATAGGTGTCAGTGAACAGGTCTTTCATCTCTTTGGTTATATTTATTCATAGGTATTTTATTATTTTTGATACAATTGTAAATCTGATTATTTTCTTAACATAATAGTTTGTTATTCGTGTATGGAAATCAACTTATGTTTGTATATTGATTTTGTATTCTATAACTCAACTTGTTTATTCTAACAGTTTTTTTGGTGGAGTCTTATAGAATTTTCTGTATGTAATATTATACACAAACAGATTGTCTTGCTTCTGTCTGTATGATTTGGATGGTTTTTATTTTTCTTGCCTAATTGCTTTGGCCAGAATATCCAGTACTGTGTTGAATAAAAATGGTCAGAGTGGGCATCTTTGTTTTGTTCCTGATCTTAGAAGACAGCTTTTAGCTCTTTACCATTGAGTATGATGTTAGCTCGGGGCTTGTCATGTATGGCTCTTATTATGTGGTGGCATTTTCTATCTATATACAGATTATTGAGGTTTTTATCATGAATGGATATTGAATTTTATCCACTACTTTTTCTCCATTTATTGAGAGGAGTATGATTTTTATTTTGTTAATGTGTGTCACATGAATTGATTTGGGAAGGTTGAGCCATCCTTGCCTCCCTGGAATACATTTCAGCTGATCATTGTGCATGATCTTTTTAATTAAGTGTTGAGCTCAGTTTGCTGTTATTTTGTTGAAGACTTGTACATCTATGTTTATTAAAAATAAATATTATTTTCTTTCCTTGTTGTGTCCTTGTCTGGTTTTAGTATTAGAGCAATACTGGTTTTGTTTGGAAGCATTTAGAGTTCTTTGAAAGGATTTTCCACTCAGAAGATCCTCCACTGGCCATTCTCCCAAAAGTCTCTGTTCATCTGGGAGCCTGGAGCCAGAGCCCTGCCTCTGGCTGAGACCTGGACTTGTGTTTAAGGGGCATGTCTCAGGAGGTCCCACTCCAGGAGCTGGTGGGGGCAGGGGTGGGGTCTGGTGGAGTGTGGATCTCACCTCTTCTGGGAGCTGTGTTCTGCATGCCTGACTTCATGTTTCCTGTGCTTGCCCAGGAACTGCCCGGGCCCTGGCCATGGGGCACTGTCGCCTTTGTCATGGGAAGTTCTCCTCCCGGAGTCTCCGCAGCATCTCCGGCAGGGCGCCTGGGGAGAGCTCAGAAAGGCCACCCCCTGGGGACCGTGTTTTCATCCGAGATTTTCAGCGCCTCCTGGGCGTGGCTGTCCACCAGGACCCAGCTCTGTCCCAGTTTGTCTGCAAGAACTGCCATGCCCAGTTCTACCAGTGCCACGGCCTGCTCACATCTTTCCTGCAACGAGTCAATGTTCCCCCGACAGGCCGCCGGAAGCCTTGCACAAAGTAGGCGCCCCTTCCCTCCTTTGCTGGGGACATGCAGGAGACCGTGTGAACAGGGCTGCGTAGGCACAGGGCAGCCCAGGTGCCTGGCGAGGCAGACACTCATGAACAGCAGTCACTGGGTGTGTGGGGAGGCTGACAGGAGAGCACAGGGCAGGGAGGGCCTGGTGGGTGGCCTCGGAGGAAAAGGCTCAGCCTGCACACTCAGTGGCCACTGGGCCCCATGCTTGTCTTGGTGAGCAGCTCTGCTCCTTTGCAGGGTTGGTGTCCAGCCACGGATGGGGCCGGAGGAGGGAGCGTGTGTGGGTGAGTGCGCCCCCAGGGTGGGGTTGCAGGGTGGGTGGGAGGCGGGGGGACCCAGATGCTGACTGGCCACGGGCTGGCGTCTCTCTGCCTTTCCTCAGTGGACCTGATTGCTTCGAGCCCCCAGGGCCTGCGTGGCTTGGTGGGGTGGGTGCACAGACACGCGGCTGGTTGCGGGGCCCTACCTAGCCTCCAGAGGACGCTGTCCTCCGAGTACTGTGGTGTCATCCGGGCCGTGTGGGGCTGCGACCAGGGCCATGACTACACCATGGACGCCGACTCCAGCTGCGGGGCCCTCTTGCTGGACAGCGCTTTGGGTGTCAAGTGGACGTGGGACAAGGATTCAGCCCCACGACTCCCCCAGCATCGGGGGTTCAGCCCCACCGGGGCTGCCCCTCAGAGCTCCCAAAGCAGAGCAGCTGCGGCTGGGGCTGAGACCGAGACACTCCCCAGCATGGACACAAGCCGGCTTCCTTCAGATGGTGACCCAGTGGGACCGGGGCCGGGACCCCCGTCTCAGCCAAGCCTCCCCCAAGGTGGGACCCCAGGTAGGCGGCTCCTCTGGGCTATTTGACCAGTATTCCTGGCCATGAGCCAGGCAGGGCCCTTGGCAGGAAGTGGGTGTTGTGGTGGTAGCAGTGGTATTGTGCATAGAGGGGCCGGTATAGTGACCAGGGCAGCCCTGGCACCGCCTCGTGCATGTCTGACGGCAGACGGGGTGACCCCGCTTGAGCGCCTTCCTTCAAGGCATGCTCCCCTGCCATCCAGGCTTCTCCAAGCCTGCTTGGGGCCAGGGCACGGAGGGAGGAAGAACCTGGGCCTTCCTGGGGCATGAAGGCAGCTGGGGTCAGGGGTTGTCCCGAGCCAGTGCAGGTCACTCCCTGGGCCTGTCAGTGCCCTGTGGGGCCTGATCCCGTGGCCCTGTGTGTTGGGTGCAGCTGTTCGCCAACGTGGTATTAGGAGGGCCGAGCCGGCTTCCTACCCATGGTCTCTCAGCTTCCATGTGGGTGCCAGGCTGCTCCTGCGAGTGGATGTTCAGCCACCAGATGGTTCAGAGTGAGGCGGTGCTCATGCTGAAGGGCTTCACGGTTCTTAGAACTGCTTGGATTTTTGAACTGTGTGCCTGCAGTATTTGGATACCAATGATCTTTTTCGATGTTCTGAAACATCCCAGAGTGACTGGATCTGAACGTCTGGGGCAGGGCTGGATTTGCTGCTGTTGCTACTGTTGGCAGGACATGAGGGTGGTGTGGTGGGCTTGGCTGTGCAGTGGCCTTGTGGGGGGGCCAGGAGGTGAGTGGATTTGGAGGCATGGGAGCCCTCGGCGCCCTGTCATGCCTGTGGGGAGGACTACCGTGCTGTTCCCCTGGGGTGACAGGTGACTGGAGTCTTGTTCTTTGTTTCCCAGGGCAATTGGGTGAGAAGCAGGTTCCATCTCCAACCTCGGATGATCGGGTAAAAGACGAGTTCAGTGACCTTTCTGAGGGGTGAGAGAAGAGTGGGTTTACATAGCCTAACATTCCTCCTTGGCAACCCAACGCCACCATCCCAGGGGCTGAGGCCTAGCTCTTGCTGGCCTCCCCCTTTCTCTGTTGGGAGGAGGGGAGTGGCAGGGGGTGCTTAACAGGCTTCCTTTTTTGATTGGGGGCACTTTGGACCTGATGGAGCTGCATGGGAGGCCCAGCCAGGTGTGGACATCACTCTGTTCAGATGGTCCTCTGGTTGCTGGCTCAGCTCTGCCTCCAAGGCTGAGTTTTATGCCAACCCCAGATGTTACTAGAACAGAAGCCAGCCTCTGGCTGTTTATCGTGGTGTTTGTGATGTGGAGTGGAGGACAAACCTAGAGGCAGGCAAGACCACCTGTCTGCTCCTGGGCCCCCCCCCTTCCTGGTCTCCAAGACCAAATCTCTCAGGAGGCCGAACTCCAGCCGACCTTTCCACCCTGCCTTGTGTGCTGTGGCTGGACCACAGATGCACTTTGTCCAAACAAGTAGAACGACAGCGTGGTTTTTGGTGCCAGTGACAGATGACCTAGGTGCTGGAGGAGAACCAGTGGGTGCCAGAAATCCACCCCCCACCCCGGGTCAGGAGGCTGTGGCTGTCCTGCAGCCACCAGCCATCCTTGGGCCTTTCTCCTTGGGGAGGGTGGCAGCCTGTAGGGGCGGCTGAGGCATGCCAGCCAGGCTCTGTCTGTGGACTAGCAGAGCTAATGTTGTGACTCACGCTTTAGGGTAGAGATTACAGACGTGCAGATCTTTTTCAGGCCTTTGTTACCCTTTGAAATCACTGACAGCTCGCCTGTCATTTGGGCAGGTGTTTATAGTTATGGGAGTGAGGTGACATTCTAAAAGCCCACTTAGTGAGAAGCCACCTCTTGTGAGGGTCTTCATCTCTGCCCGGTGCCCCGTAGGCTGACTCTCTCTGAGTTTGGGGTTCTGGTGTGATGAGAGGCATGGCTTACCAGGGATCCTCAGCCTGTGACCCTGGTTTGCCCTTTCTGTTAGGAGATGGTATTAGAGGATTGGGGATTTTAGGCCTTCTGAGAAGTAAAACATGTAGTGTGGGGATCCACATGGTGTTAGACAGGAAGTTCACTGCCTCCGTCACCTGCCCCAGAGCGTTGCTGAAGGTTCTCTTCTTTCCTAGAGATTTCCTGAGTGAAGATGATGAAAATGACAAGAAGCAGAACACCCAGTCCTCGGATGAGTCCTTTGAGCCGTACCCAGGAAAGAAGTAAGGGAATGGTGGTGCCATGAGCTCCCTGGGTTTGGGGGTGTCCAGTGGGTGACCTGGAGACCTGCATCTGCCCTGAGGGCAGCAGGGACCGGATGGTGGCTTGCCCCTGTCTGCCTTGGTCAGCACACACTTTGCTTCTCTGATGGCCTCACCTCACCAGCCCAGTGAAGGGTGGCTTCTCGGTGACCCAGGAGGACTTTCCCAGTTCAGCGCAGGGACCTGGCTTAGCGCAGCCCTGTGAATGTGACTCAGCCACCCACCCATGTCTGCTCTGGTGGCCTCTGATCCCCCTGCTTGCCTTCTGCCCTCTGTGCTCAGGGCCTTGGCGATATGGCCACCTGGCCCTGCAGTTGCTCTCGGGTCTACCTTTGGCCCTGTTCCCTTGTTGAGGCAGCCTACCTCCCACAGGGTTTTGTGTCCTTGCTCCGTGGATCCTGGCAGGAGGAGGCTGCTTATCACTGTGTTACCCGGGGCCCAGGAACACCGAAACATCTCCAGTTAGTAGATGCCCAGCTTGGGCTTCTGACGTACAATGAAACCACACACCATCAGCCAGGAAAGCACAAAACAAAATGGAGAAGCAGGCACAACTTCCTTTTCCCTTTGTGGGTGGAGACAAGAGAGGCAGTGGCTCGGGAGTCCCCAGTTGGGATGTGGGGCTGGGTCACAGCCCTTGAGTGGGCCTGAATGGACAGACGCTGCTGGGCCAGAGGGGGCATCAGGAGGGCCAAGTTGGAGGGACCAGGTCTGCTGCAGCAGGAGCCCTTGCTCTCCACCCTGATCTCCATGAGCCCACCTCTTATGTCCTGCTGCCAGCAGTCCTAGGGCGACTGGTGTGGGGTTAGGAGAGGGAAAGTCCCTGCCCTGCTCCAGGTGGAGACGGCACGCAGGCGGCCCCTCCTTCCCTGGGTTTCCGGGAGGGTGCACAGACACGTGCTATAGGCCAGGACACACCAGGTATGTGTTCAGAAAGAAAGAAAGTGAACTCGCTCAGTCGTGTCTGGCTCTTTGCAACCCCATGGACTGCAGCCTGCCAGGCTCCTCCATCCATGGGATTTTCCAGGCAAGAGTACTGGAGTGGGTTGCCATTTCCTTCTCCAGGGGATCTTCCCAACCCAGGGATTGAACCCAGGTCTGTCGCATTGCAGGCAGATGCTTTACCGTCTGAGCTACCAGGGAAGCTGCAATGTGTTCAGAGGCTGTGGTCAAATGGAACACTTTAGTGGAAGTTGTGCCTGGGGGAGGCTGGAGCCCTGGGCTCATCCCTGATGGCCTCTTGGTGCCTCCGGCACCACTACACGAATGCCTGCTGACGTCCTAGGATGTGGCTTAGGTCCATGTGACCTTGCAGCAGACGTGCCTGTCGAGGTCCTCAGCCACGCAGACAGGAGGGGACACCAGCTGCCAGGGTTCCCACAGGAGCCTGAGCGGCCACGGGGAGGTAAAGCACCAGCAGTCCCAAGTTGGGCCTGTGAGTGCCATCCTCCCACGCCTGCAGGGACCCTAGCCCCTTGTCCTTCAGGGATGCACTGGGAGACCTGGAGGCTACTCCTGCTCTCAAGGAACATGTGATGTGGTGTGAGCACCGGGCACAGCTCAGCTCTCACTGGGTGCCTGAGCCGCACAGCAGCGGAGGGTGGAGGCCAGGACCATGGCCGGGTGGCAAAGAATAGTCATAGACCAACAAGGGGAGGAGCAGCCTGTGCAGTTGTTGAAAAGGTTCTTGTTAATATATTGTCTGAAGAGGAAAACAACTGTTCATGTTTTTATTTGTGGTAAATTAATACACAACAAAGGTTACTGTTTTACCATTTTTTCAGTGTACAGTTCAGTCACATTTCAGAACTTTTACAATGTTGTGCAACCGTCAGCACTGTTTCCAGACTTTGTCCATCCCACATGCACCCTCATGAAGCAGTGACTTCCCTGTCCGCCCCTCAGGCCCTGCCCACTCCTAGTGTACCTGTCCATTCTGGGGACTGTGTGTGTCTCTTTGCTACTGGCTTCTTTCACTTAGAATAGGGTTTTGAGATTCTTCCATGTTGTGACCTGTCAGTTTGATTCCTTTCTGTAAGATTCTATTAAAGGCACTTCCCTGGTGGTCTAGTGGTTAGGATGCCACGCTTCTACTGCTGGGGACACAGGTTTGATCCCTGGTCGGGTTGCCATGCAGCACAGCCACGGTAGGGAGGGACCACATTTTGGCTGCTGTCAATGGTGCTAGAAAGGTTGGTGTAACACTTACTGTTTGAGACCTGTTTTTGATTCTTTGGGTCCTATGGTACTTTTAACTTTCTGAGGAACTGCCATAGTTTTCTACAGCAGCTGCACATTGTACATTTCCTGCTGCCAATGTGCAGGGGTTCTGATTTCTATACATCCTCACCAAACCTTGTTGTTCTAGGTCCTGCTAGTGGATGTTAAGTAGTATCTCATTGTCATTTTGATTTGCATTTCCCAAGTGATAGTGATGTTGAGTGGCTTTTCATGTTTGTATCATCTTTGGAGAAATGTCTGTCCAAGTTCTTTGCCTATGTTTTAACTAAGTAGTTTGTTTGTTTTGCCACTAAACTGTAGAATATATTTTCCCATTTTTTCACTGAAGTCCAGTGTTCCTATTTTTACTTTTTTAATTTACTGTGCTTTTGGTGTCATATTCAGGAGAAACCATTACCAAGTCTAAGGTCATGGAAGATTTACCCATAAGGGTTTCAGTTTT
The DNA here is from genome assembly GCF_033118175.1 of Dama dama. Taxonomy (NCBI): domain Eukaryota; kingdom Metazoa; phylum Chordata; class Mammalia; order Artiodactyla; family Cervidae; genus Dama; species Dama dama. The sequence goes on from NC_083684.1 coordinate 20,638,052, forward strand.
CACTTAGATTTAGGTCTTTGATCCATTTGAGTTATTTCTATGTATGGTATGAGGTATAGATCGAGCCCCACTCTTTTGCATGTGGATATGTGGTTGTCCCAGCGCCTTTTGTTGAAAAGACTGTCCTTTCCCTAGTGAGTGGTCTCGGCACCTTTGTCAGAAGTCAGTTGATTGCACTTGCAGGGGTTTATTTCTCGTCTCTCAGTTCCTCGGCATCTATGTCTATCCTTATGCCAGTACCACGCTGCTTTGATTACTGTAGCTTTGTAGTAAATTTTGGAATCAGGAAGTGAATCCTTCAGCTTTGTTGTCTTTCAAAGTTGTGTGGCTATTCAGTGTCCTTTGAAATTCCATGTGAAACTTAGGATTTTTTTTCTACTTTGTAAAAAAACACAGAATTTTCATAGGGATTGAATGTATAGATTGCTTTGGGGGATTATTGCCATCTTTACAGTTTTAAGTTTTCCAGTTCATGAACATGTGTTTCTACTTGCTTAGGTCTTAATTTCAGCAGCATTTTCATAGTTTTGTATACCAGTCTTTAACTTTTACAGTTTACTTCTAAGTATCTTATTTCTTTCGATGCTATTAAAAATGAATAGTTTTCTTAATTTCCTTTTTTGAACTGTTCATTTTTAGTGTGTAGGAACAGGACTGGATTTTAATGTGTTGATTTTTCCACCCTGCAACTTTGCTCAATTTTTCTGTGTAGCTTTTTAAAGGTTTTCTAACATAGAACATCATGGCATCATGACTAGAGGTAATCTTCTTTCCTGTTAATTTAGATGCCTTTTCTTTTTCTTTGCCTAACGGCTCTGCCTAGGACTTTCAGTACTATGTCGAGAAATGGTGAAAGTGGGCATCTCTTGTCTTGCTCCTGACACTAGAGGAAAAGCTTTCAGTCGTTGACCATTGAGGATTGTGTCAGCAGTGGCTTGTCATTATGGTCCTAGAAGTTGCCTTCTGTTCCTGACAGATTTCCTTACATTCCCGGATCTAAGAAAAGGTGTGCATGTCTCTTTAAGACTTTGAAGGACACCAAGGGGGAAGCTGCTCTGTCTGGCCTGGTCCTTAGGGCCCCGTGAGACTAGCTGAGGTGCCCACTGCCTAGGGTCTGCAGTGGGGAGACAGCAGCAAGTGTGGAGCTCCCCCCGGGTTGCTGGGGGTCTCCTGGCAGGTTCCAGGAGAGTGGATCTGGATCTTCTTTCTAGCTTCCCCAACTCCACTATTTTCCCTGGTGTCTCCAAAGTTGTATTTTTTGGTGTTGACGACAGGGAGTGACACTTGGCCCTGAAGGCCCACTCCTGGGTCATGAGGTGGCTGAGCAGGGCCTCCACTTCCCCGCGGAGTCTTTTTAGCTCTGGTGGCCAAGCATTAGTGTGAAGGTCAGGTGGTCAGCATGGGGACTGGAGGTTAGCCCTGGAGATCCGAGGAAACCACCTCAGTGTTTAAAGAAAAATGAACACCACATATGCGAAAAGATCAGAAACATTACTGACCAGTGTTGTCTTTTCCTCCAGGGTGTCTGGTAGGAAAAGTGAAAGCAAAGAAGCCAAGAAGTCAGAAGAACCAAAAATCCGAAAGAAACCTGGGCCCAAGCCGGGCTGGAAGGGCAAGCCGCGGTGTGAGAGGTGAGGGGCTGGAGCGGGGGTTGCACAGCCTATGGGGGCCGTGGTTCCACGTGTGCTCTGCATTGCAGGGAGGAACTGCCCACCATCTACAAGTGTCCGCACCAGGGCTGCACGGCCGTGTACCGCGGGGCCGATGGCATGAAGGTGAGGGGGCTCCCAGGAGAGTGCACCCCCAGCTCTGCTGACAGGGCCTGGTTGGGTCTGTGCCTTCGTGGGGAGGAGGCCTGCACGCTGCTCTGGGGTGTTGGCCGGGCTGGGGACTCACGCCCCCGGTCCCTCTCACAGAAGCATGTCAAGGAGCACCACGAGGAGGTCCGGGAGAGGCCCTGCCCACACCCCGGCTGCAACAAGGTGTTCATGATTGACCGCTACCTACAGCGCCACGTCAAGCTCATCCACACAGGTGTGTCCCCTCCCCTGCCCCCTGCAGATGGGGCTCTGGGGAACTGACACTGAAGAAACTCTGGCGCTGTCCTGTGAGTCTATGGTGGTCTGTTTTTACATCATTGTGTGTGTTCGTCGCTTAGTCATGTCCAACTCTTTGTGACCCCATGAACTGTAGCTCACCAGGCTCCTTTGTCCATGGGATTCTCCAGGCAAGAGTACTAGAGTGGGTTGCCATTTTCTTCTCCCTTTACATCATTACTGGAAGAAAATGATACATGCTTCTCAGATTATAAAAGTGACCTAAATTCATGGTAGCATGAACTGGTGGGAAAAGTATAGGTAAAGTGGTGCCCCAGTGATCACTGCCATCAGCATGTGAGGTTACTACCCCTTCTCTCTGAACACGCGTCTACGACCTTGGACTCGTGTGTGCCTATGCTTGTCATTGCTGGTTCTGCCCAGAAGGCAGCTTTCCCGACAGCAGCCCCTACATCCAGATAGTCCATTCTAAATGATACTTTTCCTCTGTTGACCTCTGTACAAATGATTGACTTCTTCACTCTGATTTGCCCACTTAATGGCTGGCTCACAGTCCCTCGGTTTCACAGCATTTCATGCTGTGAGTATTCTTGTCCATTACTCCTGACACAGTAATTCCCTGGTCAAGGGTCAAGCCGTTGTAACTCAGTCTGACCACAGTCGTCGTGACCACGAGAAGTTTTTATTTTAAGCACAGAACAGTCTAGACCTCACACTGTCAGGATGATTGCTCCTAGTCAGGGAGGAGCCTGCCTGTGCGGCTGCATCAGGTGCTGGTAGATGTGCAGTGATGTAGGAAAGAAGCATGTGGTGGTGCCCCAGGTGCATGGCTGGGGGTGTGACGTTCAAGTTTTGTTGAAAAGCTCTTTTAAGACTGACTTCCACAGTGGGTATCCTGGTGGTGGGCCCAGCATGGGGACAGTCCCTAGAGTAGCAGTAGCTATAATCAGTCATCTGTGAAACTGCACTGATTGGGCTTCCTCTAAGAATTGGTGCTCCAGAAAATAGGAGGTTTAGGGAAACATGCTACAGCCAGGTGACGTGGGTCATAGCTGTGTCACCTGTGAGTTAGGTGCTTGGGCACCGAGTAGACAGTGTCAGGGCCTGTGGTCACTCCTTATCTGGTCCCCAGAGGTGCGGAACTACATCTGTGATGAGTGTGGACAGACCTTCAAGCAGCGGAAGCACCTCCTGGTCCACCAGATGCGCCACTCGGGAGCTAAGCCTCTGCAGTAAGTGGGGGGTGGTGGCCCTCCCGCTGGCAGCACCCTGGCCCTGGCTCACTGCCCCCATCCCATAGGTGTGAGGTCTGCGGGTTCCAGTGCCGGCAGCGGGCATCCCTGAAGTACCACATGACCAAGCACAAGGCTGAGACGGAGCTGGACTTTGCCTGTGACCAGTGTGGCCGGCGGTTCGAGAAGGCACACAACCTCAACGTGCACATGTCCATGGTGCACCCGCTGACGCAGACCCCAGACCAGGCCCCGGAGGCCCCACCCAGGCCCGCAGCAGGGCAGGTGGTGAAGGCTGAGCCCACCTGAGGGCCTGCCTGCCCTGAGGTCAGGGGTGGTGACTGAGCTTCAGGCCTGTGGGCAGAGTGGTATCCTGATGCACCCCCACTATGCGTGCTGGGTGGTGATGGTTCAGTCCACGGCTTGCAGGGTCTTGTGGCCTCTGCTCTGGGACCAGCAGTTTCTTCTCCTATAAGCAGAGTGACTTGGGCCAGTTGCAGATTTTAGAGAACTGATTCCTCTTCCCCACTACAGCAACTGAGATTTGTAACCCGCTTTTCAGGGCAACAAGAGCTCCATGTTATGCTTATAATAAATTATTTACCGAGGAGCTGGGCAGTGCCCTGTGCAGATCGGGTCAGAAGAGCTGGGGCTCCTGGGAGATAGCAGGGTCCAGCACAGCCTGCCGCCTGCTCAGGAGGGCAGCACTCACTTCCGGGTCACAATCTTCACTCACATCCAGCAGCTGCAACAAAGCCCACATGCTGGGCCCATGCTACCCCCTGTCCCTCCCAGGCCTGGATGCTGGATGCCGGCTTTCCCCAAGGCGTCCAGCATCCTCATGTCACACAGTGACATGGACCTAAACACAGACACAATGGTGAGCACCTGGGTGTTACCTCTGCCACATGCAAGAAGCTCCTTTCTGGGCACCGAGGTATCAATTGCAGCAGAAAGAGACGGGCGTTTGTTATCAGGCTTACGGGGTCGCCCTGGAAAGAAGACGGGCAGAGCCAAGTTCAGGATCCCCACAGCTGTGAACTGTGCCAGGAGCGTCACCCCAGTCTGTCTGGAGATGGGCCTGGCCCTGCACCTGCCTGGGTCGGGAGCTCCCCACCACGGGCCTCAGTCCAGACTGCACCGGTTTCCCCGGCCACAAAGAGGCCAACAAGCTTCAGGTACATGTTGAGAGCAACGTGCAGGAAGGCATCTTCTGTGAGGAGGGCATCCTTGTCAAAGTAGGGAAGGAGGCTAAAGGCAGACACAGGTGTCAGGTGACCTGACCTCATACGTCTGGCTGAGGCTGGTGGCAGGCAGCAGAGGTGCAGCCTCTCTGTCTTGAGGGACCCCTGCTGTCCCTCCCCTGACCTTCAGGTCCTGAGGGTTACCTGTAGAAGGCGACCGGCAGCAGCCTGACCTGGTGGTCGGGGGCCAGGCCGAGGAGGGTGCGCCCCAGGGGGACATCTGCAAAACCGAGGGGCTTGTCAGCAGTGCGGGGGCCTCCCATAGGGTCAGGGTCTCCAGGAATCGTGTGCGTGCTGACACAGGGGCAGTGACCTCACGCCACAGACTAGGGGGTGGGGGCCGGGTCCCTGAAATCCCAGGGCTCCACTAAATTATTAAATGAGTCTGCATACTTAACCAAGAACATACAGTTGCAAAAACGAATTTTTAAAGTGACCCCCAAGGAGGGCTCCTGTGTAACCATTTGAAAGTTGCTTCTGAAGAGAAGGACTAAAGAGTCGGCTGCAGTCTGACCTGCTCCCAGCAGAGGGCTGGGGGCCAGCACAGACATGGCTGGCAGCCTCTGCATTTCTCACCCGCCTCCGTCAGCTGAAAGACGAGCAGCCAGGAAATCCTCCTCCTCTGCAGACACCCCAAGATCTCCGCACAGATGTCCAGAGCCTTCAGGGAGCTAACAGCCTGTGACCCACAGAAGAAGAGGAGAACTCAAAGATGACAGCGGGCAAGGAGGAGGTGTCTACTTGGGGCCCTGCACAGACCCTCAGGGTGCAGGGTCTGAAGGGAGACCCCACAGGGCAGGCCTGTGGCCTGGGGTTTTCTCTCCTGAGAAAGCTTTTGCCCCAAAGGTACCACACCGCCCCTGCTCAAGAGACCTAACTTAAGAGGTCTGCGGGGAAATGGGGATCCATGGTTTCAAGCGCCCTGAGGGCAGGGGCTCACCAACCTGTCCAATGTGGGAGAGGGTCTGACTTACCTGTGGAATCAGATATGAAGAGAGCAGGCCCATCAAGGAAAAGAAAAACAGGGAAACAAACAGCTACAAATAAAAAAACGTCCACTCACAACATAAGACTACCTGTATTCTGTTCCCTGAGAGTAACTATAAGTAAAAAACATTGCTCACTAACTGAGCATTTACAGACCTAGGTCAGAAATCTTTAGGGGGATCTTCACAGGAATAAAATTTCCAGTTGCTCTTAAGAGAATTTAATGGGTTATAAACAATTACTGCTTGGGGACCCATCTCTGTGGGTCTGTAAGGGGACAGTGGTCTGGAAGATACGAAGCCACTAAAAGCCTTTCAACTTTTACAGCCTGAAAAGTCTAAGAACAGATGCTCCCTGGGACTCTGTTACTTGGAATTATAATCATTCAAACCCCACAGCTCAGCAGTTGTTGTCAGGCAGGTGTGTACAACCTGAGCTGCTGGGGAGCTCTGGGTTTTAGAGAACCAGGGGTTCAGCTGGGTGCACCATGGCAGCTCCCAGTGGGGACACCAGCCTACCCTCCAAGCAGCCCTCCATCCAGCCCTGGGTCTCAGCGAGCAGCTGATTGGGGTGCAGGTACCTTGATGGGTGCCAGTTAACTCTAACCGCCCCCGCCCAGGGATTATGGAGAGGATAAACAGGTCAAATAAAAGCAGTTGGGAGTTAACCTGAGAGTAAGTCTTATCAAACCTATACACCCAAGAAGGTTTACTTCCAAATAAAGTCACAAGGACCCCAAACACCTGTCTGTCCTTGAAAAGCACAGTGTGTTAGATGAACCCTGAGAGAAGGTGAGCTTGCAGGAAGAGGGTGTCATCCTTGCCTCCTCTCCTTGGCCATCCAGCTTCCCCAGCTCCTGCCAGATGCTCTCCTTCCTGGCCCGTTGAATCACAAAGTGCAGGGCAGCCGCACAGAGCCAGGACGGGCCGGGTGCAGGGGATGGTGTGAGGGGGGAGGAGACGCTGCGCAGACAAGAGGAGTGTGTCACCACGGGAACCCCCACCCCAACCTGGCTCTGCAGACTGGCCCTATGCCCTGGACACAGGAAGCGGTGCAGCTTGCAGGGGGTCTCAGCTTTGACAGGAGGGTGTGGAACACACGGTCTCCTGGAACCCTTCCCCCAACCCTCAGACCCCAGAATCTGCACCAGCCTCCCACACAACCCCTGCTCCAATTGCACTGTGATGTTCAAGGTCCTTCAGCAGGTTGAAACGGCCAAAAGTGAAAAACAGAATACAGTGCATTGATTTAAGAAACTTTCCTGCTCTCTATGCGATTAGAGTCAATGGGCAAACTGGCTTTCCTTGTTTTCTGAGGTTTCCAGCATCCCTGATTCTTTGGGGGTGCCTGAGGGATGGAAATGGTCACAGAGGAAAATGTAAGGAGGCTGGAGGGGGCCAGTGATCCTCTCAGTGACGTCTAGGAGGGCATCCACTGGGAACTAAGAGGAGACGGGCAAGTGAACCCTGCACCTTGCAGGGCCTGTCCAGAGGCCTCTCCGGCTCCTGAGATGCCGGGCAGGTCAATGAGAGCATGTGCCCATACTCACCTCTCAGCGAAGAGGTGGGCCTCCTGCAGCTTCTGCAGCTCTGCAGGCAGCGGGCTCCGGGACCACCTCCTCCACCGGCAGTGCAGCTCGGGCTCCAGGCTCGACCACCACAGCTCATGGGAGAGAACAGGCACTGACAGTCATTCCCCACCACCACAACGCTTTGGAGATCTCAGCGACCCCGACCATCTGGGTAGGACATGTCTACCTGCTGGCTGACACCCACTCCCCCGAGCCTGGCTCTGCTCATCTAGTGCTTCCTAACTACAAGGACAGTGTCTCATCTATGGCCCAACACAGCTCATCCTCAGAGGATACATGGTTGCCCAGGGAGCTCGGTGGGGGAACGTGCTGTTCTGAAAGAATGGGGCTGTGTCCTCCCTCCTGACAAAAGGAGAAGTGGTGAGAAAGCCCACAAGTGAGCCCCACCTGAGGAACTTCAGAACACCATGCAGGGGCCAGGCTGCAGGGGCTGAGCCGGCAGCTTCAGCCCAGAGCAGTGTGAATGACTCCTGTTGCTGGCTCTGGCGTGAATGGACTATTGCGACCCTGACCTCCCGCTCCAGTTCTGCTCCCGGGGGCATCTTCTCCTGACTTACCCACTGTGCCTGGGATCACACAGCCAGGAAACCCTAGACGGATGTGCGACCTCCAGCCTCACTGACTCCCACAGCACCCCTCCAGGCCCAGGAGCTCCCCCATGAAGATGGCAGGCCTACCAGAGCAGAAGTGAGCAGCAGGGGGCACTGGGTCTGGCAGGCGGTCAGGGCCAAGTCAGCTGCCAGGGATGGGTCTCTGCTTCGTGCACAGGCGTTGAGGAGACCCTGGGGGAGGAGATGCCCGCCGCTGGGTTCGCACGTGGACCTTGGGAGCCACTGCATACATGAGGGCCAGGCCAGAGGTCTGAGCAGTGACATGGGAGGGGTGGTGGGAACTGGAATTACCCTGAAGAAGTGGGCAGTGATGTCGTGGGTGAGGGCACCATCGTGGGAGAAGTTCCTCTGCAAGATAGTAGAGGCCAGTGAGGAAGGAAGGCGGAAGACGAGGGTGGGCGACCACATGCTGTCCCTCATCCCCCCACACCTGGCTGCTTTCACAGGCTGTTCTCAGAGCTTGAGGGGGGAACAGCCTCCCGAATGAACTTGAACAGAAATCTCACCTCATTTCTGCTGCTCCCCAGTTACCCTATAAGCTCTGCACAGATGACCAGAAGCTCAGATCAGCCTCCCTACATGGTGCATTTTTACAAAGCCTCCTGCAGGGGCACAGTACCTCCCGTCCCTGACTGTGCACAAGCAAGGGCGGGCACCCTTCGGAGCCTGAAGAGCCAGGTGTGGGCACTGTCTGGCTTCTGTGCCCAGAGGTGAAGCGGGCAGGTCGGTCAGCACTTCTGGGGCCCAAACCACTAACCTGGGGAAGGTTCTGTGAAGGAGTCATCTTCCAGAGAGGGCACTGGCCCTGGTCTCTGGTCTCGCTGCCTGTGTCCAATAGGGTGAAGGACTCCCTGCAGCTCCAAGTGCCACGGCCTATCCCACCTCAGTGACCCCATGCAGGTGGGGCCCATACTGAGGACACTGGCTCCATGTGACCACAGATGCACTCCTGAACTTTCCCCAGAACCAGCCTGTGGTGCCCACATGGCCCCCAACCCTGCACCTCACCTCACTTGCTCCACACCTACCAATTCTGAGTTGACCAAGTGGAAGAAATCGGCACAGCTGGGGGTGGCCGGCTGCTCCACACAGGGGCTGCTGACCAGCATGGAGGCGGGCAGGCCGAGGAGGGTGCTGGGAGGATGGAGGTATGGACAGTGACCCCTGAGAGCAACGCTTGGAGCAGCAGCTACCCTCCCGGCCTGCTGGGAACTGGCCCTAGTCTGTGGCCCATCCCTCCCTGGAGGGCCTAGGCTCTTGTGCTGCTGGGCCCACAAATACCACTGTGCATCCCCAAAGCAGCCATGCAGTTTCATGATGACCCAGGGTGGGAGCAGTGTATGAACCAACCAGCTCACTAGCCTGGGAAGGATGTCAATTCATAGCTCAGTTGTGATGAAGCTGCTGCAAGGACCCCTGAGCCCACATTCAATGTGAGGCCTTTGAACTGAAGGGATCCTGGGTCCAGACCCTGCTCTTCAGGGGACTCCTGGGGAGAGGCCACCCCAGAGACCCATGACTAGAGGGAAGAGAACCCAAAGTGGGGAGAGACCCTGGGATACGACCGTGTTACCGTTTGCACGTGAGCAGCTCCCGCTGTCTCTGGAGGCGGCTGGCCACATCCCACCCGTGAGCCAGTGCCTGAAGGCGTCTGTGGAAAACTCCAAAGAGAAAGTGTTTGCGGGAAGCAGCGTGGCCGAGGGGTGCAGGGCCCTGTTCCAGGTCAGCACACATCTCCTGGAGACGGCAGCAGATGAAGAGCACCCGTCTCCTCATCGCCCTGTCACACGTGACCTCTAAGCCACAACTCCTGCTGTGGCCGCCCTCCCAGGTACTTTCTTCCATTTCCCGTTACGATGGACACAGAGGACAGACATCCCTTTTGTGTGAGGTGTTAGGATCTCCCTTTCATCCTTCACATTTTCTAAATTCAGGCACTTTTAAAGAGAGACAGCGGGAATTCCAGATCCCATAAGACAGAGCTGCATGGGCATGTCCAGTTTCAGACTCCCAGCGCACAGCTGGCGAGAAGGAAGGATAGGCCTGGTCTGCTCTCTGACCCCAGAGCCCACTCTCAGGAGATCTGGGCGGCAGCATGCTGACAGAAAGGTACTTTTCACTCCAGGATGAGAACACACAGGGCTTCTGCACCCTTCTCAGTGCTCCTGCCTCAGTGACAAGAGACCCAGGAAACAGGAGGGGCTCCAGCTCCTGGTCTTTGCAAACTCTCGATGCTCAGCCAAGTGGAGGGTTATTTATATCAGTTCTCAAGAGTCTGACCTCCCAGCGCAGCACCCAGAGTTAAACAGCAGAGAATGGGAGTAGCAACCAAGTTACTATGGAAGTCCATATTTTTACTTCCTGTTTTCTAATCTTAAATGTCCTAAAGCCTGGAGATGCTTCCTGTATTTCATCTTTCATTTTTGTGTTCCTGTGATGTTCATGGTGACACGAGTTCACAGAACACGTGGTCTCCCGTCTGAGTGACTGGGTCTGTGACTCAGGCTTTCATTCTGTTTAAAACAGGCGTCTGGACTCATTGGATACTCAATAAATATCTTGATAGCACATGGCTTCAATGCAGTGGACACGCTGAGTTTTGCATTTTCTAACTCACCTGCAATCTGGAAAAAATGTCCCGATTTCCTTTGCAGCCACCGAAAACCAAATCAGAATTCTTTGAGTGATGATAATTCCTCGAACTGAAATAAAAACACAGTGAAAGCCTCCTTAGTGTCTCTTATCTCTGCTGGGCTACCTCTTCTTCTTCTGCCTCCAGTATGGCCTGTGGTCACAGGGCCAGGAAGTACCCAGGGACCACAGGGCACGCATGGTGCCCCAGCAACAGCACAAAGCCAGCAACCAGCCCTGCCAACATATCAAAATGATTATGTGCCACAACCAACTGGGATTTATCCTAAGAATGCAAGGTTGGCTCAATATGCAAAAATCAATTAATGCAATAAACATGAGTAGAATAGAAAACCAAAACCCACACAGATAAAGCATTAAGTTCAACACCACCTCATGATTAAAAAAAAAAAAAAAATAACTAGGAGTAAAAGGGACCTCCCTCAACCTGGCAAAGGGCAGTTATGAAGAATCCACAGTTAACATTGTACTCAATGATGACAGACTGCAAACTGTCCTCCCAAGACCAGGACCAGGACAAAGTGTCTGCTCCTACTGCCTCCAGTGAGCATTGCACTGTAAAGTTCTAGACAGGACAATTCAGCAAATAAATCAGCACATAAAAGTGATTCGGATTGGAAAGGAAAAAGTTAAACCATCTCTATTCACAGGTGACAAGACCTTATATATACAAAATCATAAAGAATTAACCATAAAAAGCCATCTGAGCAAATAAGTGAAATTAAAGCAATGACCCATTTTACAATGGTGCTAAAAAAAATAAAATACTTCAGAATAAATTTAATCAAGGAGATGCAAGACTTGCACACTGAAAACTATGAAACACTACTGAAAAATATTAAAGATGACCTAAACAAATGGAAGGACCCAAACTGATATACAGATACAGTGCAGTCATTATCAGAATCCCAGCTCATTTTGTACAAACTGATAAGCTGATCCTAAAATCCAGATGGAGCTGCAAGGGCTCCAAAACAATCTTGAAAAAGAAGGACAAAGTTAGCAGACTCACATGTTCCAATTTTACTTCCTTGTTTATTTTTTGGCCGCACTGTGTAGCTTGTGGGACCGTAGTTACCCGAGGATTGAACCCGGGCCCTTAGCATTAAAAGCGTGGAGTCCTAACCACTGGACTGCCAGAGAATTCCCACGTTTTCCAATTTTAAAACTTATTACAAACCTATAGTAATCAAAATAGTGTGGTCCTAGCACAGGGATAGATGTAAAGATAAGTAGAACAGAGTCAAGAGTCTGGAAGAAAACTCTCACACATATGGTGAGTGGACTTTTGACAAGAGTAACAAGACCATTCAATGGGGAAAGAACAGTCTTTTCAGCAAAAGGGGCAACTGGACATTCACATACAAAAGAATGGGGCTGGATCCCTACCTCACATCTTACAAAAAATTAACTCAAGAGACTTCCCTGGTGGTTCAGTGGTTAAGAATCCACTTGCAATGCAGGGGATGTGGGCTCCATGCCCAGTCAGGAAGCTAAGATCCCACATGCTGAGACGAAACTGAGCCTGTGGGCTGTAACTGGAAAGTCTGTGTGCCTCAACCAAGACCTGATGTAGTCAAATAAATAAATTTAGGGAAAAAAAGTAACTCAAAATGGAACAAAGGCCCAAAAGCTAAAACTAAAAACAGATGAATACGGCTTCTTCAAAATGTAAAACTTATATAAATCAAAGTACTCTATCAAGGGAGTGAACCAATGACTTAAGGGATGGGAGAAAGCATCTGTGATTCACGTATCTCAAGGGACCTGGCATCTGGACTATACAAAGAACCCTTACGACTCAACAAGCAAATAGCCCAATTGTAAATGGGCAAAGGATCTGATCAGACATTTGTCCAAAAAAGATAAATAAATGGTCAACACTGTGAGCCATCAGGGAAAAGCAAATCAAAACCATAACAAGGTAACATCACACACCACCTGGACACAGCATATGTCCTCAACTAGAAGGACGATGAGACTGAACAGGCCATGTCAGACGCCCACAGCCTGCATGGCCCAGACGGGACTGGGAAGGCCTGCCTCTCGTGGCGGCCGGTCCACACCAGTACCTCCTGCACGATGGGTGGCGACACTGGAGCCCACCACCTACTAGACCTTTTATGCTCCTCACGTTTGCTGACCAGGTTACTCACAGAGAGAAAGATGATACCAGAAGCTTGCCTTCATTGCGAAGATTCAGACTTGCTATCAGATATGTCCAAATGTGTGGACCAAGAGAAATAAAAACATTCTTAGAAAAAAAAAAAAAAAACATTCTTAGAGCTACCAAAATCAAAACACACGTGCCTCTGGGCACCAACGTTCCTAACCTTTGGCAGAAGTCCATAAGCACGTGGACCAGGGTAGTGCAAGCGGCTTCCAGGTCTCCATCGCAGCCACCGGCAGCAGAGGGCATGGGGAGGAAGTGCTGGTGGATGGCCCACTGCTGGAAGTCCTGCCTACAATGCAAACACCAGGGTCTGTGCCGAGGGAGGCCGCCTCGGCTGGAGGGGTGGGGGACTGCAGGTGCATGGCTGCTGAGCAGTGGGTGGAAGGGGCATCTGTACTGGCTGGGTTCAGCAGCAGAGTGTCCAGATGTGGACCAGGCTCCCCGGTGCTAAGACCACAGGGAGACCAGAACCCGAGTAGGGCCTCAGCTACAACCACGAGAGGCAGGGGGCACTGCAGTGAGGAGCGAAGGAAGGAGGCCCTGACCTGACTCCTCACTGACAGCACAGTGTCCTGAGGGAGAGCTAAGAAGGCGTACTCTGGATCTGCATGCCAGGACGCTGCAGAGGAGGGAGGCCCCTGGCTGATGAGCATAGGAAGGAAGCGCTCAGGAAGCAAGCTGGGCACAAAGGGGATAGGTGGGAGTACCCCATCAGCCCCTCCACCCCACCCTCTGAGCTGCAGAAGGCAGTGTCGTCACTCCCACTCCCACTCCTGTTTGCCGTCCTTCCTAAGTCTGCTTGTTCCATCAGAATCTGACACCATGTCACAGCATCTCTGTGTGCGGGAGCATCTCTGACCATACCACAGATGGTGGCCTGAGGACAGCCACCCCTGCTGCAAAGCCCCTCAGCACATGCCTGAGCCCCAAACAGCATGCCTCATGGCTCAGTCATCTCATTCACTGGCCCCGGGACCCACAGGGGCCCCGGGACTCATAGGGGCTCAGACCCCAATTTGCTCGCTCCTGGTGCCACGCCTCGAAGCCAGCAATTGGCGAAGCCCTGACTGCCCTGTCCCTCCTTGGCTGACACCAGCTGAGATCTTCGTGGCTCCCTGACCACGGCCCTCGGGGGTTCCGACTCCTTGTTCCTCACCCGCCAGCACCTGCTCCCACAGCCCTGCTGTATTGTCCTGCCTGCCTCCGGGCTGCACAGTCCTTCGGCAGGAGTGCCTGCTCAGGGCTAAAAGGGTAGAAGTGCAGGTGCGGAGCCCCGTCTGTTTTGTTCATGCTATATCCCTAGCTCCTAGAAGATTCTAGAAATGTCTGCCAAACCACAGGAGCTCAGGAAGTGATCCTTGAATAATAGAATGAGTAAAATTATACTCATAGACTGTACTATAACCTACTGTATGTTAAATTGAACATTAAATTGAGGATATCATGACACAAAATAGTGTAACGTTTTAAAGGGCAGATCCTTTAAGCACTTACCTTTCTGTATCTGAAAGAGAATCAACTTCAGGCTGAATTTCTATTTCCAGCTGTAACCAGTCTCTATAAGTCAACTGAGAGAAAAAGCTCAAGTGACCACCATGCCAAGGACGGAGCACAGAAGCCACAGGGCAGGCCGTGAATGCGGCTCTCATTGCAGCTGGAGGTCTCCTGTGTCTCAGACCCTCTCATCCTCACGCCACTTCCCAGTGTTAGACAGGGAGCTTGGCATGAAGCCCCAAGAACCAGTAATTTAACCCTGAAAGTGAAGCCAACTGAAACTTTTCAAACTGGTCTTAAACTGCTTCCTCCACACTGTTGCCTGGCCCTGGACAGATCGTGGTGTCTGCACAACTCAGGTTTCAGCTCACCAAACTGGGCATATAACGTGAAGCTTCTAGAAGTCGCACAGCACTCACCCTGTCTTTAAATTCTGGGGCAGCTCCACACGTCCACAGGGACCAACCTCAAAACCTCACGTTGTGTGTAGCAGGTGTCCCACGGAGGGACAGCAGGACCTACCTGGAGCCCCTCCTGCTTCAGCAGTTCCTGCAGGGCTCTTTGCTTCCACAGGCAGAGGGCAGCTCTCCGCCAGTCCACGGAGGGCAGGCACAGGGGCCTCCAGGGTGGGCTAGCCGGGTCCTCCTGAGACGGGAGGTCTCGGGCTTCTGGGAACCATCTGAACATGATGAACTGGAACTGAAAAAAGCCAGTGGCGTGTGTGCTGTGAGGCTGGCCACGCTCGGCTGGCAGTGGGGAGCCCCTCCTCCTCAGATGGCACTTCAGGGGGCAGCAGCTCTGACCGCACATCTGAGGCCACTGTGTTCTGCAGCCGTGCTCAGCCGTCCCCTGAGGCTCGCTGGCACTGGGGTCTGTGTGAGATGCTCCTGGGTGATGGATGAGCCACCTGTCTTTCCTTACAAGACAGAAACCCCCGCCCTGTGCTGCCGGAGTCACAGGCAGTGCAAGGGTACCATGGCAGCTTGGGACCTGAGGTGGGCTTCCTCTTCTGGGAAGCCACTTCTCCTGACCTGCCCCTGTCCCACACTGTGAAACTGTGGCAGGGGCCCCCAGGCTGCTCCTGACAAGGCAGCTCCCAGCAGGGCCCAGGAGTCCAACACCGAGCCTGGAACTGAGAAGCAGGCTCATCGCCCAGGGGACAGGCTCCCTGGAACTCTGCATGTGCCGCAACCCTGGCTCCCGCTGGAACAGACAGCCCTGTCACCCTTGACACAGAATCCCAACATGCAGTCTCCAGGGTTATCTTTAGAGGAAGTACAGAGTGCCTCTTTACCTGGGAAGACACTTCTTGTGACTAATGAGCCAATTTTGTAAACGGGAGGGACATCTGTGGTTCACCTTACACCCCTTCCTCTTAACTCAGCCAGAAAGAAAAGGCATAAGGCGGTAGCTCCCAGGAAATAGCCCGCCACAGACCAGGGTGGTGCCAAGCATGAGATGGAGGCCACACAGCCTCGGGCCAGAGACCCATAGAAAACGGGAACTCGGCCGAGAAAGGAACCCAGAAGACTCACCTTTTTTATAAGGCCAGGAGACAGACAGCTGTGCAGAAGCTCATGTGACTGGGAAAACTTACACAAGGAGTAAGAAATTGCTGCTGTAGAAAATCTGAAAATAGAAAACGGAAATTATAGAAACGGGATCCACACAAAATACAGGGTGGAAGAGTCAGTATGAGTCACACAAAGTGAACCAAGGGCATCCCAGCACCCCCACCCCACCCCCAGTAATGCATCTTGGAAAATGTAAACATGCAAGCACTACACGTAAGGGCTTGCCTCCCCAGCGTGTCGGGGAGGGCGTGCCCCGTGGGGTTCACGGGCATGACCACACATTGTTTGCTGTTCCTGCCTACAAGGACCTCCAAGCCAGGGAGAAGTGGGTCCAGCTGCAGCCTCAGCTCTGCCCACCCATGGTGGCTCTGACAAGTCAGGCAGAGGCTGTCGAGAGCAGAGCTGACCCCGAGGCTGGCAGGGAGTCTGGGTGGTGAGGACAGGGCCTGATTCCCGGGGGGCCTCGTCAGTGAGAGCTGCTCCTCTGCTTGGCTTTCCCTCTCTGCTGATATCAGCTTAGTCTGCAAGCCAGAACTCTGGTCCCTGCCAACGTCCCTCCCTGCCAGAGTCTCTGGCTTCTGTCCTGACTTCAGTCTATTCACCTCAACAGCTGCAGAAAGCTCCAGGTCTCTGCCACGGGGTGGCCGCCCTCACCCCAGCCATCTCTCACACCTGCCAAGCCCAGCGCTGGGCTCCCTGCAACTGCTGGGTCCCGGGAGAGGTTCTAGTGCTCTGTGTGCAGTGACGGGACAGCCACGCGTGCAGAGAAGTCCCCCAGAGAAAGCTGCTCGCCACAGGGAGACCCCAGAACTGAACCTGAGGGGCAGGTCCACCCAGCTGCCAGCCACCCAGCCTGGAGGACACCTGCAGCCCAGAGCCAGCGTCTCCAAAGGCAGGGAGCAAGGCAGGATGACCTCACTGTCCTAACCAGAGATACCAGCAGGTGCCCAGATACATCCAGACAAGGTTCCTTCCGGGAGGTGTGGACCAGCACAGCACGGAGCACGTGTGTCTGTGCTGTCTAGGGAACACATGTTACTGCTGACAAGAGGCGCACTTACTTCAGACACAGCGTCGAGGCCTGCTGGGCTGCGCAGGGCAGGAGGCTGTCGATGAACTCGGGGATGGGCAGGCCCCTGGCAGAGGCGGGGGGGCCCACATGCACCTTGGGGAGCGCAGACTTGGACTCACCCAGGTGAACAGCCAGCACAGCCAAGCCCAGCACGTGTGAGGCACTCAGGCTTGGGCCCTAAGACAGGAGAGAAAAGGTGTTCAGTGCTGCGGGGAAGGTTGCGGGACCCACTCCCAGCTGGAGGGAATGGCAGCCCTACCTGGTGACGGAGCAGCTGGCAGAGCCTGGTGAGCACGGCTGGCAGGAATCTGCGTCCACACAGGGCCCTCACAAAGTGGGTGGCCCAGGGGCCCTGCCTACGGGGACAGCCACAGAGAACAGGACAGTGGAAGTCCCAGCCCTCCCAGCCCTCCCAGAGCCCATGGATGAGCACGTAGGCACCGCAGACCCAGGAAGAGCCAAGTCACTCCCCAGACAGCAGGCCCACCTGCTGCAAGGCTGCCTTGGCCACTTGCCTGTGGTATATCAGCCCCCAGCCCTCCCCGTCCTCCCCCAGTGCAGCAGGACATTGGGGGTGGCCCAGGGCCCAGAACTGGACCAAGACCAATGGCCTCTCAGCAGGAGCACCAGGCCGCCCTTGGGACAGCTCCAACCACCTGCTGGGACTACCCAGCTTCTACCTGTCCGGTGGGCCGACGCTGGAGGCTGCCATGAGGTTCTGACAAAAAGACGTCAGCAGGAGGTCCACCACCTGAGAGGAAAGTTCTTGTCAGAGCGTTTACACCCCGGACACACAGGATCAGAGCTAAACTCACGAGACTACAAAACAGGCTGCTGCCCAGAGAAGGCTGCCACTCCCAGGTCATAGGAACCCCCAGACCCTGGGAAGGTCCCCCGGGGTCATGATGGGATGTGTCAGTGGATAACAGGGTCAGCACACCTGCCCATACCTTCCTCCCAATGCAGAGTCTGCATGCAGACAACACCAAACTCAAAACTCACTCACACATGGTCTCCCACACTCACCCTCTGCTCCCTCGGCTGCAGCTCAGGAGCCTGGATGCTGAGCTGCACCGGGGCCTCTTCGTCACTGCCGACATCCTCGCTGAGGCCCAGGACAGAGTGGAGCCTCTCGGAGACCATGGCCACCTGAGCTGATAGCACTACGAGAGAGGGACTGCCATAAGCAGGGGTGTCCCTGCCTCCACTGTGTCTACACCACTCCCACCTCGCATCACCTGCCACTTCTGCAGGCGCTGACACCTGCTGCAGCCCCCCGGCCCAGCCTCGGTGTCCCCCAGGACCATAGGCTGCAGGGGCGGTGTTAGGAAGGGCCATGCTGGCCACAAGGGGATGTCCTGGGCCCGCAGGGTGACCACAGCTGTGGCAGAGCTAACCACACAGGGCTGGGATTGTGAAAACCATGTGTCACTTCTGACCCTCAATTTTGACTCCTCACAGGCTTCCATGTTCTCTGTAGGTCATATGTGAATGTACATACACTATATGCATTCACAACATACCTAATTTTTTTGATATTTTTAGGCTACATGGTTTATCTGCAAGTTTTTTCAAATTGTCACTTACCTCCAAAAAGTAAGTATATTTACTGAAAATAATCTGCATATACTGAATGGACCTGTGCAGTTAAAAACATGTCTCATTTATATTAGTTTCTGCATCTAGCATAACAAAAGTCTAAAACTACTGGAACTGAGCACTTGATTTTGTGGCCACCACGTGCTTTGAACTGCACAGACTGGTTCTCCAGGTCCCCCAGAGGAGACAGTCCAGGAGCAGAGACCCAGGGCTGAGGGCTGGAGGTGCCGGGCAGTGGAGGTCAGAGAGAAAACCACACCAGCCCAGCACACAGCTTCCTCCTCTACATCACCTTTCCCACCAGTGCCGAGGAGAGAAAGTTCACCTTCTGCCAAGGCTTCGGGACAGCCTGCATGTCAGAAACAAGGCTGCGAACTCTACACCCACAAGGCCACGGTCAGGCTTCGTGACAGATGCTGAGCTCAGGGAACGCGATGACCGCGGTGGCTCAGGGACCAGCCATGAACTTGAGCACACAGGACATGCCTTCCCACCCACAAACACCCACCGTGGACGGCCCTGCCTGCAGCCCCCGCCTCACCATCATGCTGCGTGGGGTCCGTCATAGAGGCCCTGAGCTTCTGCAGGGCAGCCGTGAGCAGGTCCAGTGGCTCCTCTGCACAGCTGGGCTCCACCTCCCCTCCCTGGGCTGCATCTGAGAGGCAGGAGGTGATTTTCACAATTGGGCTAGACAGCAAGCACATGAAGTTTAGGAAAAAACCATGGTTCTATGCACATCATCGCCACAAGTGTAAAAAGTACAAATGTAATAAAAAAGACCAAACGCTTGTGGAAAAAAGACCAAACGCTTGTGGAGGGAGGCTGGGCTGCGGGTATGAATTATGGACAGATGATGGTCAAACTGATGATGATGTTTCTCAAACTTTTAAGTAACATTGTGATACTGTTTTTTTACCACAGGATGTTAAGATCAGATGTAAGAGGAAATTACCAGTCTTCAACATACATTTAAAAGGTTCTAGAAGCCCTTTTCCAAAAGCAGGACCAGGGATCAGGAAAAGAGGGGCGAGGCTGCTCTCGGCTGTGGACACAGCCCTCCAGCCCCTTGGCACCTCATCAGTGAGATGTTCTGATACGGGTCCAAACAGGTGTCGGTCCCCTTGGCCGTCAGAACCTGGGGCAGACTGTGTGAGAGTGTTCTGCCAGACAGAACCAGAGAATAGAATTGCAGGCAGTCAGTCAGCCTGGCTGGCAGGCAGCAGAGGCTGTGACCAGCAAACAGTGGCACCATTTCGACACTGACAGACCAGGCCCCGTGCAGATGGCACCTTGCTCCTGGGAGGTGGGGTAGGACAGTGTCCCCAGCCGCTCCAGGTCTGATGCACTCTTGGCCCAGGTCTACATCACTGTCCCCGAGAGGCAGCAAGATCCCCACCAACATCACAAAGAGCCGAGGCAGACCCCCAGTAGGACGCGGTGCAGAACTAGCATCATGGCCTCAGCCTGGCTGGTCACCTGAATGTAAAGCTCGAATCAGATGGGCAAATAGAAACCACGTCACAACCTCAGCGGGGCACACAAAGATGACAGTCAGGTGGACTTGGTATCGCATCCTCCAGGAAGTGTGTGGCAGGTACTTCCCGGCTGAGACCCGAGAAGGCTGACATCACAGCAGCCTTCCTGGTGTCACAGCCATCCCGGGGCTGAGCCAGTCAGTCTCTGAAGCCACAGCTCTGACCAGACCAAGCATGACATGACCAGACCAGAGGGACTAGGGCGCCACCGACAACGTCTCGTGATTCGGGAAGCGGAGATGAGCACGAATGAGGACCACACCTTCTGGCTGCTTCTGTCCAGCAGTGGAACAGGCTTGGCGGTAGGTGGAGTACAGGGCTGGGGGAATTTTATCCGCTCTGGGTCAGAAGGAAACAGTAAAACAGTCCACTGCAATTCAAACTGATTCTCAAGGTTACAATTCCAGAAACTATCATAAAACAAAAATATGCAATACAGTAAACTATACAATACATAAACAGATTATACAATACCACACTACGTGACTCTACTGAATAATACATGCTACATAAACATCTGCCAATGGTTTTTGTTGGGTAGAGAGATGAGAAAAGATTTTCACTTCTCTCAGTCAAGTTTTGGTAATTCCCAGATTTTAAAGGTGAAATTAATTACTTTTAATGAGAAATGCTAAGAAAAACATCCAATTAATGCTTATGTCACTCAAAATATAAGTCCAGTGATGAGGATGCAGGGCAGCTACAGGGCATGGACCCAGGTGGCATGCCCTCATGGCACAGGGGCGAATCCAAGGACAAGAGCCATGGAGTCACCTTCAGAGGAGTGGAAGTCACAAGCGGCCCAGTTATGAGACACATGGACAGCAGCATGGTCTGCAGGACACTCCCCCCACACACACACTGCACTGCAAACTGTGATGACAAGACTCAAGCAGAAGAACAGAGAGACCTGCTGTGGTCTAGAATATGAATGTGCACAGGAACTGGAGATGAGGGGCTGAGGGGCCCCACCTACTGCCCTGGGGTCAGTAAAGCCTTTAGCCCCAAAATCAGAAACCAGTGCAATTAAATAGAGCAGACTCAAGGAGACAGAGAAATCCACAGAAAAGAAACTGTGAGTCGTTGCTCTTATTAATATCTTCAGAGTGACAAGACATAGCACTGCAGCTATGAAACAAGAATGGATTGCTGGGGGCCTCCCTGGAGGCTCAGTGGTAAAGAATCTGCCTGTCAATGCAGGAGACAAGGGTTCGATCACTAGTCCAGGAAAACCCCACATGCCGCGGGACAGTCCATGAATCACAACTGGTGAGCGTGTGCCCTAGAGCCCACGGTCCACAAAAGAAGCCACCACAATGAGAATCCCATGCATCACAACTAGAGTAGCCCCTGCGTGCTGCAACTAGAGAAAAGCTCACACAGTAAAAAAGACCCAGCACAGTCAAAAATAAATTATATAAAAAAAGGAATGGACTGCTGTACAAAGAAATATCTGATGGAAGAAATGAAACACTCAGTAAAAGTACCTATAGATAAACTTTAAGAAATCTTCCAGAAAGGAGAGGGAAAAACAAAATGAAACAGATATGCAAAATATGACAAAAGAGAAAAGAGTCAGAAGACACTTCAGGAGATATAATACCTAAAAAAGAGAAGTTCCAAGAAGGAAAAAGACACAGAGGAAACTTTCAATGACACGAACCAAGATAAAATAATCAGCGTCTGGGACTGCCTTCAAAACCATCCAGAATACTGGGTGGGTAAGTGAATTTGAAGGATACAGATGAAAGAAGATTGGTCATTTACTGATAACTATTAAATCTGGGTGATAGATTCTATTCTGCTTTTCTGTCTTAAATTTTTCATAAAAAAGGGTTTTAAATAGCCAAGAAAATTCCTTAGTACTGAAGGATATGAACTTCCAGATTAAAAAAGCCACCATATGCCCAGCCCAGAAATGAAATCAGATCTACAGTGAAATGTACTGCTATAAAACTTCAGAACACAGGGAACAAAGACACTACAGCCTCCAGAAAGAAGAACACAGATCCCATGCAAAGAGTCAGAAGTTGTAAGTTTCTAACATCTCAGCAGCAACACTGGACACTAGAAGTCAAGGGAGTGACTCAAAAATTTGAGGGAAAATAATTTCCAACTTAGATTTCTATACCCAGCCAAACTACCTATCAAATGTGAGGGCTAAAAGGTGTCAAACAATTTACCTCCCATCCATCCTTTTATGAAAAGCTTCAATAGGATGCTTTCCACCACCACAAAGGAGTAAACCAAGAAAGAGGAGGATCTTTATACAGAAAAGAGAAGCCAGCACAAGCCATGGCAGACGACAGCACAAGGTGATGCTGAAGGGAGATGCAAGGGTGACAGCTTTTTTTTGTTTTGACAGCTGTCTTAAAGGCATAAACAGCTAGTAAGTCACAGTGGAGCAGGTTAGAAGGCCTAGAAGAGATTTCCCTACAATATAACTGCTGGGATACTCAACGATTCTGAACAAGAAAATAGTTAGACACCCAGCTGAGTTTGCAGGGAAGCATATAAATATGTACATGGAAAACTAAGATAAAACAAAGATGATTATGAACTCCAGAGAAAACAAAAGGAACAACTCTGAATAGTGTCTGGATAGCCTTAAAAACAAGCATTAAATACTGAGGTTTTAAAAACTATTACAGGAAGGACAGCTATGTTTGTTGGTGGAGGAAAAGAAAACTAGAACAGAAAAAGTGTAAGTACTGAAATAAAGTTATTTGGAGATTTGGGGCAAAATATCAAAAAATCAGGTAAGAGTTGAAAATCTTGCTTCCTGAAAGAAAGTGAAGTGGCAGGATGGGTGGGGCATGGTTATCTTAAACTTCATAGAAATATCTGATTCTTTAGTCTAACTTGTGTTTTTTTTTTTAAATTTTGACATATAGTTGAATTACAACATCATGTTAATTTCTGCTATACAGCAACATGACCCAGTTATATATATTGATACATTCTTTTTCATATTCTTCTCTGTTCTGATTTATCACAGGATATTGAACAGTTACCTGTGCTATATAGTAGGATCTTGCTTGTTTATCCATCCTATATATAACAGTGTACATCTGCAGATCCCAAGGGGAGGTCCATGCCTCCCCGTCTCCACCATGCTCCCCTCCCACACCATGCTCCCCTTCTCCACCGTGCTCCCCTCTCAGCAACAAGTCTGTTCTCTCCGTGTGTGAGCCTGTTTCTGTTTCATGTGTGCCATGTTTTAGATTCTACATATAGCGGACGTCATATGGTATTTGCAAAGTTGTGATATTCAGAATCAAAGAAATTTTCTTTTTAACATTTTAAGCAACTAATTTTAAGGCAACTGTTTATAGATAAATAGAGCATACATGTGACACCACAGAGGTCTCTATACTGTTAGCCCCCAGCCACACTGGTCACACGTACCTCCTCAGGGACTCAATAAGAGCCTCGCGGGAATCAGGGGCTCTTGGGAGCTGTGAGGAAAGACAGACTCTGTGAGATGCCGACAGGAACCCCAGTCTCTGCCAACGCGGCCCCAGGGTCATGGAGACGTGTACTGACCACTCGTGGTGTGAGCAGCGCAGGGAGGAAGTGGGACAGGTAATAGGACCTCCGGAATATGCTGCAACAGAGAAGGGAAGGCTCAGGGCAGCGCCTGGCAGAGAACCCCCAGCAGGGCAGTAACCATCCACAGCTGGGGCTGTCCCTGAAGGTCAGCATCATATTTTCAAGTCTTCTTTCTCACTGTTTTGGGGCCCTTTGCACAAACAGAACTCTGTGCTGGTGACCACCTGTGTCTGGTGAGTCAGGGCATTCTGGAATCTGGGCTTATCCATGGTCAGGAGGTTGACCGTGGGAGCTGGAGGCCATGCACATCCCTCAGGGGCAAAGCCTTAAGAAAGCTACCCCATGCTGGGAGCAGCCAGAATTCATGCTTTGGAGTCACAGCAAATTTTACAAAATTTTGCTATTCAACTCCCTGCACTGGCCTCACACAGTCACCACTGAAGCATGAACAAGAAAAATCATTGTGGCTTAAGGGAGGGCCTGTTCTGATCCCTCTGAACAGCCTTCCTAAAGGGCCCGCCCATCACGGCCACAGACCTTTGCTGGGGCCTGCCCAATAGCCCTCCCGGTGTGTGACCCTACCTGGCCTCTAGGATGGCAACGGGAACCTTCCCTGTGTGTTCAAACACCGTGAGTGCCTTCTCGACATCCTGGGATGCCTGGCTCTGGGGCTGAACGGAAACAAACAGAAGACTTAAAGAAAAGGCAGGAGCAGAGCAGAGCCATGGTTTTGTGGTCAGGTGAGAGGGACAAGAGAGCAAGGCACACAGACAAGCCCCTGTGCCAGCAAACTGCTAGGAGGGATCGACTGCTGCCCCCAGCCTCAGCGAGCTCACCAAGTGTGAGAGCTGCCCTGCTGGCCCCTGTGTGTCTGTCCCTCCACCCCCTTCCTACTGCCCTTCTACAGCAACGAAGATCCCAATGCAAAATTTTCAGGTGGGAAGATGCAGAGACCTGATTTTTGACATTTAAAAACATTATGAATTGGCAACTTATAAACAGCAATAAATCTTAAATGGAAAGCTGCTTTACATATTTTAAAGCTTTAATCTGACAGTCCGGCAGCACCTCCAAAGGTTCTTCACAGACTCACAACTTTGAGGTTAGAGTGTCTTAGGAAAGTACACACAGCCCATACGCCCACCTGACATGTGTCTACACGAACACAGTTAACACTTTTTTCTGTAATTCCAAGAAAAACACAACCCTGCCCTTCCCCAGCTGATTTACAGACCACTTTGTTAAAAAACCATGTGAAGGGGACCCCAAGAAGAAGTGTTACTGGATGTGGGGCCCTTGCTGCTGCTGTGAACAGACACCAGAGGATGGGTGTCTCATCCTGGCCGCCGCACATGTGGGTTCCCAGACAGAAGAGGCTCTGACGTGCAGAGTCCGGGAAGGAGGCCACGCAGAGAGGAACACGGGCACGTTACCTGCGTGATGTCTTCAGCAGAAGACAAGTCCTCATAGAGCCCCATGTTTTCTATAGAAACCTGCAGAGAGAGGGGTGTCAGTGAGGACCCCTGGGGGCGCTGGGCTCCACGGACAGAGAAGAAGAGCTGGGACTCACTTTGAGGTCAGCCAGGCGCGTCTTGGCCAGTGCCACATAATCGGTGAGGAGGGCGCGGTACTTGCCAGGGACCAGGGGTGGGTGGAGAATATGCACCTGTGGGCAGAGCAGGGGGGAGTCCATCAGCTCCTCAGCTGCCCCAACTTTCTGGGGCAGTCACTCACACTGACCACAGAAGAGTCCCAGAATCAGCCACAGACCACAGAGGACATGGGGCAAACAGGGCCCTGGGCCAGGCGAGGGCAGGAAGGCGTCCTGTCACAGAGCTGGCTCCCAGGCCCCACACGGGAGGGAGGCAGTGGGGGGCGGGGGGACAGGACTCAGGAGGGCATGTGTTCACTTCCTGTATGTGCGTTACCTCATGCGTACTCTTTGAAATGAAATATACATTTCTTAATTAAACAGAAAGATGATGTTCATTTTCCAAGAGCCTTACCCACAAAAGCGAGTGCTGGGGATGTCATTTCATCACAAAAGCAAGTGCACAGCAGGATGCTTTTGGTGACAAAGAACATGAACTGGGCATCCAGTCTTATACCCCAGGAATAACAGTCATGGCCTCGGGGGCATATGACCCCAGCATCTTTGTCAGTATACAAATAGATCACTTTGAACACCAAGCATGGGGCCCAGGATGCTTGCCTGCCTCACCATCTGTGGTGTGTGGGCACGGAGACGGCCCTGCTCACGTACCAGCTCCCAGGACCACACATGCTAGTTTCTGGGCATTTACCAGAAGACACCTGCCTCCCTCGGGTACACCCTGACACCCCAGGGTGGCATCCCTGTCTTGTGACTGTTCCCTGCTGCAGTGTCCTGGGGGATCCCCAGGACCGGGGACTGAGCAGAAGGTCCTGCTGGCCTCTCACCTGCAGGTACCGGGGGACCTCGAAGGGCACGAGGTCGGACAGGAACTTGAAGAGGAAGACCAGCGCCTTCTTGCTGCAGCTGTGGACGCCCCTAGTGCTGCCGAAAGTGGCCTGGGGAGGAGCCCAGGAATGAGGTGGGGGCAACAGGAAGACCTGCCATGCAGTGGCCATGGCTACATCCCGGCCTCAGCAACAGCAGGAAGAGGGAAGCAAAGTCATTTTAGCTTGTTTGTCTCCAGGATGCCATGGCTGTGCCCGAGCTAAACAGATGGACTGAGAATTTAAAAAGTTAAAAAGACAGTTCTGTAGGACTTCCCTGGTGGCTCAGTGGTTAAGACTTTGCCTGCGAATACAGGGGACATGGGTTCCATCCCTGGTTCAGGAAGATTCCACATACCAAGGAGCAAGTAAGCCAGTGTACCACAACTACTGGGCCCCCAATCTACAGGCCATGCTCCACAATAAGACAAGCCACTGCAATGAGAGGCCTGTGGTTGACTCTCCCCAGAGCGCGTGGCCTCCCACCTCCTCATGAGTGCAGTCTGAGAGGACGGCGAAAACCAACACGGCTGCTTTTGTGCACACTGGGCCGCTCTGTGGTTGTATTCACGTCCATGGGGATGGGGGGGGGGGGGTGCCCTTCTCTCTGTTCCACTTCCCATCAGATGCAGGCGTTTATTCTACTCTCCCAACTAGAGAGTAGCCCCAGCTTGCTGCAACTAGGCAAAACCTGTGCAGCAAGGAAGACTCAGTGCAGCCAAAAATAAATAAACACTTTTAAATTTAAAAACATTTAAAAAATTTATAAAGAATACATTCCTATAGAAAATGGTAAATATGGTGCTTTTCTGTGAACCTTAGAGACAGGATGTGTCAACCGCCCACGAGAGCACTGTCCTCAAAGACACACTCATTCTACTCCAATCACACACTCAGCTGAGTGGATGACAGCCCTGCAGGGGAGGCAGCCATGGCAGGTGGGCCTTCGGCAAAGCCCCAGGTCACAGCAGGAAAGCGAAGCAGACCCTTAGAGAACTCAGGGTGTCTGGGGGCTCCTGGGGGAGGGAGGTTCTGAAGAGTCGGCCCTGAGCAGTCTGGATGAGCAAGCAAAGAGCAGCATCCACTCCACATGAGGCCCACACGCCACACCGCAAGGCCTGCGGCAGCGCCTCCTCCAAATCATGCCTCTAGTTCTTCTGAAAAAGGATGATCAGACAGACAGCACACATGCAGTCACCAGACTAAGCATGCAGGACACACAGTCGACACCACTGGGCCTGCCATCAGAGCACTCCATGGGCCCCAGGTGAATCCTCAGTGCCAGGATAGTGGACATAGCTGTGGAGCCCCTGTGTCCAGCAGGAGCCCCTGGTCCACAAGGGGCAGGAGGGAGCTTCATTCAGTCAAAGAACGAACCATGCCCACCAACCCGACAGGCAAGCCGGGCACAGAGCCCAGCAAGGAGGCAACAGCTCTGCCACCTAAGCTTCTACAAAGAATAGGCCTTGAAATCCCAGATCCACACGCACCCAGATGGGCTCAGCAGTCTGGGAGGAGCGGCAAATGCCTGCACCTGGTGGGAAGTGGAGCAGAAAGAAGGGCACCCCCCAGCCCACCCGCATGGACGTGAGCCCCACCACAGAGCAGTCCAGTGTGCACAAAAGCAGCCGTGCTGGTTTCTGCCATCCTACCAGACTGCGCTCATAAGGAGGGGGGGGCCACGTGGTCTCGGCAGAGTCAACTACAGCTGCAAGTGTGGGCCATGCTAGAGCCCTGGAGCCAGGCGGACGTGCAGGCAGCTCACCTGGAACCAGGTAGCGTAGGACGGGAAGACAGCTGGGCCCTCCAGCGCGGCCTGCCGCACGACCAGGAACGCCAAGACCATGCTGTCCAAGTCCCAGCTCTCGAACGCACGTGCCAGCAGACGGGTCACCCAACCTAGGTGAGAATACCAGCACGGCTGTGGAAGAGCCTGGGGTGCAGGCAGGATGGTCCGCCTGCCCCACACCGATCCCCAAGCATGGGTGGTGGCCCGCATGCAGCCTGGCAGTGGGTACAAGGGCAGACGGCAGGGGGCAGACGGCAGAAGGCAGGGCACCTGCTGAGCAGGCATGAAAGGCTTCATTTTCATTGAGCTGGACACAGTGATTTCATGACAGGCTCACCCACAGACACTGGTCCATAAATCATACACACACACTGGAACAGGACACAGCTCCCGCCCTACGCACCAACACACACACACACCGGGAAAAGGACCCAACTCCCGTCCCACGCACCATTAACCAGCTGCTGTGCATCCGGGAGGCAGATGACCAGCGTGGACACACAGGACAGCACGTGCCTCCAGTTTACTTCCTGTGTCTCCAGAACATCTTGTAAGTGGCCCACCAGCTCTTCTGGGCTCAGGATCACAAAGAGCTGGAAGCAGAGAGTCAAAGACGGACCTTCACCTCCTCCCACTCTGCATCAGACACAACCTGGACTCAAAACACCTGCCCATGCTGACCCCCACAGCCAGCACCAGCTAAAGGGAGTTCTCCTCTGAGGCTATGGTGCTCTGCCCTACTAACAAGCTCAGTCTCGGACCGAGATGGTCATCCTGCCGGGGACAGCTGTGGCTATGGTGTCTCCCAGGACCCCACCCCATGCACTCACCCTGCGGTACAGGCCACTGAGGAGAGTGGGGGTCCTTGCAAAGCTCCACTCTCTCTGCATCTGAACGGCATCAGAAACTTCATTCAGGAGTAAACACACAGAATGACAGATCAGCAATCATCAATGTTCATTGGTTCAATGTCAAACAACCACCGTGTTTTAATTTGCACTTTTCCAAGTGTATGTGAACTTCATCGTTTCCCCATTTGTCAACCATTTTTTATGTCATATCCTTTATCATACATATCTATTAAATATTCTCCAACCCATCAGTTATATTTTAATTATTTGGCTTTCAAACTTTCACTGTGAACAAGTAGTAAGGACGCCATGGAAAGGATGGCAGATGGAAAAAGCACAGGTCAGCAGGCCCAGGCCCTCTGCTGGAGCAGCGGCCTCTTAGGAGCTTCCTGTGCCCCGAGGGCAGGCATGAGGGCAAGCACCTGGAGAAGGCTTGGGTGCTGGACACCTTTCAGGAAGCGATGTACCCACAGGAAATGCTGACCTGAGGCATTGAGACAGAACCCTGGAATTCACAGAAAGCCATGCACACACAGGAAATGCTGACCCGAGACATAGAGACAGAACCCTAGAATTCATAGTATGAGCACTGTTTTAAAAACCTAACTACGAGACTTCCCTGGTGGTCCAGCAGCTAAGACTTGGCTCCCAATGCAGGGGACCCGGGTTTGATCCCTGGTCAGGGAACTAGATCCCACATGCCACAACTAAGATTCTGCATGCTGGAACTAAGACCCAGCTCAGCCAAATAAATATTAAAAAAAAAACTACCTAGAAAAGACAAGAAGGCCTTCACCCACTGCCATTCTATTGTAGCAATGGGTGACAGTTCTTTAATTCAAACTTTGCTTATGGGAAAGCGTTACTCTCAAACAAGATGTTTAATGACAGAAGACTGTCCTTCCAGTGTTAACACCCACAGTCTGAGTTCCCCTTGAGGGGAGCACCAGGGCGCTAGGACCTACCTTTTAGCACAGGCTTGTGGGTGAGGATCTGAGTTAGAGTATGACAGAACCACTTCTTCAGAGTCTCTGCTGAAAGTATACTCTGGTACATGGGTCCACTGAACACACCGAACCTATAGACATAGCGGAGGCACTCAGGGAAGGGACCGTCTAGGTTTCTACTGCCTGGCAGCGACACCTCACGCACAAGGAGCAGCTCATCGGAAAAGCAGCAGAGACCTGCAGGCCCCCCACTCCAGACCCCTGCCTCGGGCTTACGGGCTAGCCTTGCCCACACCCCGCCACGCTTCTCTGGCAGGCCTGCAGCCCGGCTTCCATGCTGCAGATGGAAATGGAATCTAGGGGGGCATCACTCTACAGCACAGGATGAAAGGTAACAGTCACTGTCACAGAGAGAAGCAGGCAGGTCAGACTGGGGGCATGGAAGGCCGCTCCTTGCAGCAGGTTTCACAAGCCACAGGAACCAGAGCCCCGCCCTAGACCACAAAGCTCTCAACCACACCCACCTTCCTCAAGCCAAGGACGCCATCCCCCCGATGAGAGGGAAGGAAAGATGAGGGCGCAGAGAGTCACCGACAGGTAAGGATGGTCAGGGGCCAGGCCTGAGAGTGGGGCGCCCCTTAGGGGACAGAACCCAGGGTCCCAGATGCCATGTGACCTTGCCTCCATCCCGCATGCAGTGAGGAGGCTCTGGGTGGGAGACAGGGTAGCAGGCACCCAGACAGGGAGGGGCCTCTGAGTTCACTGATTTAACCTGGGAGGCTGTGATCGCAGAGTCAGCACGTGATGAACATGCACACACACACAACACAGCTATATGCTGTAGCTGCTTGCTAAGTGCTGAACCACACAGCAGGCTGAGGACTCCTGATGTCATCGTGGGCAAAAGAAACCAGGAGCAAGGTAATTAAGAAGGGGTAGGAAGAACAAAGCACAGAAGCCTCCCAGGCAAGAGCCACAGTCCGGGTGGCCTCAGCCCTCGATCACCTGAAGCAGGTTCGGTCCCCAGCAGCGTGGGGCACGCCCCCACAGAAGCATATACAGGTCCTGCTGGGGCAGCATGGCGGGGCAAGGCCACCCTGGCTTGGACCCTGCGGACCCAGGCCTGCCCCCTCCTCACACCCGGAGGGGCACAGTTCCCACAGGAAGGGCCCCATCATCAGACAGTTTTTAGCACTTTGAACTGTCACCACGATGGCGAAGGATCACAGAGCTTTCAGGAGGGAGAGCACAGCTGGGATGCTCAGCCCGCAGGCCCACCCCAGGAACTTACCAGCAGCTCCCTGCCTTGTATCCTGGGGATCCCTCCTGAAGGCCAGCTGCCATAGCTTCGAGAGTGGCTGAGGCAGAAAAGAGACATCAGCATCATATCGTCACGTCTGTCAGAAACAGCCTTGACCAAGTGCTTCTGGGCAAGTCAGGTCATGGACCCCCAACCCATAATCCCTTTAAGCTCCCACGCGTCTCGGTGGCACCAGACTCAAGTCTTGAAAATCCACCTGAATACATAGATAGGACAGTGCTTTCCTAACAGACCATCCAGCTGTTACCACCGCTGATCTGGAGACCAGAACTGAAGCCAGAAAAGCTGGTCTCCAGAGGAGACCGGAGTGAGTTAGTCAGTTTATACCCCATCACAGCCATCAAAGGGCCTCTGGGGGGCACGACTGAGCTGGAAAGGCAGGAGCCGTGGGAACCCCAACCTGCCCAGCCCACAGGGCCACTCACAAGCCAGCATCCGCTCAAGAACAGCCGTGGCGATCTGTGGGGACAGAACACTGCAGTCACCTGTGTGCAAACAAACCTGCCATCACCCCAGATCCAGTCTCCAGACCCCCTCGGGGACACCCTTCCCCCTATTCCCAAGCACTGGCCCAGAGTCTGGGAGCTTCAGAAACCAGAGACATAGGAGAGAGACCACTGCCCAGGCCCACGCCCTCGCAGCTGGACCCGGGGAGCGCCCCCATACAGAGCTGCACACCCAGGCCCCTCATCCTGTGCCCGCTGCCCAGTGTCCTGCTCCACTCGCCTGGCACCCACCTGGGCCATCTGTGCTGGTGCCCCGTCTCCCCTCATACCCTCGCTTTTCTGGAATCCCCTCAAAACAAACATTTGCACAAGATCTGAAAAGCACAAAAGCAAAGTGTTTCCATGTACTGTGGTCTCTGGGCAGACCACCAGCTTCAGAGGGGCTGGGAGGGCAGGGTCTGCACGAAGCTGGGACGCCGGCTCTGGGCACAGGGGGCCCACCAACCGCATCCACCAGACCCAGCCAAGCCTTCCCTAAGCCCACTGCACAGAAAGGGAGACATAGCCAGTCAGGTTTATGGAAGGATGTTCTCACTTAAATAAATTTCAAGAGGGTTTCATGTGTCATTTCCTTCCTACACCAACCACACTAGGATGCTTTTAGGGCCTGAAAGTATTAAACTGTGGGGAGCTGGGCAGGAGATGCACTCAGGGCTTCTGACTAGCTTTACCATCAAGGGACTGAAATTAAACAGTTTAAGCTTCATCTGGGAGCAGACTGCAGGATAACTCACATCAGCAGGACAGTTTTAGGAAGAAGGAATGCCCCTTCTGCAAAGGAAGACTGCACAAGCCCCACAGGGAACCCTCTCGTCCAGGCTTCCATTTATTTATGGGCCGCACTCCTCAGGGAGGATGGGCGACGGCAGACATGCTGACCCGAGAGCCGCAGGGGCCAGGTGTCTGAGTGAAGGGCCCCGGCAGGCAGCCCTGCTCACCCCGAGTCCCCACATTCAGAGAAGCTGAGGTTCCTGCCCAGCTTCTGCTCTGCTTCTCCGGGGCACCTTCTAAAATCACCACTTGGAGCCGGGCCTCGGAGAGGCATGGATACTGCACAAGCACTAGCAGCCTACTGTATGCCCTCTCCTGCCCGCTCGGGGCCTGGGAGGGAGGACAGGTCATCCACGGAGCCCCTGCCTCTGTGCTCAGAAGGTCACCATGTGCCCGTCCTCAATACAGCAGCCGGCCCACCCAACAGGCCAAGAGGCTGCCGGCCCAGTTTTCACACAGTTCAAGGTCAGCGCACACCCTGGAGGCCAGGTGTGACTGCGCTGACTTCTGTCGGATCTCCACACCCCGAGTGCAGCCCGCTGAGCTTCCCTGACCATCGCCGCGGGAAGCACCCGCCTGCGCCATGCACTCACCGGCAAGCACAGCCCTGGCGACCTCAGCGTGCTGACAGGGCGCCTCTATCTGCTCACACAGCAGGCCCAGGTCCTTGCAGAGCCAGACCACCACAGCCTGGGTGTCGGCGTGGCTGAGGGTACAAGCACAGCATCCCGTTGTCGGTCACACTCACTCCACCAGGGAGCTGAGGCCACAGGCAGCAAGCCGGCACTGCTCAGCCTCCTGCCCCCACCACTGTGGGGCCATCCAAGTAAAAATCACCACTTTTTCCACACAGTGTATTTACCTGGAGTGGCTTACTAATGTTGGGGGAAAAAAAAATATCTTAGTAACAGTAATGAGAGCAGTAATAAAGTAATGAGAGTAGTAATAATGGGCTCGGGCTCTAGACACCAACACGGGAGCATCTGGCAGAGCAATGCTGGTTCGGGGGCGTTGCAGGGGGTGGGCAACTCTCATTTGCTGGGTTTGTATTTCCCTGGTGACTAATGATGGTGAGCATCTTTTCACGTGCTTGGCTATTGGTGGATCTTTTTAAAATTTATTTTTATTTATTTGGCTGTAGTAGGTCTTAGTTGTAGCCTGCAACCTCTTAGTTGTGGCATATGGAATCTAGTTCCCTGACCAGGGATTGAACCTGGGCCCCCTGCCTGAGGAGTGCAGAGTCTTAGCCACTGGACCACCAGGGAAGTCCCTGTATGATTTTCTTCAGAGAAATGTCTATTGAAATCCTTCATCTTCTTTTTAACTGGATTATTCCTCTTCTTATTGTTGGAGTAGAGGAATTATCTGACTTGTAAACAGTTTCCTGTGCACTCTTTTCATTGTCCTGATGGTCGCATGAACTTTAGGTGTAACATCTGAGAAACCCCTGCTTGGTCCAAGCTCATGAAGATTTACCCTTAAATCTTCTTCCAGGAGGTTTATGGTTTTAGCCCTTAAGTTCAGGTCTCAGATGCACAGAGTTAACTGCTATCTGTAGTGGAGGTAGGGGTTCAACTCCATCCTTCTACATGTAGATATCCAGTGGTCCAAGTACCACTGCTGAAAAGACCATTTTTCCCCCATTAAATGGTCTTGGCACCGCTGTCAAAAACAACTGACCATAAATGTATGAGTTCATGTCTGGACACTCAATCCTTCAGTTTTTCTCTATGTCAAGTGTTATGTCAGGACCCCGCTATCTTGATAATGACTGTTTTGTACTAAAAGTTCTGAAAACAGGATGTATGGGAACTTCCCTGGTGGACCAGTAGGTAGGATTATGTGCTTCCACTGCAGGGGGCATGGATTTGACCCCTGGTTGGGGAATCCCACAGGCCGCATGGCAGGCAAACAAGCAAGAACTCAAGCAATCAATACAGTAGATGTGATCCTTCAGGTTTTCCCCTCCTTCTGAACAGTTTTTGGCTATTCAGGGTCCCTTGCATGTCCACATCAGCACTGGGAAAAGCTTGTCAAAGTCTGTGAGCAAAGCAGCTGAGACCTGAAGGACCCGTACTGGGTGCACAGGTAGTGCTGGTGAGCAGTGCCATCCTGATAATAATATGTCTGATCCAGAAGCCTGGAGCATCTATTTAGGTCTTAGTTTCTTTTAGCATGTTTATAGCTTTCAGCGCACTAGCCTTGTTCTTGAACTTTTTCTTTTCGATGCACTATTAAATGAAATTATTTCTTGGTTTCACCCTCAGGTTGTGTGTTGTTATCGTATAAAAACGAAAGGGTGTTTGTGTATTGGTCTGGTATCCTGCGACCACACAGAAGTCATTTATTCACTCCAGAACTTTTGGTGTGGGTTTCTGAGGATTTTCTATATGCAAGATGATGTCATCTGCAGACAGTTCCAGTTCTTCCATTCCAATCTGGACGCCTTTTTATCCCCCTTGCCTAATTTCCCGGCCAGAAAGTCTGTGATATTGAACAGAAATGTTAAGAAGGTTCCTGATCGTACAGTCTGCAGTCTCAGTATGATGTGAGCTGTGGGTTTTTCTCAGATGACCTTTATCAGGTTGACATGTTCCCTCTACTCCCAGCTTGCTGAGTGTTTATCATGAAATAGTATCAGATTTTGTCAACTGCTTTCTGCTTCTATTAAGATGATCACTATTGTCCTTTATGCCATTAATATATATGTTAATTAACATTCAGATGTTAAACCAACCTTGCATTTTGGGGAAAAATCTCCATTATTATGATGTTTAGACCTTTTTTGGTTGCTGGATCCAGTCTGTAAATATTATGCTGAGTTTCTGCATCTATATTCATGAGAGATGCTGGTCAGTAGTTTCTTGTCCTGTGGTCTCTCTGTCCAGCTTTCCTGTCAGGGTACTACTGGCCTCATGCAGTAAGGTGGCGAGTATCCCATCTTATTTATTTTCTGGGAGAATTTATGAAGGGACACTGCATTTCCTCTTTAAATGCCTGGCAGAATTCTCAAGAGGAGCCAGGGCCTGAGGGTTTCCTTGTGGGAAACCTCTGTTTTATTTAACAGTGACTCGGTTTCCT
Organism: Dama dama; assembly: GCF_033118175.1. Lineage (NCBI taxonomy): Eukaryota > Metazoa > Chordata > Mammalia > Artiodactyla > Cervidae > Dama > Dama dama. Next base: position 20,673,169 of record NC_083684.1, read on the forward strand.
CTCCTGTTACAGGTCTATTTAGTGCAATCTTTTGTATCTTTCTGGAAATGCATCCATTTCATCTGTTTTCTAATTTACTGGCATAACACTGTTCACAGTATTACCTTATAGTGCTTTTAATTTCTGTATGGTCAGCAGTAATAATCTTCCTTTCATCTTGATTTTGGCCGGCTGTGTCTTCTTTTCTGGGTAAGTCTAAGGCTTATCAATTTTGCTAACATTTTCAAAGACTTCCTCATTGATTCTCTCTATTATGTTTCTCATTTCATTGACTTCTGCTCTAATGGTTATTATTTCCTTCCTCCTGCTTGCTCTGGGTTTGGTTTGGTTTGGTTTTCTCTCTCTAGTTACTTAAGGCCAAACTTTAAGTCACTGACTTCAGATCATTCTTCTAATATAGGTTTGTGCAGCTATAAATTTCCCTCTAAGCACTACTTCAGTGGCACCCAGTATATGTTGGTATGTTATTCCCATTTCCTTTGTTACGCTGTTTTCTAGTTTCCCTTGTGATTTTTTTCACCAATCCAATGATTACTTAAGAGCGTGTGGCCTACTTCCCACTGGGGATTTCCCAAACTGTCTTCTGTGGATTCTATTCAGCACCTCTGTGATTTGAAAACACGCTTGTATGGATTCCACCCTTTTTCGGGCCTGACCCATGTGGCCCCTCCTGCAGACGGTTCCACACTTGAGAGCCAGTGTGCTGCTACCACTGGGTGGGACGTGCTGCAGGTGTCAGGTACGTCGGCTGGTCATCACCAGTCTGGCCAGTGGATCGACCCATTACTGAATGCTCCAATTATTATGGTTCAAAGTCCATCTCTCCCTTCATTACTGTCAAGTTTTGCTTCATATATTTGGCACTCTGACATTAGGAGTGTATGCCAGGAGATAATGGTTTTCATGTAATCAAACTAACCAAACTTGCATAACTTCTGGATGTGACCCACACGTCATGAAACCACTGGCTTCAATATGGCATTTACCACCGAGTCTGACAGTCCCCCAGACTAGACACTGTGTTTCTTCTGATCAGAGAACAAACACTTAAACCTCCAGCCTTCTGTTGACCAGAAGGCTGCCTTGAGCAGGGACAGCCAACCACTAAGGCTCCTGACGCTTCTCACATCTGGACGGGCGGCAGGCAGTGTGCAGGTCCAACTGGCTCCACCTGGACCACCTCTCCTTCAGCCCCTCCACCTCCTGCCCCTCCTCCCCGTGTCTCTCCTAACTATATAGGGTTGTTCCTTTTGTAAAACCCCCTTTCTGACTCTTGGTGGCATTTCGGGAAGTAACAGTTGCACATATTTTACCAGTCATATTAACCTGAAAATATTTTATCACATTATGTATCTCATTAAAAAAAAAATTACCAAGTCTGTGCATGATGAAGATTTCAATTATAACAATGTTCTCTTTAAATAATAAAGCAACTGCTTCTCTGGGTGATTTTTGGTTTCACGTATACATGAGTCATATTAGACTAGATTACAAAAATTAAATCATGTAATATTAACTTAACTTTATGTTACATAAAGTTTTAATTTTAGCTTATTTTAATGCTAAATAATCACTGGTTTACCTTTCCAGCAGCTCTGGGATGCTTACAACGTTCTGAACATGAAGACGCCACACAGCTTCAAGCAGCAAAGAATTCTGAAGAAAGTGACAGAACTATGAGTCCTTCACCCACACATTTTCTTCCAAGACATTCAACTTATATGCCTAACGACATGCTTTCCTGAAAACAAGCCTCCAACATTCACATGACCACCTGAACCCCCATCCCCACCACGATCCTGCGTACAGGCCCAGGCTCCAGCTTAACCCACCTCTAGGCCTTTCTCCACTGTGGCCAACACAAGACCCCACAGTGTAGCTGGTCACACCAATTTCTCCTTTCCAGGACCCTTCAGTGGTTTCTCTCCACTTTCAGGACAAAGGCCCTCCGAGGGTATCCCTGACACACCCCACCCCCTTGGACATGGTGCCCCAGTCTGACTCGGGCCCCCACACCCACTGCACCCTTCTCTTCACCCAGGAATTCTGACTCAGGCCCCATCCCCAATAAGCTTCTTCCTGGAAGCCTTTCCTAACCACCCAATCAGACACCCTGCCCACTCTTCTCTGCTGCCTGCAAACACCTGGACCATCACAACCCACATGCACTGAGCTCGTTATCAGCAGGTGCTGGGACCATAGTAAAGCCTGACAATCACTTGAACTCTAGATAAATGCTGGATAAAACCATGACTGCATCACCACCACTTAAGGGTTTCTTCTTTGCTACATAACAGGTCCCGTTTAGTAACTAAGCAATAACTTTCAACTGTAAATCAACTATGTGTCTGTTCTGTCACTCAGTTGTCTCTGACTCTTTCCAACCCCATGGACTGTAGCCCACCAGGCTCCTCTGTCCATGGGATTTCCCAGGCAAGAATACTGGAGTGGGTTGCCATTTCCTTCTTCAGGGGTTCTTCTCAACCCAGGGATTGAACCTGTGTCTCCTATGTCGGCAGTGGATTCTTTACCACTGCACCACCTGGGAAGTCCTGTCAATCAACTATACTCCAGTAATAAAGTCTGTTTAAAAACCTGTAGGCCTACTAAATTTATAACTTTTCAAAAAACAACAGATAAGGGAATTCCCTGATGGTCCAGTGGTTAGGACTCGGCCCTATCACAGCCTTGGCCTGGGTTCAATCCCTACTCCAGGAACTAAGATCCCACAAGCTGCACAGTCTGGCCAATAAAAATAAGTTTAAATTACATTTTTCTAGTTTACTACCCTGGGAAATTGTTCATCATAGTTATACCTAAGAAGGCACAACATGATGTTTCTGTGTACAGTCTATTCTAATAAATATGACTAATGATGGGAGAATACTGATAAATACGGTAATTGAGGGTCCTTCTTCCCCATTCACAGAGACACTTGCTGAAAGCTTTCCACTCCAGTCTCTGTGATTAATAAGACACTTGCTGGAAATTCCTAACAAAACCTAGGGATTCTATTGGCTCCACCAAAATGAACCGGATACTGCTTGAAAATCCTGGAATCAGAGTTTCAATCTCAACTTTACCCGTGCTTTCCATAATTCTTGACAGAAGTAGAGACGGGAGAACATGCTCCGTGCTAACAAGTTCTGAGCGATCTCCAACAAGGATGACAGTTTCTTCTGAAAAGAGATTAAATCCTTTCTAAGAAAGCATATTATACGTTCAGTTTTCCCAGACAGCCGAACAGCAACAAGCACAGTCCCCTCACTCGCACTGGATCTTACCCTCTGCTCTGGTGTCAGCAGCACCTTCGGAGGGGGCCTCGTGTCTGTCTCACAGATCCGCATGAGGCCAGATGCCACCACCTGGCTGGACAGGACAGCTGCTGGGATGCCCAGCCGTGTGGCTTGATCCCGCAAAGCAGAGCCTTAAAGACAGGACAAAATATAGAGACACCCAACAAAATCTACTACTGAAGGAGGCTGGTTAAATGCCTTCTCTTAAGCTCTGCTATGCTATGCTAAGTCACTTCAGTCGTGTCCGACTCTGTGCGACCCCGTCCCTGGGATTCTCCAGGCAAGAACACTGGAGTGGGTTGCCATTTCCTTCTCCAATGCATAAAAGTGAAAAGTGAAAGTGAAGTCGCTCAGTCGTGTCCGACTCTTCGGGACCCCAAGGACTGCAGCCTACCAGGCTCCTCCGTCCATGGGATTTTCCAGGCAAGAGTACTGGAGTGGGGTGCCATTGCCTTCTCTGTCTCTTAAGCTCTAGCACTATAGAAAACTGCCTTTTGAAGGGGAGAAGAGACCTGGGGGACACAACATATAAAAGTAAGGCAATGTCAGTGTGGTTGAAGCATCTCACGATGGTCTGGGGCCCCTGAAGCCCAGGGCTGCATACACATACACACATATTTGGACAATATGGGTGACACAAACAGGGCGCCTGGCAGATGGATTCTCTTTCTTTTAATTTAATTTTTGGCTGTGCTGGGTCTGTAATAAAGTACAGAAACTGAAAAAAGAAGTGGAGCCTGAAGATGTGACTGATTTGCTGCAACCTCATGATAAAGTTTGAAGGATGAGGAGCTGCTTCTTGTTTCTGAGCCAAGAAAGTGGTTTTTTAAGATTGAGTATAGTCCTTGGGAATATGCCGAGAAGACTGCTCAGATGACAACGAAGGATTTAGACTATTACAGAAACTTAGCTGATAAAGCAGAGGCAGGATCTGAAAAGACTGACTCCAACTTTGAAAGTTCTACTGTGGGTTAAATGCTATTACCCAGCATTGCAGGCCACAGAGGGAGAGAGTCTATGAAAGGAAGACACAGTGGACTTCACTGTTATCTTGTCTTAAGAAATGGCCACAACCACCCCAGCCTTCAGCAACTTCTGCCCTGATCAGTCAGCGGCCTCAACAGTGAGGGAAACTCTCTACCAATAACAGAGATTACGGCTCTCTGAGGGCTTAGACGATGGTTAACATTTTTAGCCATAAAGTCTTTTTAAAATTTTAGCAATAGAGTATTTTCTAATTCAGGTATGCACACTGTTCTTTTAGACATAATGCTGTTGCACACTTAGTAGATTACAGTGTCACGTAAATGTAACATTTTTATGCACCAGGAAATGAAAAAATCTGTGGGACTTGTTTGCCTGCAACACTGGCTTCCCAGCAATGGCCTGGGGCAGCCTTCATCTCCAGCTGCCTTCTGCACTTCCTTACCCAGCACGGCCTGTTCCCGCCACTTCCAGAAACGAGGACCGTATTTTTATCCCATCTTCCCAAGGGTAGGGTCACTTAGGTTCCTACTGCTCTGAGCCCGATGCACAGTCACTGTTTTTAAACAAGAGCCTCAAAACAAGCCCCAAGCAAGTCACAGAAAGTCGTTGTTGGTGACCACACATACAAGTAGAAAACCATTATCTGGGGGTATTTAAACACATCTGCCTGTTAGAAGCACATCAAAGTCACTTTACATACAGCTCTGCCATAACGCAATATATTAAGAAAACAAATCTATAACTCACCTATCAATGAACTAGAAAGGTCAGTGTGGGCGTCAGGACCATCACAATCAATCAACTGGCGGAGACACAGCTGGTCACAGGGAGGACCTTCTACCTAAAAACCAAACACCAAGAACTCCACTTTAAAATTCAAGCCGTGTCCTGAAGACAACCAAAGTGTACACGGTGCTTGCCTACTGTGCGATTCCCAAATAATCTGAGGTGAAAAAAAATTTTTTTTAAGGTGAAACTTACTGAAACCTTTGAGAATTACCAGACTCCTCTCTGAACTGTTCTACCTCCGAGTAGATAAATGCTCCTGATTACTTTTCTCACCTGGACAGCATTTAGTGGGTGCTCCTCCCAGATACTCACAAGTCTTGCCAGGTATCTCTTCATAAAGGTGATGCCTTTGAGAGGTTTGAAAACCTGCAACCCAAATGTGTTTACAAAGGTGAAGCCAACTGCCTCTCACCTCCAGAATGAGGTCACTCAGGTTTAGATGGCTTCTCAGGAGGCGCACGGCTGACTCTCTCACCTTCTGCTCCCCTTCCAGACTCAGTTTCTGCCTCTCGACCCTTCCCTCTAGGGAAGAAAATCAGTTTCACAAAAATTACAGCACTCCTTAAACACTCAGACAAGGAAACACTGTGACACGCTGTACCCCTGGAGGTGATGCACCCTGGAACCTTATGTCCATGGGACTCCTGCCAAAAACCTGCACAAACTTAATCTAACCCTAGGACATAATCAGACACACCCAACAGAGGGACACTCCTTCAAACGCCCAGGTCAGGAAGACCCAGTAACTGTCACCCACGCAGGGACCAAGGAGAAGGGAGTAACTGACACGTGGGAGTCTGGACAGAAAAAGCACTTTACGGGGAAAATTTATGAAATCCGAGCAAAGTCTAGTTTAGCTGGTTAGGATGTACCAAAGCTAGTTTCTTGGGATTGATCCTTTCAAAGATGTTAAGGTGACTCGGGTTGAGCGGAGCTGAACAATTACTGTCATCCAGGCTACTGGGGGGTGGGGGAGGTGAATCTTACGTCTCTCCCTTCTGCAACTGCCCCTCGTGACCGCACGTGGGACAGAGTGGATAGAGGGCTGCCAGAATGGGAAGCTCGGGTGAGCGTGGAGGGATCAGGGTTCCGGGATCACGATGAAGGGGGACGAGGATGGGCAGAAGGAGGTTCGGGGGGAAGGAGTCTTGGGGCCCGCGCCCACCTACCCAGCAGCTCGGCCCACGCTCTCCTGCGGACCCCAGGCCCCTGATCCAAGGCGGCGACCCGGGCCCCGGGGGCTGACATGTTGCGAACACAGCGCTGGGCCAGGGCTCTAGGGGTTCTGCCCGCGCTGCCCTCTCATTGGCTGCGGACAGACCCGAGCGCCCATTGGCTGGCAGCTGCCATGCCACACCCACCTCGGGGGCGGAGAGTCGGCGGCCATCTCGTCCGTGGCTGAGGCGGCCATCTTGCAGGTGGCGGGAGACCGCGGTCAGCAGTGTCTGTGGCATTTATTTAGGTCCGACTGAAGGCGGAGGTTAGCGGAGCTGTCAGACGGCACCACCGGGAGAAGACTGTGTCATCCTTTTTGCGTTATTCCTGTCGTGGTGACCAGAGCTGTGCGTGAGGAAACAACCGACAACCCCAAGTTCCGGAGACGCCAGAACCACGCCGCCTGTAGGGAACCGAGGAGAACGAATCTGCGCGCGGGACCCCGCGGAGCCTGGCGGCGGTACTGAGGCTGCCCCTCCCTCCTTTTCCCCAGACTTAAGCGAAGTGTCACCGCGAGGCCGCGCACGCCGGGGTCGCACAGCAGGGGTCTCCCACGTGAAGTCCCATTTCCAGCCCACCCCACACCCCGCCCCTCTCAAGAGGATGTGTGGAGGAGGACTGGAAATCCGGGCTTGTAACCGTGGTGACCAGCTCGTGTCCCGGAAAGTCTTGTTAGAGAGAAAGATGCTCCCAATATTCAGCCCACTTAGGAATTTACAGGGATTCAATGGGTATGTGCCTGGACTGGGCGCAGACACTGACATGCACCCCAGTCTCTGTGTCCAGGTTTTCAGGGAACGTAGTTTCCTCGGCCGTGAAGACGGGGTGACAGATGCCCTCAGACAGCGCTCACTGCCACCCGCTGAACCTTTTCCAGGTGGCTGGGATGTGTGTGCAGGCTGTGACCGCCTTGCACCACTCCTGCTGCCCGCGCCCCCCCCCCCCCCCCGTCATGGGGGCTGTTGAACTTGAGTAAACAAGGGTCCGAGGGAGGTGGGCCTTGTGGGTTGCAAAATGTGGCCAGGAGTCCTCCCCCTCTGTCTCTGTCCCTTCCATTTGGGCTGGTGATGACATGCGAGTGACATGATGCAAACAGGAGTTTGAAAGGAGCTCATGCTGAGAGGGAACCCTCCCAGTAACCCTCAAAAGAACATCCTGAGCCAGCCCACCAAGGACCAGACACATGGAGGAGAGGCAGCCGCTCAGCCAACAGTCCCTGGCCAGCTGCCTGCCCACTGCCAGAACCTGCAAATTAGGCCATCCAGCTGCCAGTGACCTGTAAACGGGACAAGGCTGGCTGACACCAGAACTGCCACAGGCACATGATCAGGCGCTAAGCACACAGCTGAGGAGGGGAGCACCCACGTGGCCTTGTAAGTACTGAGAAGACCTTGCCTCCAGGCCCAGTGAGCGGAACCCTGGCAGGTGCATGTCCCAAGTTATGCAGCTGGTTGAAAAGAGACTGGGGAGGCAAGGCAGGGCACAGAGGCGGGCAAGATGGACTCAGGCCATCATTCGGCAGTGGAACAGGGGCTTGACCACAGTGGTGGCCTTGAGGTGAAAATAAGTGATGAGATAGATTCCTGCTTCAAAGGTTGATCCCCAAGGTGAGGAGGAAGAGCAGAGTTTTCTAACCTGAGCCAGTGGGAATGTGGAGATACACATACATTATACACACAAACATCACACACATGCACATCATATTCACATACATTATACCATATACTTGTACATCATATGTGTACATGTATATCATACACACAAACGTCATATGCATGCATGCATTGACACCCCATATGCACATGTATGTATAACATACATATTCACATACACCATACACAGATGTCATATTCACATACATCATACCATATACTCGTGTATCATATGTATACACATGTTTTGTACACACAAGCACATCGTATGCATGCATACATTGAGATGCCGCATGCATACATTGAGATGCCATATGCGTACGTGTATACATCACACACACATACATCATATACACACATCACATACCTACCCACATACATCAGCTGAGAGGTGGCAACACTGGGAAGATGGTTGAGAGACAATAACAGGACAGGTCCAGAGTTCAAGTGTGAGTGTGTCAAATTCAAGATGACAGACCCTGTGTGGGGCTGCCAGGGAAGTAGGTTGTAGGAGCCTCAATACACACATGTACACACACCCCTCACACACACACCAGCGCTGCCCGTCACTGCCCATTGTGGCAGTCCTCACCCACCTTCTCCAAAGAAAGTGGAGAGCAGATACCCAGTCATTTGAAGCACGTCAAACATGCCACTGTTGTGACCCATGTGTCCCCTGTGCTGGATGGACCTGTGGGGAAGGGGCTGTAACCAAGCATTTCCAAAACATCGTTGGAGCCTGTGCCTTCCCATCGTCCGCTGATAGTCTATATTATTTAGGGGCTATTTTCCTTTAAATGTAGTTGTTTTTTTCCTTCTTCCTTCCTTTTTGGCTACCTTGGGTCCTCATTGCTGTGCAAAGGCTTTCTGTAGTTGCAGTGCTTGGGCTTCTCATTGCAGTGGCTTTTGTTGCAGAGCACAGGCTCGCCAAGTAATTGTGGCTCGCAGGTTCTAGAGCTTGCAGACTTCAGTAGTTGTACAAAGGCTTAGTTGCCCCAAGGCATGTGGGATCTTAGTTCCCAGAGCAGGGATTGAACTCAGACCCCCTGCATTGGTAGTGTGGAGTCTCAGCCACTGAACTACCAAGGAAGTCCCTGAGTGCATTTTATTTATTTTTTAAAATTATTTATTTATTTATTTAATTTTTGGTTGTTGTGGGTCTTTGTTGCTGCGAGCGGACTTTCTCTATTTGTGACAAGTGGGGGCTACTCATCTTTGCAGAGCTTGGGCCTCTCATTGTGGTGGCTTCTCTAGCTGTGGTGCGCAGGCCCTAGGCCCGCAGACTCAGTAGTTGAGGTGCATGGGCTTTAGTTGCTCCTCGCCATGTGGAATCTTCCCAGACTAGGAATCAAACCTGTGTCCCCTGCATTGGCAGGCAGATTCTTATCCGCTATACCACCAAGGAAGTCACCTGACTCCATTTTAAATGAGGTTTCTGTTAATTTTCACAACATAAAGAAATCCCAAATTTTGCAAATGACTGCCAGTGTCACCGGTGGGAAGCAAACAGTGTTCTTGAGTATTTTCTCAGCTACTCATCAGGAATCCAGAGAAAGCACCTCCATAAGCGCCCCTTCCTTGTCCCCTGGGCAGAACAGCCCTGTCTGCCTCCCCTCCATCGTAGTCTTGTGGGATTTCTCTCATCACCTTGGTTTAGCTCTGGGTCCCCACTTCCTGCTAGTACCAGCCTAGAAATCTGCAGCCATGCCCAGCCCCAGTGCCCTTCCCCCGGAGATGTGTTGGCTCCTTTTAGAGATCAAGCACAGCCCAGCTGAATCCAGCACCCCTGGGGATTCATGGCCTTTATCATTATCCCAGAATAAACCTAAAGCACAAACCACAGCCTCTCGAGTTTCAGCTTTTCCTCCCAGACCCCTGAGCCCTGCCTCTCTGCAAGGATGGTGACAGAGAAGGCATTCAGGGGCCTTGTTGCTCACAGCGTCCAGTATGCACAGATCCCCTGGGAGAAGCCGACCTGTTTTTCAGGCTGAAGTGGAATTCGGTGCAAGCTGAGAGTCTCTGCTTCCCTCACAACAGGTGAAGTGGCTCTACCTGTGTCTAGGGGAGTTAACTGGCCTTTCATCTCACGTTGTCTGACGTTTAACCTAGTTGCTTATATGCCTGACTCACTCTGACCTTTGTCTCTGAACTCTCAGCATGCTCTCAGTGTGGCACCCTGGAACCCTACACTATCCTCCTGGAGTCACGTACATGTATTCCACAAGGCACTTGGACTTCTGGCTCTGACTTTTTGGCGTCCAGGGGCCAAACCAGGATCCTTTAGTTTCTATTCTGCTAAAATGCTCACAGGTATAATTCCTGGATATTTTAACCTCTGGCCAGTGGCAGTCATGAGCCACCCACCCCTCTGATTGCTCTGCCCTGGCACGGACACTATCTGTAATTCCTTTAGAGCATCGGACACAGAGCGTGGGAAAAGCAAACATAACCAGTGGGGTTATGTAGCCATCAGTCCGTTTCCCACCTGCAGTGACAATGTTTCCCTGTGGCTGTTTGCCCCTGAGGACCTGGGGGATTTTTAGGGGGACCTGGTCAGGTTTTTCAAACTGGTCTTCAAGTCTCAAGACATGAACACCTAGGGCTCAGCAAATATGTGTGAATGAACAGCCTACACTATAAGATGAATATCTGGAGAGTGTGTTTGCTAGTCCAAGTACTGGTGGGCTAGTCACTGCACTAAAGGTTTCATTCTGACCCCAAGCACAGCCCATGGTGACTGACAGCCTTCCTCATGTACTAGACATGAAGGGTGAAGGACACGGCTTCAGGAGTGGGCTATTGCTGATTCCATCATTGTAGAAATGACTTGGATCCAATGCTTTCCCGGTTGGTTTCATGACTGACCCATCAGTTTCTGTTTCTTGTTGAGACTCTGAGCAGCTGGAAATACACTAAATTTTCGTTTCTAAAATCCAAGGGGCAACTTCAGGTTATGGAAGAACTAACATTTCTTCGACTCAGTTCTGTGTAGTGTTATTGGTGGACAAAGAGCTCCATGTTTTGACTTGAAAGCCACTATCTACTGGGATGAACCCCATTCCCATCTTAACCAGGCATTGTCTGCCCTCCCTCGATGTGCAGTTACCCACACGAGTTTTTATTAAAGTATGGGCAGGGCTTGGCGCTCCACCCAGGAAGGAAGTGATCACCTTGACTCTGACTTGTAACCACTGTGTGTGCCCACCAACCAGATCAGAACCCACTGCATCTGGTTGATCAGTTTTGGTCTGGTGGAGTCACTTCGTTGCCTTTTACTGACTTAGAAGCCGCACTTGCACTCCCAGGCTACACCTGACACCCCTGTCACTGCCACCACCCGCAGGCTGCTGCTGCTTGTCTGTGTCCATTTCTAGAGCTCATTTGGGACTTTTTTGGGAGATGTGAGAAAAGTAACCTGACAGGAAAAAAACAAAATGGTTTCTAGGAGCATTTCAAGAGCTGACTGATGCTTCTATTTCACAATTTGCTATGGCTAGAGGTACAAACCTTCAGATATTGAGATATGGAAGTAGAACCTAACTTAAACTTTTTTTTTTTTTTAATAAAACCCCAGTGTTGTAAATCTTGCTGGCTAAAGTGCACAGGGGTCCCTGAAAAAATAATGACAGATCAGAAATGGTCTTGTACCTTACATGGGTGATTGCAGGGCCCCTGGATCAGGTAGACATGAGTCATCACTGTGCCAAGTACAAATTGGCTTAACAGATCTTCAGGTAGTTATTTTCAGAAGATTTTATGAGCCCAATTATATGTCCTCGTGTCTAGAAAAGCACTAGAAGCACTGTGACATCTGCTTGTGACTAGCACCAAGCAAAATGTGTGCCTGATCACACATCCCCCTTCACTAAAATCATGTACATGATTCTGCTGCTTAGGAGCAGTTCTGTACAGCTATCTGATGCCGCCTCCTGGGTTGTAGTCCTCATTATACTCCAGATAAACTTAACTCACAGCTCTCATGGTGTACTTTTCTTTTTTCCCAGTGAACAACTAGGTCCTTACCAAGTCCTGTGCTCATCAAACAAGGCCCTCAGTTAGGGAAATTGTGGCCCTTTGAAGAAGTACCCAGAAAGGTACTTTTGCTACAACCCAAGCACCTTCCAGTTAGAGTCTTTGCCACTTTCTGCCCTGGGGCCAGGGTGCCCCTTGTGAGAGGCTCGTGCCAGCAGGAGGCAGGGGGGTGGCTCTGCCTAAGGTAGGAGCAGTGACCATAACTTCCAGTGAGTTGGTAGTGGTCTGAATGGAAGACTTTACCAGCACAGAGTCTGAAATCACCCCTTGTGTGGGAGCATGGGGAACAGCCACATGGGGGAGGACAGCTCTGTGTCCTGTGAGTCTGGGCCTTACCTCACCACTGTCTGGAAACTCCCCACTGTGGCAAGACACACCTGGAGGTTCTCCCTGACCTGTACTGACAACCAGGGGTGGGGGTTCCGGTGGGTGAAGATTAGACAGAAGATCGGGTCTTAGCTGTCATGCAGGATATTTCCTTGCAGCACAGGGACTCTAGTAGTGTACAGGCTTCATTGCTCTGCATGTGGAATCTTAGTTCCCTGACCAGGGATCAAACCTGTGTCCCCTGCATTGCAAAGTGGACTCTTAACCACCAGACCAGCAGGGAAGTCCCTAGGCAGGAAGATGAACTGGAGTCCAAGTGCTTGCAGTTCTTGGAGCCCCTGGGCTCCACCTTCACAGTGGTGGCACTGTGGTTTCTGCCTGCATAAGCGCCCAGAACCAGGAAAGCTGTGACAGTGCCCAGCTATTGGATGCCCAAACTTGTATGATTGATTCATCTGTACAAACTGCTTTTTTTGGAAAATGAAAATGCCAGATGGGGTTATCTGGGAGTAGGGTCCTGGGGGGCCGCCTCCGCACACCCCAAGTCTTCAATGAGGTGACATAGCAACTCTGCTGTGATTTCTGTCTTCAGCTGTTGAGAATTCCCAGGAACTTTCCAGTCCCAAGTTACACTACAGACCTGAGAGAATCGCCAGCATGGAGAAATTCAGGAATCTGTAGGCCATGTGCTGCCCAGGATGGGGACCGTCGCCTTTCTTGCCTCACCTCCCAGTGAATTTTGGCCATGTCAGTCGGACCCAGTGCAACCAGGGCGAAGAGCCCGCGGGGGCGCCTTTGAGCCGGTGCCCCCGGCCACGGACGGGAGCGCTGCACCGCGTTCCACGGAGACGCCAGAGCTGTCAACACTGGCGCGTGTCTACCCCCTGGAAAAGGGACACAAGTGCTTCCTACCGCGGGTCTTCCTGGCTCTCCTCACGGAGTGGTGACTCCCGAGGTGACTTGGCCAGCTGGCTCTGCAGCACCGCCTGCCCCTCCGGGAGTCACTGGCCTCCGGCTCCCCTGCAGTCACCGCGATGAGGCTTGGGCGGGATGTTGGCCTGACACGCGTGTGAGAGCCTGGTGTGGGTTCGCGGGCCGGACGGGGAGGACCGCGTCTCCCCGATCCCGGCCTGTCCATCCCCGCCTCAGGCCCAGCTCCGCGCCCTATCCCGCCTGCCCACCCCCTCCGCTGGACGCCCTTCCCTCCCCCTCTCCGCCCTCCTCCCTTCCGCGGCTTCACCTGCGGCCGCTCGCGCTGGGCGGGGCCGGGCGATGACAAAGCAGCGGCCGGTGGCGCGGGATCCGCCCCCCGCGCTTCGCGGGCGCGCCGGCCTCGGCGCGGCTGTTATGGAAACCGGCCGGGCGCGCAGGCGGCGATGATGGGGCGGCCATGGCCCGGGCCGGCAGCTCCAGCGGCGACGCGGCCGCGGGCGAGCGGGCCGGGGGCGCGGGGCGCTCCGAGCCGTGGGAGCTGTCCCTGGAGGAAGTGCTGAAGGCGTACGAGCAGCCCATCAACGAGGAGCAGGCGTGGGCCGTCTGCTTCCAGTGCTGCCGCGGGCTGCGGGGCGCGCCGGGCGGCCGGCGGCGCATCCGGGACACGGCGGACATCCTCCTGCGCAGGGACGGCTCGGTCAGCGCGCGGCGGGAGTCCGGAGCGGCGGGTGAGGCCGGGGACGGAGGCGCGGGGGGGCGGGGGGCGGCGCCCGTGGCGTGGAGGGGCTGTGACCCTCCGTCCCTCCCTCTGCCGGACCTGGCCTCGGACCCGGCTCCCCCTTTGCCGCGCCTTCTCTCCGCGGAACCCGCCGACCTCTCCCACTTCCGCGCCCCCTCTGTCGTACTGGGGGCCCTCCTCCGGCTTCTCTCTACCGGACTGGAAGGCCCTCCCTCTCTCCCTTTTCTGGGTTGGGAGCCCACCAACTCTCCGCTGGAGCTCGGACCTCTGCCCCTCGGCCCTGCTTGTCCTCGCTCCCTCTCGCTGACATGAAAGTCACTCTCTCTTTCCTGGACCCCCTCCCCCCACCCCGACACACACACCTGGAACCTATCTTACCATCAGGGCCAGTGCTGCCTGGAGAGGAGAGGGGCTTTGGCTCCTTGGGCGAGGACGTTCCGCAGGGAGACCGGACTCTGCTCTCCTGCCCGCTCTCCCCACCCCGTCTGCTTCCTTCTGCTCTGGGAGTCGGTCCCACCCAGTGACTGGTGGTGTGGATCGGTGTTGGACTGGTATTTAGGCAAGAAAGGAAACGTGTTTTCCTTGGGCTCTATTTTGTGGGTCTGCCGATTTGAGAAAGGAAAATGTAAGATTTGGGAACAGCTTGCTTAGTGTTCGACTCTTTTAACCATGAGCAATAGTCAACAATGAAGCCCTTGAAAGATATTTGAAATCTTCAGAGAATGATGAGTTTAAGTGATTTTTAGCCTCTTTAAGAAAAAAGTTTTCTTCCCTGGAGAACCAGAGTGCCAGTGCCGAGCATGTGATGATACTACCCCTAAAAGGGATATCCTTGGGGAAGTGCACGCCCGGCTGTGTGTGCTGGAGAGGTGGGTTTGCAGAAATCCATGCGATGGGCCAGGCCAAAGCCAACCAGAAGGACAGTTCCTTTGATAACCGGGCAGTCTGCTGAGTGCTTGCCCCTCCTGGGACCATCAGGATTCTTCCACAAGCTCCCATCTCATCTGTGTGTCCTGTTCCCACCTCCCTAACACTGCAGTTGGATGACAGTTGAGAGTTGCTCTATTTGCACAAAAAGCTCTAATATATTTGACAGGAGAAAATAATAAGAACTGGATTCAAATGGTACTGTTTCCATTATGCACGCAGGTAGTCTGAGGCTCAGGCTTCCCTGTCACACGGGAAGGGTTAGGATCTGTGTACACCGTCCTCACAGGTGGCTCGTCTGACCTGTGGGCCCTGGAGTCTGTATGTTCACAAAGAGCTTTTCTCTCACGACTGTATTTCCTCCTTAAAAGACCTTCCCTGTGCCCCTGCTCATCCCTGGAGACAAACAACATAACCCAGGGACTGGCTTCTGCCACTGCAGAACAGGACTGTAAGGGCCTGGGTGGTCTGACTCTCTGATTTAGAAGGTGGGGAACTGAGGCGGAGAGTAGTTAAGTGTTCTGCTGCCAGTCCCACCAGGTGGTTAGAGGAGGTTGTAGAGGAGTCAGTATTGTCCACATGGACCATGATGGCCATCCTCTGGGGTGGTGGTCTTCTGGACCTGTCCACCTCTTTTGTCCGCCGCTTCTTCCTGGTCCCTACAGACCCAGAAGCACTGACCTGTACTGGGAGGTCCTAGCCTGTGACACAGGAGCCCAATTTCATTTTCCATTAGATACGATCTTTGGTTTATGTCAATAAGCATGTCTCGTAAAGGTGGATGAGGTTTGTGACTTGCTGCCTCTTTAAAGATTGAAAAATAGACTACCATGAACTTTCTCTTCTGTCCTTGTCAAGCTTTCATCAATCAGCTGAAACTTTCGGCCAACTGTCTCCTGTAGGTAGCTAACCCAGCCTTTCTCTGGGACTTGGATGCTTAGTGAATTCTCTGAAAGAAGTGTGCTGTGATAGCCATCAAGAAAAAGGTCACATGGGCCCTCAGTTCCCATCCCCCCTCATGAAGTTTTGGTAAAGCTAGGCATTAAGTCAGTGTTTAAGGTAATGGTAAAGAAAGCAACAACCAAGTACTTCCCCAGCAGTCCAGTGGTTGAGACTCCAGGATTTCATTGCAGGGGGCACAGGTTTGAGCCAAAAGAAAAAAAAATTCAACAACCAAATTAAACTTTACTTGGGGAGGATGAACAATATTAGGACATGAGCTGGAATACTTCCCACTCTCTGTTACTTGGGGAAAGCCAACTTGAGTAAACTTTCTGATCTCAACTTCTTCATAACTGCTTGGAAGCCCCATTTCTTCAAGTGGGAAAAATGGAAAAAAACATGTTAAGTTATTTTTAGGAGGCTATTATTAAAACTTCTTGATAGGCAAAGGTCTTGGTTTTTGGTTAATTAAGGCAAGAAAGTCCATCAGGTAGCACATGCGCTGACCATTCCCTGAGACAAAGCTCTTTCCTTCCATGCAGCGTGGTCGTGGTCAGTTTCAGCGGCATTTGTCCACCTGATGCCTCCAGGACAGGCCCCGCAGAACACTGGCTGCTCCCAAAGTGATGCTTGGCTGCCTCCTCACTTGAGACCTGCCCGCCCAGCCGACATCTGCAGGGGAAACAGACATACTTTTCTCTTCGCACAGGCTCTCCACCCTGAAAGCCCCGGGCAGGCGGAGGGTGGATGCAGGGCTTCCACAGGGCTGTGCCTCCTTTCACCTCCAGCCTTCTCTGTTCTTATGTGAATCCACACACTGCCCTACTTTTCCGTGTGTGTTTGTTTTTTTGTCAGTTTTGATGCTAAAATTTTTCACAAGACCCATTCTTCACGCCTGGGTGCCTCACGTGACCCGTCCACCAGGTCATACCTGCATCTGCAGCCCTCCCTCCTTTCCTGCCTGTAGTTCTGCGGCCCCGCTGCCACCCCCCAGACACCGGCCACCTGTTGCCGCCCACCGCTACCTGGAGGCAAGACCTTCCCAGTCTACCTCCTTGGTGGTCCTGTGTCATGACCTCCGTTCTTCACCTCTTTACCTCCAGCTCAGCAGCTGGAGTTAGGGTGAAGTTTAGGGGCCCCCTTTCCTCCCCCATATACTGGGGTGAGAGTGGCACGTACCAGGGGACAGGGGAGGACTGATGAGGGAATGTTAGTGTGAGGCCCATGTCCACGCTGGGCCCAAGGATCTGTGCACGCAGCAGACACATGTACACACACGGACACACAGACACATGGACACATAAACATGTGGACATGTGGTGCTGTCGCCGCCACTGCTGCTGTTTTTCTGTGCTGCTGGCACCATGTGTGTAAGTGGGGCTGTCCATTCCCGTGGGAGGCACCCTTTCTCCCGGCCCTGGGTGTCCCCTCCCAGAAGCTGAAGTGGGACCCCCGGTGTTCCGGGCAGCCCTGCGTGTCCTGTGGGCTCTGGGCCCTCATGCTGGACTTGCTGGGCCTCACTGGCAGGTGGCCTCCTAAGTGACCAGGGTTGCCTGTATCTTTTAAATGGCTTTCCTCACAGTGGGGTGTGCAGTGATGTGGGGAGAGCTTGGGATGGCTGCAGAGCTGGGAGGCTCCCCCTGGAAGACAGCACACATCCCGAACAGAGCAGCCAGGGCTTTCCCTTGTGGCTCTCGTCTCCTATTTCTTAGCCCTCTCTGAAGCTGCTGGTGCCACTCGCCCTGGCTGTCCCCCAGCTCACCACTGCAGGCCCTTTGCTCCTGTGAGGATCACCCAGGAAGACATGGTGTGGGGCTGCAGCGGCTCCACCTTGTCATTGAGGGAGATGGGGGCTTGCTTTGCAGCCTGCAGCCCGCTGTCACATTCACACCTCTGACGGGGAGGCAGGGCTATGCACCCGTCATGCAGACAAGGAAACTGAAGTTGAGGAAGGCAGAGCAACCATGCAGTCACCAGCGGGGAGACGGGGCAGGGCTGGGGAGTGGGCTTGGCTGGCTTGCGCCCACCCCCTGCCTGACCTTGGGAAGTTATTCAGGCCTCTGGGTGCTTCAGTTTCAGTCTCTGTAGAATGGGGCTTTGCTAGCAGCTGCCCCAGAGGTCATGTGGGTGTCTGTGGAGCCTTGGGACATGCTGGCCCGGGTGCATGCCCCGTGAGCACCTCACCCAGGCATCAAGGAGGCTGTGCTGAGCCCAGGGTACCTGTGCACATCACTGCCTCAGCTCCACCAGGAATGTTCAGTGAGAGAATACCCACAGGGGTGTTCAGTGAGTGCCAAGTTCGTGGGTGTCCACTCGAGCATTTCCCCCGGGGATTGGAGAATGCAAGCAAGTGGAGTGGTTTAAAAAATCAGGGTTACCGAGGGAGCAAATTACACAAACTTACTGCTTATTACAAATTTACCCTTGTAAAGCCATGATAATTCCTTGGCCTTAAGGTCATCTGAGTAACAACTGAACCTCCATCTGGACCCCAAGACAGAGCTCTGTCTTGGGTCTCCCTGGGGCTTGACTCGCTTCCTGGGCCTTGCTGCTGGATAGGAAACCACACCCATGGTGATGTGTGAGTTTATGGCAGAAACAAGCTGGAGGAGGAAGGACACACCGCTAACACAGGGCGCCTTTGACCCCTGTGCTGAACAAACAGCTTCCGGGTTTGGAGCACGTGTCTCCTCTTGGCTTCAGGCGGCATCATGCTTTCACCAGCTCCTCTGTCGAGTGAAGAAGTGAGGAGTGGAGAGGGGAGGCCAGGGCTCCTTCCTGTGCTGACCCCAAGCCCAGAGGGTCTCTGGGAGGATGTCCTCAGCCTGAGCCGTCATCAGTGGACAATCACCCCCCCGCATCCTAGCAGGTCACTGTATCCACGTCCCCCTGTTCTCTGCGGTCAGGGAGGCAGGATGCCAGGGTCCTTACTCATCACAGTGCTTCTCACCCCCAGCCCTGCAGGAGGGGGAGAGGCTGCTTAGCACCCCATCCCACCACCCCCTGCTGGGCACGGGGAAGCACTGCCCCAGAGATTCCAGACTGCGGAGTCCTCACAGAGCTCTTCCACAAACGAAGCCTGTTTCCTGTACTATGACAGGGTCATCTCAAAGGAAACGCCCTCACTTCTTGACTTCTTGTCTTTTGTTGTTTCCCAGAAGAAACCGAAACAACTTTCCACCCCAGCACATATTGGGGAGGGTGTCCTTTTGGGTGTGGGTGGTGAGGACGCCAGGGAAACCAGGTGGCTGTGTCTAGCTCCCACCTCACCGTGCATCAGTAGAGCCTTGCATCTGTCTCGGTCTCCCTGCTCTTCCCCAGGGAGCAGTTGGCTTGTAAATAAGTATGAGCTAGTGTGCAGGATGCCAGGTGAGCAGCTTGTTATGTCAAGCTTATGTCAAAGTTATGTTGACTCCAGGTGTTCTGGGAGCTCGGGAGGGTGCACCTGGAGTCTGGCTATGGCTGGTGAGGCTCCCAGCTCCACCATTCCTTAGCTGTGTGGTCTTGGTAAACCCTGTCTGTCTCTAAGCTGCAGCTGCCTCATCTGTGCAGAGGGAGCCGTGGCCCTGAACTTTGCAGCAAAGCACTGGGCACAGGGCCACTGCAGGGCTCCTTCCTCTGCACAGCCCAAAGTTTCCCCAAGCCCATGCGACTTTAAATAGGGTTGGGTTGGTGAAAACTCCCCTCCACACCATGCTGGGTTTGTAAAGGGTTCTGAAGGGTTGGCCGCCCCCTGCCCCTTTATAGCAAGGTAACTCGGGGCGCCAGCCCCTCCATTTCTCCCACTTTCCACGGTCTCTGTCCTTCACAGCTACGGACTTTTTACTGAACCCTCAATACAGGCCAAGGTATATGCCCAGGTGCTTACTATTCCATCAACGCCACTGATGGTGGGAGTGCAGTGTTTTAATGGGAAAGTGTTTTCATGGCTCAGCCCTACGCAAACTCCCTTCATCCCTGGCAATCTTCCTGTCTCTTGATGGCATTTGGAAAATATTTGCAGAGTTAGCAGGTTCACTCAGTGGAGAATGTCATAGTTTGTGTTTTTATCCACCTCAATTAAGGCAGCTGAAATTCATACCCTCCCACAGCTCTCTCTGTGTGCTTTATTCAAGCAAGGCTGTGGAAGGAGGTGGGTTTCCTGTCTTTGCAGGCTGGCCTCTTGGAAGGCTGGAGGGTGACTCAGGCAGTGACTGGAGCATGGATTCTGGGGTCCCCCAGCCTGGCCGCAGGCAGCACCACCACTTACTAGCTGTGATACCTTGGGGCACATAAGCTCATCCCCTAGAGCCTCTGTTTCCTTATCTGTGAAATGGGTACCAGGACCATCGACCTCCCTATACTGGCTGTGCAAGTGCTTGTAAACATGCCAGCTCAGTGCCATGTTTAATAATAAAAGGCCCACAGCCAAATTCAGCACCTGGGCAGTCTGTGTGTCTGGCTGAGGTGCTGACAGTTGGGAGAAATCCCCAGTGCCAGAGGTGCAGCCAGATGGCAACTTACCCGCATGGCTGCTGGGAACCCTGCAGCAGAGCCTGCCCTCCCCACTGCACCCGGCTTTCTCATCTGACTCTGGTTTGGGAGTGCATGGCTCCCCATGGCACCCAAGTTTCTCATCTGATTCTGAGTTGGGGGTGTGTGGTTCCCCACTGCACCCAGGTTTCCCATCTGACTGAGCTGGGGGTATGCCGCTTCCCACTGTAAGGCCTTTCCTCGGGCCTGGCTGACCTGAGCTGCCCCCTTGACCCTTCCTCTCCCCTTTCACTCTTGCCCCCTGCCTGCTTCCCCAGGGGGTGGGATGGGCTTTGAGGTCCTGTAGGCTGCTCCTGTCTGAGTGGTCACTTCGGGGCATGACTGCTGTGCAGGGCGGGACCATCTGCCCCAGGGCAGGGCCACATGGCTCGCCTGGCATCCGGCGCAGAGCTGGGTCTCATCAGTGTCTATCCAGCGACTGATGGCTTGGTGCCCTGGTTTCTGGTGGAGATCTTGAGAGATGGGCTGCGTGTTCCTGGGGGGGGTAAGTGGGGGGCCGGCCCAGGGGATGCTGAACCTTGTCTTGACTGCTGCCTGTCTTCTCTTGCAGAGCCCACAACAATGGTGTCACCGGCCAGCTCGGAAGCCCAGGTACTTTAAAAACAAAATTTAAATGTACTTGATCCAAAGTGAACAGTTAGGCCTGTTGCATGCTGTAAATTAGAAGCACATACAGTTGTGCTTCTAGAAGGACCGGGAGATAGTGAAGCCTGGCATGCTGTCGTCCATGGGGTCACAGAGAGCTGGACATGACTGGGCGGCTGAACAACGGCAGTTGTACAGTTGCTTCTCTGAGGCAGGATGTGGATAAGTGTTCAGTGGCTTAGTGGAACGGCTTGTGGGGAGACGATGCCTGAAAACAGGCAGGGCGGGGAAGCCCATACACACAGTGAAGTGGGGTGGACTCGGGGGGTCTGAAACGTGGGGTCTCCCCTGTGACTCCCGGGCTCCTGGAGGTGCCTCCCACAGACCAGAGGGAAGAGGGGGCAAAGGTGATGTGGTCTCCCTGGTCAGAGCGTTGGGCAGGCCTGGGGCTGGGGGACAAACAGGAAAAGCAGCCCGTCCCCCGTGTCCCTGAGCTCCCCCCAGTACCTCATCCCTAGGACCCTTATCTGTGTCTCCTGTCCCATTGGCCTGCCCCCAGGTGGTTTGTCCTGAATTTGACGTTTATTCCACTGCTTTATAAAAAATGGTTTTGTGTAAATACATATTTATATGTTAAACACAGTGTTATAGAAAGGGGGTGGGCACAGCTGTTGGTCTGCTGTGAAAGTGAAAGTCACTCAGTCATGTCCAGTTCTTTGTGACCCGATGGACTGTGTAGCCCACCAGACTCCTCTGTCCATGGGATTTCCCAGGCAAGAATACTGGAGTGGGTTGCCATGCCCCCCTCCAGGGGATCTTCCTGACCCAGGGATCAAACCAGGTCTCCTGCATTGTAGGCAGATTCTTTACTGTCTGAGCCACAAGGGAAACCCATTGGTCTGTCACGGAGGATTTTTACAAACAATAATAAAACCATCCCAAAGTTTCTTAATTGTGTCAGTGTTAAAGTACACCCTCTGGCCGGGCAGATGCCCTGCTGTTTACACAACACGAGTTCCCAGGGGTTGCTCAGCGTCCTGGAACCTGAGTAAGAAAAAGCCTAGCCCTGTTTTCAGGACGCGTCCATCTCACTGCTGTGTGCGGTTCCTGCTGCCAGGCTGCCCTGCCCCACAGCCCCAAGTGAATTTGTGTTCCCCACCCCTGTTCCACTTGTGTTCCCTACTGTCATCAGTCTTGAAAACACTTACAAAGAACCTTGTATATAGGCTCGGGAATCGACGTGGGGGCCCCAGGAAGTTGGTCAGGGCAGCCTCCTGGCCTGTGTGCTGACATTCTCACTCTGGCCCTTCAGTGGCTCGGGCTGGTCCCTGGGTCTCCAATGCCTGGTGCCCACACTGCCAGGGGCAGGGGGGCTCAGGGTTCTGCCTAGACTTTTCCCTGGGGGGAAGCCAGTGTCTCTCCAGTGTCTGGGGCCGGGGCCGCTCTCAAGAGGCTTGCAGTAGAGTTAACTGATGTGAGGCCAGCACAGGCCAGAGACCAGAACCAGGGAAGGCAGGCCCAGCAGGGGAGCTGTGTGCTGCACTGGAGCCAGGAAGCTTTGGTGCTGGGCCTTCTGCCTGCCCGGCCGGAGGGGTAGAGTGGTCTCCTTCAGAGAGAGAGGGTCACCCTGGGGTCAGCGGGGGCTGTGGGGCAAAGCTGGGGTGAGGTGGAGTTCACTCTGCTTTTTTGTAAAAATGATTTTATTTATTTATTTTCGGCTGTGCTGGGTCTTTATTGACGTGTGGGCTTTTCTCTGGTTGTGGAGAACGGGAGCTACTCTTTGCTGTGGTTCATGGGCTTCTCATTGCGGTGACTTCTCTTGTTGTGGAGCCTGGGCTCGAAAGCACAGGCTCAGTAGCTGTGCCACTCGGGCTTAGCTGCTCTGCAGCACATGGGATCTGCCCAGACCAGGGATCGAACCTGCCACGTCGCCTGCATTGGCAGGCGGATTCTTCACCCCTGAGCCACCAGGGTAGCTCCATCTCTGTCTTCTTCCTGCATCCACCTCTGGGTCAAGAAAGGATCAGTGAGAACTTGTGTGACGTGAGGTCCTTGCCCGCCCAGCAGTCCCAAGGGGCTGCCCCAGGGACTCCACTGGCCAGAGCAGACCCTTCACTCACCTTTCAGGCCTGGTTGACCATCAAGCCTTTGACTCCTGATTCTGGGGTGTGACTTGTAGCCCAGCTGGCCCTCCTCCTGAGGCAGAGATAAGGTGCCTCCAGGCTGGGAGTGTTATTGACTTTCATTGGAACTTCGCTCCCACGGGGCCTCACCCTCCCCAGGTGTCCCCGAGCCAGGCAGACCCCGCTAAACTTCCCTTCAGACTCAGGGCATCTCAGGAGGTGCTTCTGTGGACAGAGAAGGCCTGTTCTTGTGCCCTGCCCTCTGCCCAGCGCTGACTGTCTCACTTCTCTTCAGCTCTGCTCTGACCCCTTCCCTTGGAGTCTGGGGGTGACGTCACAGGAAACGTCACTCTGGTCACAGGAGAGACCAGAGAGGCCCAGAGGCCAGGTGGCCTGAACATGCCTGGCGAGGGTGTGGCTCCACCCAGGGCACAAGGTCGGGGCACAGGCTGCAGGCTGACCCCACCGCCAGGCCAGCACGGCCCCCCTTCCTGAGGCAGGCAGGTGACTGGTGTTTGCCCCACCTGTGAGGGTCTTGAGACTAGTGGCAAGGTTGAGTGGCAAAGAGCTGTTGTCATTTTGGTGTGTGTGTATCTCTTGTACTGAGTCGTGAAAGGAAACCATTAACGCCCTTTCAAACACATAGTGCTGTTAGCACTGGAAGCAGCTTCCTCATTCTTTGTGCCACTGGCTGTCATCGAACCACTTCCCCCAGCACCTCCCTCGAGCAGACCCAAGGCTGTGGGGCACAGACATTACAGAACCCAGAACCCGGATCTGAAATGCTAATGGTGGTCCCTGAAAGCTCAATTCCCTAGGGGCTAAGTAACACCAAAAGCAGAGTTAAGAGGTCTGGAGTGCAGGACTCATCTCTAATGTGCTAATCCGCTTTTTAAAACCTTGTTGTGGAGAAAGAATTTTGAACTTATGCAAAGCCAGCAGAATAGCTTGGTGGCCCCACACGAGGCTCCAACAGCAAAGGACTGACTCACCTATTCCCTGCAGCGCCCCCCACCTGCCTGCTGGTGACCCCCACCCCCTCTCCCTACACAGGTACAGTTATCTTTTAGGTTTTTCTCTTTCAGGTTAAATTCACATACATTGAAATTTACATGCAGCTGAAAATACTTGAGGGGGTCTCACTTTTTGTGAGTTCCAGCGTCAAGCTTTGTATGTGTCATAAAACATACTGTCATTGCACATGAAAAGCTAATGCTTCCTTAGGTTGCCTCTCTGTCTTTTTCTAAACACTTTTGTTGGGGGTAAACTGTACATCTGGTGAGCTCTGACTGGTGTGTAAGCAATACCACACACACCTTTCCCAACATGCTTCCCCCGACCCCCAACCCCTGGGAGCCAGGGGCCTGCCCTCTGGGCTGTGGACTGCTTCTGTCTTGTCTAGAGCTCCAGAGTCCTCGCTCTGGGTGGTGCTAGGGGTTCAGGGCTGTGCACGGCTGACTAGTATCCCGCGGATCACTGCCCCACTCTGGACCTGACCTTTGTGGATTCCCCTACAGGGATTTCCGGTTTTCCTCTCTCTTGGTGAAACCCCCCAGAGGAGCTGCAGTTCAGCAGTAAAGAATGTCTTGATTATAAGAACCTGCCACGCAGTTTTCCACGGTGGCTGTGCTGCTGGAGAGCACCGTGTTTCCTGGTGGGGGCGGTGATGCACCCCTCAGAGGACAGCTGCTGTCCCATTTCACCAGTAGAACCCACACGATGGTGACCTCCTGCAGCGGCTAGGACGCAGCCCACCCCCATCCCACCCCCACCCCTGCCCTATGTGCCCGCCCTGCCCTGGCCTAACACCAGGGCCCTGTCCTGCAGGTGGTGCAGTCGCTGGGCTTCGCCATCTACCGCGCGCTGGACTGGGGGCTGGCCGAGCACGAGGAGCGGGAGCTCAGCCCGCAGCTGGAGCGGCTCATCGACCTCATGGCCAACAGCGACTGCGATGATGACGGCGGTGGCGGGACGGCCGACGAAGGATACGGGGGTCCCGAGGAGGAGGAGGAGGCAGAGGGCGGCCCCCGCACCGTGCGCACCTTCGCGCAGGCTATGCGCCTGTGCGCCGCGCGCCTGACCGAGCCCCGGGGCGCACAGACCCACTACCAGGCCGTGTGCCGCGCGCTCTTCGTGGAGACGCTGGAACTGCGCGCCTTCCTCGCCAGGGTCCGAGAGGCCAAGGAGGTGAGCCGAGGGAGCGGCCCAGGCCGGAGGACCACGTATCTGCCCGGAGTCAAGGGTGGTGGGTGGGGCCGGCCGAGCGAGGGGTGGGGTCCTGGAGGCGCAGAGGTGGGGCAGGTGGGCAGGGCCCGGCCCTGTCCCCGCCTAGTTCCTTCTGTCCCTCCGCCTGTCCACAGTGGGTGTCCACTCTGTGCCAGACGGTCCTGAACACTTTGTAGGATTTAGCTTAATCCTCAGTGTCCTGCTTACCTGGCTTTGCACAGGAGGGACCAGAGGCTCAGAAATTCACAAACTGGTGCCTTTACCCATGACCTCACTCGTGTTGTCTCTAAGTCAGTCCTTAGCTTCCCTGGTCCTCATGTTTACATCTGCAAAAGGGACTGTGTCTCCAGGTCTCCTGTCCCAGAGCTGGTTCCTTCTGAAAACAGGGAGCAGAGGTGCCAACATGTTGGAGCTTTGGGGAGGTGGGCAGTTCAGTGAGGGGTCACTCGTCCAGGTGTTTGTCCCTGGGTGACAGTCCGACATTCCTCTCCATCTCCAACCACCACCACCCCCCACCCCCGCCGTGGTTTTCACCTATTTCCCAGTTGAGCAGCTGGAGGTGCTAAGAGGTCGTGTTCTCACCCCAGGTCACAGCTAGTATGGAGCAGAAGGGCCTGACCGGCTCCCGGCTGGCATTCTCCCCACAGCTGTTCTGCCGCTTCATGGTCTCAAAGTCAGGAGGTGACAGTCTTTGCTCAACTCTCACAGCCTCTCCCTTGGAGGGAACTGAGGTGTTTCGTTGAAATGGGGTTCACAGCCCACAGGGACCCCTGCCTTCCACCAACATTTCACAGATGAGGAGAAAAAATGGAGACTTTGGAGAGGTCAGGAGGTACTTTTGGAATTAACCAATGCTGATCCCTGATTTTACCCTGACCCTTGATGGCGTGTGTCTCCTTCCTGCCCAGCTTCCCTGGGCCTGGGCCTGAGCAGACTCTCAGGGTTGGGATCTCAGGGGCCTGGGATCCAGAGCAGGACAGGGCAGATGCTGCTTGGGTCACTTGGCCTCGTCTGCAGCCCACTAGTAGCCCAAAGTGTGTGGTCCTTCTGCCCACCCGCTGCCCCCCAGCCCTGTCCCCTGTCTTCCCTCCCACTCCTGCTCAGCATCTCAGAGATGTCCTGCCAGTGCTTTAATTGTGGCTTCCCCTAATGCTTGTCTGTTTTTCCTTTTGTTTTGATTGGACTCTAGAGGATGGGTGGGGACTGTGTCTGAAACTTACGCCCCACTAGGGAGATGTCCGTTCTGGTTTTTCCGAGTCGGCCTTCAGAGCATTGTCTTCTTGGAGCCGCTGCTCTTGCTGTAGCAGCCTCTTCAGGTCCACTGCCGAGTGGATCCTCCCTGGAAGACAAGTTCCTCTTTTTCTTGAGGACCCTCCTGTTTCCTGACTCTTCAGGGTCACTGTGTGGTTCCTCTTTGGGGAAAGATTTCTTCCTCTTGGGAGGAACTCCATAGCCAGCTGTCTCTTCAAGGTCACCACTAACCGGCTCCTCCTTGGAAAGCATTTCTTTTCCTTGAGTTTGAGAAGGAGACAGATGGGTCTTCCATTCCATCCTCCCGAGGAGCCTCTTGGGCTTCTGTTTTTCCTTCTTTGGGGTCTTTTACTTGTCTCCTCACGCTCCTGTGTGGCACTAAGGATCCTAATGATTTTCAGTTGCCTGGCTGTTGCTGAGGTCAGTTCCTTGGCCAGGCAATAAAAGCTCTTTCTTTAGGTGTAAACAGCTCTAGACTTCAAGCAGTTGACCCAGGAGAAGTCAGCAGACTGGAGAAGGCAGTGAGAAACAGGCTACTGGCAGTGTGTGGCTGGGCTGGCACTGGGAGCAGAAACAGCCTGCTCAGGGGCAGTAGAGCTGCTCCAGAAAGGACAGGAGACCCACCTTCATGCCCTTTGTCCACAGAGATGCAGGTCACACCCAGCTCTATTTTTAGAACCACACACCTTGTGCTTCTCAGAGACTTGGCTGAGTTTTCTAGAGCATCCCAGGGCAGTTTGGCAAGTGGCTTGGGAGGGAAGCCGGGGTGACCGGTTCTGTTTGACCTGGGGGATGGGGTGGCAGAGGCTGTGTGCTAAAGGCAGATGCTCCTCCAGGGTGGAGGGCCAGTGAGAGCAGAGTCCCCGCTGCTACCAAGATCCAGGGCAATGAACCTAGCAGCCTCTTCACAAATTCTCAGTAGAAAACAGCTCCCTGAGCATTCCCAACATCCTTCCAGGGCCCTCACCTTGCTGGTGGCATTTTTCCCAGTTCGTGAAATACATCTCTGTGACTTTGGAGCCTGCTGAGTGACTAGCCCTCTTGCCCATCCATCCACCCATCCAACTATCCACTTACTGATTCATTTATTCACTCAACCAATGCTTAAGACCTAGCATGTGTCACACAGTGCTGGGAGCCAGATTTAAAACAACTCCAAAGCTGAAAACGTGGTTCTGACCTCATGGAGCCAACCATTCAGAAAACAATCAAAGAAGCAGAGGACTGTAAATTCCAGATGGGATGACATGCACAGAAGTGGCTGTGGTGTTCCACGAGGGTGGATGTGCCCTGTGAGCGGCAGTCTGGAGCCCTTCCCAGATGCAGGAGGGCCTCACGCCTGCATCGTGGAGGATGGGGGCCCCATGAAGGAGTGTGGGTCAGTGTGAGGAGGCCGTGGGTTCTGCTGCAGCCAGGGGTTCACCCGGCCCTTGCACAGGAGGAGCGGCCACCGATAGCCAGCAGGACATGAGTATTTCCATGTGGTTCTAAGGCTTGGTCCTTAGATGATGGCTTGGTCCCCTCAGATTTCTGTGCCCCAAAGCCTTGTCCAAAATGGTACAGAAGCGTCCCCGGGGGGCAGACCAGCAGGGTGCACAGCCCCACCACCCCTGTTCTCCCGTTTCTCCTGGACTTAACAGATGCTACAGAGGTTCCGGGAAGATGAACCGCAGGCAGAGAAGCCCCTTGTGGAGCTGGATAGCCTGAGGCGCACAGACTGGGTAAGACACATGCCCGCCACCCCCCACCCCACCCCCACCAGGGCACAGATGGGGCACAGGCCAGGAGCCCCACCCAGGGCTAAGGGCCATTTCCATCTTCTCGGGGGCCTAGGCCCGACTTTGGGTCCAGCTCATGCGGGAGCTCCGCCATGGGGTGAAGCTAAAGAAGGTGCAGGAGCAGGAGTTCAACCCCCTGCCCACAGAGTTCCAGCTTACCCCCTTCGAGATGCTCATGCAGGACATCCGCGCCAGGAACTACAAACTGCGCAAGGTCATGGTGAGCCGCTCAAGGTCATGGCGGGCCGGGTTAAAGAGGATACATGTTCAGGCCCCTCTGCCTGCTGGAGCCCCTGCTTGGTACGCTGGTCACTGAACCAGAGATTCCAGTGGGAACGGGCAATGTGGCCTCGAGTCATACACCTCATGGTCCTTTCAGGGACACAGTGTGACATTGGCAGGGAGAAGGGGACCAGGGGCAGGAGCTGAGGCTGCAGGATTGTCCCACTTAACACTCACAGGGCCTCGTGGTGTGCCAGCATCGCTCTGAGAATCTAAACGTGTGAGTTAATCTCACCCTCACGAGAACCCTGTGAGGTAAAGCCACTGTGAGGTAAAGCGTTTCAACATAAAGAATCTGAGATGCAGGGAAAGCTGGTGGTCAGGTCTTGAAGGCCACAGTCACACAGCCACTGAGGGGGAGGCTGGGTGAACCCCTCATGGCTGTAGCCCAAGCAGATGGTCCCTTAGCCTTGCTGCCCTCCTTCTCTCCCACAGGTTGACGGGGACATCCCTCCCAGAGTGAAGAAAGATGCCCACGAACTCATCCTGGACTTCATCCGCTCCCGGCCTCCACTGAAGCAGGTACCAGCCCCTTGGGGCATCCGGAAGGTTGGTTCTGGGACGCTGCCTGCCAGAGCATGCAGGGCCTTCAGGGAGCTGGCCCCCAACCTGGTGCTGCCACACCCCCTGCAGGTCTCAGAGAGAAGGCTTCGCCCCTTACCCCAGAAGCAGAGAACTCTGCACGAGAAGATCCTGGAGGAGATCAAGCAGGAACGCAGGCTGCGCCCCGTGGAGGGCAGGCGCTGGGACGGCCGGGGCGAGCGGGGTGAGCACGGGACACCTCTCTCCTGCGCCTCGTCTCCCCCCGCACTGTCCTGTCCATCCTGCCTCACCTCCTGCCTCCCCCAGGGTTCGGCTCTCTGCCCTGCATCCTCAATGCCTGCTCTGGGGACGTCAAGTCCACTTCCTGCATCAACCTGTCCATCACGGATGTTGGGAGCAGCGCCCAGCGCCCAAGGCCCCGAGTTCTGCTCAAGGCGCCTACTTTGGCTGAGATGGAAGAGATGAACACCTCTGAGGTCAGAGCCCACAGGTTCCTGAAGAGAGACTGATGAGGAGGAGGAGGTGGGGGAGGGGAGGAGGGCGAGGGGTGGGGAGGAAAGGGAGAGGAGGTGGGGGGGGAGGGGAGGGGGAGGAAGGGAGGAAAGGAGGTTCTGGGGAACTGAACACAGCCAGGGTGCAGCATCCAGCTGTGGGCCCTCTGCTCGGGGTCCTGTCTGCACCCTGCTGTGGGGCTGAGTCTGCCTGGGGGACACCCTCTCCCATTTGGTCATTCACAAGGGTGACTGAGACAGTGGCCTTGAGCCACTGTTACCTCAGCACATAAAAGGATGAAATGGAGAGCCACGTCCTCCTGGGCTGGGCAGCCCCACCAGGAGGTGCAAAGCCTACAGGTCCCAGCGTGACTCCCTGCCGTGGCCACACTGCCCTCTGACCCTGGAGACTGGGGTGGGGGCTGTCTTCACGTGACCCCACATGATCCCAGGCCTGTCACCTCCAGGACTTTCCGGGGACCTCCGGCCAGGGGCTGGCTTCTGAGGCATGCGTCTCCCCTGGCCTGGGTAGTGCATAGCGGTCCACTTATGCACCCCACGCCGTGGTCCAGGGACAGGCAGGAGGCACTGGGGCAGAGCAGTCACTGTGATGCTGGACTGGACTGTCCACAGGAGGGTGGACAGGGTGTTGCTGGGCTGCTGTGTCCACAGGAGGAAGAGTCACCGTGCGGAGAGGGGACGCTGAAGCGAGACCGCTCTTTCTCGGAGCACGACCTGGCGCAGCTCCGGAGTGAGGTGACCTCTGGCCTGCAGCCAGCCCCTCAGCCCCCCGGAGGCCTGGAGTTGCCCCGGCCTCGAGCAGGCAGCATGCAATCCTGGAGGCCCAGCCCCCTGGAGCCGGGTATGTGCCACCTCCCTCCCTGGATGTCTTCCTGCAGGTCGCGCTGCTCCAGAGGGAGCTTGCGCTGCAGAAGAGACATTTATCACCTCAGGCAGCCACCCCCCACCTTTTAAAACTCTGCTAAAGTGGTAATCCATATCCAGTGTAAAACTTGAGAAAAATCCCCACAATTCTTTTACCTAGAGATAATTAACTTTGCTGTATTGGTCTGTAGAAAGACAGCTGGACAAATGGATTAGACCATTCTAATCTTTCTCTTTCCCATCAGTGGAAACGGGCCCAGATAGCATGCACACCACTCTGGACCAGACTAGTCCCCTGGGGTTTGTCACAGCCCCATCCTTTCCTGTCGGTCAGCTGGCCACTCTCGGTTAGCTGGTCCCACAGTGCTGAGGTCTGGGGTTGCCATCCCGCACACTGCCTCTTCGTGCCTAGCACAGCCCTGCGACGCCAGAGCCGCTGCGAGTTGTCCTGACAGCCCCTGTCTCTTCCACCAGGTTCCCTCCCCGTCAGTGTCCAGTCCCAGCCTGACCCCAGCTCCCTACCACGCAGTGACGTGGGCTCAGTCGAGGACAGGCAGGGGGCCTCTGCGGCCCCGGACAACAGTCACCTGTGGCTGGTGAGTGACAGAAGCGCTGTGGTGCAGGGTGGCCGGGCTGGAGGGCAGCGAGAGGGGACGGGGAATGCCCCTGTCGGGCTCAGGAGTGGGGACCCTCCCAGTGGATGTCTGGGGAGGTTGGTCTTTGCTGCCGCCTCCTGGGCCTTCTGGGCACTGCAGCCCAGGCCAGAGAAGGACCTTGCTAAGGGCACAGCCCATCTCTCAGGGTCAGGGCACATGAGAAGGCAGTGTGGTGACACCAGACAGCACTTTCTCGGGTCTCAACTCTGGCTCCAGGCCCTTCCCTATCTGTGCTGCAGTTCCTTCACCTGTGAATTTTGTCTGACTCATAATCGTGAAGAGCTAACAATTGCTGACATCTTGAGGCTCCCACTTGGACCTGAGCCGAATGGAGTGCCTGTAGGGCCACAGGGCACCTTGCTGGCATGGGGAGGGAGGTCCAGAGGGTGGCTGTTATTATTGCTTCATTGAGGTTTTACCGAGAGACCCAAGTGAGAACAGATGTTCAAAGGCTTTGAAAAGTCAAGGTTATGTTACTGTAATACTCCCCAACTGAAGGGCATGCTCTACCCTCTGAGTCCTGTATTAGATATCTGGCCACATAGAAAATCACCCCTCATGCAGCAACTACAACAGCACACAGTTAACCATCTCATCATCTCTCTGGGTCCAGAGCCTGGAAGTGGCCTCCGCAGGGGGCTGCAGTGGCAGGGCTGTGTCTCACTTGGAGACTTGACCTGGGCTGGAGGACCTGTTCCTAGGAAACTCATCCCCCGTCTGTGCCCGGGCCCCAGCTCGTCCCAGGTGAAGCACCCTCATGAGGTGGCTCCCCTGAGTGAGCCATCTGAGAAGCAGAAGGAAGCCAGTGTCTCTATGACCCATTCTCGAGCCTGACACTGTCAGTTCCACCTTATCCATTCCGTACAAGTCAGTCACTAAGTCGTACTTAGGGAACTACATCTTATTTATTTATTTGGCTGTGTGGGGTCTTGGTTGCTGCCCTTGGGATCCTCTTTGCATTATGCAGAATCTTTCCTTGCTGCACGTGGCCTCTCTAGTCATGGGGCAGGCTCCAGAGCACAGTAGTGGGCCCAGTAGTTGTGGTGTGAGGGCTTAGTTGCTCTGTGGCTTGTCCCTTTTTTTAAAAGATGAATTCTTTATTAAAGATGCTATTATTTTATTTATTTTTGGCTATGCTGGGTCTTTGTTGCTGCATGCCAGCTATTTCTAGTTGCAGCGAGCAGAGGCTACTCTCCATTGTGGTGTAAGGGCTTCTCACTGCAGTGGCTTCCCATGCTATAGAGCACAGGCTGTAGGTGCATGGGCTTCAGTAGTTGCGGAGTGCAGGCTCATTAGTTGCAGCACACGAGTATAACGGCTGTGTGGCATGTGGGATCTTCCTGGACCCAGCATCAAACCCTTGTTCCCTGCATTGGCAGGTGGATTCTTATCCTCTGGGCCACCAGGGAAATCCCAGGACCACCTCTTGAAGGGAGGGATGTCAAGCAATCAGGGGACATGTGTTTAATAGCAGGTCTCGTAAGTCTTTCTCCAGCTCAGATCTCGAGAGCTTTCCAAGAGGCTTGGCTATCAAACCCCTGAAGTGCAATGACCTTGCCTCAACCCAGTCTGCTGAGCACCCAACTTGAGATCATTGGCAATGTGTACAGTGAGTGTAACATCTGTAAGGTTAGAAGGGGATTGTTCACATATAAATAGCGCCACCGGGCTACAGGAAACACTAACCAGGAGCCAGGAGACCTGGATGCTTCAGGTGAGAGGAGAGAATGCAAGGTTCCAGACTCACCCAGTGCCAGACAGTAGCAGCTGACCAACAAGTGTAATAGGAAAAAATCTGACCACAAACACCATCCAACTCCCACCAGCCTCTGGTGCCTCCCACGCCACCTCATCTTGGTAGCTGACATTTTGATTCTGGTGCCAGACACTGCATCTTCTTAGTGGAGCTGAAATACCCTACTTCATAGAAGAGGAAGTGACCCTTTCGGAAGTCAAATTCTGTGATAGGAACACAGGACTGTTCTCCTGGGGGCAGAACAGGGCATACTCACCATGACAGCCCAAAGGGCCAGGCGGTTATGACGAGGTGGACAGATGCATCCAACTGACCAACAGACCCAGAGTGGCAGTGGATGGTTAGC
Organism: Dama dama; assembly: GCF_033118175.1. Taxonomy (NCBI): domain Eukaryota; kingdom Metazoa; phylum Chordata; class Mammalia; order Artiodactyla; family Cervidae; genus Dama; species Dama dama. Next base: position 20,706,463 of record NC_083684.1, read on the forward strand.
ACTGGGAGGGAGGAGGGGGTACGGTGGTGGAGGCGTTCCAGGAGGCTGGGGGCAGGAGCAGGTATGGTGGTGGGGGGTTCCAGGAGGAGGGAGGTGGTGGGGGGCAGGAGGGCACGGTGGTGGGGGTTCCAGGAGGGAGGCAGTGGACCTGGGGACTCTGGGTGACTTTAATTGTCCTCGGGTGTTTTCAGGTGAGCAACAATGTTGGAAGCAGATGGCTCAGGTCTGGGTAGCATTGTGAACAAAGGTGGGATGTGCTTATGGGGTTGTGTGAGCAATGAGGTCATCAAGGGGCTGGCTGCCAGTTTGAGTTGTTGGGGCCAGGTCAGAGAGCTGCCTGTAGGAGTGTCCTAGGAGCAGTACAGCTTCTGTACTTCCCCATGGGCATTCTGGGGAGCTTGCCTGGACTGAGGCCAGGAAGATGCCAAGTCCTCAGGGAAGTGGGGTACTTGTGGAGACGCCCTGAGAGCCTGAGACCAATGCTTCAGGTCTCCTGCCTCAGGAGTTCAGCCACCCTGTGGAAAGCCTGGCTCTGACAGTGGAAGAAGTGATGGATGTGCGCCGTGTGCTGGTGAAGGCAGAGATGGAGAAATTCCTGCAGAACAAGGAGCTCTTCAGCAGCCTGAAGAAGGGGAAGGTGAGGAGCTGGGTGGGGGGTAGGTTCGGGCAGGATTGGGCCTGGAGAGTTTGGGATAACACTGGGCTCCAACCAGTCTTTCCTCACAGATTTGCTGCTGCTGCCGAACCAAGTTCCCACTATTCTCATGGCCGCCCACCTGTCTCTTTTGCAAGAGGTGAGCCTTCTGTACGCACCTTGGCTGTGAATTCACGTGGGAAGGAGGTAGGAAGCCTCTCGGTTTCTGTCCAGTAGAGCTTCCTGTGATTCGGGGCATGTTCCATGAGGCACTGTGACCAGTGCAACCAAGGAACAAAATTTTTACTTTAACAACTGAGGGGCCCCCAGTTTCAGCCAAGATTGGGTAACAGGAAGCAGAATAGGCGTTTTCCACAGGAAATGGCCAAAAAAAAAAAAAAAGCAAAGACATGAAACATTGGTTCTCAAGAAGCAATCACGTATGAAGCAAGTACCAGGAAGCAGACAGGGTAAGTTCTGTCCTACGACTGCCTCAAGCCTGTTCAGCTCCTGTGGTGGAGGAGGTACAGCTGAGAACAGGGGCACCTGGGCAGCTAGAGTTCACAGCATAGATACCCAGAGGGGAGAGGGTTCTCCAGGAAGCAGGTCTCAGAGACCTGCACAAGATCCCCCTTGCATATTCAGTTCTGATCAGCACTTAGATGAAGGAAATTACCGAGGGTGTGGAAACCTGGCCCACTGCCTATTTTAGAAATAAAGTTTATTAGAACACAGTCACACCCACTTGTTTATTATTCATTTAGCCACATCTAAAATGTTGACTATCTGAGCTTTTAGAGGAAAAGTTTACTGACCCTGTCCTACAGATTTAAAGGAGCAGTACCAGGGATAGTGTCTGTTCCCATCAACCAAGGTGGCAAGTTGTGACTCATGGGCTGCTGAGTGAATCACAGAAAGGTCTTGCCTCACTACCAGGAATAAGTGCCCCTAGACTTGAGTGCTGCTCCAGAACTAACAAATCACAAAGTCAGACCAGAAAAGACCAAACTATTCCCAAGTATCTTAACTGCTTCCTAGAATAAAACTCAAGTCTATGTGTCTATGTATATACGCTCAGTCGTGTCTGACTCTTTGTGACCCTATGTGTCTATGTATATACGCTCAGTCGTGTCTGACTCTTTGTGACCCCGTGGACTATACATGGAATTCTCCAGGCCAGAATCCTGGAGTGGGTAGCCTTTCCCTTCTCCAGGGGATCTTCCCAATCCAGGGTTCGAACCCAGGTCTCCTGCATTGCAGGTGGATTCTTTATCAGCTGAGCCACAAGGGAAGCCCAAGAATACTGGAGTGGGTAGCCTATCCCTTCTCCAGCAGATCTTCCCGACCCAGGAATTGAACTGGGGTCTCCTGCATTGCAGGTAGATTCTCTACCAACTGAGCTATCAGAGAAGCCCATAAAACTCAAGAATAGGAGTAAAAAAATACCCAGCATCCAGCCAGATAAAACGCCTGTCATCCAATTGCAGATTATCAGGCATATCAAAAAGCAGGAAAGCATGACCCATGGTGAGAAAAACCAATCAAATAATGGTGAACTGACCCAGATTATAGGATTAGCAGATAAGGACATTAAAATTTGAACTGCATTTTATACCTTGAAAAAGTTAAAGACATGGAAGATACAAAGAAGTGACAAATCAAATGTCTAGACATGAAATGTATGAGATGAAAAAAATTACACTGGATGATATATAGCAGATTAGACATTCAGAGTAATGTGCAGAAGAAAAGATTAGTTAACTTGAAGACACAGCAGTAGAAACTATCCAAAATAAAACACACAGAAAAAAATAATTAAAAATGAAAATGGCATTGGCAAGCTGTGGGGTAACATTAAGAAGCCTAATACAGCTGTAAAGAAAGTCCCTAAAGATGTGGGGGCAGAAAAAGTATTTGAAGAAATAATGGCTAAAAAGGTTTTCCAAATTTGATGGAAAGTATAATAAACCCACAAGAAACTCAGTGAACCTGAAGCACAAGAAACATGAATAAAATCACACCAAAACACACAATCAAATTGATCAATGATAAAACCAATGATAAACAAAAATTGCTAAAGACAGAATTTTTCTCTGTCAAAAAGACAGAAATTCCTAACATCAGTCAGCAAATGAAAGACATGTTATGTACAGAGAAAGATAAAGATGATTGCAGATTTCTCATCGAAATACTACAAACAGGATGTCAGTGGAACAACATCTTTAAAGTACTGAAAGAAGAAAAAAGTGGTCAATCTAGAATTCTGTACAAGAACATTTGTGTCAAAAACAAAGGCAAAAGTAAAGACACTTTGAGAAATACGAAAGTCACCAGTAGACCCATACTGGAACAGATGGTAAACGAGGCATGCTGCATAAAATTAAAATGATGCCAGATGGAGATCTGAATGTACACAAAGGAATAAGAGCACTAGGAACAGTAGCTACTAAGATGTAACTCTCCTAACATAAAAGATTCTCTTCTTATGCCTCTTTAAAAGGTAAACCAGTGCTTCCCTGATGATTTACTGGTAAGGGATCTGCCTGCCAATGCAGTAGACATGGGTTTGATCCCTGATCTGGGAGGATCCCACCTGCCACACAGCAACTAAGCCCATGTGCCACAACTATTGAGCCTGCACTCTAGAGCCTGGGAGCTGCAACTACTGAGGCCCAGCACCCTAGAGCCTGGGCTCCGCAAGAACAGAAGCCGCTGCAATGAAAAGCCTGTGCACCGAAAGTAGAGTGAGCCCCCACTCTCTGCACTAGAGAAAAGCCCATGCAGCAATGAAGACCCAGCAGAGCCAAAAGTAAATAAATGAGAAAAAAACAAACGGTAAGCCAATATCTATCACCCAGCAAGGTAAAATTGAGTCTGCCATCCAAACAAAGTCTATTAGGAATGCAAAAAAATAGTAATAAAATGTATTTTGGAGCTTCTAACAGATGTATAAGTTAAAATATCCTAACAATATCATTAAGACTGAAGGTGAAGATCAGAAATATGCTGTTATAAGTTTTTTATACTGTACATTAGATGGTAAAATATTGCTTGAAGGAAAACTGTGATAAGTTAAAGATGATTTAAAGATGATCCTGTGAGCCCAAACACAACCACTGGATTAGCCTGTAAGTCAAAAAGAATATACTGGGTTGGCCAAAAAGTTCATTTGGGTCTTTCCAAACAAACTTTTTGGCCAACCCAATAAAATGGAATCATAAAAAAATACTCAATACAGAAAGCAGAAAAAGGAAAAAAGAACAAACATGACAAAAAGAAAACAAATCCCAAGATGATAGACTTAAACCCAACTGTATCAACAACTACATTAAACGTAAGTGGCTTAAACAATCCAATTAAAAGACAGAGTTTCCCATATTGATTAAAGAAAGCAAGACAATCTGCTGTCTATAAGTCATGTATTTTATTTTTTATTTTTTGGCTGTGCCATGCAGCTTGTGGGATCTTAGTTCCCCTACCAGGGATCAAAGGCACACCCTCTGCCTTGGAAGTGTGAAGTCTTAACCTCTGGGCCACCAGGGAATTCCCATGACCTGTAGCTTAAATAAAAGACACAAATTGGTTGGAAGGAAAAGGATGGAGAAAGATACCTCATGCCGATAGTAGTCTAAGGAAAGCCTGAGTTGATATGTTAATACCATACAAAGTAGACCATGGAGCAAAGAATATTACTAGAGTTAAAGGAGTTCATTTCATGGTGATAAAGGGAGGAAATAATTCTGAACACTTTCTGTACCTATCAAGAGATTCAAGACACATGGAACAAAACATTGACAGAACGGCAAGGAAAAATAGCTAAATCCATGGTTATAATTAGAGAAATGAAAAACTAAGGGTATAGGAGATTTGAATGACACCATCACCAAATTGATCTATGTGATGTTTACAGAAACTAGTCCTTACAGTGGGATGTACATTCTTGTCAAGTGCACATGAAACATCACCAACATGACTGTATTCTGGGTCATAAAACAGGTCTCAGAAATGTGGAAGGATTCATATCATACAGAGTATGTTCCCTGACCACAGTGAAATAAAATCAAATGAATACAGAGGTTTGTTGATGGCAGATTAAGTATGGGACATCCCTCTAAGAGTATATGGTCTCTTGTCTTAAAAAATGAATTTGAAAAAAAAAAAAAAGAATTTGGACAGTTTGCACTGATGTGGAGAAGAACCCTGGTGTATCTTTATAGGATAGTACACAGGATACCCCATTCCATGTATTTTATGCTTATTTTAAATGTTTTATTCATTTATGTTTAGATCTGGAGCATGGCAAGTGTGCTGGTAGGGAGCATCTCCAGAATGGGCTATACAGGAGAGGACTCATGACTAAATTAAAATTCTCTCTAGCGTTTGAATTTTTACAACAAAAAGGCATGTACTTTTGAAATCACATATGGATGGGAAATAAACATTACTCACTGCTTACAGCTGGGCATGTCACCAGACGGCCCTCTGGCTGTGGCAGTGCTCGTGTGTGGGTAAAGTCAGGCACCTCCACTGCAGATCCATGCTCCCCAGAAAGAGCCTGGAAGGAAGGTGTATTTTGGGTGTGGAGCTAAGTAAAGAGAAAAGCAAGATTTGGGAGTAAAATGAGAGTAAAACACTGATGTGGCCAGGGGGCAAGCAGAAGGCGGCAACAGTCTGGCCTGGCCTGCATGCTAGACCCCTTGAGCTGACCCTACTAACCCTCTTCTTTCCTCTCCAGAGCCGTCTGCAACTCCTGTAGCATAAAGGTGAGGACCACCTGGGGTCAGAGCGAGGCCCCGTGTCCTGAGCGTCCTGCAGCCTGGCTGGGTTGTCCGGGAAAGAGGTGGGGGGTTGACAGAGGCTCTGCTATCTTGAGTCTGATGACCCCCCTCACTAGTCACTTCTTTCATCTTCTCCTTCCAGGAAGAACCCACTCCTACACTGCCCAAGACTGCAGTGTAAAGACCCTGTGGATGGTTTTTTTTTTTTAAATATTGTTTTAGTAGGCCAGTGCCAAGAAACCCTTCTCTAAACTCTCTTTCCAATAGCACAATCCTCGAATGTTTTTGGAAGGGCTCGTTTTATATACCAGCAGCTGGTGGTGTCTGTGTACACCTGGGGTGCAATTTGGGTGGCACTCCTTTACCCCTCCTTTATCCCAGAGATAGTCATCTGTTTGAGGGGTTTTTACCACCACAATTTTCAAACCCTTGCCTTTTATGACCCCTCTTCAATGTTAAGTGATGGTTACATACAGGCCACTGGGCTACACCTGGCATGTTAAAAAGGCGCACTTTGTTCTACAAAGCAAGGGAACCATGCCTTCAGACACCAGGTGTGAAGGGGCGTCCAGTGAGCATGTGGGAGCAAGTGACCTCAGGCAGGGTCCTCTGCTGGCCGGGCAGGTGGCCTTTTGGGGGGAGCAGGGTGCCTGGAGTGTCTCTCTCTATTGCAGATGAAGATGCCTTCTAAGAAGTTTGCTCACATCCCCGTCTACACACTGGGCTTTGAGAGTCCTCAGAGGCTGTCAACTGCCAAAACCACACCAACACAGAGAAGAGACGCGTTCCAGTGCGTGCCGCCCTTGGTGACGTTCCTGGTGGGCCGAGAGCTGTGCGGGGGTTTCTTCGCTGGGGAAGGCTGGGGGGCACTGAGTAGTCAGAGCCTAGAGTCCCAGTTCTTCCCGAGGAAGGGCTTTTGTGGGGTGGACTTTGCTCTGCCTGGCGTGGGTGTGGGGGACACAGAGGCTCGGGCAGGGCCCCCTGACGGCCCTGTCCTGCCTCAGATCCCTGCAAGGGCTGCAGTGGCGGAGCGTGGAGGAAGAGTTCCCGCACATGTACACCCACGGCTGTGTCATGAAGGATGTGTGCACTGACTGCACTGGCTTCGTGGCGGATGTGGTCCACTCCAGCCGCAGGAGTGTGGATGCCCTCAACACCACGCCACGTCGTGCCCGCCAGACCCAGTCCCTGTATGTCCCGAACACCTGGACACTCGACCTCAAGTGATGACCCGTAGCCCCTGGGCTGCCTGGCAAATGCTTCTCAAGGTGCCCCCAGACGGCCATGCCTCCAGGGAGGAGCTGGGCTAGGCCTGGACCCAGGCTGATGAGTCTCCATCCTGGGACAAGAACCCCCATCCTCCTGATGTGCATGTACATATATACATATGTTTATATAATATATACACACAGCCTATATATTTATATTCACGTCCCCTGGCCCCCAGAGCTCACTCCAGGACCCTCCCTGGGGAGACTGTTCCTCTCAGGATTCCTTGGGCGGGGTGGGGGGGTGGGAGCAGGTCTTCTCACTGAGACAAGGAGGGGCGGTGGGTGTAAGCAGAGCGCACTCAGGTGCCGGGGTGGTGCTGGTCCGGGGGCCCTGGTGATGCTGGAGGTCCTGGTATGGGAAGGCACTCCACAGACTGTACCCATGGCCACTCCTGGCCTAATAAAGGTGGTCTCACAGTCTCCGGTGTGGGGTGTGAACTGAGTTCTCCAATTGCAGCGGTGGGCCTGTGCTCCAAGGGTGGAGGCTGGGCTCTGAGGGGCGGGGGCTGTCATGACAAGAGGGTGCTCAGGCTCACTCCACGACCTGGCCATCTTGGTCTTACGTCCAGCAGGGCTGCGTGTGTGACAGCGGCTCAGCCTGCTTTCTGTCACCTGCCAACCTGGGGGACCCTTCAGCCTCATCCCCCAGATCTCTACTGCTGTTCTCTAGGCAGAGGGTTCGCTCAGGGCCTGCAGAGCTGGGGGGAATGTGTGAGTGGGCACCCAGGTGCTCTGCAGTGGGCTTCTGTGGTCACCCCATCTTAGAGATGAGGAAGCTGAGGCTCAAAGAGGTGAGGGAACTGATCAAGATGGCACAGCCAGGCCTGCTGGATGCCAGGCTCTAAGGCCTGAGGAGGCCCCAAGGGACAGAACGTGCAGCAGACGGGCCTTCGGGTGAAATGCTTTCTTTCCTCAGCTGGGATCCAGGGACACTGAACGACACAGAGAGAGCAGCCAGTAACAACATCCAGTTCCCAGGCTTGTTCTAAGCACTTCTTGTGCAGGGAGTATTAGTCCCATTTTTCAAGTGAGAAAACTGGCACAGAGAGGGTAAGGAATTGCGCCCAGTCACACAGCCAGCAAGGAGAAAGCACCTCCAAGGGTGATAACATCCCCAAGGGCACATAATCCTGCAGATGAGGAAGCAGCCAGGGAACACATGCAGGTCCATGCTCCCAATAGGGAGAGACTTGGGTTCTAATCCTCACAGGGATACTGTGAAATGAAAGCCACCATGGGACAGCTGGGCTAAGCCAGGAGGGCCCACATGGTTCCAAGGTGAGGTCAGGAGGGAGGGTCTAGGGTTCCCAGTGCTCCTACAGCCTGGCTGCTGTGGGTTTGCCTCCTGCTGAACCCAGGGGAAGAAAGCTGTAGTGTCCACCCAGCAAACCCGCCCCACCTCCGCTCACCTAATGTACCTCCTGACAGAGGGAGGGTGCTCGCTCTAGAATTGTTCACAACCAAGCTTCCAGCTCAGGCCAGGCCTTTGGGAATACTGGGAAATAATCAGGTCGAGTTGCCTGTTCAGGGAGGGCACCCCTCACAGTTCCTGTGCGGTCGACTTAGGGACAGCAGAGCAGGAAGCAGCTTTAGGTGACACCCCCCACGTTTCCATCCACAGGTGACGTGACAAGCCTGCATAAGCTAGTCACATCTGGGACTAGCCTGGCCCTGCACAGTCAGAATTTTCCTGAGGAGGGTGGCCTGGAGGTCCTGTCTGTGTGAACTTTAACTCTTAGTCGCTGGATTGGGGCCGGGGTGGGGGTTGAGCAGCAGCCACGTGCCAGCCATGGTGAAGGAGTCCCAGGTCCCAGGGACTAGCATGGCTAACGGACCAATGGTGCAGGGCACTGGCACACACACCTGCCTCCCTTCCGGGTCCTCGCCAGCAGCCTTTCTCATCTGAACTCTGGAACCGCAGGCAAGAAGGAAGAAAGACTACATTCTACGTGGACCAGTCTCCTTATCTATAAACAGATGGATATCGACCTTCTAGGGCGACGTAAGAACTCAGTACAGGGATAGGCCTGGTGCCGCAGTCGGAGCCGTCTGACTGACCGCGGCCCTTTGCTCTCCTCCGTCAGGGTGGGAGGACCCATTTCCACAGCAGATCAAGATTATCTTGCCCTCGCGTTTGGAGCTCTGCAGGGCAGGGGTTCTCAAACCTGCCTGCACATTCTAGTCCCCTGAAGATCCCACGTTGGTATTTCTAGGGGTGAGTCGTCGACCTTCACTGTAAACCGCCCCCCCCCCCACCCCCGCCCTGGGAGGTTATGACACACGGCCAGAGTGGCGAGCCTCCACGTTAGACCATGGATTCCCCTATCCAGACGTGCGGAAGAATCACTGGGGACTCACTAATGACGACAAGGGCAAATTCCCAGGGCGGACCCTAAGGGTCGGTTTCAGCCTGTCCGGGGAGGGGAGTCCAGAGGACCTTCATCTTCAGCATGTCCAGTCCGCAGCTTTGGGAAGCTCCTCAGCTTGGAGGCGCCTACTTTTAAGCAGGACAGAAGGGTCTCGCGGGCAGCCTCAGAGGCAGCCCCAGAGGCAGCCCGCACAGGATGGCCCCGTCTGCCCCCGTCTGCCCAAGGTGTTGCCTGGCCCCGCCCCCGGCCCGCCCAGCTGACCAGCACTCGGGGCTGGAGGCTCGGAGCCCCACCCCGCCCAGAAGACCCGGAGACACCGGCCCGTGGAGGCTCCCAAGTCGCGCGAGAACTTGCCCGGAAGTGTCAGAACCTTTTCTAATACTATCGACAACAGAGAGGAAGTTCCGCAAGGCAGCAGCGCGCAGACGCGACACGCCAGCCTCGCGCCACCGCGCCTTAAATGCGCAGGCGCGCCGGCCGCTCTCTTTTCTGCTCTTCCTTCTGCCTGTCTCCAGACGTCAGCGGCTGTTGGGTCCTATGTCGCGCCGGGCCCTCCGGAGGCTGAGGGGGGAACAGCGCGGCCAGGAACCCCTCGGGCCCAGCGCCCTGCAGTTTGTCCTTCATGACGACGATGATGTGGAAGAAGAATGCCCAAAGCGGGGTCCAGGTGGCCGGCGCCCCCGGGGCGCAGGGAAGGAGGGAGTCCGAGTCAACAACCGGTTCGAGCTGGTGAGACGGGGTTACCTGGGGTGGGGGCAGCAGGTGGGGGCGGTGTGCGAGGCGGGTCCGTGACGTCACGAGGCGGGGCGATGAGGGTCTGGGCTGCAGTGGGGAGGGCGGGGCGAAAGGAGTGGGAGGTGACCTGAGGCCAGGGGGCGGAGCTACGTTGGGTTTGTTCCGCGGTGAGGGGAGGGGCCATAGCATTCAGGGACGGGGTAAGTAGGGTCCGGGCTGCCGCGGGGTGGGCAGGGCCTGTCTTGGGGGCGGGACCGCGGTGTGGTGGGCGGGGCTTCATTCCCGTAGACTGGGGCTCCAACTCTGATTTCAGGGTTAAGTATCTCCCCCGCGGTGCCTTCGCAAATGTTCTCACAACCCAGGACTCTGCCTCTCCCTTGCTCGTCGCTTTATCTCCCACAGCAGGTGCCAGGCACCGAGGAATAACGCCCCCACCCTGGGTTCTCCAAAGCTCTGGCTTCAGACTGTAATTTTATTTTTTTTTCTTTTGGCTGTGTGGCTAGTGATATCTTAGTTCCCTGACCAGGACTGAACCTGGGCACTTGGCACTGAGAGCTTAGAATCCTAACCACTGGACTGCCAGGGAAGACCCAGCTGGGTCTGTAATTTTGCATGTGCTGGTTCTGGCGCCGCCGACTGCCTGTGTGGCAGGTAGCATGTCTGCTTCCTGTGCCCAGCACACAGCTGGGGCTCCACACTACCGCCGAGCGTTCGGAGGAGTAGCAGTGGGTCTGAAGATCTGGAAGAAAACACCTCTCTCTTGGTCTGGCTCCCAACTTCACAGGAAGGTGGCACGTTAGGACCTATCCTAAGACAATGGAGAGTGTAGGCCGCCCATCCCACATGGGAAGTTTGGTTTAGAGGTTGTCCATGTCTCTCTAAGGTGAGAAAGCCTCACTCCAGTTTCTGCTGGGGGTGGCATGAAATCTCTTCAAAATCTCTGGACTCTCTGTCCACCTCTTCTGAGCCTCCCTGCACTCTTGTTTCTTGTCATTTCTTTCTTTGTAACTTTTTATTATGGAAGATTTCCAACATATGGGAAAACAGAGTGTTACAAGTAACCTTCATGTTCCCCCTACCAAGCTTCCCTGGCTCCCCACACACAGCCACGTCTGGTTGTTTTACCCCAAGGCTCTCATCACATCATTTATCCCTAAATTTTGCAGTTACTTTTTGACTTGTCCCAAAACCCTCAGGGCTTCTTTCTATCCCCCTTGTTCACAGTCTGAAATGGGTTTGTGCTGGAGTTGGCCATTTTCACGGATCTTCTGTCAGGGTAATTTCTCCTTATTCTGACATTCTCCAGGTTTAGTGTCTCTCTCTCTTTTTTTTTTTTTTTTAAGTCAAACAATATTATGTTATTTGGAGAACATTCACACATCCCAGGCACTGCTGTGATGTTGTGTGCCTTACTATCTGCCCAGGTCATGTTATCCCCATTGTACAAATGAGGTAGTAAGTGACACTCACTGTGTAGATCCAGGCTTGATGACTTACAGTTGTACTCTTAACCATCCCCTGGTATTTGTCTCTGAGGCATAGTTAGTGTCCCTTCTGAAGAAGAAAGGAAAGTAGATGGATGGTAGGCCAGGGTATGTGGGATAAATTGGGGAAAAGGCAGGTTCTTCTCTGTGTGAACAGAGGGAAAGGATGCTTATGTGGAGCACCATGAACTCAGGTCAGGGGACCAGCGGCTGCACCTGTCTGTCTGTGCTGTGTGTGTTCCCTTGTGCTTTCTGGTAAGACACTGATGTGGCCGGCACAGACCTCCATCGTGGTCTCTGGATTCACACCTCACCTCCCATCATCCCCTTTAGATGTTCTGCAGACATCTCAGACTTGGTGTGTCCAAGTTTCAGCTGCCTTCTGCCTCCTCCAGCCCTCCCTGACTGTTGAGGGAGCTCCACTCTCCTGTCACTAAGGCCAGCAGCCTGGAAGTACCCTTGACCTTTCTCTCTCACACACCACATGCAGAGCCTGGTAAGGCCTGTACGGCTCCAGGCACAGTGCCTGCGGGGTGGCCATTGCCTCCGTGCAAATCATTCTGACCACTCCCGCTCATCCTCTTGTCCTCTGCAGCCTGTCTGGATGCAGTAGCCACAGGGATCCTGTCAGGCCCACGTCTGCTGTCAACGCTGCTTCCTTATAGCCCCCAAGGGCCTGGGTCATGTTGCTCATCTGCTGGAGCCACAGGCCTGAAACACAGGTCTCCCGCCATCCCCTCTGCCTGGGACATGCTCTGTTCCCCCGTCGCTCACTTCTCAGGCTTCGCTCAGATGTTGCCTTCTGAGTCTTGCTCATCCTTCCCAATTTAAAATTACATCCCCTTCCCACTCCCGTCCCCGTTCTTCTGATCTTTGTCCTTTTCCCATGGAGGTTTATCACCGAGCAGACCAGCCAAGTTACCTCCATGTTCTTTTTATCTCGTGCTGCTTGCCTCCCTCTGCCTTGTGAGAATGGAGACTTCATTGTTCTCCAGTGTTTCCCCACCCCCGGAGTGGCGTCTGCCTCTGTGGGTGTGCAGAGAGGTCCTCTGAGGCCAGCCAGTGAGAGCCTGCACCTAGCTTTACGGTCAGAAGGACGCAGATTTGCATCATGGCTCCACATGTCCTTACCTGTGAGAACTCAGACGGCATTCCTAACCTACGTGAACATACATGTCAGCTCCCCTGCTTCCTGCCTCATGGGGTTGTCACAAGGCATCAGTGAACTCCATGCCAGGCACACAGCACAGCAGATGTTGGTACTGAATGATGTTAACAACCAGGAAAGGGTGTAATAGGACTTAAGTGGTTCCCCCACCATCCCTGGGAGTGGGAAGATCTCTAGGGTGTCTGTGACTGGGACTGTCCTCTTTTCTGGCTCTTGAGTGAGTTTCTTTGGCCTTCGATTAGAAATCATCTGCCCTACCTCATTCCAAGTGGTTTTTGAAAATCCATTTAATTGAAATATAATTTATATGATAAACATGCCTGTTTTTAGAGTATAGTTTGAATTTTGCAGCATAATGTACTGCACAACTGTTAAATAGTGTTGTGTAATAGAACTTATTAGTGTTTTGGGGTCAGGGACCACTTTGACAATCTGATAAAAACTATAGAAACTTTTGAAAACTGTCAAGTTTTACTGTATATCATTGAAAAGTTTTAGCAAGAAGACCATTTTCCCCCAGAGAATTGCATGAGTCTGTGTCTCTGTTTTCATGTACAATGCAGTCACCAGTCTCTGAAAGAAACCTCAATTATAAAGGAAATCTAAATTATGTAATTAAATAAAAACAAACTTCTTTCAAAATAAGCATCATTGTTCAGGTTGCTGTTGTTTGAGTTGTTCAGTGACCGTCGACTTGCCAATATATGTCATCTTCATCTTTGATGTCCAGTTCAGGAGCAAAACACCTGGCTTCATATTCACAAATGCGTTTAATATCAGGTGGTGTTAGAACCTCTATAGCTTTTTTCACTGGTCAAGGGCACATTTCGATGAGGATTACCATAATTTTCTAAGATTCTTCATGTTAACGTCATGTCACATCAGTTGTTTTATCCGTAAGTCTGTGAGAAAACCTTAGCAGAGATGGCCTCATTGATGCCAGTGTCTACCTACAGTAGACAGTAAATGTACCTACAATAGACAGTAGATGAGGCTTTGTCTTCCTTGACTGCATACCATAGGAGTACTCTGTCAGTATTGCAGAGGTTTAATGTTTTCTCTCTTTAAATGGAAAAAAGAATTAAAAGGCTTTTTGGTTTTTTTGACCTGCAGGATCTTAGTTCCCTGATCAGTGATCAAACCCAGGCCCCTGCAGTGAAGGCACTGAACCCTAACCACTGGACCGCCAGGAATTCCCCAAAAGGCTTATTTTTGTAGAGCCAAAAATAATCTCCCAATAAACCAAGCAGTGCATTAATAGAAACAAAAGTAAGGTTTTTACTTCCAGTCCTGGCAGAATAACTGGTACTGAAATAGCCCTCTTGCCCTAAACAACTGTAAGACCAGCAGAACAGTGAACTAATTGTGTTCAGACATTAGACAACAAACGTTGGAGGTCTCAGGTCCCCGAGACCCCCGTGCCAGCTTTTTGCTTGGAGACAGTCTCCAGAGATTAGCACAGGAAGGCTTTCCCAGCAGATCGCTGTGCTCTCGGTGAGTCGGGGAGTGGGGGTAGACTAGATTTGGGGTTTGCAGAAGTGGCTTGAGTTACGGGAGAGGGAGCTGGAAGGAGGGAGTTCTAGAAGCCTGCTTGGAGTCTTGGGCTCGATACCTGGCTGTTTAGGCATAGAACAACCAGTGAAGAAGGGACAACACCAGAGATTGACCACCACTTGAGCTCTCGGGCTTGGGAAGACATTCAGCTCTGACCGGCCAGAGCAGAGAGGCCTCAAAGAGAAACCTGGTGATGAGTGGAGGCTTCCAAAAGGCCTTGCTATAGGAGTAGGGCACAGTCACCCTCCAATGAAGAATATCCTATACCCATCCTAAGATAGCCTACAAATACAGTTCAGAGGAATTGTGCTAATCTGCAAGTAAATTTACTGCCTCCCTAAACAAATGTCAACACTGTTAAGGAAAACTACAAAATCCAGTCACTCGGCAGTGTCACATCATGACAATCAGTGCCCACTAAAAAATTCCAAACACATGAAGAAGCAGGAAGATGTGATTTGTAACCAGGAGAAAAAGCATTCAGTAGAAACAAACATGCTGATGACAGATGGTAAAATCATATACAAGCCTAAGACAAGATATAAGTATGTTCAAGGATTTAAAGGAAATCATGAACATAATGAGGGAAAAAAAATAGGGAATCTCATTATAGAAGTAGAAACTATATATAAAAAAAGAAACTATAAAAGAGCAAATTCCATAAAGGAAAATATTTACTATCTGGAATGAATAACCAACTCAGTGGTCTGAGTAGCAGATTAGATAATTGAGAAGAAAAGATCAGTGATCTTGAAGTAAGGGCAAAAAAAAAACACCATCTAATGATCCAGAAAGGGGGAGCGTGCTGGGAAAAATTAGTCTCAGTACTTTGTAGAGCACTATCAGGTTGTTTAATGTCTGTAATTGGAGGAGCAGAACGGGAGGGGTTCTGCAGAAAAAGCCATGGATGAAATTGTGGTATAAAAAGTCTCAAATTTGACACTGAAGAAAACCCCATAGATCCAAAAAGTTCAACAGACTCCAAGTGGGATACGATTTAGAAACAGTTTAAATCATAATTGTTGAAAACCCATGGTGAAGAAAAGTCATGAAAGAAGCTGGAGGTAAGAGACAGGTTTTCTATAGGAAAGCAATTACTGACCCACTCTGGCTCAGAGGGGGTCCGCATCCTTAAAGTGCATTCTCTGTCCAGGGAAATGTTTATCACAAATGATTGTGAAATAAAGATATTTTCATAAACACAAAAGCTGAGAAAAATCATTGCCATAAGGCCTACACTAAAAGAAATGTTAAAGGAAACTTCATTTTGAAGGTAAATGATACCAACTGGTAATGTAGATGTATGTGGCGGAGTGAGGAGTGCTGGATATGGTAATACAGTAATAAAGTATACAATGTTTTTTAGTGTTAAAGTTTCTCTTAAAGGTAATTGGCTGTTTGCCTCTTCTTACTCTTTATTTACCTAATGGGGTTTTGATATTCTTTTATTTTCCTTTCTGTGAATGTTGTCAGTTCTTTGTGCATTGAGCACGAGGACATGGGTTCACTCCCTGGTCTAGGAAGATGCCACATGCTGAGGGCCATGTAAGCCTGGGCACCACAACTGCAGAAGCTCACTCTCTGTGGAGCCCATTTTCCACAAGAGAAGCCCCAGCAATGAGAAGCTCAAGCACCCTAACTAGAGAAAGCCCATGTGCAGCAATGAAGAGCCAGTGCAGCCAAAAGTAAATAAATTTTTTAGAAAAAGAATGAGATGACCCTCAGAAGCTGTACACTGTGGGACTAGGCACAAGAAGACACTGGCCTCTGGGTGCAGCGTCCTGGGACAGGCAAAGTCATAGTGGTGAAAAGCCTAGGACTCAGCAGCGTGAGCAGGGCTAGCTGCCAGCCAGGGTGTACCGTGGCCCGTGTTTCTGGGGTCATGGAAGGGCCTTGTCTCTCGACCAGAGTTTGGGTCACACACCTCCTCCAAAACTTGTCCTGTACATTCATTTCAAAGAGCTTCAATAAAAAGTTTCCTACCCCCAGCAGAGATCCAGCACCTCCGCATCCTCACTATTAGTGTGCTTTGCGCCCTGTCATACTGTGGATCCCAGAGTGCACACCAGCAGTGGACAAGAGCCTCTGGAAGTTGGCATCTATTTGGGACCTTGAAGCTGATGACTGACCTGGAGGCTTCTGGATGGCGAGTCAGACACGTCAGGGTGCTGGACAAAGGTGCTGGGCCGGCACCGGCCAGTGTGGGTAGCAGTGAAGCTGCCGGTGTGCAGAGCCCTTTGCATCCTGTGTGCACAGTCAGAGATTTTCTTTCCAGGGAAGTTGACCTTGGCATGGAGCTTGTTATTAATTGAAATTTCTCAAAACTTTCTCAGAGCTTCCAAAGGGGGCTCAAAAATGAGAATTTGTTTGAAGGAAGTGAGCAGGACTGAAAAGAGAACCAGTCCCTAACTTCCCAGAGGTGCAGAATCCTGGACAAAGTTTGCGGGCCATTCCTCTAGGACCCCCGCCACAGAGAAGAAACATCAGAAGACCCTTCCGGTACTTCCTCCCTTGGTGGCGCTGGTGTGGGGAGCAGCCCTCCTCCCTGTCGCTCCCCGTTTCCAGTCGTTGAAGAGCTATGAACGTGAGGGACAGGCAGCCATCACACAGCCTCACACTTTGTCCCTGCCCCATGGGAACCTCTACTGCTGAAGACAGGAAACCAGGGCACCCAGACAGGCGTATGTCCCTCCCTGTGACCTTCCGTGGGAGCCCAGGCCTACGGGAGCAGGCAGTGCACGGTTGCTGAGGACGTCATCCCAGTTTTGTTTTGAAATCATCTTAGGGCTCTGAGGTTAGAGTGGCTTTTATTTTTTGTTTTTTGAGCTTTATGTTTTTCGGATGTTCTGAATCGAATGTGGTTTCATTTCTCTACTTTTGGACCTCAGCAAAGCAGCGTGGGCCCCTCAGATCTGGCTCTTGGAGCCTGGTGGTTGCTGCTTTGTTGCCTCTGGCTTGCTGGTTCACTTACTGGCTAGAGGGCCAGAGCTTGTTCCGTGACTTGTCCCCGCCCCTCTCAAGAGTGAGGGTGTGCATCTTTCGGGACCTACCATCCAGCATCAGGTCCCTAAGGTTTGCGTGCGTGCGTGCTTGTGGTTTATCCCTGTTCACTACCAACTGAGGTCCCATCCTTAACTCGTGCGTGTCACCCACCTTCTCCCCAGCACTGGTCCTGTCTGCTGGTGTAGACTGGCTGGCTGGAGTCCAGGTGGGAAAAGGGAGCAGTGAGGCGTTAGCTGAGCGAGTATATTTGTAAACCGTCTCTGGAGTGGTGCTCGGAGGGGGAGCACTTGTCACTGCTGAGCAGATGACGTGGCCACATGGCACCCTAGCGTTCTCTGGGGACCCTAGGCTGGTGATGTTCATGGTCCTCCCCTTTGTGACCTCAGTGATCTGACATGCACCCACCCCTCCAAGACATGCATGTCTCAGATTCACCTTTGTAATTGATGACTAGGACGCAGCCCTAACACCCTTGCTCCCCCATCTTTGTTTCCAGATAAACATTGAGGACCTTGACGAGGCACCTGGGGTAAACGGGGAGAGGACGGACTGTCTGCTCGTGGACGCTGTGGTGTCAGGGAACAAGAGGAGGGCCCAGAGCGGGCACTCAGAGTCCACCAGGGGTGGCAACGCGGCAGACACGACAGTTCCCTCAGAGCAGGTGTGGCCCACCCTCCATCCCGCTGGCATGCTCCGAGGGCTGTTCTGTGACTTGCCCAGCTGCCTGGATTGCCTTGGGGGCCATGATCAAACTTGCATGGACTCCTCGAGACTAGTGGTGGCTGGGGAAGGGCCATAAGCAGGGGCCCCTAGGCACGTCTCCCTGGCACAGGGCCTGCCTCCCACATTCTGGGTGTGTTGTTTGCGACTGGGTGGATGCTCCTTGAAGCACATAGGCTAGGTTAGGGTTGGATGAGAAGGGGTCTCCTAGGAGGCCCCTCATCATTCACCTGGCAAGTGCTCACTGCAGGCCCATCTGTGCCCTCCAGGGGCCTCTGGTGCAGCTGGGCACCCAACTGGTCTTGGAATGTTGGGGGCTTCCTTAAGGACCTTTGCACTGATGGAAGGGAGGTGGCCGGGTAAAGGCACAAGAGATCTTGAGGCAGGGGGCCTGCTAGTAGGGGGGCTCTGCTGAACACAGTGGGGAGTGGCTGACACGGTGAGGCACGGCAGCCGAGGGCAGGTGGGTGTATGGTCCAAACCCCATGAGTTGTCAGGGACTCCTAAGAAAGGTGGGGTGAGACCACAGTTGGGAAGGCTGGGGGAAGGTCAGCTGCTGGAGAGAAGCGGGTGTGTTCCTAGGGGATTCAGAAGGTGGGCACCTGGATGACAGGCCTGCTGCCATATTCCCTTCAGCTGACCTCCCCACTCCAGCTAGTTCTTGGGTTTAAGATGTCCTCGTCTCTCTCCATTGAGAGAAATGTGCTTCTTTTGTTAGTCCAATGCAAGTAGCAAACTCCGCAAGAAGAAAAGAAAACAGAAAAATAAGAAAAACGCAGGAGAAACCTCGGTATGTACAGCTGGAAGATTTCCTCTCTGTTCTTTTCTGTTTCTTGAGGTGGTGTTGAAAACAGGCCAGTGTTACTTGATATTTTGTTGACTATTCAGAGGTTGGGGGAAATTAGTGAGCTTGTTCACTTAGATCCCAGAGGCTTGGAGCTGTCTGTGCTGTCCATTTTCCAGCAAACATCTGAAACAGTGCAGACTCTGAGTCCCTTCCTGGTCCGTGGTTCTGACTGTCCATCTTATGACACACCTCTCCTTTGTCCTCACTGTACCTGCAGTACATGGTGTTTGGATTGGACTGTCTTTCAGGAAGGCGACACGAGATAGTACTTGCTTTTAGTGAAAGTAGATTTTGCTGTTGATTGCTCCGTGTGGTGATGTGTGTCATTTGGGATCTCAGGAGAATGGCCTGGAGGACATTGACCGCATCCTGGAGAGGATTGAGGATGCCAGCGGTGCCAGCCGCCCGGGCCCGCCCCCCCTGAGCACCAAGAAGCACGTCCTGTACGTGGAGCACAGGTGCGGCCTCGCCGAGTGAGGAGGGGGATGGCTGGTGCTGACCCATCAGGACCGTTCTCTAGCTCTCTGTGCCTGGAGTATATGACCTCCTCTGCTCCTGTCCCTGCTGCCAGCTGTGGCCTCCTTCCTTCCTGAGGCAGGGAAGACCCCTCGGTCTCATGCCCAGCGAGTGGTGGCCAGCATGGTCACGGGCTGTGTGGTTGCAGAGGTCAGCCGGCAGGAGAGCGATTTTTCCCGTTGGGTTCTCATGTGACTTTCTGACATTCCCAGGATTGTTGTCAGAGCACTCATCTTTGTTTTTCTCTAAAATTTTCAATTCTCTAGACACTTGAATCCAGACACAGAGCTGAAAAGATATTTTGGTGCCAGAGCTGTCCTTGGGGAGCAGAGGTAAGATCACCGCTGTGTTTTCACTGAGGTGGGGAAGGAGAGGGGCTTTAGAGCCACAGTGACAGGCGGACCCCTCCAGGGTCCGAGGGGAGTTGGAGAGAAGTCTTGCGGCCTCACCCTCCGTCCCTCACCGCTGCTGCCCATCAGGGTCCTAGTTTTACAAAGCCTTGAAATCTCAGCCAGATGCATTTTTGCTTTGCAGTCTAGAGCAACTCTGACTTGGAGTTCGGGTTCTGACAGAAGTCTGATCTTTGTGAAGTGGGTTCTGTGGCTGCAGCCGTGTGTTCAAGGCCATGGGAGCGCCCAGAGCACTGCGATCCCAGGCTCCTGTGGGAGGGGCTGTTCTGCCTGGCGCTCCCTTGCAGGCCCAGCCCCAACTGAAGGAGCTTTCCCTCTGCCTAGGCTTTATCTTTTCAAGTGCATGTGTTTCTGATTGTAGGACTCAGTGCTTCTGTAAAACAGCCACTCACTCCAGCAGCTCCAGTCCGGTTGTCTGCTGTGCGTTCTGGGCCTGCGGGTCCTGCTGTCTTTCACGTGCCTGGTTTGCGTGGCTGAGCTCTGGGCACCATATACCAGGGCACGGGTGCTGGGGTGTATTTGACAGCAGCCCCTGCTGGCACTTGGCGTGGGGGTGCCACCCGCTGCCCTCTTGAGAGTTGAACCCACACCCCCCGTCTGGGTGTGGCTTCCTCCTCTGGATCCATGGTAGGCGTGGGAGGCTTTAAAGCCTGTCGTGATAACAAGATGAAAAATAGTCATGTATTGAGTTTTGTTGGTTTGGTTTTTCTTGGCCTTGTTTCTCACCATGAGGGATCTTGGTTCCCCAGCCAGGGATCAAACCCATGACCCCTGCAGTGGAAGCATGGAATCTGAGCCATTGAGTTTCTCATTGTGTTTGCTTTATAATTTGCTTTTTTTATTTTTGGTGTTCAGTTATACAGGACACAGGGGTCTCTGATTTTGTCTTCTTTTTTGGAATATTAAGGAAGAACGTTTTTAACTCAAAATGTTCGTCTTTTTCACCTGGGCTCCCCTGGACCCAACCTTCCACCTTGCTTCCTTGTGTCCTCTGTTTGCCATCTGCCTGGTCATTCTGTACCACATCTTTACATGTTTGCCTGATCGTATTTCTCTGCAAACTACGTTGTTAGTGTACTAGTATTTAACAGCTCTGCATTTATGTTTTCAGTGGTAAACTGTACTTTTTATCCCATTTGCTCCTTTGAACACTTAAGTCCTGTGTACAGGCTCCCCTGAGAAGCTGTGGTCTCTCCTGGGCCCCTGGCCACACGCGTCTCTGGCCCTCTCGGGACTTCCAGGTGCCCTGTGCGCCTTACCTTCTCTGCTGCTGGTGTCTGCCCCGCCTTGGCGCACCACCTCCCAGGGCAGCCTCTCCTGCCTGCCTAGCAGCTCCCTGCAGGGCTGGACCCTCCCTCAGATTCCTAGACAGGACAGTCCTGAGTATTTGGTTAATTCTCCTTTGTATACCTTACCAGTCACCCAGAACCAACCTACATTTCAGTTTCCTCCAGGTTTTGACCACTGTTTTCTTGAAGAGTTGTATTTTCTCCTGTAGTTTTTTACTTTTTTTTTTTTTTTTGAGTAAGTGGGATTTTTAAAAATTTATTTTGCCGCATTGGGTCTCAGTTGTGACATGTAGGATATTCATTGTGGAATGCTGGATCTTTGGCTGTGGCCGTTGGGCTCCAGAGCGGGGAAGCTCAGCAGTTGTGACATGCAGGCCTGGTTGTCCTGCGACCTGTGGGATCTTAGTTCCCTGACCAGGGATCAGATGCATCCCCTGCATTGGAAGGCGGATCCTGAACCACTGGACCACCAGGGAAGTCCCAGTTTTTTACTTCTCTGTTGGAAGAAGGGGCATACTTTTTCATCTCATTCCTCACCCAATCCAGATTCTTACTCATTTTTTTTTTCTTGATGAAATAATTTAGATAATCAAAGAATTATGCAGAGAAATATAGACAAGTCCACTAGGCCACTGCTGCTCAGTTCAGTCATGGAGGAGAAAGCCTTTGGTGTGACCCTGGCTGAGGGGAGGGGCTGGCGCCTGCAGCAGAGAACACCCCCCATAAGAGGTTGGGAGAGGGCTGGGGGAGGGAGCCGGGCCACGGCCCACTCGTGCTTGTGTGTGTGTGTGACTGGCTTTCTTTATCCAGAAGTGTGCTGGTGTTCGGGCACCGATGCCCCATCCCTCTGGGATTTGTTGGTGGCCCCTGCTCAGTGGGTCGTCATCCAGGGAGGCCAACGCATCTGCAGGTCGCTGCAGGCTCCCTCTCTCCTTGTTGTCTTCACATCAGGTTCCACCTTGTGCTGCATTTTTGCCTTTCCTGCTGTTTCACTAGCCTGAGTTTCCTGTTTTTCTTACCTCTGCATGTGTGGTTTGGTCGCTCGGATCTCAGTCTGCAGTCCCGTCTGGCAGCCTGACGGCTGTTGTCCAGACAGTTTATATTCTGTTCTTGCCCACCAAGGTAAAGCCGTGCCCTGTCCATTCTCCCCAGGCCGCGGCAGAGACAGCGCGTGTACCCCAAGTGTACATGGCTGACCACCCCGAAGAGCACTTGGCCCCGGTACACCAAGCCAGGTGAGGGAGTGGGGCTGCTGGGGGCTCCAGCGTCTGGGCTCAGACCCCACCCACCGTCTGTCTTCTCAGCCGTGTGGTAATCCGCTTTTCTCCACCTTCTCCCTTTGTGCTGTGGGTCCTGCCCCATAGGAACCCAGCAAGTTCATTCTTAAACTGTGCTGTTCTGTGTTCTGTTCACACTCACAAGTGCACAGAATTCAGAGATCAGCAGCAGAGCAAAAAGGTTTGCATGTGGGGTAGTGCCCTGCTGGGGGCTTGGCTGTGTGGCGTGAAGGATGGGGGCGCCCTGGAGCCTGGGGTGCCCTGCAAGACCCCTTGTGCCCAGTAAGGACCTGGTGGGCACCTCGTCCCCCTTGCCCTTCCCTCCCATGTTCCCAACAGTGGCCCCTGACTGCAGGCAGAGGACACATTGGCATGGGGTCCTGGTGGGCTGGAGTAGACTCTGTCAGAGACCGTGGCTAAGGGCATCCCCACACCCTAACGGGTCTCACGACGGTGCTGAAGGAGATGAAGTTGTCAGGCTTCTCAGACCCTGGACCCGGCACCCATCGTCACCGTAGGAGCAGAGGGTGTCATGAGTTAGCAGTCCCTGTCGCCTCGGGGGTGACATCTGGATCCTGACTTTAAGCAGACCATGTCCGGGGCTGACCAGGTGTGGTGGGGGAGGCGGGCTCTGCATGTCCCCCTGTTGTCCACGTTCCTGGGGGGAGAAAGGGTAGAAGGGGCATCGGAGGTGTGGCCTGAGCCGCAGGCAGTTGGCTCTGGGCATCCTGACGTGGGCAACCCCCACCCCAGGTCTGTCGATGCGGCTGCTGGAGTCCAGGAAAGGCCGCTCGGCCTTCGCCTTTGAGCACAGCGAGGAGTACCAGCAGACACAGCACAAGTTCCTGGCTGCCGTCGAGTCCATGGAGCCCAACAACATTGTGGTGCGTGGGTGTCCTGATGTGGTCCTGGGGGCGTCCGGAGGCCCGGGGCCTGCCTGGGTATCATCTCATCAGCGCACGCCACCCCCCCTGCCATAGATCCTGCTGCAGTCGAGCCCCTACCACGTGGACTCACTCCTGCAGCTCAGCGACGCATGCCGCTTTCAGGAGGACCAGGAGACAGCACGCGACCTCGTGGGTAAGGCCGTCCAGCAGCCAGCGCCTGCCTGCATATAGGCAGGGACGCTCTGTAAATACAGCTTTATGGATCTAGTGTACACACAGCTCTTCAGCCACCCCCCTGCTGATTCTGGGTCATTCCCATGGGGCGTCAAAGGACCTTGACCATCAGCCTTCACCTCCCCTCCCCCGCCACTGGCAACCGCCAGTCCATCCTCTGTCTCTGGACTGTCCTGTAAATGGAATCACAGCCCTGGTGTCTCTGTCTGGCTTCTTTCATGTATCACGATGTCCTCAGGGTTCACCTGTGTGAGCCCTGTGTCAGCATTTCATCCCTTCATTCATTCTCCCAGCTGGTTCCCACCCTGGCTCCCGGGAGTTGGACCCTGGGGGCTCCTGGGTTTCTTGAGGGGTGTGGCAGGTCCTGCCTCCCTTTTGGGTGTGACTGACGCCCACTGTGTGTCTGTTGGCCGGCAGAGCGTGCTCTCTACAGCATGGAGTGTGCCTTCCACCCCTTGTTCAGCCTCACCAGCGGGACCTGCCGGCTGGACTACCGCAGGCCTGAGAACAGGTGAGCCGCCCGCCCGGGTGTCTGTGGGCCACACTGTGTTCCCTTGCAGGGTCGTAGGCGTCATGACGTGAGGTCTGGACAGTCTGTGAGGGGCACCACTGGGATCCTAGGGTATCTCACTGTGTTTAAAGCTCGGATGCAGGAGGGCTGGGCCCAGGGATGGACAGGACCGGCCGGCCTGGGGTTGATACTCATGGGCAATAGGACAGAAACCATCAGCCATTTCACCACATGGGACCTGCAGTTGTACTTCCACTTGTGTCTGGACTCAGGATCCTCTGGAACGCCTGTGGGCAGGTGTGCATGCTGGCGCTGCGATCGCAGTCATCATGTCCACGTGTGGTGGTTGGTCACATGCACATGTGGGACCCTCTTCCTGTAGATGCTCCTCCCCCAGAGCCCCTTCTCAGCAGTGCAGCCTCCCACCTGGGCCTCTGCCTCAGGGCCCCGCACATGTGGGCAGGCTCCACAGCCCAGGCTCCCTCTCCACCCTCCTGTCATGTTGCACATGGGCTATGTCCCCCAGCTGGGGGCTGTGCTGTGCCCCAGGGCACAGGGCCGGTCCTGAACTTTCTTGTGTCTAGTTGTATGAGCTCTTTCCAGTGAAACTCTTAGTTCTTTGAGATGCTGAAAACACTGACCTTCCTGGCATTAGCAGGCACTTACAGGGCAGTGGTGACAATTGAAATTTGAGGATAAATGAAGATGGTGATTACAGTTTAAGGTGTTAAGTCTCTTCCCTTAAACGAGAGTTATTTTTAAGAGAAAGCCCGAGAAGATGGAGGTCTCCACTAACATATCAGCTTAGTTTTCTGTCCGTGCTCCCACACGTGACTGCAGACAACAAGCAGAGTCACCTTCTCTGCAGACAGGACCCTGGCGAACGTTGGCGCTGATTAGGCCACACGGGATACGCCAGCGAAGCCCACGGGCAGAGGGTGGACGCGGTGTTGGACGAGGCGCCGGGCGACGTGCGGTGCGGCCTGCTGCCGCGCTCATTCACGAGGAACTGTCTTGGGTCTAGGAGCTTCTACCTGGCCCTCTACAAGCAGATGAGCTTCCTGGAGAAGCGGGGCTGCCCACGCACGGCGCTGGAGTACTGCAAGCTCATCCTCAGGTAGGGGCCGCCACTGCTCCCCGGCCCGGGGCTGCGGCCCTTGGGCGTCCGTGCCAGCCCACTCTGGGTTTTGTCTCCCTCTGCCTGCCCTGCTCACCATGCTGCCTCCTCCTGGAAGCCTGGAGCCGGACGAGGACCCCCTGTGCATGCTGCTGCTGATCGACCACCTGGCCTTACGAGCGCGGAGCTACGAGTACCTGATCCGCCTGTTTGAGGAGTGGGAGGTGGGTATGCACACAGGCCAGGCAGGGTGGGGCCTCCAGGGAGGCTCTGGGGTAGACCCTAGTGCTCCTGCCTCTCCCTGCCTCGCACCTGCTTACAGGTGAGTGCAAGCGCAGAGAAGGCATGGGGAGGGGATGGCCATCGGACCCCTGGACACATTGGTGCCGGAGGGGTCTGAGACTGGGCAGGAGTGAGGACACCAGCAGTCCCATTGATGACCTTCACGGTGGCTTCACGTGCAAGTGTTGCTGTGTTAGGCGTGCTAGATTGCATGTAAGGTATTAGCATCAATTTCACCCGTTTTCTTTTAATTTGCTGCTAGAAACTGTGTACTGATGGTGTGCTCCTGTTGGGTGGTGCTGTCTCGGGGGACACCTCCGGTCAGGAGTGGGTAAAGGCAGGAGGTGACAGCCATTACTGCTCTTTGAACTTCCTCATAGCACATGCCGGTGTATAATTGAAGGCCAACTACATGGATCCTTTCGAACTCTGGGTCTGTGGTGTAGTTGGGCGAGGATCCCCACCCATGGGGTCTATCTCACACAAGTTCCTGAGGTCACAGGAACGCAGCTGCAGGGGCTGCCCCTGAATGTTTGGGGTGAGACCGTGGCTTCATCCTCACAGAGCATCATACATCGTGTGTGTTCTGCCATGTGCCCGTGGGCAGGGCGGTGAGGGCCAGGTGTCAGCAGCTGTGGAGGTGGGGGGTGGTTCCACTGCCCAGATGACCCTGAGCCTTGGGAAGGTGGGCATCCAGCCTATTCTTGCTCACCCGGCCTGCCTCTGTCCCCACACCCGGGTCCTTTTATTTGCCTTTCTGCACAGAGGAAGGGACAGCTTGCCCATGGAAGCCATGTGCCCGTGAGCATCACCTTGAAGCCCTTCCCCTTCCCCTTGTAGGCCCATCGGAACCTGTCCCAGCTCCCAAACTTTGCCTTCTCTGTGCCGCTGGCCTATTTCCTGCTGAGCCAGCAGGCAGACCTCTCTGAGCAGGAGGTGAGCTCCGCGAGGGAGGAGGCCTGTGTCCGGATCCAGCAGGCACTCACCATGTTCCCTGGAGGTGAGTGTGCCCTGCAGCCCTAGGCACGAGTGGGTCCCACGCCGGCCCAGCTCCCAGTGATGCTTCTGACAGCCACGTGTGCTCTCGGAGCATCTGTGGGGCTTAGGGTGTCTTCAGATATTGACAGTTCTAGCAGAACTTGTCACCTGAAGCGTATGCTTCCAGGGAGAGGGCACTAGGCTGGGTGTGACAGGAAGCAGGGTATCTGTCCTTATCCTGAGGACCCAGTTCTCACTGGGTGAGGAGCTCGGGGTCGGGGTTGCCCTGGGTTCTCTCTGATGACCTGCCAGTTTCCAGGGGCCCCTGAAGTCTGGCTGTGTGGATGGGAACAGGGCCTGCCGCCCCATCAGGCCCTGGTGGGGTTGCAGTCCTGTACTGTGTGTAGTTCCTGAGGGGCTCCCTCCCCGGTGGCGAGCCTGCCTGTGGGTGGCCTGGTCGCTCGGGGCTTCCTACTCATCTCGATCTGGCTCCATCCACGCGTGGGGCTGCCTGGCTGGGTCTGAGGGGAGCTGACCCTACCCCGTTGAGACCCCTGCACAGGGAGGTCACCCGCTTCATGGGGAAGCCCCATCGGGCAGGTGGGCAGCTCTAGTGTTGCGTGTTCCCGGGAGAATGCTGGGGGAGGGTCTCTGATGACAGCATCCAGCACACGTGCTCCAGAGTCCTGGGTGAGCCTCCTCAGCCTCAGCCCCTCAGGGTGCCGCCCTGTTCCCCCACAGTGCTCATGCCCCTGCTCGAATACTGCAGTGTGCGCCCCGACACCACCGTGGCCACGCACCACTTCTTCGGACCCGACGCCGAGATCAGGTACAGACTGGAGGTGCCTGGGGCCTGGGGAGCAACCATCTGGGTGTCAGCCTGGGGCCACCGCAGCGTGTCTGCTGGGCGAGCATAGTGTTGCTGTAGCTGTGCATGTGGTCCAGATGCCTTTGTTGCCACCTGCTGCCTTTTAAAATTTCTCATGATAAATTAAGAAAAACCTGTGACATGGGAGCCAGGCACCTCAAGGCTGGTCAGTACACCAAGGCGGGCCCTCAGGTCTATGCCCACAGGTGCACACATTCTTCGAGTATGTTGGCATTGGGGAACTTGTTCTTAGTAAGGGTGCTCGATACACAGAAGGAAACACCTGGGGGCCCTGCCCTGGGGGCTGCATCCCGGGGCAGTAGCCCCCTCGGGGCGGCCTCCTTCTGCTCCAGGTTGCCAACAGCCTGGGACCCCCAGAACACCAGTGGGCCCGTGGAGCCGGCCCATGGGGTCTCACAGTCCCCGCTGCCCACAGCCAGCCGCCTGCCCTGAGCCAGTTGGTGAGCCTTTACCTGGGGAGGTCACACTTCCTCTGGAAGGAGCCGGCCACCATTAGCTGGCTGGAGGAGAATGTGCACAAGGTCCTACAGGCGGTGGACGCTGGGGACCCTGCTGTGGAGGCGTGTGAGAGCAGGTGAGCCGGGGCATGGGAGTGAGCAATGCGGCGGGCCGGCCTGTCTCGTGGGGCCGCGGCCTCCTGCAGGGCCACCCTTGTCTCCCGGCCCCAGGCGCAAGGTGCTGTACCAGCGGGCGCCCAGGAACATCCACCGGCATGTGGTCCTGTCTGAGATCAAGGAGGCCGTGGCCGCCCTGCCGCCGGTAAGGACCGGGCTGACTACGGGCTTTGTCCCTCCAGCAGTTCTGCCCCCAGGTCATGGTTCATGCGGAGCCCCCTGAGAGGCAGAGCCATGCTTGCAGCTTCTGTGATCTTATGGGGTGTAGACCGGTAACCCGATGGCTCAGGGCCCACGGCCTATAGCCAGCAGCCCTGACATTTGGGGGTAGTCACAGCACCTGTAAGCGGAGGCCCTGTGATCCCCACACATGTGCTTGTCCTGGGTTCACCCCGATCCTCAGAGCAGACAGCCTGAATGTCCTGGTGGACGAAGCCCCCAGCCCCAGACTTCCCAGACAGGGAATGTGGCCCACTCCCAGCAGAAGTGTCCAGTCCAGAGTCGAGTCAGCTGAAAGCAGCCCGTGCTCTTTGTCCCTTTCCGTAGGATGTGACCACACAGTCTGTGTTGGGCTTCGACCCTCTGCCCCCTCTGGACACCATCTACTCCTACGTCAGACCTGAGAGGTACTTCTTGCTTTGCTCCTGGGCTTGCACTGCTCTGAGGTCAGTGCTGGGGCTCGGAGGGTCTCAGAAAAAAAGTCAACCTCTGCAGGCTGTGTTTTTTCATGTATCTGTTCACCCAAGGCCGTTTCTCTGTCAGGTTCTGGAGCAGGTGGTGGATACAATGGGACATGGGTATTGAATCCAGGAGTAAATATAGTCAGAGCTGGTGTAAGAACCTGGAGGAGACAGCCATGAGCCTGGGGTGTGGGGGGCAGCTGGTTTCCCATGGGAGACTCAACCCGTGCAGGGCCCTAGGGACAAGCGTCCAGCACAGCCAGAGGCTGGGGAGGAGGCCCCGAGGCGCGATTGTCCAAGCTGCTTTAGAATCGTCTTGGAGACAGGCTTTTTTCCGTTTCCTTATGGCCTTTAGCACTGAGTGAGTAAGTGCTTCACTTCACACAGAGCCCAGTCTAGGAGGGGGACCTCACAGTCCCCAGTCTAGGAGACTCAGACAGACTTTCTCATGTCCAGGGCTCAGGCGGACGTATTTTTATCTCCTTTGAAGTATAAAACTTAGAGTACATGTTCATAAGGAAATACAGTCCTCAGTTAAAATGTCAGTGGGTTGAGATGAAAATTATTAATGATGAGTATCAGAAGACTCAAAACCAAGCTGGCACGTGGGGTGTGGTCCCACTAAGGACAGTTGGGGGCCATCCTGGCTCCAGGTGCCCAGAAAGTGCAGGAGGCCCCCGAGACGCACTTGCTAGCATCGTCTCTCACTGCACAACTCGGAGGGAAGGACACTTGGAAACAGCTTTTCTCAAGATGCGGTGGGGCTCAGCTGCAGTGGCCCTACTTTGCCCTCTGCTCAACCAACCTCGTTCCAAAGGGCCAACCTGCTCTGGATCCCCTTTCCCCTCAGGCCCCAGCCTCCATGGGGGTGCCCTCCCAGCCCACCGGGCTTTTCTGACCATCCTGACTCCCTCCTGCAGGCTCAGCCCTGTCAGCCACGGAAACACCATCGCCCTCTTCTTCCGCTCACTGCTGCCCAACTACACCGTGGAGGTACGTGGCGTCAGCCCACGGGGCGCCAGCCTGAGACCGGGTGTTGGGCCTGGAGGCCTGGCTCAGACAGGTCTCATTTCCACAGGGGGAGCGACCGGAGGACGGGGGACCCGGGGGTCTGCACCGTGACCAGGGCCTGAACAGACTGATGCTGGCTGTGCGGGACATGATGGCCAACTTCCACTTCCACGACCTGGAGGTGCTGCCCGAGGAGCACCCTGAGGGCGACGGGGAGTGGGACTGAGTCCAGCGGGGCGCACGCCCCAGCGCTGCAGTCGTGCTCCGGGTTCTGTTCTGGTCGGATCGGCCAGGTCGCCACCTGCTCTGCTCTTCTATAAACTACGTGGGTTGCACTCTGCCGCGTGAACTCTTCTTTCCCAGGGCTGCAGTTGCCGCCCCCAGCTCCCCTCACGGGCAGGACCTCGCCGCCACTGCCATGCTGCCCTGGGGCATCACAGGGCCAGAGTCCACGCTGGCTTCAGGGGACACGGGTGGGTGTGGAAGCCAAGAGATATGTCTTGGGAAGATTGCTCGTCCTGGCAGCTCTGGGGAGTGAACGAGGCAGAGACTGGGGGGCACTTGATCTGGGGGCAAATGGACTGAGGGGTGGAGAGGGCGAAGACCAAGACGCTTCATCCAGATTGCGTCCTAGCACTCTTGAGTGACAGCTCAGAACCACACAGGCCGCCCGTGACCGAGGACGCTGTGTGTTGGTGGAAGGATCCAGGCCACTGAGGTTGTGAGTCCCACTGGGTACTCTTGTCTACTGAGCACCCTCCCAGCCCTGACCTCTGCCCACAGAGGCTGCCTGTGTGCTCCAGGGCAGCATCTGGGCCCCAGGCCGGTCAGTGTGGCGACAGGTGTGACCCAGTCGTCTCCCGTCAACAGCCACCCAACTCCTGTCCATCGCCCATCTTCCAGGAAGTCCAAGGCATCCTAGTGATGTGAGCTCACCCTCCAGCCGTTCCCAGGTGAGGGGCACCTGAACACCTGGCAAGGACAGGGCCCTTCAGACATGATGCTGTGAGCTAAACTTCCCACCATCCACATCTAGCTCCAGAGACCAGGCCTGCCCTGGAGCCATACGGCCCGCACCAAGGTGGCCTGTGGTGGACTTTGGCCAGTAATACAGTCTGCTGAGGATCTTTTGGGAAGGGGCTTGTTCTCTGAAAATGACAGGCAAGCAGGGAGAGCTTGGTGCCCTGCCTCTTTCAACCTTAAATGCATTTAGGTGGGGGTGTGATGTATGGAGCTACAGCAGCCATCTTGCAACCAGCAGTCCAACTTTACGATGAAGAGCCAGAGTCCTGGAATAGTGAAGCAAAGACTGGGCCCAGGCCTGCTGCCCACACAGTGCTTAGCCATGCTGCTCTGGCTGCTAGTTAGATAGCCAGGGCCCTTACATCTAGACATCTGTGCTATAAAGTCTCACCTGACCACTCAGACCTTGTGTTGCTCATGGATTGCTGTTGTACTTGCCACCAAGTCACACCACACCTCAGGTCTTCAGCACGAGCACCAAAGAACGGGCACAAAAGCCCCTCCCTTCCCCAAGTTCAAAAGAAAATAGACAGTTCTTGAACCAAGACTCTATGACTCAACTCTGGGCCAGGCCTTCCTGAGATCTTCCTGCGGGGCGGGGTGGGGAGTGGGGGTGCTGGCAGCACATTCCCCGTGGCTGCCCTCGGGTGACCCCTTGAAGGCGGGCCGCTGTGGTGTGACTGACTGGATGCAGGCGCCCCTCAGCTCTGCAGGCAGAGGCTCCTCAGGCTCTGGCTCCCAGGAGCTCCCTCATGGGACGAGCCTCTGTGTGCCCAGACCTCTTCTGGTTCTGGGGTTCCCACTCAGCCTCCACATGTGGTCGGCACATGCTCTCACGTGGTGTGTCCTCTGAGGGGGCGGCCATACCCCCCAGCCCCGCCTGTCTCCCCTCACTCGTTTACTCCCGGGGACAGAGGCAGACAGGCTGCAGGGCTAGCTGTGGGTTCACATGGATGGTTCCCAGGACCGTGACCAATCACAGCTTGGCGATCCTGCTGTCCCCCGCCTGCGGGTGAGCACCAGATGGGGAGTCGTGAGCCCTCCCCAGGAAGAGGGCTGTGGCTCCTGGCAAAGGCAGCCCAGTTCTCACGCCCTTTGAAGTCTCAGGCTGGGCGACTGGGGGCAGGAGAGGCGCAGGCAGCTCAAAGGCCTTATTCATGGGGCAGCAATGACGTGGAAGCTGAAGGCAGGGTGCCACTCACCCAGTGGCCTTGGTTCCTGGGGAGTCCTAGGCTTGCATGGCTGGTTCAGGACCGAGGTCCCAGCACAGGCCTTGCTGTGGCTCTTGCGTGGTCCTCTTCTGGGACCCGTTTCTCTTTTGGGGGCTGTCCACCGGTGGGGCACCCCGTGTCTGGTTCCTCTACATGGGGGTGGGGAGCTCGTGCTCGGCCAGGAACAGGCAAACAGTCCACCAGCAGGTAAAAGGGTTTCCCTGAATCTACCAAAGCTGAAAGTATGGCTCTGACCAGGTGGCGTCCCAGCAGCAATGTTAGTGACAAAACGGGAGCCGCCCAGATGCCCCGTGGCCAGTGCCTTGCCGACCACTGAGAGCAGCCAAGAGAGTGTCTCAGTGCTGAGTGAGGAGGGGCCCCGAGTCCTATGGATCAGGTTCTAAAATGGAAAAAACGATGGTCAGGGAGTGGCTGCTGCGCAGGAGGTGCCCCGGAGAGTCTGGTGTGGTCATGTTAGTTTGACTGATTATGGAGTGCTGCAGTCCCGAGGGTGCTGGGTGAGGCATGCACCAGCCTACTTGTTTATAACTTGTGTACTGTCTCTCACATACCATGTGCTTCAATAAATAGCACCAACAGAGCCACAGAGGAGAAGGCCATGTGAGTCCTGGGAAGGGAAGGGAGGAGGACACGGGGCAGGTGCGGGCCTTGCCCATCTGGCAGGAGGAGAGACCCTGACATACCAGCGCCTGTAGCATACCAACCTCATGGGCCCACCTCTGACTTCCCCCAATCCCCATGGTGGGGCCAGCCTGTCCACCCCACCCTCCTCTGAGGAGGGTTTGTCGTCAGCACCACGCACTCCTCAGTGAGAAAGTGCTGGGGGGCTGGCACACGGCTGCAGACAAAGGTCTGTCCTTGAAGTGGTTGCTGGCGCTGGGCCGGCTGTGGTGACCTTTCGCAGAGGAAATGGGGGCTGTCAGGGAGCCCCCCCCCCCCCCACCTCCGCATCCCAGGGAGAGGCCGCAGTGCGGTGAAGGGGCTGGGAGTCCTTGGGCGGCGTTGCCCTCAGCCGGCCTTTAACATGAGTCAAGGGGAGGGTGGCTAGGGCCAGGGTGGGGGTTCCTGAGGCAAGATTGGACGGCTTCAGGGAGGAGGTAATGGTTTTGTGTCGGGCTTGGAAGAGGGTTGGAGGTCTCAGGCAGGTCTGCAGGCGCCCCCCACCCCGCACATCGCCTGGAGCACCGGTTGGCTGAGCACCAAAGGCTGAGCAGGCCGGACTGCCTCGGTCTGACAGGCCTGGGCTCCGCCTGCGCCACCTGGTGGCGGACCTCGCTGCAGCCCGGCACACGCCCATCATGCGGCCGCCCTCAGGAGGAGGGACTCCGGGACGACTTTAAAGATGCCAAGGAAGGCTCTGTTCTCCCTGGACCGCAGCCCACCACGGCCTGGTAAGGCAGGAGGTCCCCACGGGCCAGGAGGAAGCAAGCGGCCCAGAAATGTCTGCCTGTGGGCAACCGCACCTCCAGGGAAGAGGCGGGGACGCAGACTGAGGGCAGAAGAGCGACGCTGCGCCCAGAGGGCTGGCCCCACGAGCTTAGGGGCCATGCCTGGGCCAACATTTGTCCAGCCAGGGAGGGGGGGTGTGTGAGGCCCCTCCCAGGGGAGCCATGGGTTGAGCAGGACCCCGAGAGCAAGCACCCCTTCCTGCTCCCTGCGGGATGATGCCTGTGCTTGGCTCCCAGAGGCGGCTGCTGGGTTCCCTTAACTGCACGCCTCCAGCCACCTTCCCCCTCACGCTGGCCCCCAACCGGACGGGGCCCCAGTGCCTGGAGGTGTCCATCCCTGACGGGCTCTTTCTCAGCCTGGGGCTAGTGAGTCTCGTGGAGAATGTGCTGGTGGTGGCCGCCATCGCCAAGAACCGCAACCTGCACTCCCCCATGTACTACTTCATCTGCTGCCTGGCCATGTCCGACCTGCTGGTAAGTGTCAGCAATGTGCTGGAGACAGCGGTCATGCTGCTGCTGGAGGCTGGTGCCCTGGCCGCCCAGGCAGCTGTGGTGCAACAGCTGGACAATGTCATCGACGTGCTTATCTGTGGCTCCATGGTGTCCAGCCTCTGCTTCCTGGGCGCCATCGCTGTGGACCGCTACATCTCCATCTTCTACGCCCTGCGGTACCACAGTGTCGTGACACTGCCCCGGGCGTGGCGGATCATTGCGGCCATCTGGGTGGCCAGCATCCTCACCAGCCTGCTCTTCATCACCTACTACAACCACACGGTCGTCCTGCTGTGTCTTGTTGGCTTCTTCATAGCCATGCTGGCCCTCATGGCCGTCCTCTACGTCCATATGCTGGCCCGGGCGTGCCAGCATGCCCGGGGCATTGCCCGGCTCCAGAAGAGGCAGCGCCCCATCCATCAGGGCTTCGACCTCAAGGGTGCTGCCACCCTCACCATCCTGCTGGGCGTCTTTTTCCTCTGCTGGGGCCCCTTCTTCCTGCACCTCTCGCTCATCGTCCTCTGCCCCCAGCATCCCACCTGTGGCTGCATCTTCAAGAACTTCAACCTCTTTCTGGCCCTCATCATTTGCAACGCCATCGTGGACCCCCTCATCTACGCCTTCCGCAGCCAGGAGCTCCGGAAGACGCTCCAAGAGGTGCTGCAGTGCTCCTGGTGAGGCTGGCAGTGCCGTTGTGTGCCCCAGGCCTGTGAGGCCGGGGCAGTCCCTTGGCAAAGAGGATCGGCTAGGCCATCTTTGAAGGTGAGGGTGCACAGGCCTTCGGGGGCCTGAGAGGGGAATCGCGGGACTCTCCAGGAGGCTGTGCGGAATGAGAAGGCTGGGGAGATGGTGGGGCACGGCCCCCCACACCTAGAAAGGAGGGCCCCCACCCCTCCATCCAGAGACCCACTCCGGGCCGGTGCCCACACCCCACCCCGCCCAAAGCTGTGGGAAGTGCCGCTCCAAGGACTTCATGACCAGCACAGAAGGAGGTGGGGGCCACAGCGGGGGCTTCTCTCTCTTCTAATGCTCTGTGGTGACTGGGGAGCCAGGCTCAGCCCGTCTGTCAGCAGCACATGCATTCGGCAGACACCCCAGCCAGGCCTGCTCTGGGGAACCAGCGGCCAGTATGCAGGCTCCAGGGCCAGGAAGCAGTGCAGCAGTATTAATAAATGCGATGCTTGGTGCAACCTCCTTCCCATCTGTCATGCCTCTTTCCAGAAGTTGCCTGAAGCTTGGGGCTGAGGAGTCGGGGTGTGGTGAAGAGGGGAAAGACTTAAATCCCAGGAGCCAGTCAGAAAACATGGCTCACCTGCCCAGGATATGAAACCACAGCCCCCAATGTCAGAGGTCCCACCTGGGGGAGGGTGAGGAGACCCCAGTCACACCCACTCCATCCTGTGTCTTTGCATTCTGTCTGTGGTGCAAACCCCACGCTAGAGGTCCCCCATCCCGAGTCACCTCCATTGTGACAAGACCCTGGCACTGCCCGGCTGCCCTCAGTTGCAACAGAGGCAGGACCATGGTGACCCATGTGTGACTCTGGCTAGAACATGGCCCTCTCTCAGCCTCCTTATCTGCTGCAGGGTGGCCCAGAGGCTGGGGTCTGCTCTTAAGTTCTGTCCTGCTGGGAGAAAGGTCAGTGCCCCACCAGCCCTGAGAGGTCTGGGACAAGCTGCCCAGAATAGGGTGTGGCTCTCCAAGGGCTACAGGGATGTCCAAACCCCAGGGGTGTGGGCTGGGTCCTCCCTCTGCCCCCCCCCCCCATTCCTCCACAGACAGAGCATATGCCCTACCCTCTTGCTGGGACAGGCTTGTGGATGAAAAGCAGGGGTACCAGCCAGCCCTGCTGCCCCCTGGCCTGTCCCCCACCCCAGCAGCGCCACCTGATTGTTGGCCTCGGGGCTGGGAGCTGGTTCCCGGCAGGGCCGGTCTTTGCTGGGAGATGGAAGATGAGTCAGCCTCAAGCCAGCCTCAATTCCTCTGGGGACGGAGGGGGAGCGGTCCTGGCTGGGAGCCATCCCGCAGGGTGGCAGGTGGGTGATGGGTCCTGTTCAAGAGGGTGCGAAGCTTCTTCCTTCCAGGGAAAAGGACCCCCTGAAAGGGGACAGGGAGGGGCCCCAGGCAGCTGGAAACCAACCACAGGAAACCACATCAGAGACACGTTGTGGGGGAGGGGCATCTCTTGAGAACAAAAGACCCTTTCCAGACTTGCCAAGTTGGGGAGCTTCATGAGGGGAAAGAGGGGCACCCCCAAGCAGTGTGAGCACATGGGAACAGGCTACACGCTGTGGCTGAGACCCTTCCGGAGGCTTTTGTCGCTGAAATGTAAGATAGGGCTTTCTTGTAGGTGGTTTCACTCTACCCTCTGACCTCAGGAGACTGATGGTGTCGTCCAGGGTGTGTACCGTGAGTCTCTTCTTTTCTGACAGTGACCTCTCCCGTCTGCAAACACCAACTCCCTACAGAGCTTCTCCCCACCCACTGAATTTCCTTGGCCTCATTTGGACCAAGACTCCAGGGGCACGAGTGACAGCAAGGAGTCAGACAGACACCACCCCCCAGGCTGATAGGTCTTTGTCTGGCTTGTTTGTGTCCTTATGACAATCCGGGACACCAGTGCTCAGCTACATCCAGCAGCAGCTACATCCAGGGGCGTGTCTGGCAGGGGTACAAAGCACCCAATCGTGCTAGGTCCACTTGGAATGTCCTGGCAGTGCCCTGGGGCAGCAGGGGCAGGTGGCGCCCCACTGCAGAGATGAGCAGTGACAGAACTGCCATAGGAGCCCATTGCCAACTCCTGCAGCCACCGCCCTTCTGACTCAGATGTCTAGGAGCCTTGCCCCAGCTTGCTTTCTTGTGGAGAGAATCTAGTGCCCGTTTCAGCCTTGCCTGCCTCCCCCACCATCAAAGGCTGCGGGCAAAGCTCAGAGTACCTGGTCTGCCCCTTCTCGACAAAGGAGGGGGTGCTGGGGGGCGTCCCTTCTGGCCTTCCTGTGTGGGAACATGGGGTTGGTCCCTAATCAGGTGTGCACAAGAAAGACCCTCCCTGCTGCGCCAAGGGGTGAGGCTCCCGCTGGGGAGGGGAGCAGAGGGCAGTCGGGGCGGGGGCCAAGGGCCAAGGGGGGCTTCTATTGTCCTCCCTGGAGCTCACCAGCCCCGCCTTACGGTTGCGCGGAGCCCGGAGACCCGGTGGCGGAGGAAGGCGGCGCCGCCGCAGCGCGCGGTCGAGCGGGAATGCGCGGCGCGGATGCTTGCTGCAGCCGGTGCCGCAGTCTTCGGCGGCGCCCCGGGATTGGCCGCGCGAGATGACGCCGGGCCGGGCGAGGCGGGCGGGGCCCCGCCTATAAGAGCGGGCGGCGGGGGCGGCCGAACCTCCGCAGCCAGCTGCAGCCGGTCCGCTCGCGTCTCGCAGCCGCCCGCCATAGCACCGAGCATGAGGGAGATCGTGCACATCCAGGCCGGCCAGTGCGGCAACCAGATCGGGGCCAAGGTGAGGCTGCGCGGCCCCGTGTGCCGGTCCCCGCACTGGGCGCGTGTCCCGCGTCCCCAGCGCGCCTCCCGCGTCCCCAGCGCGAGCGGGTCCCGGGGGAGGGAAGCAGCGGGGAGGCGTTGTGTGCGCACAGCGGCACCCCAAGCCCGGCTCACCACTGCGAAACCTAGGAGAAACGGATGGGATCGCGTCCCCCCCCCCCCCCACCCAATGCCGGCGGGCGGCCTGGACGCCGGGTCGCCCCTCTGCCAGTCCCACCCGGGCCTTTCCGCTGCCCCGCCCGGGTTACCTCGGGCCTGCTGGAGGCACAGCGCAGGTCAGCGGCTCCCTACTCTCTAGCCCCCCCGCCGCTGCAGGTGCAA
Source organism: Dama dama (assembly GCF_033118175.1). Lineage (NCBI taxonomy): Eukaryota > Metazoa > Chordata > Mammalia > Artiodactyla > Cervidae > Dama > Dama dama. Next base: position 20,743,771 of record NC_083684.1, read on the forward strand.
ATGGACGGCGCTGGCTGGGCGTGGCCCTCTTCTCTGGGGTCGCAACTCGGCCTCGGGCGAGATGGGTGGGGTGGACAAGCTCGGGTGGGGCTCCCCCAAAAGCTATAACGATTCCCTCTGCCCTCCCACGCCAGGAGCTTGATGTCCCCCGAACGTTCAGAGCCGCCCCCATTTCCCCAGCTAGCTTTGACAACCCTCAGCTCCCTGGCCCCACCCTGTTCCTTTGTTGGGGAAGGAACTGTGCCCGGACTCAGAATGACCTTGGTCCAGGACTGGACTCTCCCTCGGCGTAGCACCGCCCGGGCCACCCCTCCCCCAACCCTACTTAGAGACGGCAGGTCTAGGGGTCGGTGGTGGGAACAAAGCCGGGCTGGAGGGCGCGGTCCAGAGCTGCTTCCCCGCTAGGCCCCTCCCCTCCATTGTTAGCCCCCCTCACAGATGTCTGGATTGAGGCGCGCAGGCCACGTTCCGCCCCCGCCCCCGCCCCAGGAGGCAGGTGTCGTATCCCTAGGTCCAGAGACGCTGTTCCTTGCCCAAGGTCACACAGCAAGTGGAGACAGAGCCTCTCCGCCCTCCGGCTCTCGGTCCCTGCAGGCGCCCACCCAGCACAAGACTCAGGCTGGGTGGGTGGGGCCTGCTGCCCTTTGTCAGCACCAAGGCCAGGGGCCCAGCGGGGATGGTGTGGAGCAGGTTCCCCAAGGAGAAAGTGGGAGGAGACAGGTCCTGGAAGGGAAGGGACCAGGAAAACCTTCCTCAGGAGGCTGTTGCCATGGAAACCAGGCAAGAACAAAAAGCTAATTACAACAGGGCTGGGGCAGCCACGTGGCTGACATGTAAATTGCAACTCGGGCTCTAGGGTGGTGGCGCCTCATATGGGGGGAAGGCATGGTGGGGAGACACCCTAATCACTGAGGAGACAGCTGTGCCTGCCCGAGGAAGGGAGGTGGGGGAGGGGAGGCCTGGGGGACCAAGGCCTCAAATTAAATCAGGCCTCTGGGGGCCGTCACTGACAGATGCCCTGGCCGGGCAGGAGGGGCCAAAGACTCATTACTGTGGCCACAGGGGCCAGGCCTGCCCTGAGCATCTGCTCCTCTGAGGGTCAGGGGTCACTGACGGGAAGGAGGGCAACCCTAGTTCCATCGTAAGCCTGGGGAAGTGTTGGTGGGGTTGCTTTGTTTCCTTCTGAGGCTGCACGGGCACCGATCGGGCAAAAGCAGGTTCATGCCCAGCTGCAGCCCCAAAGGGCGGGGTGGGGTGGGGGTAGGGGTGGGCAGGGGGATGGGGGCAGCTGCCTGAGTGCTGGGCACTGTCCTCTGCAGAGATTTTTTTCCTGCTTTAAGTTCGGTGCCCTTTGGGTTTTCCTCATTACTTCTTATTCGTTTGAGGTTAATTTCCTTAACTCTTGTTTGTTTTTAAAAGTAGTATCTGATGCTTTTTAACAGTACAAAAGAGAAGTGGATTGGGAAGGAGGGGAAGCAGTGAGCAAAGGAGGCAGTCAAGTGGTTTCCTTCTGGCCCCCCTGCCCTGGAGGACCTCCACAACCAGGCTGGAAGAGCTCAAAGCCCGGTAGGGGCATTTGCCTGCACAGGCGCTCAACAGCGGCCTGTGGACAGGGTCTGGCCGTTTCCTACTTCCACACAGGTGTGGGCTCTTGGCGGAGGGAGACCAAACTATTCCCGCCAGTTGCAAGCGGCCACTGACTGGTGGGGGCGGGGCAGGGTGCCGTCAGACTGTTACAGGTAGGCTGTTACCCTACTTGGGGGCAGGCTGCCTGCTATGGGAAGGATCCTGGCTGCGGGTGGGGTCGGGATGGGAGGGGTTATGGAGGGAGGAGGGTAAGTCTGGGCGATCAGGGCTAGGAGAGACTGCGACAGCATTTATGACAGTGACCAGTGTTGGGCACTGTGCCGGGTGCGTCCCGCACTGCGTCTCTCAAGGTTGCGGTGAGACAGAGTGCTGCCCTCCCGGCAGGGCACGGGTGTGAATCCTGGCCTGTGTAGGCACATCGGGATGGGCGGGGAGCCCCCAGCCCCCACCACGGGGCGAGGAGTCAGGGAACCCCACCCTCCTCCCCTAGGGGGTAGGGCGGTCCCGGAGCCTTTGTCTGCCCCCCCTCCTTGGACACTGGGCGGTGCCTCGGAGAGACGGCCCTGGCCCTGACAGCCAATGGGAGGAGGGAGTTTCTGGTTTCGGACCCCACCCCCACACGACCCCTGCTGCTGTGCGCCGGGTGGGGAAGGGCGTGGAGTCCTAGAGGGGCTTAAGCCCCAGGAGTCCGGCAGCCCTCCTTCTAGAGCCGCACACTCAGCTTGCTTTGGGCTCATCTGTGTGCGCCCCTCTGCGTCCCCGCCCCAGGTGTGGGCGCGGCGGCCGTCAGCACCACGGACAGCGCCGCGGGAGCTACAATTGTGCGTGTGAAATAGGAGCCTGGCCTGGACCCTGGGGTCCACGCGCCACTTCTCATCTGTGGTGATGATCATAATCATTATTTAATTTATAATATAGTATTTTGTTGTTTATTAATGTTACAACATTAATACATGTAATATATTCTGCTAAACTTTTATTAATAATATTTTAAATTGCAATTTATATTCATTTTAACTACAAAAGCTATTATTAACATATGTCCCTTCTAAGAAGTTGAAGCATTGCACAGAAGGCTAAAGTGCCTGTTTAAGCACCTCCCCCTGGTGGTCCCCCTCTTCTGGGTGGAGCAAGTTTTTTTCCCTTATTCTAATCCATTTTCTGTGCATGTGCACCTATGGGTAAGAATTACAGCATCTGTTGTGAGGTGCCCGTTTTTACCCTGAATCTCCTTGCCATGTGCCTTTTTCCCCAAGGATGTGCCTTGGAGATCTGCTCATACCAGTGATGATCTTTTATTGTGCCACAATATTCCAAAATATATTGATTTCTTAAAGTACTTTTTATTTTATTTATCAGTGAATGTGCGTTGGTCGCTCAGTCATGTCTGACTGTTTGTGACCCAATGGACTGTAGCTCAGTAGTCTCCTCTGTCCATGGAATTCTCCAGGCAAGGATACTGTAGTGGGTTGCCATTCCCTTCTCCAGGGGATCTTCCCAACCTAGAGATTGAAAGCTGGCCTCCTGCATTGCAGGCAGATTCTTTACTGTCGGAGCCACCAGTGAAGTCCTTATCAGTGAATAAGGCTTGACAAATTTAAATAGCCACCTAAGGACTTTTAACTTGGTGAGACCAACATTTGCTGAATGCTTTTATTTGTCAGGCCTTGAGTTGACCACTTGAAGTGAGTACTGTCATCATGTCTACTTTACAGATGAGAAAATGGAGGTCCTGAGAGGTGGCACTCTGGTCTGTTGCCTTCTGGAAGCATATGCATTCCATCCATGAGTTCCAGAGAACTCTTCATAGATGTATTGGTGGCTGGGTGACTGAGTCACTCTCTGCCATCCCCTCACATGCCATCTCAGGCTCATTCCTTCTCTACAGAGGTTGTGGATGTCCCAGGGCTGTGGGGCCAAGGTCCTGAAGCCAAGCAATGATTGAAAGCTCTGATCAGGCCCCAAAAGCCTCAGTGACACCTCTAATTACAGCATTAACACACCTAATGCAGGGAGAAAGAAGAAAACTTATCAGTGACACAAATCACAAAGACCAGCTGAGAAGTGACCTTTGCCAACAGTCTCTCTGGGTGAACTGCCAAGATTCCTCTGTGCATTTGATGATAATTACTCTTCATACTTTTTGGGTTTTAAATTTTTAAAGTCTTTTAATTTTTAATATTTTTTTCTATTTGGCTGTGCTGGCACAGCCGAATCTTAGTTGCGGCATGTAGGATCTGAGTTCCCTGACTAGGGATCAAACCCTGGGCTCCTGCATTGAGAGTGCAGAATGTTAGCAGCCACTGGACCACCAGGGAGGTCCCTAAAATTAAAAAAAAAAAAAAGTTTAAAAAATTTTAACTAATCTTTTTCTTTTCTTTTGAGAAGTTAACATGTGTACATGATAAAAACTAAAAACTACCAAAGAGTGTGCAGGGCAAAAGCCTCTCCTCCCAACCAGAACTGGGCTTCCCTTGTGGCTCAGCGGATAAAGAATCTGCCTGCAATGCCGAGGCCTGGGTTCAGTCCCTGGGCTGGGAAGATCCCCTGGTTCTAGAAGGAAACGGCAAGCCCCTCCAGTATTCTTGCTTAGAGAATCCCGTAGATGGAGGAGTCTGGCAGGCTACAGTCCATGGGGTCACAGAGAGTCAGATATGATAAATCACTAAACAACAACAAATCCCATACAGCACTCCCCATCCACAGTGTAACTGGATTTATTCTCACAGCACTCAGACTTCATCTTCAGGCCTTTGGCCCTTCAGGCCCAAGGCCCTGAGATGCAGAAGCTTCAGGGTTTGGCCAAGGTCACGCTGGGAAGGGGTGGTCCAGCTTGCAAGCGAGACCCTGTCCTGCCTTAGTCCTGAGAGAAGCTCTGTGGGTTCTGCCCAGGGCAAACAGGGCAGATTGCAGTGCGGTGAGTGAGCCCTTGAAACTGGGGCTGCGGCATCTCAGCTCAGACAGGCTGGGTGAGCCCAGGTGAGTCACTCCCCATGCAGGGCCCCTGTGGGCTGAGGCTGCTGCTGTGGGCTGCTCCCAGGCCCTGGCACTGGATGGCCTATGCTTGACACTGAATGTTTGCACATCCTAGGCCTGGTCTCCATTACTTACCTTCCTGGGCCTCAACTTTCTCATCTGAAAAGAGGGAAAAAAAAAACCCAGGTGGGTGTTTGTTACTAACCCCTCATGAAGTGGACTCTCAAGGCCCCTCTCAGCAAGTGCAGAGCTGGGTCTGGGGCCCAGGTCTGTGTCAGTTGAGCTCTGATCCACCCTGAGGGCTCTGGTCTCCATGGACGTGTGTATTTTTTATTATGACAATTCTCTTGATGACAGAACTTGGGGCTCTTTTTCAAAGTCACTCAAAGGGACTAGTGCAGGCTTTGGGTCCACACCCCTCATTTTGTACCAGGGCCTTGAGGCTCTCGGAGGGCAGGCCTTGCCGGGGGTCATGACCACCAACTGCCCCTTCCTTTCCCTGCAGTTCTGGGAGGTCATCAGCGATGAACACGGGATAGACCCCAGTGGCAATTATGTGGGCGACTCGGACCTGCAGCTGGAGCGCATCAGTGTCTACTACAATGAGGCCTCTTGTGAGTTCCCCTCCTTGACTGGGTGGGGATGGGGTGGGGCCCTTGACTGCTGGGTCCCAGCATCCCTGCCTTTCTTCCCTTGGCTGGCAGGTGTAACCAGAGACTCACAGAATAAAACAAGGAATCCTAGTCACCCATGTGAGATGCAAGTGTGTTTAATGGCCATGAGACACACGTAGGGGAATGACCAGGGCTGGGCAGGCTCCCAAAGACCCTTCAGGAGGCCCATAGAGGGTCCAGAGCAGGGGTTATCTGGAGAGGTCAGGCAGGGGCCATTCAGAAGCTGGTGTGAAATGGTGCCCTCAGGGACACCTGCCCATGTCCAGGTGTCACCCATGACCTCCTTGTCACATGTGGTCCCTGCCTCTCTGATCCCAGAGTCTAAGCTCTTAGGTGAGAGCACGAGGCTGGCAGGCCGGGGAAGGATTTAGGAGGCAGAAGGGGTGCCTAGCTTCTGTGACCCATGTAACCCACTCCTCTCCTCTCAGCACACAAATATGTGCCTCGGGCCATCCTGGTGGACCTCGAGCCTGGAACCATGGACAGCGTCCGGTCTGGGGCCTTTGGGCACCTCTTCAGGCCTGACAACTTCATCTTTGGTAAGTTTCCCCTGTCCCCACCTTCTCATGGTGGACCCCACCACCAGCAAACCCAGATCAACAGAAACGAGGGCAGAGTCACCTCTGCCCACAATGCTGCAGAGCATCATTGAGCTCGCCAATTTGCAGCGAAAGAGTCCCAGAGAAAGGGTTCTGTGCAGGAAATAGACATTTGTGATTTCAGGCAGCGCGGTGTGTGCAACAGAGCTTACAGGATGTTAGAGAGCTGGAAGGGGTCTCCAGAGCACACCAGCTCATGAGCACACTGCATCGCTGTGGTCAGGGGTCGCCAGTCCTCATGCCCATGACGGTGACAGGGGGAGGGCCTCACCCCACTTTCACCTCCTAGAGCTCAGCACCGGATGCATGGGCATGACCCTCATCCCAACCCTGGGCTGCGAGGCACTCAGGGTTGTAGCTTACCCTTCCAACACAGAGGGCTAGAGGGTGGGTGGACCAGAGGGCTGGGTGGACCAGTTCCACTAGGAGGTCCCCTGAGGCAAAGCAGAGGCAGAAGCTCCAGAAGCTGTGTCTGTGTCCAGATCCCACAGCTCTAGGTGCCGGGGGTGACATCCCCAACACACGATGTGGCTGGCACGAAGAGCCATGGACGTGAGAGTTGCATGCCCCCACTTCATGGAGGGCAAACAGGCACCGAGCTGCCTCCTCGGCTGCTCTCTGGGTGGGCTGTTCAGGCCAGTGCTGGAGCTGTGACCCTGTCTGTTATCCCCCCTGCCCTCCCCACCACAGGTCAGAGTGGGGCTGGCAACAACTGGGCCAAGGGCCATTACACGGAGGGCGCCGAGCTGGTGGACTCGGTCCTGGATGTGGTGCGGAAGGAGTGCGAAAACTGCGACTGCCTGCAGGGCTTCCAGCTGACCCACTCCCTGGGTGGCGGTACAGGCTCAGGCATGGGCACACTGCTCATCAGCAAGGTCCGCGAGGAGTACCCCGACCGCATCATGAACACCTTCAGCGTGGTGCCCTCGCCCAAGGTGTCGGACACGGTGGTGGAGCCCTACAACGCCACGCTGTCCATCCACCAGCTGGTGGAGAACACGGACGAGACCTACTGCATCGACAACGAGGCCCTGTATGACATCTGCTTCCGCACCCTCAAGCTGGCCACGCCCACCTACGGGGACCTCAACCACCTGGTGTCAGCAACCATGAGCGGGGTCACCACCTCCCTGCGCTTCCCAGGCCAGCTCAACGCCGACCTGCGCAAGCTGGCCGTGAACATGGTGCCCTTCCCACGCCTGCACTTCTTCATGCCCGGCTTCGCCCCGCTCACTGCCCGCGGCAGCCAGCAGTACCGGGCGCTGACCGTCCCCGAGCTCACCCAGCAGATGTTCGACGCCAAGAACATGATGGCGGCCTGTGACCCACGCCACGGCCGCTACCTGACCGTGGCCACTGTCTTCCGAGGGCGCATGTCCATGAAGGAGGTGGACGAGCAGATGCTGGCCATCCAGAGCAAGAACAGCAGCTACTTCGTGGAGTGGATCCCCAACAATGTGAAGGTGGCCGTGTGTGACATCCCGCCCCGTGGGCTGAAGATGTCCTCCACCTTCATCGGCAACAGCACGGCCATCCAGGAGCTGTTCAAGCGCATCTCGGAGCAGTTCACGGCCATGTTCCGGCGCAAGGCCTTCCTGCACTGGTACACGGGCGAGGGCATGGACGAGATGGAGTTCACCGAGGCCGAGAGCAACATGAACGACCTGGTGTCCGAGTACCAGCAGTACCAGGATGCCACGGCCGAGGAGGAGGGCGAGATGTACGAAGATGATGAGGAGGAATCTGAGGCCCAGGGCCCCAAGTGAAGCAGCTGAAGGGGTGGGACGCGGCTGCGGCCAGGACCAAGTGGTCTGTCCCCCGAGCCATGTAGCCACTGACACACCCCCGATCTCACCCCCACAAGGTTCAGTCATGTCACCCTGGGGCTCCCGAGTGTTTGTCCTCCAGTATTTACAGCACCCCTGCCCTGCGTGAGTTCTCTCAGCTATCTTCCGCCTTAGGTCAAATCCGTTTCCTGTCTCTGCTTTATTGTTAGCTCCAGGCCTGATGTTTCATGTTTTTTGTTGTTTTTTTTTTTTACTGGTTTCTGTTTATATTTGGAGGGGGATATTTAATAAATTTATTGCTGTCAGATACCCATGCCTGGTGCTGCAGTTTTCCTCTTTTTTGAGAAAGATGGGGCCAGGAGAGGTAAGGCAGGCAGACGGGGAGGCCGGATGGAGGCAGGACAAGTGACAAGTGGGAGGGGTTGAGACGGGCCTGTGCTTGGAAACTGCAGGTGTCTCAAGGTGCTGCTCATGGCAAGGGAGCTGCTGGCGGTGGTGTTGGGGGAGGCGGCCATGCCTGGAGGAGCCTCATCTCAAACCCTAGACGGGCTCTCAGGCAGCTCAGGACAAGCCCTCCAGGGTGACTCATGCTGGGAAAATTTCCTCTGGCTTCTCTGTGTGCCAGACGTTAGAGGCAGGTGGCCGAGACCCAAACAAGTGTGAGGAAGTGAGGAGCTTGAGGAGTCCTCCAGAAAATGTGGTGTGTTGGATGGTGGGGGCTTGAACCCCAGGGAAGGGCTGGTTGGGTCAGCAAGTTGTGGCCACCGCACCTGGGTGCAAGGGTGCTGGAAGTGAAGTTCTGGCGCCATATGCCTTCTTGAGATCATTTTCACGGCTGCAGGGCACCCAGGGTCCCACAGATAGGGGCAAATCTGGCTGCCCCCTCCTCCTACAGAGAGAGAAGTGGAACCCAGAGTTGCTGTCTGCCTGGGGCCCAGGTGAGCAAGCACAGAGGTGGATGAGCCTCAACCCTGGTGCCCTGGGCCTCCTCATACCCTACCCCTAGAAGCCAGGACACCCCTGCATGCCCCCCTCCTGGGTGGGTACCTGAGCAAAGAGAGGCCAAAGGGGCTGATCTGGACTGGGGAACAGAAGCCCCGAGAGGGTCTGCATCCCGGGCTCAGGCAGGAGCAGATGCTCTGGGCACCTGCTCCGTCCTGGGCGGCTTGAAGTTCACTGCACTGCTGGCCCTGGAGGCTGCCAGCTTTCAACCCTGGAGCCTGTGCGGGGCCCTCCGATCCCACCTTCACAAGGCTGCGGCCTCCACACTGTTGAGGGGAAGGGTGTCCACAGCCCAGATTCTCCAGGCTCTCTGTGATCCCCAGAGGGTTAAGTCACCCACCAAGCGTTGACAAGGGTGCCCCGTGCTCCTGATATCCCGGTGCTCACTCTGGGCTCTGCATCCACGGTCTTGTGGGGTCTCTCCTGAGGGTTGTTTAACCTTCACACTGAGGCCACCAGGTTCCCTGGCAAGAAGTGGGACTCAGAGGAGCAACTGCCTGTTGGCAGGTAGCACAGCGGCGGGCCGGGCCAGGCCGTGTGTCTCTCCACTTTGCTCAGACGGCCGTAGTCACACGTCCCTCCTGAGCCCCTGCACGGTGAGAACTTCATCTGGCTCAGGTCACATAGATGAAGCTGGCCTACTGGGGCCACCCCATCTTCTCCCCTGGACCACACCCACTCCAGCCCTTGTGGGGGACAGTCCTCTCTTTGTCTTTCCTCCAGCCCTCCCTCCCCTCCCCCTGCCTAGTCCCTCAGCCCCACCCCTTGAGGCTCCAGCCCCCTTTCTGATGAGAGGCCATTTAGTTCTCTCCTGTGTTCCTCAGTCATAGCCTCACTCCTCACCCTCACAGCACGGACATGGTGGAGCAGACACCGCCCTGAGCGAGGTGAATGGCTGTGCTCCACATTTCAGAGTGGTTCACTGTGCCCCTGCAATCAGGAACACACATGGAAAGTGGCTGCGACAGCGTGTGGCCCGTAACAAGGGCCCTAAGTGTTAGCAATCATTTACCTGTGACTGTTGCTGAGGGGTGCGTGTTTGCAGGCACACCTGGAAAAGAGGGGGGCAGCCCACTCAGGGGGTACTCCGTCTCACCTGAGTCTCCCTGAGGGCTCTGACTGGCCCAGCACTGTGCAGTGTTGACGGCGGGCACTCTTGGGCAGCCTTTGGGGCCACCTACCTCCTTGGCTATTTGCCTTCAGATCAGTTTGTCCCTTTCAGCCTGGTAATGGGCCAGGGGTGTCCAGACCTGGGCACACTCCTGCCCTGGCCCAGCACCCTCAGCCTGGCATGCAGAGCTGCTCAGGGGCCAGCAGATGGACTCACACCCAGGGGCAGGGCGGCCAAAGCAAATCCAGGGTGCCCAGTCACACTGGGATTTCAGATGAAGAACAAATAGTATTCCTTCTGGGGACATGTTTGTACCAAGAGGTTACTCCTCAGTTACAAGACTGGGGTAATCCTAGGCTGGGGAGTGGGCAGCCCTGCACTCAGCCTTTTCTGGGGGCCCAGCCACCTTGAACTCATATATCATCCGCTGTGTTACACATCCTCACAGACTTGTGAGGTGGGTACTTCCAAGGAAGAGGCTGAGGCCTGGAGATAGGCAAAGCTGCCCCAAGACCCCAGCTGCCAGGGGCAGAAACACAGGAGGATACTGGAGTCGTCACTGCTCCCACCACCCAGGGGACCACAGCAGATGTGGAGGGGACAGTGAGTGTGGGATGCAGATGACTCTCAGCTCTGCCACACCAGCTGGCAGGGCACATCCCCTCTCTAGGGCAATTTCTCCAGTGGAAAAGGACATGTCCTGCTCATATTTTAGGACTTGTAATTCCAGATGGACTTGCTGGAAAGAAAACGTCTTGCTTAGATAATAATAAATGAGCAGGTGCACATATGAGTGTGATAAAACCCAGCATGCCCACTGGATGTGGAGTTCTCTGCCAACACAAGTGTGGGTGGGGATGGGGGTGGTGGTTCTCCCAAAGAGGATGGACCAGAATTACAGGGGGTCCGAGACTGGATAGAGTCAGGCAGAGCTGAAGGGAATTGAGTCACTGTGGGCAGGGTATGAAGGCACCCTCCTCGGACCAGGACCCTGACACAGATGGGGTCTGCTCCCTGGGGTGCTGCTGAACCCAGGTGCAATGGGGGCATGGGTGTGGGTGCTTATGGGTGTTTCCCTGTCTCCTTCTCCAAGGGCCTTTGGAGGAGGTCTGTATTCTCCTCCAGCAGGAGCCATTTATAAGGTAGCTTAGTGTCTCCCTGAGATCCCACACTTTCCAGCATGTTTAAAAGGGCCACTCCTGAACATGTCCCCAACTGTCCCCCACCTCCCTCACTCTTACCCTTGGGAGCACTGGGGAGTGAGATGTCCTCCTCCCAGAACTTGTCGGCTACCTTGTCATACTGTTTATTTTCTTGCTGTGCTTCACGTCTCTTACTGATGTGCATCTTTGTTTACTGTCTGGCTCCTTGCATTCTGGGGCTGCGCCAGCCGTCTCCCTGCTGAGTCAGAGTTGGGCTGGGCCCCTGTTGTTGGGGGCGGGGGTGGGCACAAGTGAAGTGAGACCAGCCCTTCCTTAGTCCCTGAAACTAAGCACCTATGTGCCTAGGAACTGTTCTAGGCCCCAAAGTAGTGAAGAAAGCAAACAAAATCCTTGCCTGCAGCCTTTAGTTTCTGGTGCCAGGTGGAGGTTGGGGGTGCCTGTGGAGAAAGACAAAAATCAAGTGAAAAAGTACAAGATGCAGGACATTGGACAGTGATAAGAATTATGGAGAGAACCATAGCAAGGGGCCTCTGGAGAGCAGTAGGCTTCTCCAACACCTCTCCCATCTGCGCTGAACAGCCCCTTGTCTCACAGTGGCTCAGTTTCCTCCTCTGTGAAATGGGTAGCATTGTAGTAACCTCTCCCTCACCAGTGATGAACATGGTGGAGGCAAGCACAGCTGCTGTTCCTGCTCAGCGATCACCTATTCCATTTTCCCTGCAACTGCTAGAGTTTAAAAGAAACTCAAACACCATTTTTTTCTTCTCTCTTTCTCTCTCTCTCTATATTATTTGGCTGCACTGAACCTTAGTTATGATGTGCAAACACTTACTTGCAGCATGTGGGATCCAGTTCCCCAACTGGGGATCAAATCTGGGCCCCCTGCATTGGGAGTGTGGAGTCAGCCAGTGGACCACCAGAGAGGTCCCATCAATTTTTAAAAGAGTGTTTGGTTTTGATTTGAATCAGAACTTTTGTGATTATGAAAAATTTAGTCAGTGCTGCCTCACCCCTACTCCTACCACCCCCCACACCCCCCTGCCCCAACCTTACCATTGTGGGCAAAAAATCAATCAGGTGATCTAAGAAAGAAATGGAAATTTTTATTCAATCCAAATTTGAGCATTATAAGCCAAGAACAGCATCTCAGAAAGCTCCAAGGACTGTTTTGCCATTAGAAGTTAAGTCACAGGTATACCAGCTTCTTGAGACAGAGGACAGGAGTGTTATCCACAGCTTACCCAATTCAAATCTAAGCTCATCATGGCCCCTCACAAGATCAAGAAACTGTTCAATTGCTAAGTTGTGTCCAACTCTTTGTGACCCCATGGACTGCAGCATTCTAGGCTTCCCTGTCCTTCACCATCTTCCAGAGTTTGCTCAAACTCATATCCTCTGTTGTCCCCTTCTCCTGCCCTCAATCTTTCCCAGCATCAAGGTCTTTTCTGATGAGTCAGCTCTTCCCATCAGGGGGCCAAAATATCAGAGCTTTAGCTTCCAAGGGGCATCAGCACTTCCATTGAATATTCAGGGTTGATTTCCTTTAGGATTGACTGGTTTGATCTCCTTGCAGTCCAAGGGCGTCTCAAGACTCTTCTCCAGCACCACAGTTCAAAAGTGCCAATTCTTTGGTGCTCAGCTTTCATTATGGTACAACTTTCACATTGGTACATAACTACTGGAAAAACCACAGCTTTGACTATACGGACCGTTGTTGGCAAAGAAGTTCAGGAAGTGACCTTATCTTTTAAGCAGCTGTGCTGGATTCCAGGAGGCGATTCTGCCGATGGGGGTGGTTTGGCAGATGCATAAATGCAGATCAGATGCACAGCGAGGAGAGAGGCAGGTAAAGGGCAGAGAAATTTTTCGTGTTTAAATTTTCCTTGTCTTCCATGAAGCGTGAATTTTATTTCACACCATCTTCAACAATTGGGATGAAGGGTCACGCGTTCTTGGATTGGGAGGTGGAGGCCTGGGTCCGGGGATGGGACGCGCAAACTCCGCCGGTGTCGTGAGCCTCCCGACCGCAGGAGGCAGCAGAGAGCGAGGCGGATACAGTGTATCCAAAGCGGCGGTGGATACGCTGTAACACGCCCGGCGGGGAGGATACAATGTAACCCGGGCGGCGGTGGTCAGGTGAGCGGCGGGAGGGGAGCAGGCGGGGTTCTGGGTGGCGGGGACTCGGACGCTCGGGCCGCCGCGCCCCGGAGCCCGGGGAGCCTCTCTCTCGAAGCGGACACCGGGGCATAGGGGGAGAGAAACCCGGCCGAGGCCCAGGCCCGGGCGCAAAGCAGGATTCAGACTCCCGGGCAATCACCTGGGAGCAGAGGGGCTTGGGGACCTCAGCTGCCCCCATCCCGCTCTGTCAGGGTCTAGCTAGGAAGGCTGCCCCCGGGCACACTGTCACCCCTTCCAGCTGTCACCGCGCGCGTCTGTGGGATGCGAGAGGCCGGACGGGACCCCACGGCTGTGCCACCGTGTGCTGGGGCTGGACCACTCTGAGCCTGTTTCCTCATCTCTGAAACGGACAGGCCTGGTGGAAGACACCTGGCCCTGTGCGGAGCCACTTAGCGAGGGTCCCCAGAGTGTATGTTGCTGTTGTTGTTGTGGGTGAAGGTGGGGGAGGCCCTTTTGGGGTGGCGTCACCCAGAGGCGGGGGTGGACGCTGCCAAGCTTCAGTGGCAAGCAATCCTTAAAGGGACAGTAGCGGCCCTGCTCCCGGTGGGGTCCTGGAGGCCTCCTGATGGGCGTGAGCAGCTAGGGTACACCTTCACCCTGTCCCCTCTGGGGCGAAGTTTAGGGGCCTCTGGTGGGAGCCGGGTGATGACAGGACCTCTGGTGGCTGTGTCACAAGCAGAACAGGCGAGGCTGGTTCAGGCACATCTGAGCTTCAGCCCTGTGTTCCTCGGGGCCTGAGAGATGCTGGGCTTTGTTCTCAGGGTCCTCTAATTGCAAAGTGGTGGGCTCCTCACCCCGACCCTAGTGAGAGGAGGTCTCTGGAGAAGGGGAGACAGTGGACTAGTGGGTTTCCTGCATGCTGCTTGCTCAAGTGTCCACCTTCTGGCCTGCACCTCTCTGAAGTCAGGCCTGAATTTGGGGTGCAGAACTCTCTGTGGGGTGAACCTGGTGGGGTGGTGAGGGTTGCTATCGCTCTCCTCTGAGCCAGTTGCTGTGCACTTTGTCTGCTGGGCCCCTGTGTTAGGACCCCTTCTGGCTGCTCCTGGCATCCCCTTCTCCCTGGGAAATGGGGTTCTTTTAACTTTGGCTGGAGAGGAACTGAGGCTGAGAGAGGTCAGGTTACCCCAGTCACTCACTCACCCATGGCCTCTCTGCCTGGCCTACCCATCAGGAGCTTAATGAGAGATGCGATTTCCAGGAGGGCTTGTATCCCAGAGAAGGGCAGCTGAGCAGTGTTCCTGCCTTTGAGCTCCTCAGGCCATATTTTATTTTCTTTCTGACTAAGGCCTAAGAACCTGTGCATTTTATATATTTTTAAAAATTGAAATGTAGTTGATTTACAAAGTTGTGTTAGTTTCTGGTGTACAGCTGAGTGCTTCTGTTACAGATATAGATATCTTTTTCATGTTCTTGTCCATTATGGTTTATTACAGGATGTGGAATATATTTCCTTGTGTTATACAGTAAGATCTTCTTGTTTATACATCCTTTATATAATAGTTTGCATCTGTTAACCCCATAACCCCAATACAAACCCCACCCCCAACCACTTGGCAACCTCAAGTCTGTTCTCTACATCTGTGTGTCTGTTTCTGTTTTGCAGATAGGTTCACTTGTGTCATATTTTAGATTCCACATTTAAGTGATATCATATGGTATCTGTCTTTCGGACTTAGGGTGGTAATCTCTAGTTGCATCCATGTTGCTGCAAATAGCGTTATTTCATTCTTTTTTATGGCTAATATTCCATTGTGTATATCTGTACCACTCCTTTATGCACTCATTTGTTGATGGACAGTTAAGCTCTTTCCATGTGTTGGCTATTGTGAATACTGCTGTGATGGATGCTGGGTGCATGTATCTTTTTGAATTACAGTTTTCTCCAGGTGTATGCCGAGAAGTGGCATTGCATGATCATATTGCAAGTCTATTTCTAGTTTTTTTTTTTTCAGGAATATCATCCTGTTCTCTATAATGCCTCTGGCCATATTGTAAAATGCTGGGAGGTTTCTGAGGAGAGACCCATGGGGGTGGCTCCTGACCCTCCAGTCTTTTGGGGCTGGACTGATTGGCATGGGATGTCACTGCCATGCACCTGTGCTTCATCTCCACCCCTCCCCTGCCCCCACCCCAGGAGGCAGGCATTCTCCCTTATTTATGTGCAAGAAAATGCTCATGACCAGGAGAGGCAGCATTGTATCAGGCCTGTCTGATTCTTAGTAGTTACGATGATGACCATAATGTGCACCTGATATTTATTTCTGGCCAAGGGACTCAGAACTTTGTATTGACTCATTTAGATTGTAACTCTATACAGTGGATACTATTCTTGTCCCTGTTTGAAACATGACAACTCAAAAGCACAGAAAGGCTTAGGCATTTGCCCAAGGTCACACAGCTGGAGCTGGTAGAGTGTGGATTTGAGTAGGGCCATTTTGCCTGCTGATCACAGTCTGTTGGGGGTGATTAGTATGGATCTGTTTTGGCTGCAAGACACAGAAATCCTCCTCCTGATAACAGTAGTTTAAACAGAAGTTTATTTGTGTCTCAGTTGAATGAAGCCTGGGGGTGAGCAGCCCAGGGATTCCTCACCAGTTGGGAAGAAGGGGCTGGTGAGTACGGAGACAGCTGGGTCTCCCCTGCATTCTGGAGGCTTTCTTGGGTGCTGTGGTTCTTGTCGTCTGGGGAGGCGCTGGGCATCAGAGCCGAACACAGTGTGTGAGCTTCCCAGAGACCTCAGGTTATAAGGGAGATAGGGGTTTGGGCTCATGGCACCATGTCCTGCCCTGCTGTGACCAACAGGTAGCCGGTCTGCAGGTGCCAGTTCTACCCATTCAGAACTTCCAACCCCCATCCTTCCAGAGGCCAGAGAGGCAGACAGGTTCCACAGAGGTTGTGGGGGTCCCCGCCCAGGTGCAGGGCAGCACTAGGGGTGGAGGGTGGCCTCGGGCCATCGCCGCTGGCTCAGTTTTCCTTTCAGTGTGTGTGGGCACATAGGAATCATAGGATTGCCTTTTATAATTACAGATTATTTTAGACTGCAACCAGGTGTCAGCAGAGCATAGCCAACATCCGTGTCCTTCCTACAAAGTTTTGAAAACATCGTTCAACCGAACTCATTTTGTCCTTGAAGCAGAAAGAAGCTAAGGAATGTGGGTCAGCTAGTTAAGTGTGGGCCTCTGTCTCAGGAGCCACCAGCCCTGTGTGTCTGTGGTTTGCTGAACTCGCAGCTGTGAGCTCGGCGCTTGCTGCCTGTGTCCCTGGGCCCCGAGGTGTGGGGCCAGCTGTGGGCTCAGGTCACTTGGTGGTCATACAGCATTCAGGAGGCCTCTCCACAGGGCATGTTAAGGTGGGTCCTGCCCTGGGCCACACTGCAGGTGACAGGGCAGGCCTGAGCCCTGGCATCAGCACTGAGCCTTCTGCTGGCAGGGCTTTCGGGATGCTCTGACATGAAAGGAGCACCCTGGGTCCTGGGCGAGAGGGAGGCATTGAGTGTTGGCTGGCCAGGTGATGTGAGCGGGACCAAAGGGGCTCCATGCTGGAGGTCTGGCTGGGCACCCCCCAAGCCCTTCCTGCCCCATCGGTGACTTGGGCATCACTGTTCTCACTGAGGGGCCAGTCATGGGGGCTGGGTGAGGGGGCTGAGATGGCTTGGGGAGGGACTGAGGGGAGAGGCCGTGGTG
This sequence comes from Dama dama, assembly GCF_033118175.1. Taxonomy (NCBI): domain Eukaryota; kingdom Metazoa; phylum Chordata; class Mammalia; order Artiodactyla; family Cervidae; genus Dama; species Dama dama. Next base: position 20,760,531 of record NC_083684.1, read on the forward strand.
TGGGGACATTTGGTCTGGACCCTCCAGGGGAAGTGAGAGGTGCCAGGTCTCCCCTCTGATACCTCAGGCACTGGAAAAGGGAAGGGGACCCCAGTGAACCTGGGTGCTGGACGCTCACTTCTGCTCTGCCCGGCTGTCCACAGGTGGGGTGCTATGGAATATGACGAGAAGCTCGCCCGGTTCCGGCAGGTCCATCTCAACCCCTTCAACAAGCAGCAGCATGAGCAGGGGGCTGGCGAGGAGGCCCTGGACATTACTTCTCAAGGTGGATGCAGGGGGTGGGGTTGTATAGGTGGTCTGCCCTGCTCACGCCAGCCCCCATCTTTTTAGATGGTTCCTCCCTGGGGGCATGCAGGCGGCTTCTTCACAGTTTAGACTGCTTCCCCCTGGTCCATCCTCAGGAGAATGAACACACCCCTGGGTGGGGATGTGTCACTATCTTGTCTGCCATGTCCCAGGGGCCACACACAGCAGGCACTCTCTTGGAGAACACTTAGGCCTCGAACTGAGAGCCGAGACCTGCAGGGTGAGAGGTCAGCAGGATGTGAGCCCTGAGACTGCAGACCGAGCCCAAGGGGTGCCCGAGTCCACACAGGGGCTCCCATGCTCTGGTGTGTAGCCCTCCAGAGGTCCTTCTCCAGTCCAGAAATGCACACACAAGCTGTGAGCCTTAGAAACTGGCGTTTCTGTAACCCCTGGTTTTGCACAGCTCCTGTCGGCACAAGGACACAGGGTCCTCTGCAGGTGCACACAGGGCTCACGCCGGAGCAGAGCCCTGCTTCCCTGGGTGTCTCTGTGGGCTCCCTGTTCCCCGAGGGCCCTACAGCCCCCTCCTGGGGTGGCGGGCCGACTCCTCTTTCTGCCACCCTTCCCACCTGCCCCGCTGCAGCGCGCCTGCCCGAGCTGCCTCCCGGGGAGCCAGAGTTCCGCTGCCCAGAGCGTGTGATGGATCTTGGCCTGTCTGAGGACCACTTCGCTCGCCCCGTGGTAAGGTTCAGGGTCTGTGGGTGGACGAGGTGACCCTTCCCCTCAGAGTGTGAGGAGCTGGCCACATCCATCTGAGCCAGGCCTCCTAGGCCTGGAGTCTGAGGCCTGCATAACACCCGGATCTCACCCTATACCTGTGTGCCGGCCTGTGGGAATGGGTTGGATGTGGTGTTTGGGAGCCTGGGCTCTGTCCTCCTGGGCAGCCATTCTCTCCCCTCCACACAGGATCCTACAAAGCAGATGTGGGGGTTGATTCTATCTGGGGACCTGGGGAATCCTGTCGTCTGTTGGGGGGTGAAGGCAAGGGTGGCCCCTGCCCACCACCAATTGCTTAGCTAGGCAGGGCCACTCCTGTCTGAGCTAGGTTTTGTTCCATGAAAACTTTGTGGGTTGTGTGTGTGTGTGTGTTTTTGTTTTTGTTTTTAATTAAAGGGCTCTAATAATTCCTTTAAAGGTTCAAAGTCTTTGCAAACTATCTCCAGCTGTTGTTTGAGAGAGATGTTATGGTAACATTCAAATAGGACTTTAAGATTCGCCTGAGTCCCCAGTTCTCTTTTGCTGGTCATGTGGCCTTTAACTTTACATTCTGCTAACATACACTCCTCTCAGTTATGTGTTTGAACCCTTATTTTGCACTCCTGCAGGCAGTGACACCCCTTTTTTGGGGTCTCAGCCCCCAGCTCTGAGACCTGGCCTGTCTCCTTGCCCAAGTTTAGGGCTTTGCTGGACCCGAGCCCAGGTCAGCCTGTGAGGTGCTGGGCCTGAGGGCAGGTGGCAGCCAAGGGTGTCTCTGAGCTTGGCGATTGAACCAGGGGCTACTTCCTCTCCTTCTTGACAGACAAGTGTCATTTCCCCTGCTTTCATCCAAGAGGAAGTTGTGTAGAAGCAAGCGAGATAGCATAGCCAGAAAAGCAACTGAATTTCTAAAAGAGGGAAGTTCTGTTTTGAAGAACACCGTGAGTTAGGTCTCCAGAGGCCCATGGGTGGACAGGTCCAGAGAGCGGGCAGGTGGTGTGGGCTGGGGCCTGCCTCTGCTGCTGATGGTCCTGGGCCTTGAGCAAGTCTTTGGGCCATTGGAGCTCAAGATGGGTGGGGAGATCTGTTCTGGGCCCAATGACACACAATCTGACTATCATCGTCCCCAAACTGCCCCCCACCATGTGAGCAGGGCCTGTTCCTGGCCTCTGATGTTCAGCAGCTTCGGCAGGCGATCCAGGAGTGCAAGCAGGTCATCCTGGAGCTGCCAGAACACTCGGAGAAGCAGAAGGATGCTGTGGTGAGGCTCATTCACCTTCGGCTGAAGCTACAGGAGCTGAAGGTGGGTGCCGGCCCACCCCCAACAGCAGCCAGAGCTGAACTGGAGGCTGGGGGAGTGATGGGCCCTCAGCCCAGCTCTGATGCCCGGGCCCATCTGGCAGCTACTGGCATTGGAGACCACAGGTCCCCCTTGTCTATTGCTCTGCTCTTCCCTGGCAAGTCCAGGACTGCCTCCACCAACCTGGGTCTGCTCTCAGCCAGCAGAAACAAAGCAGGGAGGGCAGTGAGTGCCCCTCAGTACTGCTCATGTGCCCTTGGCCCTAGTGTGACCCTGGAGCAGCACCTAGGTACAGAGGTGGTCTGTAATCTCAGTGGACCAGGCCTGACCAGGCACCCTGTTCTATTGTAAAGGGAGGGGTCTGTGGTAACCTCTGCTATGCGTGGTGCCTGGGAGATGCAGTCAAGGGGCTCATGTGCCCAGAAGGAGCTGTGACCCCTCCCTGGTCTCCTCCCTAGGACCCCAATGAGGATGAGCCCAACATTCGAGTCCTTCTTGAGCACCGCTTCTACAAGGAGAAGAGCAAGAGTGTGAAGCAGACATGTGACAAGTGTAACACAGTCATCTGGGGCCTCATTCAGACCTGGTACACCTGCACAGGTGGGCAGAGACCAGACTGCCCTTCTGGGCTGGCAGTCTAGGTCTCCGGGGAGAGGGGTTCTCTATCGTGTCCTCAGTATTTGCAGAACCCTGCAGTGTGTGGTGGGTGTAGCAAGAGTTGAGAGACCCAGGTGTCTGCCTTCCCTGGGCTCAAGTCCACTGGCCACATGTGACTCTTCAAATTTAAATTATTGAACATAGATAACTAGCTCCTCAGCTGTACTGTGCATGTTCCAAGTACACAGTAGCCATGCAAGGTTGGTGGCCACCCCACTGGACATTGTAGAGACACATCACTGTATTGGAGGTGCTGCTCTGGATGAGAAATCAAATGAGTCAATGATATGGTGTGTTAGAAATAGTGAAGAAGACTAGGGGAGGAACAAGCATGTCAGGGAGTGGGTTGCTGCTATTTTAGGGTGAAATGAAAAGGCTTCATGTGACATTTAATTAAAAAAACTTGGAGGTTAGGGGCAAACCAGGAGCATATCTGGGAAGGAACATTTCTGCAGGGGAGCTGTCTGTGCAAAGGCCTGTGGTCAGTGTGTGTCCAGTGTATTTGATGAGGAGCAGAGAGCAGCGTGGCATAGAGGTGCTTCAGAGGTGGCAGGGGGCTTTTCTCTAAGTGCACTGGGGCCATGTGGGTGGATATACTTAGGTTTTAACTCCAGCTGCTGAACTGAGTGTGGCATGGGGGAGGGAAAATGATGGCCTTCTGACCAGGGTGAGACTCCTGACAATCAGATGAGAAGGGCCAAGTGCAGCTGTAGCTGAAGGACTGGACATGGGTGTAAGAGAGGAGTCGGGATGACTTCCCAGTTTGTAGTCTCAGGAGGTTGAAAGACAGAGTCTCTAAAATCCGAGATGGGAAGCTGGGGTGGATTTGGGTAGGAAGAGCCGGGTTTTACTTAGATTGCTTGGCCTTGATCCCTTTGGGTATCCCAGTGGGCATGGCTGGTAGGCCCCTGAACTTTTGAGTCTGAAATCAGGGGAAAGGTGTGCACATACCTTCAGGGCAAGGCTTGGGGTGGGGACATTTGGGGACCTGCAGTGACACCTGCAGAGGCTCTTGGGTTGATCTGGGAAGTGGAGTGGAGCCCCCTTGGTGTCCCAGAAGCTGAAGGTCAGCCTGGGCTGCAGAGTGGCCCCCCTCCTAAGGGGCATGCTGTTGGGCCCCCATCCCAGGGTGTTATTACCGCTGTCACAGCAAGTGTTTGAACCTCATCTCCAAGCCCTGTGTGCGGTCCAAAGTCAGCCACCAGGCTGAGTATGAGCTGAACATCTGCCCTGAGGCAGGGCTGGACAGCCAGGATTACCGCTGTGCTGAGTGCCGAGCACCCATCTCTCTGCGTGAGTGCACCCGGGGTTGGGGGTGTGAGTGGGGCAGGGCGCAGGGCTGAGGGGAGCTGTTCTGGGCAGGGTGCCCTGCCATCAGCTGCGTGAGTAAATGGGAGGAATGTGCAGTTGAGCTCCTCTCCTTGGGAAGCCCCAAAAGACTGCTTTTGGCGCCTTTTCATGCCCTGCCCAAGCCGACTGAGGTTCCCCTAGGAGTCCCTGCAGGGCTGGGCTACAGACAGTCTCCCTCCTGTGACCGCATCGTCACAGAAAACCCACCCCATGGGAAGATCACGCTACACTCACGCTGTATGTCAGGCCTTCTTCCTAGAAACATACTGAGGTTGACTCAAGGGATTCCCCATCTACTGTCCCATTTTACTGATGAGAAATGGGAAGTGGGGCGATGTAGAAGAGGACGAGTGAGGGGCGGGCTGTGGTGGGGAACCCTTGTTGCAGCTGGGGGAGGGGACCTCTCAGGTCTCCCTGACTTTGGAACATCTCCTCCGCAGGGGGCGTGCCCAGCGAGGCCCGGCAGTGCGACTACACTGGCCAGTACTACTGCAGCCACTGCCACTGGAACGATCTGGCTGTCATCCCAGCGCGTGTGGTGCACAACTGGGACTTCGAGCCGCGCAAGGTGCGGAGAGAGAGAGAGCGGGAGCGAGGGGTGCAGCCCTGGGTATTGGGCGGGGCGTGGTTGGCCGGGGGCGTGGCCGAGCGCTGGGGGCCATGGAGGGTGGCTGCGGGGGCGGGTCAGGGCACGGGCTGCGTGGGGCGGGGCCTCAGAGTGGGGCAGAGTGGGGCGGGGCCGAGACAGGGCGGTGCTGCTGGGGAGCGCAGAGGTGCCAGCATTCCACCCCTCCCGCCCAGGTGTCCCGGGGCAGCATGCGCTACCTGGCGCTGATGATGTCGAGGCCAGTGCTCCGGCTCCGGGAGATCAATCCTCTGCTGTTCAACTACGTGGAGGAGCTGGTAGAGATCCGCGTAAGACAGGGGAGGGGCAGGCGTGGGGCAACCCTGCTCTCCCTTCGCAGCTGTCTGAAAGGAGAGATGCGTCGCTGGGTGCCCCCCTCTCCTATTGTCCTTTAAGTTAAAGTCGCTAGAGCAACTGTCCAGTCACAGTACGAAATAGGACGCTAGGCTCAGAGGTAGTTTGAAATTTTCTAGTAGACACAGTAGAAAAATGAGGTGAAGTTCATTTCAGTGGTGTCTTTTATTTCGTGCACTTTATTGGGATAAATCGCGTGGCGTTTCTGTCTTGCATTAGTCTGCGTCCCAGTGTGTATTGTCAAATGCAGCCTCACATTGGCCCAGCCACATCTGGTTGGTGTTCTGAGTAGCTGTGTGTGACTGGGGGTCCTCTCTTTGGCACTCAGCAGAGGGCGGGGTGGGGTGTGCCTCGGGCCTGTGCAGAGAGGAATGGGACTTGTTGAGGAGGAGCTGAGGCACAGGGCCGCTGGGCTGAGGAAGGGATCTGGGTTCAAATGGGCAGTCTGGATGTGAGCTCAGGTGCTCCTGAGGTGTGTGTGCACATGTGGAGTGGGGCGGGGAGCAACTATGCATGAAGGAAGCTTAGGGTCCTGCCTGGCAGGGAAGCTGTGGCTTGACCTTGAGCTCGGCTGGAATGCACTTGTGGTCCTCTACTGACCCAGAGTTTAAAGTGACAAAGCTTCCCACAAAGCCAGCCCCCACCCCCCACCCCCACTGGCCACGCAGACATGCCCAGCACAGCCCCTGCTCTGGCCAGAGATGCCCACTTGCCCCTCTTGTCCACAGAAGCTGCGCCAGGATATCTTGCTCATGAAGCCATATTTCATCACCTGCAGGGAGGCCATGGCAGCGCGCCTGCTCCTGCAGGTCAGTCCACCCACCCCTGGAGTAGAGGAGGGGTGGGATGGGGAAGGGGTCCTCCAGGAGGGCAGGAAACAGACCAGGATCGTGAGGGGAAGGCTTGATACCGTGCGTGTGCTGTGCTGTCAGCAGAGGGTCTCCACACTGTCCCAGGGAACACCAGGGCTACCCACAAAAGTGCTCACCGCTTCCGTCAGTATGAGAGGCACTGAGAGAGTGGGCTGCCCTGCAGCCTTCACGGGACCCTCCACGGAATGGACCCAGGGAGGGCTGACCACAGGACACTTTGAGGCTCACCTGCTTACTTGTTTGCAAGCACTCACTGGGTGCCTGCTGTGTGCCGACGGTGTTCTGGGTCCTGGGGAGCAGCGAGCAGGGCGGGTGGGACCTGGCCCTCACCTAGGAGTGCACTGTCCGGGTTGGGCCGACGGGAAGAGTAGGAAGCAGTGCATTGGGTGGTGAGATGTGTGGACAAGATAAAGCCGGGAAGACGGCTCTGGGCAGGCGAGGGCCCCAGCCTGGTGGCTCTGGGTTCACATGGCCGCCTGCGCCTGCAGCTCCAGGACCGGCAGCACTTTGTGGAGAACGATGAGATGTACTCGGTGCAGGACCTGCTGGACACGCACACGGGCCGGCTGGGCTGCTCGCTAGCTGAGACCCACACGCTGTTTGCCAAGCACATCAAACTGGACTGTGAGGTGGGTCCTCACAAGCCAGGTGGGGAGGCGGGAGGGCGGCTTGGGAGGATGTGCCCCCCAACCTGGGAGTGGGCACTGACCTCCTCGCCTTGCCTGCAGCGGTGCCAGGCCAAGGGCTTTGTGTGTGAGCTCTGCCGGGAGGGTGACGTGCTATTCCCCTTCGACAGCCACACGTCTGTGTGCGCCGACTGCTCTGCTGTCTTCCACAGGTCTGTGTGAGCGACTGCCTCTGTAGACGGTAGATGACAGGTGTGGGAGAGACAGGTGCTGGGAGTGTCGGGTGGGGAGAGGCTGGGGCTTGACCTTTGCCACCTGGTTTCAAATCCTTGTGCCTCCATCCTGAGGTGTGAATTTAGACTCTGATGTGCGAGACTCAGCTGTAGTTCCACTGGGGAGAAGCCCCCAGGGCCTGGGGAAGGTGCGCAGCCCAGGTCCCCATGTCCAGCTCCTTCCTTTCTTCCTGGGACTTTGGTTTACTGAGGCTGAAGCTTCCTAAGCTCTCTAGTTTTTATGATTTTTTTTTTTCAAACATCCCTAGGCCACAAGAAATACCCAACAGTTTTATTTATTAAGTACTTAGGTTCAACAATGGAAGCATTTATGTCCTAAAGACTTGTGGGTGTTTGGAAGAATGATACACAGAAGTGGGAAGAAGATATTTGAACTCTTTAAGTACACTTACCAGTAGGCTTATGCCTATGGAGCCCACACAGCTTGTCACACTAGGCTCAGATGGGACCCCACCATCCTGTTTCTGTCCACATTGGATTTTCCTGGCACTTGCTGTTTCTCAGAGTGACCCGCAACCTCATAGGTCAGCAGAGCTGGACTGCGGTCTCAGTAAGGACTGTAGCAGAGAGTGTTGTTGAAACTCTGAGCTCCTTTGAGCTGGCAGTTTGTGTGGTATCCTGTCAAATGTTGCTGTGCCCCCTTCAAAAATTTAAGCTGCTATGGGGACCGTGTGCACCTCCACAGAGCCCTTGGTGGGGGGGCGGGGGGTGCTTTACATGGTAGTGGGAACAGGTCAGGGAGGGGAGTCACTAAGAGGGTTAGAGTGTACCAGGTGATAGGTGTGGCCCCTGGGGGTGTCTGTATGGAGGAATGGGATACAGGCCTGGCCGGCACACCTGGGTGAGACTGCTGCAGGCTCCTGTCTGTTCAAGGAGTATTGTGAAGACTCAGGGTTACAATTCTACTTGTGGAGCCCCCTCTTCACGGCCATTCCTGTCTCCCCCAGGGACTGCTACTACGACAATTCCACCACGTGCCCTAGGTGTGCGCGCCTCACCCTGCGGAAGCAGTCGCTCTTCCGGGAGCCTGGTCCAGACCTAGACGCCTGAGCAATGGAAGCTCTTCTAGGCCTGTCTGTCCTGCTGGTCGTTGCCACAGTGAAGGTGTTTCCTGTACTCTGGAGACCTAGGGTCCGGCCCCTGGACCCCCCTACTGCTGAGCCAGCACCACCAGGACCATCGTCCCCTGGCGTGTGTTGGGGCTTGGGGCAGCTGTTTTTTGGGTGGGCTGCTGTGAGGACCAGGACGTGCACCCTTCCTTCACTGCAGAGCTTTGAGGGTCAGGTGGGGGGAGCATCCTTCACCTCTCCTTTGGTCAAGAGCCCCCCCACCCTACCCTGCCCACCTTGGGACCAAGGCTGCTGGGCCCTGGCTACCCTGGAAATCCTGGAAGCCTTCTGGGGAGTGCTGACAAGACTGAGGATGCAGTCTTAGCCTGACTTTTACCTGTGGTGGACGGTATGGGTTCTACTTGGAGGCCCCTCCCCCAGCTCCTTGCCTCTTTGAGGTCCCCTGGTTGCCCCTGGCTGGGGCTGTGTTCATCACTATCTCCTGAGGGCCCTGCCCCCACCCCCGGGTTCTCTCTCTGGGGCCTCTGCCGGCAGGACCATTCCAGGGGCTACTGGCTGCCGTGGAGATCTCACCTCCTAACCGCCCCTGCCTTGGCCCAGCCCAGCTCACTCTGGTGCTTCATCCAGCGAGGATGTGTGCTTCCAGGTATCCGGCAGGACCGTGCCCCTGGCAGGTCAAGGTTAGGTGAGAGGGCTAGGGGACAGGAGACCTGGACTGAGTGTGCCTATGGAGGGCTCCGAATCACTCGGAGACCTCCCAACTGGGGCCTTCTGTTTGGGGAACTGAGATCAGGCACTAGAAATACTTGCTCGGGGGAGCACCAGGCAGGACTCATGGGGTGTGGGAGGTCCTGCCACCAGTGGGCAGAGAGAGCCAGGCATGGAGGACTGACCCAGTGGGGAAGATGCATTTGTGGGGACCATCCAGGGGAAGGCTGCCCTGGCCTTGCTGGCCTTCTCCTTGCCCTGGACTGTGCTTGGCTGTTGACATCTGGGGCTGACACACACATGTGGCGGCTGGTGGGCAGGAGGCAGTCACCTGGACATCCATCACCTTTTATTGGGAAGTGCAAGGAGAGGCTTGGCCAACAGGGAGGCCAGCTGAGCCAATGTGGGGGGTGGGTAAGGACAGTGCCAACCCCTCCTTGCCCCTCTGCACCCCAGGGAAGCCCTGCCCAGGGGCTTTAGGCCACCCTCTGACTGTGCTGGGCTGTTCAGCATGTCACTGTGGGGAATTGGTTCACATGGGGCCACCCTGCTTCCCATTCTTGGGTCTAGGGGGTTAAAGGCTAAGTGCCCTCTTCCTACACCTCCAATCTGTACATCTCACCGCGGCATCGCATTTCTGTCCCAGGGATCCTGGCTTCTCCCAAATGGACTGTGTAATCAGCACTGTGTTATTCCAGTTGCAGTCACTGTGTCCATAAGAAATGTCAGTAGCCATTTGTTGGGCAAGGTTGGCTCTTTTTTTTAAACTTCCTCCCACATCATGTCGTCTTCTCATCTCCCTTCTGGGTGACAGATTCTTGAAACAGAATCATGTGTAGGTCTTTCTGAGACCAACAGTAGCCAGAACCCACTGAGGAACCAGTTAGCATGGGCAGGCCTCCCAGGAGAGCTGTGGGCTGGGCGCTGGGGACGGGGCGGGGTTTGCTGCAGGGTTACTCAGAGCCCACAGGCCCCCTCCCACATGGTCAAGTGTAAACTGGGCACCTGACCTTGGCATCAGTGTGCTGACACCTCTAGGCTGTGCTAAAGCACACCCTCTGGGGTTGTTTGGGTTCTAGGAAGTGCTGGGCCCAGCCTGGCTCCGTAACAGAACTTATGTCTTCTCTCCTGAGTCCTCCCAGAGGGAAGACTGTCATGTTAACTCAATGTAAGCAGTGCCGGTCCCAGGTCTAGCTCCCAGAAGCCCCTCTGGTCTTCAAGTTTGACTCACTGAAAGGGCGCTTGGAGCTCAGGAGAACCCAAAAGCCCCTCCCAAATGACATTCAAACCTGTGTGTATGTACATTTCTCTCTGGTTTTGAGGATGATCTCAAAGAAACATCAGGGGTGTGCTGCACAAGGCCGGGGGTGGGGGAAGGGTGTGTGTGGGCTGTCTGTGGGCCCACGCTGGTGCCTCCACTTCAAACAACTAAAGCCACACTTTGGTATCAGAGGGGGCATGCAGTCTCCACCCACCCACTTTAGGTATGAGGATGAGTTTTTCTTAAACTTTAAATTTTAACAGCTGTAGGTTTACAGAAGTGCTGCAAACACATTCCCAGGTACCCATCTCCTGGATTCCGTGAATGTTAACATTTTCCCCATTTGCCTTACTCTTTCTCCACACACTTTCCTTTGAACCATCTGGTGGAAGTTGCAGATGATGCCCCTTTGCCTCTAAGTGCTCCTGTGTTACCCCAGCAAGGACATGCCTCCCACAACTACGGTGCGGTCACTGACATCAGGATGCTCACATGGATGCTGACCATAAAGCCTACAGCAAGCTGTGTTCAGATTCAGCTACTTAGTTGCCATGTCATTTTAGCCTTTAATCTGGAAGGGTTCAGGACTCTGACACAGAAAATCACAGATAAATTATTCTGAAGACTTTCCATCAGTGAGGGTTTTTCCGACTGGACTTGGGCTTTGCCCTTTTGGTGGGAATTTCACAGAAGTGACACTGGGTCCAGTTTGTCATCTGTCCTACTCAAAATGCTCTGGTCCACTGGTCTGTCAGTGGACTGACATCTTCCTGGCACTCTTTAGGCACTTTCTTTCTAGCACAAGAAAGTGTTCCAGGCTTAGTTAGAAATTGCCCCAGTCCCAGCCCTGACACCAGTCAGTTCTCTGAGGAGCCCTGGAACCTTCTGGTGGAGGGCGGACGTGATAGTTCGGTGTGCTCACTTCTGGGCTGATCACTGCCCATAGGTTCTTTCAGTAGTGTGGAAATAGTACTCCTTATCTATTTCTTTTCTGGTCTGTAAGCATTAAAAACCATGAGTTCACAGTGAAACTTCCAATTTCAAAACAACACGAGTCATTCTTTCCCTTTTTCATGTTTATTATTTCCTTGCTCGACAGTGAGTGAAAAAGCTGGCTCCCTTATCCAGAGTACACGTATTTGCTCAGTCCAACAGTGCATAGAAAGCACCTTTGGGACTGCTCACTTATGCTAGTGAGAAACAAGGCTACTCATGAGCCTTTAATATTTGTCTATAGCCTGAGGGCATACAGTCAAAAAGTACTTGCTTTTGCTTCTTCATTGTGGCTGTGCAGTTCCTGTGAAATATGGTTCTGTTCAGGTAGTCCACTGCTTTATTTTCCCATCCTTGTTAACTTTTGTTTGTGCAGTATATTAACATGGTCCCCGAAGTCAGAACTTCACAAAAGGTACAAAAGTTACATCTCATCCCACCCATGGAACCAATCTCTTTAGTCTGATTTCTCTCACCTTTGTTTCTTACTGTACAAATGAGTACGATGTATGCATATTTTCTCACTTCCCCGTCTTCCTTCCACAAAAGGTAGCATACTTTACTCCTGATGTTGCTTTTTTTCTATTAACAATATATCTTGGAAACCACTCCACATCAGTTGAGTTCTTCCTTGTTCTTTTGTTATTGTAGTTATCATCACTTACAACTGTCTAACTCTCCATTGTCTGCAAGTGCCATTTCATATTTGACTTTTTACATGAGACTCTTCAGGCTATTTCCTAGGTTTTGCAGTTGCAAACAAGGCTGCAACAAAATTCATGCATCTGTAGTTTCTTTTGTTGGAAGTGTATCCTCCTAAAAGTGGGATTGTTAAATCAAAATAAATATATTTTGTATTAGTGCTTGATGCTCCTCTGTAAGGGATGTACAAGTTTGTGTTCCCACCAGCAGTGAACGAGGGTGCCTGTGACCCCACAGCCTAACCAGTGGTGTGTAGCCATACTTTTGATTATTGCTGATCTGAATAATGAGAAATGGTATGAGTGTTGTTTCATCTGCACTTCTCTTATGTTTGAAGAGCTAATTTACTTGCTTTTGAATTATATCTTCTGTTTACTTTTCTATGGGGTTTTTGTATTTTCTTCTCAATCTTTAAGAGTTCTTCACATATCAGAGATATTAACCCATTATCTGTGAGAAATTTTCTTCCAGTGTGTTGTTTGCCTTTGACTCTGTTTGTAGTGTTTTATCCTCATGGAAAAGTTTTTATTACATTTTCATATCATCAAATTGATTAATCTTAAATTTCATCTGGACTTTGAGTTACAGAAGATCTTCCTGATCACCCATGGGGAAGAGGCATATATCCATGGGTTGTGTAGCACCTGTATTGTTTCAGCTTTTACATTCAAATCCCTCATCTGTTTGTTTATTCCTGTGTATGCTGTGAGGTGTGAACTAACTAGCTTTTGCCAAATTTTATCTAGCTGTCCTGCACTATTAAAAAAAAACACCTATCTGTATCTACTTCTGGACTCTCTATTGTATTCTACATGTTTGAGTACCTCTTTGATTCAATCACAGGTTTTATAGTGTGTTTCAATGTCTAGCAGGGCTGGTCTCCTCATTGTGTGTTTTAAATAACTCTTCCTGGATTTTCTTTCAGTCTTCTTAAAGCACATATTTAAGCACAATTTCAGTAACAAGATGTGATGCTCTTTAGTGTCACAATGAACGTACCAGAAGCAGGGTTTTCAAGGATGTTAAACATCTGGAAGCCGAGACTTGGCCAGGTGTCACCCAGGAGGTTGCCCTGTTGTGTCTGGTCTTCCTGCCATGGAGTGTGTTGTGTACCGAGGTTGCCTAGGAGAGCTGTTTGGAGCGCGGCTCCTTCTCACTGTACAGCTCCCTGTAGCAGCTTATTGCATCATTGATTGCTCTTGAAACTTGCAGTTTCCACGCGGCATCAGGGCTGTTACTGGTAAGGACCTGCAAGCCGGTCTCAAAATGTGAGAAGGCTGCTGACAGCTCCCGTGTGGTTAGTTGGCGCAGGGCAGGGGCAGCCTCTTCACCCTCCTCCTCCTCTCCTGCGGGCTCCTGCTCTAGCTGCATCAGCTCCTCATTTGAGAGACCCTCATCGTGAGACTGCAGCAGCTGGTCCACATCAGCTTCTCCCACCTCTCCAACAGCCACACTCTTGGCAAGGATCACAATATCTTGTTGAAGCTGTGCAATGCCATCTGTTTGGGAAGCACTCTGGAACTGAACACACTCAGGCCAAATCTTCTTCCACACACTGTTCATTGTTGCTGGTGTGAGCTCCCCCCAGGCTATTGCAATGTTGTCCACAGCATCCACAATGCTGTAGTTTCTCCAGAACTCCCTGATCTCTGCTGTATCCTCCCCATCTGTTGCTTCTAGGATGTGCTCAAAAGTCCTTCTTAGGTAATGAGCTCTGAAGGCAGAGGCTACACCTTGACCCATGGGCTGGATCGAGTCAGCTGTGCTGTCATGAAGATATTCCACTCTTACATTATCAGACAGATCACTCAGATTGACTGGGTGGCATGGTGCCTTGTCTAAGATGAGCAGGGCTTTGTTGGTCAGGTTGTTTTGGGCACAGTATTTCTCAATGGCAGGGCAAAAAAAGTACGTGAACCATTCATGAAATATGCTCCTGGTTGCCCAGGCCTTTCTGCTTGAGCGCCAGATCACGGGCAGATTGGGCTTGGAGTACCCCTTCAGAGCCTTGGGGTTTTCTGAGTGGTACACCAATAGGGGTTTCAACTTGAAGTCCCCAGCTGCGTTGCCACCAAGAAGCAGCATCAAGCGATCTTTGGATGATTTAAATCCTGGCTCAGCTCTCTCTTCTACAGAAAGAAATGTTCTTTCAGGCATTCTTTTCCAATAAAGACCTGTCTCATCCACATTAAAAACTTGCTGGGGGGTGTACTCACCTTCCTGAATGATGCTCTTCAGTATTTCTGGATATTCATCCTCCTTGGCAGGAGCTGAGATGTTCATCTTGAAGTGGGGCAAACGGTGGCGTTCCTTGAATCTCACAAACCACCCTTTACTTGCAGTAAACTTTTCTGTTTGAGAGCTTTCACCTTGCTCACGCTGTAAGTCATCAAACAAACTCTTGGCCTTCTTCTGAATAATGGTGACACTCAGGGGCACGTTTCGCTGGCTCTGGTCTTCGAGCCACACACGCAACAACCGCTCCATGGTCTCCATGACTGCACTTCGGTAACGAGTCAACCGGGAGGCTCTCAGAGGAGTGGCTATTTGTGAACTCGCTTTGATTTTGTCTTTATTATCTCTGATGGTCGCCACTGTAGAGACAGCAAGGCCTAAGGCCTTTGCGATCTGGCTGAGCTTCTCACCCACTTCAAACCGTCTTAACACTTCTAACTTCACGTCGAGGGTGATTGCTTTCCGTTCCCTTTTGGCACTCCGGATGACTGCGGCGTTTAGGGACCTTTTCCCAGGCATCTTTGCCGCCGGTATGTACTAACCACAGCAGTCTCAGGGCGAGAAAGCCTATGGTTACTCCAGGCCCCCTCGCAGAATTTGGGGAAGAGAAAGTGGGGCTTCCCGGAGGCGCAGGATGACGACACGGGGGATGTGACCGGGTCAGCACAGGCCGGCCCACGACACAGCCCAGGACAGGGCCGGTTCCTTCTGGGTTCCAGGGAGTCGATCAGAGCGGCCAAATCCCTGGACAGCAGGACTGGGTTTCCGTGATGCAGAAAACAAAACTCCGTGAGGGGCGGTAATACCGCACAGCACACGCCGCCCGGGGGTCTTCGGTTCCTTAGTAACCGGTTCCCAGCGCTGTACCTGGACCACAAGGAGCCGGCGGACAGGGCGGGGCGGTGTACGCCGCTTCCCAAGGAGGACTCCAGATTTAAAGTAAGTCTAAAGGCTGTCTCCTCAGCACCTCGCCCGCGTCTGCCACCGTAGTGCAGGTGGCGCAAACGTTCAGGTCCGAGTCAGGCCGGACAGCAGACACCTGAGGCGAGGTCCCCCATAAGCGCCTTGGCCTCACCGCGCATGCGCGAGACCCCGAGTTACGCTGGAGGTGTGGTGCCCTATGACCTACTCGCCGCCGCACTGCGCGTGCGCGCGCCGGAACGGCGCGAGGTCTGAGGGGGAATGTCGCAGCGGCTGGTGGCGGCGGCCGGCAGCAGGGCGGTGGCGGGGCCGCTCGCCGTGCTGTGGCGGTGCGGCCTTGGCCCACGAGGGGGCAGGACGTTCGGGGCAGGCGTGAGGGCGCTCGGAACCGCTCAGCAGGTGAGCGGGGAGGCGCAGCCGGCCGGTTTCAGCGGGCGGTGGTCGCTCTCGACGCCGCGGTGACGCCATCCACGTGCGCCGCCGGCGCGGGGAGCGGGTGAGGGAACCAGGTGCGCGAACCCGAGCTCCAGAAGCGGAGGCGCATCGGCGGCGACCACAGTTCCGGCCAGCTGGCTGGCCCCGGGGCTCCAGCCCTTCCCAGCGGCTGAGGCGGCTGCCGCTAGCCCGAACAGGTCTCCATCTGCTTTCCTTCCTGTGGCCTCTTACGCCCTTTTCTTTGAAAGTTCCCTCAACCTCTCAGTGCCCCGCTCACTGCCCCTGCAGACTTGTTCCCCGCTCCCAAGAGCCGCATTGAGCGAATTGCCCTTGTTCGGCTGTGAGCCTACCTTGTCTTCGACTCTCGCTCCGACTGCGAGGGGGTAGCCTCCTGGGCTCAGAGGTGATACCACTTCTGCTCAGTGTCACAGGGTTGTTCTCCGTCATGATACAGTTTTGTAAAGTGTTACGTGTTTTTGATTCAGACAGCATTCGTCGAGCCCAGTTCTACACTGTAATCATAGCTAACGTTGTTTGAGGGGTTTCACGCTGATGACTCTACAGGGACTGTCTCATTTAAGCCTTATACCCGTCCGGCAGGTAGGCGCTGCACTAAACCCTGTTCTATAGGAGAGGAGACGCTAGAGCATAGCTAGTCGGATCTCCGCTTTTAGATACCTCTGTATTGTACGCCTTCCTCTGGGTTAGATTCTCTGAAGTAGACCATATTTTAAGGTTTATTTTTGTATTGAGCATCCCAGGGGGACAGTGATCACGTTGATTTCTTTTGTGGCGGACTGATGTGGAGCCTCTGGATTCTGGTCAGAGAAAGCTGTCTTGGTTTCAGGCAGTATTGAAAGAGGAAGAAGGGGGCCCATGCATTTGTTTTCTGTCCTGTTTCCAGGAGTGAACTTTTCCTTCTTAGCTCTTCATTTTGGGGACGGTGCACTGTCAGTTTGATTGTTTTGGCAATATCAGTGAAAGGAGAGCCCTTCATCTGTGGCCACGTGGCAACTCAGCATTGCAGGGGACTGTTCAAGTTGTTAGCTGGATGGAATGCAGTGATTAAGGGGTGCAACACAGGTATGTCATTAGGCACTGACTTCCATGGAGCTCAGTGGTTTTAGTTAGGAAAGGAGGAAGTTGGATGATTTTTGAGTTCCTTCCCAGACAGAGCTGTTCCTCTATGGAGTCTATTAGCCACGGCATCTCATCTGGAACAGATGTGCACTCTCCTTTGAGGGACTTGAAGGCTTAGACCGGGCTTGGGAAGGCTGGGGATGAAGTCACAGTTTGCCTTCTGTTTAAAAGAAGTGCCGGAGCAGTCAGCACTCCTCAAGGGGAAGCTTATATTTTGGATGCTTCTCACAGTTACGTTTTTATTGACTGAGCTTCCTACATTGTCCATTCCACTCCAGAAGGAGAACCAGACGACAACATGTAGGTAGCGTGTTAGGAGGTATGAAGGAGAAGGAAACAGAACAGAGGGAGTAGACAGTGAAGAGAAGGGTGGAGGAGGATGAGTGCCACCCTATGAGAGGTGGGGTAATTGACTCCTGAAGGATGTGAGGCTTGAGCAGGAGCTGCCAGCAAATTTGCAAGCGCCTGCTGGGGCTGCATCTGTGTGCATCTGAGACACAGGCCGGAGTCACCTGACTCATGACCTGACAAAGAAAGGACAGTGGCACTTTGCCCGTTACGGGAAGACTGCTGTGCACAGCTTCACATGCTGGCTTTGTATATCCAGACACCAAGAATGGGTGGTAGACCCCTGTCTTTGAGAGCTGCATCTGACCTACTGTGGTCCCCTAAGCAAATCAAAACACTAAGTCGTGAAATAAAGGAGTAGGATGTTTCTCAAGATTTGAAGGCCTGAAGATCATACTTTGTCTTTCTAGGGCTGGAGACCTCCTAACACTTCTAGGAGCCCCAGCTCCCTCTCTGGGGAGCTGCTGGGGAAACCCTGGGGGCTGGGTGCCAGAGCACTCATTACATACCACTGGCTCCCAGTCACCTTACCTCAGGCCCTCGCCATCCTCTCTGGACTTCTGCGTTTTCCACCCCCCACGGGAGGGCCTCGAGGAGCAGAGGAGCCCAGGACTATCTTCTTCTGTGGGCCTTTGTCTAGGCCTTCCCTCACGGTGACAGCCTTTGTGACATTACGTTCTGGTCCCCTTGTGCATGGTGACTTGCTATGTGTGGGGAGGGGACACTCATGGAGCAAAGGCTCCAGGAGCCTCATCACCATTACTGCTGTGTCTCCTTCCTGAGCCCCTTGTGTACGGTTTTTCCGGATTTCAGTATCATTCTCATGGCTTACCTGAATTTTTAGTGCTCTGTGGCCTCTGATAAGGATGTGTGAACAATCCAAATCTTTGGTTGGGGTGTTTTTTTAAACCATTTGTTAACAGACCCTTTTAAAAAAGAATTTTGTTTATTTTTAATTGGAGGATAATTGCTTTACAATAATGTGTTGGTTTCTGCCCTGCATCAACATTTAAAACAGTTTTTAAAAAAGTATTTGTTTCTGTTGGCTCTGCTGGGTCTTCATGGCTGTGCAGGGGGCTACTGTCTAGTTGTGGTGCAAGGGCATCTCGTTGCAGTGGCTTCTCTTGTTTCAGAGCATGGGCTCTAGAGCCAGGTCTCAGTAGCTGTCCACAGGCTTATTTGCCCTTTGCCTTTCTGGACCAGGGATCGAAACTGTGTCCCCTGCATTGGCAGGTGGACTCTTAACCAGGGGACCACCAGGCAAGTCCTGGTTGAGGTTTTTTTGGCTACAGTTAATACTAAGTGACTGTGCTTAGAGCTGGTTTTTTTACTGTGGTGGCGTCTGTTGTGCTCGTTTTTCCTATAATGGCTTTTGACCTATGATAGTGAGAAACCAAAATTGTCTTTCATCCTGTTTTTAACTGATGTTAAGTATTGTTAATAGCTTATGGTAATAAAAACTGTCATTTTCCTTTTTGAGAACTCAAGAAAATACAGGGTTTCTCAGGTGGTGCTGCCTGCCAGTACAGGAGACATAAGAGATGTGGGTTCAATCCCTGGGTCAGAAAGATCCCCTAGAGAAGGAAATATGAACCCACTCCTGTATTCTTGCTTGGAGAATCCCATGGACAGAGGAGCTTGGCGGGCTACAGTTCATAGGGTTGCAAAGAATCAGACACAACTGGGGCAAGTTAGCAGGCAGAAAATGTTTGCTTTCCTAACAAAACTGCTAACCTGTGGTTGATCAAAGATAAATCATAATACCCTTTGGTTTTTAAATTTCACATGATTTTAATGTTAGAATAATGTTTGTTTTTAAGGATTATTAATGTTTGTTTTAATAGCTTCAGTGACAAAAATTGCCTCAGGCAGGAAGTGATTACTTTGCAGTATTTTTTTTTGATAGCTATAGCTATAAAAATTCTTCATGTATTTCTGCACTGAATGTAGTTTCTGTTTCTCCTGCTTGAATCATATTTGTTTTTAAGATTTTGTTTTGATGTGTATTGGTTTTAAAGTCTTTTTTGAATTGGTTACAATATTGCTTCTGTAGTTTATAGTTGGGTTTTTTGGCCACAAATCTTAGCTCCCCAACCAGGGATTGAACTCACACTGCCTGCATTGGAATGCAAAGTCTGAACACCTAGACCATCAGGGAGTCACATGGAATCATATTTTTAATGAGATAAAGCAGGTAAGGCCTCAGGTTTATGCCTCCTCTCGAATCCTGGTCCTTTCCAGCCTGGAACTTCCACTGTGAGAAGAGGCTGCATCAGAATTTGTGGACGCTAATTCTGTCTCCCGTTTCAGTGTCTCCAGGGAACCCGCTCTCAGCAGTCGGCTCTGCAGATAAGACTGGCGTCAGTTTCCCAGTGGCTGTGTTCAGAACCACCCAAAGGTACATGTCTTTCTCCTGCCATCGTTAGCAGCATGAGGTCGCAGGACCCGAGTGTGGCTTCCTTGGTGTCCTGTGTTGTGGGGAGTGGGGACAGGGTGCGTGATGGCCCAGCAGACCCAGCCGCCCCTCTTCTAGCTTCTGTGTGTATTGAGTCACACTTAGCTCGTCTCCCGTTTCTGGGTCACCTGTCCCACGTCTTTGCAGTGTTAATATATCAGTGAAGGTGGCAAAGGAGAAGGTGTTCCAAAAGGAAGTGGTGGGTGAATCTTTGGGGATGCCTGGGAGCAAGCCTTTGTTTCTGCATCTCTGAGGGTTAAGCTGAGTCTCATGTTTGGAAGCTTCCGGGAGCCAACACACGAGACCCTACCCCTAAAAAGGCCATAAGGGAGAAAAGCTGACGGGCAAGGCGGATCAGGTTTTCAGGGGTTTCGAAAAAGTCACTTCATGAGACCCTACCCCTAACAAGGCCGTAAGGGAGAAAACCTGATGGGCAAGGCGGATCAGGTTTTCAGGGGTTTCGAAAAGCTGCCCCCGGCTCTCACCTTAAAGATGATATCTGTCTTTCTGATGCCTGCCTCAATGGACTACTCCCTAATTTCTCTGACACAGGCAGGAAGGCCTTCCCCGATCTCTTCCCAAATAAGAATCAATTTAGAACTTTAATCAATAAGTTTCCCAGGTGGTGGTATATTATGAGATTATTCAGGGTGAAAGGAGTGTTTTAATTTAAACTCCTTTGCTGGTAGTTTGTTAGCCAAATGCATTTATGCGCTTGGTACTAATATGCATGGTTGCTTATAATATGCTAATCATAAAATAGCATAAAGAACCTGATTATATAAAAGCCCTAATAGATATAGAGCCCTTTTAAGGGGTAAAGGAGTCCTATTAGAAAACATAAGAAAAATTATTCTATAGGTGGTTATTGGGTTGAGATTTGCTTGCTGTGTTTTGCTTGCTGTGTTTTTGCTTGCTGTATTTTTGCCTTTAATGTGCTAAGGTTGTGTTATAAAAACCATTGTTAATATAGTTAAAGATCTAGAGAAATAAGAACTTAGCCCTAGTGTGGTAACAATGAGATGGTTGTTAATTGTCAGTCAGCAGTGCTAGGCAGAAGCTGCCTCACCAAAGTCACAGAGTCAGTATGGGGTAAACTTCTTAGATAAACGCAACCGACAACTTTTGCAGAAAGATTAATTTTTGTATTAACAAGAATATAATTCTACTCTGTACTGTTGCCCTATGGGACTGCTACCTTTCATTTAAGGTCACCAGAGAAACAGAAAATAGGTTTACATTCACCTGACTTGCATAAAATGTTAATAGGCCCCCAGGCCAGAAGATAATGTACAAGACCCTCGTAAACAAAGAAGTATGCAGAAAACACCCTGGTTTCGTGAAGGACAAGCTGACGTAATGTTAAACTATCTTCCCCTTAGAAATGTACTAACTTAGGGTATAAAAGCTATGGTAAAAAATAAAGCATTGCCAGACTCTTCCAGACTCTCTGCACCCCCGTCTGGTCATTCTCTCTCTCTCTCTCTCCCCCTCCCTCGCAGACTTGGCCCTATCAAGAGGCTAGTCTCACGTGTCTTCTCTCTCTCGCCGATGCCATTCATCCTGAGGGTACCCCCTGGATCCTGCCGAGGCTGGACCCCGGCAGGAAGCCAGGACAGAGACCTCATGTCAACTGCAGCTAGTTTGGAGCACATGTACTCCTTGAGCACAGGCTGTGGGCTGTGCAGTGGGTCTTGGCTTGCAGGGTTCGGACTTGGAGGTGCATGTTGATTGCACCAGGCTGCAGTCAGGAAGAAAATCAGCTTCTCCCTTACTCCTCCTTATCTGTCGGACAGTCTGGCTGCTTGTGTGAGTGTGGTATGTGCTTTTAAAGTGGCAGAATCTCATTGTTTGTCCCTATGGGTTTGAGAAATTCTTTAAGAGGAGTAGAAGAAACACAGAATTAGAAATGCAACAGCTCATAAAAGGAACAATTTGACCAATCAGACTGTCAGAGTTTTACATTTGAGAATTTTTTTATTTTTTTAAACTTTAATTAATTTATTTATTTTTGGCCATGCCACACAGCATATGGGGTCTGGGTTCCCCAACCAGGGATGGAACCCAGGCCCCCTGCCGTGGAAGCGCAAGATCCTAGCCACTGGACCACCAGAGAAGTCCCACATTTGAGAATTTTTGAAGCATTCATTAATTTTGGGTTAATCTTGGGAGGTGGTGAGCAGGTGGGCCCGTGTGCAGGTGGTCTCAGCACTTCCTTCCCTTCACTGGTTTGTGGACATGGCCTCACTGCCTTCCTTTGCACCTGCATAGCTTGTGTGGATCCGAAGCCTTGACAAACCTGTCTTTGAAGTCACATTACAGTTTGGTGACGTGGGGGGTGTGCAGTGGTGTCGTCCTGCTTGGAGAGCCTGGAGCAGCGTAAGAGAAGAGGTGTGCAGAGCTCACTGGGAAGTGATTTGCTGTGACTGTAGGACTTCATTTTTTGTCCTTCATGTTTATGCATGTGGATCTTCGCTCTACCCCATCCGGAGTTTGGCCTTTCCTGGGGTCTTCTGGGCTTTGGGGCTTTGAGTTAATGGTTGTTGCAGTGGTGCCTGTACGTCAGGGGCTGCTGTGGCCCTGGAGCTCATGCGAGTGTCGTGCTCAGGCCCTGTGTCTGCTGCTGTTGACTGGGACAGAAAGTGATTTTTGTCTCACACCTGTCTTTCCACCTTTTCTTTTCTCAAGGGAATGATTTTTTTTTTCTGTTTTGGGTTATTTTCCTAAGTTCATATGGGAGAACACCTTCCTGTGTATTCTCCACTCTCAACTCTTTCCGTCTGGTTTTGCACCAGAGTAACGATCTTGTGTTATTTCTCTTTGTTATTGCGTGTGTGCTGAAATGCCTTCTGGATGTTTTAATGGGAGGAATAGTTAACTTAGTTGCCTGGCAAGAGGAGGGTTTCTCCTTGTCTGTGCCCAGCTTTGCAGGACGGTTCAGGCCACCTGACCCTTAGCTTGTACTTGGAGGTAGTGGGAGCTTTAGACCACAGATGGGTGTGTCCTGAGTGAGACCCATCCCCCCAGGACATTCTTGGCACCTGATGGAAGGGTGGGGGGCTCCAGGAGTGTTTCTGGGGCTGCCCTGGTATGGTTTGAGCTGTTACTGCTTTACATGCACACGTTAAGAAAGAGGCTTGGGGACTGGGTTCAGTCATCTAGTCTGTGCGTCACAAATGTTCTGAGGGGCGGTGACGTGAGTGCCAGCCTAAGGAGTTCTCTGGTGGTCCCGTGACTAGGACTTCATGCTTTCAGTGCCAACGGCCCAGGTTTGGAGAGCTAAGATCCTGAAAGCCATGAGGCTCAGCCAGAAAAAAGCAAACCAGAAGGTAACACCTCCTAGATCTCACCTGGCACGCACATACAGTCACTCATGATTTCAGAAAGCGTAAGAAACTGTTGCAAATTTCCCTTCTTGTCTGGAACTGTCTGGGATTGGTGTAGGCTTGCAGTCTCCACTACCCTGGCCCCTGCCCTGATCGCAGGAGGGCCCTGCAGCTTTTCCTCTGACCTTGAGAAGCTCTGCTCCTTGCCACACACTGCACTTCCTTTACGTTCCCTGTTTATCTCCAGGAGGCAGCAGTGTTGGGGAAGTTGTGTTTTGGAAGCATTCTTCTTTTCTCTGAATCCTCCTCCTCTGGACAGTTAGGTGTGACCGTTCCCTGAGGTCAGAGTTTGTTTTTTCTTAGGAACTAATGAACCAAAGGATGCTGGTTCTGGAGCAGACAGAGGGAAGAGAAGAGGAAAGCAAGATGACTTTGCCTGGTGGAAACGGATGCAGAAGGTTTGTGTGTGTCCAGAGGGCCAATTCCAGATGGCCTGTCACTTTTCTGAGGAAGTAGTCACTGCGGGCTTGGGCTTGGTACAAACTAATTCAAAGATTCTGAATGGTGGATTTAATTTCTAAAACTAAGATCTCCATCGGAGTTTTTAAAGACCCAGAGAAGCGATGGTTTCAGGAAGGCCGGCTGCTTTTCCTGAGTGGCCTGGGAGCTGCCGTGGCCTTACACGCCGGCAGAGGCTGCGCCCATGGAGGCCGGTGGTGGGGAAGTGTGGTTTGGGTGGAGGGCTTGGCGACCTCTCCCTTGTCTGTGGAGGGGCATTTTTGTGAGGGCTGCTGTCTTTCAGCATAGCCCATGTTGTGTTCTCTCCCCGCAGGGGGAGACTCCCTGGGACGACAAGGATCTCCGCAGTCTGGCCGTGCTGGGGGCAGGTGTTGCTGCGGGATTTCTCTACTTCTATTTCCGAGATCCTGGGAAGGAAATCACTTGGAAGCACTTTGTGCAGTATTACCTGGCGAGAGGTCTGGTGAGGGGATTTGCATGCTGCCAACCTTGGAAGGAGGTGGCCTGTTGGCCTCGGGGTGCAGATGTGACTACCCTGCTGCACCCCCACACCTGCCCGCTCCCTGAAACACTCACTCATTGTGTGTTAGCTCTGGCTTCTCCTTTCACTTGGTTCTGTTTGTGAATCTTGACACTCCAGTCGTGAATCTGACTCAGAGCCTTTCTCCTTGAGGGCACCCCTGGCCCACTGCTAGGCCCTGGACAGTGGGGGCCAGCACTGGCTCTGAGTCACACCAGTGGAGTCCCCCATCCTCCCCGCACTCAGGTTTGAGCGTACACCTTCACAAGCACAGTGACCTTGCTCCCCGTTGCGTGAGCAGCGCACTATGAAGGCTGGGCTTTCCTGCTGTGTGGTGACATCTGCAGGAAGTTCTTGTTTGCCCTGCGGTCTGTCCACATTCTGTCCTCAGGGAGGCCCGTGGTGATGGTCTCTACGCAGTGGGGGAAGGGCTGCTGCAGTCTCCTCTGCTTCGGACCTGTGCCCAGCAGGTGTGGCCAGAGGGGCAGGGAGAGACAGGTGTCCTCCTGTGCTTGTGGCCTGGACTGGTTCCAGATGTTCCTTGAGGTCTATGTGGCTGACAGTGACATGCTTGTCCTGGAGCACAGCACGGCCCGGAGCACAGAAGGGTGACCTGTCCATCCCCCACTCAAGCACACCTAATGCAGCCCTGGCCACACCTGTGGTGCCTGATTGGGAGCTGACGCTCGCCTGGCCTAACTAGACAAGGACCAGATCCCCTCACGTAAGGGGACTTCCACATCCGCTGGGAGGGTCTGGCACCTGAACCTGAGGGCTGCGTCTTGTTCCAGCCCCTCTGAGCTGTCTGAAGAGTCTGATAAAATCTCAGGGTGTCATAGAAATAAGTGAACTTATGTGCAGAGGTCCCTGGCCTGGACTGGTGGTTCTTTTGTGAAAGGCTTGTTTGGGAACAAAAAGCTATAACAAAACCTCAGTAGCAGTCTTCGTTTTATTCAGTTCTTTACTTATTGGCTGCGTGGTGGGACATGTGGGATCCAGTTCCCCGCCCAGGGATGGAACCCGCTCCCCTGCAGTGGAGGCTCACAGTCTTACACTGCACTGCCAGGGAAGTCCCTGCAGTCTTTGTTTCAAGCAGCATCGTTATTTTTCCTGGTCACAAGTGTAATATGTGCTTGCTGCAAAGCATTTGGGGAAATAAAAGTATAAAGCAGGAAGTCACTGTCTGTGCACGCCCAGGGGCCTTTTTCTATGACCCCGTTGGCCGCAGTCTGAAGGCAGGGCTGCTCACCTCTGTGCCCTCTGTCCCGTTAGCACACTGGCAGTGAGCACTGTGGTAGGGAGGCATGAGGGGTCAGCTGGCAGGAGTCTTGCAGGGCCAGTAGGACATGCTGTGCCCTCATCTCATGAACCTGAGAGCTGATGGGCCTGGCTGGCTGGGGCTCTGCATGTTGGCGGAAGAGAAACCAAGGGGGCAGTTGCCTGGAGTTCTGTCTGCCATGGTTTCTGGAGTCGTGTTGGGTGGCGGTGAAGTTCCACATTCAGGATCGTGTCCTCACCGCGCAATCCTGAGTGTTCCAGTGTTTTCCAGAAGGAGCTTTGTCATCGTGGTTAATGAGGTAGTGACAGCAGGCTGTGTCTGAAGCTCCCCAGAGGGTGTGTGGCTTCCAGGCAGTGGGCTGTAACCGGATGGACTGAGTGTTACGGGATCAGCTCTCCTGTCAGTACAAGACTTTCATCTGTGTTCCTTTTGGAGTGTTTTGAAATTTTTTGTTTTGTTTTTTGGCCATGCTGCACATTTTGCGGGATCTCAGCTTCCCAACCCAACCAGCGATTGAACCAGGAGAGCCTAAGACTTATTTTAGGATCCTACTCACAGGGAACTCCCCTCCTTTTGGAGTTTTAAGCCAGTTTGAAGGCTTAGTGCTCAGATGTGCCACATTTTAATTCCTCTTCTTGAATCGGTTCCTGTTTATTGCCATAATCCCAGGCTAGAATTGTCCATGTTGGTAGGAAGACAGAGCCAAAACTGTCCTGCAGAATGTGAGCTGCGCTGGGACAGGTGCCACCTGTGCTTGTGGCGCTTGACTGAGACCGAGGCCCAGGGTGCTGTGCTGGTCCTTAACTGGCTGTCTGTCTTCTAGGTGGATCGGCTGGAAGTCGTGAATAAACAGTTCGTGCGTGTTATTCCTGCCCCTGGGACATCACCTGAGGTGAGGGCTGGGGTCAAGGCCAGTCTTCCACGTGTAGGTTTCAGTGTCAGTGTAAGGTGTAGTCTTCTGGGATCTCCCTGATGGTCAAGTGGTTAGTACCAGGGGCCCTCATGGCCAAGGCCTCTGGTTCAGGAACTAAGATCCCACAAGCCGTGTGACCTGAAAAAGAATATGTGATAGTTTTTTGTTTTATTGGAGAAATGCCTCTCCTGGCTTCACTTTCCAGCACCCACCTGTGCCCATGTGCCTGTAGAGAACAGTCTTCCAGGTAGCATAGGACTCTAATGAAGCTGTAACTATGCTTCAGTTTTGCCCAATACCATGGACAGTCACCAGCTGAGCTCTGAGAGGAGAGACTAAAATGACAGATAGGGGACAGAGGCAGACTCAGCCATTGATAGACATTTGTACTTTGACCTCAAACCTAAGCCTATGGTTTGGGGCCAGGACAGGAGGCCCATCAGAGCCACTCAGGACTTTGCTGTGAGAGAAGCTGGGGAGCAGGTGGTGGCCATGAGGGGCGGCCCCCTCCATCGCTTGGCACCTTGGTTTCTGCAGAAGTATGCGTGGTTCAGCATTGGCAGCGTGGACACCTTCGAGCGCAACCTGCAGACTGCCCAGTGGGAGCTAGGCATTGAGCCCCCCAACCAGACGGCTGTGGTCTACACCACTGAGAGCAATGGGTGAGCGGGTGTGGTCGGGCCCTGGTGCTGGACACGCTGAACTTGTTCAGGCATGTTGTAGGTGTCTGCTGGTAGTCAGTGTCTGTGGGAAAGACAAGTTTGTTAGCTGTGTTTTTACTGGGGAAAGAACTGGTGGGGAAATGTTTAGCTTGGTAGCCTGAGGGCTGTGGTGTGGCAGCAGGGCAGAACTAGCTGGGAGGAGGCTGGGTCAGGGGGTTTCTGGAGGCAGGCCACGGCTGCCCTGCCCTGCCCTGCCCTGCCCACAGGGGAAATCAGGCAGACAGATTCGTGTGGACAGGACCCTTTACAGTGGGTGAGGCTGTGTGTCCAGATAGATGGTGCTTGCTTTTGTGTAGCAGAGTCCACTGTTCACGGCCTGTCTCTCAAGGAAATGTGACAGATGGTTTTCTTGGCCTTTCTAGGTCTTTCTTGCGAAGCCTGGTGCCCACCCTTCTCCTGATTGGCATCTTCCTCTATGTCATGAGGAGGGGTCCGATGGGGGCTGGGCGTGGTAGGCGAGGAGGGGGCCTCTTCGGCATTGGTGAGACAATAGCCAAAATCATCAAGGATGACATCGGCGTGCGGTTTGCAGACGTGGCTGGTTGCGAAGAAGCCAAGCTGGAGATCATGGAGTTTGTGAATTTCCTAAAGAACCCCAAACAGTACCAGGACCTTGGGGCCAAAATTCCAAAGGTACTGACTTGAGAGAGCACAGGCAGATGCTTTACCACCGTGCCACCAGGAAAGCCTTTGTCTGTAGTGTTGTTTCTCTAAATTGAACTGAGAACTTCGAAGCAGTTCTAAGTGCAGAATCATGTATTTTTATGACATTTTCTTACTATTTCAGTTTTTTGTCCGTTCAGTTTGACAGCATTTTTTTCTTTAATCATTTGCCTTGATTGCTTTATTATATAACAGTTTCAGCTTCGTTTTTGAAGAAACGACTTTCTATTCTATTATTTATTGTTGAAGTATATAATTAAAGCAAGTGCAGGGAATTTTCTGATCCAGAGGCTAGGACACCGTGCTTTCACTCCTGGGGCCCAGGTGCAGTTCCTGATTGGGGAACTGAGATTCTACAAGCTGTGTGGCATAGCCAGAAAACCCCAGAAAACAAAGAACCAACAAGTACAAACCACCGTGAACGGGTCTGGGGTCAGCTGCCTGTCAGAAAACCCACGACCCAGCAGTGGGACAGGTGTGCATTATGGATACGGGTCAAGGCTCTGCACATAGGAAGTGGCACTGTGGAAATTGTGGCCGCTGTCTTTCCCTGGGGGTGCTTTGAGGTGTCATGGACGTTTGGAGGGCCTGGCAGAAGTTGAACCCCCTTCACAGAAAGGTCTGTGAAGAGGCTCACAGACTGCGGCCCCCCGCCCCTCTACTCCCCACACCCCCCCGCCCCAAGGTGTCTCTGGGCTCTATTCCAGGCCGCAAGCTCTCCAGGGTGGAGACTCAGTGCACTGACTTTCCTGGTAGCTCTGTGTGTTTCCCTGAGACTCCTGAACAGCAGGAGAACGTGACTGACCTCTGGAGATTAGTGGGCAGTAGACCTGTGCTTCTCTTTGGCCACCTGGTAAGGTTGGCTGGAAAGCTTGGGTGTGGCGGGCCCAGGGGTCCCCTGGTCCCATGACCCACTGCTTTGTGGAGACCCTCTGTGAGTCCATATCCATGTTCATGGGGACCTGGGGACCTGGCACCTTGTGAATTTGTTTTGAGGCTCCCTCATCCTCCCCACCTTCATATGTTTTGTTTTTATTTTTACAGACTGAGGAAAAACAACTTTTTGGTCTCTTTTGAAATAAGTAGATATTAACCCATACTGTCAACTAGAAATAAAGTAGTGTAAGCCCCTCTTTAAGTCCCTCCTCATGAAAGGAATACTGAGGTGTGTTACTGGGGTGTGAATTTCAGTGTTGAGTCAGTGTAGAACCAGGCAGGTTGCGGACAGTACCACATGCAGGTGCCACTGTCGGACATGCTGAACAGAATCACAGGAGCGAGTGTGGGGAGGGCCTCTTGCTCGTCCTGGTGTGAGTCGGTGTGTTTCATAGAGCAATTTGACAGTAACTGTTAAAGTAAATGTTGGACCGTGAGATCCATTGAGTCCTGCCCTGGGAGCGTCACTTGAAGAAATAACCTGCTTGGTTGGACTGGGGCTTTGGGGGCCTTTCCTTTACCTGCAGCGTTTGAACTTTTCATGATAAATGTGCCTTTGTCTTACAAGCAGGGTTTCAAACAGAAGGCACACCTTGGCCGAAAGCATGGAGTAGGCTGAGGAGTCAGTTGAGCGAGACTCTGCTTGGCCCCATCTCTCCCCTTTCAGAACCAGGTGTCGCCTTTCTGTTTCAGGGAGCCCTGCTCACAGGTCCTCCTGGTACCGGCAAGACACTTCTTGCCAAGGCAACCGCGGGGGAGGCTGGTGTGCCCTTCATCACCGTGAATGGGTCTGAGTTCCTGGAGATGTTTGTTGGTGTTGGCCCAGCTCGGGTAGGTAAAGGCACCCTTGTCCTTGCCCTGGCCTTTGGGTGGGACCCTGGGGATGGGCGCAGAGCACAGCATGGATGTAAAGACGACCTGGCGGGCAGACAGAGCAGCCGAGATGGGAGTCAAGCCCCAGAGGTGGGGCCTCAGCCCAGGGAACTTAGTCCTGTCCTGGCGCCAGTGACAGAGCACACTGGACTCCTGTTTCAGGTTCGTGACATGTTTGCAATGGCCCGGAAAAATGCTCCCTGTATCTTGTTCGTTGATGAGATTGATGCAATTGGCCGGAAGCGTGGGCGTGGGCACTTTGGAGGCCAGAGTGAGCAGGAGAATACCCTGAACCAGCTGCTCGTGGAGATGGACGGTGAGTGGGCTTGCTCTCTGGGCAGAGCTCCCCAGGCAAGACCCCTGCTCGCACAGTCTGAGGAAGGCTGTCCTCAGGCCCCACAGTGCAGGGAGCTGCCCTCCGAGCTCAGTGGCCGGATGAGGGCTGATGCCCAGGCTGTGTCCTCGCCGCCTTTGTCCTTCTCCCTCCTGCTCCAGAACCCTGTCTCCCCCTCGGGACTCCTGCTCGGGCAGGGTCTGGTCCGGGTGACAGCCGTGGGCCTGCTGCCGCCTCTCGGGGAGGGTCTGGGCGTTTGTGCCAGGTTCGGATTTGGAGAAGCTTTGACTGGACCTTTGGCAGGTCCTGTGCTCACTTGGCTTTGGAGTTGAGTCAAGGTACCCAACATGACCCCAGGTTGGTCATTTGGGAGGAATCCGTGGGTCCCTGGATTCATAATCACAGTTGACTGCCGGGCCAGGGCCTGGGAGAATCATGGGGAGCAGGTGCCTGGGCCGGGAGGGTGGCCATGGCCTCCAGAACTCTCTGCCCACTGAGTCCGGGTCGCAGCTTCTCCCTGGCAGCCAGTTGGGTGACACTCAGGAGTGTCATCGACCAGGACAGGGTTTCCCCTGGGGCTAGTCACATGGCAGTCTTTGCCCAGCATGGGTCACAACCCCAGCCTCCCAGGAGGAAATATCTACTCAGACGACTGAGGCATGGGGGGCCCCTCCCTGAATCCCAGGTCCTGGGGCGGCTCAGGGGCCCAGCAGGCTTTTCTGAGGAAGAGTGCTGGTGAGTCAGGCCCTCATCCTGCTGGGCACCCCCATCCTCTCCCCACTGCATCTCCCCTGCTCTCGCCCAGCCTGGCTTCCTGGGCCCAGCAAGCCACCCAGCCATCCAGGACCTGGGTGGAGGGGTCTGCGTGGTCCCGGCAGCTCGCTGTGTGGTGTGAGAGGTTGGCAGGGATCTGTAACAAATTAAGATGGGAGTTCACACCCTGAGACTGGGCCATGGGGTTCCCAGTTGGCTGAGGAAGGTCGGGTTACAGCCAGAGCTGTGAGGACTGTGGGGACCAGAGCCACCGTTTCCTGCCTGTAACGGCTCCCGGGGTGGGCAGTGGTCCTGGAAAGTTGGGGGCCAGGTGTGCAGGAGAGAGAAGACAGCTGCTGGCTGGGCCCTGCTTGGGCTCACCTGCTTCTCTCGTGTCCAGGATTCAGCTCTACCACAAACGTCGTCGTGCTGGCTGGCACCAACCGCCCCGATGTCCTTGATCCAGCCCTGATGCGGCCAGGCCGCTTCGACCGTCAGATTTACATTGGTGAGTGTGCTGAGGGTTGAAAGTTTGGTTCGATCATTAGCTATGTATTTGGAGGAGGTTTTGAGGTGCCTTAAAGCAGCTAACCCTACTTGTGAAACAGTAGAGGTGCAGGACTGGGCCCCACTTTAGGAAGAACAGGTGTGGCTGGGATGGGGAGAAGGTCATAGCAGTCCATGCAGCTGGGAGTGATGTGACAGTGTTGGGTCCTTCAGCTTTTCTTTTTTGTGCACTGTTTACGAGAGAAGCATTCACCCTGGCCTTTCCCACTTGTGAGCAGATCCTGGAAACTTAGGACCTCAGTCCTGCCCAGGTCCCCTGCTGCCAGAGCAGCCATCCTGGGGATTGAGTTGTGTGGACTGGAGGCCCCACGGTGAGGAAGGTGTTTGATATGTTGGAGAGCTGAATGGATGTGACCTGTGGGTCGTTTCTGCCATGGGGAGCTCTGGCCCTGGTTGGGTAGTCAAGTGTGCAGTGCAGACATGCAGGGGAGGGTCCTCCTGGCCCTGGTGAAGCAGCTGCGGGTGACCCCACCCTGGCTACCTGTGCCTCTCTCTCTCAGGCCCCCCGGACATCAAAGGCAGGTCGTCTATCTTCAGGGTCCACCTGCGTCCACTCAAGTTGGATGAGAGCCTCAGCAAGGATGCCCTGGCGAGGAAGCTTGCAGCCCTCACTCCAGGCTTCACAGGTGAGTGATGGAGGCCGGGCGACTGCCCTGAGACTGGCCACATCATCAGCAGGTGGTTTCTGGTTGTGTCATTTGGTCCTGAAAGTGAGCCCTTATCTTTAGGACTGTGAATCTGGTGGGCACACCCGAGGCCCCAAAGCTGGCTTTTGTCAGCTTGCGCTGTGCCCCCCACCATCCGGCTCCCCCCACCGCCCCAGGAACGTAATGTGGTGACGATGGGAATAAGGCCCCATCCGCTTGGTATGCTACCCAGGGAAGAAGTCCTGGCCAACACTTCCCACAGTGCATAAGAGATCTGAGTCTGCACATCCAGGAAGTGGGATAAAGCCCGAGATGCCCACACTGACAATATCATCCACATTGGTCAGATGTAGGGAGAGGCCTTGAGACCAGCAAGACCAAAGGGTAGCAGCTGACTTCTCTTGGAAATGGAGGCCAGGAGGCAGTGGGTCAGGCAGAACTATTCTTCCACAGTGAAGGAGAAATTAAGGCATCCCGTATAAAGGACAAGTGTGTAAAACCATAATGACATATCTGTGTTAATGGGCACACAGTGTAGAAAGATGTAACCTGTGAAGATGAGAGGGGCTGCGTAGGAGCAGAACTTTTATACATATTGTGAAGCTGGATCCTCAGCTTCACGTGGAGCTGCCAGGGGATGGAAGAGCTGCACAGCCTGTAAGCACAAAGTGGCGGACGCTTCCCCAGTGTGGGGCTTCTGAGGGCGGATGCAGACCAGTAGGATAAAAGTGAGAGGCCAGGTGTGGGCCTGTTCATCTCGGTCAGTTGTTTTGTCAAGGGTGTGAAGACCAGCCAACGGAGAAAGAATAGCCTGTTTGAACAGGTATTTCCACAAGCTAAAAGACATAACTGGACGTTAGACCACATATAGCAGTCAACTCAGAGTGGATAAGAGACCTGAGCGGTGGAGTGAGAACTGTAAAAGGTCTTAAAATCTTTAGGACCTTAGATTTGGCAATGGTTTTTTAAAGCACAGACAGCAAGTGAGAAAACTATAGAATAGATTTCTTCAAAGCTAAAATCTTTTGTGCATCGAGAGACATTATCGATGTGATGAAAAGAGCCCACAGAAAGGAAGAGAATGTTTGGAAATTATGCACCTGGTAGGGTCTAGAATCCAGAATATATAAAGAACCCAATTTAAAAATGAGAAAAGCGTTTGAATAGACATTTCTCCGAAGTATACAAATGGCCAGAAACCATGTGAGAAGGTGGTCATGATATTAGTTGTTAGGAAAATGCATATCAAAAGCACAGTGTGACACCACCTCACGCCCACCAGGATGGCCGTAAAAGACAGACGGAGGGTTGGCAGGGATGTAGGGAGATGAGCATGCTCGCATGTTGCTGGTAGGGATGTGAAGTAGTGTGGCTGTGGAAGTCAGCCTGGCACTTCTTTTAGAAGTGAAGTACAGTTAGCATATGACCTCCAGTTCCACTCCTCCCTAAGAGAATTGAAAACATTTGTCTGCATAAAGGCTTGCACATGGATGTTCACAGCAGCGTTACTCATAATAGCTAAACAGTGGAGACCACCTCAGTATCCAGCAACGTGTCACCAGTAGATTTGTGTACGGTGGGCGGAACCTGCAGAGCTGGCCATGTTACATGAGTGACTCGAGCATCTGTGGAATCTGGTGTCTCCTGTGGCTGCCTTAGGGCAGATGGAACCTTATTCAGCCATGAAAAGGAATGAAATACCAGGACATGCTCCTGACAGTGGATGCACGGGAAAACACTGCCGTGTGAAATGAGCACACACAAAAGACCACATAGTGTGTGACTGCACTTACGTGAGACTTCCAGGATGGGCACGTCTGAAGACATAGAAGGTAGAGTCATGTTTGGCTAAGCCTGGGTACAGGATCTAGCCCCAGACAGCACCTTCATGATGGGGATGTCTAAGATGAGATGACAGCAGTTGTCACACATCTTGATGAAATTACTGAAAGTCTTTGAAATGTACACATTTTTAAATGGATAGATTTTATGTTAAATGAATCACACCTCAGGAAATCATTGAGCCAAGAAACTGGCTGAAAGCAGCAGTGACAGAGCAGGTCCTGTTTTCCTTCACGCCCTTGACCTGTTTTAGCTCTGGCTCCAGTGCTGCAGAGTCCCTGTGACAGCCTGCCCTGGGCCCCTGACGGACGGTTTCTCCTTCTCCGGGTCAGGTGCTGATATTTCTAATGTTTGCAACGAAGCTGCCCTGATCGCCGCCCGCCACCTCAGCCCCTCTGTCGGGGAGAAGCACTTCGAGCAGGCCATCGAGAGGGTCATTGGAGGTAAGCTGGGACACCGTGGGTGAGTTTCCACCCTGGGACCCCAGGCTCTCTTCAGGGTACTCCGCTTGGGCAACTCTCCAGACCCAGATCTGGGACGCGGGACCTGCCAGCAGCTCTCCTGCTCTTCCTGGAGCAACGTTCAGAATCTCAGAGAATTGTAACCTCCAGGGTGCTGAGTCAGACCCAGGTCTGGGTGCCCACTGTGGCCTAGAGGATGGCCTGCTGGGTGCTTCTCTGGGAAATTTGCCGGGGTCCCCAGTGCTCCCAGTGGCCAGCATACCCAGAGCGGGTGCAGGCTTCAGCCTGGGGGTCGAGATCTCTGGAGTGCCATCCTGGGGACAGAGGTCAGGGAGGCATCCGCGTGGCCAGCAGCCGTCCATGACCCTGCCCACGGCCGTGAGCACCGGCCCATCCAGACGGTGGGTAGCCGGAGCTGCTTCGTCCGCTTCACTTTGTGTTGAGGTGTGACACGTGCACAGGCGTGTAGTGTCAGGAGCCCAAGGCAGTTGCCACAGCTGTTCGGTGCTGTCCTGGGCCATGCTGAGTTGAGCTGCCGTGAAACTGACTCACACTAGTTGTCTGTGTCTCTCCGTGCCCTGTTTTCTGCCTGTGACTGAGTGTACAGGGTGTAGAGAACGCTTCTGTCTCCTTGCTTTGGCTTCACTACCACTTGAGCCATAGAGGAGCTAACCCTGCTGCCTAAGAACAGGTCTCCCTGAGCATATGTTGCTTGCATGGGAAGTGGAGTGGGGTGCAGGATGTCTGCAGAGCAGAAGGCAGCTTAGCATCTGGTTTGCAGGGACAGACCCCTGTGGGCCTGAGCAGTGTGGGTGGAGCCGACAGGCTGCAGGTCTGCTCTGACCAGCCCCCGGCACGCCGGAGTGGGGGCTTGGTTCCCATCTCTCTGCTGGCGTTCCTCCTGTGCCTCTCACCAGGAGTGTGACTTGCAGGCCTTGAGAAGAAGACACAGGTCCTGCAGCCCAATGAGAAGATGACGGTGGCCTACCACGAGGCTGGCCATGCAGTGGTGGGCTGGTTCCTGGAACACGCAGACCCCCTGCTCAAGGTCAGTCTGGCCCCTTACACATCTCCTGTGGGTTCAGGGCCTGCTCCCGCCCCGGGGGCCAAGGGATGGAACTGTCTAGAATGTGTCCTTGAAGGGTGGGTGGGAGGGCAGAGGCAGGGGGCTGGTTCCAGGAGGGTCTGGATCTGGCCACCTGACACCTGGAGGTTCCTGGTTAAACTCACCTCACTGTAAGCTTCTCCCCGAAGGCAGACCCCTCCACAGCTTCCTGGGGACTGTGAGACAGAGGGTATTTCTGTGTTTACCCTCAGGGTGACCCCCTGTGAGCGCTGGGGCCCAGGGTCTCCTCTCCTCCCATACTTTTGTGGAGACGCCCTGGGGATGACGGGGAGCCCTGCTGTGTCTGCCAGGTGTCCATCGTCCCCCGGGGCAAGGGGCTCGGCTATGCCCAGTGCCTGCCCAGGGAGCAGTACCTGTACACGCGGGAGCAGCTCTTTGACCGCATGTGCGCCATGCTGGGCGGCCGCGTGGCTGAGCAGCTGTTCTTCGGGCGGGTCACCACGGGGGCCCAGGACGACCTGAGAAAGGTCACCCAGAGCGCCTATGCCCAGGTAGAGCAGCAGCCATGGGGGGTGGGGGGCGGGGGGCTCTGCACCGGGCTGACCCCGGCACTCGCCCGCTGCAGATCGTGCAGTTCGGAATGAGCGAGAAGCTGGGCCAGGTGTCCTTCGATCTCCCACGGCCGGGCGAGGCACTGGTGGAGAAGCCGTTCAGCGAGGCCACGGCCCAGCTCATAGACGAGGAGGTGCGGCGGCTCATCGGCTCCGCGCATGCGCGCACCCTGGACCTGCTCACCCGCTGCCGCGAGCAGGTGGACAAGGCGAGTGGGCGGCCGGACCCCGGGTGCTGGTGGGGTTCTGCAGGCGGGGCGGCCGGCTGACAGCTGCTGGGTGTCCAGGTGGGCAGGCGGCTGCTGGAGAAGGAGGTGCTGGAGCGGGCTGACATGGTGGAGCTGCTCGGGCCACGGCCGTTCGCCGAGAAGATCACCTATGAGGAGCTCGTGGAGGGCACGGGCGGCCTGGAGGAGGACACGGCCCTTCCTGAGGGTCTGCAGGGCTGGCGTGGGGGGCCGGAGGAGGGCGGCTTAGGGCGCCCGCTGCAGGAGAGCCCAGCCTAGCGCGCCTGCCTGGAGAGCAGCCTCCGGGACCCCCAGGAAGCAAATTAAAGCACATACAACCGGCTGTTGTAAACAGTTGTCTTCCGATCAGGGCCCTTGAAGCACGGGCTTCCTGCTCCTTGCAGGCACCCTTCCACCGAGGGGGCTGGGACCCGGCCTCTATCTGAGTGGGGGGCTGGGACCTGGTCAGTGCAGGTGCCTTCACCTGCCCCAGGGAGAGAAGGCCCAGTTCAGAAGCACTCACAGGTCAGCCCACTGTGAGGTTCAGCAGAAGAAGTGTGTAAGCCCAGAATCTAGGGAATGGCAGTTTGGGTAGCGGAAAGCCAGCTGGCCCTCAGGGATGGAGCTCACCACTCCCATAGGCATGTGGCCGGGGTTGGGGGGCCTTAGGGGCCTGAAACTGAGAGGGAGGGGTTGCCCTTTTCTCAGGGTAGGGCCTTGTTGCTGGCAAGTCTCTGGGAAGCTGTTCCTGGTGGCCTGGTTTTGTTAGAATCCAGAAGGTGACTCTGGGCTGCTCCATGGGACAGGACAGCCCCTGAGGGTGCAGTTGTCTGCACCCTGCCGGCAGTTGTCTGCTTGGACCTGGAGTGAGACTAGGGCCCGGTCCCAGGGAGCTGGATTTAGTGGAAATGGCCTCATGGGTCCCCAGCACACAGCCAGAGGGCCGGAGTCATCAGAGTCGTGACAGTAGAAGCAGTTCCTGCCTTGAGGGGGTGGGGGGACAGGCTTTCTGGGCTGATAGTGGGTGAAGGGGTGCCCCTCTGTTGCCAGCCCGGCCCACACACGACCTTGGGGATGAAATTTTCCACATCATTTGGTATGTTTGCCTCAAAAATAGAATTTCCAACTTGGGACAAACACTTTCAGCTTTGCTCTTTGTAGAACATGTATTGTTGATTTTCTTGTCTCTGGGCCTTGCCCTGTATTGCAGCCTCCACCACTTAGCCTCTGTGCTGAACTGCTGGGGACCTGCAGGGGCCTGTTCTGGGACCTTCCGATGTAGGTAATGCTCCCCTCACCCCAGGAAAGCCCCATGCTGTCCCGAGCCTGGGCTGCTGCCCCTGTCCAGGTCCGCGGCTCACCCCTGGTGATAGCGCCCTGCATGTGTGCCCTGTCCTCTCACACGCTGCTGTCTGCTCAGCTCCCCTCATCTGGCTGAGCATCTGGGCTGAGGCCTGGCTGAGTGTCTGCTCAGGGAGGCTCCACCCCTTGGGAGGAACTGCCTGCTCTCTTCTTACTCTTCTGCTCACAGACTGGCCCTCCCTGCCGGCTGCCTCCCCAGATCCTGCCCTGGGCTGGGAGGAGCCTTTTGGGGCTGCCTCTTCCAGCCTGGGCTTGTGGGGACAGAGCCAAATGCTAGCCCCCAGTGTGTCACAGTGGAGCCCCCAGAGGCTTCAGCTGGGGGAGGACCAGAGCACAGAGCTGGAGGTTTCTCGAGCAGCCAGCCCCCTGCCCCTGTGCAGCCCCTGCCCCTGAGCGCCGGTGTCAGTCGGAAAGGAAGACAGTGGTCCGCGAGACTGAGGACAGGGCGACGTTTTAATTGCGCGTTTTCGAAACGAGGTCACGGAAGCTGCAGCAGGAAGGATGGGGGCTGGAGGAAAGACCCCGGGGTGGGTGGGGCGCGGCGGCCCTCGTGGGGCCCCTTTTCCATTAGACTCTTGGAAATCACCCCCGTGCAGCTGCCCCTCATGTGCAGGAGTGCGCCCCAGTCCTGGTGCAGCGGCGACCCTTCCTGGCAGGGTGTGCCCAGGGCTTCCACAGAGGAGCCTGTTTTTCTTCCCCAGAAATGTCTCAGTGAAGAAGGGGTCAGGACAGGTGGCCTTGGGGACAGAAAGCAGACTGGACTTGCTGTCAGACTGGAAGCTGGTCCTGTCCTCAGCACATAAGCAGCATTGGGAGCAGTCAAGCCTGGCATCCCTGAATTGGGGTTCAGGGGCTGTGCCCAAGTGCCCTCATGTCCCCACTTCCTCTGACTGCTGCACCCCAGACTGGGACGCTAGCCAGGGACACAGACCTACACGTGTGTGCGCTTGTGTGCCTGGTGGGCTGTGGAGACTGGGCAAGCCCTGCCTGCCCTGCCTTCTGAGGCCGTCTTGATGGACTTGGCATTCCGCGCTTAGGAAGGTGGGTCTGGCTGACGGAGGGAGGAGGACGAGCAAGTTGCTGGGGGTGTCTGGTGCTAACAGTGTTCCCGGGCAGCAGCAGGGAGCAGGGGGGAATCAGGTGATTTTGGGGACTCACTCCCCTATCCACTCCTTGGCTGGACAGCAGACTCCTATGGGCCGGAGTTTGGCATGGCGGTTCACCCCCTCTCACCAGCAGATCCCCACTCACCCTGGCCCCACCCAGGATTCTGGTGACAGATGACAACACCATTCCTGCAGACAAGTCTCATCTTATCCCTGGGCCTTGTCCCTGACCCAGGGACCAGGAAGGAGCTGATATAAGGCCACTGGGCCATGCTTATGCTGAAGTGCCTTGAGACCCCAGCCCAGAGCCGCAGTGGGGAGGGCGGGCAGTGTCCACGTGGCCACGGCTGTCCGGATCTGCCCCATCTTGGCCCCAGGCCAGCCCGCCTAGTCCTCCTTGGGCCTCTCCACAGTAAGAATCGTGTCCACAATGGCAGGCTGCCGCTCAGGATCGCCAAAGGGCTGCTTCTCACGGTTCTGCTCTGCCCTGGTGCGCGTCCAGGAGGGTGAGCGCAGACAGCCGGCTCGGGGCAGTGGGTGTAGGCCTGATGGGAACATGGGCTGGGTCAGTGTGGCTCCCCAGTCACTCCTGCATCTACTGCCTGACCTGTTTGTGCCTCCAGCATGGTGTCCGGCCACACCTTGGGGGCCCCCTGGTACCAGCAATGTGTGCACGTGGGTCTGGGTTCAGCCTGGGCACTGGCTTTCCTGATGCTTCCAGAAGGGTCCCCATGCAGCCAGGGTCCCGCCCTGGTTGTGAGCCTGGCTTTGGAGCCCTTGTGGGTGGGCAGTAGGGAGGGAGGAAGGTCTCTGGGCCCCCACACTCCCAGTGGCTTGCATGCCATTTCTTTGGTCAGTGGGGTCCAGTGCTTCCCAGGAACTGAGCTGAGGAGCAGCCAGGGCTGGCTAATGCCACCACTTTTGTACTCTGCCTTGTAATTAAATCCGCATAGTGAATTCTACTACTGGGGGGGCATGTGGCTGTGGCCTTTTGCTGGTGTTTGAAAACTGAAATTGAGGAGGGGCAGACAATTCCTTAAAGTTAGCAGAAGGGTGTATAAAGTGCAGAAGCAGTGAGTGAAATGGTGCCATGTTGACAAACATGCATTAGAAAGGAAATCATTTTCTAGACCAGGTCTTCAGGGAGTGGTGCTGGGTGGTCTCAGGCCCCGGGGCCTCCCCATAACACTCCCGGTGGCAATCCCACCTGCATGCGAGTCGCTGGCCACATTCTCGTCGTCCGAGTCTGCAAAGACCTCGGCCAGCTCCTGGTCAGACATGTCGGTCAGCTCGGTGAGGTCCAGTAGGTCGAAGTGCACCTCCAGGGAGGAGACGCTGCTCAGCGGCTCTGGGGGTGGAGGGGCACGTCAGTGGGCCTGGTGACGGCCAGTGTGGGGGAACGAGGTGGTGGGAACAAGGTGGGGCTGACCCATTCCTGGCGCCTGCTCCTTGGGGTACAGCGGGGCCCAGAGACCCATCCCTGGTCCCGGGGGGCTTGTGGAGCATGATGGGTGGGTGGGCCGTACTTACGCCGCCTTTCCGTGACCTGCAGGAGCCCTGGTGCTGGTATTGGGACGCCGAACTCCTCCTCAGCCACGGGAGACTGGCTACCGGTCCCTGTGACAGGGACGGGGGTGCTGAGAGCAGCCTGTGGCACGTCGACCTCCTTAACTAAGCCTGCAACAGAGAGGGCGTTACCCGGGAGGGGCTGGGGTCTTCCACCCCCACTGCCAGGACGCAGGCTGGGAGGACCTGAGAACCTGGCCCATGGGGCTAGCCCTCAAGGCTCAGGTAGTGACGGGGGTGGTCCTGGGTCAGGAAGGCGGACAGGGCGCCGGGGGCTTCTCTTGAGGAAGCTGACTTTCCCCGGCTCCTCATTCTCTAGTTTCCAGACCCTCTGCCCTCCTTACTCGAACGGGAATCACTGCTGGTCTTGTGGGGACCCTTGCAGGTTCTGTCAGAGCCCACAAGACCCCAGTACTGTCACCTGTCTACTTTTGGTCCCACTAGGGTTTACTAATAAAGAAGACCATCTTGCAGCTGAAGAAGCTCTATACAGTCAGCAAAAATTAGACCGGGATCTGACTGTCGCTCAGATCATGAACTTATTCCAAGAGCCTGGAGAGTCCTTTGGACTGCAAGGAGATCAAACCAGTCAATCCTCAAGGAAATCAGTCCTGAATATTCATTAGAAGGACTGATGCTGAAGCTCCAATACTCTGGCCACCTGATGGGAAGAACGGACTCATTTGAAAAGATCCTGACACTGGGAAAGATTGAAGGTGGGAGGAGAAGGGGATGACAGAGGATGGGATGGTTGGATGGCATCACTGACTCGATGCACATGAGTTTGAGCAAGCTCTGGGAGTTGGTGATGGACAGGGAAGCCTGGTGTACTGCAATCCATGGGGTCATAAAAAGTTGGACACAACTGAGCAACTGGACTGAACTGAGGGACTAGTGGACGGTCATACATTTGCTTTAATCCAGCCTGGCCCCGGCTCATGTGTCTGTCCTATGTTGTGTTTGAACTCAAAATAACACATTCTCACAGTGAAAGAGTTACTAGACGGGGCACGTGGCAGACCTGTTCCCCGCCAACCTCACAATTGGGGATGTTCCCCCAGGGATTTTTTCTGCTCAAATTTCGTTTTCATGTAACAGCTTGTCTCTGTCAGGTGAGAGCTGAGGCCCCTTGGGGATCTGCTTGGTGGGCACTGCCACTCAGAGGTGGGGCTTCCACCCCAAGGAGGGCCCCTTCCATCCACAGCTCACCCATTCCTCCCCTCCAGAGTGCTCTAGTGTCCCTCCCCCCACAGCCGGGGTCCCAGTCGTCTGTCAGGCACGTGCCCTGAGGCAGCTGGACCCCTCGGCTCCCCTGAGACCCCTCTCCATAGTGACCTGCCCTCAGCTTAGGGACCCCCAAGCCGAACAGGTGTCCAGTATAGAGTGCAGAGTCCCTCCTCCGTCAGCAGTGGGGCCTTGCTGACCCGGCGGGCGAGTGGAGAGTGGGGTGTGGACGAGACCACAGGAGCAGCTGCCAAGGGGGATCAGGGGGGCCCAGCACCAGCAGCTGCCTTTGAGGGGTGGGCCTGTGCGGCCAGCAGCCTGGATGTGCCCGGCAGGCCGCGTAGGTCCAGAAGGTCCTGGCTGAGTGGGAAGTGGGACATGGATTTGCGGCTGCAGAGCTGGCTGGGCTGCCCCAGCCTCAGAGGGCACCCCTCCCTGGGAAGCATGACTGAGGGCAGGTGGGCCTGCTGACTGGCAGGGCCTGCCCGTCTCTGCCCTCTGCTGTGTTGTCACTGGGGCCCGGGGCCAGCCCTGCCGGATGGGGCTCAGGATCTGGTTTCCACCTTGCTGCCACATCTGGCACGTGGTGTCTGAGCATCCTCGGAGGGCAGGGTTACACCCGCTGGCGGCCCGGCCCGCCCAGCCTGACGGGCACCTTTCCTGAACCTCAAAGTTCCTGCTGCAGCTCGAGGCCCAGAAAACCCTTGGGGCCTTTGTAGGACACGGTTCTGTTTCTTAAGAGGAGATGGCACAGCGGCCAGATCGCCCTCCCCAAGGGCACACGCGTGCGAGGAGTGTCCTGCTCCTCTTCCGCACACGTGGCCCATCCTGGTGGGTGAGCAGGGTGGCCTCTGTTCGGCTGGGGGCTCTGGCCAGGTGCTGCCATTTCTGTGGAGCCTCCACATGGGGCGGGTGACTCTGGGTTAAGAAGAAGAAGAGTGACAGTGGCTCCTGGTTTTCTGTGCTAGACACAACCCCAGCAACACGGTTTTCAGCTAATGTCACAACCAGCTACAAGGGAGGGACTGCGAGTTTTGTCTTGTAACACGGAGAGGATCAGCTTGTCACAGGCACGTTAACACAGGGGCTCTGGAGCAGGAACTCTTGGGCCACCACCTGCCAACCCATGGAGGGAGGGGAGACCCTGATC
The DNA here is from genome assembly GCF_033118175.1 of Dama dama. Taxonomy (NCBI): domain Eukaryota; kingdom Metazoa; phylum Chordata; class Mammalia; order Artiodactyla; family Cervidae; genus Dama; species Dama dama. The sequence goes on from NC_083684.1 coordinate 20,802,545, forward strand.
TTGTGCCCACAGGGAAGCTAGGCCCTTGCCAGGCAGAAGGGGGCTTAGGATCAAAGGTGGAGCGGAGGGCAGGAGAAGGCCCTGAGGGAGTCTGGCTGCTCTGGGTGAGCTGGGTAGGAAAGCACCTACCTGCATGTTTATGGAATGGGCCTCGGTCCAGGTGGAAAGGAGGATGTCTACAGTTTCTGAGATGGGGGAAGGGCAAGCAGATGCACCTCCTTATAGACCCTGAGATCCAGGGGTCCCTCCAGCCCCCACAGGCACAGTGGCCTGTTGTACTGATTCTAAGAAGCACATGTTATCAAATTTCAGTGTATCTGAAATAGCACCATTTAGCTGATGGTGTTGCAGAGCCAGTGGAATATGTTATCCATGACTTTTTAAGTCACCTTCTGTCGACTTTTTTATTCCTTCTTCTCCCTTTGGCAGTGGTCTGCTCTTTGCTTTGTAAATCCTGGTGTCGGGGCCTGTGTCAGAGCTTTGGGAAGGGGGAGGGAGCAGCGGAAGACACAACTTTGGCATCAAGGACGCTGATCTTTCAGCCGGAAGTGAAGGAAACAGGACCCTGGCTTGGTCCTCGTGCACAGCAGGTGCACCGTAAATGCTGGTTGAGCGAATGAGCCCAAGACCCCACCCAGAGTTCCTAAGCAGCTGTGCTACCTGAGTCTGTCTGATACCCTCTTGATAGACTGCTGTAGGAAGAAGGGACAGGTTCTCCATGGGTGAGACCCCCTGCTGTTCCTGGGGGATGAAGCAGAGTGGTGACTGATCACACAGGTAGACGGGCAAGGGTGCTTGCCTGTGGCCCAGATGTAACCCCAGGGTTGCCCAGGCCAGGGCAAAGGTGAGGGGTGTTTCTAGTTCCCCAGGAAGCTCAGCATGGACCAGCAGCCCAGGGCAGGCCCCACTGAAGAAGTGCAGCCTGTGGTTCCCGCAGGGGGACCTGCTGCCCTGACCTGTGGAAGCACTGAGGCACTACCTGCATGGGGAGACTGGTGCTGGGGGGCCACAGTCCTGCCCTGCCCATGGTCCGCTGTGAACAGATATGGTAGGGTTACCCTGTGCTAAGCTGCTGACCTATTTTCCAGCACATTCGTGCCAAGAACTTGGCCCAGATCTCAAGTTCCCTGCTGTGTGCCCAAGACTTTGCCCCAAGCCTGGAGGAGGGGCTCTGCACACACCCACCATGAATGAGCGAATTAATGAAGTGAATGAATGAACAGCATAAAACCAACATGGCTGCAGCGAGGGCGGCATGGGCACCATCCCCTATGTTGAAGATGCCTGGTGGGCGCTGTCTCAGCTCAGCCCCCAGGGCTGGGCCCTGGCCCCTCTCTCAGATGGACAAGACTTGGAGGTGGGTGGACTAGACGCTTGGTCTCCCAATGGCACTTTCCAGAGTGCACCCCCACCTCTTGCCTCCTTGTCTGTGCATTTGATATTATTATTGATTCATTTAGGTTTTAATTATAAGACCTTACAGAAGTAATTTCAGAGATACTTAAGGATGAAATAATACATCTCAATTTGCCACATTAGTACTGAAGGAAGGCTGGTGGAAGCAGGTGAGCAGCAGGCCAGGGGCACATGGGGGGCTTCAGCATTCTGTTCTACTTCTCTATGTGTCCCTCTCTCCGGTATAAGTTCCCAGAAGTTGGCAAACTCAGAGAATGACAGTCACAGCCACCCACACATGGCCTTTGTGGGGTAGGATGTGGCTGTGGGGTAAGAAGTCTGTCGGCTTTGGCCCCAGACCCACTGTGTGCCTGCACAGAGTAGGCAACAGGTGAATACAGGTCTCTGCGGCTCCAGAACACTCCCTTCCCTCATGCCTGCTGTCTGCGCTCTTGATCTGCAGGGAAGGGGGTCTGTCTCCACTGAGAGGAGTCGTCACGGAGCTCAGAGAGGTCTGGTTGCCGGCATCCCTAAGCTCTTGCTCGCCAAGCCTTCCCCATCGAATCATCATAAGGCCGAACCGGAAGCCCCAGGGTCCTGGTGCAGCCCACAGGAATACAAAACAAAGAAAACCACACCCACTGTCCCCCACCCTCCCCAGTGTGTCTCCTGGTGCTCAGGAGGAGGGTGACAAGGGCCCCCAGAAGGTGTCTGGAACGCACCTGCCCAGCTCAGACTTCAGACAGCAGTGAGTGGCCCGACTGCTTCAGGACACTTCCACGGCTAGCATTTGGGTCTCCAGAGGCGGCCCTCGTGGGCTACGTGGCCCCCAGCGGATCCCTGTGTGCTCAGGGAGTGGCTCCTGGGGAAGGGACCTCCAAGAAAGGCTAGGTGTGTATGGGGTCTGGCCTGGTGGGTGGAGGAGCCCGGTAGTTTGCATCCAACTTCCTAGGCCGACAATACAGGAAAACCCTTCCTGAAAGGGGACGTTCCTAGAGTTTTCCTCTCACCACCGGTCCAGGGTCAGGCTAGGGCCAGACTCCCAGGGGAGAGACCCCGAGTACATCTCCACAGTCTGGACAGCTGACAGAAGAGCTGAGGAGGGGTCACTCCGCGCACCCCTGGCCTCCCAGGCGTGTGCGCTCCTGGCCGCGCCAGGGCAAGCAACCCCTGCAGGCGTGGGAGCCCCCGCCGGCCGAGCCCGGGGCATCATCCGCCTCCCTCGCTCCGAGCCCGAGCCAGTATCTCAGCCTGGTGCCCCGCAGCATCCCGGCTGCCGCCTCCCCGCCCAACCCCCAGAGAGGTTCGGCAGGGCCGAACAAAGCAGATGCGCGGCTAGGAGCGTAGCCTTCCCCCTACGCCTTGCTGACTTGGACCCCGACTCTGGTCCCGGCACGCCCCCATCTCCCGGATCCCCGGCTGGGCTGGGAGGGGGCGCAGAACCAAATTGTGCGCCGCCCACTCAGGAGCGCGCCAGGCACCGCTGCCCGGGCCGGGAGCGCGGAGGACGAGGGGGCGGGGACGCGGTCCGTGCTCTTCTAGCCCAGCGCGGGGGCCGTTCCCGGAGGTGCCCCGGCCTGGCTTCCCCAGCACGGCGGGCTTAGGCTTCCACGCTCCGGCCCGGCATAGGGGAACTCGGAGCTGCCTGCGGGTCCTGGCGGCCCTGGGGCGTGGTCGGTGAGAGGGCCGGGGGAAAGGACTGCGGGGAGGCGCAGATCTAGGGCTCAGGGGGGCCACACTCACCTCCCGGGCTGGCGCCCTCCGGGGGCTCCATGCGGCCGGTAGGGCCTGCGAGCCGCGCGCGCGGCGGCGGCGGCGTCACCCGGCCCCGGCGCCCCTGCAGCTGCGGCGGCGACTCGGCCCCGGCTCCCTGCGCAGCGCATTGGGGCAGCAGCCGGGGGACCGCGGCGGCGGGGAGGAGCCCGCGGGGCGGGGCGCGCAGCTGCTCCGGGGCCGGGTCCCGCCCCCCCTTCCCCCCGCCCCCCCCCCCCCCCGCCGGCTCCTCCTCTGCCCCCGCAGCACAGGTGCGGCCCCGCCCCGCCCTGCGCGCGCCCCCTGTCGGCCCCTGCAGACCCTTCCCCGCCGACCGCACCCCTTCAGTCCGGCTTCCCACCCGGATCTGCCCGCGGCCCCCATCCCTGGCCTGGTCCCTGCGCGCACCCTCACTCAGCAGCCGCGCCACCGTGCGGGATCATCCTCATGCATCTGTGGGACTCCAACGACGTGCCGGCGCTCCGCGGGGCATGGAGGGACGGGCACAGCATCCTAGGGCCCGTAAGCCGAGAATTGCAGACCGTGGCAAATGCTTTGGAGAGACGCGGTGCGGGGGTTGGGGTTTGGGGGGAATGGGGAGGGAAGAGGGGAAGGGAGGTAAGGAGAGGGAGGCGGGCAGAGAGGGGGCGTCCCGGAAGGCAGGCAGGCAGCGTCTGGGCGTGCCGAGAGCTCCAAACAGTTCAGAGCTCCAAACAGTTCAGCGGAGTCCCACTTCCAGTCTCTGGTCCCCTGCACAAGGCCCTGGAACGCAGCCCTGTGCCAAGCCCTTGATGCACAGTATCGCGTTCATTCTCCTGGGGAATCCTTAGCAGACGAGGCCCTGATTTTCCATGTGAAGCTGAACACGGCGGGGGGCGGGGGGTGGGGCGGAGTGCAGGGGAGTGCGACCAAGGTGCACAGCCAGTCACAGGAAGCCAGAGGAGCCAAGTGCAAGCCCCTGGTCTACACAAAGACAAACCAACCAAAGAAGAGCGTCAGGGAGACAGACTTGTTCCCAGCTGGGAGTGGAGAAATTCGCAGAGGAGGAAGATGTGAACTTGGTGTTTGCTGGAAATGTACCCTCCTAAGGCATCTTCAGCCTTTCCAGGCCTCAGTCAACTCCAGTCACCCTAAGCCCATAGCTTTGTTAACTGTCAGTCAGTGAGAGGCAGGCTAATAGTTTCTATTTCTCTTTAGCTTACAAAACAAAGAAAAACTGCTAAAATGATGTCATGACCCACTGGGACAAGCCGCTGCAGTTTGCACTCCAAGAGGCAGGTCAGCCCCTCTGGGACAGAGCTGAGGGTGGTGGGGACCTTGAGAGGTCAGGACAGTAGATGGACACTGGCTACTGGGGTAGAAGTTTGTATTGTCTCACAATGGTCAGAGCAGTGTCTCTGATTCCCCATGTCTTCCAGAATCTTCTGGTCCCATCCAGCCATACCCTGCCTGTGCTCCTGCTCACACCTGGGCAGCTCACACTTTTGCTGCTCTGACTAGTGGACTGTGTCCAGCTGATGCCATGTGACTCCAATGCTGGGTCTTAAGTAGGATTCAGGCCTTGATCCCCAGGCTCCCCTGGAATTCGGCCACCCTGTGTAAGAAAGCCCAGGCCATTTGAAGGGCCACTTGAGTGTTGTCTGGCTCACAGCAGCCAATGAACCAGGTGTAAAGTCTCAGCCAGGAGCCAGACCCTTCCTTTGAGCCACCCTCCCCCCGGTTGGGGGTAATACATGGAACCAAGGTGAGCTGTCCCCACAGGGTCCCAGCCAAGTTGCAGATTCATGGGAAAAACAGATGTTGTCACTATATTAAGCCATTTCACTTTGGGGCCAACCTGTCACACAGCCATCGTAACTGTAACAGTCTTGGTGTTTAATAATTATCCCCATTTGACAGATGACTAAGTGGATACACAGGGAGTCTTGTCCAGGGCACCAGCTGATCTGACTTCAGAGGCCAGGGTCAAACTTTTCATTCAAAACATTTTCATGGAAGTCAACTATACTTCAACTTAAAAAAATTAAATAAAAAGAAAAAAAATCAAACAATAGTAGAATAGCATAATTAACCCACTTGTACCCATCATTCAGATTCAGTGATTACTGACTCATGGTTGATCATGTTTCTTCTCTGCTTTCAATGCCGCCTTCCACTTCTGGGTTGTTGTGAAGCAATCCTATATGTATTATGTCATTTCTTTTGTAAATTCTTCACTGTTGAGCTCTAAAAATGTTTAGTCTTCTTGAGGACTCTGTTATGCTAACATTCAGGCCTCCATTGAGTTGCTGTTGTGATCTGAGGCAATTTACCTGGATGACCATGTACGTGGGTGTTAGGAAGAGCCAGATATTCACCATAGGTCATTGGGTTTGTATTAACATTTGGTCTGTTATTTTGTAGGAAACTCAGATGTCATTTATCTGGGTTTCTGAGATGCTCAGCTTGATGCCGATTAAAAGTATCTCAAGCCGCCTATGTGGAGAAAGGCTCTTTTCTATAATCTGAACTCAAATTCAGCATGAAAAGCACAGGTTGCCATGGGCCTTGGTGGGGAGCCCAGAGAGCTGGCAGCAAGGCCTCCCTCAACTCTTCATCTCTGCAGTGCACACTGATAAACCGTGCTGTGCTGTTCGTTTGTGACAAACGAATACCCTATCTTGTTATCCTGAGCTAACCCTCCTATTCTTGCCCTTTTTGTTGAAAGGAATTATTGTTAATGCATTCGTTTAATTCAGGACTCCCAGCCAGAATTCTAAAGCAAAAAGCCAGTCAGCATGAGGCACCTAGCATAGCGAGTCTGCAAAGTAAGTGTTGAATAATAATTATTAGCACTCTGTGCTATCCGGCTGCATTCTTACTTGCCAGAACCCCTGTGGGAGGAGCCTACTTAGGGAAGAAGACCCCTATCAGACCAGACGTGTCTGACATAGGCTCAGGCTCTTGTCAGCCCAGGCACAGTGACACCGTCAGACCTCCCAGAGGCCATAGGGCTGCTATAAATGTCACTCTGTGCAAGTTGGGTTGATACAGTACTTCCAAAGGGCCATTCCTCTCCAGGAACAATCAAGTCTTGGGTGGGCTAACAGGAACCACCCTCCCCACCCCGGGCTCATTGCTGTGGCTCTCTTCCCCGACCTGAGCCTTTCTTCACTATTCACACTGTGCCCAAGGCAGTTCTCCAGGGAGAGAAGATTCCTCTCCATCCCCAAACTGACAGAAAACCTTGACCTGCTGCAAAACCACTGTTTAGTAAGATGCTAATATTAAGAGTGTAGAAAACAAGACAACACATGGTGTTGTTTTGGGTGTAGGTAGCTGGATGGTAGGAGGGATAAGAAATTCTCTCTGCAATTTGTAAAGCAGTTAGCAGTTTTCAGAGCAAGAAGTTAGAGGGAAGAAAACCCCTGAAAGACTTTTTTTCCTGCAGAGCGCGTCTGGAAACCCGTAGCAAACGTTTCTAGTTTTTCCTCACCAGGAGGACAAAGTCTCTTTAGGAAGAGCAGTTAGTTTTTGTGAAGGGGAGAGTTGCTGATTTCAAAACTGTGGACCCCGCTGGAACATTTTTCTCGCCTACTTTTGCTTCCTCTAAGGCTTTGTGGAAATCCAGCTGTCTTCCAGCCTCAGGTAGGAGGAATCGTCATAGGGTGGGCAGGGTGAGGTGAGGCCCAAGGGCAGAGGTTCCGCGAGAATTTGAATCTAATTTGGGTAAAGTCGCGGTGTGGCCGCTTGCCCTCGCTCGCTCTTGGAGTTCATGCACTGGAGGTCCTGTACCCACGTAGAGTACGTAACAAGTGGACGGAAACCGTTCCTCCAACCTCCGTGGAGCTTAAGTTTTAGTGGGGAAGACCCGCAGTAAACAAGAATTGTCCTGAAAGGAATGCGTTCCCAGGCGTCTTGGAGAGGTAGCTTGTGAATAATGCCCAGCTTCGGCCCAAATCTACAGACTCTGACTGGTTAGTTGCTAAGGACTCCCGCCGTTGCGAGGCACCAGCCCGGCCGGCGGGCTCTCGCGATGGTTCTCGAGACTTCGCGCGGGACTTTGCAGTCGTTGCCTGGAGACGGCGCATCCTGGGAAGGCCGGGCGCTTTGGTTTGCTCGTCCAGGCAGGCGGGAAGCAGCAAACATGGTGAGGCCGCCTCGTAGGGTCCGCGCCGGGGGCCTGGGGCCTCAGGGGTCCGCGGGCCTTGCGCGCCGGGAGTACCCGGGACGGGAGATCTGGAGCTTTGGGGTCCTGGAGCAGCGGGCTTGGTGCTCTGGTGGGGAGGGGGGTGGTCCTCGCGGGCAGGGCCCAGGGTGCTGCAGACGCCGGACGCTGCTTCCCCGTGGAGCTGAGAGACGTGGTCTCTCCAGGATCCTGTGCACACCGGGGTGGGTGGTCAGAGAACACCGTCTACCCCGTCGCCAGACCTAGGGCCCGGTGTGCACGTGTCCGGACTGGAAAACCTGGGTCGAGTGGCTTCCCTACCTGGAATGGAAGGCTCGTTAATCAGATCCTTGGGAAATAGAGATCCTCCAGCCTCTGGGATCGAGAGCCTAGGGTATACCAGGGTGGCCAGAGGGTCCTGACAGCAGTTCCAGCGCACGTAGAGTCCCCAGGGCAGAGCCCCGTGGTAGAGGAACTGCAGTTTCCCGGGCAAACCTGCGAGGAGTAAGGCGGGAACTGAGCAGAGCAGAGCGGAGCTTGCTGCCTCTGGGGTTCTCCATCCCCGCCCCTTCTGTGGTAGGGCTCTCAGCTGCGCACTCCCCTCTGTGCTGTACGGGCTGTAGGTCACCCAGTTTCCAGGCAGGTGTGGCAGGGTGGCCATCAATGCGGGGACCCCTCTGTGTGTGGGGGCCCCAGGGGCTCTAGAGGCCCCAGCCACTGCCTTACTCCCAGATGCTGAGTGGTGACAAGCCCCTGGGCTCTTCTGATGGGTTGGACTTCTTGGCGTAGAGGGTTAGAAAGAGGGCAGTGTTTTAGGAGTGAAGATTTCAGCGGCTCTGTCTTTTGCAAGTCTGTTGGAAGAAGACCACCAAAATACATCTACTTTCACTAACTTGTGGGAAATATGCGTGATTTTCCTTTTTTTTTTTTTCTTGTTACTTTGTGCTTTCTAACATTTCCTTGTAAACTTTTTTGGTAATAAAAATGTAACAGAGACGTGTAGATGCGTGCATACATACAGACAAAAGCATGAGCCACAGAAACCTGGGAGAAGTGAGGGCAGAGGATAAGTCGTTAGTTTTCTTTTTGTTGAGTGGCCCCGGGAGAGGGAGTGGGGCGGGAGGTCCCCTCTGGCACCTTGGAGAAGTGGTTAAAAGCAGGCGTCACCCCACTGACAGAGCCCACAGTGTGTGAGTGCCAGTCTGTGCCAGCACTCTTCACCCCAGGTCTCTGAGGCACCCACCTTGCACCCATGGAGCGATATATTGCAGGTTTCTCTCTGGCACTTGCCAAGCACTATAGTCTGTGCTGCTGGGGATACTCCTTTTTGAGGCTGAGTAGATTTTGCTCCACGCCAAAGAGGTCTCTGCTGTATACAAGGAACAAATTCTCCCTCTTTCTTTCCGAAGGAAAGCAACATTCTCTTCTGAGAAGGGAGATTTCTCCTTGCTGTTCCAAAGGTGTCAACAGAATGTGCCCGTGGATAAGGATGGGAAAGCTTAGGGCAGAGTGAGGCGGCCCAGATGGAAGCCTGAGACAGTGGGCAGTCCAGATGGAGGTTCCAGGCAGAAATTCCTTTCCCGAATGGCCCTGAGAGGGAATGAACCAGTCAGAAGTGAACCCTAACCCAACCATGTGTTTTTCAATCCAAGGCGCCCAAAAAGAAGGGGAAGAAAGGCAAAGGCAAAGGCACTCCGATTGTTGATGGGCTGGCTCCGGAGGACATGAGCAAGGAGCAGGTGAGCAGGTTGGCTGGGCCGTGGCCCCATGCTGGGGCGGGTGGGATGGGTTTGCTGCCCCACGCTGGTCCTAGGAACTTCTTTTAGACCACAGCACCCCAGCTCCTTGTCTGCCTTCCCCTCAGTCTGGCTCCTGCTGTCTGTCCACACCATGACATGTGAAACAGTGCAGCACGTGTAGATGGATAAACTTTTCTCTAGGGTAGTAGGAATTTGGAAGGAAACGTTTTTCTGATAAAAAAGCTATTTTAAGTTTTCTTTCATTCTTACCCTTTTTAGGCCCCTGCTGTTTACAGAGATGCTAATCATAGTACATACACTTACAGCATTCTCATTTATTTGATTTACCATTACACACTGTGAATTATTTTAGGCTGCTTGTTCATTTCGATGACATTAAGAGCTAGGGAACATGATTTGATTAATTACAGTTCAGTTGAAAGGCTCCCAAAACCTATAATCTGTACAACACATGAGAGCAAGTGTGGTCTGGAAGTGTTCATGACCCTTACTTACTTTTGATGGTTTTAAGATAACAGAAATCAAAGGAGACTGATCAAGGTATAAGACCTGAAGATGGAGAGCTGGGTGGAGGCCCTTGAAAGTGGTGAACAGGCTGTTTCTCACACAGGGAAGCCATGGGCAGTGTCTGCAGAGGGTGATAAGGTCAGGTTGTGCTTTGAGGGGGTCATTGGGGCTGCCTCATGGAGGTTGGCTTACCCACCATGTTGCCCCAACAGTCGGACTATTTCCTGCCTGCGGGTTTACTTCCTGTCCTCTGACATGGCAGTCTGCAGAGCTTGGAAGCTCTCGGGGTCCAGGCAGGAGTGAGATGAGAGATTCAGGGCAGCTGTGGCCAGGTCTGAATTTGGCAATAAGGAGTTCATGATCTGAGCCACAGTCACCTCCCGGTCTTATTTTTACTGACTGTATAGAGCTTCTCCATCTTTGATTGCAAAGAATATAATCAGTCTGATTCTGGTTTTGGCCATCTGGTGATGTCCATGTGTAGAGTCTTCTCTTGTGTTGTTGGAAGAGGGTGTTTGCTATGACCAGTGCGTTCTCTTGGCAAAACTCTTTTAGCCTTTGCCTTCCTTCATTCTGTACTCCAAGGCCAAATTTGCCTGTTACTCCAGGTGTTTCTTGACTTCCTACTTTTGCATTCCAGTCCCCTATAATGAAAAGGACATCTTTTTTGGGTATTAGTTCTAAATGGTCTTGTAGATCTTCATAGAACCATTCAACTTCAGCTTCTTCAGTGTTACAGGTCAGGGCATGGACTTGGATTACTGCCAAATTCAATAGACCATTCAGGTATGACCTAAATAAAATCCCTGATGATTATACAGTGGAAGTGAGAAATAGATTTAAGGGACTAGATCTGATAGAGTGCCTGATGAACTATGGACGGAGGTTCATGACATTGTACAGGAGACAGGGAGCAAGACCATCCCCAAGAAAAATAAATGCAAAAAAGCAAAATGGCTGTCTGAGGAGGCCTTACAAATAGCTGTGAAAAGAAGAGAAGTGAAAGGAAAAGGAGAAAAGGAAAGATATATCCATTTGAACACAGAGTTCCAAAGAAGAGCAAGGAGAGATAAGAAAGCCTTCCTCAGTGATCAGTGCAGAGAAATAGAGGAAAACAATAGAATGGGAAAGACTACAGATCTCTTCAAGAAAATTGGAGATACCAAGGGAACATTTCATGCAAAGATGGGTTCAATAAAGGATAGAAATGGTATGGACCTAACAGAAGCAGACAATATTAAGAAGAAGTGGCAATAATACACAGAAGAACTGTACAAAAAAGATCTTCATGACCCAGAAAATCATGATGATGTGCTCACTCACCTAGAGCCAGACATCCTGGAATGTGAAGTCAAGTGGGCCTTAGGAAGCATCACTACAAACAAAGCTAGTGGATGTGATGAAATTCCAGTTGAGCTATTTCAAATCCTAAAAGATGATGTGTGAAAGTGCTGCACTCAATATGCCAGCAAGTTGGGAAAACTCAGCAGTGGCCACAGGACTGGAAAAGGTCAGTTTTCATTCTAATCTCTAAGAAAGGCAATGCCAAAGAATGCTCAAACTACCACACAATTGCACTCATCTCACACGCTAGCAAAGTAATGCTCAAAATTCTCCAAGCCAGGCTTCAGCAATATGTGAACCATGAACTTCCAGATGTTCAAGGTGGTTTAGAAAAGGCAGAAGAACCAGAGATCAAATTGCCAATATCCGCTGGATCATCGAAAAAGCAAGAGGGTTCCAGAAAAACATCTATTTCTGCTTTATTGACTATGCCAAAGCCTCTGACTGTGTGGATCATAATAAACTGTGGAAAATTCTGAAAGAGATGGGAATACCAGACCACCTGACCTGCCTCTTGAGAAACCTGTATGCAGGCCAGGAAGCAACAGTTAGAACTGGACATGGAACAACAGACTGGTTCCAAATAGGAAAAGGAGAGGCTATATATTGTCACCCTGCTTATTTAACTTATATGCAAAGTACATCATGAGAAACGCTGGACTGGATGAAGCACAAGCTGGAATCAAGATTGCCGGGAGAAATATCAATAACCTCAGATATTCAGATGACACTACCCTTATGGCAGAAAGTGAAGAAGAACGAAAGAGCCTCTTGATGAAAGTGAAAGAGGAGAGTGAAAAAGTTGGCTTAAGGCTTAACATTCAGAAAACTAAGATCATGGCATCTGGTCCCATCACCTCATGGCAAATAGATGGGGAAACAGTGTCAGACTTTATTTTCTTGGGCTCCAAAATCACTGCAGATGGTGACTGCAGCCATGAAATTAAAAGACGCTTACTCCTTGGAAGGAAAGTTATGACCAACCTAGACAGCATATTAAAAAGCAGAGACATCACTTTGCCAACAAAGGTCCGTCTAGTCAAGGCTATGATTTTTCCAGTGGTCATGTATGGATGTGAGAGTTGGATTGTAAAGAAAGCTGAGGGCCAAAGAATTGATGCTTTTGAATTGTGGTGTTGGAGAAGACTCTTGAGAGTCCCTTGGAATGCAAGGAGATCCAACCAGTCCATCCTAAAGGAGATCAGTCCTGTATATTCATTGGAAGGACTGATGCTGAAGCTGAAACTCCAATACTTTGGCTATCTAATGCAAAGAGCTGATTCATTTGAAAAGACCCTGATGCTGGGCAAGATTGAGGGCAGGAGGAGAAGGGGATGACAGAGGATGAGATGGTTTGATGGCATCACCGACTCAATGGCCATGAGTTTGAGTAAACTCCGGGAGTTGGTGATGGACAGGAGACCTGGCTTGCTGCAGTCCATCGGGTTGCAAAGGGTTGGGCATGACTGAGCAACTGAACTGAACTGAACTGTCGCCAGGTTGCTGCAGGGTTACCCTGTGGGCGTTGGGCTGCAGAGCTGTTTTCTGATTTTTGAAGGCAAGTGAGAAATCCAGATATTTATAAGAAGTCTACATAGCGAGTGAGGGAACATCCAGCATGAGCCGGAGTCAGGAGGAGCCTGGTTTAGATGATTCATTTGAGTGACACGAAGGCAGCAGACCCATGGGGTCAGGACTTTTCCTGGGGAGCCAAGCCCCACCCCAGCCCTGGTCCTCCCAGTCTCCTGGCTGCCCTTCCTTGCTGAGTTGTTGTCTTGGCCCTCTCTTGAAGTAAGACATCTGGTTTCCTTGTAGGGAACATGGTTATCATAAGAGGGAAACTTTACAGCCTGGGCCTGAGGTTATGCTCAAAAGATAACTATTCTTGCAAGTGAGAGTCTCAAGAAGCTGGAAATCTGTCCTTTTTTCTTTTTCTTTTACCTATATGCAGATTTGCATTTGGCTCTGGATCAAACCCTCTTGACTATTTCATATCTACTGGTTTTGTCTGCTATTTTTTGCTTGACGTGTATCTTTAAAGGTGAAAGGTTTTTACATTTTATATCATATTTTACATATATATATATATATATTAAAAATATTTGCATCATTTTCATATCTTTGTGTCATAGGCCCGTATGACCTTCTTGCTGATATACTTTTGTTTCTCAACCATGCTATTTAGAAGCAACCTGGATCATGTCCATTTTAGTTGTTTGCTGTTGTAATAATGGTGTTGCTAATACCTTTAAGTAGAACGCTCCTGTGTTCTTTCGAGACATTTCTTTAGTGTAAATTCCCAGGGATGAATAAAAGGATATAATCATATTATGACTCTTGGCCAAATACAAGAGATTTCTGCTGTCTGCGGGATGTCCCCTGTCCCTGAGCCTTCCCGGCCCTCTGTGTTAGATTCTCTCTTTTCGCTCATGGTTTACTTTGAGATGAGAGTGGCGCCCCTCACCGTCTTCCTGGCCTTTCTCTGCCCACTCTTCCCTGGCCATGGGTGGGCCTTCTGGCTGCCTCACCCCGCCCTGCCCTCCAGGTGGAGGAGCACATTGGCCACATCCGGGAGGAGCTGGACCGCGAGCGAGAGGAGCGCAACTACTTCCAGCTGGAGCGCGACAAGATCCACACTTTCTGGGAGATCACGCGGCGGCAGCTAGAGGAGAAGAAGGCCGAGCTGCGGAACAAAGACCGGGAGATGGAGGAGGCCGAGGAGAGGCACCAGGTGGAGATCAAGGTGAGGGGGCCGGCCCAATCCCACGGGAGTCGCCGAGCGGCAGAGGAGCTGGCCCGAGGTCCAGGGGCGTGGCCATGCCTTGCTTTGGGGGGTCACCGCCCTTTGTGTCCTTTGACATTGGGAATTCGAAGGTATTTTTTAATAACAAAGCAGGTGTGTCCAGGTGAGCATGTGAGCCTGTGTGTGCAGGTTGAGAATTGTGTTAGGTGTGCAGGTGGGCACGTGTGTGCAGGTGAGCCTGTGTGTGCAAGTGAGCCTGTGTGTGCAGGCGAGCACATGTGTGTGCAGGTGAGCAGCGGCCCTCCCCACCTCCAGGTGTATAAGCAGAAGGTGAAGCACCTGCTCTACGAGCATCAGAGCAGCCTGACGGAGATGAAGGCGGAGGGCACCGTGGTCATGAAGCTGGCGCAGAAGGAGCATCGTGCACAGGAGGGGACGCTGCGCCGGGACATGCGGGCGCTGAAGGTGGAGCTGAAGGAGCAGGAGCTGGCCAACGAGGTGATGGTGAAGAACCTGCGGCTGGTAGGTGCCAGGGCAGCTGTGAGCGCGACAGGACTCAGCCACAGCTGGGAATTCATGGTTCTGTATAAAAAGCCTGCCGGTGGGCAGTTAATTGAAATGTTCGGCAACAACAACTGCATCAGCCAGACAAACCCCTTTGGGGCCAGGTGCAGAGTTCTGTCTCAGACTCGAGTGACCGGTTGACTTCCCAACAGGGAGATCCAGCCTGGGCTGCTGTCCACGTGCTGCTGATCCTGGGCCCCTGCAGTGAGCCGCCTGCCAGCCCTTCAGCTGCTGCAGCCTTTGTCCTATGAGCTGTGCTGACAAGCACCTCGCTGGCCTTGGAGATTCCTTGGTCCTTTCAAAGGGAGGCTGAGGGGTTCTGGGTGGAGGTTGGAATTCCTTCTTAAGCGCCTGTAGCACACCAGGCCTGGCTCTGATTGTGGGTGCCCAGAGGGTGGGGCTGACAGAATGCCTGCCCGTGTGTGGCTGATGGTCAGGAGAGGACAGGCCACCCCGAGACAGAAGACAAAGTAAACTGTCAAACATGCATCACAGGTCTGTGGGCATGAGCGCTCTGGGAGATAACAGGAAGATACGCAACCCAGCCTCAACTGAATCTGGGAATACTCAGTAATATTGCAGTTTTCCGTGAAGCTAGAGGGTGCTAAAGATGTGGGCCCTCGAGGGGCCTGGCCATTTTGACGGAAGCACATCATGGGCTGGCTTCCACCGAGTGCGGTCTCTGCTTACCCAAGGCACGGTGTGGAATAGTTACATGCTCAGAGTGCCTCTCTGCATGAAAATAAAGTAAAATTTAAGCCTTTTATTCAACTTTTATATAGCTGTCAGATTAATTTGTCCTGGTGTTCTAAGCCAAAGCAGGTCCGTACCACATGGGGCGCCTGCAGCTCTGGGTGGGTCTGGCCCTGCTGCCCAGCCTGTGGGCATGGCCAGGGCACGAGTGTCTTCAGCATCTTCCCCAGTCCATTATGAAACGTGGAATTTCCCAGAACCTCATTCCTCTGGGCTGGTCCTGAGCTCGGGGGTGAGGGCCCAGCTGGAGCAGCAGCCGCACAGGCTGTCGGTGCTGGTGAGGAGGGGGCCCAGGCACGGGGCCAGCATCTGGGCCGGCGTCTGTCCCATCCCTTCTGGCCTCCAGTGACAGCTTGCTTCTGCCTCTGCAGAAACACACCGAGGAGATCACCAAGATGCGCAACGACTTTGAGAGGCAGGTGCGAGGTCAGTGCTTCCCGCGCTCTGCTGCGTCAGGCGTCCCGAGAGCTCCTCCTGTCAGGAAGGAACTGCCCTCCAGTTAAAACAGCCCAGACATGCGGAGTGAGAGGACACGGTCATTTCCAAGGCTGGTGTCCATGGGAGGTGGGAGGCTGGGAGGATGCCCCGCCCCCGCCGCCTGCCCTGCCCCGGCACACAGTGACTCCTGGAGCAGGTCGCCCAGCTTAGGGGGCAACATGCCATCCCTCCCGTCCTGCAAAGGCGCTGACCTCAGCCACAGTCTGGCTGGATGGCCGTGGTCTGTGCCCCCTGGCACCGGGTGACACTTGGCTGTCGGGATCCCTGAGGCAGGGACTGATCAGCGGTGCTGGCGACAGGCAGAGGAGGGCATGTGCTGGTGCCACACAGCGGGAGAAGCGCCCCGCCCTGTCCCACTGTCGGCAGCCTCCAGCCCCTGGGAGGTCTCCCGCCTTGGGCACAGCCGCCATCTGTTCTTGTCGCACGGCACCAGAGGCTCTGCTCAGCTGCTCTGGGTGTTGCTGCCTTTCAGAAATCGAGGCCAAGTATGACAAGAAGATGAAGATGCTTCGGGACGAGCTCGACCTGCGCAGGAAGACGGAGATCCACGAGGTGGAGGAGAGGAAGAATGGCCAGATCACCACGCTGATGCAGCGGCACGAGGAGGCCTTCACCGACATCAAGAACTACTACAACGACATCACCCTCAACAACCTGGCTCTCATCAACTCCCTCAAGGTGCTGCCGGGGCTGCCTGCCACCTCGGGCCCACACCCCTGCTTGTAGACACACCTGGCCTTCAGTGGCCCCTGATTGAAACTCACAGATTGTGAGGCCCCTTGCATGGTGGGGAAGTCATATGCCCATGTGCACCAGGGGTGTTGTTGCACCCAAGTACTGGCAGTGAGCACAGCGTAAGCTCTCAGTTTGCATGCAGGCTGCATTACTAGAGAATTCAGAAACTATTCTCCGTGTTTACATACAGAACACATGCCCCAGGACCATCCTTTCTGGGCAGGAGAGCTCGCAGCCTCTGTGCAGGCCACAGCCCCTGGTCCTGCCACCGACCCCCTGCTCCCCCTGGCACCCACAGGAGCAGATGGAGGACATGCGGAAGAAGGAAGAGCACCTGGAGAAGGAGATGACGGAGGTGGCCATGCAGAACCGGCGCTTGGCGGACCCCCTGCAGAAGGCTCGGGAGGAGATGAGTGACATGCAGAAGAAGCTCGGGGGCTATGAGAGGGACAAGCAGATCCTGGTGGTGGGTTTCCATTGCATTCCCAGCCCTCCCTGGTGTGAAGGGGCAGGAAGGTTGGGCAGGTGTCTCCCAAGTCCCAGAGTGGAGCCGGCCCTCGGGGCACCAGGGGAGGTGCTGAAACCCTCCTTCCCCTACCTGGTGACCTGGGGGCATGTGGTGTTGGCACCTGTTCTGAGAGCCAGGTGGCCCCTGGCCGCCATGGTGGGGCTCGGTCCATTGTGCCTGGGAGCTGTTCCCTCTGACAATCACCTCACCTGGTCATTCCTTGGGAGCAGCATCGTGTGGGTGCCTGAACTGGGGGTGCTTTCTGACCCTTCTCTCCAGTGCACAAAAGCCCGTCTGAAAGTCACTGAGAAGGAGCTGAAGAGCCTGAGGTGGGAGCATGAGGTGCTGGAGCAGCGATTCATCAAGGTGGGCTCCTGGGGCGTCTGGGGGGCTCAGGGATGTCTGGGGGCCTCCTGGAGCATTGGGGTCTCCGGGACATCTGGGGACCTCTTGGGGTGTCTGGGGGGCTCCCAGCACATCTGGGGGGCTGGCAATTCATCAAGGTGGGCTCCAGGATGTCTGAGGGCCTCCTGGGGTGTCTGGGGGGCTCTGGGACATCTGGGGGGCTCCCGGCATGTCTGGGGGCTCCTGGGGTATCTGGGGGGCTCCGGGGTATCTGGGGGGCTCCCAGTGTGTCTGGGGGCTCCCAGGGCATCTGGGGGACTCCCAGCATGTCTGGGGGCTCCTGGCACGTCTAGGGGACTGGGTCCCTGGCTCTGGCCCCTCCCATTCTGCGGGGCTGTCAGTGGGGCTCTCAGTGGACAAGCTTGATGTCTCAGCAGTTCCCCACTGCTGTCCCCTTGGCCCATTCCTCTGTGTGTCTCCGAGTCCTAACCCTTTATGTGTGTGTCGTAGGAAGCCTGTAGGTGAAAAGCAAGGCCTTGGGGTTGCACGCTGGTCCTCACACATGGCGAGAGCACCCCAAGTTCTTCTAAACTCTCAAGTGTGCTGGTGTAGGACCTTGCTTCCCAGAAGTGGGGGCACCTGACACGCCCTGCCTACTCCTCTCAGCCCGCGTTTCTCTCCGGAGCAGCCTGTGTCCTCTGGTGAAAATCCCTTGTCAGTCCTTGCTGCTACAGGCACCCTGTTAGGTACATCTTTGTGCAGTGCGTGACCCTTTTTGGAATGGTGATTCCTAGCAGGGGAATTGCTGGGTCAGACGGCTGGTGTTGAGAATGTGGATGGTCTGCCCGAGGAGTGTTCAGAGTTGTGGCCTCATCCCCAGGGGGCCGTCCCCCACCCCAGGTCCTCACTGACGGGACTGGGTGTGTGTGTCTCACTGAATGTGCTTCTCTGTAGACGGCCGCCCTGCTTGCTTGGTTCCCGGGGTCTGGCTGAGGGCAGAGTGCCTCGTGTGTCAGCTGTTAGCACCTTTTCCACTGAAACACTCTCGTAGGCTGTGATGGTGGAAAGGACCCAGTTCCTCGGGAACGTCCCACAAGTGGCTGGATCTAGAGTTACCCCCAAGGGGCCTCCGAGGGTCCTGCAGGCAACAGGGAGATGCTGCTCCCGCTGGTCAAGGTGGGCATGAATCGGGAGGAGGCGGCTCAGGCAGGCTCAGGCCATGTAGGTCTGCATTCTCTGCCCCTTGTCCTCCGTTTGCACGTCTACGCAGTACGTGAGAGAGGCAGTGTCCTAGCAAACCAGGGTCATCAGGTTTTAAAGAGCAGAGGGCCTGGGAGTGGATGGAAGCAGATGTGAGATGTGACAGTGTGGTCAGAAGGATGGGGTGCTACAGGTTGCAGCACAGTGCTCGTCGCTCCTAGCAGTGCTGTGTGTTTTTTACGGGCATGGGGAACATTCTGGAAGGAGTCCCAGCCAGTGCTCAGATGGTGGCCTCTGGGAAGTGGGGTTTAGGAGGGTTGCTTTTTCCTGTTACACCCCTGCTACGTCTTGACTTCTCATTGGTGCACAATTAAAAGAAGACGTGTAAGCGTATTGTCCTTGGTGGGCAGGCAGCTGGCTGTAGGATCTGGGGCAGACGGAGTGGACCCCCTCAAGGCCCTCCACCCCAGCATTGCTGAGTCTGAGGCCCTGATCTCCTGTGGAGATGATTGGGGCGGGGTGCGGTCCTGAGCCTGACGCCCAGACCCAGGGCAGGGCTGGCCCTGGCTTCTTGGTGGGAGGGTCTCTCTGCAGCTCATCCTGGGGGCCCTGTGGCTTCCTGCTATGCCTCCCAGAGGTGTTTTCTCCTGCCTCCCATGGTGTGGACACTGCACTCCTTTAATTTTTTGTGGAGAGTGGGGCTCGGGCCCAGACCTGCCTGCCTGTGGCCAGGTGCTGGGGAAGGCGGGGGCATGGCCCCGGACAGAGCAGGAGGGGCGTCCTGCCAGCGAGGTGCCCGTGCCTTGCAGGTGCAGCAGGAGCGGGACGACCTGTACCGGAAGTTCACCACGGCCATCCTGGAGGTGCAGCAGAAGGCGGGCTTCAGGAACCTCGTCCTGGAGCGCAAGGTGCAGGCGCTGGTTGCCGCCGTGGAGAAGAAGGAGGTGCAGTTGAATGAGGTGCTAGCGGCCTCCAACCTGGACCCCGCGGCCCTGACCCTCGTGTCCCGCAAGCTGGAGGTAGGCCTCGAGGGCTGTGCTCGGGGCTCCGTCCCTCCAGGGCAGACCTTCAGTCAGCCTCGGGGAGGGGGTGGTCGCGGTTTCCCGGCCAGAGCGCCCAGGCCCACGTGCGCCGTGGACACCCAGCTCCAGTGTCTTCAAGGTCTTCCCCAGCCCCTCCTTGGCCTTCCAGCCCTCCTAGCCCGCGTCCACTGCCCGCTCCAGCTTGGTCTCTTAGCTGAGGCCATAGTTGCCATCAGCCTGGACACTGAGCTATGTTGGAAGAGACCACGGCGGGCGAGAGGCAAGCCCACAGTGGCCTGTGTGGCGGGTCGTGGGAAGGCTTCCCTGGGAGGCACGCCTGAGCACAGGCTGAGCGTCTGTTCCCTCGAGCGTCCGCAGTTGTCTGTGGCGTTCCCTTAGGGCGGGCTGTCCTAGGCACTGGGCACCGCTGGGAAAGGACAGACAGGGCCTCGGTGCCCACGGGCCAGAGGGCCTGACCGCACCCTGTCAGGAACCCCGCCCAGAGCTGGGCCTCGACCCACTGCTCCCTGACCTGGGATGTGTCACAAAAAGAGTGGGTGACGCGGACAGGGGTCTCTGGTGTTGCCAGGGTGGCGTGGCCTGGCTCTGGGGTCCTGCTAGGTCCGAGGTTAGGTCCCCTCGGGGTCTGGGGGGCAGACACACACTGGGGTCTCACTCTCAGGCCTCCCCACGGCAGCCCCTCCCTGTGTGGATGTCCCCCTGGCGGGCCAGGCCATGGTTCTCTGATGCCTTCCTCTCCCTAGGATGTTCTGGAATCGAAGAACAGCGCCATCAAGGACCTGCAGTACGAGCTGGCCCGGGTCTGCAAGGTGCGGAGAGCCCCCCCACCCCTCCCTCACCCGGGAGCCCCCTGATCTTGATGCTGACCCCCCAGATCAGGGTGCTGATCCAGTCTGAGGCCATCTGTGCCCGCCCGGGGTCACTGAGCCTGTGTGTGGCCTAGAGTCTCTGCTGGCGCCTCCTGGCGCACAGCCTGCCTAGTGTCCTGTGCGACCCTTGCTCTGGCACTGTGGTGCTAGCCTGGCCTCTGGGGCAGTTGCCGGGGGGTTCTCTTTGCTCCCCCAGGTTAATGTCCATGTCCTCCAAGCAGGGGCAGTTAGGGCTCCAGCCTTGCGTGACTACTCATGGAGACTTCCTGCACAGTGCCCTGACCCTGGTACTGTCTGTGTCCTGCACCGAGCGTCCCCAGCTCCCTGGCCGAGCCCACAGCTCTGTTAGGGCCTGGCCTGTGGGGACACAGACGCAGTGCTGCCTGCAGAGAGCAGACACCCCACAAGTGTGACTCAGACACGAGCCCTGGGTCTTGGAGCCCTGGGTGAAGGCATTGCCATCGTGGGCACTGGGCTCCATGGTGACCAAATCCCCTGGCCTTCCCTGCCCATTGGGCCCTCCCCGGGTCCTCTGGCAACCCTGATGCGTACTCGCAGAAAATTGGGGCCATGCACTGGGTGTGTGCAGCTCTCGGGAGAACTTCCATAACCCACATCTGATTGTCGGGAGGGCTGAACCCCAGAGAAGGAGGAGGGCCGGGGCACATCCTCTGAGATCTCCTGGAGCCCGGTCCTTGCTCGCCCTTCCATCTCAACTCCCAGCATCTTGTCGTGGTGATGCTGAGGACAAGGTGTCCCTTTGAGCTTTTGTCCTGAGTCAGGCTAGGCTCTCAGCATGTAACGTGCTCCCCTCTTCACACCCTTACCACCACCTTGTGAAATGTGCTCTTTGAAAAAAAGTAGAGGGGACAGAGATCCTGCCTGCATTGGTCCTGCCAGCATCATTGCCCAGAACTTGGCTTTTCCTGGAAGGGGGAAGGGAATAGATGCCGACAGACACGGCGGGGAGTGTGGTCCCCAGGAAGGCAGGGATGGTGAGCCTGAGTGAGAAATGCCTGCGGGAACCAGGAACTCTGAGTGCACCCCCTCTTCAGCTTCCCCAGCCGTGAATCAGGGATGTTACCGGAGGTCCCACACATGAAGTAGTTGGGTAGCGCCTGATGAAGTTCTTAGACTTGGGCCATACTTGTTCTGGACGGTAGGGAAGCCCCTGGTTATCTTCCAGCTGAGCTGGGAGGTGTCTGTGCATGGCCATCACCACTCGCTCACCTGGAACCGCACTTCCAGCGGGTGGAGACTCAGTGACTTCAATCCTCTTTGCTTAAAAGAGTGGCTCCTTCCACGGGGCTTCTCTTGGGTGGGTTTGGTCTTAAGGACGCCAATCACTGGGGTTTGTCCTGCTTGCTTTAATCATCCCCTGGAGAGTCATGTGGTCTGAAAAGCTTTACATGCCTGTTTGCACCACTAACTGCCGAGCAAATGCTCTCCTTAAGACTGGGACATTAAGAAGAAGTGGGGGGAATGACAGACACGGTCAGCACAGGCTGAGAGGCCATGTCTCTCAGGCTGACAGCCTGATCAACGGGGGCTGTTAGAAAGCAACAGGACGCCCCAGTGGAGTCACTTGTGGGAGCCCGACCAGGGCTTCTGCCTGAACTGACTGCCACCTCGGCCTCTCCAGGAGTGGAGATTCCGAACCATCAGCTTGGGGCTTTCTGGTCAGCACTAGGGAGGTGACCTGCTAAAGACCCCCGCCTCCCTCAGGGAAGGCACCCGTTGCAGGAAGGTGGCCGCACCCTGCCCCTCCACGCCCACTGAGCCTCCCGTCTTGTGCAGCTCCTTGGAGCGCCCTTCTGTTTAATAAGGGACTGTTGCTGACTCAGGAAGCCCCGAGTAGAGCTAGTCAAATCTAAATCTTTAAACTTAAATAAATGCGCGTGGGCCTGGGCCTGGCACAGTCAGCACCTGGAAAACGGGGCTGGGTGGCCTGAGCAAGGGTCACCCTGGCTACCTACCCCCAACACCACCGCTGTGTCCCTGCAGGCCCACAATGACTTGCTGCGCACGTATGAGGCGAAGCTCCTGGCCTTCGGAGTCCCCCTGGACAACGTGGGTTTCAAGCCCCTGGAGACTGCTGTGATCGGGCAGACGCTGGGACAGGGCCCCGCAGGACTTGTGGGCACCCCAACGTAGCCCCAGCCCGGGTGAGGTCCCCCCACAGCAAGGACAGCAGGTATTTGTTCTGTAGACGTGCGTCGTCAGAGAATGAAGGTTTCCATGTGTGCTGCGTGTCCTCTTGTGTGGCCGTGTGGAGAAGTGCCCCCAGTGCTCCCCCAGTGCGCACACCTGCCCCTCATCCCCCCAGGGGCAGCTCCCACCAAGCTTGCCTTGCGACCGAAGCCACCTTGCAGATGTCAGCAGCAACTTTATTGAAGCCTGAGTGACACCTGGCCCTGCGACATGGGGCCAGAACGTCCCAGGGAAAGTGTGACCCTGGTGCCCATCAGGAGCTTGCCCGCCCTGCTGCTCGGGGGTGGCCCGGTCTGCCGTGGCGCCGTGTCCACGCCCACAGGCTGGCTGCCGGTTGGCCGCTAGCTCCCTCGGTATGTGGTGTAAGACCACGGGCTCAGCAGCAGTGGCACGTGGAACTTGTGAGTCTCGTTTGTGATGGTGAAAACGACCTGCGGGCAGAGGGGGCACTGGGAGTGCACACAGCCTGGCTCAGTGGAGACAGGGCTGTGGGTGGGGCTGGGGTCCGCCCAGGGGAAGCACTCAGTCTGAGGGGCCCCTGGGCCTGAAGGTTCCCAAGGGTTAGGACCACCCTGAACTGGTCAGGTGAAGGGGACAGAGAGCTGGAAGGGCTCGGGTGAACCTCTGTCCTCCCGGGCTGAGTCAGCCTGTCCGTGGGGTGGCGCGGTGCGGGCGTGGTGTGGTCATGGCCAGGAGCTCAGAGCAGGTGCTCGTTGGGAGTGGGGGGCAGGACCAGCCTGCGGGTCACAGTGCATCTCGGGCCTCCACCCGTCTGGCCCTCACCTCCACGTATGGGTAGAAGCTCTCCTGGCCCCTCTTCTGCCAGTAGCCCTCGGTGTCAAAGGACAGCTTGTAGGTGCCCGCCTTCATCTGGCCTGGAGGGAGGAGCCCAGGGCAGCGGCCGTCATGATCTGTGCAACTGGGGAGAGGGGCGTTGCTGCAGAGGGGTCCCTGCCTGGTCTCCCAGGTCCATGTGCCCAGTGGCCTGACTCAGACCTGGGTGAGCAGGGCCTGGGTGGCTCTTCAGCAGGGCAGCGTCCAGGACCAGGGCTATGTCCCCTCACCGTCCTTAGGGAACCCCAGAGAAGAGAAGTGAAAGAACCTTCCCTTCCCCCCACTTCATATCTGGCACAAAGACTTCACATTTTTCTCTATGCATAAGTGTGCTTATTTACAAATTAAAAAAAAATAGATTGTACTAGCCATACGGTTTCATAACGTGTGCTAAGTCGCTTCAGTTGTAACCAACTCTCTATGACCCCTGAACTGTAGTCTACCAGGCTCCTCTGTCCATGGGATTTCACAGGCAAGAGTACTGGAGTGGGTAGCCATGCCCTCCTCCAGGGGATCTTCCCAACCCAGGGATCGAACCCACGTCTCTTAAGTCTCCTGCATTGGCAGGCGGGTTCTTTACTGCTATCGCCACCTGGGAAGTGTAAAAACCAAGTACTTGCTGTTTACTACATTGCACTTTCTGGGTGAGTAACTATGTCCAGGCTGGCATCTGCATGCCATCCACATATTTCCAGCTGCAGCGCTGGAGGCTCTGAGGGCCTCTGCTCATTGAGAGGCCATGCTCTCAAGTGTCTGTGCTGTGATCAGCATCAGCAGCATTTACCAGCAGAGTTTAGGGGTTGGGAGTGGCTCTGTGTGGCCCCATGTGTTCCTCCACGCTCAGATGTGACCTGGACCCCCCTTTCATGAAGGGCTCCATAGCCTCAGGCCCCAAGCCTTTGAGGTCCACCAGGGGCAGGGGCCTCCTGCCTCACCCTCCATCTCCTCATGTGTGGATGGGGTTCCTGTGGGGTCGGCACACCGGGTACTGTGTGAACCTAACAAATGTCCAGTGCTCAAAAGCTGCCCAGCACAGGTCACCCGCCAGTCACGGTGATGACCAGGCCTTTCCGATTCCTCCTCAGGCCTCAACTGGCAGTGGACAAGCAGAGACAGAGCCCTGTCCCAGCGCTGTGGGCACTCGGGGTGTGAGCTCTTTCAGCACGGTTGTAGCATGACCAGGGCTACTCAGCCTGTTGAAACAGAGGCTCTGAGAGTCTGCAGGGAGGCCCTGCGACTTGCCGGCTGTGCCCACACCCCTTGCCCTGGTGCAGGGCCCCTTGCGGGGGTGGGTGGGTGAGGGGTGTTCTGGATTTGAGCCCTGCCCCAGACCACCCTCCTACCTTTTTTTCAGCTCGGTCCACTGCTGGCCACGGTCCTCGAGCCTGGACAGACGGAGGTAGAGGCCTTGGGCCGGGAGCCCTGAGGCAGTGTCCAGCACGTGTGTGGTCAGCGGGCTGCTGCCCGGCTCCATGCCTCTGCCCTGGGCCACGAGATGGGCAGGGATGCGCTTGTGGGGCAGACCTTGTGTCCACACCCCTTGGTAGGAGGCAGTGCCTTGGAGTAAACAGCCCGCGGATCAAAGTCCCAAACTGCCCTGGCTGGGGTTGGGTGGACGGGCTGGGGGTGGGAGTGGAATTGGGTAACACACTGCCACACCGCAATGCTGATCCCTCCCCCTCCTCCCGGCACCGAAGGGGTCTCCAACCCAGAGCACCCTGCCCACCTTCAACCTCGTCAGGGCCTGGGTAGCCTCAGGGGCTTCTCTCTGAACCCAGCTCTGTCCCCTGATCCACGGGCCACCTCACCTTAGCCCCAGGTGGAGGAAAGATTTGTCCCCCTACCTCCTGGGAGCCCACGTGTCGCTGGAGTGTCTGCAGCCGCTGGGCGGCCCCAGAGCTCATGCCGGCCGACCTGGGGACTGGCGAGGAGGCCAGAGGTCACACCACACCGCCACCCCCAGAACCTCCCCGGGAAGCGCTGCCCTGGCACCTCCCACGTGTCCGGCCAGTCCCGGGGAGGAGTGGAAGGTGCCCACCCAGGCGGTCCTAGGGGGCTTCTTGGTGGTGGTTGCAGAGGGCAACAGCGCGAACCAGCGCGCAGACCTACGGAGGCTCCTCAGGACGGAAGTGGAGTGGCCCTGCGGCGTAGGGTTGGGAGTAGGGGTGGGGTACGCGGGGCGGGGCTCCGGGACATGGGGGTGGAGTGCTGGGCGGGACCGGACGGGGAGGGGCGCAGCGCCGGGAGGGGGCGGTGGGGAAAAGGCCGAGCGGCGCGGCGTTCCAGCTGGGGTCCACGCCCGCCACTGGGAGCCGCGCAGGGTGAGCCCGATCACCCCCAGGGCCCCTGCACCGGTGCAGCTTCTTTTCCTTCCTTGGACGGTCAGGATCTGCTGGAAGCCCCGACAGGCCGCGTGGAGGTGCCTCAGGCAGGACCGACCCCCGGGTTGAGAGTGACAGTGCGGGGTGACACCCTTGTGGTTGCATTTTACCCGTTCCTACCTGCTCTGACCCTCGACCCCCAAGGTGCGGGGACCCGGCACACTGACAGCGTAGGGTTAGGGCTGTGCAGAAATGAAGGAAGAGACAAGTCTGAGCACACAGGCGTGAATCCCATCGTTGTATTACAATGTCACGTGAGGTGCGCACGGAACAGATTTTATGTAACAGATAAAAATAAGGGCATTCTGTATTTACAGTCTGCCTGAGGTTGCCTGACGTGTTGTGTTGCTCTGGGTGTGGGGTCGTTTTTTTTTCTCGCTAAATTGCATGTTCTAATGATCCGATAGTGAGCGTCCTCAGTTTGAGCCTTAAGGATCAGGCCCCTCTGAGGTGGGGAAGGAGACCTCTGGCAAAGTTTGTGCATTGGTTACAACTGCTTTGGAGGTAACCAGGAAATGTGTGTTTGAGATGTAAATATGATGAGGTTTGGCAGGGCTTATGTTTTTAGGAGGTGACCCCACAGAGACACACACACCTGTTTAGGCAAACTGCTATGGGGATGGGACCAGAAACAAACTTACTTCCCCCACGAGGGATAATTAAATCAATGAACTCCTCTGCACACCGGCAGCTGTTGCAGCCCAGTCCAGAGAGTGAGCCCAGTGCAGAGAGTGAGCCCAGTGCAGAGAGTGAGTCCAGTACAGCCCAGTGCAGAGAGTGAGCCCAGTCCAGCCCAGTCCAGAGAGTGAGCCCAGTGCAGAGAGTGAGCCCAGTCCAGAGAGTGAGCCCAGTCCAGCCCAGTCCAGAGAGTGAGCCCAGTCCAGAGAGTGAACCCGTTCCAGAGAGTGAACCCAGAAGAGAGAGTGAGCCCAATCCAGAGAGTGAGCCCAGTCCAGAGAGTGAGCCCAGTCCAGCCCAGTCCAGAAAGTGAGCCCAGTGCAGAGTGTTGGTGTGTGAGGTGAGCGGTGAGTAGTGGCTGGTGACCGGGGGAGAAGCAGCTCTAGCTTCATGTTTGAATCTGCAGCAGCTTTCACTCCATTACAAGGGTTCGCTCACCTCTTCACCGTCACAGGCTCAGGGTGTGGCTGTCAAAGTCTGTGTTGCAGAGGACGGAACTGACGTGCAAAGGGGCTGTGTGCTGGAACACTGGTGTGGGACACAGGAGAGTGATGCCAGGACCACGTCTGGGATGAGCAGTGTCGACGGGCTGGTCATTTTCACTCTGTAACCTTTCCTTGTACACTTACAGTCTCAAATGTCAGAAGCAAGCTAACAAAACAACAATCAAACCTTTTTTGGTGGCTGCCCTGTCACCCCCTCTGTCTAGAGCCCTGACGTCTTCTCTGCCCAAGAGAGAACCAGTCCTGGGAGAGCGCCGCGCAGGGCAGGGCATCGCCACAACTGCTTCTGTGGCCTCACCAGGGCCCCTGCCCAGCCTGCAGGCTTCACCTGGAACCTGAGAGGGCAGCAGGCTGACTAAGAGCAGGCAAGGGGTCCAGCCAAATAGTGCTGGGGCCAGCCATGCCATGTTCACCATGTGACCCCTAAGCGGTAGCTGCCACACAGCACCTTAAGGCTCCTGGGAGCAAAGTGCAGCTCTGCTGGTGGGCCTGCCAGCCTCCTCACACTCCCTTCTGACTGTGTGATGTGATGCTGGAGGTGCAGCAGCCCCCTAGCACCAGGAGGCAAGACTTGTGCTAAGGAAGACATGAGACCACGAGGAGGAGACAAGCAACTCCCCCTGGGCCTCCTGGCAGGTGCGTGGGGCCTTTTGTGTCTGGATTGTGTTTTCTTGAGTTACCTTAAACCACTCCTTTTGATTGTTCCAAGCATGTAGCCCAAAGCATTCTGCCTGAGCAAGTTGAGATCATGAAGGTAAAACGTGTAACAGCACACAGGGTGCTCAGTACCGTGGAACTGACAGTCCTTCCTGGGCAGCCACGACCCTGAGCAGTGACAAGAAACTCTCCCCATTGTGGTCCCAGGGAGAAGGAAGCTGATCTGCCTGCTGTCTGGGTCCAAGCCGGTGCTGGGAGGTCCCTGTCCTACCCTGACCACTGGAGTGGCCCAGGGGGGTGCAATCTCTCAGGCTCCTCTGAGCCCTTGCTTCACACCTGCCTAGAGAGTCCTTCCAGGCCGCTGTGATGGGGATTTGTGGTGAGAACTCAACAGAAAGGGTGTGAAGGCAGCTGGGACCTTCCTTCACCAAGGACATAACATTGCCAGGTACACTGAGGTGATGCAGGTGTCAGGGAGGCCATTTCAGATGGCGGTACATGCTGAGAAGGACACAGGGCATGGGGTGCCAGAGGCTGATGAGGCATTGAGTCCAGAGAGTCGCCTTCTTGGAGGAGGGGAGATGCTCAGATAGAACCGCGGCTGCAGGCTGGAGTTTTCAGGAGGGCCGGCCAATGGGCTGAGGAGGACGAGGCCAGGGCTGGTGGCTGCAGGAAGGGTGCGTTTGGCCCCTGGTAGAATTCCTGTTCCCCAAGGACCGGGGTTATTGTCTGTCTCCTGACAGCTGTTCCTGTGCCTGGAACACGACCTGGCCAGAGGCAGGTGCTGAACAAATATCCTTTGAATGAACGGACAGTCTGAGTGTACAGATGCACAGGACAGGCAGCGTCAGGCTGCAGAGTAGGGGTAAGTAGATTAGGAGGCAGGGAGAGTCATACGGGGTTTCTAAGCCCAACCTCCCAGCCCCCATAGGGCTCAGCTCTACCCAAGCCTGTCTGTTCCCCCAGACACTCTTTTTTTATGGTAAACTCCCTCTGGCCTTCACTCACCTGTGTGTCCTGCTCTGCATGTCTTAAAAAGTGGCTCTGAGTTTATTCCCACCACCTGTGCCTGAAGCCTCTTTATTCTTAAGCCAGGGAAGCCCCTTCCCTGCCTGGGGATGGCTGGACCTTGTCCGTGCCATGGACTCTGCTCTCTGCACTGGTCTGCCCATTCAGGTAACTGCCTCATCCAGGACTGGGAGCATTGATGGGTCAGTGTGTCCCCGCTGATTCTAGCAGCCCACCAGGCTGAGTCCTGCTGGCCCGCATCATGACACTGCTGCTTACCAGTGACACAAGGGCCACCCTAGAGCACAGGTCATGGAATGTGCACTGGCCTCAGCTGGACTTTGCAGTCGGGCCAAAAGCCAGAGGGTCGATGCTGTTGGTGCCTGTGTATTTCTTGTTTGGAGACATGTCTGTTTAGTTCTTCTGCCCTTTTTCGATTGGGTTGTTTGGGTTTTTTTGTTGTTGTTGTTGTTGTTGAGTTGTATGAGCTGTTTGTATGTTTTGGAAATTAAGTCCTTGTTAGTCATATTGTTTGGAAATATTTTGTCCCATTCTGTAGGTTGTCTTTTTCATCTTATTTATGGTTTCCTCTGCTGTGCCAAAGCTTGTAAGTTTGATTAGGCCCCCTTTGTTTATTTTTGTTTTCATTTCTGTTGCCTTGAGAGACTGACCAAAGAAACCATTGGTATGATTTATGTCAGAGAATGTTTTGCCTGTGTTGTCTTCTAGGGGTTTTTACGGTGTCATGTTTTTCATTTATGTCTTCATTGCTATTGCCTGTTCTCATTGGCTGGTGTGTCTGTCCCTCACCGGTTGGGACAAGTGTCGATTTGGTGGCTTCACTGGGTGGCCCCCTGCTGACCTCTGACTTGTGGGTCCATCCAGCAGTGGGCATGCTGGTGGTCTCCATGTTAGCTGATGTGACATGGCACCGAGAGGTCTTGGCTGAGGGTGTTGGCGATGGCCGAGTTGTCTGTGCTGTTGGCAGTAATTTGCCACCGATGTCCAATGCTGAGACTCACATCACAGAGGTTCCTGCAGGGACAAAGGGGAGGGGAGTTGATAGTCTCAGCCAGTGTGACAAAGCAAACCAACATAAAATCTAAAATTAAATGTATCCCTTTTTAGTCTACTCATGATGGAGATGATAAAATGATATCAAGTGATACAAGTTCCAGTTCAAATACTTCACCACAGTATTTTAATAGTTTCCACATGGTTTGTTTACTCTTCCAAAAATCTTTAGGGCATCCTTCAATGTGACTGTCACTATTGGGGAACAGGTTCCCCTTGACATGATTAACTTCAGGGACTGGGAAACTGTTAAGTGCTGAAGGGGAGGTTGGCCCTGGAATGGCCAGTCAGATTCCTGTTTTGAGGGACAGGAGTTGGGAGCATGAAGGGGAGAAGGGGAGGGTGATGCTCCACACTCCCACCTTTCCATCATGCACTACTCCCTTCTCCCCACCCTTGTCAGGGGAGTCTTGTCTGGACACTGGCCACGGGGCTGGAGCTGGGCTGAGCACACGAACCAGAGCGGGAGAAGTGGTTGGTCGGGGCTGGCCCGACGGGTCAGGGGCATGTGTCCTGGTTGTTAGAACTGAGCCTCTTCTGTTTGGTCCATTGATGGCCTGAGATGGCCTTGGCCTCACGTGGGTGATCAGAACACAGCTCGTCTGCCCGCTGAGCAGCGTGGGGGCAGAGGAGGCAGCTGGTCCACTGATGGGGCCTGAGATGGCCTTGGCCTCATGTGTGTGATCAGAACACAGTTCGTCTGCCTACTGAGCAGCACAAGGCCACACGTGCATGATCAGAACACAGCCTGTCTGCCCGCTGAGCAGCATGGGGGCAGAAGAGGCAGCATTAGTGGCTGCTGGTTGCAGGTCGGAGGGGAAGGAGAACACCCTCTCCCAGCTTCCTTTCCTGTGAAACATGTGGTACTTTTCAGTCCTAGGTGTCGGTCAGAGACTCGGGGTTTGTGGACATGGCACCAACAGAAGCTTCCCAAGACACTGCAGCTGGAGGGGGAGGCCTGAGTTTTAGAGCAGGATGGTGCCCCTGGAGGGACAGGTTGGCCCTGGAATGGCCAGTCAGATTCCTGTTTTCAGGGTAGGAGTTGGGAGCATGAAAGGAGAACCAGCAGCTGATTAGGGATGGGGGCAGCTGTGGGGAGGAGGGCCTGTGAGCAGGGGGGACACAGCAGGGGTGGGGCTGCCGGTGGACGACCCTGGTCTGTGGGTGACCCCAGATAGTGGATAGTGGCAGCCCCACAATCCCAGAAGGGCCCCGTTGCTGTGAGACGCTGCCTCCCCTGCTCCGCCCCAGTCCCAGCCCTCTGGACCAGGGTCTCTACTGCTTGAAACCACAAAAGCCTTTGCAGTCCTGGAGCTGCCCCTGCTCATCTCAAGAGGAACCTTCAGTGCAGGAAGATTTTCTTTGATATTCATACTTTAGTTTCCCAGAGTCTTCATATTTTCGCTGGTGGTGTTGCCATGTGTCACTAAGACCCTCCATTGTCTAACGGTGGGCTTCGTGTCACAGACCTCTCAGAGGCCATCCGCTGGGTGAATGTAGGTTCGCCAGACCTCTTAGAGGCCGTCCACTGGGTGAATGCAGGCTCTTGGTCATTCTGGTCTGTCACAGACCTCTCAGAGGTCGTTGAATGAATATTCATCGCTCTGGCCTGTCCGACACCTCTCAGAGGCCATCTGCTGGGTGAATGCGGGCTTGTGGTCACTTTGGCCTGTCACAGACCTCCCAGAGGCCATCTGCTGGGTGCATGTGGGCTTGTGGTCACTCTGGCCTGTCATAGACCTCTCAGCCTCTCAGAGGCCATCTGTTGGGTGCATGTGGGCTTGCCAGACCTCTCAGAGGCCGTCCACTGGGTGAATGCGGGCTCATGGTCACTCTAGTCTGTCACCGACCTCTCAGAGGCCGTCTGATGGGTGAATGCGGGCTTGTGGTCACTCTGGTCTCTCACAGACCTCTCAGAGGCTGTCTGATGGGTGAATGGGGATACTCATGGTCACTGTGGTCTGTCACAGATCTCTCAGAGGCCGTCTGATGGGTGAATGCAGGCTCGTGGTCACTCTGGCCTGTCACGGGCCTTTCAGAGGCCATCTGTTGTGTGAACGCAGGCTCGTGGTCACTCTGGCCACATAGTCTCCATGGGGCTGTCAAGAGGCACTGTGCGGCTGCACCACCTGGGGGCGCCTTATCCCACTCTTGCTACCCACAAGCTAGGTCTGGAGAAGGCCAGTCCCAGGGAGAAGCCACTTTCTGACTTCATCTTGCATCCCAGGAACTAGTCTTCCAGCCTAAGCAGGTCACTTGGGGTTTCCTGTGTTAGTGCTCATAGCTCACATCCCCTAGAGACAGTGTTTGAGTTGGGGACACAGGTCCCCTGCCACTGGATGTGACATGAGACCATGTTCCCAGGGATGGACCAGAAAGGGCAGTGGAAGAACTCCTGCCCTACTCACACTGTGCCCCCAGCCCCTGCCTTCTCCCCACTCAGGTATGGAATGTGGGAGAGAAGGAGGGGGAACCTGGGTCCCCAGTGAGACCCTCTCGGCAAAGCTGGGCCTTGGTCGGGCTTGGAGTGTGTGACCAAGAGTTTGCTTGACAGGGTGCCACATTTAGAAGGCCTCCTGCAGTGTAGGTTTCAGGGCTACATAGCAGGGTTTCAGTGCAGAGCATGGTGGCTGAGCTGGTAGCTCTGGATCCTTCAGGCTGAATGCTGAACCCTGAATGTTGAAAGACTGTCTGGAGTCACAAGACGTGCTTGCTCTCTCTGCTGAGATGATCAAAATGGGAACCCAGGTTCCCCCTCCTACTTTCTAGCAGCTATCAGACTGCAGCCACTCCCCACCGTGAGCCCAGAGAAAACTCGGGAAGGAGAATACTTGCTCTCTAGCAGCTATCAGACTGCAGCCACTCCCCACAGTGAGCCCTGAGGAAACTCGGGAAGGAGAATACTTGCTCTCTAGCAGCTATCAGACTGCAGCCAGTCTCCACTGTGAGCCCTGAAGAAACTCAGGAAGAAGACAGGATACTGGCCCCAGATGGTGAAGTGTGTATCAAAAGGAATAATTTCAATGAGAGACTCTTGCATCTTCCCATACATAGAAAAGTGCTAAATTCCTTACCTTTAGATGCTGCTTCCAGTTTTGAAGTCCTAAAAGATTCTCACTGAATAAAACTTAACTCTCAACACCTAGGTTATAAATATTTTTATGTCTACACATATGAAGTAGACACTTTCCAAAGAACAACAGAAGACAAATCTCAATATTTGGAACACTGGCACCAATGGTGGACACTCCCCCAAAGATGTAACTGATGGAGTAATTAGAACAATCATCACCCCCTTTTCCATAAGATTGTGGAATGGACACTGACAGTGGGGAACTATTACAGGGAAGAACAAAATCTGACTCCATGTTTTAAAATTTTTTTAAAAAACTAAATCTTTTACTTTAAGCTTTGCTTCCTGTTGGTTTGTTTACAACAAGGATACTGTCCATATGTAATGGCCTACCTCAGGAAACTCTGCCCCTCTGCCTTTGTTCGGGACCTGTCCACCTGTGGATGGGTACAGGAAGGGAGAAAGTAACACATCTCCTCCCAAGGCTGGCCATTTCCAGGAGCTATTTGCTTTTTTACTTTACTTCCTTACCTCCCCAGCTCTGTGTTCTATAAAAGACACTGGCATCCAGACCCCAACAAGGTGGTTTCTTTAAGATATTAGTCTGCTATCTTCTTGGTCTGCCAGCTTTCTAAGTAAAGTCATATTCCATGCCTCAGCACCTCACCTCTGATTTATTGACCTGTTGTGCGGCAAGCAAAGCGAGCTTGGACTTGGTAATAATCCCACATGCCTTGCAGTCAAAAAATCAAAACATAAAATGGAAGCAATATGTAACAAATTCAATAAGGACTCCAAAAATGGACCATATCAAAAAGACCTGAAGCCATAAACAAAAACGAACTCAGTGGTTGTCTGAAATTTTTAGATATTGGGTTAGTACCCTCTTGCCAGTACCCCCTGAAGCCACACTGGACAGTTAGGCCCTGTCCATTCAGGACACCTTCTCCAGACCCCAGGTGCTGCTGCCCCCAGTGCTCACCTGGATCTCAGGAGGTAGAAGAGACACAACCTGGGGGATCTCTTCTCTTGTTCAGGGGAGCGTCACACCAGCCACTCTATCTCCCTGCCCGTAATAAACACACCATAAGGAACATCTTGTTGGCACCTGGGCCAGTGATGCTGTGAACACCTGGACTGCCTTGTCCTTGTGAGATCTGATATGAAGACAACACAGAAAGAGAATCAGCCAAGAAGGATCTGATCAGGAGTAAATCCCTCTTCACAAGGACCCTGTGAGACCTAAGCACTTGCTCTGCTCACCCTGCACTGACTTTTGGGAACTGGCCTTTGTCATTCTCTGGGCAGGAGGTGGGAGAGACAACCCAGTCTTTCTTCTACCTGCTGAGACCCAGGTGGGCCCTGGAGGCAGCAGAACCTCCACCTGGAGTCCAGAGAGGATGTCTTGAATGGACAGGGCCTAACCATTCAGTGAGGCCAGCCCTTGTCCATACTGCATTGACCTGCTGCAGGGTCTTGGGTTCCCTGGCATCCAGCTCACCCATTGCTAACCCCGGCATGAGGTGTCTTGGGAGCCCCTCGCTGGCAGGCACCCAGGAGTAGAAAGCTGCATACCCAGTGAGAAATAAAAATTTCCTCCTTAGTCTCCACATGAAAGGGAACTGTGAGCAGATGAAGCCACCTAAGAGAGGGCCAAGTTAACACTGAGGCTGAAGACCTGTTTCATGTTTCCTAGGCTCACAGGCACCCAGAACTTCCTGTTACCTACAGTAATCAGCACTTCGTAGTTCCTTTTCACATTCCTATATCAGACTTTCCCCCTATTATCCCATCTCTGCCCATTCTTCCTTGGAAAATATATGGAAATGTCTTTGAAAGCATCTTTGGCCTAAGAAAAATAATTGAGTTCATCAGTGACTTACTAATATAAGTCAGACTTTAGAGCTGGGCCTTCTTCTCCACCTTGGGTGCAGGGAGTAGCCTGAAGCTAGTGGATGGTCTCTGTGAGACAGGGATGAATAATTTCCTTCCTGACTGTGTCCTGCTTAACTGAGCAAACACTCAGTCTCCTAACTCCCTCTGGACACAGAGCAGTTGATGATGCAGTGTCCTGTTCCACCCCACTCCATCCCACTGTCTCAGACAGGACCAGGCACTCCCATCCTGTGTATGTTCACAGAGTTTACTCAATGGCTCAGGCAAGCAGTCTGTGGTCCTTCAGGGACCACCTCCATGTCCTTCCTATAGAGCTGGCTTTGCCACTCTGCCTCTCACCATGGGCTTCCACTCTGTTCTCCCAGTATCTCCCTCAGTGCTCTCCTCTGGGGACCTGTTGGGGCTCATGGCCATGGCACTACCTCAAGGCCAAGGTTACCTGTGGAAGAAGAAGATGCTGAGATAGCCTAGACCACTGTCCAGAGCCAGGTCTGTCTTCCTTGGGTAGAGTGTCCATTGCAGGAATGTGTCAGGGTGGGGGTATTGATGGGATGGAGGGATCCTAACCAGCTATGGCAGACCACCCTAATGTGAACTAGATTTGGTTTCTTTGATTCCTCTACAATTCGGCCCCTCTGAGGAAAGGCAGGGGAGTGTGGTGTCTGTGGGTGACAGAGGGAGTCCTGAGGAGACCTGGAAGCCCCTAACTGCTGGACTGGGGTCAGGTTGAAATCAGGGCTCTCTTCCAGTGCTGGAGAGGGAATATTTCTCCAAAAAGCGTTTTGGGGATCTCCGCCTGGGTACTCGGAAAATCTGGGCATAACATGGGTTCTACATCTAAGGGACAGGTCGCTTGGCTTGAGATCTGGGTCACACCAGCTGAAGGAACTGGGGTTCCTTAGAAGGAAGGGATAGGGGGGGTCTTTCGGCTGATGTAGAATGCACAGGGTGAGAGAACTTGGGATCTTTGAGGCTGACGAAATTGGGGGTCTCTCATTAAGGGGCTTTACGTGTCCAACATTCAGGACAGTTGGGGTCTTGAGCTTGATAGGAATAAGAGTTCCCAGGCTGAGGTATTCAGGGTCTCTGAGGTTAAGGAAATTTGGTCTCTCTGCGGGTGCTGTTTTTAGGGTGCCTCTGGCTGAGGGGAATTGGGGTTCCTCTAGGTATTTGGGGGTCGCAGCACTAGGGGATTCGGTGTTTCTGTGGGTGAAGGGACTTGTAGTCCCTAAGCTGACGAGACGCGAGCTCCCTTCAGGTAGGACCCGGGTTCCTCAAAGTTGACGGGATTTGGGGTTTCCCAGCCAGGAATTGGAAGACGCCAGGCTAAGAGTTTACCAGGGTTTCACAGGGCGCTTTTCCGTCTGTCCTCCGGCGCTGCCCACCCCGGCCGGGCGAGCGCTCGGAGGTGGGAGGTGTCTAGCCGAGCCTGGTCCAGTCCTCCCTGGCGAAAGGCAAGCAGTCGGCTTATACAGGCCAGTCAGGCACAAGCCTCCAATCGGCGTTGCGACCGAAGCAGCCTGGCCAATAGGCGCCAGGGGAGTGCGGAGCACGCAGGAGGTCCCGCCCCAGCTCCGGGATTGGTTGCTCTGCGTCCCGCGCGTGTCTGTCAAGAGGTCGCCAGCGCGCAGGCGCGTCTTGGCAATTTTCTTTGTTTTCAGGCGTCGAGTCATAGTCCTGGACCCTCAAGTCGGCGGTGGGTTCTCAGGCTGGGTGTTTCCTTCCAGTTCCCTGAACTAGACTCTCGCCTCCACCAGACTTGAAATCCTGCTCTCGAACTTTCTCCCAGGCCCACCTGTGCCCTACTTTGTCAAATCCACTTTTGGCAAGAACTGTATGTGATGAGTACTGCCTTATTCAGGGGAAAACTGTGTAATTAACTAAATTCAGATAAGACACAAGATAAATAACATATGGTCAAAGATTTAAAGGCAACGCATGGAATAATAAGTATATTAGGAAAAGCTTGGATGATTTTAAACCTCAAAGTAGAAGTGGTACTGGTGAGTAAACTGTATATTTAATGTAGGTATAGCCTTCCCTGGTAGCTCAGCCGGTAAAAAATCCTCCTGCAATGCGGGAGACCTGGGTTCGATCCTTGGGTTGGGAAGATACCCTGGAGAAAGGCATAGCAACCCACTCCGGTATTCTTGCCTGGAGAATCCCCATGGATAGAGGATCCTGGCGGGCTACAGATCATGGGATTGCAAAGAGTTGGCCATGACTGAGCGACTAAGCACAATGTAACTATTAAAAGGCTTCAGAAATGAGTTATAAATAAAACCTCAAAGCCCTGCCAGTGTTTTCCATAAAAGGAGGCATTGAATTGGAGGATGATGGAGCGACAGAAGAGCGTTTGCTTGACACCTACTGGCCTCACAAGATAAAACGGGGACACTGTTTCTGGCTCTTACCTAGCTCTGCTCGCAGAAAAAATAACATGATTTCCATGTACTGGAAGTGTTAGGTAGTTAGAATAGGGAAAAGGAGTCCAGAATGGTGGCGGCTAAAAGACCTGGAAGGGAAAAGCCCACGAAAATAGAACAAAGGAAGT
Source organism: Dama dama (assembly GCF_033118175.1). Classification (NCBI taxonomy): domain Eukaryota; kingdom Metazoa; phylum Chordata; class Mammalia; order Artiodactyla; family Cervidae; genus Dama; species Dama dama. The sequence continues at coordinate 20,839,577 of NC_083684.1, forward strand.
GAGAACCTCAGGTGAAACAAAACACTCCTGGCTGGCCCAATTTACATGAAACAGGCCCAGGGACAGAGAAACATATAAAAAGAGGAGCCAAAGCCCTTTTCTCTTGCTCTCCTGTGCGATGGGGCGCTCTTCTCTTCACGTCTTTGGATCGACGTGCCCTCACGCCTCGAAAATGGATTTTCCTGCTATCATCTAAATAAAATAGAGCTGTAACACTGAGCTGTAACACTGATTTATTTAAGAGCTATAACATGGTCCAGTCGAGACCTGAGAGCTATAACACGGTCTGTCCTCCGAGAGCTGTGACCCGCCAAGGGGGCTTTAATGTCTGTCACTCCAAATTTTTGTTGTGATGAGACAAAGAACCGAGGAGCATACACTCGCCTGACATCTATGGTGCCGTGACTCGGGCTTAACCTGGCTGAAACAACCTCCATGCGGAAGAGGCCAAGCGCAGCAGGAGCCCAACTCAGCGAAGCTCCCGCGATAGAAGCGGAACGCGAAGAAAACTCAGCGCAGAGGAAGGCCTGTCATGCTGGAAACCAGGGCAGCGAAAAAACGAACTCAGCAGAAAGCCCACGCAGCTCAGCCTCAGATTCCAGCTCCAGTTAAGGTAGGACTCCGGTTAAGACTCCAGTAAGACTCCGGTTAAGGTAGGAGGTCCTCGCTCCTATGGCTGGAGGGACATGCCTAACAATTACAATCTCTCGTTTCTTGTTTCCTCAAACCCCCTGTGAACAGGCGGGCGGCAGTGGGTGCAATTGAGGGACTCTAGAGAGGCTACTCGTCAGTATGTCCCAAAGGCACTATCTGCTGGGCCCCAGTAGCGGTTACTCAAGCCAGTGGGGCTGCTTCTGTCCTTACTCTTCTCTGTGCCAAAAATCAGACCAATGAAAACTGAGCACAGGTCAGCTATCTAGCAAATTTTCCAGTAGGCTATGAAGGGAATTCCTTGGCACATCTTTCCCACTGCTTTTTCCTCCTGTCCTTCAGCACTCTATCCTGGGACTCTAGCCCGGCCAAAAAGTAGGAGGTGGATTTGTTAGGATTCAGAGAGAAGCACATGCTTCAGGGTGTGGGCCATTGCTGAGGGCAAGGGCTCGGGTCAGAATGCTCGGGTCTGGGAGGTTAATTCATATGCTAATGAGTGGGAGGATCATCCCAGCCATTGGGGAACCACCCACTCCTCCCTCTGTTGACGGTGCTTTAGAGTTGTTCTGACACCTCTGGGTGTGTCTTTTGGCTTACAGATTGGGGATTAAGGTTTGCTCGAATTTGACTTGTCCTGTTGGACCCAATTGACTTTAATCGGTTTACGTTATGCCCTTGTGCTATGTCATTCTTCCAAAGGTTGTGCTCTGCACCCCCTTCCCTCCTGTTTCATGCTCCTTTCCTCAGTCCCATCTGGGCCCACAATGTTGCCTCTACAATCTACTAGAGGAATAACCAGAAACTAGCTGGCCTTGGGAGGGAAGAACTGTATAGTATCCAACCCCTTAGTCCTACCTAGCATTGGTCACACTGGAGATCTTGGGGATGCCCAAACTCCAGTCTGGGGGTCCCAGGAGGTCATCACACCTTGACCTGCCTAGGGATCTGGTCCTTGAAAGGTTGTCACGCCTCAGCCTTTCAGGGATCCGCTAGTCCCAAGGGCCCCAGGAGGTCGCAACGCCTCCACCTGCCTAGGGGCCCAATTCTTGAGAGGCCGTCATGCCTCGACCTGCCCAGGGATTCGATCTCTATCTAGGAGGCTGTCTCGCCTCAGCCTGCCTGGAGATCTGCACCCTGACCCGGGGACGCCTGGCTCTCAGGTTGCGACAGTACTAGGTAGGATGAGCGTACATCATGGTATCTATTCCCATCCACAGTGGACAAAGTAGCAATGAGTTACAACCCCCTAATTCTACCCAGTACTGATTACGCTGGAGACCTTGGGGACGCCCAAACTCCAGCCCGGGGGTCCCAGGAGATCATCATGCCTTGAGCTGCCTAGGGATCTGGCCCTCGAAAGGTTGTCATGCCTCAACCTGCTCGGGGATCCGCCGACCTGCCCAGGGGCTCAATTCTCGGGAGGCCGTCACGCCTAGACCTGCCTGGAGATCTGCATCCTGACCTGGGGACGCCTGGCTCTCAGGTTGTGACAGTACTGGATAGGATAAGCTTCAGAAAGCCTATTAGTCTTCTTTCTTTTTCTTTTCCTCCCTAATATGACTGTTTTTCAGATGGGAAATAACCAATCAACTTTCCAGCAGACGCCCTTGAGATGTATCCTTGATAACTGGAAGCTGTTCATCCTCTAACTCTGAGGAGGAGTAGTTTAAAATTCTTTTGTGCCACTGTGTGGCCACAGTATCCACTGGGGGATGAGGAATACTGGCCCGAAGATGGGACTTTAAATTACAATACCATCCTGCAATTAAAATTATTCTGCAAAAGACAAGGGAAATGGACAGAGATCCCCTATGTCCAAATTTTCTTCAGACTGAGATATGAAGGAACTCTGTCTTAAGAATGGGATTGTTGTATGCCCTAAAAGTGAGCCCACTAGGTAAATGGTGTTAGGCACAGGCAACCAAGAGAAGGACCCCCCCCCCCCCCCGCCCCGCCTTGAAGGCTCACCTCCCACAGCTCCTGAGTTGCCTGGTGCTTCTTCCTTGTTTCCAAGCGTGCCCCCATACCCAGGAGCACCCCCTCCACACAAGCCAGCTCAAGTATGTCCCTTATTTGAAACTGGAGGAGAATTCAGACCAACCCTGAGTCCATAAACCCTTCTCCCTCTTAGAACTAAGGCAGATCAAACAAGACCTGGGAAGCTATACAGATGACCCAGGCAAATGTATAGATACGTTCCAACATATTACTTTGGCCTTTAACTTGACGTGGAAGGACATCATGTCATATTTAGTCAAACTTTATCTGACCCTGAACATCAGTTCAGTTCAGTTCAGTTGCTCAGTCGTGTCCGACTCTTTGCGACCCCATGAATTGCAGCACGCCAGGCCTCCCTGTCTATCACCAACTCCCAGAGTTGACTCAAACTCATGTCCATTGAGTCGGTGATGCCATCCAGCCATCTCATCCTCTGTCGTCCCCTCCTCCTCCTGCCCCTAATCCCTCCCAGCATCAGGGTCTTTTCTGATGAGTCAACACTTCGCATGAGGTGGCCAAAGTATTGGAGTTTCAGCTTCAGCATCAGTCCTTCCAATGAACACCCAGGACTGATCTCCTTTAGGATGGACTGGTTGGATCTCCTTGCAGTCCAAGGGACTCTCAAAAGTCTTCTCTAACACCACAGTTCAAAAGCATCAATTTTTCAGCACTCAGCTTTCTTCACAGTCCAACTCTCACATCCATACATGACCACTGGAAAAACCATAGCCTTGACTAGATGGACCTTTGTTGACAAAGTAATGTCTCTGCTTTTTAATATGCTGTCTAGGTTGGTCATAACTTTCCTTCCAAGGAGTAAGCATCTTTTAATTTGATGGCTGCAATCACCATCTGCAGTGATTTTGGAGCCCAAAAAAATGAAGTCTGACACTGTTTCCACTGTCTCCCCATCTATTTCCCATGAGGTGATGGGACCAGATGCCATGATCTTAGTTTTCTGAATGTTAAGCTTTAAGCCAACTTTTTCACTCTCCTCTTTCACTTTCATCAAGAGGCTCTTTCGTTCCTCTTCACTCTCTGCCATAAGAGTGCTGTCATCTGCATATCTGAGGTTATTGTTATTTCTCCCAGCAATCTTGATTCCAGCTTGTGCTTCTTCCAGACCAGCGTTTCTCGTGATGTACTATGCATATAAGTTAAATAAGCAGGGTGACAATATACAGCCTTGACGTACTCCTTTTCCTATTTGGAACCTGTCTGTTGTTCCATGTCCAGTTCTAACTGTTGCTTCCTGACCTGCATATAGGTTTCTCAAGAGGCAGGTCAGGTGGTCTGGTATTTCCATCTCTTGAAGAATTTTCCACAGTTTATTGTGATCCACACAGTCGAAGGCTTTGGCGTAGTCAATAAAGCAGAAATAGATGTTTTTCTGGAATGATGATCCAGATGATGTTGGCAATTTGATCTCTGGTTCCTCTGCCTTTTCTAAAACCAGCTTGAACATCTGGAGGTTCTCGGTTCACGTATTGCTGAAGCCTGGCTTGGAGAATTTTGAGCATTACTTTACTAGCGTGAGAGATGAGTGCAACTGTGCAGTAGTTTGAGCATTCTTTGGGATTGCCTTTCTTAGGGATTGGAATGAAAACTGACCTTTTCCAGTCCTGTGGCCACTGCTGAGTTCTCTAAATTTGCTGGCATATTGAGTGCAGCACTTTCACAGGATCATCTTTCAGGATTTGAAATAGCTCAACTGGACTTTCATCACATCCACCAGCTTTGTTCTTATACTAGGGTCTTAAAGGAAGCCCGGAGGTATGCAACAGGGCCTCACATGTCAGGCAATAGATACCCAGTAGGGGAAACTGCAGTACCCTCCTCCGATCCTAACTGGAATTATAATGACCCTGAGCACATCTGGGAAAGGGGTCATTTTCTAATCTGTATAAAGGTAGGACTGAAAGCAGCCCAGCAAAAAGTAATCAGCTATGCCCGGGTCTCAGCAATAACTCAGGAGTCCAATGAGAACCCCGTTGCCTTTCTAGATAGGCTAAAAGAGGCCCTCCAAAAGTTTACCAATTTGGACTTAGACTCTTACGGAGGACAGGTGATGTTAAAGGACAAATTCCCTGTCCCAGTGTGCATCAGATATCAGAATTAAGTTACAACAGTCACAGCAGCAGGACTCTGCTGCCTCTCTAGATGAGATGATCCAGACAGCCACCAATACCTTTTATAGCAGAACAGGAGAAGGAGGCCAAGGCCCAGGAGAGGGAGAGAAGGAAAGAGACAAGGCATGCCCAGATGCTGGCCGCCCTCCAGGGAAGCCCTATGGCACACCCCGAGCCCTTGAATGACAAGGCACAGGCAAATGCCTAATCTGTAGACAGGCGGGGCATTGGGCCAAAGAGTGTCCTAACTGCGACAAGTCTCCTAGAACAGCTTGCCACAAATGCCATCAACTGGGACATTGGGCGGCACTCTGCCCTCGGGACCCAAGAGCCTCAAGGTCAAGCTCCAAGCCTTCCCTCACGATGGTTCAAGAGGACTGAAGCGGCCCGCTCCAGCCAGCCCGCCTGTCACAGATAACCATCACGGGGCTGGAGCCAGGGGTGCAACTGGATGTGGTAGGTAGGTCCGAGAATTTCTTGGTTGACACAGGGGCTACCTACTCTGTCTTGATCTCCTACTCCGGAGCCTTCTCCTCCCAAACCTGTACCATTTTGGGCCCTACAGGAAAAGCAACTACTAGAAGGTTTCACCCAAGCCCTTCTTCGTTGCTGGGATGCACAAATATTTTCCCACCAGTTTCTGGTGGTCCCTGAGTGTCCTACTCCCTTAATGGGAAGAGACATGCTCACTAAACTGGGGACCACCCTTGTGATGGGAAGCTTTTCAGCCCCTAGGGCCCTACAGCTCCTGGTTACTACTGAAGAATCCATTACACCTTCTCCAATAGAGAGAGAATAAAGACTATGGGAGGACAAAATTAACCCCCAGGTGTGGGACCAGGAGATTCCTGGACGAGCCCACCAAGCTGAACTGGTCATCATTGTCCTCCGAGATCCCACTCACTTTGCTAACCGGAAACAATATCCTCTCGAAAGAGAGGCTTGGGAGGGACTACAGCCTTTAATAAATAAATTCCTTGCTTGTGGGCTATTGGTCCCCACCAGTTCGCTGTGTAACACCCCAATCCTCTCAGTAAAGAAAAAGGATGGAACCTGGCGAATTGTTCAAGATCTCCGGATCATAAATGAAGCTGTAGTCCCCCTCCATCTCACAGTACCCAATGCCTATGTAATCTTGGGCGAAATCCCACCCAGTGCCAAGTGGTTTACAGTCTTGGATCTCAAAGATGCATTTTTTTTGCATACCACTGGCTAAAGAATCCCTATATCTTTTTGCCTTTGAGTGGGAGGCCCCAGGAGAAAAACACCAACAGATAACTTGGACAGTATTACCTCAGGGGTTCAGAGACAGCCCCCACTTGTTTGGACAGGCCCTTAGCCGGGATCTCCTAGATCTGGACCTGGGACCTAATGGGAAAATATTACAATATGTAGATGACCTACTAATCTGCTTGCCAGATGAGAAAAGTGCCCAACAACGTGCAATTCAGGTTCTAAACTTTTTGACAGAAAGGGGATATAAAGTCTCCCGTGCTAAGGCACAGATGGTCAAGACAAAGGTCACTTACCTGGGCGTTCAGATTACACATGGGTCCAGGAGGCTGTCCTCTGATCGGGTATAAGGAATCCTCCAGTTGCCCTCCCCCACGGCTCGAAAACAATTGCGAGCTTTCCTGGGGCTAACTGGGTACTGTAGAATCTGGATACCCAACTATGGTCTAATTGCCCAGCCCTTATATAAAAGCTTAAAGGGACAAGATGATTCAATCCCACTAATGTGGGGAACTCCTCAAAAGGACCAGAGTCTACAATAAAACAGGCCTTAACTCAGGCACTGCCTTGAGGTTGCCAGATCCAAAAAAAGCATTCCAACTTTATGTCCATGAAAGAGAGGAAATAGCCTTGGGAGTGTTAACTCAAAGGTTGGGATCTGAGCCCCAGCCTGTAGCTTACTTATCCAAGAGACTTGATCCAACCGCCCAAGGCTGGCCCCCTGCCTTTGAAATCTTGCAGCTATTGCAATTATGATACAAGATGCTTTAAAGCTGTCCTTTGGGGGCAAACTAACTCTTTTTACCAGCCACCAAGTAAAACAACTCCTAAATGGGAGAGGCCATTTATGGATGTCTGATCAAAGAATCCTCAGATATCAAGTAATACTGATGGAAAATCCAGGCCTCACTATATCCCCTTGAGGTTGTTAACCCAGCCACCCTCCTGCCTACCCCCAAGGGCTCTCTCCCCTTTCACGCCTGTCTAGAAACCTTGGACCACTGAACAAAACCCCGAGAGGGATTGTCAGAAGATCCTCTGACCAATCCTGAGGAAATCTGGTACGCTGATGGAAGCAGCTTTGTCTTGGATGGAAAAAGAAGAGCCGGATATGCAGTAGTCTCCAATTTTGAGACCTTAGAGGCTAAGCTTCTGCCACCAGGTCAAGCTACGACATGCAGCGCCAGTTCAACAACAATATAAAACTACAGCCAACCACGGAAAACATCAGTCACCCTTAGATGGACACTGCTATAAGGACTCTGAGGCCTGAGACTAACAAGAGGGGGAGGCCCAATGCCCCTCGCCGTCCCAGTTCAGCAGGAAGTAGCCAGAGAGACCTCGACGCCCCTATTCCCAAAGAATTGGGCCTCCCATCTTTTGAGGGGGGAATGTTAGGTAGTTAGAATAGGGAAAAGGAGTCCAGAATGGTGGCGGCTAAAAGACCTGGAAGGGAAAAGCCCACGAAAATAGAACAAAGGAAGGTCCAGGACTGGAGTGAGAACCTCAGATAAAACAAACAACACTCCTGCCTGGCCCAATTCACATAAGACAGGCCCAGGGACAGAGAAACATAAAAAGAGGAGCCAAAGCCCTCTTCTCTTGCTCTCCCACGCGATGGGGCGCTCTTCTCTTTGCGTCTTTGGATCGACGTGCCCTCACGCCTCGAAAATGGATTTTCCTGCTATCATCTAAATAAAACAGAGCTGTAACACTGAGCTGTAACATTGATTTATTTAAGAGCTATAACACGGTCCAGTCGAGACCTGAGAGCTATAACACGGTCTGTCCTCTGAGAGCTGTGACCTGCCAAGGGGGCTTTAATGTCCGTCACTCCAAATTTTTGTTGTGATGAGACAAAGAACCGAGGAGCATGCACTCGCCTGACAGAAGCAAGACAACTGACTGTAGAATTATTATCAAGGGGGGCCAGGAGTGCTGGTTGGGAGTCTGGATGGAGAGATATTACCAGAAAAGTGGATTTGCCTCTTGGGGGGTGTTGAACCAGAAGATATCTCAGCCAAAGCTCATGGGAAGGAAAGGTGTATTACTTGAAGAAGTATGGAGAATGGAGAACATCAGGGAGCTTTCCAGAGCAATGTCTCTCCAAACTACGGTTGGGGAAGCTTTAATCTATTGCAACAGGCATGTTCAGGCTTCCCTGGTGGCTCAGATGGTTTGGAATCCGCCTGCAGTGCAGGAGACCTGGGTTCGATCCCTGGGTCGGGAAGATTCCCCTGGAGGAGGGCATGGCGGCCTGCTCCAGTATTCTTACCTGGAGAATCCCATGGACAGAGGAGCCTGGCAGGCTACACTCCACAGGGTCGAAAAGAGTCAAACACAACTGAAGTGATTTAGCATGCACGCTATCTCCATAGTGGCTGTTCCCAGTTGACTTTCCAGCATCGATGGAGGAGGGTTCTCATTTCTCCACACCCTCTCCAGCCTTGGAGAGGCTACAAACATTCTTTGTAGAATGTTTGACGGTGGCCATTCTGATCCGTGTGAGGTGATACCTTATTGTAGTTTTGATTTGGATTTCTCTAATATTTAGCAAGGTTAACATCATTTCCTGTGATTTTTTTTAAAGGGTATGAGTGAAACCTCTTGCAGTTGACTTCTTGAATGTCTGCCCTGTTTCTTGATGAACACTCCTAGAACATTTCTTGAGGGCAATTGTTTACTCAACCCCACAGGCCTTCTGAATATTGTGAACATCAGCACAGCTTTTAACGTTGTTGTTATGGAAAACAGCCACAGGGTGGCAGCATTTCTCATGCCCCCTTTTTCTTTTCCTGTCTCTGTAATTTCATTTTGGTCTTATACTGGAATAGAGATGATGTCCTCAGACAACCAGTTTGCCTTTTTGCATTTCTTTTCCATGGGGGTGGTCTTGATCCCTGTCTCCTGTACAATGTCACGAACCTCTGTCCATAGTTCATCAGGCTCTCTGTCTATCAGATCTAGTCCCTTAAATCTATTTCTCACTGCCACTGTATAGTCATAAGGGATTTGATTTAGGTCATACCTGAATGGTCTAGTGGTTTTTTCTACTTTCTTCAGTTTAAGTCTGAATTTGGCAATAAGGAGTTCATGATCTGAGCCACAGTCAGCTCCTGATCTTGTTTTTGCTGACTGTATAGAGCTTCTCAATCTTTGGCTGCAAAGAATATAATCAATCTGATTCGGTGTTGGCCATCTGGTGATGTCCATGTGTAGAGTCTTCTCTTGTGTTGTTGGAAGAGGGTGTTTGCTATGACCAGTGCGTTCTCTTGGCAAAACTCTTTTGGCCTTTGCCCTGCTTCATTCCACACTCCAAGGCCAAATTTGCCTGTTATTCCAGGTGTTTCTTGACTTCCTACTTTTGCATTCCAGTCCCCTATAATGAAAAGGACATCTTTTGGGGGTGTTAGTTCTAAAAGGTCTTGTAGGTCTTCATAGAACCGTTCAACTTCAGGTTCTTCAGCATTACTGGTTGGGGCATAGGCTTGGATTACCATGATATTGAATGGTTTGCCTTGGAAACGAACAGAGATCATTCTGTCGTTTTTGAGATTGCATCCAAGTACTGCATTTTGGATTCTTTTGTTGACCATGATGGCTACTCCATTTCTTCTAAGGGATTCCTGCCCACAGTAGTAGATATAATGGTCATCTGAGTTAAATTCACCCATTCCAGTCCATTTTAGTCCGCTGATTCCTAGAATGTTGACATTTACTCTTGCCATCTCCTGTTTGACCACTTCCAATTTGCCTTGAGGCCTTACAAATAGCTGTGAAATGAAGAGAAGCTAAAAACAAAGGAGAAAAGGAAAGATATTCCCATTTGAATGCAGAGTTCCAGAGAATAGCCAGGAGAGATAAGAAAGCCTTCCTCAGCGATCAATGCAAAGAAATAGAGGAAAACAATAGAATGGGAAAGACTAGAGATCGCTTCAAGAAAATTAGAGATACCAAGGGAACATTTCAGGCAAAGATGGGTTCGATAAAGGACAGAAATGGTATGAACCTAACAGAGGCAGAAGATATTAAGAAGAGGTGGCAAGAATACACAGAAGAGCTGTATAAAAAAGATCTCCACGACCCAGATAATCACAATGGTGTGATCACTCACCTAGAGCCAGACATCCTGGAATGTGAAGTCAAGTAGGCCTTAGAAAGCATCACTACGAACAAAACTAGTGGATGTGATGGAATTCCAGTTGAGCTATTTCAAATCCTGAAAGATGATGCTGTTAAAGTGCTGCACTCAATATGCCAGCAAGTTGGGAAAACTCAGCAGTGGCCACAGGATTGGAAAAGGTCAATATTCATTCCAATCCCTAAGAAAGGCAATCCCAAAGAATGCTCAAACTACCGCACAATTGCACTCATCTCACACACTAGTAAAGTAATGCTCATAATTCTCCAAGCCAGGCTTCAGCAATACGTGAACCGAGAACTTCCAGATGTTCAAGCTGGTTTTAGAAAAGGCAGAGGAACCAGAGATCAAATTGCCAGTATCCGCTGGATCATCGAAAAAGCAAGAGAGTTCCAGAAAAACATCTGTTTCTGCTTTATTGACCATCTGTTTCTGCTTTATTGACTACGCCAAAGCCTTTGACTGTGTGGATCACAATAAACTGTGGAAAATTCTGAAAGAGATGGGAATGCCAGATCACCTGACCTGCCTCCTGAGAAATCTGTGTGCAGGTCAGGAAGCAACAGTTAGAACTGGACATGGAACAACAGACTGGTTCCAAATAGGAAAAGGAGTACGTCAAGGCTGTATATTGTCACCCTGCTTATTTAACTTATATGCAGAGTACATCATGAGAAACGCTGGTCTGGAAGAAGCACAAGCTGGAATCAAGATTGCCAGGAGAAATATCAATAACCTCAGATATGCAGATGACACCACCCTTATGGCAGAGAGTGAAGAGAAACTAAAAAGCCTCTTGATGAAAGTGAAAGAGGAGAGTGAAAAAGTTGGCATAGAGCTTAACATTCAGAAAACTAAGATCATGGCATCTGGTCCCATCACCTCATGGGAAATAGATGGGGAGACAGTGGAAACAGTGTCAGACTTCATTTTTTTGGGCTCCAAAATCACTGCAGATGGTGACTGCAGCCATGAAATTAAAAGACACTTACTCCTTGGAAGGAAAGTTATGACCAACCAAGATAGCATATTAAAAAGCAGAGACATTACTTTGCCAACAAAGGTCCGTCTAGTCAAGGCTATGGTTTTTCCAGTGGTCATGTGAGAGTTGGATTGTGAAGAAAGCTGAGTGCTGAAAAATTGATGCTTTTGAATTGTGGTGTTGGAGAAGACTCTTGAGAGTCCTTTGGACTGCAAGGAGATCCAACCAGTCCATCCTGAAGGAGATCAGTCCTGGGTGTTCATTGGAAGGACTGATGCTGAAGCTGAAACTCCAATACTTTGGCCACCTCATGCGAAGTGTTGACTCATCGGAAAAGACCCTGATGCTGGGAGGGATTGGGGACGGGAGGAGAAGGGGGCAACAGAGGATGAGATGGCTGGATGGCATCACCGACTTGATGGGCATGAGTTTGAGTCAACTCTGGGAGTTGGTGATGGACAGGGAGGCCTGGTGTGCTGTGATTCATGGGGTCGCAAAGAGTTGAACACGACTGAGTGACTGAACTGAACTGAGTGTTGATGTTCAATGCTGTGTTTGTATCAGGTGTACGGGAACTTAAGTAAGCCATGCATAAACTTGTATCTATTCCTTTTCAGGTTCTTTTCCCCGTATACAGAAGACCCTAAAAAGTACTGAGAAGCAAGAGTCGGAGAATAAAATAAAAATGCAACAAAATGTGGTGGAGGTGTTGGAAACAAATGGAAAATCCAAGAAATGTAATCCTGTAGAAGCAGGGCTCTACAATATTTTTACATATTTATTTATTTATTTGTCTTTGTCAGGCCTTAGTTGTGACACTTGGGATCGTCACTGCATCCCGCAAAGTCTTTGACTGAGATGCGTGGACTCTCTAGTTGCGGCTCGCGGACTAGTTGCTCTGAGGCCTGTGGGATCTTAGTTCCCAGACCAGGCAACCAACCTGACCCCTGCATTACAAGATGGAGTCTTAAACCCTGGATGCTCAGGGAAGTCCTGAAGGCTCTGCAGATTTAAAGCACAGAAATTGGACTTCAGGATTCTTGATGGTGGGTCCATTTTGTCTAAGAAACTGCCAGAGAAGCCACCCACCATCCCTATTGGCTTTGATTTTGAAACAGAGAAAAGAATCAAACAATGAGAAGCAAAGAAGGCATAGGAGGATAAACATTTTAAATTTCACGCGGAGCCTTGCCTTTCTTGTAGCTTGTTAGATGTTGTGGGTGTTCCTGAAAAGAAAGAAATTCCACTCATTGACCCTAGGTCACCTGCCTTTGTTCGGAAAAAGAGAACCCCAAAACCTACCCAAGAAGATGAAGACGAGGAACAGCCAGTAGTGATAAGAGGTTAACAATTGCCCAACTATGGAGTACCTTTTTTCTCTTTTGATTCAAAAAATTCACTTACAGAAGGAGAAGAAAATAAAACAACTGCAGAAAGGGGAGGTGCCCAACTTCTAGGCACTTCCTTTGCTTCATTTTAACACCATTAACCTGCAGGAGAAGATGAAGAACACAACTCAGGCTGAGCCTCTTGCTTGGAGCCTGGCAGAAGAGGTGCTTGAAGGCACAGACTTGGGTTCTCTCCATGCCCCGGTGACAAGGAAGGCTCCTCCTGCTGTGATGGAAAGAGCAGCTCTGGTCCCCGGATGGTGTCTGCAGCGAAGTCTAGCGGTGGAGTCGAGTGGAGAACTTGGGTGGTACCCACATAGTCAGGGGCTGCTCACCTACAGTAATTTGTGTGGCTTCCATCCTCCTCCTCTGTTTTAGAAATATCAGAATATATAGTAATTTATTCACTTAAAGTATAATTTTTACTGCTTTTAGCCTTTTTATAGTTAAATCTAAAAGATACTTGATTTCATTTATAGTTTATGTCTGATTCTTTTCTCTTCTGTGTGGAAAATGAACTTGAAGTTAAGGGGCCCTTTGCTATGAGTGGGGAGCCTCGTTAACCGCATGATGAGTAAGAGACTTGACTGATGTGTCCCTCACTGAGGCTGTCTGCGGGTTTCGGGCGGACCTGCTCTTCAGGCACCTTCTTCCCTTGTTGGTCCTAACGATGAGGGAACGCCGAGCAGGACATTTTTTTTTTTTTTTACTCTCCCAATTTCAATTTTAATGTACTTGAAGGTACAGAAAATTTTTTATAAGATTTCTTTTACCTAAAACAAATTCCTTGATTATTATATACTACATATCTTATCAAGAAGAACCCAGCATCTAATATAGTGTTAAACTTACAGTAGAGATGCTAACCTTTTATTGAAATGAAGGAGGTGCTCTGAACTACTACTTAGCCTGAAAGCTCAATTCACAGGCAGCAGAACTTGAGGCCAACAGTGTAGGATACTATTGTTATTTAGTCACTAAGATGTACTTACTCTTTTGCAACACCATGGGCTGTAGCCCTTCAGGTTCCTCTGTCCATAGGGCTTCCCAGGCAAGAATACTGGAATGGGTTGTCATTTCCTTCTTCAGGGGATCTTCCCAACCCTGGGAAGGAATCTATGTCTGCAGGACATATTTTAAGTCCTCCTGTGACCTAGGCTGGAATCAATATGTTTGTCTTACTAAAAATTAAAAAAAAGGACAGTTCCATACTCCTCTCCACAGTGATTCTTAGCCTTTACCTCTCATCAGCACCATAGATATTCTCTTTCCTCCATATCTTGTCCACCATTTACCTTTGTAGACTGAGGATGGCCTTTCAAACAGGTGCAGAGTGTTCCCTTGCTGTGGTTTTGATTTGCATGTCTCTTAACAATTCCTGATGTGCATCTCATTTTCATGGATTTTGATTTTAACTAGTGTGTGTGGAATTGACTGTGGAAACTTTCTTCTTCACAGTCTGCCCAGTTTTTATTTCTTTTCAATTAGTTATCCATGGACATTTTTAACATGCCGGTATCACTTAGAGCCCAGCAGTCCTTGTGAATATGAAGTGTTCATAAGTGTGGCAGTGAAGTAAATAGTTTTCTTTTTCTCTTTTGCCTTTTGAGCCCTTCTCTACTGTAACTTTTCCTGATCTACAGTCTGCATTGATAACTAAATTTCCTTCTTTACAGAGACTAATCTGTTATGTAAGCTATATCCTCCACTTCTATGTGTGTGTGTGTTAGTTGCTCAGTTGTGTCTGACTCTGCGATCCCATGGACTGTAGCTCACCAGGCTCCTCTGTCCATGAAATTCTCCAGGTAAGACTACTGGAGGAGGTTGCCATACCCTTCTCCAGGGCTATCCCACACCTATTGCCCTCTAACTCTTCATGAGCCATACTTTGCATCTATTATCTTTTAATTTTATGCTAGTCACATCCTTAAGTTAAGTGATGCTTAACTTGTCATTTGTTTGTCCCTCTTTTTGCATTATGGAAAGAAAGGCACAGTGCAATCCACAAAAGGCAATGGACCCAACTCCTGGGACTGCCTGCCAGACCCAAGTTACTGGGCTCGTTGACACCAGCCTGTTGACTGACAGACAGAATACAGGATCCTTACATGTTTGCTCTTTATCTCCAGCCTGTGACTATGAGCCCTAACTGTGTGATCCCCTTGATTCCCTATTGGAGACACAGTTCTTGAGCATAAGCCTACTGTGTTCTCTCCTCTGCCAGCTTGGGGATTAAAGCCATCTTTCTATTTCCTCCAAAAAACATTTATTTCCACAAAGGTATAAGGTTCCTATATTCTTGTTCCTTTTTGCATTGTTTCAAAACAGTCAACAGGTTAATCTTCTGAAAAGAAGGAAACTTAGTTATCAATGCAGACTATAGATCACGAACAACTAATGTAAAGAAGGAATCAAAAGGCCAAAGAGAAAAAACTTTATTTCACGGCAGCATAAGCAATAGCTTTAAAGTTTCTGTTGTGGGAAACGGCCACAAGGAGACAGGATTTCTTCATGCTTTACTCCTGTTACTACAGTAACCAGAACCTTAGGGTTACTCCTAGTCCGTGGTTTCTTCTGGCACATGCCAGAAGCCTGTGTCTCATTAATCCTTGGTTTTTGTTTGCTTGTATGTTTTTTAAACTTAATGTTTACTTTTTTTGGAGGATAGCTGACTTACAAAGTTGTGTTTGTAGGTGGAGAGATTCTTCATCAGTTATCCCCATACACATTGATTCATCTTTGCGTTTATCACATACACGTTATTATAGTGTGTAGTACAGCACCTTTTCCAAAGTAGGTCTGTGTTGATTCTATATTCTACATGTATTTGTGAGTATACATTAATCCCAACCTCCTAGTTTATCCCTTCCACCCACAACTCCCCTTCGGTAATCATGCTCGTTTCCTAAGACTGTGCATGTATTTTGCTTTTATAAAATAGCTCATTGATATCAATTTCTCCTGAAGTACTTCACTTACTATGGTTGTTCTAGATTAATCTATGATTGTTCTAGATTATCCCTGCAAGTGGCATTTTTTTCATGGCTGAATCATATTCCATTCTATGCATATATGACTTCTTTATTCATTCATCTGTCCATGTACACTTTGGTTACTGCCACGTCTCAGCCATTGTAAATGCTGCTGCAGTGCTTGCTTGTGTGTGTGTGTGTTGCTGTTCAGTCACTACTTCTATCTTGCAGAACCGAGACAGTCCCCACAAGACACTCAGTCTCCTTTTACCTCCCTCAGCCTCTGGCACCCACCATTCTGCTTTCTGTGAATATGAAGCCGACTGCTCTAGGGGCCTTGTATGAGTGGACTCAAACATCATTTGTCCTTTCTTTTCTGGTTTATGTCACTGAGCTTAATGCCCTAGGGTTCATCCACGCTGTAGCCTGTGTCAGAACTGCTTTCCTTTCAGGCTGGACAACATTTATTCTGTGGATGGACCATGGTCTGCTTGTCCATTCTTCTGTTGAGGGACACAGGGAATGTCTACATTCATCTCTCACATCTTGTAATATTTGTGGAATAACTTCAGAAAGTCCCATGATGATCCAAAAGTCATTCACCATTAACTACTTTATAAACTTTTTTATTTTGAAACCCATCAGAGCTGAGAAGAAGGGAAGAATGCATGTGAGCTTCACTTGTGTTTAGGAACGAACGCTTTAGGGTATTCACTTTATTCCCTGTGTGTGTGCGTGCTCCTGTTTGCGGACATGTGCTGTTTGTGTTCACCGTGTAGGTGCACAGCGCATTATGTGTGTGGCATGGGCGTGTGTGTTTGTGTGGTAATGGGTCATGGTCGGGGGGCTTGGGGCCCGAGGTGGGCAGGTGGGCGCAGGTGGGAGCTCCCCTGGGTTCTCTGTTCTGATGGCGTCTATGCCCCACCTCTGCCTGCATTCTCCACTTGGGTGCAGCGCGGTGCCCTGTGGGCGTCAACCCGGGCACGAGGTCATTTGACTGTGAGCCTAGGAGGTGTCAGGCTTCCTACCCCACCACCCTGCAGGGAAGCAGGACTTGAGCGCGCTCCATCCCTAACTGACCAGCAGGATGGACCGGCCGGCTCTCCCCGCCGGACCCTGCAGGACTGTCCTTCTTGGGAGACCGGGGCAGCGCCTCCTACTGGAAGCCTGGGACGCTGCAGCCGGGCCACTTCCGGTCTGTCCCGCCGCGCTCCAGGAGGTTCCCAGCTCTGGCCCGGGCCCTGACCTCAGCGTGGCCATAGAACCTGGTCACGGTTTTGTTCTGCCCGTTGAAATGTTTAGCGACAAAGCTTTTGTTCCCTTTCCTGATGTGGGTGAAGTGTGGAGCCCAGTGATGATTTCTTCTTCAAGAAAGGTACATCCTCGTTCTCACATGCGGGTGAGCCCCCTGTCCAACGATGAGAGACCCCAGGGGTGTGACCTGTGCCTCCTGGGACCGCAGCCCTAAGCTGCTTTGAACCTGACCAAGTTCTGTCTACATGGTAGATTCAGACCTCTCCAAATCCTGTCTACACTGATGATATTATGAGACCGCATGCTTCTACACTGAGAACATTTACACCTGACCGGGTTCTCAGTGCAGCAGGATGTGGAGACCTGGGTAGAGACCCGGCCTGGCCTCTGTCCTGGAAAACTCCGTGCCTGCCTCTGAATGTCAGTGCTCAGATGTCTGGGGTCTGGAGCTGAGGTGGGTTTCTCTGGGTAACCGTGGGGTTCCATGGCCCTCCCAGGGGTCAGTGCTGAGGTAGGGCTCTTAGTCTTTCCCTCTGACAAGTTCACCTCCCCTGGGGCTCATCAGGACACCTCAGGTAGGCTACCTGATTTTTGTTGTTCAGTGACTATTTGTGACCACATGGACTGCAGCACGTCAGGCTTCCCTGTCCTCCACCATGTCCTGGTGTTTGCTCAAACTCATGTCCATTGAGTCGGTGATGCCATCCAGCCGTCTCATCCTCTGTTGTCTCCTTCTCCTCTGCCTTCAATCTGTCCCAGCATCAGGGTCTTTTCCAATGAGTCAGCTTTTCCCGTCAGGTGGCCAAAGTATTGGAGCTTCAGCTCCAGCATCAGTCTGTCCAATGAATATTCACAGTTGATTTCCTTAGGATTGATGGGTTTGCTCTCCCTGCAGTCCAAGGGACTCTCAATAGTCTTCTCCAGCACCACAGTTCGAAAGCATCAGTTCTTCGGTGCTCAGCCTTCTTTATGGTCCAATTCCCACATCCATACATGCCTACTGGACAAACCGTTGCTTTGACCATATGGACCTGGCTTGGTTACACATTGGGGGCCCACCGACCACAGCCGTGGTGTCCTGACCAAGTGAATGTGTGACCCCAGGTTGGGGGTCTGGGGACTGTGTGAGTCTCACCCCGTCTGCATGGGTCAGAATCATATGCAGAGGGAGACCATACACTCAAAGCTAAGAAAAAGGAAAGAATACATGTGAGCTTCTCTTGATTTGTGTTTAGGAATTAATGCTTTACAGGATCATTTTATACTGGCCTGTTCCTATTCCTTCTTTACCCCTGTGAGCTTCCCCATCCCTGGGGCTCCTGGGGACTCCTCAGGTGAGCTACCTGGTATATATTCCAATTCACCAACACGAGCATGGAGAGAAGGGAGCAGGTGTACCTGCGCAGTTGATTGCAGGGCACACGAATCAGGCAAAAAGCCAATGAGCAGCAGGTGAGGTTGTTACTGTGATCTCCTTCCAGTAGACCGTCCATGCTCAGCAGAGACCAGACCTGCCCCTTGTCTTCCAGCCCAGCGTCTGGTGTGTTTTCACAACAAAAGACCGGGACTGCCAGCACCAAGGTAGTGTGTTCAGCATTATCATGACAGCTGTAAAAACAGTTAATATCACACAGAACCAGAGGGAAAGAGAAGGACTTCTCTGGGACAGTGTGGGGGAAGGAGACCGACCCAGCACGTCTATCTACCAAGCCAGGAGGTTACAGGAGCTCACTCATTTCCACTGTAGGTGCCCAACCAGCAGAGGCCTGGTGTCCTAACCAAGGGTCTTGTCACCCCAGGTGCAGGGTCTGGGAGGGGTCAGCCTGGAGACTGTGGACATGTGACCCCAGGTACAGGGTCTGGGTGGGGTCAGCCTGGAGACTGTGGACATGTGACCCCAGGTGCAGGGTCTGGGAGGGGTCAGCCTGGAGACTGTGGATGTGTGACCCCAGGTTCAGGGTCTGGGAGGGGTCAGCCTGGAGACTGTGGACGTGTGACCCCAGGTTCAGGGTCTGGGAGGGGGTCAGCCTGGAGACTGTGGACATGTGACCCCAGGTGCAGGGTCTGGGAGGGGGTCAGCCTGGAGACTGTGGACATGTGAGCTCAGGTACAGGGTCTGGGAGGGGTCAGCCTGGAGACTGTGGACGTGTGACCCCAGGTGCAGGGTCTGCAGATTGTGTGGGTCTCACCCCATCCACATGGGTCTGGATCCTGTACCGCGAGACCCCCATATGTGCTGTTTACCTCGGTGTGTCTATTCTGCTCTGAGATTTCCAACATCTGAATTGAGAGTGTTGCTCAGATGAACCTGTGGTCCTTTTTCTTCTCTTCATATTATCGCATTCACATGAGGTCAGACACCTTTGAGTGAGTTGCTGCTCTGCATTCCGCTGAGTGAAAGAAACCCCTTGGTGATGTCACATTAATATTATGTGTCTAATTCATAGGGTCACCACTGTCTGGTTTCCTCTAGACCGAGTTCATGTAATTTAATGTGTAATTTATTGTTATTTTATATTGGGGGTAGAGTTGACTTCCGATGTTTTGTTTGTTTTCGGTGTATGTGAAGTTGATTTAGTTATACATAGATGTTTATCTATTCTTTTTTTGTTTTTACTCATATAGGTTATTACAGTTTGTTCAGTAGAGTCTTCAGTTCTATTCAGTAGGTCCTTTTTTGTTATCAACTTGATGTATATTAGTGTGTATATTTTCATCCCAAACTCTTAATTTATCTGTCCCTTCTAACTCTCCTTTGATAGTCATAATTTGATTTTCTCAGTCTGCGAGTCTATTTTGTAAATTAGTTCATTGGTATGAACTTATAGGTTCCACCTGTACGTGATATCTTAGGATATTTGTCCTTTTCTCTCTGAAAAGTATTTATAGTATGATAATTTCCTGGTATATCCAAGCTGCTGCCAATATCATTATTTCGTTCTGTTTTATGGCTGAGTAGCATTCCAGTGTATAGATGTACTACATAGTCTTCATTTTTCTGTCAATGGACATTTTGGTGGATTCTGTGTCTTGGCTATTATAATAGTGCTGCCCTGAAATCAAGGTGCACGTGTCATTTTGAATGGTGATTTTCTCTGGACCTAAGCTGAGGAATGGGATTGCAGGATCATATGATACCTCTGTGTTTAGTGTTTCAAGGAAACTCCATGCTGTTTTCAATCATGGCCTCACCATTTACATCCCACCAAGACCGGGAGGATTTTATTTTCTGTACGTTCTCTGCAGTAATTATTCTTTGAAGATCTTTTCGATGATGGTCATTGTGACCAGTGTGAGGTGATACCTCACAGTTTTGTTTGGCATTGATCTAATAATTATTGCTGTGGACTATCTTTCCATGTGCTTGTATTATTATTTTACTTCTTATGAGAACAATTTACCTCTTCAATCTGGATTCTTTAAAGTTGGCCCTCCTTTGGAATTTTTTTTCCGATGATTTACCCCAGGACATTTCTTGAGGGCAGGTGTCATTTACAGCCCTCTTGGACTTGTGACTATTTGAGCCTTTTAGCATCTGTTTTAAGGTGTATATATTGATCTGAACCAGCTAATTACTCCCTGTCCCTTTGCCTTTCTTTTCTGGTAACCATGAGTTTCTTTTCTAAGTCTGTGAGGCTGTTTTTCTCTCTCTCTCTCTCTTTTTTTTTAGAAGTTTATTTGTATCCATGTTTAGATTCCACAGGAAGTAATACCCTATACTTGTCTTTCTCTTTCACTTACTTCACTTAGTATGATTATCTCTAGTTTCTTCCTCGTAACTGGAAATGGCATTATTTCATCCTTCTTTACGTCTGAGTAATATTGTATTGTGTACGTGTACCCCATGTTCTGTCTTCATTCACCTGTCCTTGTATACCTAAGTTGCTTCCGTGTCTTGGTTATTGTACCTAGTACTGCCATGATTGTTGGGTGCAGGTGTCTTTTTAAATTTTGTTTTTTTCTGAAACTATGCCCAGGTATGGGATTACTGGGTTACTACTGGGTACTTCTATGTTTAGTTTTTTAAGAACCTCCATAATCTTCTCCCTAGTAGATGTACTGACTTACATTCCCACCAACAGTGTAGGAGGGTTCGCTTTTCTCTACACCCTCTGCAGATTTTATTGTTGTAGGTTTTTCAGGGCGGCCATTCTGATCAATGTGAGGTGATACCTCGGTGTACATTTGATTTGCTTTTCTCTAAGAACTAGTGATGGTGAGCATTGTTTCATGTGCTTTATGGCCATCTCTATAACTTCTTTGGAGAAATGTGCCTTTATTTTTTGGCCAATTATTTATTTATTTATTTTTTTTTATATTGAGCTGTACTAGTGGTTTGTATGTGTTGAAGAGAAATTCCCTATAGGTATCTTTGTTTGCAAGATTTTTTTTTCCCATTCTGAGGGTTGTCTTTTTCTTTCACTGACAGTTTCCTTTGGTGTGCAGATGCTTTTAATGTTTATTAGGTCCCACTTGTTTATTTTTGTTTTATTTCCATGATTCTACAAGGTGGGTCAAAAAAGAACTTGCTGCATTTTATGTCAAGGCATGTGCTCTTTTCCTCAAGAGTTTCATAGTATCTGTCCTTTTACTTAGATGTTTAATCTGTTTGGAGTTTATTTTTGTGTATGGTGTTAGGGACCATTCTAATGTCATTGCTAAGGAACCTGCCCAATGTCCTCTGAAGTGGCTGCTCCCAATTTCCATTCCCAGCATCAGTGTAGGAGGGTTCCCTTCACTCTACACCCTCTCCAGCATTTATTGCTTGTAGAGTTTCCATCTATGGAAACCATTCTGACTGGTGTGAGGTGATACCTTCTTGAAGTTTTGACTTCCATTTCTCTCACATTTAGTGATGTTGACATTTTTACATGTGATCTTTTTAAAAAACAGTGTGAGTTAAACTTATTCAAATTAGCTTCTTGAATGCCTGCTCTGTTTTTAATATTTTTCTGTTGACTTCCCCTAGGGCATTTCTTGAGGGCAGGTGTTTTTACTTATAGCCTGCAGGTCTAGTGAATATTAAGTGCCAGTGAGCAAAGGCAAAATGGTTGTCTAAGGAGGCCTTACAAATAGCTGTGAAAAGAAGAGAAGCGAAAGGCAAAGAAGGAAAGGAAAGTTGAATGCAGAGTTCCAAAGGATAGTAAGGAGAGATAAGAAAGCCTTCCTCAGTGATCAATGCAAAGAAATAGAGGAAAACAATAGAATGGGAAAGACTAGAGATCTCTTCAAGAAAATCAGAGATACCAAGGGAACATTTCATGCAAAGATGGGCACAATAAAGGACAGAAATGGTATGGACCTAACAGAAGCAGAAGATATTAAGAAGAGGTGGCAAGAATACACAGAAGAACTATAGGAAAAAGATCTTTATGACCCAGATAATCACAATGATGTGATCACTCACCTAGACCAGACATCTTGGAATGTGAGGTCAAGTGGGCCTTAGGAAGCATCACTATGAACAAAGCTAGTGGAGGTGATGGAATACCAGTTGAGCTATTTCAAATCTTAAAAGATGATGCTGTGAAAGTGCTGCACTCAATATGCCAGCAAATTGGGAAAACTCAGCAGTGGTCACAGGACTGGAAAAGGTCAGTTTTCATTCCAGTCCCAAAGAAAGGCAATGCCAAAGAATGATCAAACTACCACACAATTGCGCTCATCTCACACACTAGCAAGGTAATGCTCAAAATTCTCCAAGCCAGGCTTCAACAGTACGTGAACTGTGAACTTCCAGATATTCAAGCTGGATTTAGAAAAGGCAGAGGAACCAGAGATCAAATTGTCAACATCATCTGGATCATTGAAAAAGCAAGAGAGTTCCAGAAAAACATCTACTTCTGCTTTATTGACTATGTCAAAGCCTTTGACTGTGTGGATCACAACAAACCATGGAAAATTCTGAAAGAGATGGAAATACTAGACCACCTGACCTGCCTCCTGAGAAATCTGTGTGCAGGTCAGGAAGCAACAGTTAGAACTGGACATGGAAAAACAGACTGGTTCCAAATCGGGAAAGAAGTATGTCAAGGTTGTATATTGTCACCCTGCTTATTTAACTTATATACAGAGTACAACATGTGAAATTCCAGGCTGGATGAAGCATAAGCTGGAATTAAGATTTCCGGGAGAAATATCAATAACCTCAGATATGCAGATGACACCACCCTTATGGCAGAAAGTGAAGAACTAAAGAGCCTCTTGATGAAAGTGAAAGAGGAAAGTGAAAAAGTTGCAACATTCAGAAATCTAAGACCATGGCATCTGGTCCCATCACTTCATGGCAAATAGATGGGGAAACCATGGGAACAGTGACAGACTTTATTTTCTTGGGCTCCAAAATCACTGCAGATGGTGACTGCAGCCATGAAATTCAAAGATGCTTAATCCTTGAAAGAAAAGTTATGACCAACCTAGACAGCATATTAAAAAGCAGAGACATCACTTTGCCAACAAAGTTCCATCTAGTAAAAGCTATGGTTTTTCCAGTAGTCATGTATGGATTTGAGAGTTGGACTATAAAGAAAGCTGAGGGCCAAAGAATTGATGCTTTTGAACTGTGGTGTTGGAGAAGACTCTTGACAGTCCCTTGGACTGCAAGGAGATCCAACCAGTCCATCCTAAAGGAAATCAGTCCTGAATACTCATTGGAAGGACTGATGTTGAACCTGAAACTCCAGTGCTGTGGCTACCTGATGTGAAGAACTGACTCATTTGAAAAGACCCTGATGCTGGGAAAGATTGAAGGTGCGAAGAGAAGGGGACGACAGAGGACGAGATGGTTGGATGGCATCACCGACTCAATGGACATGAGTTTGAGCAGACTCTGGGAGTTGGAGATGGACAGGGAGGCCTGGCGTGCTGCAGTCCATGGGGTCGCAGAGTCTGACAGGACTGAGCAACTGAAGTGAACTGAGCACAGGATTTAAAGTTGTTGTTACGAGAAATGGTCACAAGGCGGCAGCATGTCTCTGTGCCCCTACCCTGGTTACTGGGGGATCCAGAGCTTTAGGGAAAGTCCTGTTCCTGGATTGTCAATTAGAGTGGAATGTGCCAGAAGAAGCACCCAAGACTTGTCTCCCATTCCTTCTTCCTTCCTTACCCAAACCCTGGACACATCCCAATTCCTGCAACATCACTCTGTGGAGGGTGCTTTCATCATAGATGGGGTGACCCTAAGGAGTGAAGCTGGAGGTGGGAACCCCATCACCTGGAAACCTGGAACCCAGGGGGCTTTTCAAAGCTCTTCCAGCCCAGAGGCTCCGTATCCTTTGGGTTCAGTAGATGTAGTTTCACTGCAGGAGGACCCACCAGGATCTGGAGGTTGTGGGCCAGTGTAGAGGGGAACAGGCTCACCAGGCCCATGGGGCAGGGCTCATTGGCTGGCACATCCTCCCCAGCTCCCTCAGCCCCAAGACAGTCCATCCAAGGGACCCAAGCCTGCCCAGGCTTCAGCGATGTGGCCGCAGCCCAGGTCACTAAGGCCGGAAGGGAGTACAGTCAGCATCCTCTCTTTGTAATTTGTATTTCGTAATGGTGTAGGGGTGACTTAGAATATGGCAGAGTTTGTTTCAGATGTACAGCAACATGATTCACTTATGCATAGTGATGCATAAATGTTCTAGTGATGCATAGTACATGTTCTTTTTTGGATTCTCTTCCCATATAGTTTATTATGCAGTGTTGATTAGGGGTCCTCGTCCTATAGTGGGTTCTTGTTGATTATTTTACAAAGAGTCGTGTGTGTATGTTCATCTCCACCTTCTCATTTCCTTTGCCCACCACCTTTCCCTTTTGGTAACCATAAGGCGCTTCGCTATGTTTTAAGGCTGTTTCTTTTTGGTAAAGAATTTCATTTGTATCCATTTTTAGAACCCACCTCCAAGAAATATCATATGATACTTTGTCTTACTTCGCTTAGTGTGATCACCTCTACTTCTTTCCTTGTTGCGGGACCTGGTGTGATGTCACCCTTTTTACGGCTGAGCTGTAGCTGCTCTGTCTGCGTGTGCCCCGTCTTGTTTACCCATCCGTCTCTCCTTAGCCACTTAGGCTTCATCCGTGTATTGGCTCTTGTATACAGTGCTGCCATGAATGTTGGGGTGCACCTGTCTTTTAAAATTATGGTTTTCTCTGGATCTGTGCCCAAGACTTGGGATTGCTGGCTCCGATGGTACTTCACTCTTTAGTTTTTAATGACCCTTTGTCCTGTTCTCCTTTGTGGATTTAATGACTTTCATCCCCACCAACAGGGAGGAGGGTTCTTTTTCCTCCATTCCCTCTCCAGCATTTATTGTCATAGATTTTCTGTGCTGACCATTCTGACGTGTGTGAGGTGACGGCACTTCTGATTCACAATTCTCCAATCCTTACAGATGCTGAGCATCTTTTAATGTGCTTCTTGGCCATCTCTATGTCTTCTTTGGGGAAAGGTCCATTTAAATCTTGTGCCCCTATTTGACTGGGTTGTTTCTTTGATATCGAAGTGCATAAGCTATTTGTGTATTTTGGAGAGAAATTCCTCGCAGGTGTCTCTGTTTGCACATATTAGTTTCATTATGGGGTTTGTCTTTTTGTTGTGTTTATGGTTTCATCTGCTATGCCAGTGCTTTTAAGGGGAATTAGGTCCCATTTATTTTTAAAATTTTTTAAAAATTTCTTTGTTTTATTTTTCATGATTCTAAGCGGTAAGTCAAAGAAAAACTTGCCGCATTTTATGTCAAAGTGTGTTCTGCTTTTTCCCTTAAGAGTTTCATATTATCTGTCCTTTTATTTAGGTCTTTAATCTATTTGGAGTTTATTTTTGTGTATTCTGTTAGGGAATATTCTAATTTCATTCTCATACATTTCTTAAAAAACCTGCACACTGTTCTTCATAGTGGCTGCTACTAATTCACCTTTTCACTAACAGTGTGGGAGGGTTCCCTTTTTTCCACACTTTCTCCAGCATTTATTGTTTGTCAGCTTTTGGACAACAGTCTTTGTTAACCATGTGAGGAAATACCTCATTGTAGTTTTGATTTGCATGAGTCTAATATTTAGTGATGTGGACATCTTTTCATGTGATTCTTTTAAAGGGTGTGAGTTAAACTTACCTCTTGAAATTGACCACTTGAACCCCTGCCTTGTTTTGAATTTTTTTTTCAGTGACACCTAGGACATTTCTTGAAGGTATTTTTTACCCTCAGCCCCTTGATCCTTGTGCGTATTAAACACCCAGCAGCCCTGCTTTTAGGACTTCCCTGTAGCTCAAGTGATAAAGAATCTGCCTGTGATGCAGGAGACCAGGGTTCAATCCCTGGTTTGGGAAGACCCTCTGGGGAAGGGAATGGCAGTCCACTCCAGTTTTCTTGCCTGGAGAATTCCATGGATAGAGAAGCCTGGCGGGCTACAGTTCGTGGGGTCACAAAGAGACGGACACGACTGAGTGACTCACACACCCACACGGCTTTTCATGGTGGTGTTAACTTAAAAGGCCACAAGGGGGCAGCACTTCTTCATGTCCCAGTCTTCTTTTTTTCCTGTAATTTCCTTGCTATTTTCTGTTGGAACATTGTTGATTTCTGATGTGTTGGTTTCAGTTGTACAGATACATCATTCAGTTATGCATAGATGTTTATTCTCTTTGGGTTCGTTTTCACGGATAGGTGATCACAGTGTGCTCATCAACTTTCCTATGCTATTCAGTAGTTACTTTTTGATCATCTCTTTGATATGTATTACTGTGTATATGTTCATTCCGAACTCCTAATTTCTTCCACTTGTTTCTGAAGTTTGGGGGCTCTGCAGAGGGCAACAGGCACCCCAGGTTCGTTGTGGAGATACACTGCCTGCTCCATGATCCCAGCTCCCTCAAGCCCCAGGACACTCCAGCCTTGGTACCCAAGCCAATCAGGCTCCAGGGATGTGACATCAGCTCAGGTCACTATGGCCTGAGGGGAATAGAATCAACATATTTTTCTGTTTTTACCCTACAATTTGAACAGAAGTGAATTACAATCTTGTGGGGTTTTTTGTTTTTTCTTTTCAATCTACTGCATCTTGATTTTCTTGGTGACCAGAAGTTTCTTTTCTGAATCTGTGAGGCTGTGTCTCTTTAGGAAAGAACTTCATTTGTATCCATTTTTAGGTTACACCTAGAGGAGATATCACATGATACTTGTCTCTCCCTGTCTCCCTTACTTTACTTGAAATGATCATCTCTGCTTTATTGCCTGTGGCTGGACTTGGCATTATTTCCCACTTACTTATTGTTGAGAGATTTTGCACTGTGTACATGTGCCCCATCCTCTGTTTCCATTCATCTGTAATTTCTACATTTAGCTTGCTTCCCACACTTGACTATTGTACCTTGTTGGGCCAAGATTGCAGCAGTTCCCATGTCTTAAAATTTTTTTTTTTTTAATTTCCTCTGGGTTTATGCCCAGCTGTGGGACTGCTGGGTCCTAAGGTACTTGTGTTGCAGTGAAAAGGGAATAAAGGGGAATTTGTTGCAGTAAAAAGGAAAAAAAAAAAAAGAGTATAATGAGTTTTTCTCTTTCCCCTTCCTGAGAATAAAGAAGATAAAGAGAATAGTGAGCAGACCTGAATATTCCTAGTTTTTTTTTTTTTTTTTTTTTTAGCCATTCCTAGCTCTGCATGTCTGTAACTAAGTTTGCTTTCCTGCCCCCTAATTCTTCAGGAGCTTCACTTTGCACCTATTTAAAGTCTCCTCTATTCTGGGAACAAGTCATACTGAGGATAATCAGCCTAATAACACTAGAAAACTAGGCTGGGTGCCTTATGGACAATGCCAATATATAGTTTTCCTACAAAATAAGGATCGATATGGAACAAACTAAGTCAGATGACTTAGGTATATATTGGGCTATACATAATGGAAGTTCTTGACTTTAGTTCTTACTGATGACCTTATTATTATTGCTAGCTATATTGTTTTCTATATTGCCTGTTTCAAAAGTGTTGTCCCGAGCCAGAGTGAAGTCAGAAAAACACCAATGCAGTATATTAACACATATGTATGAAATTTAGAAAGATGGTAACAACGACCCTATATGCAAGGCAGCAAAAGAGACACAGATATAAAGAACAGACTTTTGGACTCTGTGAGAAAAGGTGAGGGTAGGATGATTTGAGAGAATAGCATTGAAGCATGTGTATTATCATATATGAAATAGATGACCAGTCCAAGTTCGATGCATGAAGCAGGGCACTCAAAGTCGGTGCTCTGGGACAACCCAGAGGGGTGGGGTGGGGAGGGAGGTGGGAGAAGGCTTCAGATTTGGGGGGGCACTTGTACAAACACGGCTGATTCATGTCGATGTATGGCAAAAACCACCACAATATTGTAAAGTAATTATATCCCAATTAAATAATTTAAACAATTTAAAAAAGTGTTGTCCCCTACATTACGACGTGTGTGACAAAATGGTCATGTAATGCCGTCAAACTATGGACAGATTCATGACCCCTAAGGTAGGGGTCATCTACCCCTAAGGTAGCCATCTACCTCTACAAAGATTAAATCATGACCACTGAAGCGGCTGACCTTCAACACCCACTGAAAGGAGTCAGGGTGGAAATTAGGAATGAGGCACTCTGTGCTCTGAAAAACAAAACAAAACAAAGCTGCAGAAGAGGCCTTCAGATAGACACTTTGGGGAGGAGATTTTTATGACCCCTGATTCTTGTATCTTCTCAAACCTAGAGAAACACTAACATCACTGACAGCTGCTTTGGCTACTAAGAAAAAAATTTACAGTTAAAGTCAAAATAGAGCAGCCATGGAAATAACTAGGTGACACTATCGTGTGGTTTCAGACAAGTCCTTGTATTGTTGAGAACTTGAGTTTTCTGAGCTGTGTCAGACTCAGGATGCCATCAGCCATTCTGAAAACCAAGTCTGCTAGCAGCAGGTGACTACAATCTTACTTTTTAAAGGTCTCTTGTAACTGTTATATGTTTAGACAAGGAAATTTCTCTGGATCATATGTTGACAAGAAAAAAAATGTGTAATGACCAATAGACACATTAAAGGATTAAAGGTTAAGATCTACATAGATAAACCTAGACAACTGGCTACCTGGCTTGTACAAGTCCCCTCAAAGTGTTACATCTAAATAAGGATTCAGGTTCAATTTCAGGCTTAATTTTTTCTCATTTGTCTATTAATGCTCAGGTTGTCATTCCTCCAACTATTTCTGAGTCCTAATGGCGCCATCCCTTTGGACAGGGTGACCCAAGCACTCACCCTATCTGGACCACAATCAAAACCGTCATCAAATGTACCTTGGTTCTTACTCCTTCTTTGACCCCTAGTTACAATAACTCTTTTAGTGATCTATGGCCTCTGTTTTCTTAAACTACCTGCAAAGACTTGTCTCCTCCTGATAACAGATTTACATCAAGATAATAATGATGTGGAGAGAAAATCCACTCCCCCAAAGAGATTAGGGGGATCTCCTAATCTGATCTCCTCCGAACAGATCCTGTGGCAATAACCACAAAAGTCACTCTGGGGCCCCTTAATAAAACAGGGCAAGAGCTCTGGGACCCTGATTAGATAGGGTCTCTGAGTCCTGTGTCAGCATTGAAGAAGTTACAAAAGATTGACATTCTGTTGCTCATCACCCCAGTGAAGATTCCTTGGGGTTCACCTCTCTCAAGGAAAATTTGAAATAGGAGATAAATGGTGGGCCCCTGGGCGGAACAGCTGGTGATTGTCAAACAGAGCAAAACTGAGGTTTTGTCCTCAGCTAGACAAGAACAAGAATGACACCTATTTCCCTTTCTCCACTGATATGGAGGAAATAAAATGATGGGGAAATTTGTTGCAATGAAAAGTAAAAAAAAAAAAGAGGAGTGAATTTTTTTTTTTCTTTCCTGAGAACAAAGAAGATAAAGAGAACAGTGAGCAGGCCTGTGCATCCCTATTTTTTTTTACTTTCAGTTCAGTTCAGTCACTCAGTTGTGTCCGACTCTTTGTGACCCCATGGACTATAGCACACCAGGCTTCCCTGTCCATCACCAACTCCTGGAGCTTGCTCAAACTCATGTCCATCATGTTGGTGATGCCATTCAACCATCTCATCCTCTGTCGTTCCCTTCTCCTCCTGCCTTCAATCTTTCCCAGCATCAGGATCTTTTCCAATGAGTCAGTTCTTCTCATCAGGTGGCCAAAGTATTTTTACTTTAGTTACTCCTAACACTGCATGTCTGTAACTTAGTTTGCTTTTCTGCCCCCTAACTCTGCAGGAGCTCCACTTCACACCTATTGTGCTTTGCTTACCCTTACAACACCCTTCCCCTTGTAGTTACACATCAGAAAGAAGGATGCAGAGACACCCAACTGCTAGACTCAATTACTGGGTTAGTGATGCCAGCCTATGACTGTTTTTGATAAGATTCTAACACATCTGTTCCTCCTCACCAACCCCTCACCGCGAGCCCTTGCCTAATATAAGTCCCTAGATTCCTCATGGTGGGGGGAACAGTTCTTGAGGCATGAGTCTACTGTGTTCCCCTCTCCACTGGCTGAGGATTAAAGCCACCTTTCTATTTCCTTCAAGCTCTGTCTCCATACTTTTTTTTTTTTTATTCAGCTTTGGTGGACAGAGAAAGCCAAGATTTTGGCCAGCAACACTTGTATGTTATTTTTAAGTGAGCCTCCACACATTCTCCAAAGTACATTGCGAACAACAGTGTAGGAGGGTTCCTTTCTCTCCACACCCTCTCTAGCATTTATTCTTTAAAGATGTTTCAGTTCAGTTCAGTTTGGTTCAGTCGCTCAGTCGTGTCCGACTCTTTGTGACCCCATGAATCGCAGCACGCCAGGCCTCCCTGTCCATCACCAACTCCCGGAGTTGATTCAAACTCATGTCCATCGAGTTGGTGATGCCATCCAGCCATCTCATCTTCTGTCGCCCTCTTCTCCTCCCACCTTCATTCTTTTGCAGCATCAGGGTCTTTTCCAATGAGTCAGTTCTTCACATCGGGTGGTCAAAGTATTGGAGTTTCAGCTTCAACATCAGTCCTTCCAATGAACACCCAGGACTGATCTCCTTTAGGATGGACTGGTTGGATCTTGCAGTCCAAGGGACTCTCAAGAGTCTTCTCCAACACCACAGTTCAAAAACATCAATTCTTCTGTGCTCAGCTTTCTTCACAGTCCAACTCTCACATCCATACATGACCACTGGAAAAACCATAGCCTTGACTAGGTGGACCTTTGTTGGCAATGTGATGTCTCTGCTTTTTAATATGCTATCTAGGTTGGTCATAACTTTCCTTCCAAGGAGTGATTAAGATGTTTAGACGTGGCCAATCTGATGAATGTGAATGCTTACCTCATTGGACTTTTGATTTGAATTTCTTTAGTCATTATGAAGAGGAAAAGTTAAAATTTTTACATAACCTCCTGCTCTTTCTGCCTCTGTAACTCAGCTTGCTTCTTGCAAAGTCTAAATCACGTAGGTCTCAGAAAGTGAGGACTCACAATACTAGGAACTGGAGCTTATCTCACTCACCCTTGTCCTACTGTTTGCAATTGCCCTAGCCCCTGCAAACCCACAAACCCACTTAATCATGCCTGTCCATGTAGAAAAACTCTGTAACCCCTTTGTTTTGGGTGCAGAGCTTGGAGTGTTAACTCCTCTGGGCCTGCCAACATAATAAGCCTGAGTTCTCCAACTCTCTGAGTGTGGTGTTTGGTTTCTTGAGTACTGGTTTAGGCAACGTTTCTGGAGGCCCCAGGAAGATTCCAGCCACGCTGGCCCCTTGAGCCCTTGGACTGGTGGCTTGGCTGGGTCAGAGTGTAGGAGCCCTGAGACAAACGAGGAGGTGCGCCACCTGACAGTATTCTGGGTTCTCTTTCAGACCAGCATGCCGACTCTCAGGATGGCTGAGCCCTGGCTGGACTCATTGGAGGGATGGACCAACTCACTAGGAACAGCCACAGGATAAGGTAAGGTCCCGGGCCAGTCCCCAGACAGGAACCTTCCCCAACAGGTAGAAGATGAGACTGATCACCTCCTTAGGCTCCCGGGAAGGGAGTATCAGATAGGGAGACCTGGGGACTCGGGAAAAGGAAGGTATTGTGATGACCTCTCAGGGACTGTGTATGCATGATTGCTGATTGGAGGAAGTGAGAATGAGCGCCACAGTCCTCGAACCACGCAGCCTGAGAGCGTCCAAAACCTGCGGTTCTGTGACGACCTCATAAGGCTGGAAGGTGGTGCCGGTCTCTGGGGGGTTTGATCCCTCCCCGTGAGGCTGGCCTGGGTCGGGGGTTTATACTGACTTGCCAGTGCTAAGAGGATCTTAAATCTCCCTCAGGAGAGGGGCCA
This sequence comes from Dama dama, assembly GCF_033118175.1. Classification (NCBI taxonomy): domain Eukaryota; kingdom Metazoa; phylum Chordata; class Mammalia; order Artiodactyla; family Cervidae; genus Dama; species Dama dama. The sequence goes on from NC_083684.1 coordinate 20,871,672, forward strand.
GGCGGACGAAAAATGAATGTGAATGAGTGTGTGGCCTGATTCGCTTGCATTTCAGGCTTGATTGTGTGGCTTCATGGCCTTCGTGGCTATGGAGTCCGAGTGGGCCTTAGCTTGCAGTTCCGTGGTGACCTCATATGGCTCAAGGTGGTGTCTGCTTCTGGGGGACCCAGTTCCTCCCTGCGAGACAGATCCAGATCAGGGGTTTATACTGATCTGCCAATGCTAAGAGGCACCTAAGTTCCCCCTGGGGATGCAGCTAAGTGGGAACCTGAATGATCTCCTCTTTTGAGGGGACACCCACCCTTGTTTTTCTTTGCGCCATTGACTCAGCTCAGGATACACAGGGAGGGAGAAATTATTCGGTTCAGTTCAGTTGCTCAGTTGTGCCGGACTGTGTTGCGACCCCATGGACTGCAGAGCACCAGGCCTCCCTGTCCATCACCAACTCACAGAGTTTACGCAAACTCATGTCCATTGAATCGGAGAAATTTTTGGTTACTGTCAACTGACTCCTTGAGCTGACCTCTAAGAGATTAGGGTTTCCTCAAAACCATGCCAGGTAGATTACATTTGTCAACATGGGGGGAAGTTCCCGTAAGCCAACAGTTTTAGATTGCATGATAAAGAACTTTAAGAAGGGCTTTGTAGGAGATTAAGGAGTCAAGATGACTTCCAGGAAGCTTCATAACTTATGTGAGCTGGATTCACCAGCCTTTGACATTGGATGGCCGCCAGAGGGCACTCTAGACCTGCCCACTATCCAAGCTGCTGCTGCTGCTAAATCTCTTCAGCCATGTTGGGCGCTGCGACACGCTAGACGGCAGCCCACCAGACTCCCCCGTCCCTGGGATTCTCCAGGCAAGAACAGTGGAGTGGGTTGCCATTTCCTTCTCCAACGCATGAAAGTGAAAAGTGAAAGCAAAGTCGCTCAGTCATGTCCGACTCTTAGCAACCCCATGGACTGCAGCCTACCAGGCTCCTCCGTCATGGGATTTTTCAGGCAAGAGGACTGGAGTGGGGTGCCATTGCCTTCTCCACTGTCCAAGCAGCACACTAGGTAATCACTGGGACTCCAGGAAATCCAGATCAGTTTCCATACACAGACTCCTGGCTTCTAGTAGCACAGACCCTGCCCCCATGGGCAAGATTTTGCACGAACAGACAGGGACAGAGTAGGGTATTTGTGGCCCAACCACTCAGAGAAAATGAAACAGAAAGCAGCCTGGCTAGCAGCAGCATTGAGGAGCTCAGATCCAGTGAAACAGACTGTTCCCTCGTGGAAAGGGGAAACTAAGAAGAGACCACCACTACGCTACGACCAGTGCACCCATTGCAAAGAGACCAGACACTGGAGGAATGAGTGCCCATTGCAGAGGGACATCTGAAGGGTCGAAGGAGTTCAGTCAACCCAACAAAGAAAGGTACCAGCCTGAGCCGCTGTCCAAAACCTTATCAGTCTGGCTGGAGCAGACAGACTAGGGATGACCGGGCCCCTGGGAGCCCACGGTCACAATGAAAGTAGGGAGCCAATCAATGACTTTTATAGTGGATACTGGAGCTGAACACTCCATGGTAAGCACACCTTACCTTATCTCTGTGGCTCCCCTCACAGGCTGAACAGCACCTATAGTTGGGGCCACAGGGGACATGACAGCCCACTCATTTTGCAAGGCCTGTTCATGTCAGCTATGGGGCCATCTGGTGACTCATGAATTTCTGTACTTACCAGAATGCCCCATTCCCCTGCTGGGTAGAGACTTACTGACAAAACTGGGGGCACAATTCACCTTCGCCCCCAGAAAACCTGTGAGCCTCACCTTGGGAGCCAGTCAGCTCTGATGATGGCTGTGACCGTACCCAGGGAAGATGAATGGTGCTTCTATTCCTCAGGGAGGGAACAAATAAATCCCCCCAGCCTGCTAAAAGAATTCCCTGATGTCTGGACAGAGAAGAGGCCCCCAGGTTTGGCCAAAAACCATGCCCCCATTGTAGTGGACCTGAGGCCAGGAGCCACTCCTGTTAGACAGAAACAATATCCAGTACCACGGGAGGCACGCCTGGGAGCTCGGGACCACATCCAGCGCCTGTGAGATGCCGAGATCCTAACTAAGTGTCAGTCTCCTTGGAACATCTGCTCTTACCAGTCAAAATATCTGAAGGGAACTACTACCACCCCATCCAGGACCTCCACGCCATCAACAGTACAGTGATCACCATCCATCCAGTGGTTCCAAATCTCTACACTCTCCTGAATCTCTTACCCACTCAAGCAAGCTGGTTCACATGCCTCGATCTCAAAGTCACATTCTTCTGCCTCTGGCTGTCACCAGCCAACCAGCCATTGTTTGCCTTTGAATGGGAAGACCCACACTCTGGGAGAAAGACACAGCTGACTTGGACTCAACTGCCACAAGGCTTCAAAAACTCACCTGCCCTGTTTGGTGAAGCCCTGGCTGTGGGCCTTGCTGCCTTTCCTGGAGAAACTTTAAACTGCAGCCTACTCCAGTGCTTAGATGACCTGTTGCCGGCCAGCCCCACCCAAGGGGACTGCTGGAGAGGCACCAAAGCCTTGTTGGCTCTACTGTCCACCACAGGGTACAAGGTGTCATGGAAAAAGGCTCAGATCTGCAGACGGGAGGTCAAGTACCTGGGGTTTGTCATCTCAAAAGGGCATCGGGCGCTCAGACATGAGAGGAAGCAAGCCATCTGTTCAATACCTCGGCTGAACACCAAGAAAGAAGTCCATGAGTTCCTCGGGGCTGCTGGATTCTGCCGGATCTGGATACCGGGTTTCTCTGAGATTGCCAAGCCTTTGTTTAAAGCCACAGCAGGGTCTGGTAAGGACCCCCTGGAGTGGGAACCTGAATGGGAAAAGACCTTTGAGGTGATAAAGAGACTCTTGACCTGCGCTCCAGCATTAGGGCTGCCGGATGTGACACGGGACTTCAACCTCTTTGTAGGTGAGAAAAGCCATACTGCACTGGGGATCCTCACACAAACAGCTGGGCCATGGCAGTGCCCAGTCACGTACCTGACCGAAAGACTGGATCCAGTGGCTGCGGGATGGCCGCCAGGCCCCCGGGCATTAGCTGCCACTCTGGCTTTGGTCAGAGAAGCAGATAAGCTTACTCGAGGGCAAAGTATAAATGTAAAGGTTCCCCATGCTGTTACCGCCCTGATGAACAGACAGGGGCATAAGTGGCTGACCAGCTCCAGGATGACTCACTATCAAGGACTGCTTTGCGAAAACCCACGGGTCCAACTTGAGACTGTGTGGGCACTGAACCCCACCATCTTCTTACCTATGGAAGCGGGAATCCCCGATCATAACTGTGAGGAGGTCATAGATGAGATTTACTCGAGCACCCGGACCTGACGGACATGCCCTTCCAAAACCCAGAACTGGAAATGTTCACTGACAGAAGCAGTTTCATCCAAGACGGGCAGTATAAACAGGCTATGCTATAACAGCAACTGACGAGACAGTGAAGCCGGCGGCCACAGGGTGGTCAGCACAACGGGCTGAGCTACGGGCACTCACCCAGGCACTAAGGCACGCCGAAGGGAAGCGAGTCAACACCTCTACTGATTCAAGGTATGCCGTTGCTACTTCACATATACATGGAGCCATTTATAAAGCAAGGGGACCATTGACAACAGGAGGAAAGGAGATTAAAAACAAAAAAGAAATCCTTCAGCTGTTAGGAGCAGTCTGGAAGCCTTCCCAAATGGCAGTCATCCATTGTAAAGGCCATCAGCGAGGAACTGATCCAGTCAGCAAAGGAAATCAGTTGGCTGACCAGGCAGCCAAGGAGGCAGCAACACAACCAAGCCCCACAGTGGGCCCCGAATCAATCTTTAAGGTCCTCTTGACACCAGAATTGACTCCATCCCCAAGATACACCAAGGAAGAAGATCAATGGGCTCTAAATGAGGGAAGAATAAAAGAAAAAGGGGGCTGGAGGAAGATCCCAGACCAAAGACTCTTTGTCCCCAGCAATGCAGCAGTCCAGCTGGTAAAGCAACAGCATGAGACAACTCATTTAGGAAAAACTGCACTGGAGAGTTTACTGAGCTGCTACTATTTCATTCCTAAGCTCCCAACCCTGTATGCCCAGATCAGTGTTAGATGTGTGACTTGTGTGCAAAACAACACCAGCCAAGGACCAAGACCCAACCCAGGGGTGCAGACAGTTGGGACACTGCCCTTTGAAGATCAAGAAGTGGACTTTACTGAAGTCAAGGCTTATTGGGGCTGTAAAGTGTTTACTTGTGGTAGTCTGCACCTACTCGGAATGGGCTGAAGCCTACCCCACACGCACTGAATGGGCATGAGAAGTGGCCAAGGCCTTACTAAGAGACATAATCCTGAGATATGGGCTGCCTCTCTTCATAGGGTCTGACAATGGGCCAGCTTTTGTGTCTGAGATAATCCAAACTTTATCCAGGGCACTGGAAATCAAATGGAAGCTTCACACTGCTCACAGGCCACAGGGCTCAGGGAAAGTTGAATGCATGAATTGAGCTGTCAAGACTAAATTAGCTAAACTCTGTCAGGAGACCCAGTTATCTGGGGTCGACATGTTACCCCTAGCCTTACTCCGAGCCTGATGCACCCTGAGGTCCTAAGGCTACTTTCCCTTTGAGATCTTATGTGGGAGAATGGCCCCAGTGATAGGAAAACTCAAGGGAACCTCCCCAAAACTAGCTGACCTGAAGATCTCCAGACCCTGGGGAAAGTCTTCCACCATATCGCCCAAGAAACCTTAGAAGGGACACCTATTCCTCTGGGCAATTGGGTTCATCCCTATCAACCAGGAGATGAGGTATGGGTTAAGGATTGGAAAAAGGAACCACTTCAGCCAGTTTGGACAGGTCCTCACACGGTTATCCTGGCGACCCCTACTGCTGTTAAAGTTTCAGGCGTCATCCCTTGGATCCACCACACCAGAGTCAAGAAGACAGCGGCTTCCTATAATGTGGACACCTGGAAAACAGTTTGGGACCCCGAAAATCCCCTCAAGGTCTGGTTCCAAAAACAGCAGCCCTCACCCACGGAAGACACTGAGGCCTGCCCTAGTCACTCCGGAAGCTGACTAGTCAATGCACGGCAGAAGCTTGAGGATCCTTCAGCCTTGCTCCAGCCACACTCCAGCAGATGGCTGGTCAATGCAGGGGAAGCTTGAGGATCCGGCTGGCAAAATATCAATGGATATTCATTGTCAACCCTGGACTCTATCCCTGATTGGTATTATTGCTGTTCTCTTTGCTACAGGACTAGCTTCAGTCACACCCCAGGACTGGGATTTGGGTCAGAAGCTGCGGTTAGCTGTCTGTTATCTCACTGTAGTGAGAAGCCTCATTCTTATTAGATGTCTCTTATGATTGATTCTTCCTACTAACTAAATTGCTCCACAGTATAGCTAACCCCCACTTCATGATAGGCTCAGTTGCTATAGCTGTGACGACCCAAGGACGGGGAGAAAACCTTTTGCTAGTGTTCAGTTATCTGTTATGTGTAGGCTGCTTTGCAGCCTTTTGGTGTCTCTTGCTGTAACAGGTGGTATTGTCCCTTATCCATCAGGCACCTGTCAACATTACAGTCAACCCTTGGAAAATTGCTTACTTAACCATCAGCTAGAACAATGTATAGATAGCCAATCCTATAGGCTGATCACCTACTGCCTTCATAACCATGTGATATATATCCAGGGGCCTGGGTGCCAAAAGTGTTTCCTGGTTATGCCCCCTGCTGCCACTGCCTTTCCCCCACCAGAAGATCCAAACCCCGGGTGGTATCTGACACCATGGCATTGCCACCATGCCCCTGCACCTCCGTCTGCCCCCAAATGCCACACAGATGTTACAACCCAGAACAGGTGTCAAATAAATGGAAAAACCTACTGGACAGGGACAATAATGCAGACAAACAAAATCACGGGCCAACTCTGCCCTAAAAAATCAGGCTCTGTCTGTTGGCAGTATAACCCAGGGTACAGAGTTAACTCCCCCTTAGACCCTCGTCTCTACCAGGTTCTCAGTGCAACTCATCGCCTTCTTAATGACACCAACCCCCAGCTGGCCAGGGATAGCCGGCTTTGCTTCTCCTTAGGAGCTCCATGGTACTTAGCTACACTAGTACCATTAAATAATGTAACAGCCATGGGAAATCCTAAGATCCACCCTTACCAGGGGCAGTCTTAAGGACCACTGAGTTAACTCAAAAGGCTCCAGCATGCTTTTCAAATGATGGAGAAACTGAACCTCTAAGCAATTTAGCCAGGAACCAATGTAATCAAACTTTTAAAAGGTGAGTGGCCCACTCATCCTCCCACAAACACAATATGGTGCCGCCCCCATAGAAACCTTTGTTTGTGGGACAGATGCTTACTTATGTCTACCAGTCAACTGGGTGGGTATCCGCACTTGAGCTTTCCTCACTCCCCAGATGAGTAACAGCCAGACACTCACCATACCTCTGATAGCACATATGTGGTCAAAAAGAGTCATCCAGTTTATACCTCTACTAGTTGATGTAGGAATCACAGCTGGGATAGGTTTGGGAGTAGGAGGAATTGTGTCATCAAACATCTTTTACCATACACTATCCAAAGACTTCACAGACAACATTGAGAGAGTGGCCAAATCTTTAGTGGCCTTACAGGACCAACTAGACTCCCTGGCTGAAGTGGTTTTATAAAATAGGAGAGGGCTAGACCTACTGACAACTGAAAAGGGAGGACTCTGCCTCTTCTTAAATGAAGAATGTTGCTTTTATGTAAACCAATCAGGAATAGTCAGGGACATGGCCCAACAGCTAAGGGAACGAATCATGAAAAGGAGAGAGGAACTAGCAAATTCCTGGGGTAACTGGAATAATATCTAGAGCTGGGCATCATGGCTTCTCCCTTTAACCAGTCCTCTCTTCTTTGTGGCACTCTTGTTTGGCCCTTGGATTCTCAGTGCAGTTACTGAGTTCATAACCTCTTGGATTGAATCCATAAAGTTACAAATGGTAATAGCTCAGTATAGCCCCCTAAACGATGGGGAGCTCTGAATGTCCTACCAAAACGTGAGATGATGCTTTCTACAACAAGTGATAGAAGCATAAAGAGGGGGGAATGAAGAGGAAAAGTTAAAATTTTACCTCTTTCTGCCTCTGTAACTCAACTTGCCTCTTGGAAAGTCTGGATCATGTAAGTCACGTAGGCTCAAAAAGTGGGGACTTGCAATACTAGGAACTGGAGTTTATCTCACTCACTCTTGTCCTGCTCTTTGCAACTGCCCAGCCCCTGCAAACCTGCTTAATCATGCCTGTCTAGGTTAGGCGTACCCCTCCTCATCTTGACCACTGTTTCTGTGCGCGTGAAACCCCTTAGTTTAAACCAGCCTATTAACAGCTAGTGTTGCCAACTACAGTCTGTTTATAAAATCTCTGTAATCCCCTTTGTTCGGGGCTCAGAGCTTGGAGTGCTAACTCCTCTGGGTCCACCAGCGTAATAAACCTGAGTTCTCCAACTCTCCGAGTGTGGTGCTTGGTTTCTCGAGTACTGGTTTCTGCAACAGTGCTAGAAATGGCTCTAAGCAGTTTACATTTAACCTCAGAACAATCCTGGGAAGTGAGTATTTTGTGCATAAGAAAGCAGTCGCACCAAGGGATGACATAGCTTTCCCAAGGTCATTCAACAGGGAAATGGTGAATTTACTAAAAGATGTGGAATCCCGGAATTCAGAGCATTGTATTATGAGCATATTCATTGCAAACTTGAGGACAACAGCCCTAGGAAGGCAGACACTGATACCCAGCATGACTTTACGGGGCCTTCCTGGGGCAGATCCTTTCCCCATATCCTCTGCTTTAGCTTCTCTTTCTTTCTTAAAATTTATTTAATTGAAGGCTAATTACATTACAATATTGTAGTGGTTTTGCCATACACTGACATGAATCAGCCGTGGGTGTACATGCGTTCCCCATCCTGAACCCCCCCACCTCCCTCCCCATCCCTCTGGGTCATCCCAGTGCCCCAGCCCCGAGCACCCTGTATCCTGCATTGAACCTGGACTGGTGATCTATTTCATATATGATAATATACATGTTTCAATGCTATTCTCTCAGATCATCCCACCCTCGCCTTCTCCCACAGAGTCCAAAAGACTGTTCTTTACATCTGTGTCTCTTTTGCTGTTTTGCATATAGAGTTATCGTTACCATCTTTCTAAATTCCATATATATGTGTTAGTATACTATATTGGTGTTTTTCTTTCTGGCTTACTTCACTCTGTATAATAGGCTCCAGTTTCATCCATCTCATTAGAATTGATTCAAATGAATTCTATTTAACGGCTGAGTAATATTCCATGGTGTATATGTACCACAGCTTCCTTATCCACTCGTCTGCTGATGGGCATCTAGGTTGCTTCCATGTCCTGGCTATTATAAACAGTGCTGTGATGAACATTGGGGTGCACATGTCTCTTTCAGATCTGGTTTCCTCGGTGTGTATGCCTAGCAGTGGGATTGCTGGGTTATATGGCAGTTCTGTTTCCAGTTTTTTAAGGAATCTCCACACTGATCTCCATAGTGGCTGTACTAGTTTGTATTCCCACCAACAGTGTAAGAGGGTTCCCGTTTCTACACACCCTCTCCAGCATTTATTGCTTGTAGACTTTTGGATAGCAGCCATCCTGACTGGCGTGTAATGGTACCTCATTGTGGTTTTGATTTGCATTTCTCTGATGATGAGTGATGTTGAGCATGTTTTCATGTGTTTGTTAGCCCTATATGTCTTCTTTGCAGAAATGTCTGTTTAGTTCTTTGGCCCATTTTTTGATTTGAGTCATTTATTTTTCTGGAATTGAGCTGCAGGAGTTGCTTGTATATTTTTGAGATTAATTCTTTGTCAGTTGCTTCATTTGCTATTATTTTCTCCCAATCTGAAGGCTGTCTTTTCACCTTGCTTATAGTTTCCTTTGTTGTGCAAAAGCTTTTAAGTTTCATTAGGTCCCATTTGTTTATTTTTGCTTTTATTTCCAACATTCTGGGAGGTGGGTCATAGAGGATCCTGCTGTGATTCATTTCGGAGAGTATTTTGCCTATGTTTTCTTCTAGGAGTTTTATAGTTTCTGGTCTTACATTTAGATCTTTAATCCATTTTGAGTTTATTTTTGTGTATGGTGTTAGAAAGTGTTCTAGTTTCATTCTTTTACAAGTGATTGATCAGTTTTCCCAGCACCATTTGTTAAAGAGAGTATCTTTTCTCCATTGTATATTCTTGCCTCCTTTGTCAAAGATAAGGTGTCCATAGGTGTGTGGATTTATTTCTGGGCTTTCTATTTTGTTCCATTGATCTATATTTCTGTCTTTGTGCCAGTACCATACTGTCTTGATGACTGTAATTAGCTTCTCCCTGAAGTACCTATATAATAGTATGTGATGCACATTTCCTGAGATCTTTTACAGCTGTCAACTCCCTCACACACCAAATGGAAAATGTTAACTACTTGATGCCCATAATCTCCAAACTTCCTGGAGCCTAAAGATTGATAATGATAACCCCTGTGCCACCACCTTGTTATCTTACCATCAACCACTCAGGGAACTGTGCATGAGTTGAATACATACCCTGTAACTGCCATCACCTGACCTTTAAAAATATGTTATTGAAATCCTTTGAGGAGTTTGGGGTGGTGGTAGGCATGAACCCACAGTTCTCCTTGCATAACCTTCTGAAAAACGTTTCTCTGCTCCAGACTTCAACATTTTGGTTTGTTTGGCCTCACTGTGCACTAGACCCATGAATTTGCATTTGGTAATAGTAGTAGAATCAGGTCATTTTATGAATGTGAAACTGATACTCTGAGAGAAGAAATAACTTGCCTAAAATCACACCACCAGCAAAGGTTGGGATGCAACTCAAACTCACATTTGAATGATTCATAGCCCCATGCTCCTAACTGCTCTGTTGTACTGCAGGAAGGCCAAGATATCTATAAAGGGGATTCAACTTGCTCCATAGAACTTAGCACAGAATTAGTGAGTTACAGGAAAACTGAAATCACTTCACATGAAGAAAAATGGGTCACAGCAATGTGAGTGCACCTCAGGCCTCGCATAAGGTCTCTTATGTTGGTCTTAACATAAGACCAATGCTGACAGGTCTTATGTTGAGTCTGATGAAGAGGGGATTCTTGCATCGTGAAAAGTTTCAGTCAAGGACCTCTGAGGTCCTCTCCAACCTCCAGACTCAATGATTCACATGGCTAAAGCTCCTGTCCCTTTAATTCCTGGGAACTTTAGTCTTTGTGCCTTACACTTCTTACATTAAAAATTGAGAAACAATAATTAGTGAGAACATAAAACTCATTTTTATTTTTTTCTATTTTTACATCTAAAGAATTGGAGTTCAGTTTATGTAATCTGAAAAATATAAGGAACTAGCCTTCAGTGTTTGATTCTCCAAGGAGTTAATATTAGTAGAAGTCACTTTGAATTCAGCAAGGATATTTCATTTTTCAGCTGCCAATGAGTTGATCTCTGTGGCAGACAGATTGAGTTGTGAGCAGCATAGTTATATGGTCCAATGCAGACTGTGTATGCTTAGCTTGGGCATAAAGGTTTTGTACTTGCTATAGATGAATTCCTTTAGAACGTTTTGCAAATCTAACTCAAATAAGAAATCTTTGGCTAAGGCCTTGGATGTTAGACACCTGGTTCACTTCTTTTGATGAATAATTTAAACATTCCAAGTGCTGTCATCCTATTCAGCTTGATGACAGGAGCATACCATGCTTTGAACATCATGCTTTTTTCTTTTTCAAGAACAGTTTATTTTGTTTGCCAAACTCATAAGAAGGATTCCTTCCAACAAAGGATAAAAGCCGAGAATAAGAGTAGTTGACAATTTGCATGTGTTTAGCTCAGTTCAGTGTCTCCCCTTCTGCCCCTATGCAAGCTGAACTCAGTCCTTACCTGTAGGTCAATCCAGACCTGTAGGTCCAAGAAAATTAACACTGGTCTCTAGAGAAATATGTAATTCTCAGAAAAAATAGAAGCCATCAGATGCAAATGTTCTCATCGTCCGTCTACCAAATCCATAAACCTTACTGCAGCAGTACCTCTCCTCTTTCTGCCCTCTTACAGTTGAGGAAGAAGTCCTTCCCAAAATATATGAAAGGCCCACTCCTCTATTTGTGCTATGAGCCTCAACCCTTTTATCCTTCTAAGGGACCATCGACACCATTGTTCTCCCGCCCTATATCTCCATCTTCCCGATCTTGGTATAGTGAACAGGAATGTTTCCTACCATTCCAGTAAACAAGAGTCAAGCCATTAGCTACTATGGCTGCTTCCCAACCCTGTTCCCAGGATGCACCATGAGTGGAATTCGGGCTAGAGAGAAATAGGAAGCTTTATGTGCTTTGGATACTGGACCGAGATAGTTCAAATGCACATCTAAGGAATAATTTCAATGACCTCAGATTCTTGCATCTTCCCATACATACAAAAGCACTAAAATCATTAACTTGAGACGTCTGGTTTTGTGATTAGCAGTAATCCTTTGATATCTGACTACAAGGTTGTTTTCCTGGCAAAAAACTCCGATATGTCCTGGTTCATCCCTTATCTCTTTGGAAGAGTTATCACAGCTGAGAAGCTGTCTCCTGAGCGTAATCCTCACTTAGTAAGGTCCCTGAATAAAACTTAGCTTGCAGCTTTTAAGTTGTGCATTTTTCTTCAGTTGAGAGTTTACATTAAACAAATGCTCTAGTCTCTATCCTCTTTAAAAAAAGAAAACACAGTATACTGCACATTGCCTCAAAATCTGTCCTATTTCTTCTCTCCTCTTCACAGTCAGTCTTCAAAAGCATCTGAGTTGTCTACATGAGGTGTTGCCATTTCCTCTCACCCCCATTTCCTCTTCAATCCACCCTAAGCTGGCCTCACCATCACAACCCCACCAAATGAGCTCTTACCAAAAGCCCTAGGGGCGCCAGTGTTCCTTGATCCAATGACTACATTTTAATTCCCAGTTTACCTGGCCTTTTAGAAGCAATTGCCATTTTTCTTAAAAAGCTCTCTATCCAGGCTTTTGTGACTGAATGTTCGCCTGGTTTTTCTAGATCTCTCAATCTCTGCCTTTTAGTTGGGCACCATCTTCTCCACCTAGCTTTACATATCAGAGTTCTTCAGCATTTAGCCCTGACTCTTGGTCTCTTCATATTTCTTCCTTGGGGTCTCTCTCTCTCCCAAGATGTCAAACACAATGCAAATACAGAGTCACAGCTGTCTTGTTCACCATAATTCCTCAGCACCCACTCTCCACTATCTTTGCTTAATTAATGAACTTGAAGCCAGAAGTGCTGGATTCATATAGAGAAAAGAAGAGCATGTGACAGGGAGTAAAACACAAGGATTAAACGTGTAATCTTTGGGGTCAGAGCTTTGTTCATAACCCAGCTCTTGTTACAAGCTCTGTGATTTTGGACAAATTAATTTTTCCCCTTATTTCTAAAATAGAGCTAAATGTGATACCAATGATGGATTTTTTTGAGAATGAAATATATACTAGAATTTAATTTTCATAAGGACATATCTTTATATTTTTTTGTTCAGTGAATAATATATATATCACTTAGAGTCTAGTTTGGTCAGTAAGCTATACCTGAACAGCAAATCCAGCCCACCATGTATTTTACGTGGCTAAGAAAATTTTTTACATTTTTAAATAGTTGAGGGAAAGAAAGAATATGTGATAGAGACAGTATGTGGCTTGCAAAGTCTAAAACATTTACTGTCTACTGAAGCCGAGTCCCCCTAAAACTGTTGCCAGTGCTGCTCCAGGTCTTTGCTCAAAAATCATCAACCGATACCCCACCCCACCCTTTAACAGGAGTGCATGCATGCTAAGTTGCTTCAGTCATTTGTGACCCTATGGACTGTAGCCTGCCAGACTCCTCTGTCCTAGGGATTCTCGAGGCAAGAATACTAGCATGGGTTGCCATGCCCTCCTCCAGGGGATCTTCCCAATCCAGAGGTTGAACCTGCATCTCTTATGTCTCCTACATTGGCAGGCAGGTTCTTTAACACTACTGCCGCCTGGGAAGTCCTTAGCAGGAGTATCCTTGCTCAAAATCTGCCAACACCCCTTCACTCTTTGGCAGGAGTTAACATAAAGTGCTTGCAGGACACTTATGAAGTATTTTTAATATCGCCTCTGTGTACAGTACTAAACGCGTATGCCTGGATCTTACAGGAAACCAATTTGGAACCTCTGATTTATAACATTTTCCCTTATTTGGTAGTTATGAGATCAAGGCTACCACAGAAGAAGGTACTTCATGATTGAAGTCATGAAGCAAGTCACTGATAGAGCCCTAATAGAAACCCAGGACTCCAAGCTGATAAGCCAGTGCTCTGACCTCTTTATCAAACCTCTACAGATTTCTTCCTTCTAATCCAACCGTGCCAAAACTCTGGAGTGGGCCAGGCATAAGAACTACTTTTCAAAGCTCCTCAGATAATTCTGATGATCAGTAGATCTGCAAACACTGTTGCAAACGGTGCCATTGGCACACCAGTAAATTTTAGTCAGCCAGGTTCCTCTGTAGGAGCAATTCAGAAAGAATGTTGAAATTTCTATGAAGGCATTATTTAATCAATTCTTATTGGATTCTCACGTAGAGGATGTACGTATATATGTTGGGACTGAAAAACTGTTTTTTACCAAGCCCCTAAATTCTGTCTTACTATAGTACTAAAAGGAAGAAAATAAAAGGAGAAAATATTCAACTATTGATAATGATTGAGTAGTAGTGGCATGGGGATAACATGAGCACCAGGATTGGAACTGGACAGGCCAGATGAATTTCATCTCTATCAGTTACTAATTGTATAGCCTTAGACCTCTCACTTTGAATTTCTGGATCTCAAATTCTCTATCCACCAAGTGAAGACAGAAGTGCCTATCAGGCAAAATAATTACAAATTTCAAAGATAAAACAGTCAGTTCTGGATTACCCTGCCGTGAGTTCAGGGGCAGTAGGAGCTGCCTCCAGAGAACCAGGTAAATGTGCAGCTTCTGTTCTGCCCACTGGGAGGGCAGTACAGCCTTATCAGCCCCTGCCCGGTGACCAAACCCAGCCACAAGGGAAAAGACAGCCCAGGCTTATGGGGTACCTTAACCACTTCTGATGCTCACACTGATAAGTCCAGCTCAGGTGTCAATAATTAACTCTAGGACTTTGTTAGCCGTGAGTTGGAGTTACCTATGAATGTCTACTGGCACATCCTACATGTAACTGTAGAGCTGACCTTAGTCATAAGGCACTTTGCACAGGGCCTGACATACAGGGCAGCCATAATGATCATGATAATGATTATATGACTATGGTATAGTGATTTACAGTCCCACTCTAGAGCCTGACCAGCCAAGATGCAGCTATGTGACTTTGGACATTATTTCCAAATGTCCCCAAGTCTCAAATTTGCTGTCAGTGAGATGAAAGTGATAATAGTATCTCCTGCTTTACATTATTATACTAATTAAATGAGCTAATATAGAAAATGGTTTAACATAGTACCTGGTATATATATTCAATAAATATTCCTCCAATTGAGCTATTTCAAATCCTAAAAGATAATGCTATGAAAGTGCTGCACTCAATATGCCAGCAAATTTGGAAAACTCAGCAGTGACCATAGGACTGGAAAAGGTCAGTTTTCATTCCAATCCCTAAGAAAGGCAATGCCAAAGAATGCTCAAACTACTGCACAATTGCATTCATCTCACACGCTAGTAAAATAATGCTCAAAATTATCCAAGGAAAGTTTCAACAATATGTGAACCATGAACTACCAGATATTCAAGCTGGTTTTAGAAAAGGCAGAGGAACCAGAGATCAAATTGTCAACATCTGCTGGATCATCAAAAAAGAAAGAGAGTTCCAGAAAAACATCTATTTCTGCTTTATTGACTGTGCCAAAGCCTTTGACTGTGTGGATCACAATAAACTGTGGGAAATTCTTCAAGAGATGGGAATGCCAGACCACCTGACCTGCCTCTTGAGAAATCTGTATGCAGGTCAGGAAGCAACAGTTAGAACTGGGCATGGAACAACAGACTGGTTCCAAATAGGAAAAGGAGTATGTTAAGGCTGTATATTGTCAACCTGCTTATTTAACTTATATGCAGAGTACATCATGAGAAATGCTGGACTGGAGGAAGCACAAGCTGGAATTAAGATTGCCAGGAGAAATATCAATAACCTCAGATATGCAGATGACACCACCCTTATAGCAGAAAATGAAGAAGAACTAGAGAGGAGAAAGTAAAGAAGAGAGTGAAAAAGTTGGCTTAAAGCTCAACATTCAGAAAACTAAGATCATGGCATCTGGTCCCATCACTTCATGGCAAACAGATGGGGAAACAGTGGAAACAGTGGTAGACTTTGTTTTTGGGGGCTCCAAAATCACTGCAGATGGTGACTGCAGCCATGAAATTAAAAGATGCTTACTCCTTGGAAGAAAAGCTATGACCAGCCTAGACAGCATATTAAAAAGCAGAGACATTACTTTGCCAACAAAGGTCCATTTAGTCAAGGCTATGGTTTTTCCAGTGGTCATGTATGGATGTGAGAGTTGGACTATAAAGAAAGCTGAGCGCCGAAGAGTTGATGCTTTTGAACTATGGTGTTGGAGAAGACTCTTGTGAGTCCCATGGACTGCAAGGAGATCAACCAGTCAATCCTAAAAGAAATCAACCCTGAATATTCATTGGAAGGGCTGATGCTAAAGCTGAAGCTCTAATACTTTGGCCACCTGATTGGAAAAACTGACTGATGATTGGAAAAGACCCTGATGCTGGGAGATATTGAAGGCAGGAGAAGGAGATGACGGAGGATGAGATGGTTGGATGGCATCACTGACTCAATGGGCATGAGTTTGAGCAAGTTCTGGGAGTTAGTGAAGGATAGGGAAACCTGGCATGCTGCAGTTCGTGGAGTTGCAAATAGTCAGACATGACTGAGTGACTGAACTGAATGCAAAACATGCTGACTATAGTTGATGACACTGTATTGTATAATTTAAATTTGCTAAGAGAGCAGAATTTAAATGTTCTAATTAAAAAAGGATAATTATTTGAGGTGATGAACATATTAGTTAACTAGATGGGGGAAAACCTTTCATAAATATACATGTAGCAAATCACCACAATGTACACTTTAAATATCTTACAATTTCATATATCAATTATACCTCAGTATAGCTGAATTTTTAAAGGCACTAGTAAAAAATATAATTGAATATATTTATTGTCTTAGGAAAAGGATAATAATTTTGATATGAAAATTAAAATTGATGAAATAAAAGACTGCTAATTTGATTACCCTAAAATGTTTAATTTCAGAGTAGCAGAAGCGAAAATCAAAATGAAAAACAAAAAATTACCATAAAATATTTTCAACCCATGAAACATATAAAAAGCCTAATACACAGAAAAGGCATTCACAGAAGAAAGAAGAAATAAAATAACAAATAGCAAGTATGATGAATATCACACATATTTAAAGATATAAAATTAAAACAATGCAATGTCATTTTCACACATCAAATTACATTTTATCTTCTTTGAGTCAGCATATACAAGGATGTGGTAACTAATTTATTGTGGCAATCATTTTATAATATATACATGTATCAAATCACATTGTATACTTTAAACTTACATAGTGTTATATGTAAGCTATATCTCAATAAAACTGGAAAATTAAAAACGTTTAAAGATGTGGTAGCTAAGAATAGCAGAGTACAGCAATTTGGCAATTCTAAATCCATTTTTACAGCTTATACTCTTTGCCCCAGTATTCCCATATACAGTTATTTAACCCTAAAGAAGCACATACCAAGTGCAAAAAATATATCCATTACAGTGTTTATTACAGTGAAGTGTTAGTGAAAAATTAGAAAACCTAAATGCCCATCAACAGATTTTGATCAGATTATCTATTATTGATGATGATGTTCAATATTATTGTTGTAGCCACACTTTCCAGGAAACAAACTCACTCAAAAGGACAGTGCAGATAGTGGAGTGCAGTTTATTACACCAGCGGGCCCAAGGCAGAGTCTCCTCTTAGTCAAGGACCCAGACCAGGTTTTGTGAAAACCTTGTATACCCTAACTGTATGTGCTCAAACCCATCTCCCCAGATTCTCTGAAACTAGTCTGAACAAAGGAAAAGAAAGATAAAATCAAAGTTAACCCATGATTCGTATGCCTTAAACCCATGATTCATATGCCTTAAGCCTAGGTAGTTAACAGTGGACAATTATCAATAGGTCTGTGGTCATACCTCAATAAGCATAATAGAATTTATGATTCTGTTCGGTTACACAGATAATTAGGGTATTTTTTTTTTAGGTGATAGAGAGTCTAGGTATGAGTCCTGGGCCTCTTCCATCTGGGGGGGTCTGATTTTCCAGTTTGTATGTCGTTTCCATAGATACAGGGCATATAGCTCAAAGTGCACAGTCCGGCTCAAGATGGGGTCCTGCTTTCAAGATGGAACCTGTTCTGTCTGTTTCCTTCTTCGTTATGTTCTCTACATTTAAAACTATATAAACATTAGTTGAGCTTCCCTGCTGGCTCAGATGGTAAAGTGTCTGCTTGCAATGCAGGAGACACAGGTTCTATCTCTGGGTCAAGAAGATCCCTTGGAGAAGGAAATGGCAACCCACTCGAGTATTCTTGCCTGGGAAATCCCATGGACAGAGGAGCCTGGCAGGTTACAGACTATGGTATCACAAAAGAGTTGGACATGATTTAGCAACTAAACAACAAATATAATTAGATCTAGTGAATTGAAAGGAATGCATCCCTTTCAACGCAGTGACTAGAGTCAAAACTTAAGTGCCTTAGGCCAAAGCTTTCACCACCTCGCAATATAAATTTCATAGGAGATCTTAGGAAGAATTTATATATAATTTGCTGAACCTTAAAGTCAACATTGAATTATTTTCTATTGAGTCCAGTTACATATTTGGTGTAAAGTATTACCCTGGAATTTAGAAATTTTATCCCCAGTCCTCTGCTTTCTTACTGTAGCAAGGCCCAAACTGGATATTCTGTTTCTCTGGACATCATTTTTCTCTCTGGTTCTTCCAGAAACAAATGCTGGGAAAAGGATTCAAGAATAAGAAATTTATTTGAAAGGTGATCCCAGGAAACACAGGCAGAGGAATAGAAAAGTAAGATAGAGAAGTTGATGGAGGATTAGGATGGGGAGACCACCTTCTACCCCACAAAGTCATCAAAAGATCATTTGAATGCTGAGCAACTTCCACAAAACAACTTCTGAACACTGGCAAAGGAGACCAGCCACCCAGAAGGGCAGCCCATTCTCTTCAAAAGGAGGTAGGACAAAATATAAAAGACAAAAAGAGAGACAAAAGATTTAGGGATGGAGACCCTTCCTGGGTAGGGAGTTATGAAGGAGAAGTTTCCAAACAGCAGGAAATCCTCTCACTAGTGGGTCTGTGGGGAGTTTTGGAATCTCAGGGCAACATAACTGGGAGGGGAAAAAAAACCCCACAGAATACCCGTATAACCACAACTGCCAGAGAAGTAGCCCAGAGGCTCATATCTGCCACCAGCGAGCAGGGGCTGGACAGGGAGGCGCAGGTTACATGCTTAGGGTAAGGACCAGGCCTGGATGCCCTGAGGACAATCTGAGGGAGCAAATGTGAGATAGCAACCCAAACTATGGGATAACCAGAGAGAGAAAAAAAGAGAGAGAGAGAACTATCCTGTAAAAAGCTCTAACCTAAAGCACAGGTTGGCCCACTCACAGAACAAAGGATTGAGTGAACACCAAAGGAGAGCCAACTGGCTATGGATCGGCCCCTCCCCCAGCTGGAGGCAGAGGAGCAGGCGGGTGACAGCCAGAGCCGGAAGGCAAGGGGCAATCTTGGCCCCAGAGACAGCATCCTCCACCAAACTGTGAGCAGGCTCCCAGTTGCTAACCACGTCTTCCTGGGATCCTGGATGGTTGACATCTGCCAGGAGGGTTGTAGCCTGAGATCAGCTCCCCAGAGGGGACACACAGCACACCCGAGATGGTGCTCTCACGGCACACCCCGGAAACCGAGCAGCCGGGACTGGGGAGGTGATTAAGATTCATGGTCCACCTGGGACAGTGCGCTAGCCAAGCACCTGGTCGCCTGAGCTGTTCGGACCTGGGAAGGGCACAAAACGCATGCCCAACCGAGTCTGTGCCTTTGTGGAGTACCTGAGAAGCTGAACCTGGGAAGTGCACGAAATACAGGGCCCGCTTTGGACAGTTCCCCTGCAGAGCAACCTGGACCCTGAGCAGTGTAGATCCAGAAAGCTCACACCGCTGTGAGCTGGGGCAAACCCAGTGTGGTCCATACACTGCAACCACTCCCCACACACGCCAGTGATATTTGTTCACAGTGCTCCTCCCTCCCCACAACACAACTGAGCAAATGAGCCTAAATAAGTGACCACCTTCACCCCCTTGGGTCAGGACGGAAATTAGACACTGAAGAGACTTGCAAAAAGAAGCAGCCAAAATAAACAAAGAGGGAACCATTCTGGAAGTGACAGGTGCAACAGATTAAAACCCTGTAGTTAACATTGACTAAACATTGGAAGGGGCCTATAGACCTTGAGAGGAAATACAAGCTGGAACAAGGAACTATCTGAAACTGAACTGACCCCACACTGCCCACAACAGCTCCAGAGAAATTCCTAGATATATTTTTACTATTATCATTTAAAAATTTTTAAAAATTTTAAGTTCTTTATTACTCCTTTAATTTTCACTTTATAACCTTTCAAAAAGACCTTATTTTTAAAGCAAATTTATATGTATATTTTTTACAATTTTTGTGATTGATTTTGTTTTGTATTTTTAATATTGTATTTTTGATTAAAAGTAGTATTAAAAATCTACTCTAGATTTTTAATCTTTGCTTTTCAGTATTTGTTATCAGTTTTGTACCTTTAAGAATCTAATCTTCAGTATCCATTTTCACTTAGGGGTGTGATTACTTGCTTGATTGCTCTCTCCCCTTTGACTCTCTCTTTTCTCCCCCAGGTCACCTCTATCTCCTCCCTCCCCCTTCTCTTCTCTACTTAACTCTGTGAATCTCTCTGGGTGTTCTGGGCTGTGGAGAACACTTAGGGAACTGATTACTGGCTAGATTGGTCTCTCCCCTTTTGACTCCCCCTCTTCTTCTGGTCACGTCTACCTCCCTCCTCCCTCTTCTCATCTCTATGTAACTCCGTGAACCTCTCTGAGTATTCTAGACTGTGGAGAGCACATAGGGGATTGATTACTGGCTAGATTGGTCTCTCCCCTTTTGATCCCCCCCTTCTCCTCCTGATCACCTCTATCTCCCTCCTCCCTCTTCTCTTCTCCATGTAACTCTGTGAACCTCTCTGGATGTCCCTCACTGTGGTGAATTTTTTCACTGTTAACCTAGATGTTTTATCATCTGTGCTGTATGGATGGAGAAGTCTTGAGGCTATTCTAAGAATAAGACTTAAAGCCAGAGGCAGGAAGCTTAAATCCAAAACATCAGAGAACATCAGAGAACTCCTGATTCCAGGGAACATTAATAGACAAGAGCTCATCCAAATGCCTCCATACCTACACTGAAACCAAGCTCCACCCAAGAACCAGCAAGTTCCAGAGCAAGACATACCATGCTAAATCTCCAGCAAAGTGGGAACACAGCCCTGAGCATTAAAAGACAGGCTGCCCAAAGCCGTGCCAAACCCATAGACACCCCAAAACTCACTACTGGACTCTATTGCATTTCAGAGAGAATAGATCCAGCTCCACCCACCAGAACATAGACCCAAGCTCCCTTAACCAGGAAACCTTGACAAGCCACTAGTCCAACCCCACTCACAGGGAACAAGCTCCACAATAAAGAGGAACCACAAGCTTCCAGCCTACAGAAAGGGCACCCCAAACACAGCAATCTAAACAAAATGAAAAGGCAGAGAAATATTCAGCAGGTAAAGGAACATGATAAATGCCCACCAAACCAAAGAAAAAAAGAATGGGATAGGGAGTCTACCTGAGAAAGAATTCAGAATAATAGTAAAGATGATCCAAAATCTTGAAAATAAAATGGAGTTACAGATAAATAGACTAGAGACAAGGATTGAGAAGATGCAGGAAGTGTTTAACAAGAACCTAGAAGAAATAAAAAAAGAGTCAATCAATAAAGAATAACGCAATAACTGAGATCAATAGCACTCTGAAGGAAACCAACAGTAGAATAACTGAGGCAGAAGATAGGATAAGTGAGGTGGAAGATAGAATGTTGGAAATAAATGAGGCAGAGAGGAAAAAAGAAAAACGAATCAAAAGAAATGAAGATAACCCCAGAGACCTCTGGGACAAGATTAAACACCCCAACATTTAAATCATAGGCGTCCCAGAAGAAGACAAAAAGAAAGGGCATGAGAAAATACTTGAGGAGATAATAGTTGAAAACTTCCCTAAAATGGGGAAGGAAATGGCCACCCAAGTCCAGGAAACCCAGAGAGTCCCAAACAGGATAAACCCAAGGCAAAATACCCCAAGACACATATTAATCAAATTAATGAAGATCAAACTCAAAGAACAAATATTAAAAGCATCAAGGGAAAAGCAACAAATAATACACAAGGGGATCCCCATAAGGATAACAGCTGATCTTTCAATAGAAACTCTTCAGGTCAGAAGGGAATGGCAGGACATACTTAAAGTGATGAAAGAGAAAAACCTACAACTCAGATTACTATACCCAGCAAAGATCTCATTCAAATATGAAAGAGAAATCGAAAGCTTTACAGACAAGCAAAACCTGAGAGAATTCAGCACCACCAAACCAGCTCTTCAACAAATGCTAAAGGATCTTCTCTAGACAGGAAACAGAAAAGGTTTATAAACTCAAACCCAAAACAACAAATTAAATGGCAATGGGGTCATACTTATCAATAATTACCTTAAATGTAAATGGGTTGAATGCCCCAACCAAAAGACAAAGACTGGCTGAATAGATACAAAAACAAGACCACTATATATGCCAAGATACCCATCTCAAATGAAGGGACACATACAGACTGAAAGTGAAGGGCTGGAAAAAGATATTTCATGCATATGGAGACAAAGATAAAGCAGGAGTAGCAATACTCATATCAGATAAAATAGACTTTGAAATAAAGGCCATGAAAATAGACAAATAAGGACATGACATAATGATCAAAGGATCAACCCAAGAAGAAGATATAACAATTATAAATAAATATGCACCCAACATAGGAGCACTGTAATATGTAAGGCAAATGCTAAAAAGTACTAAAGGGGAAGTGAACAGTAACACAATAATAGTGGGAGACTTTAATAGCCTACTCACACCTATGGATAGATCAACTAAACAGAAAATTAGCAAGAAAACACAAACTTTAAATGTTACAATAGACCAGTTAGACCTAATTGATATCTATAGGACATTTCACCCCAAAACAATGAATTTCACCTTTTTCTCAAGCGCACATGGAACATTCTCCAGGATAGATCACATCCTGGGCCATAAATCTGGCCTTGGTAAGTTAAAAAAAGCTGAAATCATTTCAAGCATCTTTTCTGATCATAATGTGGTAAGATTAGATGTAAACTACAAGGAAAAAAAACTATTAAAAATACAAATTTATGGAGGCTAAACAACACACTTCTGAATAACCAACAAATCACAGAAGAAATAAAAAAAGAAACAAAAACATGCATAGAAACAAATGAAAATGAAAACATGACAACCCCAAACCTATAGGATTCAGTAAAAGCAGTGCTAAGGGGAAGGTTCATAGCAATACAAGCTTACCTCAAGAAACAAGAGGAAAAATCAAATAAATAACCTAACTTTACACCTAAAGCAACTAGAAAAAGAAGAAATGAAGAACCCCAGGGTTAGTAGAAGGAAAGAAATGATAAAAATTAGAGCAGAAATAAGTGAAAAAGAGACAAAGGAGACTATAGCAAAAGTCAACAAAACTACAAGCTTGTTCTATGAGAAGATAAATAAAATAGACAAACCATTACCCAGACTCATCAAGAAAAAAAGGGAGAAGAACCAAGTCAACAAAGTTAGAAATGAAAATGGAGAAATCACAACTGACAACACAGAAATACAAAGGATCATAAGAGACAGTACTATCAGCAACTATATGTCAATAAAATGGACAACTTGGAAGAAATGGATGAATTCTTAGAAAAGTATAACCTTCCAAAACTGAACCAGGGAGAAATAGAAAATCTTAACAGACCCATCACAAGCACAGATATCAAAACTGTAATAAAAAATCTTCCAACAAACAAAACCCAGGACCAGATGGCTTCACAGGTGCGTTCTACCAAATATTTAGAGAAGAGCTAGCACCTATCCTACTCAAACTCTTGCAGAAAATTGCAGAGGAAGGTAAATTGCCAAATTCATTCTATGAGGCCACCATCACCCTAATGCCAAAACCAGACAAAGATGCTGCAAAAAAGCAAACTATAGGCCAATATCACTGATGAACATAGATGCAAAAATCCTCAAAAAATTCTAGTGAACAGAATCCAACAGCATATTAAAAAAGATCATACATCATGATGAAGTGGGCTTTATCCCAGGGATGCAAGGATTCTTCAATATTTGCAAATCAATCAATGTGATACACCTTATTAACAAATTGAAAGAGAAAAACCATATGATTATTTCAATAGATGCAGAGAAAGCCTTTGACAAAATTCAACATCCATTTATGATAAAAGCCCTCCAGAAAGCAGGCATAGAAGGAACATACCTCAACATAATAAAAGGCATGTATGATAAACCCACAGCAAACATTATCCTCAATGGTGAAAAATTGAAAGTGTTTCCCCTAAAGTCAGGAATAAGACATGGGTGTCCACTGTCACCACTACTATTCAACATAGATTTGGAAGTTTTAGTCACAGCAATCAAAGAAGAAAAAGAAAGGAAAGGAATCCAGATTGGAAAAGTAGTAAAACTCTCACTGTTTGCAGATGACATGATCCTCTACATAGAAAACCCTAAAGACACCACCAGAAAATTACTAGAGCTAATCAATGAACATAGCAAAGTTGCAGGATATAAAATTAATACACAGAAATCCCTTGCACTCCTATACACTAACCATGAGAAAACAGAGAAATTAAGGGAACAATTCCATTCACCATTGTGATGAAAAGAATAAAATACTTAGGAATAAATCTACCTAAAGAAACAAAAGCTCTCTATATGGAAAACTATAAAACACTGATGAAAGAAATCAAAGATGACACAAATAGATGGAGAAATACACCATGTTCATGGATTGGAAGAATCAACATAGTGAAAATGAGTATACTACCCAAAGCAACCTAGAGAGTCAATGCAATCCCTATCAAGCTACCAACGGTATTTTTCAGAGAACTAGAACAAATAATTTCACAATTTGTATGGAAATACAAAAAACCTCGAATAGCCAAAGCAATCTTGAGAAAGAAGAATGGAACTGGAGGAATCAACCTGCCTGGCTTCAGACTATACTACAAAGCTACAGTCATCAGGACAGTATGGTACTGGCACAAAGACAGAAATATACGTCAATGGAACAAAATAGAAAGCCCAGAGATAAATCCATGCACCTATGGTCACCTTAGCTTTGACAAAGGAGGCAAAAATATACAATGGAGAAAAGACAATCTCTTTAACAAGTGGTGCTGGGAAAACTGGTTAACCATCTGTAAAAGAATGAAACTAGAACACTTTCTAACACCATACACAAAAATAAACTCAAAATGGATTAAAGATCTAAATGTAAGGCCAGAAATTATAAAACTTCTAGAGGAAAACAACAGGCAAAACACTCTGATATAAATCACAGCAAGATCCTCCATGAGCCACCTCCCAGAGTAATGGAAGTAAAAGCAAAAATAAACAAATGGGACCTAATTAAACTTAAAAGCTTTTGCACAACTAAGGAAACTATAAGCAAGGTGAAAAGACAGCCTTTAGAATGGGAGAAAATAGTAGCAAATGAAGCAACTGACAAAGAATTAATCTAAAAAATATGTAAGCAGCTTATGCAGCTCAATACCAGAAAAATAAACAACCCAATCCAAAAATGGGCCAAAGAACTAGACATTTCAAACTAAAGAAGACATTCAGATGGCTAACAAACACACAAAAAGATGCTCAACATCACTCATCATCAGAAATGCAAATCAAAACAACAATGAGGTACCATGTCATGCAGTCAGAAAGGCTGCTAACAAAAAGTCTACAAACAATAAATGCTGGAAAGGGTGCAGAGAAAAGGGAACCCACTTACACTGTTGCTGGGAATGCAAACTAGTACAGCCACTATGGAGAACAGTGTGGAGATTCCTTAAAAAACTGGAAATAGAATTGCCATATGACCCAGCAATCCTGCTGCTGGGCATACACACCAAGGAAATCAGAACTGAAAGAGACATGTGTACCCCAATGTTCATCGCAGTACTGTTTACAATAGTTAGGACATGGAAGCAACCTAGATGTCAATGGTAGATGAATGGCTAAGAAAGTTGTGTTACATATACACAATGGAATAATTACTCACCTATTAAACAGAATGTATTTGAATCAGTTCTAATGAGGTAGATGAAACTGGGACCTATTATACAGAGTGAAGTAAGTCAGAAGGAAAAACACCAACACAGTATATTAACGCATATATATATGGAATTTAGAAAGACGGTAATGATGACCCTATATGCGAGACAGCAAAAGAGACACAGATATAAAGAACAGACTTTTGGACTCGATGGGAGAAGGCGAGGGGGGGCGGGGTGATTTGAGAGAATAGCTTTGAAACATGTATATTACCACATGTGAAATAGATGACCAGTCCAAGTTCAATGCATGAAACAGGGCACTCAAAGAGGTGAACTGGGACAGCCCAGAGGGATAGGATGGGAAGGGAGGTGGGAGGGGTTTGGGGATGGAGGACACATATACACCCATGGCTGATTCATGTCCATGTGTGGTAAAAACCACCACAATATTTTAAAGTAATTAGCCTCCAATTAAAATTAATTAAAAAAAAAAAAACTACAGCAGGACACAAGTCATGAGGAGTGGCCCTGGACAGCCCTATGGCTGAGGATTGGAGATGGCAATGTGAAAACTGGAGATGGCCGCATGAATACTGGAGACAGCAGTGTAAAAACTTGAAACAGCTCACAAACCCTGTCTTAAGTCATCACCCCCATTTCTGAGCCCCTTTACTTCATACACATGCATGACCTCCCCTGATCATGACCACATGAGACAGCCCACAATCTCATCCAAATTAACATCTTTGACATGTTTTGGAATGTAGCTTATCTTTAACATGATAATAACAATGTTTGAAATACTGTCAGGAAAAAAGTCCAGGCTATATTTCTTAACCTGAGCTTGTATCACCAGTTTAGAACAGGAAACCAGAAATGACCATTGCCCAAGACAGCATCCAAAAAATGATCATGACCGGCCCTTGAAAGCTTTTGAGTTTGTATAACTCTACCTAGTAGTGTGAGGACCAGTTAGCAGAGGGATGCAATAGGCAAGAGATAAGGAAAGCCTGAACCAAGGCAACAGCAGTGGGCATGGATGGGAGGTCTGAATGAGAAAGCTCAAAACAGAATGAATGGGATTAGGACAGAGGGACCTGGGAGGTGAGTCACTGGACAGACATGGACAGAAGTAATTTGGTTCTCTTGCTAATAACGTCACATCCCTGCAGAGCTATTCTTCCTGTTGTGCTAAGTGAAAGTTCAGAGTTGGAGACCCGGCTCAGAGTTTTCTGCCTAAAGATTGTATTTGAAGTTGTTTTCATAGAGGTAACCAGCAAGAAAGCAGTATCTAGAGAAAGAGCGCCAGTGACTATATACAGCAGAAACAAGTTCCAACTCTTTGGACCTCCTATCACCTCTTATCCTTTCAGGAGACTCCTTTCTGTTTGCTGGCTAAGGCAGAGCTGTCTGAGGGACAGAACCAGTGCAGCCCCAAAGACCCAGGAACAGGGACTTGGATTATGCACCACCTTTGGAATGAGCAAATTCCCACTATTTTCATTCTTCAGTCGCTCTGCTCAAAAACCAAGTTCTTGGGCATTTGACTGAATGTGTGTGGCCTAGGAAAGCTTTCCTGAAAACATGGGAAAGAGGCCAATAATATTCCCATTTTACAGAAGAAAGTGAAGTGGTTGGGCCCAGATGACTTGGCAGGACCAGGGAGAACTCAAGTTCCCCAACCTCTGAAGTAGGTTGAGAAGCAATGCCACCTTCCTGGCCTGATGCTGGGGACATTTCCACAGGCCAGTGAAGGGCTCTGCTTTATACAGAAGCATTATGACTTTTGTCTTCATATGTGCATTTTCACACAGTTAAACACTCATTACTTTGCATCTGTATTTCTTTTTCTTCAATTTACTTTTTAATTTTTGATTGTCCTTGTATATGTCAATCTCAGGCCACATTCGGTCCTAGAAATTTAGACACTTTGAATTACATGCACAGCCCACAATCTCATCCAAATTAACATCTTTGACATGTTTTGGAATGTAGCTGATCTTTAACATGATAATAACAATGTTTGAAATACTGTCAGGAAAAAAGTCCAGGCTATATTTCTTAACCTGAGCTTGTATCACCAGTTTAGAACAGGAAACCAGAAATGACCATTGCCCAAGACAGCATCCAATGTGAGAGAGAGGGAGAGGCCCCCTGAGAAAAATTGGGGTGTTTTACCATGTGATTTTAACACTCATGCAGAGACAACCGTGCTGATACTAGGGGAGGGCACTGCACGGGAGCTCATGTGTGACCACTCATTCAAGAAAGCAGTCTCAACAGATGATGACACAGAACCCAGACTGTCTTCTCCTTCCGATCTTCTTCTGAAAGCCACACAGAGACAATGGGGAGATAAATGTAGAGCAAACACTTAGGGAATGGGTTTGGAGCCATGCTCAAGGTTCAGTGCAATGTTCAAGCAACTCATTTGTGACTAAAAAGTAAACAAGCAAACAACCAACCTTGAACTCAAAAACATTCTTGAAGAATTAAAAAATACCTCTTTCGGGTATGAGGGATTTAAAAAGTCTCTGTCTGGAGTCAGAACCCTGTCAGCACTCCCTGTGTACCACAGCCATCACCCACAGTGATAAAGAATGACCACCTCTGTGAGCCTGGACTGCCTAAGCGGGCCTGGGAGAGCAGCTTCTCAGTCAAGAAGACCAAGACAGGGAGACCTAATGAGTTAATGTTTTCAAAAGCTTTCTGAGCACTCTGATGTGAGCAGATGCACTACTACAAAGCAGCCTTTCATCTTCCCAAATAGTCTCTCTCTCTTCCTGCCTACTCCACCCTGCTAGTCCTAACCATCCCCCCCAGACCACCACCTGCAAGAGGAGAGGACAGCAGGAAGCTAGCTCACAGAATGCTACCTGAGCACCCCAAGGTGTCACATCCTTTCCTTTGCTTAATGTCCC
Source organism: Dama dama (assembly GCF_033118175.1). Lineage (NCBI taxonomy): Eukaryota > Metazoa > Chordata > Mammalia > Artiodactyla > Cervidae > Dama > Dama dama. Next base: position 20,900,254 of record NC_083684.1, read on the forward strand.
AACGTACGTTTTGCCCAAACAGCATCCTCAGAGACACATGCGGCCCTCCTTTGATGCTCTAAGCCATTTGAGGAAGCAGAGAAAACCTGCTGCAAAATGAATGCAAACAGATTCTAATCAACACACAGAGCTCAGTTAGAGCCACCTTTAGCATTCTTCAAACGTGTTGCTATCTTTCCCCTAGCTTACTCCACACAGCCGTTTTGAAGTGGGTCTCTGACCTTGGGAGGGGCTTGCAAAACATGACCTCTTCAGGAAACACCATAGCTAGACCAGCAAACTTTCATTCGTCTTGGATGCCTTCTGCAAGCCAGAAAAGGGCTCCTTTTAAGGGCTCCTACTATAGATGGTTGAATTTAGAGTCACATTGGCCAGGATTCTTGGCCTCCCCAGTCACAGGCCCTAGACATTGATTAGAGGCCAGATAAAAATTTCAAGCAAGGTTTTATTGATGGCTCTACTATAGTAGAGGGGAGCCAAAACCAGTAACAGATTTCTTTGCTCATTCCCTGAAGAGGGGTGAGCTGGTTCCTTATATGTGGTTGAGTGTAGGAGTGTCTCCAGGGGTCAGGCTAGAGGGGTGGCTTAGGTGGCTTGCCCACCCATTTGGTGGTTCTCTGTGCAGGGGGCTTTTGCAGTACCTTGCTTTTACTCCTGACACCTTGATTTGCTCCTGGCTCTTGAGAAGTGGCTGCTGCTGCTGCTAAGTCGCTTCAGCCGTGTCCGACTCTGTGCGACCCCATAGACGGCAGCCCACCAGGCTCCCCCGTCCCTCGGACTCTCCAGGCAAGAATACTGGAGTGGGTTGCCATTTCATTCTCCAATGCATGAAAGTGAAAATTGAAAGGGAAGTCGCTCAGTTGTGTCCGACTCCTACTGACCCCATGGACTGCAGCCTACCAGGCTCCTCTGTCCATGGGATTTTCCAGGCAAGAGTACTGGAGTGGGGTGCTATTGCCGAGAAGTGGCAGTTAGGTTGTTTTGAATTTTTTTTAGGGGGTTGGTATTTTTGTATCTTCTTGTCCAAAATTTGCCCCAACTCTGCGTGCATGCAGTTAATTTTAGTCCTTTATAATTTCTTTGTATTTTGTTGCTTGAGGAGAATTTGTCCAGGTGTAAGCATTTCAGCAAAGGGTCCTGAAACCATGTACAAGGCCCTGTGTCCTTGTCTTTGAAGTAAAATGCTTACTCAAGAGTTAATGATTGGGAAATGTGAAGATGTAGAAACAAAGAATAGCTGTTGGACTAGGGTACTGATAACAATTTAGCGTATAGTTAAAGCTATGGTTTTTCCAGTAGTCATGTATGGATGTGAGAGTTGGACCATAAAGAAGGCTGAGCACTGAAGAATTGATGCTTTTAAACTGTGGTGCTGGAAGAAGACTTTTGAGAGTCCCTCAGACTGCAAGGATATCAAAATCAGTCAATCCTAAAGGAAATCAACCCTGAATATTCATTGGAAGGACTGATGCTAAAGCTGAAGCTCAATAGTTTGGCCACCTGATGCAAAGAGCCAACTCATTGGAAAAGACCCTGATGATAGAAAAGACTGCAGGCCAATGAAGAAAAGGGAGGCAGAGGATGAGATGGTTAGAAGGCATCACCAACTCAATGGATATGAATTTAGGCAAACTCTGGAAGATAATGGAGAATAGAGGAACCTGGCGTGCTGCAGTTCATGGGGTCACAAAAGAGTTGGATACATCTAGGTGACTTCAGTTCAGTCAGTCAGTCGTGTCTGACTCTTTGCGATCCCATGAACCTCAGCACGCCAGGCCTCCCTGTCTACCACCAATTCCCAGAGTCCACCCAAACCCATGTCGATTGAGTCAGTGATGCCATCCAACCATCTTATCCTGTCTTCCCCTTCTCCTCCTGCCCCCAATCTTTCCCAGCATCAGGGTCTTTTCAAGTGAGTCAGCTCATCGCATCAGGTAGCCAAAGTATTGGAGTTTCAGCTTCAACATCAGTCCTTCCAATGAATATCCAGGACTGATCTCCTTTAGGATGGACTGGTTGGATCTTCTGCAGTCCAAGGGACTCTCAAGAGTCTTCTCCAAAACCACAGTTCAAAAGCATCAATTCTTTGGTGCTCAGCTTTCTTTGTAGTCCCACTCTCACATCCATACATGACCACTGGAAAAACTATAGCCTTGACTAGATGGACCTTTGTTGGCAAAGTGATGTCTCTGCTTTTTAATATGCTGTCTAGGTTGGTCATAACTTTCCTTCCAAGGAGTAAGTGTCTTTTAATTTCATGGCTGCAGTCACCATCTGCAGTGATTTTGGAGCCCAGAAAAATAAAGTCTGTCACTGTTTCCACTGTTTTCCCATCTATTTGCTATGAAGTGATGGGACTGGATACCATGATCTTAGTTTTCTGAATGTTGACCTGTAAGCCAACTTTTTCACTCTCCTCTTTCACTTTCATCAAGAGGCTTTTTAGTTCCTCTTCACTCTCTGCCATAAGGGTGGTGTCATCTGCATATCTGAGGTTATTGATATTTCTCCTGGCAATCTTGATTCCAGCTTGTGCTTCCTCCAGTCCAGCGTTTCTCATGATGTACTCTGCATATAAGTTAAATAAGCAGGGTGACAATATACAGCCTTGATGTACTCCTTTTCCTATTTGGAACCTGTCTGTTGTTCCATGCCCAGTTCTAACTGTTGCTTCCTGACCTGCATACAGATTTCTCAAGAGGCAGGTCAGGTGGTCTGGCATTCCCATCTCTTTCAGAATTTTCCACAGTTTATTGTGATCCACACAGTCAAAGGCTTTGGCACAGTCAATAAAGCAGAAATAGATGTTTTTCTGGAACTCTCTTTCTTTTTTGATGATCCAGCGGATGTTGGCAATTTGATCTCTGGTTCCTCTGCCTTTTCTAAAACCAGCTTGAACATCTGGAAGTTCACAGTTCACATATTGCTGAAGCCTGGCTTGGAGAATTTTGAGCATTACTTTACTAGTGTGTGAGATGAGTGCAATTGTGCAGTAGTTTGAGCATTCTTTGGGATTGCCTTTTTTAGGGATTGGAATGAAAACTGACCTTTTCCAGTCCTGTGGCCACTGCTGAGTTTTCCCAATTTGCTGGCATATTGGATGCAGCACTTTCACAGCATCATCTTTCAGGATTTGAAATAACTCAACTGGAATTCCATCACCTCCACTAGCTTTGTTTGCAGTGATGCTTCCTAAGGCCCACTTGACTTCACATTCCAGGGAGTGTGGCAGCTGTGACAGCGCAGGAGCACAGCCGAGAGGAGCTACCCCACGTCCAAGGTAAGGAGCAGCGGCTGCGCTTTGCTGGAGCAGCCATGAGGAGATACCCCACGTCCCGGGTAAGGAGCAGCGGCTGTGCTTTGCTGGAGCAGCCATGAGGAGATACCCCACGTCCCGGGTAAGAGAAACCCAAGTAAGACAGTAAGACGGTAGGCGCTGAGAGAGGGCATCAGAGGGCAGACAGACTGAAACCACAATCACAGACAACTAGCCAATCTTATAACATGGACCACAGCCTTGTCTAACTCAATGAAACTAAGCCATGCCGTGTGGGGCCACCCAAGATGGACGGGTCATGGTGGAGAGGTCTGACAGAATGTGGTCCACTGGAGAAGGGAATGGCAAACCACCTCTGTATTCTTGCCTGGAGAACCCCATGAACAGTATGAAAAGGCAAAGAGATAGGACACTGAAAGATGAAGAAAATGGCAATAGGAACATATATATCAATAATTACTTTAAATGTAAATGAATTAAATGCTCCAACCAAAAGACGCAGACTGGCTGAATGGATACAAAAACAAGTCCTATATATATGCTGTCTACAAGAAACCCACTTCAGACCTAAAGACACATATAGACTGAAAGTGAGAGGATGGAAAAATATATTCCATGCAAATGGGAAGCAAAAGAAAGTTGGAGGAGCAATCCTCATATCAGTCAAAGTAGACCTTAAAATAAACAAGATTACAAGAGATAAGGAAGGACACTATATAATGATCCAGGGATCAATCCAAGAGGAAGACATAGCAATTGTAAATATCTATGCACCCACCATAGGAGCACCTCAATACATAAGACAAACACTAACAGACATAAAAGGAGAAATGGTCAGTAACACAATAATAGTAGGAGACTTTAACATCCCCCTCACACCAATGGGCAGATCATCAAAACAGAAAATTAGTAAGGCAACACATGTCTTAAATGATACATTAGATGAGATGGATTTCACTGATATCTTCAGGACATTCCATCCAGATGCAGAAGAATACACCTTCTTCTCAAGTGCACATGGAACATTCTCCAGGATAGACCACATTTGGGTCACAAACCAAACCTCAGTAAATTAAGGAAATTGAAATCGTATCAAGCATCTCTGACCACAACGCTATGAGACTAGATATCAATTACAAGAAAAAAACTGTAAGAAACACAAACACATGGAAATTAAACAACACATTTCTAAATAACCCACAGGTTACTGGATAAATCAAAAGGGAAATCAGAAGATTTCTAGAAACAAATGACAATGAAAACATGACAATTCAAAACCTAAGGGATGCAGCAAAAACAGTTCTAAGAGGGAAGGTTATAGCAATATGATCCTACCTCAAGAAACAAGAAAAACATTGAACAGACAACCTAACTTCACATCTAAATCAACTGGAAAAAGAAGAACAACGCCCCCCCCAAAAAAAAAAAATTAGTAGAAGGAAAGAAATCATAAAGATCCAAGCAGAAATAAATGAAAAAGAAATGAAAGAAACAATACTAAAGATTAATAAAACTAAAAGCTGGTTCTTTGAGAAGATAAACAAAATTGACAAACCTTTAGCCAGACTCAAGAACAAAAGAGAGAAGAATCAAATCAACAAAATTAGAAATGAAAAAGGAGAGGTTACAACAGACAATGCAGAAATACAAAGGATTATAAGAGACTGTTATGAACAACTATATGGCAATAAAATGGATAACCTGGAAGAAATGGACAGATTCTTAGATAAATTCAACCTTTCAAGACTGAACCAGAAAGAAATAGAAATTATGAATAATCCATTTACAAGCCCTGAAATTGAAGCTGTGATTAAAAATCTCCCAAAAAACAAAAGTCCAGGACCAGATGGCTTCACGGGAGAAGTCTGTCAAACATTTAGAGAAGAGCTAATGCATATCCTACTAAAACTCTTTCAAAAAATTGCAGAGGAAGGAACACTTTCAAACTCATTCTATGAGGCTACCATCTCCCTGATATCAAAACCAGACAACACAAAAGAAGAATACTATAAGCCAATATCACCGATGAACACAGATGCAAAAATTCTCAACAAAATTTTAGCAGAGTTCAGAAACCCATCAAAAAGTTCACACATCATGATCAAGTTGGGTTTATTCCAGGAATGCAAGGATTCTTCAATATATGCGAATCAATCAATGTGAAACAGATTGAAAGATAAAAACCATATGATAATCTCAATAGATGCAGAAAAAGCCTTTGACAAAATTCAGGACCCATTTATGATTGAAGTGAAAGTCGCTCAGTCATGTCTGACTCTGCAACCCCATGGACTATACAATCGATAGAATTCTCTAGGCCAGAATCCTGCAGTGGGTAGCCTTTCCCTTCTCCAGGGGATCGTCTCAACCCCAGAATCGAACCCAGGTCTCCCACATTGCAGGCAGATTCTTTACCAGCTGAGTCACAAGGGAAGCCCAAGAATACTGGAGTGGGTAGCCTACCCCTTCTCCGGCAGATCATTTTTGTTTTTGTTTTTGTTTTATTAGTTGGAGGCTAATTACTTCACAACATTTCAGTGGGTTTTGTCATACATTGATATGAATCAGCCATGGATTTACACGTATTCCCCATCCCGATCCCTGCTCCCACCTCCCTCTCCACCCGATTCCTCTGGGTCTTCCCAGTGCACCAGGCCGGAGCACTTGTCTCATGCATCCCACCTGGGCTGGTGATCTGTTTCACCATAGATAGTATACATGCTGTTCTTTTGAAATATCCCACCCTCACATTCTCCCACAGGGTTCAAAAGTCTGTTCTGTATTTCTGTGTCTCTTTTTCTGTTTTGCATATAGGGTTATCGTTACCATCTTTCTAAATTCCATATACATGTGTTAGTATGCTGTAATGTTCTTTATCTTTCTGGCTTACTTCACTCTGTATAAGGGGCTCCAGCTTCATCCATCTCATTAGGACTGGTTCAAATGAATTATTTTTAATGGCTGAGTAATATTCCATGGTGTATATGTACCAGCTTCCTTATCCATTCATCTGCTGATGGGCATCTAGGTTGCTTCCATGACCTGGCTATTATAAACAGTGCTGCGATGAACATTGGGGTGCACGTGTCTCTTTCAGATCTGGTTTCCTCAGTGTGTATGCCCAGAAGTGGGATTGCTGGGTCATATGGCAGTTCTATTTCCAGTTTTTTAAGAAATCTCCACACTGTTCTCCATAGCGGCTGTACTAGTTTGCATTCCCACCAACAGTGTAAGAGGGTTCCCTTTTCTCCACACCGTCTCCAGCATTTATTGCTTGTAGACATTTGGATAGCAGCCATCCTGACTGGCGTGTAATGGTACCTCATTGTGGTTTTTATTTGCATTTCTCTAATAATGAGTGATGTTGAGCATCTTTTCATGTGTTTGTTAGCCATCTGTATGTCTTCTTTGGAGAAATGTTTGTTTAGTTCTTTGGCCCATTTTTTGATTGGGTCATTTATTTTTCTGGAATTGAGCTGCAGGAGTTGCTTGTATATTTTTGAGATTAATCCTTTGTCTGTTTCTTCATTTGCTATTATTTTCTCCCAATCTGAGGGCTGTCTTTTCACCTTACTTATAGTTTCCTTTGTAGTGCAAAAGCTTTTAAGTTTCATTAGGTCCCATTTGTTTAGTTTTGCTTTTATTTCCAATATTCTGGGAGGTGGGTCATAGAGGATCTTGCTGTGATTTATGTCAGAGAGTGTTTTGCCTATGTTCTCCTCTAGGAGTTTTATAGTTTCTGGTCTTACATTTAGATCTTTAATCCATTTTGAGTTTATTTTTGTGTATGGTGTTAGAAAGTGTTCTAGTTTCATTCTTTTACAAGTGGTTGACCAGTTTTCCCAGCACCACTTGTTAAAGAGGTTGTCTTTTTTCCATTGTATATCCTTGCCTCCTTTGTCAAAGATAAGGTGTCCATAGGTTCGTGGATTTATCTCTGGGCTTTCTCTTCTGTTCCATTGATCTATATTTCTGTCTTTGTGCCAGTACCATACTGTCTTGATGACTGTGGCTTTGTAGTCGAGTCTGAAGTCAGGCAGGTTGATTCCTCCAGTTCCATTCTTCTTTCTCAAGATTACTTTGGCTATTCGAGGTTTTTTGTATTTCCATACAAATTGTGAAATTCTTTGGTCTAGTTCTGTGAAAAATACCGTTGGTAGCTTGATAGGGATTGCATTGAATCTATAGATTGCTTTGGGTAGAATAGCCATTTTGACAATATTGATTCTTCCAATCCATGAACACGGTATGTTTCTCCATCTGTTTGTGTCCTCTTTGATTTCTTTCATCAGTGTTTTATAGTTTTCTATGTATAGGTCTTTTGTTTCTTTAGGTAGATATACTCCTAAGTATTTTATTCTTTTTGTTGCAATGGTGAATGGTATTGTTTCCTTAATTTCTCTTTCTGTTTTTTCATTGTTAGTATATAGGAATGCAAGGGATTTCTGTGTGTTAATTTTATATCCTGCAACTTTACTATATTCATTGTTTAGCTCTAGTAATTTTCTGGAAGAGTCTTTAGGGTTTTCTATGTAGAGGATCATGTCATCTGCAAACAGTGAGAGTTTCACTTCTTCTTTTCCTATCTGGATTCCTTTTACTTCTTTTTCTGCTCTGATTGCTGTGGCCAAAACTTCCAACACTATGTTGAATAGTAGTGGTGAGAGTGGGCACCCTTGTCTTGTTCCTGATTTCAGGGGAAATGCTTTCAATTTTTCACCATTGAGGGTGATGCTTGCTGTGGGTTTGTCATATATAGCTTTTATTGTGTTGAGGTATGTTCCTTCTATTCCTGCTTTTTGGAGAGTTTTAATCATAAATGAGTGTTGAATTTTGTCAAAGGCTTTCTCTGCATCTATTGAGATAATCATATGGTTTTTATCTTTCAATTTGTTAATGTGGTGTATTACATTGATTGATTTGTGGATATTAAAGAATCCTTGCATTCCTGGGATAAAGCCCACTTGGTCATGGTGTATGATTTTTTTAATATGTTGTTGGATTCTGTTTGCTAGAATTTTGTTAAGGATTTTTGCATCTATGTTCATCAGTGATATTGGCCTGTAGTTTTCTTTTTTTGTGGCATCTTTGTCTGATTTTGGAATTAGGGTGATGGTGGCCTCATAGAATGAGTTTGGAAGCTTACCTTCATCTGCAATTTTCTGGAAGAGTTTGAGTAAGATAGGTGTTAGCTCTTCTCTAAATTTTTGGTAGAATTCAGCTGTGAAGCCATCTGGTCCTGGGCTTTTGTTTGCTGGAAGATTTTTGATTACAGTTTCGATTTCCTTGCTTGTGATGGGTCTGTTAAGATCTTCTATTTCTTCCTGGTTCAGTTTTGGAAAGTTATACTTTTCTAAGAATTTGTCCATTTCATCCAAGTTGTCCATTTTATTGGCATAGAGCTGCTGGTAGTAGTCTCTTGTGATCCTTTGTATTTCAGTGTTGTCTGTTGTGATCTCTCCATTTTCATTTCTAATTTTGTTAATTTGGTTCTTCTCTCTTTGCTTCTTAATGAGTCTTGCTAATGGTTTGTCAATTTTGTTTATTTTTTCAAAAAACCAGCTTTTAGCTTTGTTGATTTTTGCTATGGTCTCTTTAGTTTCTTTTGCATTTATTTCTGCCCTGATTTTTAAGATTTCTTTCCTTCTGCTAACCCTGGGGTTCTTCATTTCTTCCTTCTCTAATTGCTTTAGGTGTAGAGTTAGGTTATTTATTTGGCTTTTTTCTTGTTTCTTGATGTAAGCCTGTAATGCTATGAACCTTCCCCTTAGCACTGCTTTTACAGTGTCCCATAGGTTTTGGGTTGTTGTGTTTTCATTTTCATTCATTTCTATACATATTTTGATTTCTTTTTTGATTTCTTCTATGATTTGTTGGTTATTCAGAAGCGTGTTATTTAGCCTCCATATGTTTGAAGTTTTAACAATTTTTTTCCTGTAATTGAGATCTAATCTTACTGCACTGTGGTCAGAAAAGATGACTGGAATGATTTCAATTTTTTTGAATTTTCCAAGACCAGATTTATGGCCCAGGATGTGATCTATTCTGGAGAAGGTTCCGTGTGCACTTGAGAAAAAGGTGAAGTTGATTGTTTTGGGGTGAAATGTCCTATAGATATCAATTAGGTCTAGCTGGTCCATTGTGTCATTTAAGGTTTGTGTTTCCTTGTTAATTTTCTGTTTAGTTGATCTATCCATAGTTGTGAGTGGGGTATTAAAGTCTCCCACTATTATTGTGTTACTATTAATTTCCTCTTTCATACTCATTAGTGTTTGCTGTATATATTGCGGTGCTCCTATGTTGGGTGCATATATATTTATAATTGTTATATCTTCTTCTTCGATTGATCCTTTGATCATTATGTAGTGTCCTTCTTTGTCTCTTTTCACATCCTTTATTTGAAAGTCTATTTTATCTGATATGAGTATTGCGACTCCTGCTTTCTTTTGGTCTCCGTTTGCGTGAAATATTTTTTTCCAGCCCTTCACTTTTAGTCTGTATGTGTCTCTTGCTTTGAGGTTGGTCTCTTGTAGACAGCATATATAAGGGCCTTGTTTTTGTATCCATTCAGCTAATCTTTGTCTTTTGGTTGGGGCATTCAACCCATTTACATTTAGGGTAATTATTGATAGGTGTGGTCCCGTTGACATTTACTTTGTTGTTTTGGGTTCACGTTTATACAACCTTTCTGCATTTCCTGTCTAGAGAAGATCCTTTAGCATTTGTTGAAGAGCTGGTTTGGTGGTGCTGAATTCTCTCAGCTTTTGCTTATCTGTAAAGCTTTTGAATTCTCCTTCATATCTGAATGAGATCCTTGCTGGATACAGTAATCTAGGTTGTAGGTTATTCTCTTTCATTACTTTCAGTACGTCCTGCCATTCCCTTCTGGCCTGGAGGGTTTCTATTGATAGATCAGCTGTTATCCTTATGGGAATCCCTTTGTGTGTTATTTGTTGTTTTTCCCTTGCTGCTTTTAATATTTGTTCTTTGTGTTTGATCTTTGTTAATTTGATGAATATGTGTCTTGGGGTGTTTCGCCTTGGGTTTATCCTGTTTAGGACTCTCTGGGTTTCTTGGACTTGGGTGGCTATTTTCTTCCCCATTTTAGGGAAGTTTTCAGCTATTATCTCCTCGAGTATTTTCTCATGACCTTTCTTTTTGTCTTCTTCTTCTGGAACTCCTATGATTTGAATGTTGGGGCGTTTCACAGTGTCCCAGAGGTCCCTGAGATTGTCCTCATTTCTTTTGATCCTTTTTTCTTTTTTCCTCTCTGCTTCATTTATTTCCACCATTTTATCTTCTACCTCACTTATCCTATCTTCTGCCTCCGTTATTCTACTCTTGGTTCCCTCCAAAGTGTTTTTGATCTCATTCATTGCATTATTCATTTTTAATTGACTCTTTTTTATTTCTTCTAGGTCTTTATTAAACATTTCTTGTATCTTTTCAATCTTTGTTTCCAGGCTATTTATCTGTAACTCCATTTTGTTTTCAAGATTTTGGATCATTTTTATTATCATTATTCTAAATTCTTTTTCAGGTAGATTCCCTATCTCCTCCTCTTTTGTTTGACTTGGTGGGCATTTTTCATGTTCCTTTACCTGTTGGGTATTTCTTTGCCTTTTCATCTTGTTTAGATTGCTGTATCTGGAGTGGGCTTTCTGTATTCTGGAGGTCTGTGGTTCCTTTTTATTGTGGAGGATTAACCCAGTGGGTGGGGTTAGACGATTGGCTTGTCAAGGTTTCCTGGTTAGGGAAGCTTGCGTCAGTGTTCTGGTGCGTGGAACTTGATTTCTTCTCTTTGGAGAGCAATGGAGTGCCCAGTAATGAGTTTTGAGATGGGTCTATGTGTTAGGTGTGACCTTGGGCAGCCTGTATGTTGATGTTCAGGGCTATGTTCCTGCGTTGCTGGAGAATTTGCATGGTATGTCTTGCTCTCAAACTTATTGGCTCTTGGGTGGTGGTTGGTTTCAGTGTAGGTATGAAGGCCTTTGGACAGTCACTTATTACTTAAAGTTCCATGTAGTCAGGAGTTTTCTGGTGTTTTCAGGTTTTGGGCTTAAGTCTCCTGTCTCTGGATTTCAGTTTTATTCTTCCTGTAGTCTCAGGACTTCTCCAACTATACAGCCCTGATAAGAAAACTTCTAGGTTAATGGCTAAAAGATTCTCCCCCGTTAGGGACACCCAGAGAGGTTCACAGAGTTACATGAAGAAGAGGAGAGGGAGGAGGGAGATAGAGATGAGCAGGAGGAGAAAAAGGGGGGGACTCAAGAGGAGAGAGACAGATCTATGCAGCTGTCTGTTCCCAGAGTGTTCTCCGTAGCCCAGTCACCTACAAAGATTCACAGAATTGGATTGGGAAGAGAAGGGGAAAGGAGGAAATAGAGGTGTTCTGAGGTAGAAAACAGAGAGTCAAGATTGGGAGAGAATAATCTTCAGTTTAAAAATAGGGCTTCTCTTCTTTTTTTTTTTTTTTGTAAGATTATAGTGTATTGAAAATGAAAATTAAGGAGTAGTAGAGGAGTACTAGAGGACTTTAAAAGAAATAAGAGAAAAAGGAAAATAGAAAATAGAAGAGAAAAAGGAAAGAAAAATAAAGAAGAAAAATGAAAAAAAAAGGAAAGAAAAAGAAAAAAAAAGAAAAAAAAAATTTTTTTCCCCCTAATTAAAAAAATCATAAAAATCTATGGAAATGAAAGTTAAGGAGTAATGGGGGAGTAATAGGGGGTTTTAAAGGAAAATAAAAGAGAAAAAATAAAAAATAAAAAATAAAAAAAGAGAAAAAAAGTAAAATTATATCTAGGAGTTTCTCTGGAGCTGTTGCGGTCAGTGTGGGTTCGGCTCAGTTTCAGATAGCTCCTCGTTCCAGCTTACGCTTCTCGATATCTACAGGCCCCTTCCGGTGTAGTCGGTGTTTTCTAGAGGGATTTTAATCTGTTGCACCAGTCCCTTCTGAAGCGGTTCCCTTTGTTTATTTGGCTTCTGTTTGCCGGTCTCTTCAGAGCTTCATTTCCGCCCTGACACAGGCGGGTGGAGGTGGACTCTTATTCAGGTAGCTAGTTCCGTCGCTCTGCGAGGAGGGGCTGGCGCTGCAGGGAGGGGCTGGCGCCGCGGGGAGGGGCTGGCTCTGCGGGGAGGGGCTGACGCTGCTTTCTCCGTCTGCGCTGCTCAGGCTCCCGGCTGTTCTATATGGAGCGCGCCCCGCACTGCCCTCGGGTGTTCCATAAAAGCGCGGAACGAAAAGCTGCGCCTGCTCTCTGTGCCTTCCCCGTCAGAGCGGTCCAGGCAGCCAGGGGCTTGGTGGGCGCACTCTCCCCAGGTGTGGCGTGCCCCCTCCCCTCCGCGGACCCAGTCTCAGTTTCCGCTGGCGCCAGTCGGGTGCGCGCGCCTTCTGCCCTCCGCGTCCCCAGCCCCAGTCCCCGCCCGCGCCGGTCGGGTGCCTGCGCCCTGTGTCTCGCCGCAACCTTCCCCTCCCCCCTGCCTCCTGCCTCCGGCGGGGCTGGGCCGGTCAGTAGCCTGCGAGCTCTTCTCTGGACTTTCTCGGTCTCTTTATTTTGCGAACGGCTCGCAGTGTGTTCCGGCCGGTTAATTTACTCTCTCTCTTTTGGTCTCCCACAGTTCAAGTTGGCAACTCACAGAAGCTCCCTCCGATTGTCCTCAGGGCACTCAGGCCCGGACCCTACCCCAAGCAATGCCGCCTAAGACTTCCCAGGACAGATCTCCGTCCTTAGCTCTTTTGTCTCACTTTTTATCTTTTATATTTTGTCCTACCTCCTTTCGAAGATAATGGGCTGCTTTTCTGGGCGTCTGATGACCTCAGCTAGCAATCAGAAGTTGTTTTGCGAAGTTTGCGCTGCGTTCAGTTATTCTTTTGATGAATTTGTAGGAGAGAAAGTGGTCTCCCCGTCCTACTCCTCCGCCATCTTGGCTCCTCCCCGGCGGATCATTTTTGATTAAAACTCTTAAAAAACTGGGCATAGAAGGAACCTACCTCAACATAGTAAAGACTGTGTATAACAAGCATACAGCAAACATTATTCTCAATGGTGAAAAACTGAAAGCATTCCCCTAAGATCAGGAACAAGACAAGGGTGTCCACTTTCAATACTATTGTTCAACATAGTTCTGAAAGTCCTAGCTATAGCAATCAGAGAAGAAAAAGAAATAAAAGGAGTTCAGATCAGAAAAGAAGTAAAGTTCTCACTGTTTGCAGATGACATGATACTGTACATAGAAAACCTTAAAGATAGTATCAGAAAATTACTAGAGCTAATCAGTGAATTTAGCAAAGTTGCAGGATACAAAATCAATACACAGAAGTCACTTGCATTTCTGTATATTAACAATGAAAAATCAGAAAGAGAAATTAAGGAATCAATCCCATTTGCCATCGCAACAAAAAGAATTAAATATCTAGGAATAAGCTTACCTAAGGAGACAAAAGAACTGTACACAGAAAATTATAAGACACTAATGAAAGAAATCAAAGATGACATAAACAGAGAGATATTCCATGTTCCTGGGTAGGAAGAATCAATACTGTGAAAATGACTATACTACCAAATACAATCTACAGATCAAATGTGATCCCTATCAAGTTACCAACAGCATTTTTCACAGAAGTAGAACAAAAAATTTTACAATTCACATGAAAACACAAAAGACCCTGAATATCCAAAGCAGTCTTGGGAAAGAAGAATGGAGCTGGAGGAATCAACCTTCCTGACTTCAGATTATACTACAAAGCTACAGTCATCAACACAGTATGGTACTGGCATAAAAACAGAAATATAGACCAATGGAACAAGATAGAAAACCCAGAAGTAAACCCATGCTCTTTTGGATACCTTATTTTTGACAAAGGAAGCAAGAATATACAGTGGGGAATAGACAGTCTCTTCAATAAATGGTGCTGGGAAAACTGGACAGCTAGATGTAAAAGAATGAAATTAGAACACATCCTAACACCATACACAAAGATAAGCTCAAAATGGATTAAAGACCTAAATGTAAGACCAGAAACTATGAAACTCTTAGAGGAAAACATAGGCAGAACACTCAATGACATAAATCAAAGCAAGATCCTCTATGACCCACCTCCTAGAGTAACAAAAATAAAAGCAAACAAGTGGGACCTGATTTAACTTAAAAGCTTTTCACAGCAAAGGAAACTATAAGCAAGGTGAAAAAACCCTCACAATGGGAAAAAATAATAGCAAATGAAACTGACAAAAGATTAATTTTCAAAATATACAAGCAGCTCATACAACTCAATGCCAGAAGAACAAACAACCCAATCAAAAAGTGGGAAAAAGACCTAAACAGACATTTCTCCAAAGAAGACATACAGATGGCTAACAAACACAGGAAACGATGCTCAACATCGCTCATTATTAGAGAAATGCAAATCAAAACCACAATAAGATGTCACCTCACACCAGTCATAATGGCTATCATCAAAATGTCTACAAACAAAAAATGCTGGAGAGGGTGTGGAGAAAACGGAACAACACTCTTGCACTGTTGGTGGGAATGTAAATTGATACAGCCACTATGGAAGATGGTATGGAGATTCCTTAAAAAACTAGGAATAAAACCACCATATAACCCAAACATCCCACTCCTACGCATATATCCTGAGGATACCAAAATTGAAAAACACACATGTATCCCATTGTTCACTGCAGCACTATTTACAATAGCTAGAATATGGAAGCAACCTAGATGTCCACTGACAGATGAATGGATAAAGAAGTTGTGGTACGTATGCACAATGGAATATTACTCAGCCATAAAAAGGAACACATTTGAGTCAGTTCTGATGAGGTGGATGAACCACGAACCTATTATACAGAGTGAAGTGAGTCAGAAAGAGAAAGATAAATATCGTATTCTAACCCACACATACAGAATTTAGAAAAATAGTACTGAAGAATTTATTTCAGGGCAGCAATGGAGAAACAGATAATAGACTTATGGACATGGGGAGGGGAGGAGAGGGCGAGATGTATGGAAAGAGTAACATGGAAACTTACATTACCATATGTAAAATAGATAGCCAATGGGAAATTGCTGCATGGCTCAGGAAACTCAAACAGGGGCTCTGTATCAATCTGGAAGCATGGGATGGGATGGAGATGGGAGGGAGGCTCAAAAGGGAGGGGATATATTTATACCTATGGCTGATTCATGTTGACGTTTGACAGAAAACAACAAAATTTTGTGAAGCAATTATCCTTCAATAAAAAAATTTAAAAAATTTTTTTGAGAAATACTATGCTCAATAAAGTAGCAAATCCTAAGTGAACAGTTTGATGGATAAATACATACACACACACACACATATATATATACATCCAATGTAACCACTACAGAAGTCAAGAGAAAGAATCTCTCCAGCACACCAGAGTTTGCCCTCAAGCTCCCTTCTAAATAGCCCCTCACCAAAAGTAATCAATTATTCTTTCTTCTATCATATAAAATAGGTTCTCCTTTTTAAAAACTTCCTGTAAGTAGAATCATCTGGATTCTGCTGTTTTATATGTATGGCTTCTTTCATCCAACATTACAACATACATGTTGTATCAACTAGTCTTGTCTGTGAAAATACAATTACATATCCATTCTCCTTTGGGACATTTGGGTTGTCTGTAATTTGAGGCTAGTATGAGCCAGGCTGCTGAGACAGCTTGGGACCTGGGACCCTTTGCTGTGGAGTTTGCACCTGAAATCTCCTTGAGCGACAAAATACAAAGAAACTATAAGGGATTAAAAATAACTGCCTGGGCTGATTCATGTCAATGTATGACAAAACCCACTGCAATGTTGTGAAGTAATTAGCCTCCAACTAATAAAAATAATTGAAAAAATAAAAAAATAAAATAAAATAAAAATAACTGCCTGCACATCCAGTTGGGGCAAATTACAGACAAAATAGAGAAAGACCAAAAATCCCAGCTGCCACTTCTGAAGAGTTGGGAGCAGAGTATCTGGAATAAAATCACATGACCTGTGCACACACCACTGAAAGTGTAGGCAAACCATTTATGCCACCCCTCTGGCCCAACTCCTGAACCTACCCCTACCCTCACCCGATGTAAGGAACAACCTTGCCCTCCTCAGGGAGTATGCAAGGGAACATGTCACTTTTCACTATGCTGCTGCAGCAAGGTCCCCATTAAAGCCTTGCCTAAATTTCTTGTCTGGTCTCTTACCAATTTCTGTTGATTAAGGAACCCACAAACCCTGGTTGGTAACACTGCTATGAACCCATTTCTTGTGGTTCTACATAGCTGGAAGTTGGATCTTACACATCCTATACTCTCCCACAATGTCCAGCAGGATGCCATACATAGAGCATTCTCCAGATAAGTCCCTGGGCCAATACTCAGACATTATGATATTAATACTTAGTCAAGAGACTTGGACATTAAAGAACGCTCCTGAAATTAACCCAAAGCAGGTCAGCAAAGCTGTATTATTTCCATTTCTCAAGTCAGAAAATGTTCGGGTGGGTTATTCACATGTTCAAGTTCACATGAATAGTTCGTGGCAGATTTAAGAAAGAGGAGTTTTCACACAACTCTAGACATTTAGAGTTCTGGGCTTTCTTGCAAACAACAATGTAACAGATGTTTTATTTTAAATTATCCATGCCTGAACTGACTTTAGATCAGTTATTTCAGGATCTTGAGAGGGTGGTGGTGCCTATGCATAATGTTTCAAGTGCAGCTAAGTGCTGAGACTCATCAGCTAATACCCCAGCCTTTTCATCTTATAGCACTGGCATGGAAAAAAAGGAGGGGGTGTGTGTGGCTGAAATGACAACCCGACATGCTTGGTCTCTAGAAATTGCTGGGAAATACTGGAAGACAGACTCACATGCATTCATAATCAATACCATGAGTGATGAACCTGAAATTCTGTCTTCATGTTCTATGGAAATTATCCTTAGGCTCTTTTTCTAGAGAAGCAAAAGTGCTGGATAAAAATGAGATACTCATACATTTCCATGATGTCTATCTAAGATAGTATTTTCTGAGAGCCTCCTATACTCCTGCCATTATCTACATCCTTATATCTTCAAAATTTGGATGCAGAAAAGACCAAATCTCTTTCCTCAAGTACCTAGATGTCCTAACATATGCTATAGAAAAAAACCTGTAGTCCAACATTTTGTCTTGGGAAAAGTGATTGGCTTTACTATTGTCAATATTTGCTTTAATAGTCTCAGATCTTTCCATATGATATTATGCAGTTAATTTCATAGTGTAAGTACTTATCTAATGTTACCAGTGCCTATCAGCCCCCCCTCCAGAAAAGCTTTTAGGTGATGGTGTTCTGCAGTAGATTTCTTCCCTCCCCTCCATCATAATGGCATCAGCAAATTAGTCATTACATTCCAGAGCCTGGCAGAACCCTTCCTTGTCAATTGCTGAATAGTCACAGTCTGGACAGAAGCGGTTTCTCACTGATTAAAAAAAGAATTACAGTCGTTATTTCTGTTTTTCAAATAAAGGGACAACATCTATGTAATACAGAATTAGAGACTTGGCTTAACAAAATGATTACTTAAAAGAACAGAAAATTGAATTTAGAGGGAAACTCTGTGACCAAGACAATGTGACTTTCCAAAAATAAGAAGCTTGAAATCTGTTAGCCTTTCTAAATCCGGAAAATTGAAAGACCCCAGGGAACTGTAAACTAACCTAATATCAATACTATGTTGAAAAGTCAAAATGTTAATGTCTTCAAGCACTGGAGACGATTTGTCTCACTAGCAAATTTTAGATATAAATACCAAATCAAAGATAATTCTCCAATGACTCTGAGCATGTTACCAATGACAACAGATTTGAAATGCATTGTAGAAGCAATGAAAGGGGATTAAATATATTTCCAGTGCTATAAAGCTTAATATTACTTTAGGAAGTATTAAACTCTCTTTCTCATCTTTCTTGCAACTCATTTGGTACCTTGTAAGTGTTGAAGAAAAGCTAAGTGCAGGAGCACTTTATTAATGTATCAAAAGCCACATCAATGTTAATATGCCTAACACCTTCAGAAAATTTTTGAGGTATAAAACAAAACAGTATGTGAATTCCTAAAAGTCTTAATGGAAAAATAGCACTAGCTATCACCCAGGAAAGCTGCCTTTAGCAAAAGGACCAACTATAAGTTAGGGATACTTGATTTTGCAAGAATATTCACAAGTTAACTGCAATGCATTATGCTTCCCATAAAAATAATGCAAAGATTCTAATTAGTTTTTAATCGCTTGCTAAATTGGTCCAATTTTACTCAAAATGGCCTTTAAAGGGCTATACACCAAGATTATTTCAGTGAGAAAGTTGCCAGCCAACCTGGCCTTCAGGCAATAAAAGCTGAACTCAGAAAGCATGAATGCATGGTAAACTAATTTTGGATGTGAGCAAACCAAATTAGAGTTGGTTAAGATTCTAGAATGTGAATGTGCTCAATTCAAAGAGTTAATGCCCTATGACACCAACCCACCGATACTTCCTTTTATTTAAATGCTCCAAAAATGTTTTTAGAGTCAAATACCAACCATTCTAGTAAATATTTCAACAGAAATAAGCTATAGAGAAACTCAGGAACTTGACCTAGTTACTAATTGGCTATCACAGAGTATCCTAACATAGAGAGACTCTATAACAGAGTCTCCTAACTTCTCTCTCTACTAACATAGAGTCTTCCATTTCCTTTGGAAATGGTTCTGATCTCAGGAGAGTGGTCTTGGAGAGAGATCTCAGTTCCCTACCCAGGAACAGAATCTGGGTAACCTGTTTGAAAACCAGGAATCCTAGCCACTAGACCATCAGAGGCTAGAGGCTAGAAGCGAAGTGGCCCTGGCTCTTTCCGTTTGAAAACAAGAATGTTTCAAGGAGGCAAAAACTGTAAGAACAGGCACAAAGTTTATTACTAGAGACACAGTACAATGTATGGGAGAGCACACAGGAAAACAGTCTAAAATCAGAAGCTAGGCAGAAATACACCCGAGAGAAACAGTATGGGCATCCTCTCTGATGAGGAGGAGCCCAGTAAGGTGATTTAAACCACTTATATAGGACAGTCCTTTCAGGTCTTTGCTTATATTTGACCAATTATCTTGTTTCTTTCTTCGCATCTTGGACCTTCCCCAAGATGCATGTGCAATTTTTTCCTACGATGGATTCTACCACAGGCCTATAGGTGCATGTCCTCACTTCTTATGGAGTGGGGCCCCCTCCCTTTTCAACCCCCAAGAAGCTTTCCTGCACATGTGCAGACAGGAAAGTCTTCCTTGACCTCAAGAACGGGCACCTTATTGCTTTACTCTGGCAGAGCTCAACTTTTGCCACTAGCTTTGCCCTTGGAGAGTCTGGGTGAGAACAAAGCTTGAATTTCACTCCACTTGACAAACACTAGGTGTCCAGCCCAGAGGCCCACTGTCTTCTACCTCAGTTCCAACCTGGAGGATTAAAGAAGACTTCCACTTTCAGGGAAGATTGAGTAACAAGTTTCAGATTTACCCTCCTGCCTTAAATAACTAGAAAACTGGACAAAACATATGAGACAATGGTTTTCCATACATCAGACAACAGATAACACAGGACTGTGATACCTGAGAAGGGAAACAAAATTATACCAGCTTTCCGCCCGGGGGAAGTTTCCAGGCCTCAACATGCGGAAAGGGAACAGGGCACAGTTGATTCACTAAGGTTAGGAAAAAGAAAAAAAGAGTTTAGAGGCCAAGGCACCCAGAATTTGCAAGGCAAACTACTAGAGAAAGGAAATGTACAGAAGGAGAGCTTCAGAAACCTGCAGTGGGTCCCCTTGAGTGTGGGTTGAGTACCAACATGCATATGTGTGAAAAAAGTTACCTAAGGCTGGGGAAAGGGTCACCAGAAAAGAATGAGCAGAAAAAACTTCACTCCTACCAGCCAAAGTGAAAAGACCTCATAATATACGGGACACCAGATAGGTTTCCGGAAAAGCAAAGAAAGGTGTACATTGGTCCCAGACTATAAGCTGCTCTGAACCTGCCCAAACAGAGCTTAAAAGCAAACACTGAAAGAATTCAACTGATTCCAAGTAACTGCATTCCAGGAAAAAAAGAAAACCCAACACTATAAAGGACTAAAACAAATTACACATTAACAGAAAATCCATAATGCCTAGCATCCAATCAGAAATAAGCAACCAGCAAAGAAACAGGAAAATATGACCCATAACCAAGAGTAAAACCAATCAATAGAAACAGACCCAGAAGCAACAGAGATGATAAAGCTATCAAATAAGGACACTAATAGCTATTATCAATATGTCCTAAATGATCAAGAAACTAGAAGAAAATATAATCATATTAAAGAGCAAAAGGAAAGATGTTATAGTCACTCTGAAAAACCATCTTGGGATTAAAAAATACATAATATCTGAAATGGGATTAATAGCAGTTTAAACTATTTGGAAGAAAATTTTAGTAAACTTGAAGACATAGCAATAGAAACTATCCAAAGTGAAACACAAATGAATAATGTATCAGTGACCTTAGGAACAAAATAAAACAGAGAAACATGTATGTAATTAGAGTTAAGGAAAGAGAGATGAGAGAGAGAGCAGGAGAGAAAAAATATCTGAAAAAAATAAACTCACACAATGAAGAAGTACAATGAACTCCATGCAGAATAAATAGAAATAAAATAAAACAAATTAAAATCAACACAAAAATATAGGATAATGAAACTGCTGACTGACAACCAGTGATAGAATCTTAAAAACAATCTGCTTGCCAGAAACTATGAAAGTGAAATGACAGTGAAAAGCATCTTAAAACACTGAGATACACTGTCAGTTTAGAATTCTCTAAGCAGCAAAAAGTCATCTTTCAAAATTAAAGAAAAAATAAAGGCATTTTCAGACAAACAAAACCTAGAAGAATTCACTATTAGCAGACCTGTATCAAAAGAAATGATAAAGAATATTATTCAGGTAGAATATGATACCAAATAGAAATTTGGATCTATATAATGAAGAATGTAGAGTGTCAGAAATGGTCCATACATTAACAAATATAAAAGACATATTTTTCAATCTTTCTGACAACTAATAGTTTAAAGCAAAAATGACAGCAAAATATTGAGGGGCTTATAACCTATGTAAGGGTAAAATGTTTGACAACAATAGCACAAGGGAAAGAAGGGAAAACGGACCTTACATATAAGGTGAGAAGACAGTTTATGTCTATTGCAAACTGTAGAGCAAGGGTCAGCAAATTCAGGCCATAGGACAAATTCATCTTGCTACATATTTTTGTTCAGAAGCTAAGAATGTTTTATACATTTTGGAAGCGGGTGGGTAGAAGGAGATATAAGACCATGTATTTACTATTTGGTTCTTTACAGAAAAAGTTGCTGAGGACTGCCTGGAGCAAGAGCTTTTCTTGGTACAACTGAGATTTTTGGCCAAAATGTCATTCCACAATGTGAGGGTGCAGGTACACTGTTAGATTCAGATGTTTACTGGTATCCCTGGCCTCTACCTAATAAACACAATTCTAGCACTCCACTCTAAGTTGTGACAACAAAAAATGTCTCCAGACTTTGGCAAATGTCCTTTTGGGGTGGAGGTAAGGGGCCAAACTTATCTCTGATTGAGAACTACTGCCCTGAAGCAAAACTATAAAATATATAATATATATATATATATATATAATAAGCCAATGGTAGAGATAAAATGGAACCATTTTTCTAAAAAGTTAAAAAATCAACCTGAAAGAAGGTAAGTGAAAGTCAGTCATGTCTGGCTCTTTGTGACCTGATGGACTATACAGTCCATGGAATTCTCCAGGCCAGAATACTGGAGTGGGTAGCCTTTTCCTTCTCCAGGGGATCTTCCCAACCCAGGGATAGAACCCAGATCTCCCATATTGTAGGTGGATTCTTTACCACTGAGCCACAAGGGAAGCCCAAACAGAAGGTAGGAAAAGAGAAAAAAAGGTTTCCAGAAAAGGCATAAAAAGCATGGACCATAAAAAAAGAAATATTGATAAATTGGACTGATAAAAAACTTCTGCTGCTTAAATGGTACCATTAAGAAAATTAAAGCTCACACCACAGGCAGAAAGGAAATATTTGCAAAACATATATTTGATTAAAAATCTGCATCCAGAACTTAAAACACAAACCTTACAACTCAATAAGAAAACCTGATTGGGGGGAATAAAATAAGCAAAAGATTTGAACAGACACTTCACCGAAGACATAGAAATGGCAAGTAAGTATATGAAAAGATGCTAAACATCATCAATCATAAAGTAAATGCAAATTAAAAACAATGAGCTATCACTGCACATCCGTTAGAATACTTAAAATTTAAAAGAATGGCAATACCAAGTGTTAGCAAAGATGGAGAGCAACTAGAACTCACACAGACTGCTGGTAGGATACTCAACATCTACATAATGGAAAACTGTGCAGCAATAAAAACGAACTACAGACACATGAAACAATAGGTGTATTTTAAGAGCGTTATGCTAAGCTTAAGAAGATGGATACAAAAGACTATATACTGAGTCATTCTTTATTATATATAATTCTAGGAAAAAGCAAAACTATGGTGACTGAAAGCAGATCAGAGGTTTCCAGGACCCAATGGGAGGCAGAGAGGATTGACTGCAAAGAAAAATGAGGCAACTTTTATTAAAGACGATGGGGACTTTCAATATTGTGATTGTAGTAGTAGTTACATAACTACATATTTGTCAAGACTCAAAAAGAGTTGTAGATTTAAAATGGATGATTTTTTATTATATCAAAGAAAGAGATAAAAGATAATTTTCAAGGTTTTGAAAAATACCTTCAAAAGAGGAAGTGAGGCTATATTTTCCTCTGGTGACTAGGAGGAAGAATAACTTGCTACAATGCAGGATGGCTAGAAAATACTAGTCAAATTTGATTGAGTGCTAGTGATGTAGATCCTTGTAACAGAATATACACTTAGTTAGAGATTATCAGACAGTAGTTTTTAAGCCAGAGGGTCAACTATAGGATATGGGAATTTAGTATGATTTCCAACTAAATGGGGAAAAAATGAACTAGTCAATAAACACTATCAAGAGAACTTGCTAACCATTGAGAGAAAAAGAGTTCTACATCATAACATACATAAAACCAAATTACAGGTGAATTAGAAGTGTAAATTTAAATAAGCCTACTTGTACTAGAAGATAATATAAAATACTTTTATAAGCTTGTAATAGACAAGCCCTATGTAAACAAGTCACAAGACTCAGAAGAGTGGATTTGACTATACATTAATACTTAATCTCAAGTAAAAACTTTTCCCATGTCAGTATTTTCACCTCAACTTGTCAAATCCCTCGAGGGCTCTATGTTCCCTGAACTGAGTTATCTGAGATGCTCAGTCCTCCCCAATAAGCAAAATGGACTCTATGTAACTTAAATAAGAATATACTATGTCTATTCACTAACTTATCATTTGAACAAAAATTAATATATAGTAAGGTTAGATTTAAACTAAGATAGAAATGAAATCTGAAAAACCATCATCCTATAATAAGGAACAAAGAAGGTATTAACTTTACTTACCTGGTCATTCTCTTGACACTCTAGTAAGTTACAAGAGAAAATAAACAAAATCTAAACTCTAAGATAAAACAAAAATTTAATCAGAAAACCAGTTTGATCTTTTTAAGTAGAGTAAGTGGTTTTCAAATAAGAATTTAGCTCAAGTGATACAGAATTAATTAGTATAATTTTTGGAACAGGATTTAAAGAGTAAAAGAAAAATGCCTTGCAATGGTCAAACGAAAAATCTAACACAAATCCTTCCACAATTTTTAGCATCTGAAAAATAAAATTATAACTTATTCAAATTTAAGAAACAATTTCTCTGAGAAAAAATTTTAATCCTGTTTCTGAAACACTAAAATGATGTCAAAATACTGTATGTATTTCAAAGGATCACACATGCACTATGGCCCATAATGCATTTGAAAAATATTACAAGATTCAATTTATTATTTTCATCATTGTAATTTTAATCAGTAGGAACATTAATGTCACATATACTTTTTTATAATATAAATACTTTTAAAAGCTGTATTTTACAATACGATATCAAGAACATAGAGCTGATATAGGTTTATAGGTAATCATTTTGCCTATGTAAGAAATCTGATCAGAGTACTTTTATGGTGAAAGAAAAGTATTTTCTTTTTAATCATTCATATTCAGCAACAGGGAAAATGCTCTATGTACACACTGGCTCTGAATAACACGTTTCACTCCTGTTTCAAACCTGCTATGCTATTATTGCTTTGATGATTACATAGTTCAATATAAAAAGGCATTTCCACTCAAGATTCTCAATAATAAGCCTGATAAGGCAGGTCACCTCCCAATGATAAAAGCTTTCATGCAAATATTACAGGTATTATGCAAATAAAGCATGGATATCAGACTCACTATAATTGGGATTAAAAAGACAACTATAAGAATACTGCATATTGATACACTACGTTTTTGTGCATTCATCTGGCATTCTCTGCCTTTCTTCTTCATCTCTGAAGTGCTAAAGTATATTTATACTAGAAAGTTATTAATAGACTTAATGTGGGAACTATGTATTTCAGAAAGCAAGACATTCTGGATAAGAATCTCCAAATATTTTCTATTTTATGTTTTTATGACTTTATAAAACAAAGAGAGAGTGTTTTACGTGCAACACTTGCAGAGAGAAATAAAGCTACATTTCACTCAAATCCAACTGAATACATCAGACACAAAATATAGACATGAAGCAAAGTATGATAGCAGCAGTGATTCTTGGGGGCCACGTGCAAAATTCAATGTTTTGCTATCTATTTACATCACAGTGGTCAAAAAAGAAATGTGCCAAAACTCCCTTTCCCATTCCACTTGAACTGGTTCCCCACAATTGAAACAAACATCTCCTGTGACATTAAGTTGTCATCAGCTTGTGTGATCCCCAGTTCACTCAACCTTTTCTTCTTCATCTGGCCTTTTTGTGTGGAGGCAGCAACTAGTTCATTTACAATTTCACAGTTGCCTTCAACTTGCTCAGAAAGGTCAGCTCTCGCATAAAGCTCCATTTTACCAGTTGCACACTGAATCAGCTCTTCCAGATCCACTCTTTCAGCTACATCTGCCTCTCCACTTGTCTGAACTTTAAGTGCTTTATTTGCTGAAAAAACAAACAAATTATAACAAATTGAGTTAAATATACAAACTAACCAACTAAAACATGTATTTCTACAGTCTTTCAGAGGTTTTAATTTTTTTCTGTCAAGGGGTCCTGCGTCATTTGACTGGACTTTTCAAACTCTCTGCCATAAGTGTCTCAACAAGCAGTTGTCTTAATTGTCAAGGTTTCCTGACCTTCATACAGGATTATTAACTTCGAATTTTCTCTTTTTACCCTAGATCTCATTCATTCAACAGACCTCTCCTGGATATTTACTAAGCACTGTATTAGAAGCTAGATACAAAGATAAACAGAACAGTACTAGTACTTTAATTTCCCTAAAGGAACTCCCAATTTAGCAGCTTTATAAGTGACTGCCTGTGATAGGCAGAATTCTAGATGGCCCTGTGATGCCTGCCCCGTGTTACTTTCATGACTGTTAAATGGTAAAAGGACCTTGCAGATGTAATTGAGGTTACTTATCAGTTCACCCTAAGAAAAGGATATAACTCAGGTATTCCTAACCTAATCATACAAATCTTTAACAGCAAGGTTTTCCCTGGCTGGCTGAAGAAGAGGAAAGCATAAAGAGATTTAAAGCGTGAGAAAGATTTGAAGCGTGAGAGATTTGCTTTGAGGGAGGTCCTCTGTTGCTGCAATGGAGGGGGTCATGGGGCAATAACCCAAGAGTGATCCCTAAAAGCTGAGAGCAACCCCTAGCCAACAGCTGGCAACAACAATAAAAAAAGAGATCTCTGTCCTACAACCTCAAGGAAATTGATTCTGCCAACATAAGGAACTTGGAAGCAGATTCTCCCCCAGAGATTTCAGATAAGGGCCCTGCCCAGCTGATACCTCACTTTCACCTTTGTGAGACCCTAAGCAGATAACTCAGCCAAGCTCACCTTAACTTCTGACCTATAGAACTATGAGGAGAAAAAGAACTAACAGATAGCTGGAGTGGACCTTGAAGGATGAGAAGGACTACTCATCATCCTTTAAATGTTCCTCACCCATTCCAAGGCATAATCCTGCATGGCTGAGATTTCATAGTGATGTGGGTCATGGCTTGGAATTCAAGAATTTCCTGCAAATCAAAACCACAGTGAGGTACCATCTCATGCTGGTCAGAATGGCTGCTATCAAAAAGTCTTTGTACAAACAATAAATGCTGCAGAGGGTGCAGAGAAAAGGGAACCCTCTTACACTGTTGGTGGGAATGCAAACTAGTACAGCCACTATGGAGATCAGTGTGGAGATTCCTTAAAAAACTGGAAACAGAACTGCCATATAACCCAGCAATCCCACTGCTGGGCATATACAGTGAGGAAACCAGAATTGAAACAGACACGTGTACCCCAGTGTTCATCACAGCACTGTTAACAATAGCCAGGACATGGAAGCAACCTAGATGTCCATCGGCAGACGAATGGATAAGAAAGCTGTGGTACATATACACAATGGAATATTACTCAGCTATTAAAAAGAATGCATTTGAATCAGTTCTAATGAGGTGGATGAAACTGGAGCCTATTATACAGAGTGAAGTAAGTCAGAAAGAAAAACACCAAAACAGTATATTAATGCATACATATGGAATTTAGAAAGATGATAACAATGACCTTTATGTGAGACAGCAAAAGAGACACAGATGTAAAGAACAGTCTTTTGGACTCTGTGGGAGAAGGCGAGGGTGGGATGATCTAAGAGAATAGCATTGAAACATGTATATTATCATATATGAAATAGATCGCCAGTCCAGGTTGGATGCATGAGACAAGTGCTCGGGGCTGGGGCACTGGCACGACCCTGAGGGATGGGGAGGGAGGTGGGAGGGGGTTCAGGATGGGGAACTCATGTACACCCACGGCTGATTCATGTCAGTGTATGGCAAAACCACTACAATACTGTAAAGTAATTAGCCTCCAATTAAAATAAATTAAAAAAAAAAAAAGAAATTCAAGAATTTCCAACTGAGTTAGCTCAGCTTTGCTGCCAAGAAAGACAGCTGTCAGGGAGACATTTACTTTTACAAATAAAAAATAGAGGCAAACTCTATGATCCCCTCCAGTCAAATGCAGTTTTCAACCAGGCACGTTCATTTTCCTGCCTCCATCCTTAAATGCCAAAAGGATTTGTTAGCAATAGCCTAGTATATGCTAGAATATGCCCATCCTTATTCTATACATTTAGAGAAAACCAAACATGATAAGGGAACTGCAGGACTACAGAAACCACACATCAAGGCTTTGACCAGCTGACCTTGAAAGTTTCTTTCACACCTAGATTCCATATTATAGCTTTACCAAGCTTCTCTATCTCTGTGCCTAAGTGTATGCTAGTTGTCTTTTTTAAAAGAGAAGATTTCTATCTTTAATCAGAGCTTAATGCTGAAATAAACTAGGTTGAGATTTTATTTAGAAAATTACTAAATATACCATACCTTCATTTTCATCTTGGGCATCTTCTTGCAGATCAGAGAAAATTGTAGGTTTCACCAAGACAACACCATAACCTTCATTATTATGTATGACATTATTCACCATGGATATTTTGGGAATGTCATAATGTTCATCTAAGAAGTCCTGTGACATGGAAAACAAATGTTTCAAGGAACTGACACATTCAACACTGCCTGCTTTAAAAATCTTCTCACTTTCTTCAGGCTATTCTAAAAATAAAATAGAAAGCTATGCTTATTAATATGTGGTAGCACAATCTGAGCTCTGAATGACACAGCATTCCTCTGTTATTTCTGCAGATCTATGGACAGCAAAGTATTCACAAGAGATTTTCAACCACCAACTATTGATATCATTAAAATTTATATATTGTTTATGCTTTTTTAAAACAGAAAACAACAGAAATAACATGGGGATTTCATAAAGCATAACTGTTTCTTAGGTAAAACCTAAATTCTCAGTTTAAAATTCTAAAACCTAAATTCTACCCTTTGGAAAGAGGGAGTCTCAGCAGGGACTCACCTTAATGAGGATCCCTTCCTTGCAGTGATGGATCCCGTTATCACTCAGAGTGCATTTACTCCCGGGATATATTTCTATACCAGCACCCTACAAATTACATTTTAAAGTAATCACAGTCAGTTCTAAATAGGCAGGACTATAAAAGAAGGTTTATCACTTCTTAGACTTTTAATGTAGCACAAATATAAAGTGTTTTATAGAAAGTTTTATCAAGTATTTCTAATCAACATTTCCATTTGCTTAATTTCCAGCAAGCTGTCTATCATTTATCATATTCAAATACCATACAGAGACACACACACACACACAACAATGGCTAAGAGTTTCAACACTTGATTACTATTTCACTCTTTCATTTTGGACAAATCAGTTTTCTGATTCTTCCCCAAAAATGTCAGTTAACAATTACATTGAAAGAGGCACATATTAAAAATAACCATTCTTTTAGATATACTCAATTAGTTGGAGAACAGTGTTCAAATCTAGTAAAATATTGTTAAATTGTAGATAGAAATAAGGCTCTCTATTTTGAAAAGCACACCAGTTCAAGAATATCCCAACATAACTTGAAAATAATTTCTGTGAATTAAAATAACTAATGCGACTACTAACGCTAATAATAACGACTAATGTTACATGAGTAGCTGATTCAAATGCCCTGTTTATGCCCTGACAGTAGCCAGGACAATCCACGCACGGCCCAGTTCTCTCACATTTACCCTGGCACCAAATGGTACCAAAAAAGAAAGTAACAGGAACAGGAATAATTTATCTCCTGACACTATGCTAGGCACTTTAGTAAGTAAAAATTTCACTCAAACCTCTATGATTATTCAAAAATTCACTTTTAGGATAATTTCATACACAATATCATTTGTGTATGAAGAAGTTGAAGAAGAGTTGCAATTAACCTAGAAGAAGAGTTGCAATTAACCATTTATGACATATCTATTGAATGTATGTTGAGTTGTTTCCCTAAGGAATGGTAGTGTACCATGAGAAAATATTTATTATTACTTCCCCCTTTAGAGATTACTGATATGTAGGGGCATGGTCACTACACACCCACCTAACTCTCTGTAGAAGTCGTAAGATCTGTGAAATGGGCCTTCAGCTAAGACTTTCAGTTTGTAGCTATATACAGAAATAGATTTATGGACAATAACATTAAAAATACATACACAATAAAACAGTTTAAATATCAAATTATCAGGAATCATGTAAAACCTGAAGAGAACAACTTAAGCCAGCAGCCACCTAGTAACTGGGACAATCATGTTCAAAATATATTATGAAACTGAACAGATATTTAATAACTAAAAAGAAACTGAAAAGGCTGCCTCTTCTAAGATGATGGTACAAATAAAACTCATGGACATTAATATATAAAACAAACATAATACAATTGACAAGTGGAGTAAAGAAGCCAGGCTATCTGGACACCTCAACCCCTGAGAAATGACACCAACCTAGTGTAGACTGGGTTTTCTTTTTGCCTCACACTTCCAGACATGAAACTGAAGGAGCTAGCGATCCATAAACATCAGACACAGACCAGAAAAGCCTCCCCCAAATCCCACTCTCTCGAGCCAAGGAACTAGGCAAGCTTTGAAGGACAGAAAACTTTGAAACAATAACAGCTCTATTCTAGCCAAACACCATAGGAAAAAAAATTAGTCTATTCCATCCATGCTGGCAAGTGCCAAGGGGGAGCCTAGACTTCCACCCTCTCAAGGCTGTGACTAGGTACCCCAATACTCACACAGGGGTGGTATCACTTAAAGCCAAAGATTTTCATCCCCACTATCTGGTAGCAAGTCCCTCACCCTTGTGGAGACTACATATAGGGCCTGGACTCATACCCTCAACTGATAACAAGATGCTGCACCCATTCCCTACTGGAGTGGTGTCAGAGCAGGCCCAGTGGGGGCTCTAGATTTTCATCATTGCCAGTGGTAACAAGCCCACTGCCATATGCCAGAGTATCAGTGGAGACATGTAAGAAACTAGAATTCCTACACCCACCCACCAGTAACAAGCTTTCCCACTCAACTTGGATACCAATGGAAGCCAAATGGGGAACTTGGAGACCTGGTAGTAATAATGCAGTAGACTTTACCCCATTCCCTGCTATAATAGTGTAAGAGAAGCCCACCTAAGACAGAAGATGTAGATTCTAATAATATAATACAAAACATCCAGGTTTCAGTTGAAAATCACTTGTCATATCACGTGCCAAGAAGATGTCAAACTTAATAAAAGGTAATCAATACAAACCAAAACCAAGATGTCAGAGATGATGGAATTAGCTGACATGGATTTTAAAGCAGCCAATTATTTTAGTGAGCAATTATCAAATACTTAAATGAAAAACAGAAGACTGGATAAGAAAATAGAAAGTCTCATCAAAGAAATAGAAAATATAAAGAAGCAAATGGAAATTTCAGAACTGAGAAGTACTATAACTGAAATAAAAAGCTCAGTGGATGGGCACAACAGCAAAAAGGAAAAGAACAGAGGAAAGAATCAGTGAAATGGAAGACAGAACAAGAGAATCATCTAGTCTGATAGAGAGAAAACAATCTGAAAAAGAAAAAAAAAGAACGGAACCTCAGGGACCTATAGGACAATAACAGAGGATCTAAAATTTTGATTATCAGTCATAGAAGAGAAGGAGGGTAAAGCTAAAAAAGAAAAATCAAAGAAGAAATAGCTAAAACTTCCCAAATTTGGCAAGAGACATTAAATTTACAGATTAAAAAATCTGAGAAAACAGGATAAACTCAAAGAAATCCATTTCAAGGTATATCATAATTAAACTTACAAAAGCTTAAGGCCAAAAGGAAAGGGGGAAAAAGGAAAAGCTATCCTGAATGCAGTCAAGGAAAAATAATGTCTTATCAATTAGAGAAAAAATTCAAGTAAAGAGGATTTCTCATCAGGAACCATGGAGGCCAGAAGAAAGTGGCACAGTATTGTTCAAAAGATCTAGCAGAAAAGAGCTGTAAATTTAGAATCCTATACCCAGTGAAAATATTCTTTAGGAATAAAGAGAAATCAAGACATTCTAAGATGAAAGAAAGTGAATAGCATTTGACAAAAGCTAACACAAATTCATTATGAAAATTCTCCGAAAACAGAAATAGAGGACAACTTCCTTAATTGGATACAGAATATTTACAAAAAAGCCCTGTAGTTAGACTGGTGGCAAAGATGGTGAAGTGGGAAGACCCTGAGCACCTCCCCCAAGAGGCACACCAAAAATAAACTATTTACCAAAGGGACTATCAATGAGAACTATCAGGTAACTAGCAGAAAATATTTCCAACAATTAAAGTTACAAAGAAGGAACTGCAAAGAGACAGATAGAAAGGGCAGAGACCTACTACAGTCAAGGCCTACACCCCCAAGGTAGGCAACCCACAAACAGGAATTAGGCAAAATGAGGTGCAGAGGAACATGTTCCAAAAAAAGAAACAAGACAAAAATCCCATAGGCAATCTACCTGATAAAGAGTTCAAGGTAATGGTCAAAAGATGATTGAAGAACTCTGGAGAAAACTGGATGAATACAATGAATTTAACAAAGACTTAGAACATATAAAAAAGAACCAGAGATGAAATGCAGTAACTGAAATGAAAAATACACTAGAAGAAATCAATAGTAGATTAAATGATGCAGAGAAACAAATCAGCAATATGGAAAAGAGATAGAAATCACTGAAGCTGAACAAAAAAAAAGAATGAAAAGAAATTCGGACAGTTTAAGTGGCTTGTGGGAGAACATTCACATTTTAAGGATCCCAGGAGAACACCAAGAGAAAGGGGCAGAGAACACACTTAAAGACATAAAAGCTGAAAACTACCCTAATCAAGGAAACAAAAATCTAGGTCCAGGAAACAGACAGAGTCCCAAATAGGATCAAATCAAAGAGGACTGACCATACCAACACATATTATAATTAAAATGGCAAAAATTAAAGAGAGAATATTAAAAGTAGCAAGGGAAGACTTCTCTGGTGGTTCAGTGGTTAGGAATCCGCCTACCAATGCAAGAGACACAGGTTTGATCCCTGGTCCAGGAAGATCCCACATGCCGTAGAGCAACTAAGCCCAGGCACCACAACTACTGAGCTTGTCTGCGGCAACTACTGAAGTCCATGTGTTTAAGGCCTGTGCTCTGCAATAGAGAAGGCACTGCAATGAGAAGCCCACATACCGCAGTGAAGAGTAGCCCTCACTAGCCATAACTAGAGAAAGTCTGTCAGCAGCAACAAAGATCCAGCACAATCAAAAAGTAAATAAAATTTTAAAAAAGAAAAGAGCAACAAGGGAAAAGCATCATGTTATATACAACAGAACTCCCATAGGCTATCAGCTGACTTTCCAGCAGGAACTCTGAAAGCCAAAGGGCACAATATATTTAAAGTGATAAAAGGGAAAAAACTAAAATCAAGAATACTCCATCTGTGAAAATCATCTGAAAAGTATACGTACACATATATATGTTTTAACAAATCATTTTGCTGTATACCTGAAACTAACCCAATGTTGTAATATATCAGCTATGTTTGAACAAACAAACAAAAGAAATCCCCATACTGGACAACAGTTGATAAAAAGGCCAGCGTACCTCATGGGCCACCCAAAAGAAGAGAAGGGCAACAGGGATGACAGGGACAGATTGAGACACTCCTGGCCTGAAATGTGGTAGGAAGGAAGATACCGTGCAGGGACAGTGAAGATAAGAGGGGGTTAAGGAGAAAACTGGAGCCCAGTTTTCTGGGATGCATCCCACCATCCTGGCTGCATCACTCCCTTTTTACTGAGATACAACTCACATACCATGCAATTCACCCAGTTAAGTTTAATGTATCATTCAATAGTTTTTAGTATATTCACAGAGTTGTACAATCATTACCACAGTCAATGTTAAAACACTTTCATCATTTTAGGTCAAGACCCTGTACCCTTCAGCTATTACCTCCAATCCCCTCTTCCCCACTCTATGCCCAGCCCTAGGCAACCACTACTTTACTTTTAATGCATATAGATATGGCTATCCTGGACATTTCACACAGAATGAATTATATACTGTGTTGAAAAAAAGAGAGATAATACCTTATCCAGCAAGGCTTTCATTCAGATTTGATGGAGAGATCAGAAGTAAAGCAAAAACTAAAAGCATTCAGCACTACAGAACCAGCTTTGCAAGAAATCCCAAATGGAATTCTCTAAGCAAACAAGAAAAGGTCACAACTAGGAACATGAAAATTATGAAAGGAAAAGCTCATTGATTGATAAAAGCAGTTATACAGTAAAAGTAGTAAATCAACCATGTACAATGCTCACAAGAAGATTAAAAGATATAGTAAGATCATCTATATGTGCAATAAGTAGTTAAGGGATATACAGAAGGATGTAAAATAAAATGTCAAAAAACAGAAACTGTAGGGGCAGGGGAGTAAAATGCAGCGTTGTTAAAAATGTATTTGAAATTGAGATTAGCAACTTAAAATAATCACATATACATAAAAGTTGATATACATATAAATCTCACTGTAACCACAAATCAAAAATCTATAATAGACACACAAAAAGAAAGGAATCCAAACATAACAGCAATGACAGTCATCAAATCATAAGGGAAGAGAACAAAAGGAAAGAATGGAACAATAAAGAACTACAAAAACAACCCCCAAACAATGAACAAAATGATAGTAAGTACATATCTATCAATACTTTAAATGTAAATGGACTAAATACTCCAATTAAGACACAGAGTAGCTGAATGGATATAAAATAAGACCCATGTATATATACTGTCTATAAGAAACTACTTCAGATCTAAAGACACACAAACTGAAAATGAACGAATGAAAAATGGTACTCCATGCAAATGGAAAGAAAACTTTGGGGTAGCAATACTTATAGCAAACAAAACAGACTTGAAAACAGAAACTGTAACAAGAGATAACAAAGGACATGACATAAATGTAAAGGACTAGACCCAACAAGAAGATACGTCAATTGTAAATATGTATGCACTGACACTGGAGAATATAAAGAAACTGACAGTAATACAATAATAGTAGACTACTTAACACCACCTCAATGGATACATCCTCTAGAGAAAAAAATCAATAAGGAAACACTGGCCACATGGACTTAATAAATACCATTCCATCCAAAAGAAGCAGAAGACATCCTTTACAAGTGCATATGGCAATTCTACAGCCAGAAAACAAATCTCAAAATTCTAGAAAACTGAAATCCTATCAAGCTCCTTTTCTGATCACAATGGTATGAGACTAGAAATTAACTACAAGAAAAAGGACTGCAAAAAACACAAACATGTACAAACTAAACAACATGATACTAAATAAACAATGGGTCACTGAAGAAATAAAAAAATACCTGGAGACAGATGAAAACAGAAATGATCCAAAACACAATGATGAAAATAGAAACACAATGATCTGAAATCTATGGAATGCAGCAAAAGCAGTTCTAAGGGGCAACTTTACAGTGAAACAAGCCTACCTCAGAAAACAAGAAAGATATCAAATAAACAACGTAATGTTAAAGGAAACAGAAAAAGAACAAAGAAACTCCAAAGTCACAATAAGGAGATGAATAACAAAGATCAGAGTATAAATAAATGAAGTAGAGGCTGAAAAATAATAGAAAAGTTCAATGAAATCAAGAGCTTGTTCTTTGAAAATATAAACAAAATTGATGAACCTTGAGCCAGACTCACAAAGGAAAAAGAGAGAGGGCCCAAATAAAACCAGAAATGAAAGAGGACAAGTTACAACTGATACCACAGAAATACAAAGGATCATCTAAGATTACAAGGAACAATTATATGCCCATAAAATGGACAACCTAGAAGTAATAGATAAATCTCTAGAAATGTACAATCTTTAAACACCAAATCAGGAATAAATAGAAAATATGCACAGATCAATTACCAGTAATGAAATTGAATCAGTAATTTAAAAAGCTCTCAGCAAACAAATGTCCAGGACCAGACATCTTCACAGGTGAATTCTTCCAAACATACAAACAGTTTACATCTATCCTTCTTAAATTATCCCCCAAAATTGAAGAGGTACATTCCCAAACTCATCTATGAGGCCACCATCAACCTGATATCAAAAACCAGAAACAGACAACACACATACACACACGCATCACAGGCCAATATTCTTGACAGTCATAGATAAAAAAATCCTCAACAAAATATTAGCAGATAGAATCCAATAATACCTTAAAAGGATCATATGCATGATCAAGTGGGATTAACCTCAGAGATACACAGATGGTTCAATATCTGCAAATCCATCAACATGACACAACACATTAACAAATGAAAGAATAAAAAAAATCATTTGATCATCTCAGTTGATGCAAAGAAAACTTTGAACAAAATTCGATATCCATTTATGGATTCTCAACAAAGTGTCCATTAATGGAATATACATCAATAAAATGAATGATGTACAGCTAATACCATACTCAATGGTGAGAAGCTGAAAGTATTTTCTCTAACATCAGGAAAACATGACAAGGATGCCCATTCTTGTCATTATTATTCAATGTGGTACTGAAAGTCTAACCACAGCAATCAGACAAGAGATAAAAGAAATTCAAATAGGAAAGAAGTAAAACCATCACTGTTTTCAGATGACATGATACTATCCATCAAAAATCCTAAAGACATCACCAAAATCCTACTAGAACTCATCATGAATTTGGTAAAATTGCAGAATACAAAATTAACATACAGAAATCTGTTACCTTTCCATACACTAATTATCAGAAAGAGGAATTAAAAAAACTATCCAGTTTACAATCACATCAAAAAGAATACCTAGGACTAAATCTAATTGAGGAGGTAAAAAGTCTGTATATTTAACAAGACTTCCCTGGTAGTCCAGAGGTTAAGACTCTGCATTTCCACTGCAGGGTGTGTGGGGTCAATCCCTGGACAGGGAACTAAGATCCCATATGACATGTGGCATGGCCAAGATAAAAAACAAAGCTGCACTTAGAAAACATAAGAAACTCATGAAAGAAATCAAAGATGACACAAATGGATGGAAAGATATACCGTGCTAGTGGATTGGAAGAATACTGTTAAAATGACCATACTACTCAACACAATCTACATATTCAAAGCAATTCCTATCAAAATACCAATGGCATTTTCCACAACTAGAATAATTCTAAAATTTGTATGGAAACACAAAAGACCCAAAATAGCCAAAACAATCTTGAGAAAGAACAACAAAACAAGAGGTACCATGTTTCCTAATCTCAAGCTATACTACAAAGGTATAGCAATCAAAACAGGACGGTACTGGCACAAAAACAGGAGAAATCTTTGCATCCTAGGGCTAGACAAAGAGTTCTTACACATAAAAGGAAAAAATTGATAAACTGGGCCTCATCAAACTTTAAAACTTTGCTCTGTCTGTAAAAGCCTCATGAAAACTATGAAAAAACAAGCTACACACTAGCACATCTGTAACTGATGTACCCAACTGAGGATTCGTATCTAGAATTTATAAAGAACTCTCACTCTACAGTAAAAAAAAAAAAAAAAAAAAAAAAAAATCCAATCAGAAAATGGACAAAAGTCATGAATTTTCCATCGAAGGTAAGGATGGCAAAAAAGCATATGAAAAAATGTTCATCATCATTAACCACTAGGGAAATACAAATTAAAACACACCTATCAAAATGGCTAAAATTAAGAAGTAGTGAAAATACCAAATATGGATCACTGGATCCATAATATCAAACCAAAACTTGGATCTAATACAAAAAATTGGATCAAAAATACCAAATTGGATCATTCAGACTTTGTTAGTAGGAATGTAAAATGGTACAACTAATCTGGAAAACAGTTTGGCAGTTTCTTTAAAAAAAAAAGTAAGCACACAACTAACCACATGTCCTGCAAC
Source organism: Dama dama (assembly GCF_033118175.1). Classification (NCBI taxonomy): domain Eukaryota; kingdom Metazoa; phylum Chordata; class Mammalia; order Artiodactyla; family Cervidae; genus Dama; species Dama dama. The sequence continues at coordinate 20,937,713 of NC_083684.1, forward strand.
TATACTCCTAGGTATTTACCCCAGAGAAATGAAAATGATGTTCACACAAAAACCTGTACACCAATGTTTACAATAGCTTTATTTACAAAATCCCCAAACTGGAAACAACAGATGTTATTATTCAACAAGTGAACAGTTAAAAGTGTGGAACAATCATACATGGTACCACTTAGCAATAAAAAAAGAACCTATTGGTAGATGCAACAACCTGTATATAGATCCAGAGAACTGTGGCAAGTGAAAAAAGCCAATTCCAAAAGGGTATATACTGTATTTACATAACATATTTGAAATGATGAAATAACAGAAATGGAGAACATATTAGCATTTGCCTGTGATTAAGGAGAAGGTCAGAAGGAGAGGCACATAGACAGCTTTAAAGAGCAACATGAAGGATCCCTGTAGTGATGGAAATATTCAACTTAACTGAATTTTATCCTGGTTGTGATGCTGTACTGTAGTTTTGGAAGATGTTACAATTAGAGGAAACTGGTAAAAGGTACATATATAGGTTATTTCTGTATTATTTCTTACTACAGAATGTGAATCTACAATTATCTCAAAATAAAAGTTTGATTTAAAAACAGCAAACAGGCCTCAATTACTACATCACTTACAAAGTTACAACTTAAAAAGTCTAACCTCTGGATGCATGAGACAAGTGCTCGGGCCTGGTGCACTGGGAAGACCCAGAGGGAGCAGGTAGAGAGGGAGGTGGGAGGGGGGATCGGGATGGGGAATACATGTAAATCCATGGCTAATTCAAGTCAATGTATGACAAAAAGCACTACAATATTGTAAAGTAATTAGCCTCCAACTAATAACAACAAATAAAAAAAAAATAAAAAGTCTAACCTCTTTTTAAAAGGTATGACAGAGAAACTGTGAGATGTATTACTGTCTTCCTAATAATCTGTTTTGAAGATGCTAAATAAGAAGAACATTATACAATTGAGTCTGGCCAACTTAATGCATGTAAGTATCTGAAGTTCTCTGAAGAAAGAGAACAGAAGTATGCATTTACATCTTGTCCTACATTTTATTTATCTATTTAGAACTTAAACCTAAGCTACTCCCCAAAAGGATAAGAGATGATTATACCTTGGCACCATATAAATCTGAGTTCTTCATTAAAAATTCTGCTGATGTTCGCACTGTGACTCCTGTAGTTTCACACTGCAGTACACAGTTTTCCAATGTAGTCTTGCCACGGTGAATGACTATGATGAAAACATGCAATCAAATGCTTTAAGAAGTAATGTATCTTTTACAATATTAGAAATGGCCTAGAGTTGATAGTAGATACAGTCTAAATAATTCTCATTTAAACTTTGTTACTGAAACTATGAATTCTTATTTTATAAAAACAATGACTATTTTGAGCTATTTTCTAAAATCTAAAAGTGGTATTTTTAAAAAAGAATGACTTGACCTCAGAAATGCAAAATCATGTCAAAAATCACTTCTCATTACAAAAAAAAAATTAAGAAAGTAACTTTCATGACTATCTTACCAGAGAGACGAAAAGGAGGCCCAATTCAAAATAGGGGATACAAATCCCAAGAAACAAATACTATCACAATGTGAAGATAGCTGGTTTGAGTCCAGGACTAAATCAAATACAAAGAACACAGACCACATATTGGAATGTTCTAATAGAAAAAAATGATCACTCAGACGCGGCCTGTCCCCTCGCAGAGTAATACTGTTCTCCTTGTTAACCATGAGTGTATACAGCGTTGTGTGCAGCCGTCAAAAAAAAAGAAAAAAATTAAACTAACAAATTTTCAAGAATACAATGAACTATTTTTCATTTTAGAGTAAGCTTCCTAAGTTGTCAAGCTATGTACATAAGTAATCAGCTTTTCATACTACTCAGAAGTGGTTTTTCATTTCTATCTTCCAGGAGAAGTAAAGTTTTTCTTCAAAGCCTGGAACAAATAATAAATAAAATATTCAGATATTTACTCAAGATTCCTTCTACGGCATCATGCTGAACAAATTTTATGCTTGAGATTTTAATATCCGCACCCGTACACTCCACAAAAGTGTCTCCTTTGCCCCTCTTTTCTATTACAATATCATCTGGTAGACCATATCCTAAGGAAGAGAGCAAGAACATTTAGGATGGGGGAAGGGAAATGTCTAAAAACAAAATTTCTATGACACATTTTTTCATTTCAAATGACTCCAAATGATATTTGAAACCAGTCAACCCAGTTACATGTAAATAAAATCGAGGGAGTCCCTGGTGGTTCCATGGTTAAGACTTTGCCTTCCAACGGAGGAGGTGCAAGTTAGATCCCTGGTTGGGGAGCTAAGATCCCACATGCCTCATGGTCAAAAAACCAAAACATAAAACAGAAGCAATATTGCAACCAATTCAATAAAGACTTCTTTTAAAAAGAAAAAAAAAAGGTCCACATCAAAAAAAGAAAAATCTTTTTAAAAAATAAATAAAATCTACTTCTCCACATATCTATCTTAAGTTTTACCAAGGTATACAATTTGTTAACAATTGCCTGCATATCAAGAAGACTACCCCCATCAGTCATCTCATGCCTGTTTCGGCAGTAAACTCACTTATAAAACTGCTACTAAAAAATAATAATAATCTCAAGTACTCATAGCTGGGTCAGAAGGCTTTAATGCATTTAGTCTTTATAAGATTTTACTTCCCAACCCAAAGATTCTATTATTCTAATGTAGTTAGGTTTGAAAAAGCATAGGCATTTCTCAAGATTTTCTCATTTTTATATTCTCTTAACCAGGTTGACCCAAAATCTGACAAACTGGCTTAGAACAGTTTTAACTATTGGAAAAATAGGTCTACCTTGTTAACCAATAAAAAACATTGTTCTCTACAAATCTTAATCAAACTAATAATGCAGGTAGACCTCTGTGGGCTTATGAAAAACAGGAGTATCAAAAACTAGAAAACGTTGCCTGACTTTATCATAAACCAGAATTACACAGACAAAGCTTTAAGAATTAATTCTCATTGTCTAAATGTCAAAGAATCATTGTTGAGTCTTTGCTTGAGGAAATGAAAGTAGTAAAACATTAAACAGGCAAAGTCTCTAAAGTTTTCTACATGTGAAGAGGGTGGGGGCACTAGAGAATGCAGGAGGACTCCACCCATGGGAATGCTATTAATGCTGTATTCTGGATGACTAGATTGTAAATTGTTTCCCCTGATTCTTTTTAGTGTCTATGTGTACTTTGCACATTTCTTAAAATAGTAACTTTTTAATCATCAGAAAATTAAAAATATAAAAAGAATGGCCATGTTACATTATATAAACAAGCTACATAATCCTAGCCATTTAAAACACAAAGCCTTTACCTAAGTGAATGCATTTTCTAAACAAGAAAAATCCTATTATAAGTACTACTAATACCATGCAAATAGTGGGTACTCAAAATATATCACTTGTTATAAGTGTTAGTTATAGATCAGATAAGCTATCATATAAGCTTTAATTTACCTCATGAACAATTACTCTATATAGTCACACTAGAGATACCGTGATTCCCCAAATTCTCAGAAATGCCCTATGTTCATATATTTATAGTCATTCTTACACTTAACTATCAGAATTCTATATGGTTATTTATGTGCTTAGTTGCTCAGTTGTGTCACTTTTTGTGACCCCCATGGACTGGTGCCTGCCAGGCTCCTCTGCTGGTGGACTTTTCCAGGCAAGAATACTGGAGTAGGGTGCCATTTCTACACCAGAGGATCTTTCTGATGCAAGGATCAAACTCTCATCACTTGCATCTCCTGCAATGGCAGGTGGATTCTTTACCACCAGCACCACCTGGCAAAGTGAAAGTCGCTCAGTCGTCTCTAACTCTTTGCAACCCCATGGACTATACAGTCCACAGAATCTCCAGGCCAGAATACTGGAGTGGGTAGCCTTTCCCTTCTCCAGGGGATCTTCCCAACCCAGGAATCAAACCCAGGTTTCCTGCATTGCAGGCAGATTCTTTACCAGCTGAGCCACAAGGGAAGTCCAAGAATACTGGAGTGGGTAGCCTATCCCTTCTCCAGGGGAATCTTCCTGATCCAGAAATCAACCTGGGGTCTCCTGCATTGAGGTGGATTCTTTACCAACTGAGCCATCAGGGAAGCCCTGGTTATTTGTGGCACACTGGCACAATTACATTATAATTTCCTCACCAATCTAGGAAGAATGCTTTTCCACCATATAATCTATAATATCAATGCTGTTTGCACTATGCCAAAAAAATTAAGTGTTTTTATTGCTGTGATTTATTCTGCAGATGTTATTTATATATCACACATCTGTGATATATATATATATATATATATATATATATATATATATATATATAAAATGTTGGAGAGGAAACAGAACAAAAATTACACACATAAAACAAAAAAGGGGGTGAGGTGATACATTGGTGAACAGCAGGATATTAAACTCCCAGCCTAGCTTCCATTAAGAAGTTTTCACAAGGTAAAGAACATAGCTTAAGCAGTTTGTGAACAGCTGTACCAATCCCAAAATGATGTATGATTTTTTGCATTACAAGTTTTATTGCTAACTTGAAGTTCTTTTGATAAATAGTTGAGCAGGTGCATCTAAATTTGACAAGCTATGGCAATACAGAAGACCAAGGTGAACTACTGTAAAGCAACCTAAATTTAGGAATCACTCTAAATGTACAGTAAGATTATAACAGCTAAAAGCTATTTTTAATAGACTCTTTCAATGCTAATGTTCTCAAAAGTACACTTTAGACGTTGTGACATTCAGAAGTTCTTAAAATAATTAAGATAAAGATTTTCAGTCTACTTTCAAGTTGGACCTATACCTCTCACAAAAATAAGCTAAATTTAAAACAAAAACCATGCACCAATATATCTACAACATACATGAAATAAGAGGAAACAACAAATTAAAAAATAGTAAACTTTAAAAAAATATTGCTGGGAATTTTTTTTTATTCTAGAAATGAATTCATTTCCATCAACCATCTATAGTCTGGAATTACATTTCTCCCTAGTGGTTGTTCCTCTATATTTTTGTCTTCCCAACATTTACAATGTCGTAAAGACTCATACTTCATGTTGCTCAAACACTGACTCAATAACCCATACACTTCAAAAACCCTTAATGTTTCCAGGCAACTCATTTGAAATTAATTGGGTTGAAATAAAATTCTTAGAGCTTCAACAAGATCAATGATTTCCTGTTTTCTTAAGTGTCTCATGCAGGAGAGTTTGGTTGTATGATCTTCCATACTCACCTTCCAACTCAATGGAGTCAGCAATGGAGAATGCACCATGTACCACATAATGGCCAGGACAAACAATAACAGTGTCACCCTCATAGCAGGCATTTATAGCAGACAACGGATCACTATGGAACTAGAAAACAACAACAACATATTGCAAATATATACCTCTCAAATGCAACCTGAGTATTACTCCAGGTGCCTTCATGTTTCATTTTGAAAAGGGAGCCAAAACTGTATGTTTATCTCCTTTGCTATTGCACTGAGCCCTTTACGTGACTGATAAGCGAATATCAGTGGATATAAGTGACTGATAAGTGACTATGCGGAAAGGCAGTGCTCTCACTACTTCCCACTCCACAGAAAACCAGCTCAGGGAGACACCTATAAACTTTCTGTAGAATTTAGGAAAGCCTTGGGTGAATCAGACAAAAAAAAGCAACTGGAAGAAGAAACTCTCCTTTTACCTTAATTTCTATTTCTTCCTTACAAGGCTCTGGGCAAAGCCTATCCCTGAGCAGGGACTGCAGCAGACCAGTCATCATGATGGAGGAGACCACATGGGTGACCTTCTGGCCATTTGGACGGATGCCTTTTGCTTGTATATTAGAATTCTTCTGATAACCAAATACATATCTTAAAGAAACCAAATAGACCTGTCAGTTCTCAGTAGGACAGCTGGTTGGAAAAGATGCTGACTAGTTGAGAATAACAAAAATATACATACCTCAACAAAGGATTCTCAATGAGTTTTAGCTTTTGTTTCAGCTGTTCGATCTCTGAATACAACTTTAACCCTTCCACCATAGAGATGTTTTCCTGCTCAGAATCAGAGTTACAATTTGACAAACTGCTTCTCAGATTTAAAAATTTCCTGTAACTCTCCTCACATTGAGTCAACAGATTTTGGTAGTCAACAATAAGTCCTGAAGGAACTCGGTCTTCAAGAATGTCATAATGCCTGAAAGTTTAAAAGCAAATTGAAAACCATTGCCTTTCAGACACATTTTCCCATCATTAAGACAGCCATTTCATCCTCAAAGACCCCATTAGAAAAGTGTCTCAGAGTATGCAACTTAGCAACATGTTAAGTCTTACTAAATAGGTGGATGTTATTGAAAGTTTTAAGGGCCACTTCATTAAGGCCACTAATTTTTCACTTTTGAGGAGTTGCTATTTTTTTCCCCTTAGATCCAAGCATTTGTGTTTTTGAAGCACCGAAAGCTTATGTTGCACAGTTTGTAATTATTATTTAATAAGAAATTATTTTCTCATATATTAAATTCAAAATCTTAATAAGTGGGCTGCAGTGGACAATCTGGAGGTGGGGTGGGGAGGAAAGCATCCCAAATAGTTCATAACAATGTTTAAGATTACCACGTTTATAGGATTAAAAGTTTTAAATGATTCAAATCATCTAGTCCTTTCCTGCATTTTAAGCACCATGGAGCAGAATTTGCTGAATATTTCTTCAGGAAGATTACTAGAGTATTTCAAAAACACAAGTCTTTGAGATTCTGAGAAAAAAAATAGAGCTGTTATTACTAAATTAGAGAGTGATTAAAACAAAATAACCTTGTATTGGACAACACTGTTCGCACTTAAAGTTTATTATTAATTTATATACCTTCTCAAATATATAAACACAACAAAAAGTTCTTTTAGATGCAATAATTTATAAAAGTGCAATTAAGTTAATGGATATGAAATGGATTTGAAAATAAATGTAATATTATTTCATTACTTATAGTTTTAAAATAATTGCTTTTTCAAGTATAAATAATTGCTTTATTTTCCAAGTATATTAACTTAGGCCAGAGCTTCTTTTTTTTAATTGGAGGCTAATTACTTTACAATACTGTGGTGGTTTCTGCCATACATTGACATGAATCAGCCATGGATTTACATGTATTCCCCATCCCGATCCCCCCTCCCACCTCCCTCTCCACCCGATTGCTCTGGGTCTTCCCAGTGCACCAGGCCGGAGCACTTGTCTCATGCATCCAGCCTGGGCTAATCACTGGGAAATTTTTAAAAATACAGATGCTCAGGCCCCCATCCACACCAATTAAATTAGTCTCTGGAAGCAGAGGAGTTATTTGTTTTAAATTCCCTGGAGATTCTAATGTACAGCCAAGGTTGTGTACTACTGCCTTAATGTCTTAACTTTGTCATGCTAAATAAGATAGGAGGACAAAAAAAGAAAACCACATCCTAAACAAATTTACATCAAATTACAGCAAGCATTTAAATAGTATTTAAGATGAATAAAAAATACTTTTTCCACTTTTCAAGTAAATGAATTACGTGAAGCTTGAAAAGCAAGGATTTTGTCTGCTTTGGTTAAAAATATTTAAAATTTTAAATATTAACATTTAAAAAACATTTAAAAATATTCTAGAAATCCATTTTGCAAACAAGAAACTGGGGAACCCAACCACTGACTGCTTGATCAGGTCTATTAAATTTTGCAGATTAAGACTCAAATTTTAAAATAAGTTTCTTAGCACTTCCAATGTCCATGCCAATCAGCTTATTCTCATTATAGTGATGCTTCATAGTCTGAAAGTAATGAACCAATACCTGTGTCTCAGACCCATAACCTTTGAAGCAGAGTTTTGAATTAGAAAGGAATTATTATTAGAAAGAAATTAGAAAGGAAAAATATTTACTTCACAATGAGAAATCAAGACAATATAGTTTGATTCCCTTTAGCTCTTTGCTCTTTAGCTCTTGCCTGTGGATAGCTCTACTCTTGTCTTAGCCCAGGGACCTTTTAAAGAGTCTGTCTATATTTGATAACATTCTGGTTTCCCCATCAAGTCTCATAGTTTTTTCTCCATAACTGAAAACAATTCCTCCCTTATGCTTTTCCATCTGCCAGTGAAGTATAAGATATGTATGTAAATCATTTCTTATTGTTTGAACATGTAAAGCTGTCAAATCGGAATACAGTATTTTCCAAATAAAGATCAAATTCGCCAGATACACGCTATTCATCTACCATTACATTTCCCTTCAATCAAAACCAATCACTGCTCTTTAAGAGCAAGTGTATCAAAACTAGAAAATATGCAAGCTTATTGAAAGTCTGGATTTTATTGACTACATTATGGAAAAATGGGAAATGAACAATGGAAAAATTGGAAAGGCTAAACAAAAATCATAGCCAATTTATGAAAATCTGAAATTAGACATTCACAATTCTAAACCAAGAAGAACCAACCTTAACCAAACTTCTCAGGTATTTTTTACTTATGACTTACTATTTAAACCAAGGGAAACTTACTAAATCAAATCAGTTCTACAGAAATGTAGAGAGTATTGCCTTATCTTATGTAACCAAATCATCTTTACACAGGGAAAAAAATTACCTTCTGCAATTTACTTTTGTTATGCAAGGTCTAATTTTATTCTTTTGCAGCACTGCCTATTAAATTACAGTGCAGAAGTATCAAAAAATTATCTGGTCTTATAGCACTATCTAGTGGAAACAACATTTAACAAAGTCAGTGTAGGACAACTACTTGGGTTGCATGGTTAATTTGGGGTATTTTTATAATGGAAGGGTTTTTCCCTACCAAAACATGATATATCAGAAGAATGTGTTTAGGTATTTTGTGTACTTAGGTATATGTTATATTTGTTTAGCTATTTTGGAAATTTTTATTCACCATCAATATTAACTATGCAGTGTTTTTATCTGTAAAATAAGATTTAAGGAAAAGAACTTGACAAAACATCCTGAGGTAAATCTGTTTAGCCTAGTATATTTTACTTAGAGTAAACCCATGTCGTTAAAAGTACTCTTTAAAAAGAAGTCTTCTATAATTTAATTAATTTCACTGTTTTTCAAACAATTATCTTTGAATTTGGTTCTTTTTATTTAATATATGCTCAACTGAGTTTTACTTAAATTCAAAAGAGTAAGCTGTTAACTTAGATGTTCTTGAATTCTCTGCTTTTAGATTCTAAAAACACTACAAGTTGGTTTATAAACACAAAGTAGGTTTCTCTGCACTTACACAAATTTAATAACTTGTCAATGGGTTATACTATTTGTCTCTGTCTGTAGGCTCCTGGAGTATATATACAGTATACACAAAACACAGGTTAAATTAAACCATAAATAGCTATTTTTCCAACACGTTCAAGGCCACTAATAAATACTTACAATCTCAATCGAGGTTCAACACATCTGACAAAATAATCATACTCATCCTCCTCTTCTTCATCCCAACTCCTCCAAATGTTCTGATAGAAAAACCTGAAAAGTAAATCAGTATCACACAAATTCAATCACTGGCTCAAAATGTTAGAAGGGTAAGAGTAAATCAAACAAGTCTACCAAGTATGGTAGAGAAGACTGCATATTTGCTAACTTGACAATCATGAGTCCCACAGAACTTCTTTGGAATGGCTAAATAAGTTTTTCTACAACATTGGTTCTGTTACGACCTTCTTTTTATCAGAAGAACTATTTATTGACCATCTGAAACTTGGTGGAAAGTAGTGCCATTTGTTTAGAAAAGACTGGGAGAGAAACAAGTTTAGGGCTAAAAATGAAGAGTTCTGTTTTCACTACCTTCAGGTTGAGATGCCTATTTGAACTCCAAGTGGATGACGTCAGAGAGCAGATGAATATACAAGACCTGAGCTCAAGAAAAAGGTCAAGGCTAGAGACATCAATCTGGAAGTTGTCAGCGTATAGATGGCAGTTATTAAAGCAATAGATGAGATCATCCAGAGACATAAAGCAGTAGTTCTCAACTCTGGCTGCATATTGGAGTCCCCTGGGAAGCCTTTAAAAATTGATTTGCAACCCTATCCCAGACCAATAAATCAGAATCTCTTGGGTGGGAGACAGGAGAGAGAGTGTACAGGACCCATATTTTTTTAAAGTTGCCCAAAGTAATTTAACAAATTTTTTATCATCAAAAATTTCAAACATTTACAAGAACAAAAAGTATCATGAATACCACGTACCATGATCCAGCTTTGACGATACCAACTCACGGCAACCTTATTTTACCTCTACTACACCCACTTACATCTCTGCTCTCCTACCCCCACCATACTGACACTGGATTATTTTAAGGCAAATTTCTGACATACCACTCGTAAGTGTTTACTGTGTGCCTGTGAGATAAATCTTTATACAAAAAAGTTTTAATTACTTAATAACCAAGTATCCCCAGCGTTTGGTTTTCCCTAATTATCTTTCTTTCATTGTTGCTGCTATTGTTTTATTACATTTGGCTAATTTAAATCCAGATCCAAACAAAGATCAGCCATTAAATTTAATTAGATCACTTTTACTCTATAGATTATCCATCCCTCTTTTTCACCTTGCAATTTATTTTACTGATTGCATCCCCATGGGGTCATTTAACATGTCTGTTTCCTTTATTTCTAGTAAACTGATAGTAAGAACTAGAGAATTGATCATCTTTAGGAAAGACTTTTTGGCAAGAATGCTTCAAGGGATAAAATGTACTTTCATCACAAAGCACATGATACCTGACCATCTCTATTTTATTATGTGTTGCAAATACTGATCCTCTCATCATTCTTTCTTCATGTGCCAGCTGGAATACTCTTATAAAGAAAAGTCCCAGGAGATTCTAATGTGATTCCAAAGCTGATTAGAGAGAGATAAGAGTAGGCAGCCTAGCCCTAAGCCCTGGGAAATTACATTCTGAAATTTGAGTATGAGAGGAAGAACAGGCCAGGCCAAGATTACTAAAAAAGCAAGCCCGTGACACACCATCATAAGGCGGGGTCCCAGAAGCTGGGAGGAGAGGATAGTAAGAAGATGAGAATGATCAAGTAATTAGAATGTGACCAAGAGGTCAAGGCAAGATGAGATCAGAGGAGCGATGACTAGACATGAGAATATAGGTGACCTTAAGCACAATTTCAATACTGTAGAAGTAGAGGCGTGAGTGGAAAGCCAGTAAGTACAGACTATATAACTGTCAAAAAGTTGAAAAGGAGGGAGCAGTGAAAATGAAGCCATCTTTTGATTCATGTTGATGTTTGACAGAAAACAATGAAGTTCTATAAAGCAATAATCTTTCAATTAGAAAATAAATAAAATTTTTTAAAAAAATGAAGCCATCTTTTAATTCTTATAGATTGGACTGCTAGTCTCTTCAACCTCCGGAGTCCATCTCTTAAAAACAAAAAACCAAAACAAACCTGAGCATGCCTTTGTGTTCGTGCATGCTAAGTCGCTTCAGTCGTGTCCGACTCTTTGTGACCCTATGGACTGTAGCCTTCCAGGTTCCTCTGTCCATGGGATTCTCCAGGCAAGAATACTGGAGTGGGTTGCCATGCCCTCCTACAGGAGATATTCCCGATCCAGGAATCGAATCCACATCTATTATGTCTCCTGCATTGGCTAGCGGGTTCTTTACCACAAGCACCAGCTGGGAAGCCTGAGCATGCCTTTACTCAACCAAAAAACTCTGCTGGCTCCTTGTTGTCCTCAAAACAAAGTCCAAATTCCTGAGATTGGTGATATTAGATGGACTTACAAACCACTTCTAGAGTACTTGTCTTGCCTCGGAGCCCCTATGTGCAAACTTCCAATTTCACAAGCTCTTTCAAACCCGCTGGGACATGCTGGTCAGGCTGCCTTCCACCTTTTCCACCTGGTGAGCTTATATCTGGGCTCCCCTGGTGGTTCAGACGGTAAAAGAATCTGCCTCCAAGGCAGGAGACTTGGTTTCAACCCCTGGGTCAGGAAGATTCCCTGGAGAATGGAATGGCAACCCACTCCAGTAGTCTTGCCTGGAGCATTCTATGGGCAGAGGAGCCTGGCAAGCTACAGCCCATGGGGCTGCAAAAAGTCGGACACGACTGAGCGACTAACACACAAGCTTGTATTTATACTTCATGGCCCAGCTCAAATATCATCCTCACCAGCTCAGAACTGGGCAATCACCTTTCATTCACATCTCCACTTCCACCAGTGTTTATCCTCTCAAGACAGAAACTTGGGAGTCATCCTTGCCTTCTCCCATATTCATTCCACCATCAAGTCTTAGCCATCCTACTTTCTCAATAAGCCTAATCTCTATTTGCTGTATCTCCACTCTAGTCCACTCTGTCTCTTATCTGGTCTCTCTACCTGTTTCCCCTCCATTTACACAGCAGCCAGAATGAAACTTTTAAATAAAAATCTGATCATATTCTCCCTTGACTGAAAACCCTTCATGGGTTTCCCAATGCACTTGAAGACAAAAACGATTCATTGGCTAACAAATCCCTGCGTCTTCTGACCTCTAAGCTGGTTTCCTAAGTCTCATCTATCACTGTCTACGTTCCAACCAATCTGGCCTTTTGACTCCTTAAATTCAGAGCTTCCCAACATGTTTCTTCCTCCACCCTGCTGCAACAACTTTCACTAGCCAACCCTTCAGACCCAAGTTCCAATACCATTTCCTCAGGAAATAATCATGTTACAGAAACCTGAGTTAGTCTTAGAACACACGAATCCCCCACAGCACTCACTGCAGTTTCCAATCACACACATATCTTTATGTGATTATTTCATCAAAGTTCATCTCCCACATTTAGACTGCCAACTCCCTGGTGATGGTGATTGTGTTTCTTTTGTGCACCCCTCAAATCTCATCCTCAAGACGCAGCACTGAAATACTTACTGAATAAAACGAACAAATGAAGACCCTCATAATCTGACCTTTTCTTGACAGTGATCAGAATCTGAGCCCTCAAAATAATTTAGCCAGGTTCTCCTTCAAATAATACTAGTTCCAGATACTTGTCTTTCTACCAACTTCTATACCCATAAGAGATTAACTCCCTGATTTCTAATTTCCTAAATGCATAAATTATCCCTTTACTTTCAAATGCCTCAGTTGACAGCTTTTTTAAGTGAGAGAAACATAAGGGAGTTATTTTGGTTCTGGACATAAGCCAATTCTTTAGATTTATATTTGTTTGGCCTAATATTGAATACCTATGGCTAAATGTCCTTGAATAGAATTAGAAATCTTCCATGAAATGTCAGAGATAAGTTGCAAGACACTCTGCTTCTTTGTAGAGTATCAAATTAAGTTCAACAAAACCAGGTTAACTCATGAATGTACTCAGGAAATGTACTTTTTGAACTACGAAACATCAAGCAGCATTATTAACATGACCTTTATATTATCCAGTCTTCCAGTTTATGGAGGAATATAAGTCCATTTTCAAATAGCCAAAAATAAGCCTTCCTTATAAAAAGATGATTCAAAAGAACTACCTGTATCAGGAACTACCTGACAAAAAAGTTATATGAAACTAAAGAAAACATGAGGTATGAGTTTTCCTTCTCATTTAAGGGACAAGACATCCACCTGTACAAGGGGAAACCAACTCAGCCAAAAAAGGTTGAAAGGCATGCACATCCCCCCTAAGGATCCCAGAAGTGGCCTGAGAAAACATCTTCTTTGGCCAGACACATCCTTGAAAACATTGTTTATGTCAGTCTTATCAGCGCACAGGTTATGGTATATCATCTTCTTCATCTTCTTTCCTTTCCTTATATTTAAGTGTATCAACTATAGCCTTAGCATCCAGAATTTTTAAGGCAGTTTCTAAACACATACAAACGAAATTAAGAATCCCCTGTCTTTTGTCAATATTTGGGGACACTGAGAAAAGGCTATACAGAAATCCCTAGTACTATTTTTCTCAACTTTTCGGTAAGTTTGAAATTATCTCAAAATGAAAATTTTAAATATTGAAATCATTTTTTAATTTAAAAAAGATCCCTCTATCTTTGAATATTTTGAAATATTGCAGCGACCAGGTTTACAGTTTGAGCTTCAAATCTAGGTATAATACAGACCAGAATTACAGCATTTCATCCAAAGTTTTTGGCCACAAGGTTACTTTTATCAACCTCTATTCCTACCTGACATGCTCAATTGCAAGTGCTGTCTGGTCAAATAATCCAGAATCATCAAACACCACCCACAGCTCCTGCAGGGGCAACCGGTATTCCTTCAGATCAAGGAGCTCTTTCATACACTCCAAAGTAAAAGTGCTCACGTGCGATTCACAGAGGTACGGATCGGCAAGCCTCACCACTGCCTTCAAAGCTGCGAAGTCTACATCTGTGACCTGAAATTTAAAATGTGACTTAACATATGCAAATCATAATTAAGATACATCTAAAACACTACTTACAGCTTGATTTCTTTTTTAAAGCATGAAATGGGAGTGGGGAGCCTTCTTCCATAACGTAAGGACAAACAGGACAGACCTGGCTTGTACCCACATGGAGCTGACATTGTAATCGAAGTGACAAATAAATAAGGTGGCAACAAGTATGTGACAAAGAATAAATAGCAGGGGTGGTGGTCTGGTTTTACAGGGGAGGTTGGGGAAGTCACTTTTGAGCTGGGATGAAAAGGAAGCAGCTGTTTCAAGAGCAGGAAAGATGAAAAGATGAGGCAGAGATGAATTGGCAGCTGGAAGAGCAGAGAAGCAGTTTTTCTTGCTGGAACAAAAGGAAGGAAATGAGGTAGGGGCAGCAGGAGGTGACAAAGAGAGGCAAGATCAGGACAGGAAGGGCACTGAAGGAACTTGGCTTTTACATGTTATCCAACAATGAGAGGCCATAAAGCCAAAACCAGACCTCTAGTATATGCAATGCATTAGAGGAATGCAGGGGAATGGCACAGTTCTCTTTTAAAATAATGATTTTGGCTGCTTTTAGAGAACTGAGGTATGTTGAGAGCAGGGCGTTACTATCATAATCAACTTAATGGCTTGAACTGCAACCAAAGGTATTAGCATAATCCAAAATTTAAAAACCCATGAGGAGCAGCTGCTTGCAAACCACTGCTTCATATATAGTCACTGTAGTATGTGATGTCATTTTCTAAAGGGGCTGCAGGTACAAATTGTACTCACACTCCCTGGTTTACCATTTTAGTTTAATGGGGTTTTTTTGTGGTTCAGTTAACAAATACTGAGAAAAATTCACAGCTGTAATTAGAGTGAAAATTTAATGTAAAAGGCCCAGCCAGTTGAAAAATAAGATTGTTTTTACTTTCTGCAGTGGAACATAATATCAACAGGTTAACAACATACTTACAAATCTGTTCGGCAAAAAATAGGCTAGTTTTAAAATGCCTACTTGGTTTGAGCTACTTTAATGGGCTATAACTAAGAAGATAAAAAATTAATTCAAACCCCACTGACTTTATAAATAGGCATCTTATTTTTTAAATGGTCTCAAATACCTCCCCCACTTCATAGCTTTCTAATCCATTTCCCTTTTTTAAAGGACAGTGAAACTTAAATCACCTCAATTCCCTCTTCAGTTGCCTTTAAAATTTGCAGAATACTTCTTACACCAGAGCAATTAGACGTGAAAAACACACCATTTTCAATCAGCTCATAACTCTTAATTAAAAATAAGCACTTTGGTTATAACAGTCTGAGGGAAAGTGTTTTTAGGTAGAGATAAATGTCTTAACAACAGAATTAAATTTACCTCAACTAGCACCTCAAACACATTAGTGTGCCAGACTGCCCGCCATCCAGATGGTTCAAGGACCTTCTCTAAGAACTCAGCAGTGAATTCTTTTACCTCAGAGGCCTTGCAGTCAGCTACAAACAAATTAAACACAATAGGAATTGAGACAGCATAAAGCAGACAGAAGTTAATAAATCCTTGTAAATCTACTTTCTCAGAACCAACAATGGCAGTCTGCGGAACTGAGACAATCTACCTGTAAATTAAAAGATAAAAGGAGCAAAAAAAAAGGACCTACTCACCTAAAATGTAATCTTGATAAGCTCTGAATCGCTCATAGAACAAAAGGTGACTTGTCTGGAACATTTCTGGGAAGTGAGTTTTTCCTTCTGGCACA
The DNA here is from genome assembly GCF_033118175.1 of Dama dama. Lineage (NCBI taxonomy): Eukaryota > Metazoa > Chordata > Mammalia > Artiodactyla > Cervidae > Dama > Dama dama. The sequence goes on from NC_083684.1 coordinate 20,953,873, forward strand.
AAACTTTGTAAACTACTACCTGGTTTAACATGATCACTACAATCACTGCATGAATCTTCATTTTCAAAAAAACCTAAGAGAACAGCAAAAACAGTCAGGCTCAACTATCCCAGACACTTCGAATGCTTATTAACTGCTTCTATTTTCATATATTTCCTTAGAAATTTCAAATAAAATATAAACAAGGATTTGGATCTAATGCTTTACTTACCTCTATCACTATCAAAAAAAAATTTTTTTTTCTAAATTTAAAAATATCTCAAAACTCAAGTTTTACTTCAAAACAGTAAGAACTTAAAATCTTCCATGGGTTAGGTTTTTATTGCTGTTCTGTGAGGCAAAGAAAGAGGGTTATTTTTTAATTCAGTGGAAATCACCCAAGTTCTCCTTCAGAAGATATAGCTATGATTATTACTAGAGCTAGAGAGGAAGAAAAACAATGACAAACCTAGACAGTGTATTAAAAAACAGATACATTACTTGCTTACAAAGGTCTGTATAGTCAAATGGTTTTTTCAGTAGTCATGTATGGATGTGAGAGCTGGACAAGAAAAAAGGCTGAGCACAGAAGAATTGATGTCTTTGAACTGTGGCACTTGAGAAGACTCTTGAGAGTCCCTTGGACAGCAAGGAGACCAAACTAGCCGATTCTAAAGGAAATCAACCCTGAATATTCATTGAAGGACTGATGCTGAAGGTGAAGCTCCAATACTTTGACCACCTGATGGGAAGAGCCGACTCACTGGAAAACACCCTGATGCTGGGGAAGATCGAAGGCAGGAGAAGGGGATGATGGAGGATGAGATGGTTGGATGGCATCACCAGCTCAATGGACATGAGTTTGAGCAAGCTCCGGGAGATGGTGAAGGACAGGAAAGCCTGGTGTGCTGCAGTCCATGAGGTCACAAAGAGTTAAACACAACTGAGCGACTGAACAACAGCAGCAAAGCAACTCATAATGGTCAAATATCTTACAGTCATTAAAAAAAAAAAAAAAAACAACTTCATAAAGCTGTATTAAATGTAGAGGTGGTTTCCGATATGTCATCTCAAAACAAATTGAAACTTCCCTTTAATTTCTACAATATCACCTGTCAATACCACTCAATAAACATGGATATGCATTCTTAATCATGCATAACATCTATCTCTTTTATACTTTAATAAAACTTTATTAACACAAAAGTTCTAAGCGATCAAGCTTCGTCACTGGCCCCGGATTGAATTCTTCTCCTCCGGAGGCCAAGAATCCTGGCGTCTTTTGTGGTTCAGCAGCAACCTTTCATCTTGGGGGCCCGTTGGGGATTCTTTAGGACATGGTAAGGGTGCTTGGAGCTCTAGTTCTTTGTTCTCCTAGCGAATATGTTTTCTGCTATACTTTACTAACTCTACAGTGTGCTTGTGTGAATGAATGACACGCCCTGCACGAATCAAGTGAGGAGCCCTGCTTTACGGCTCCACGGTGACCTCACAGGGCTTATAGCAGGGGGTTTATACTGACCTGCAAATGGACTCCCCTGGTAGCTCAGATGGTAAAGCGTCTGCCTACAATGCAGGAGACCTGGGTTCAATCCCTGGGTCAGGAAGATCTCCTGGAGAAGGAAATCGCAACCCACTCCGGTATTCTTGCCTGGAAAATCCCATGGGTGGAGGGGCCTGGTAGACTACAGTCCATGGGGTCCATTGCACAGAGTCGGACATGACTGAGAGACTTCACTTTCACTTACCTCACCAAAGCTACCAGGTTCTTCCTCGTTAATTTCAGTGCCTATGTCTAAGGAAAGGATTAGAAAATGCTAATCGAATTAGGTTTGGGCTGTGTGTAATTATGTTTCACAAGGCGTGATTGAGCCAGTGGCATATCTAATTCTGTGTAATATGATGTTTTTAATAGACAAAATGACTACTATAATAAATAAACATGCTGAGGGTAGCATTTATATCAGCTAAAGTGGTTTCAGGAAGATTATCTGAGACTTTCAGCAGGAGTCTCTTTCTCTTCCCCCACCCCTTATATTTCTCCCTCCTTCCACTTCTTTGCCCCAGTTTAGGGCACCAGAATTATGCAACCCCACAGACTGTAACAGGGAAGAACAAATCTGACTCCATATTGGATCTGTTTCTTGTACTTTAACCTTTGTATTCCATTACTTTTGATACAAATTAAGAATGTTGCCTATAGCCTGAAATAGACAGGACAGCCCATTCTCAAGGCTCTGACCTTTAATGGTATAACACCTTTTCCCCATTCATGTACAGATAAAACGTTGCAGAACAAAGAATAACATTTGCTTTGTTGAAGGTTTAAAGAAACATCATGACTTGACCGACCTGAACAGCTGCAAGAATAAAGGCTTCTGAAACAAAGAAGTGTGCACCAACCTGCTACACCCTCTCCCCTTTGAGTACAAAGGAAAGCTGCATTCTAACTTTGGCAAGATGGTTCTTTGGGACACCAGTCCACAATCCTCTCGGTCTGCTGGCTTTCCAAATAAAGTCACTATTCCTTGTGCCAACAACTCTCTCTCAATTTATTGGCCTGTGGTGCAGAGAGCAGGAAGTGAGTTGAGACTTGGCAACAAGATAACCAAGGTGTACTCTAGGGTTTCCTGCTCATAGACACCAATGCACCTGAGCTTCAGAAGACATCAATACCTTATCAACTGTGTGAAAATCTCTCTGAACCTCAGGAAGATGAAAATAGTAGGCCAACTTCAATTAAGAGAATAAACTATTTCATACCATCCATCACATAACATAGATATGTCTTTTTAAAGAAATAATACCTCATCTCACACCCATTAGGTGACTATTATCCAAAAAACAATAAGAGAAGCTACCAAGAAAACAGGTGGTGTCAAAGATGTGGAGAAATAGGAACCCTTGTGGACTGTTGGTAGGCATGTAAAATGGTATAGCCACTATGGAAAACTTAAGGTGATTCTTCAAAAATTTAAAAATAGAATTACCATACAACCCAGCAATTGAAAGCAGGGTCTCCAAGAGATATTTGTACATGCATGTTCACAGCTAAAACTATTTAGCTTTAAAAAAGGAAGAAATTTATGATTATGCTGGATGAACATTATGCTGAGTGAAATAAGCCAGTCAGTCACAGAAAGAGAGATACAGTGTAATTCCACTGATATGAGGTACTTAAAGTAGTCAAAACCATAAAGGCAGAAAAGTATAATGGTAGTTGCCAAGGGCTGGGGAGAGAGGCGAATGGGGAGTTACTATTCAATAGGTATAGCATTTCAGTTTACAAGATGAAAAGAATCATAGTTGTGATTCACAATCATTCACACTGCTGTGAATGTGTTTAATACCACTTAACTGTACACTTAAAACTGGTTATGTACTCAGTGGCTAACCAACTCTGCCACCCCATGGTCTGTTGCCTGCCAGGCTCCTCTGTTTATGTGATTTTTCAGGCAAGAATACAAGAGTGGGTTGCCATTTCTTATTCCAGGTTATCTTCCCAACCCAGGGATTGAATCCACGTCTAAAATGGTTAAGATGGTAAATTTTATGTTATGCGTGTTCAGAGCCAATTTGAAATACTTTTCACACACTATTTCACTTAATCTTCAACCACTCAGCAGCACTACTACCTGTTTGGCAGATGAGAAAACTGAAGTCACCGACTCTTGCCAGATCACAAAGAGGGGTGAGTAGGGGAATTAAGGGGAATTAAGTCACACTTAGCGTTTTCTCACTTCTCCAGGACTCTTTCCACTACACAGTACAACTGAACATGTTAAAGTAAAAGCCTGAACCACCTTAAAATATCAGGGGGAGAAAATGCAGTCTCCATGAAGAGACAGAAAGGACTGAGAATTAGACCTGGGTTCTATTTTTTTTAATACTGTGTCACAAATTGGCTCCCCTGCCTTTCGGCACGTCACCTGCCCTCAATGCTCAATGCTGCTATCTAGGCCAAGCGTTCAAGTTTCTTTTCTTTCGGGAAAGGGGACAGTGGTACGTGATCTCCTTTGAGATGCAAATAAAAAATATGCGTCCACTCTGCACACACAAACTCGCGCACAAAACCGGGGTGGCGGGGCGGGGTGGGGGTGGGCACCCAGACAGCAAGAGGAGGGATCCCCGCCCGGCCCAAGTCCCTCCAGTCTCGAGGAAGCTGAGGCCAGATTGGGCGAGGAGGCGAGGTGTCCTGGGTAACTCCCGGTTCGACGTCCGGAGAGTGGGTCGGGGCCTCGCCCAGTCACAGCCGCCACCCACGCCAGCCAGGTCCGGAAGGCCTGCGCCTCAGGCGCCCTCGAAGAGTCCCAACGCCCCCCGCGCTGCCGACACGGTCTGTCGCAGACAGCGGCTCCTCCCGCACGGCGGGTGCTCACCTTTCTCCAGGCGCTCCAGCTCTTCCACGGCCGCCCAGCCAGGAAGCTCGGGCTCCGGCGCCATCGCTTCCAACCCCAGCCCACCACCCGCCAGCAATCCGTCAGCCATTTCAAATTTCCGCGGGCGGCCTCCCTGCCCAGTAAATGTGATGACGCAGCCGCTTCTAATTGGATAGTGGCCGAGGCCCTCGGGCCAATTAAAGGATGGCTGGCGTGGCCCGGGTATCCGCACGAGCCCCGCCCCCTTCAGCCTCCACCCACGCCGGGGGTTAGTGTCTGGACGCTATCTACTGGCCCCGCGGACTGCTCTTTTCATCCAAGATCTTGCTGTTTTGTTTACTGGGATGAACTTGGATAAAGTTAAATTAGGACATAATTTGGGATGATTTTCCGAAAAACTAACAAGCCATACCTGGAATGGGGTAGAGTGGAAAAAACACTGGCTTGAGAGTCAAAAAACAGTGTTTAGACTTGTGTCTTCCATCACCAATTCACCTCTCAGAAGAGCATCTTCAGTTCTAATAATATATTGACCTAGATGGTTCCAAACCTTTCACCACCAAAAATCTGTTGCTCTCTGGCTTTCTCTTTCCCCTTCTCTTTCTTTGACTATCTACACATAGAGGATATTTTCAAATAATATCAAATTATATTTAGTATGTAAAAGTATGTTTTACCCACATTTGTTAATCAACAACAGATACAACCTCCAATGATAATAGCTAACATTTATTGAGTACTGTGTGCAAGACACCTTTCTGCATATTTTACCTACAGTGTCTTATTCAATCTTCAAAAACTATCCGATGAGACAAAAAATTTTACTGTTCCCATTTTACAGATGAGGAAGTGGAGTCACCAAGAAAATAAGCAGTTTAACCCGGCAAAGCCATTATTAGAAACCAGCCAAATTCCTGAATCCACCCTTTAATGGCTCTGCCAGACCATGACTAGTCAAGAGTTGAGATGGCCAGCAATAGCAGGGATTACCAGAACACCAGGAAGGGTGAGACCCACAGAAGGATAAGGGCCTGATCATGACAGTGTTATCACAGGGAAGACATTTCCACTTACTGCCTTTAAGGAAAACCTTGGGCTAAAGTCTCTCAGATCCCTCACAGCTGAAATGAAATGGAACCAGAAGAGGTGACTATAAAAACCTGTGCTTAGTTCAGCTGGCTTTTCCAGAAAACAAGATTTCTTTGACTCTCATGTGTTGGGGTCCTTTAATGGACCGGAACCTTGTGGTGCGGAGTCGACGATAAGAAAGTGAAAGAGAGAAAGAGAGAGAGAGAAAGAGAGAGAGAGAGAGACAAAAAAGACCCGGGGACCTAAGCTCTGATGGAGCAAAGGTGCTTTAATGATTTTTCTATGAGTATATATAGGCTGCAGTACAAGAAACTTCTTTCGGGAATGATAGAGATCAGAAAACCAAATGTACAGCAACTGTTACCACAAGGTCAGGAGACAATCCATATCTCAAGAAAGGGGAAGGAGATTAAGCTGTTTTGTCCTAAGGAGAATGTTTACTAAAGGAGACTCATGCTTGCCTCACACAATGACCTCAGTCCCTGGGAGCAGCGTGCTGTTCCGCTTGAAGAGGGACAAAGGACTCATGAGAGATAGCATGTAGGAATCCTCCCGTCAAACATTGCCTGACAATTCCCCCTTATTTATTTATAATATTTGTAAGAAGAGTTCTGACCATCAGAGTTTGTTTAGTTTTGACAATCTTTGCATGAAGGCAACGGTAGACAACAAATATAATTGTTAAGACAATCACCAAAATTATGGTTCCAGATCCAATGCTATGAGTAAGACTTTGAAACCATCCACGTGGGTCTAGTCCAGATAATTGATCAGCTAATTGTTTGGCTAAAGTTTCCATATCAATGGAAGAGGGCAGATTATTAGAAAAGGTTTCAAATATTTCTTTTTGTAATAACTGTACATTCAGAGAGGCATTATCATGTATGTTTTGTAAATGATACTTGATTTGTTCCCAGTTGTAGGCACTATTATTAAAATGAACAGGAGTAACACAAAATTGAGTAGAATTCTAGTCACATTTTAGCATCACCTGTTTTTGTACATCTGTTAATTGATCTCCAACCCATTCGATGGCTGTTTTCAGTTCCTGTATTTCTTCTTGAATTTCTTCATCTATCTGAGTCTGAGTGGGCCATATAGTATGGGCATCTTTAGTCCAATTTTGGATAAAATTATGTGTTTGAATTGAGGTTTGTAAAGTAACGCTAGTGATGACAGCAATGGTGCAAATAGTTATTAATCTTATAATGCCAAAAATCAGCCATCCAATGAATCGTTTACATCGCTAGAGCAATTTAGTAAGCAACCAGGAAGCAAGTCCAGCCATGGGACCTTCTTCCCAGGGCCGTTGGAGATTTATTGGTAACCATAGACTACATCGAGATTGAAGAATTAAAAGAGAATCATATCTTAAGGAAATAGAGGAGTTAAGACAAGTACATAATCTGCAATTTATGCAAGTTACAGAACGTATAGTCTTATTGAATTGTAAGTTTCCCATAGCTATAACAAAAGGAAATGGAACACAGGCTTGTATAAAATATGATTGATTATAGCGAAAGAAATAATTGTTATAGCTATGATTGGTCTCTGTGGAATGTCTGGTCCAAGTCCTAAGTTCTTCGGTGTTTGCAGCAAGTTTCCAGATGTCCCATTGTTTAGGCCCAGTGTGTTTATCAAAGATGATTCGAGGACGAGGTGGGGGCCATTCCATCATCAAGCTAGCCAAGAAGTCCTCTGTCATGGTAATGTTCCATTGCAGTATTAGTAACCTTCCATGTTACTTGAGTAATATAATCATACATAGTATTGTTAATATCATCTGAGCAGTTCAATAACCACATACTATGGGTTCCCCAATTGACAATTGTATGATTAGCTATAAACATTAATTTTCCTGGTTTGGCCTGACATTTGTCCCAATGATCAGGAATATATTTAAAGTTCTTATTAGTAAACCCTTGGCATGCTGTTCTTTGTTCTTTCCCTAATTCTTTCCCTAAAGTTTCAGTAGTATAAACATGGTTTACTGACAAAGAAGGGGCAGTAAATAATCCAAGTAGTGTCCGAAAATCCTTTTCTGGAGGCAGGACGAAAGCCCAAGTTTGTCGACTAACGTTTATACATAATTCTGGGGCCCATACATAAAGGAAGAACTTCATAACCTAGAACGATATTAATTAGTTTTTCTTTTTCTTCAGGATGAGAGGGCCCCTCCAGTTCCAAGGAGGGGGCATATGTGTTGACTCATTAGTGGATGTGATTGGTTTTATATCTGTCCATTTTACAACCTACAATAAAAAAGGGGGGTTAGGTATATAAGCCCAGTAAGTGTGATCAATCAGGTCAGCCTGAGCGGGGGAAGCAAAAAGCAAGCAAAGCAAGCATAGCGAAGAAAAATATTTTTAGGATTCCGAGGCATTCCCTGTTGAGAAATCAGGTTTTCAGTTTAATTAGTAAGGGTTTTTATCTGTCCCCAAGTAGGGAGATCATAAGGTCGATGACGTCGAGTGCGGCGTTTTTTGGAAATTTTTAATGTCGCCATGGCTTATATTGGAATTCTTTCTTCCTGGGTTTTTTGCTGTTTCATCTCTAGTCTGAATGCTGGGGGCCCCCTTAGGTTGAATCTTCTGAAGAGGAAGTCATGTGAGCTCGTTGGATCTATCTGGAGAAATAGAAGCATATCCTTTCCCTGTAAGATTAGTTTCTTAGATTTCTATTGATTAGTTAACCCGTCTTGATATCAAACGGGCAAAGGAAAGGAGGTGTCCTATAATGTTTAAAAACTTCTTTTTTTGTTTGTTTGTTTTTTGCTTTTGTCAAAACATCTCTTTGTGGTAAGTTTAAAAACTTTAAAACAAATAAGGCTATATTAACAATAGTTATAAAAAGAGAGGAAAGCGATAATGATGAAAACATTCTTAGGAAATATTTCAGTCTAAAAGAGAAAAAAAAATCATTCAGAAATCTGTTTGGGCCTGGTATTTGGCTGTGGTTTGTGTTATTTGGGGCAAAGGATTAGGAGTAACCATTCAAATATTTTTTCCTAAGTGAAATTATTGAAAAGGTGATGCAGAACAACTTGACAAATGAAATGTTGCTCACATCCAAATATATTTGACCTTGTCCTTGAAAATGTAATGCAGCTTAGCAAATGTTGAATCTCACTGTTCAGTGTGTTAAAGAGTATGATTACACTTCCAAGACAGACCTGAAAAGAAGGCAAACATTCCACATTTCTGATATTCTTAGGAACAAATAATCCATTCGGGAAATGGTGTCTTTTTTTTTTTTTTTTAATGCCGTTTTTGCCCTGCTTTAAGAATCTTACAGATTGGGAACAGAAATAAAGTCACACCAACAATAGTTATAGACTTAAAGACTACACTACACCAGAATCTAGTAAAGTTCGCTCTGGACAAGGAAGACAAAAGTGTTCCTGTGTATTTTCTCTTATTTAATTTTTTATTTGCAGCTACAGTGTGTAATGTGTTTGTCCAATCATGTCTTGTCTTTGTGGACTATAAGGAATGTCTGCAATCTGTTTAATAGAGAATGAATGTAAAAATTGTTTGAACTGCTTAGAAATATAGGCAGAGTCATTGTCTGTTTTTATAGAATTAGGTGTTCTCATTATCGTGAAGTAAGTTGATAGGTGGGTTATAACATGTTGTGTAGTCTTACCTTAGAGAGGTGTTGCCCCTAGAAAAGAAGAATTTGTATTGATCGAGACATGTAAGAAGGAAGAGGAAGAAAGTTCAGGACAATGAGTTACATCAATTTGCCATAAAATTTTTCTTCATTTGTTATAAGCCTTTTTAAAATTTTAGCACTAAATATCTTTAAAAGTTAAAAGGCCAAAACAAAGTATGATAGCATAATAAACAAATGTAATGTTTATTTCAAATAAACATACCATACTTTGTGGTTTTCATTGTGATCCACCCAAGCATTTCAGCTGTATTTTTTAATATATTTGTAGTCTGAATGTATCTGTTGACCAAAGTTAATTTTGTTAAATATTGCTTTCTCAGAATTTTTCTCTTGTTTTTAATTTGGTTTAATTTGGAAAAAGAACATTTGCTGTAGCTAGAACGACAATGAAAAACTAGTCTAGTAAAGCTTATGTAAATACCACTTTATTTTATAATGTTTATAATGTTATAATGTTTCAACAATTAAAAAAATATTTTTGTATTCATCATTTTATTTGCCATTTCTTATATTTTTAAAAGCATATATTTTACTTTTCTATAGCAACCATGAAATGTCTTGTATGTTAGCATTTTATAGACCGTTGAACATATTTCTCAAATCATATTATATTATATATATATCCATTCATATATAAATATATATTTATATTCATTAACAGCTCAAAATCTCTTCAGCTCTTCTGCAAGAAAAACCCCTTTTAAGAGTAAGCCAATGTTCAGCAATTAACGCTTTAAAATCCTACTTCATTTGGAAATGACCCAGCCATTCAACAAACTTCTACTACTTAGTTCAGCACAACTCTAGAAACCTAAGTCACTCCAATCCCAAGAGATGGCTCCAGATTATAGATAATAGATCATTCTATCAAAATATCAAAAATACAATTATTTCTAAGAGCTTATCTAAAAGTTTTTATCTCATCTATATATTTGTATATATATATATATATATAGTTACCTTTTTGTTGACAAACTTAGTTTACCTTAAACCAAGGCATAATAAAAGTATTATATAATGTTGATGACTCAAGACATGTCCAAACTAGATTAACAAATAATTATATTTAAATCACATTCACATTTAAATAAACATTATACCCAACATTGAACACCCTTCAGTTCATGTAAAGCTGAATCCAAATAGAGCTCATTAATTCCACACTATCCAAAAACAAAGACATACATTGAGACATAGATAATTTTAGATACATAGGCATAGTTCTCCGTTTGAAATTTAAAATATCCTTTTGTTTTATTTATTTATTTTGAGCTCCACCAATTTGTTAATGGCTGGAGTCCTAGATAGAGTGGGCTGTGTATCCCAAGGACATGATAAGAGTTAACTTAAGGTTTTTCCTTAGGCCTATTTTTGTTTCCCAGGCAGAACTGGAGCTCAAAAAAAAAAAATTTTAACAAGTTAACCTTTTCCTAACTGCACGTGCAAGAAGAACCGGTTTTGCAATTTCAAAAAATATTTTATTTTCATCAGTTTCCTCCGGAGTCTAAAGAATATCATAGCCATTCAGTGTCAAAAATATCATTTTTCTTTTTTGTAGCTATAGTATATTATTAATGATATATGCATGAGGGGATTGTCGTCACATAGGAAGTAAAGCCTTGGCTACAAAATTCTGACAAATACTAGAACTGTTACGGAGACGGCGATGGCACCCTATTTCAGTACTCTTGTCTGGAGTACTCAGTACTCCCCGTCCAGGGACGGGGGAGCCTGGCGGGCTGCCATCCATGGGGTCGCGTGGAGTAGAACACGACCGAAGTGACTTAGCAGCAGCAGCAGCAGGACTGTTAAGCATACCTTGAGGTAACACAGTCTACTGAAATCTTTTATGAGGCCCGATATGATTAGGATAAGGGAGAGAGAAAGTGAATCTCTCCCGGTCTAAAGGGTGTAAAGGTATATTTAAAAAGCAATCTTGTGAATCAGTAATAATAATGTGCCAATTTTGAGGAATAGTAATAGGTGATGGGATCTCTGGTTGCAAAAAAGAGCAAGATTCTTCAATATGTTTCAATTTTAATTGTGTGTTTATAAGTTCTTTAGTAGCTTGTAATTTTTCTTTCATAAGGGGCCATTGCTTTGTCTAAATAGGCTCATAATTTTTCTTAGTTATATTAATAATTGTTTTGTTTGTTAAATGAGCAGTGGCCCCTAGGAAAAATGTGGAATGCATATCTGAGTTTGCCATTGTATAAGTAAGTCCCTTCCTATTAGATTAAAGGGTACATTTATCACATAAGGTTTTAATGTTGCAGGTTGGCCTTCTGGTCCCTCACATGAGTATATTTGAACAATTTGATAAACTTCTTGTACTTTAGTTTGAGAAATTCTTGCAATTTGGCGAGAGACCTTTTGTACAGGCCAGGATTTGGGCCATAAATGTTTGGAAATAATAGTAATATCAGATCCAGTGTCGAGGAGACCAGAAAATCTTTTACCATTAGTTTTGATATTTGTATTTGGTCGGGCATACTCAGATACTAATGATGTCCACAAAGATTGTTTTTGATCTGTACTTTCAAACCCATCTGTCCATACATTATTAGAGGAATTAATAGAAATGTAAGGTAAAAGAAGTAATTGAGCAGTTTTGTCCCCCTTTTTGAATTGCCATAGAATCTGAGATGACATCAGAATTTGAATCTCTCCTTTATAATCTGAATCAATTATTCCAGGGTGAACAGTAATTCCTTTAGAAGTCAGACTAGATCGGCCAAGCAAAAGACCAAAAGTCTGTGGGGGCAGGGGTCCAAAAAGTCTGGTAGGCACTCTAGTAGGGACTGCTTGAGGGTAAGGAAAAAATCATTTAGGGCTGGTATATCGACGGCAGCACTGCTGGATGTTGAGGGTTTGAGGGAAAAGATAGAACTTGCCCTTTTTTAAATGATTTTTATCTCCAGAGTTAAAGCATCTTTCATTTTCCTTTCTAAAGGTAGTAGCCATTGCCTCAATCAGCATTTGTATCTTTTGAGTTTCTAATCCTAGATTGCAATAAGCTTTCAAATAATCAATAATAATCTTAGTCTCACAAATTGCAGCTATAGCTCTTTGACATTTTTGATTTGCATTCTCATAAGCAAGTAATTTCTCTAGCTGTTTTTTGGTTTCTTCTCCGATTACAGTACGGGAAATAGCAGCTTCTAATCTAGTTTAAAAATTAGCATAACTTTTCATTAGGTTCCAATAAATGAGAGACTTGGAGTTGCGACTGTTGGCAGAGGAGAAGCATTTGGAGCAGCCGGGGCAGGGCTAGTAAGAAAATTTTGAGATATTTTGTATTGTTTTAATTAGGCCTTTTGTAAAGTTTAACCATTTAATTTATATTTATGTAATAAGTGTTCTATCTGTTGCTGAATATTGGAAGGGCTAGAATGTACCTTGAAATGGCAGAATTACAGCTTTAATAAGAGCCCATAGGGGCTAGAGATCAATTGGAATATTTTTTCCTTGTTTGGCTGCTCATTTAACATTTTCTTTGACTTGGAGCCAAATTTCTAAATCAAAACTGCGTTTATCAGGAAACTAAGGATTATGTTCAACTACTGTTTGAAGGCAAGCCTCTATTCATTGCCGTGAAGCCAGAAGTCCCTGAAATTTAAACAAATGGTGAAGTAAAGTAGAAAAATAATGGGGCTGGCCAGCTGTTTAACCCATGCCTTAGTACTTACCGACCTCAATAGGTCCCTGAGTCAGTCCGCCCGATATGCCACGTACACCAGTGTCCCTGTTCTTGGCGCCATTTGTTGGGGTCCTTTAATGGACCGGAACCTTGTGGTGCGGAGTCGACGATAAGAAAGTGAAAGAGAGAAAGAGAGAGAGAGAAAGAGAGAGAGAGAGAGACAAAAAAGACCCGGGGACCTAAGCTCTGATGGAGCAAAGGTGCTTTAATGATTTTTCTATGAGTATATATAGGCTGCAGTACAAGAAACTTCTTTCGGGAATGATAGAGATCAGAAAACCAAATGTACAGCAACTGTTACCACAAGGTCAGGAGACAATCCATATCTCAAGAAAGGGGAAGGAGATTAAGCTGTTTTGTCCTAAGGAGAATGTTTACTAAAGGAGACTCATGCTTGCCTCACACAATGACCTCAGTCCCTGGGAGCAGCGTGCTGTTCCGCTTGAAGAGGGACAAAGGACTCATGAGAGATAGCATGTAGGAATCCTCCCGTCAAACATTCCCTGACACTCATGTACAGAGTCTGACCTTCCATTTATTTGTTCACTGAATAAATATTTGTTGAGCACCACAAGGGGAAACACATAAAACAATAAAATCAAGCATCAGGCCTTGAAGACTAAGTTATCTTTCTCATAAGTCTTGTTTTAACCCTACTGCCACAAACCCCACAAGTGGTGGGATTTCTTCTCACCCACAACTCTGTGCTGGAGACAACATAGTTCTCTCCTTGTTCAATTATAGAATAGTTCATCAACCATCAAGGTATTGCTTCTGGAAAAAATCTTGGAAATGAACATGTGGCCACAGGGTCAGATGAAACACCTGTGTTGCTGCAAACTCCATTAAGGACAAATCATTTATTAAACTGAATACATTTCCTATGCAACCTATACTTGTGTGGATTATATGGAAGGTTTTAAGAGTTTTCCCCTAAATGGAGGCCTTTTAGGAGCACACGTTTCTTGGGAGTTTGCTTTCCCTGCCCCTTCCCCCTTATCCTGAGAAAAGGGTTTTTAAATTCTTTTTTTCCAGTCTCTCCATCTGCAGCCCATCTCAGCCTTCCATCTGCCTTAGGTGGGGTGGCTCCCATTATTCCCAGTTTTTTTTATATCTTCAGTCTCTTTCTTAGCACTAGGTCCTTAGACTCTGTCTACACAGGGGCTCAAAACTTACTGCCTTCTCCTAGAAACTTCCAAAGCCCACCTGAAGTCTTGAGATACTACCTCTACACTTTCTTTCTGGATAGCACCAAATCATTCCTGTTGCAGCAAAATAGAAATGAGTGAACAGCCTTTGGCACATACCAGCCAAACAGGCCTACAAGAGTTAAACAATCTTGTTAGTCTTTAGCGGTTACTACCAACAAACACTTGTAGCTGGACTTGTCCTTCACAAAGGAAATTACTGACTCCATATAGGTTATATTTGCACCTGGCATTCCTGTCCCCCTACACTCTCTTGTAGCAGTTAGCATTTCAAAAAGAAGGACATAGGCGGATAACAGACTTGGTTCATGAGTTGCCTGATGCTGGCTATGGCCATTTTGAAGCCTTACAAAAGAAAGAAAGAAAAAATGCACAGACTTTAAGACTCTCCTTATTCCTGAAAACAGGGGCACAGTCCTTAAGGCCCTAGCCTGCTGTGTTTCCCTTTTCCCTGGCAAAAATGATAGAGCTACTCCTTTCTATTTCCTCCAAACTCTATCTTCGTATTTCTATTTGGCATCAGTAGACAGAGAACCAAGACTTTGGCAACATCCTGGGTAGTGCATTTTCTCTCCTGCTTTCTTAATGGCCAGTAGCTTCCTTCAGAGGCCTGCTGTCCCTCGCTCCCATCAGCGTCCGCCAGCAGCAGCGCTCATGGTCCAGCATCCCTGCTCCATAGTCCTTTCCTCCGGTGGCTTCCGGGCCCTCACTCTTCTGCTCCTCCTTCCTGCCTTCATTCCTCTTCCTCTGCCTCAGATTCCCTGAACATAGGGGGCTCCCAAGGGCATTATCCTGAGTCTGCCTTCCTAAGGAGGTAACTCAAGCGAGTGAAGAAGACCAAGTGTGGACTGTAGCACTCACTTCAAGCTCATAGGAAAGCACATGTGCTAATTCGCTTGACAAATATTGAAATATAGAGAGTATAGATTGTGTGCCAGACACTGCTCTAGGCTTAAGACAGACAAGGTCCTGCCTGCATGGAGTTCATAGCCTAGTGGAGATACACAACAAACAAGTAAAAAAAAAATCAATTAGCAAGCAAAGTTCAATTATGAAAGATATTACTAATAAAATGAAATTCAGTGATGTGATTGAGAACAATGAATGGAGAAGATGGATTCAGAATTTTATGTAAAAATGCCTGATTTTAAGCTGTTAGCAACTGTAAAAAATTTTAAGGTTTTTTTAATGTGGACCATTTTAAAGTCTTTATTGAATTTGTTACAATATTGCTTCCATTTTATGTTTTTTGGTTTTTCGGCTGCGAGGCATGTTCAATCTTAGCTCCCCGACCAGGGATTGAACCCACACCCCATGCTTCGGAAGGTGAAGTCTGAATCACTGGACCGCCAGGGAAGTCCCACAACTTTTTAAAATGTAGACACTGTGCAACCCTGAAAAACCTTATTTCCTCAGTCAGTTCAGTTCAGTTCAGTTCCTCAGTTGTGTCCAACTCTTTGCAACCCCATGAATCGCAGCATGCCAGGCCTCCCTGTCCATCACAAACTCCCGGAGTTTACTCAAACTCATGCCCATCAAGTCGGTGATGCCATCCAGCCATCTCATCCTCTGTCGTCCCCTTCTCCTCCTGCCCCCAATCCTTCCCAGCATCACAGTCTTTTCCAACGAGTCAACTCTTCGCATTAGGTGGACAAAGTATTGGAGTTTCAGTTTCAGCATCAGTCCTTCCAATGAACACTCAGGACTGATCTCCTTTAGGATGGACTGGTTGGATCTCCTTGCAGTCCAAGGGACTCTCAAGAGTCTTCTCCAACACCACAGTTCAAAAGCATCAATTTTTCGGTGCTCAGCTCTCTTCACAGTCCAACTCTCACATGACCACTGGAAAAACCATAGCCTTGACCAGACGGACCTTTGTTGGCAAAGTAATGTCTCTGCTTTGTGATATGCTATCTAGGTTGGTCATAACTTTCCTTCCAAGGAGTAAGCGTCTTTCAATTTCATGGCTGCAGTCACCATCCACAGTGATTTTGGAGCCCCCCAAAATAAAGTCTGATACTGTTTCCACTGTCTCCCCATCTATTTCCCATGAGGTGATGGGACCAGATGCCATGATCTTAGTCTTCTGAATGTTCAGCTTTAAGCCAACTTTTTCACTCTCCTCTTTCACTTTCATCAAGAGGCTCTTTAGTTCCTCTTCACTCTCTGCCATAAGGGTGGTGTCATCTGCATATCTGAGGTTATTGATATTTCTCCCGGCAATCTTGATTCCAGCTTGTGCTTCTTCCAGCCCAGCATTTCTCATGATGTACTCTGCATATAAGTTAAATAAGCAGGGTGACAATATACAGCCTTGACATATTCCTTTTTCTATTTGGAACCAGTCTGTTCCATGTCCAGTTCTAACTGTTGCTTCCTGACCTGCATACAGGTTTCTCAAGAGGCAGGTCAGGTGGTCTGGCATTCCCATCTCTTTCAGAATTTTCCACAGTTTATTGTGATCCACACAGTCAAAGGCTTTGAAGTAGTCAATAAAGCAGAAATAGATGTTTTTCTGGAATTTTCTTGCTTTTTCGATGATCCAACGGATATTGGCAATTTGATCTCTGGTTCCTCTGCCTTTTCTAAAACCAGCTTGAACATCTGGAAGTTCTCGGTTCTCGTATTGCTGAAGCCTGGCTTGGAGAATTTTGAGCATTACTTTACTAGCGTGTGAGATGAGTGCAATTGTGCGGTAGTTTGAGCATTCTTTGGGATTGCCTTTCTTAGGGATTGGAATGAAAACTGACCTTTTCCAATCCCGTGGCCACTGCTGAGTTTTCCGAATTTGCTGGCATATTGAGTGCAGCAGTTTCACAGGATAGTCTTTCAGGATTTGAAATAGCTCAACTGGAATTCCATCACCTCCACTAGCTTTGTTCGTGTGATGCTTTCTAAGGCCCACTTGACTTCACATTCCAGGATGTCTGACTCTAGGTGAGTGATCCTTATTTCCTGTGGGCAAAAAGCCCACTAGATTGCAACCTGTCTTCTAAGCCCCAACCTCTCAAAGTATAGTCCAGGGACCAGGAGCTTGTTAGATATGCAGAGTTTCTCCCCTATCCCCAGATCTGCTGATTGGAATCTGCGTTTCAGCAAGATCCCCAATCCTCAAGCAATCTAATTCATATTTGCTACAAAGATCTTTGGACCTGAGTTCTCTACTGTGGCTATTTCAGTTTTCATTTCCTGCTGAAAAATTTGACTTGGAATTCTCATTCACAGTTTATGTTCATTATGCTCCAGAGCCAAGAGCAGCCCATCCCAGCGTATAAGGCTCTCATCTCATCACACTCTCCTTGCCCTAGCCTGCTGTGACCATCACCATCTCCCATGCAGGCTGTTGAGATAGCACCTGGGAAGTCATTGCATCTGAGAAGACTCATTCACACTCTCACCTGCTTCAGAGTTAATTGCTCACCTCTTGCTGCTCCTAAGGGAGCAGGGGTCTCAACACAGTGCCAGGATGGCCAGGCAGGTAACAGAAGGAGAGAACTGGCACTGGTGCCAGTCCCATAGGATGTGATGGGTATGCACCCCATGTTGCTTGTCATCCAACTGAAGCCAGAAGTCTAGATTTTTATAAGAAGTTTCCCATATTAAAAGATTGGCAACTAATTTTTAAAAACTTAAAACACTGTGCCAGCCAAATAAAACATATCTGCAGACCACCAGTTTGCAACTTCTGAGGGCTAGCCTACTTGTGACATTTCATCAGAGGCTTGTGGTTCTTTGAAGGCAAGTACCATGTCATATGCATTGTTGTATTGCTGGTACCTGCTACTAAACTTCACTTAGTAAAGGGACAAACTAAATTAACTGCTCCTTTTATATATATTTTATGCATAGTGTAATATTACTATGGCATTAGCCAAAGGCTCAGATTTAGAGCCATTTCTGGGCCAATTCTGCTGCTACTGCCCAGAGACCCCATACCCAGAACCACAGATTCAACATTACTACCATTACCTAAGTCAGGGTCAGCAAATGCTGCTTGTACTGGGGGCCCTCTGTTCCCAAACAGCTCCCCCTGGACAGAAACAATCTGAAGCATGCAGCTCAGGGCTTTGATTCCTGGGGGACAGAAGCCCAGCATAGCCCCCCGCTGCTCCACTTTAGAATGTGTCCACACATCCATATGAATGGGTTTCCGAGTGCAGACAAGGACCGAGACACATAGTGAAAAAAAATTTGTTTGGCTGTGCTGGGTCTTCGTTGCTGTGTGGGCTTTTCTCTAGTTGTGGAGAATGGGGACTACTCTCTAGTTGTGGTTCGTGGGCTTCTCATTGAGGTGGCTTCTCTTGTTGTAGAGCGTAAGCTCTAGACATGTGGGTTCAGAAGTTGCTGTTCCCAGGCTCTAGAGCAGAGGCTCAGTAATTGTGGCACTCAGGCTTTGTTGCTCCGTGGCATGGGGGATCTTCCTAGATCAGGGTGGAACTGGTGTCTCCTACACTGGCAGGTGGATTCTTTACCACTGAGCCACCAGGAAAGCCCCATGGTGCAGATCCTGAACATCTGAGAAGGGTGGGGAGAGCGCCCAGATCCTGGGAGGGGTGCTAGAGGGGGAGGCTGGTCTCTCCACCTGGAGTTGTGGGGAGCTCCACGTGGGCCTGGGGTGGGCAGGTAGCCCATGACGTCCAGAGAGAGGAGAGATGCTAGGCCTCTGCTACTCTTGATCTGAGAGTCTGGGGCTCTCACTGACAAAAACAAAAATGAAGAACAAAACCAGGCCCCAACTTTGGCTTGTATTTTCCACTAGAGGGCAGCTTAAACTTGCAAAAGAAAAGAAATCTTTAGCAACTTGGTAGAGCATTGAGAAGTCCTCTCAGCAAGTTTCTTCTAGAGCCTCTGGGCCTTGTGGAAGGCTGCAGGGATTAGAAGGGAACAAATAACTTCTTACCTCACGGAACCCACAGTCTGTTTAGGGGAGAGACATATTAAGCGAAAGAATACCTGGTGAATATAGTCAGACCTGGGATAAATGGCACCAAGGAGAGAGAATCTTAGGCAGAGCCCTTTTTGAGGGGTATTGAGCTAAAACCTTCAGGATAAGACAGAAGCAGCCATTGGTGGGAGGTGGAGGGGGACTCAGGAAGACAAGAGCCCCAGTTCTAGAAGCCCTGAGACAGGAGAAAGTTTGGCATGTTCCAGAAACAGAAAAAGTACCTTAAGTGTGATGCTGGATATATCAACCTACACAGGTGATAAAATTGTATAGAATTTAATACACATACACATACACATGATGAGCACAAGTAAAACTGGAAATCTGATTAAGGTCAGTGAATTGTATCAGTGTCAGTATCCTGGTATTTATATTCTATAGTATATTATAGCTTTGCAAATGTTCAGTTCAGTTCAGTCGCTCAGTCGTGTGGACTCTTTGTGACCCCATGAACCACAGCACTCCGGGCATCCCTGTCCATCACCAACTCCTGGAAATGTTACTTTTGGAGAAAACAGTGCAATGTATTTATTCAACCTGAGGAGAAACCAGAGTATTCATGTCTTTGTTCATACCAATATTATTGTTAAGAATAAATTGCGTAAATAAAAATATACCCTTTTAAAGTATACACTTCTAGAAGTTTTGACAATGTATACAGTTGTATACCTCCACAGCAAAGATATAGAAGTTTTTCGTTGCCCCACAAAGTTTTTTTATGCTTCTTCCCAGTTAACTACCCCCAAAACTCCTGCTTCCAGCCATTGGTAATGACTGATCTGCTGTCATTATAGGTTTGTCTTTTCTAGGTTTCATATAAATAGAATTATACAGTATGTACTTTTTTTGTGTTTGATTTCTTTCACTTAGGATAATGATTTTTTAAATTCACCCAAATTATTATTATTTTTACTTCCAGTATGTAGTTTTCCCCTGCAATTTATTTAATCATTCACTGTTGGTGGATATTTATGTTGGTTCAACTTTTGACTATTATGAATAAAATTTTTATGAATATTTGAGTACAAATTATTTTGTGATTATATGTTTTCATCTTTTCAAAGTAAATGCCTGGGAATGGAATTTCTGAGTCATTTAAGTGTATACTTAACTTTTGAAGAAATTGCAAAATTGTTTCCTGAAGTAGTATGATGGTTGATTCTGTGTCAGTTTTACTGGGCCATGGAGTATCCAGACGTTTCGTCAAACATTATTCTCAGTGTTTCTGTGGGAGTGTTTTTTGTCATTGTTGTTCAGTCGCTAAGTCATGTCCAATTATTTGCGACCCCATGGACTGTAGCATGTTACGCTCCTCTGTTCTCCACTATTTCTGAGTTTGCTCAAATTCATGTCCATCACATTGGTGATGCTATCTAACCCTCTCATCCTCAACCACCCTCTTCTCCTTTGGCCTTTGATCTTTCCCAGCATCAGGGTCTTTTCCAAAGAGTCAGCATCATGTGGCCAAAGTATTGGAGATTCAGCTTCAGCATCAGTCATGAACATTCAGGGTTAATTTTCTTTAGGACCGACTATTTTGATCTCCTTGTAGTCCAAGGGACTGTCTACAGTCTTCTCCAGAACCACACTTGGAAAGCATCAGTTCTTCAGCACTCAGCCTTCTTTATGGTCCAACTCTCCCATCCATATGTGACTACTGGAAAAACCATAGCTTTGACTGTACAGATCTTTGTTGGCAAAATGATGCCTCTGCTTTTTAATACACTGCCTAGATTTGTCATAGTTTTCTTTTCAAGGAGCAAGCATCTTTTAATTTCATGGCTGCAGTCACCATCCACAGTGATTTTGGAGCCCAAGAAAATAAAATCTGCTTTCAATTTTCCTCCTTCTATTTGCCATGAAGTGATGGGGCCAGATGCCATGATCTTAGTGTTTTGAATGTTGAGTTTCAAGTAAGCTTTTTCACTTTCCTCTTTCACCCTCATCAAGAGGCTTACTCGTTCCTCTTTATTTTTTGCCATTAGAGTGGTATCATCTGCATATCTGAGGTAGTTAATGTTTAGGTTGAGATTAACATTTAAATTGGTGGACTAAGTAAAGTTAGTCTTGATGAAAGTGAAAGAGGAGAGTGGAAAAAGTTGGCTTAAAGCTCAACATTCAGAAAACTAAGATCATGGTATCCGGTCCCATCACTTTATGGCAAATAGATGGGGAAACAGTGGAAACAGTGGCTGACTATTATTTTGGGCTCCACAATCACTGCAGATGGTGCTGTAAAATTATAAGACGCTTACTCCTTGGAAGGAAAGTTATGACCAACCTAGATAGCATATTAAAAAGCAGAGACATTACTTTGCCAACAAAGGTCCATCTAGTCAAGGATATGGTTTTTCCAGTGGTCGTGTATGGATGTGAGAGTTGGACTATAAAGAAAGCTGAGCGCCAAAGAATTGATGCTTTTGAACTGTGGTGTTGGAAAAGACTCTTGAGAGTCCCTTGGACTGCAAGGAGATCCAATCAGTTCATCCTAAAAGAGATCAGTCCTGGGTGTTCACTGGAAGGACTGATGCTGAAGCTGAAACTCCAATACTTTGGCCACCTGATGCAAAGAGCTGACTCATTTGAAAAGACCCTGGGGCTGGGAAAGATTGAGGGTAGGAGGAGAAGGGGACGACAGAGCATGAGATGGTTGGATGGCATCACCGGCTAGATGGACATGAGTTTGGGTGAACTCCAGGAGTTGATGATGGATAGGGAGGCCTGGCGTGCTGCGATTCATGGGGTCGCAAAGAGTCGGACACGACTGAGTGACTAAACTGAACTGAACTGAAGTAAAGCAGATTGTCCTCCTTAATGTGGGAGAGCCTCATCTGATCAGTTAAAGGCTGGAGAACAAAAAGGCTCTCTGCTCCCAGTAAGAGAAAATTCCTTCTACCTGACCACCGTCAAATTGGGATAACAGCTTTTTCCTACCTATATGTGTGCATGCTAAGTCAGTTCAGTTGTGTCCAACTCTTTGTGACCCTATGAACTGTGGCCCACCAGGCTCCTCTGTCCTTGGTATTCTTCAGGCAAGAATACTGGGGTGGATTGCCATGCCCTCTTCCAGGTGATCTTCCTGACTCAGGGATTGAACCAGCATCTTTTACATCTCCTGCATTGACAGGCGGGATCTTTACCACTAGATCCACCCGGGAAGACTTTTATACTTGAACTTCATTCTCCTACCTTTATGCTGCTGCTGCTGCTTCTGCGTCACTTCAGTCGTGTCCGACTCTGTGCAACCCCTTAGACGGCAGCCCACCAGGCTCCCCCATCCCTGGGATTCTCCAGGCAAGGATACTGGAGTGGACTGCCATTTCCTTCTCCAATGCATGAAAGTGAAAGGTGAAAGTGAAGTCGCTCAGTCGTGTCCGACTCTTTGCGACCCCATGGACTGCAGCCTACCAGGCTCCTCTGCCCATGGGATTTTCCAGGCAAGAGTACTGGAGTGGGGTGCCATTGCCCTCTCCATCCTACCTTTATACTTGAACTGAAACATTGGCTCTTCCTGAGTTTCAAGCCTGCTGACCCTTGGGCTGAAACTATACCATTGGCTTTCCTGATATGCAGGCCTCTAGAGTCAGACTGTGAAACTACCATGAGCTCTTGGTCAGTAGCTTGCTGACTCATCCTGCAGATCTTAGGATCTGTTTGTATTTCAGTTTTTGTACAGAACTCTATTACAAGTAGCTATGCCATTTTCCATTACTTCTAGCAATAAACAAGAGTTTCAGTTGTTCTACATCCTCTTTAACACTTGTTTTAATTTTGTTAAATTTTGGACACTTTAGTAAGTATATAGTGCTATCTCATCATGCCTTAAATTTGTATCCCTTGATAATTAATTATGTTGAACATGATATCATGTACTTTATTGACTATTTGTATATCTTCTTCTGTGAGGTACTTGCTGAGGTCTTTTGCCAACTTTTTTTTTTTTTTTTTTGCTGCTCTGTGCAGCTTGCAGGATCTTAGTTCCCTGACCAGGGGTTGAACCCATGCCCCCTGCAATGGAAGTGCAGAGTCCTAACCAGGGAAGTCCCCAGTCTTTGGTATTTTTAGCAACTTTATTGAGATATCATTCGCATGTCACACAATTCACCCATTTAAAGTGTACAGTCTAGTGACTTCTAGTAGTATATGAACAGTGTTGTTCATCCATCACCACAGTCAAGTTTAGAAAAAAATCACTACTTCAAAAAGGAGCTCTGCATCCATTGACCATTACTTCCTAAAACCCAACCCATCTTCCACAGTCATAGGAAACCACTTATCGACCTTCTGCCTCTATAGGTGTGCCTATTCTGGGCATTTCGTATAAAATTAATCATACTGTCTGTGGTCCTTTGTGGCTGGCTTTTTTCGCGTAGGATGTTTTCAAGGCTCATTCATGCTGCAGTATGTAACAGTACTTCAGTGCTTTTTATGGCTGAATAATACTCCCTTATAATGATATATCACATTTTATCTGTTCATCAATTGATAAACTGATTTTTTACATTTTTCGCTATTATGAATAATGCTATTATGAATATTCATGTACTACAAGATATATATTTTATATACAAGACATATAGACATATATTTTCATTTCTCTTGAGTACATACTTAAGAGTGGGAATTGCTCGATCATGTTGTGACTCTGTGTTTAACCAGTTGAGGAACTGGTAAGCTGTTTTCAAAGTGACTGCATTAGTTTCCATTCCAGCCAGCAGTGTATTAGGATTTTATTTTCTACCAGTTCCCGTCAACCCATATTATCATCCATCTTTTTTATTATAGCTATTCTGGTGAGTGTAAAGTGCTGTATCTTACTGTGGTTTTGGTTGGCATTTCCCTGATGGCTACTGCTGTTGAGGATCTTTCTGTGTGCTTAGGGCTATATGTATATCTTTCTTGTAGAAGTGGTTATTCAAATCCTTTATCAATTTTTAAAATTGAGTAGTCTTTTAATTATTGAGTTGTAATAGTTCTTTATATATTCTACTGCAAATACCTTATCAGATATATAATTTGTAAGCATTTCCTCCCCTTCTATGGATTGCCTTTTTATTTTATTTTTAACTTAGATGACATCCAGATTTTATTTTTTCTTTTGTCAATTTTCGTTTTTGGTGTCATATCTAAGAAATCAAGGCTTAATCAAGGTCATGATGATTTGCAAACTTGTTTTATTCTAAGAGTTATATATTTTTAACTCTTATGTTTGTATCTTTGATCCACGCTGAGTTAATTTTTGTATATGGTGGGAAGTAGTAGGGAAAATTCATTCTTTTGCAAGTGGATATTGAGAGACCATTGAATTGTCTTGGTAACCTTGTCAAAAATCAATTGACCACAAATGTTGGTGTAAATTTATGGACTTCTAATTCTATTTCATTGATCTATATATCTATCTTTATGGCAGTACTATGCTGTCTTGATTACAGTAACTTGCCGTAGGTTTTGAAATCGGGTGGTATAAATTCAACTTTGTTCTTCTTTTTAAGAAGTTATTGCTTATTCTGGGTCCCTTGCATTTGCATATGATTTTAAGATCAGTTTGTCAATTTCTGCAAAGAAGCAGATTTTGACAGGATTTTGATTGGGATTGCATTGAATCCACAGATCAGTTTGAAAAATTTTGCCATCTTTAACAATATTAAGTCTTGTGATCTTCTGATATATGAACATGGGCTGTCTTTCCATTTATTTAGGTTACCTTTTTTTCAACAATGTTTTTTAGTTTTCAGAGTATAACTTTTATACTTCTTTGGTTATATTCATCCTAAGTGTTTTATTCTTTCTTATGCTGTTGTTGTTGTCCAGTTGCTAAGTCATTTTCGACTATTTGCAACCCCATGGGCTGCAGCACACCAGGCTTCCCTGTCCTTCACTATCTCCCGAAGTTTACTCAAACTCATGTCCATTGAGTCGATGATGCCATCCAACCATCTCATCCTTTGTTGCTCCCTTCTCCTCCTGTCCTTAATCTTTCCCAGCATCAGGGTCTTTTCCAGTGAGTCAGTTCTTCACATTAGGTGGCCAAAGTATTGGAGCTTTAGCTTCAGCATCGTTTCTTCCAATGAATATTCATGGTTGATTTCCTTTAGGATTGACTTGTTTGATCTCCTTGCAGTCAAGGGGACTCTCAAGAGTCTTCTCCAGCACCATAATTTATTTTTTTATTTTTATTTTTTTCATTTATTTTTATTAGTTGGAGGCTAATTACTTTACAATATTGTAGTGGTTTTTGCCATACGTTGACATGAATCAGCCATGCATCCACACGTGTTCCCTATTCCAATCCCCCCTCCCGCCTCCCTCCCCATCCCATCCCTCTGGATCTTCCCAGTGCACCAGCCCTGAGCACTTGTCTCATGCATCCAACCTGGGCTGGTGATCTGTTTCACCCTTGACAGTATACTTGTTTCAGTGCTATTCTCTCAGAACATCCCACCCTCACCTTCTCCCACAGAGTCCCAAAGTCTGTTCTGTACATCTGCAGCACCATAATTTAAAAGCATCAATTCTTCAGCACTCAGCCTTCATTATGGTCTAACTCTCACATCCATACATGACTACTGAAAAAACATGGCTTTGACTATATTTCTTATGCTACTATAAATAAAACTGATTTCTTAATTTCATTTTCTGTTTTTTCTTTGCTAATGTATAGAAATACAGTTGATTTTTGTTTAGAGATCTTGTCTCCTACAATCTTGCTAAACTCCTTTACTCTAATTGCTTTTTAATAGAGTCATTAGAACTACTTATGTATAAAGTCAGTGAAGTGAAATGAAGTTCTCAGTTGTGTCCAGCTCTTTGCAACTCCATGGACTGTAGCCTGTCAGGCTCCTCTGTCAAGTCATCTGCAAATAGAAACAGTTTTGCTTCTTTTTCATTCCAAATAATGTGTTTTATTTGTTTTTCTTGCCCAATTGCCCTGGCTAGGGGAAATTCCCAAACAATGTTGAATAGAAATGGCAACTGAAGTGAAAATCCAACTCTTTGGGACCCCATGGACTATACCGTCCATGGAATTCTCCAGGCCAGAATACTGGAGTGGTTAGCCTTTCCCTTCTGCAGGGGATCTTCCCAACCCAGGTCTCCTGCATTGCAGGCAATTCTTTACCAACTCAGTCACAAGGGAAGACCAAGAATGCTGGAGTGGGTAGCCTATCCCTACCCAGGAATCGAACTGGGGTCTCCTGCACTGCAGGCAGATTCTTTACCAGCTGAGCAATAGGGAAGCCCAGAAATGGCAAGAGCTAACATCTATGTCTTGTTCCTAATCTTAGAGAGAAAGCATCCATTCTTACACCATTAGGTACAATCTTACCTGTGGATTTTTGACTGCTTTATCAGGCTGAGGAACTTCACTTCTATTCCTATGTCATTGAGCATTTATCATGAAGGGATATTGAACTTCATCAAATGCTTTTCCTATGTCTCTTGAGATCATGTGGCTGTTGTCCTTTATTCTATTGGTGTGGCTGCTGCTAAGTCGCTTCAGTCGTGTCCGACTCTGTGTGACCCCATAGATTGCAGCCCACCAGGCTCCCCCGTCCCTGGGATTCTCCAGGCAAGAACACTGGAGTGGGTTGCCATTTCCTTCTCCAATGCATGAAAGTGAAAAGTGAAAGTGAAGTCACTCAGTCACGCCGGACTTTTCGAGACCCCATGGACTGTAGCCTACCAGGCTCCTCCGTTCATGGGGTTCTCCAGGCAAGAGTACTGGAGTGGGTTGCCATTGCCTTCTCCTCTATTGATGTGGAGTATTACATGAATGATTTTCAAGTATTAAACCAATCTTGCATTCCTGGGATAAATCTCACTTGGCCATGATGTTATATATTGCTGGATTCAATTTGCTTGTATTTTGCGGAGAATTTTTGCATCCATATTTAAAAAACATTTTTTGTAGTTTTCTTGTGATGCCTTTGTTTGGTTTTGATATCAAAGTAATACTGACTTTATAGTCTCCTGCGTTTTTCCTATATAAGACTTATCACAATTTACACTTCTCTATTATTCCTACCTCACGTTTAAACAGTGAACTCCATGAGGGGAAGAAACATGTTTGCTTTCTTATCACCAATTCCTAGTGCCTTTCTCAGTATCTGGCACACAATCAGTGCTCCATAAGTGTTTGTAGCATTCATCAGTAAGTAAATCAGTACATGAGTATTGTGAATAAACGTCCATATTTTATAGCAAGACAAGAAAAATTTACACATAAAAAATTTCCCCTGCCCTTTAGCCTCCTATTTCCCTCCTACTGTGCATTATGTATCTGTATTATGCATCAGCCAAACCCCCCCCATAGCAGAAATACCTGCTCAGCCATAAAGAGCAACATTCTCCCAGAATCAACAAAACAGCTCATTTAAAGATAACATTCCTTCTTGATCTTATAAGGGGCCACAGGATGCTTAGATCTGGATTGTATAAACTGTCAATAATACCTCATTTAATGTACAGCTCTGTCTCAAAAAACTTAGATAACTGTATTTTGACTTCTAACAGGTGGAATAGTTTTTAGAGCTTTCTGAGATGTTGCTTCTGAATTATAATGCTCAACTTGGCTCAAATAAAATTTTCCATTTCTTTCTAAGATTGAATAATTAATTTTTCGTTGACAGCATTCATACCACCTAGGGCTAGTCCCTTATCTCTGTCTTCACAGCAGGTTTCTTTCAACAGATAGGCTCTCCCTCATGCACTGCTGAGGGTTTTGATTTACAAGTGTTTAATTTGTCAGCAACATTTTCTCAGATTCACACATATGCCTCCAAGTATAGCTATTTGGTCCCTGATTAATGTCTCAGAAGGCCTTTCCTGACTGCCTAATATAACTAGATCTTACCCCATAATTCTTTCACTATACCCAGTTTATTTTTTTCCAAGCATTTTGAAAATTTGTAATTATAAATTTTTTTCTTTTCTTGTTTGTTCTGTCTACCTCAGAGGGTGAGGACTACGTCCCAGTCTCTAACACCTCCTTATTGCCTAGTAGAGTGTCTGGAACATGATTGAAGCAAATGAATATTTCTTGAGTCAATAAAAGGACACATGGATAGCAGATCTATATTAAAATTCATCTCTTTCAGTCCTCTTGGCCTCATTAAAGGATGAGCTCCAAAAATTAGAAGCCATAAGGTCTACAGCCATTGAACTGGGGATCCTAAGTGAAACTGTGAAACTCAGCAGAACCCTGGGGCCCTCCTGGACACAAAACCTTTTTTCCCATCCCCCCTTTTTGTTTTCAGGAAAAAGAGCTTTCATCCTCCTAGACTTTACCTAAATCCCCAAGGGCAGATTGAAACAGTTATTAATTAAAGGAAGTGAGGGAGGTATGAATTTTTCTCTAAAAACTAGGAATAAAACCACCATATGAACCAGCAATCCCACTCCTAGGCATATACCCTGAGGAAACCAAAATTGAAAGAGACACTTGTATCCCATTGTTCACTGCAGCACTATTTACAATAGCTAGAACATGGAACCAACCTAGATGTCCATCAACAGATGAATGGATAAAGAAGCTCTGGTACATATACACAATGGAATATTCAGTTCAGTTCAGTTGCTCAGTCATGTCCGACTCTTCGTGACCCCATGGACCTCAGCACGCCAGGCCTCCCTGTCCATCACCAACTCCCAGAGTCTACTCAAGCTCATCTCCATTGAGTCGGTGATGCCATTCAACCGTCTCATCCTCTGTTGTCCCCTTCTCCTCCTGCCCTCAATCTTTCCCAGCCCCAGGGTCTTTTCAAATGAGTCAGCTCTTCGCATCAGGTGGCCAAAGTATTGGAGTTTCAGCTTCAGCATCAGTCCTTCCAATGAATATTCAGGACTGATTTCCTTTAGGATGGACTGGTTGGATCTCCTTATAGTCCAAGGGACTCTCAAGAGTCTTCTCCAATACCACAGTTCAAAAGCATCAATTCTTTGGCCCTCAGATTTCTTTACAATCCAACTCTCACATCCACACATGACTACTGGAAAAACCATATCCTTGACTAGACGGACGTTTGTTGGCAAAGTAATGTCTCTGCTTTTTAACATGCTGTCTAGGTTGGTCATAACTTTCCTCCCAAGGAGTAAGCATCTTTTAATTTTACTCAGTCATAAAAAGGAATGCATTTGAGTCAGTTCTAATGAGATGGATGAACCTAGAGCCTATTATACATAGTGAAGTGAGTCAGAAAGAGAAAGATAAATACTGTATTCTAACACATATATACAGAATCTAGAAAAGTGGTACTGAAGAATTTATTTACAGGGCAACAGTAGAGGAACAGACATAGAGAATAGACTTATGGACATGGGGAGAGGGGAGGAGAGGGTGCGATGTATGGAAAGAGTAACATGGAAATTTACATTACATTAAAATTACATGTAAATAGATACATGTAAAATAGATAGCCAATGGGAATTTGTTGTATGACTCAGGAGACTCAAACAGGGGCTCTGTATCAAACTAGTCGAGTAGATGGGGAGGGAGATGGGAGGGAGGTTCAAAAAGGAGGGACTATATGTATACCTATGGCTGATTGATGTTGAGGTTTGACAGAAAACAGAAAAATTATGTAAAGCAATTATCCTTCAATAAAAAATAAAATTAAAAAGGGAGTGAAGGAATGCAGAAGCAAAGGCAAAGTAGTCAATAAACAATAGAGCAGCAATAAGGCAGGGTCCTGATTCCTCTTGGTGAGGAGAGGGGGTAGACATAACAATCTGATACATATTTCTAAGTCTGTCTATAGGAACTAAGGACCCCAACCGGGAGGAGGATGGTAACTTCAGGCAGAGAACCAGCACATGAACCCCAGACTGGCTGGAACCAGAAGGTCGGTGATTGAGATTCTGGGAACACCACCCTGTTATCTCACAACTGACCAATGAGAGGAGAGTTACACCCTTTGCAGGCCTCCCCCTAGATTTTGCCCATATAAATGCTTTCCCAAATACCATCTGGAATTTAAGCTTATTAAGCATGAATTGCCCACTCTCCTTCCAGAAACTTTGCAATAAAACTTTCTCTGCTCCAGACTCCCATGTTTCAATTTTTTTGGTCTTACTGTGTGTGAGATACATGGATTTGGGTTCAACAATAATGGGAGTAATTGGATACAGGGAGTAGAAGCTAACAGGGGTCACTCAACAACAAAGGCAAGGTGAGAATGGTTGCCAGTTATGAGCTGCAGAGTCAAAGCATCAGTCTGAATCGTCTGACCCACACAGACCTATGGTGTTGCCCAGTTGATCATAATGTTCCTAGAACTGAAATAGATAGGAAGCCTACTAAATTCTTACTTATTCTGTATAAACAAAAAATTTCTTGGCCAAATGAACAAAAGTCTAAACTGAACGGTAAAGACAGAGTCACAGGGGCCTCAAACAATTCCCCGACTTGAGCTAGTTTATAGATCCACAGCCCCTTGAATAAAGAGGAGGCTGGTTCCTCTTGAGGAAGGACCTCAGTATACTGTCAAAATTTTATACCATTAACCCTTCTCTCAGCCTTGGGTACTTGTGCATTGGGAAAAAAGAAATAAGCAGAACTTGAGGGGACTACTAAATATAGGCTCTGAATGCTTTCGGCTGGCAAAACCAGCAATATACACATATTGTTCTCCTTCAGGGATATATCAACACTCCAGCCTTACATCATGGTTTAGTTTGTAGTGTTCTTGCTCATCTTTCTCTTTCACAAGGTATCACATTGGTTCTTTATATAGATTACATTGTGCTGCTTAGACCTACTAACCAGCAAGAAGTAGCAACTACTCTAGACTTATTGTTAAGATTTTTGCATACCAGAGGGTAGAAAATAAATTTTGAAAAAAATTCAGGGAGAAATGCAGATACCCATCAGATACACGATAAGATGTTCAACATTGCTAATCATCAGGGAAATGCAAATCAAAACCACAATGAGAAATCACCTCACACCAGTCAGAATGGTCAAGACAAAAAAGAACACAAATAAAAAATGTTGGCGAGGATGTGGAGAAAAGGGAGCCCTCTTACACTGTTGGTGGGAATGTAAATTGGTGCAGTCACTATGGGAAACAGTATGGTTTCTCAAAAAACTAAAAATGGAACCACCATATGACCCAGCAATCCCACTGGGTATATATCCAAAAAAATAAAAACACTAATTTAAAAAAATTTATGTACCCCTATGTTCATAGCAGCATTATTTACAATTGCCAAGATACAGAAGCAGCCTAAGTGTTCATCAACAGATGAAAGAATAAATGAAATGTGGTGTGTGGTGTGTGCATATATATATATGCAATGGCCGTAAAAATAGAATGAAATTTGGCTATTTGCAGCAACATGAATGGACTTGGAGAATAGTATGCTAAGTGAAATAAGTCAGAGAAAGACAAATACTATATGATATCACTTACATGTAAAATCTAAAAAAAATACAACAAACTAGTAAGTATAACAAGAAACAAGCAGACTCGCTCACAGATATAGAGAACAAACTAGTGGTTACCATGGGGAGAGGAAAGGGGGAGGGGCAACATAAGGGTGGGAGGCTAGGAGATTCAAACTATTATGTTTAAAATAAACTACGAGGATATACTGTACAACGTAGAGAATGCAGACAATATTTTATAATAACTGTAAATGGAATGAATCCACCTGCCAATGCAGGAGACATGAGTTCAAGCCCTGGGTTGCACAAATCCCCAGGAGAAGGAAATGGCAACCCACCGCAGTATTCTAGTCTGGGAAATCCCATGGACAGAGGAGCCTGATGAGCTTACAATCAATGGAGTCACAAAAGAGTTGGACACAACTTAGTGACTGAATAACAGCAACGACATAAATGAAGTGCAACCTTTAAAAATTGTGAATCATTACATTGTATACTTGTGATTGTATAATATTGTACATAAATCGTATTGCAATAAAAAATTTTTTAGGAAACTTCTACCTTAGTGAAATCTCTAGGGGTCCAGTAGGGCATATCAAGGTATTCTTTCTAAGGTAAAGGATAAGTTGTTGTCTCTGGCCCATCCCACACCCAAAAAGGAGGCACAGTGCCGAGTGAAACTCTTTGGATTTGGGAGGCAACATGTTCCTCATTTTGAGTGGGTTACTTGGGCCCATTTACCAAGTGACCAGAAAAGCAGCTAGTTTTGTATGGAGCCCAAAACAGGAGATGACTATGCAATAAATACTGAATGCTTAACCATGGACCCCCAAGTTACTCTGCAACTTGAGCTGCCCATCGTGAACTGGCTTTTATCTGACTCATCAAGCTACAGAGTTGGGCATGGACAGCAGCTACATCATCAAGTGGAGACAAGGTATATCAGATTGGCCTTGGCAGACCCTGAAAGCACAAATAAGTTACATGAAGAAGTGGCCCAAATACCCACAGTCCCCCTTCTGTTATGCTGCCTCCTCGCTCCCAGATTGTATTTATGGATTCATGGGGAGCTCCCTACTCTCAATGGAAGGGAAGACTTGGGCCTGGTTTACAGATGGTTCTGCATGATATGCAGGCATCACACAACAGCCCCTCTCTTGGACATTCCTGAAGGACAGTGGTAAAGGCAAACCCTCACAGCAGGCAGGACTTCAAGCAATGCATCGTGTTGTTCACTTTGTGATTGCATACTCATTCAGGGGCTGTGGCCATTTGGCTGGATAGTCAGGGGCTTGGAAGAAATGTGATTGGAAAATTGGTGACAAGGAAATTTGGGGAAGAGGTATGTGGCTAGGCCTCTCTGAATGGGCAAAATATGTGAAGATATTTGTGTCTCATGTGAAGTTCACGAAAGGATGATCTCAGCAGAGAAGGATTTTAACAATCAAGTGAATAGGGTAATCCATTCTGTGACACTGGTCCTGCCACTCATGTGAACCCCCAATGAGCTCACGAACAAAATGGCCGTGGTGGCAGGGATGGAGGTTATGCAAGGGCTCAGCAACACGAGCTTCCACTCACAAGGTCCACCTGGCTATGGCCACTGCTGGGTGCCCAAACTGTCAGCAGCTGAGACAACACTGACCCCCTGATATAGCACCATTTCCCATGGTGAGCAGCCTGCTACCTAGTAGCAGGTTGATTACGCTGGCCTGCTTACATCATGAAAGGGGCAGCATTTAGTTCTTACTGGAATAGACACTTACTCTGAATACAGATTTGCCTTCTCAGCATGCAGCACTTCAGACAAAACCACTATCCATAGACTTACAGAATGCCTTATTCATCATCATGACATTCCACATGACATTGCTATTTATCAAGGAACTCACTTCACAGCAAAAGAAATGCAGCAATAGGCCCACGCTCATGCAATTCTTACCATCTGAAAGCAGCTGAATTGATAGAAAATGGCCTTTTGAAGACTCAGCTACAACACAAGATAGTGCCAGCACAATACTTTGCAGGGCTGGGGCAGTTTCCAGAAGACCATGTATGCTCTGAACCAGCATCTGATATATGGTCTTAGTTCTCCCATAGCCAGGATTCATGGGTCCAGGAATCAAAGTGTAAACACAAAGGTAGCACCACTCACTATTATCACTAGCAATCCTTTAGCGAAATTTCTGTTGCTTCCTGTTCTCATGATGTTATTCTCTACTGACCTGTGCTGTGCTTAGTCACTCAGTCATGTCTAACTCTTTGCAACCTCATGGACTGTAGACCACCAGGCTCCTCTGTCCATGGGGATTCTCTAGGCAGGAATATTGGAGTGGGTTGCTATGCCTTCCTCCAAGGGATCTTCCCAACCCAGGGATCAAACCCAGGTCTCCCAAATCGCAGGCAGATTCCTTACCATCTGAGCCACCAGGGAAATCCAAGAATGCTGGAGTGGGCAACCTATCCCTTCTCCAGGGGAACTTCCCAACTGAGGAATCAAACTGGGGTCTCCTGCATTGTAGGCGGATTCTTTACCAGCTGAGCCAACTGGGAAGCCCTCTACTGGCTTAGAGGTCTTAGTTCAAAAAGGAGAAATATTTCCAACAGGAGACACAAAGGTGATTCCATTGAATTGGAAGTTAAGGCTGCCACCTGGCCATTTTGGGCTCCTCATGCTTCTGAATCAACAGGCAAAGAAGGAAATGCTGTACTGGCCAGGGTGATTGATCCTAATCACCAAAAAGTCTGGTGTTACTCTACCATCAAAGTAAGAAAGAGTATATATCCATATCAAGCTTGGTCACTCAGTCATGTCCAACTCTTTGTTACCCCATGGACTGTAGCCCACCAGGTTTCTCTGTCCATGGAATTTTCCAGGCAAGAATCTGGTGTAGGTTGCCATTTCCTACTCCAGGGGATCTTCCCCACCCAGGGATCAAACATGTCTCTCCGGCATCTCCTGCATTGATTGGTGGACTATTTATAACTGCACCACCTGAAGCCTATATCTATATCCATCTGGATCACTTTCCTGAACACTGAAAGTTGATACTGTAAGTCAACTATATTTCAATTTAAAAAAAGAAGGGAGTATGTCGGGAGTACAGGAGATCCCTTAGAGTGTCTCTTAGGTTTACCATGCCCTGGGATTAGGGTCAATGGAAAACTACAACTCCATCTGGACAGGACTATTACTGACTCAGATCCTTCAGGAATGAAGGTTTGGGTCACCCGACCAGGTAAAGAACTACAACCAGCTGAAGTACTTAAGGCAAAGGGAATATGACATGAAGAGTGAAAGAAGGTAGTTATAATACTAGTGATGACCAGTTATTAGAGAAATGCAAATCAGAAACTACCTCATACCAACCAGAGTGGCCATCATTAAAAAATCCACAAACAATAAATGCTGAAGAGGGTGTGGAGAGAAGAGAATCCTCCTACACTGTTGATGGTAATGTAAATTGGTACAGCCACTATGGAGAACAGTATGGAGGTTCTTTAAAAAAAAAAATAGGGCTTTAAAAAATAGAGCTACCATATGACCCTGAAATCTCACTCCTGGGCATATATTCAGAGAGAAACATGATCTGAAAGGATACATGCCCCCCAGTTTTCATTGCAGCACTATTTACAAGAGCCAAGACATGGAAGTAACCTAAATGTCTACTAACAGAGGTATAGATAAAGTAGATGTGGTACATATATACAGTGGACTATTACTCAGCCATTAAAAAGGACGGAATAATGCCATTTGCTGCAACATGGATGGACCTAGAGAGTTTCATACTGAGTGAAGGAAGTCAGACAGAGAAGAAGAAATATAGTATGACATCCCTTATAGTTGGAATTTAAAAAGAAATGATACAAATGAACTTAATTACAAAACAGAAACTTACAGACTTAGAGAATCAGTTTAAGGTTGCTGAGGGGGAAGGATGTGGCAAAGGGATATTTAGGGAGTTTGAGATGGATATGTACACATTGCTATATTTAAAATAAATAACCAACCAGGACCTACTGTATAGCACACGAAACTCTGCTCAAAGTTACGTGGCAGCCTAGATGGGAGGGGAGTCTGGGGGAGAATGAATACATGTATATGTATGGCTGAGTCCCTTCACTGTTCCCCTGAAACTATCACAACATTGTTAACTGGCTATACTCCAATACAAAATAAAAAGTTTAAAATAAAAAATAAGTATAAAAATAAAAATAAATACTAGCAATGACCATGGGACCAGTTGCAGAAACAAGGACTGTAATTACCATGAGTACTTCCTCCTTATTTTGTTATGGCTTCTCCGGTGGCTCAGTGGTAAAGAATCCACCTGCAATGCAGGAGCCGCAGGAGATGCAGGTTCTATCCCTAGGTTAGGAAGATCCCCTGGAGGAGGGAGTGGCAACCTACTCCAGTATTCTTGCCAGGAGAACCCCACGGACAGAGGAGCCTGGCAGGCTACAGTCCATAGGGTCACAAAGAGTCAGACACGACTGAAGCGACTTAGCATGTATGCATATAAATACAAAGATACATATATAGATATAGAAATAGGTTTCTTTCCTCTCCTATTTCCTGGCATGCAATCTAAGGTATATTGACTTTACATCATAGTATTTTAAATATTGTTAATATCACATCACAGGATTTAAGTTATGGGAAGCATCCCTCAGTGACTTTACTTCCTCTTCTGGATAAGGGGTTAGTTTGTTATCAATTGTATATAAGATCATTGTATCACATTAGATGAAATTATGACCTAGTTATTACTTTTATTTGGAGATTAAATATGGCTTAAGAAGATGTGTATGGGTTCCTCATTGAAAAATGGTGGACATGTAATATGGTTAATTTTATGTGTCAATTTTATATGCTCAGATGTCCAGTTAAACATTACTTCTGGATATGTCTGTGAGGATGTTTCCAGAATTAGCATATGAATCAAAAGACAGAGTAAAGAGGATTGCCTTTTCCAAAGCACGCACCATCATTCAACTCACTAAGGACCTGAACAGAACAAAAAGGAGCAGGAAAGGAGGATTTGGGTGAAGGGAGACGGAGGAAGGGAAGAGAATGTGGCAGTACTTCCTGTCTGAATGCTGGGCTGGGATAATGACTCTCCTGCCCGCAGCACTCCTGGTTCTCAGAATCTATACTATCAGCTCTCTGGCTCTCAGATACAACATTATTTCACCTTCCTTTAGCTCAGCACAAGAAATCCCACTGCGCTGTCCAACCCTGATTCGGAAAGAGCAGCACCATGTGTCATATACAATCTGATGACCCCAAAGCAAGGCAGACTCTCAAGAAGCAACTGATTTGGAGAGAGATGGATTTTTAATTACTTCCTAAATGATGAACTGCCTTTTCATTATTTAAGGAACTTGTAACTGAGAGGCACTGGTAGTAAAATAAAGCAATTAAAATGTTAATTTAATGGCCCCAATTAAAGGACTCACATACCCCAGGTTTCTGTGTCCTGTCCTGTCCTGATGAGCTCAGAGTCACTGCCCCTATGACACTGACCCTATCTCTCCCACTCAGTATTTATGAGCCATTCTCCTTGCCTTTGCAAAGCTTATCCATCCTTTAAGAGCAAGCCCACATCCTCCAGGGAGCCTCCCTTACCTGTTCTCCTCTGAGCTTTCTGAAGTCATTAATCCTGCCTCTAGATCTTATTTGATGCGTTAAAAAAAATAGCACATATATTACTATATCATACAATTTGATAACTGCATTTCATTATAATTGGCTTCCTTTGTAATTCTATGTATTTTACTTGTGCTCATGAAAATACTATTCTGTAAAGGGGTCTGGAAGCTCCACCCAGTGGGACCATGGCACAGAAGAGATTAAGAATCTCTGCTTCTACCATGTGTAAAACATATAGCTATAAAATACATAAAACAGGGAGCTCAGCTCGGGTCTGTGTTGATCTAGAGGAGTAGGATGGTGGGGGGAGGGAGGCTCAAGAGGGAGGGGAAATATGTATACTTGTAGCTGATTCACATTGTTGTATAGCAAAAGCTCATGTAACATTGTAAAGCAATTATCCTCCAATTAAAAAATTAAAAAAAAAATTTTAAGTAAAAGAAAATAAAGAATCTCTGCTTACACTCTCCTACTTTTTTTTTTTTTTTTTAGTTCTACCAGTTTATTGCTACCAACCCATCTCCCTCCACCCTTGTGCACACATGCTCAGTCATATAACCCCATGGACTGCAGCCCGCCAGGCTCCTCTGTCCATGTTTAACTCTCCTGTCAGCTCAACTGAGGAGCCTGAAGTGGCTGGAGCGTGGCCATCAGGGGGCGGTGGGGAAAGCACCTCCGCTTCCAGAAGCCACGCCCTTCTGACTACCTATGGGAAACACTTACAAATAGCGCTTGTGGTTAATCAGACCAGCAAAGAGCCCTCTTTACTGCAGATGGAAGCCTCCAGTTGCTACCAGGCAACATTAGGAGAAGAAGTTGTCAGATGAAAAGGAAGCCTGGGACTCAGCCAGCTTGGACCCATAGACAGGTCCAGAGAGATGACACCAGGGCCACAAGGACCATCGCTGCTGCCTGTTGGACTGCAAGGAGGGCTGAGATTATAGACTGAATCTGAATGTCCCCTCAAAATTCACATGTTGAAACCTAACCCCCAATGTGATGAAAATAGGTCATGAGAAGAGAAGCCTCCTGTTCTACAATTAATGCCCTTTTAAAAAAGACAGGAGAGAGCCTCATCACCCCTTCTACCAGGAGGGTCCATGGCCAGAAGAGAGCCATCCGTGAATGGGTACGTGGTCCTCACCAGGCACGGAGTCTGCCAGCGCCCTGATCTTGGACTTCCAGCCTGCAGACTGTGAGTGATGCATTTCTGTTGTCTATAAGCCACCCAGTCTGTGGCATTCTGCAATAGCAGCCCAAATAGTCTAAGGCAGAGGCAGAGCTTTCTTAAATTCTCCCCTGCATTCAGAGCATACCTGGATTCAGATCCCATGTCTGCCCCTTCTTAGTTATGCAGCTGTGGCAGGTGCTGGCCAGTCTGTGTCCTGTTTCCTCACCTGTATTATCACAGGGATAATAAGCGTGGGAATAATGAGAGTACCTGCACCGTGGGACTATCAGGAGGGAGATACGAATTAATATACCAGGTCCTTTAGAAAAGAGGCTGGCGTGTAGTAAGCAGTGTGTAAGTGCCAGTTTTTTTGTTGCTTCTCCTCACGTAACCTGCCACTCATTGAGTGACATGGAGCACGTTGTGTCTACTTCATGGAGGCCTTACACAGAGTGAGCATTCAATAATGGCCCACTGTTGTCATTTTGACCATGATTTCTAGCACCAGGCAGAGTACTGATTTTAGATGAATTAGTCAAGCCCCAATTTGGAAGAAGATTCCAGTCACAGGGCCTTTGGCTCAACACTCTAGTGCAGTTGTCCTGGGATACCCATCACCAAGAATGATGACTCCAGGTTCAGGAAACATGGTTGGACCTGTGATACATTCAAGCTGGAAGAAGATGGAGATGAGCCTGACAAGAATAACCTGCTAACCACTCAACCTTTCCTGACTACCTCTGCCTTACCCATCCTTCCAGGCCCAGCACCACTCCCTCCAGGAAGTCCACTCTGGTTACTCCAGCCTCATGGATCTCTCCCTGCCATGAAGTTCTCAGCCCTAGCAATGCACCCCTCAGCACTAGGCCTTCTGCTGCCCACTAAATCATTCCCCAAGCACCTCAAGGGCAGAACAACAGCTCCCCTGCCCTCTTTGGCTCATTGATATCTCCTGGCAGAGGGCATGCATAAGGCACTGATTAATAGAATCAGTTTTCTGCCGCCTGCAAACGAAGGCATCTGTCCTGATTCATATCATACTTTTTTTTCCTAAACTTCTTTGCAGCTCTTGCAGTCCTCACACCATCACCATAGAGTGAATGAAACATGCTTTACCAAGAGGAAACTAAGGCTCAGAGAGAGGAAGCAATTTGTTCTAATACTACAACAGTGTCATTGCCAGGGTAGACATTAGCACAGCCACACTGCCTTGGGCCCCTAATTATATTCCCCATCATTCCATCACTCTGCTGAGAGCCTTGTTGTTGTGGATTGATGAAAGCAGGCAGGAACCATGCTCCAAGCTGGATTCACGATGGGCACAGCTTACTCCCATTAATCTCTCCAATGCAGAGACTCTAAGTTCA
Organism: Dama dama; assembly: GCF_033118175.1. NCBI lineage: Eukaryota > Metazoa > Chordata > Mammalia > Artiodactyla > Cervidae > Dama > Dama dama. Next base: position 20,993,421 of record NC_083684.1, read on the forward strand.
CAGGTACAGTTAGCACAATCCCCTCTCCTGGAATTCAGTCTCTGCTGTTAATCTTTAGGTCATTAACCTTCACTCTGATAACACATTCCTGTTTAGTTTAAACAGGTCTTCTCACATTGCAATCAGAATCTCCATCTCTTTCTCAGAATGGTTGAGTGGTGCAGGGACAGGAGAGAGGTTCTGGACATTTCTCCGGCTTCCATCAAATTTTGTTTTGGATTTTGTTTTTTTATCTTTGACTGCACTGGAGCTTCATTGCTGCAAGCAGGCTACTCTTATATCTGTGGTAAACAGACTTCTCATTGCTTCTCTTCTTGCAGAGCAAGGGCTCTCTGGTGCATGGGTTTCAGTAGCTGTGGTTCATGCACTCAGTTGCCCCATGGTATGTGGAATCTTCCCCAACCAGAGATCAAACCTGTGTCCCCTGCATTGGCAGGAGGATTGTTAACCACTGGACCATCAGGGACATCCCACTGAGTCTTCTCTGATCTCAAGAAAACAACAATGCAAGCCTCAGACAAACTATTCTGAGGAATTCCTTGGCCTCAGTTTCCCCAAATGAAAAATAAAGAGTGTGGACTAAACTCTACCCCAAGATGTCCAAGAAAGTTCCAGGAGTGGGTATGGGGTACAGCACTCTGTTCCTCCTCAACCAGAGCTGCTATATTTTATTTGCTTCCTAAGTTTTGTTTTAAATTTCATCAGAAACATATAAATACATTTCCATCATAAATACCTAACCAATAAGGTTAAAAAAACACCAAAATCACAACTAGCTTTTGAATAACCATCAACAGGAGGACACTGAAACCCACCAAAAAAAGAAGATACCCTATGCCCAAGGACAAAGGAGAAGCTGCAATGAAATAGTGGGAGGGGCACAATCATGATAAAATCAAATCCCATACCTGCCAGGTGGGCGACCCACAAGCTGGAGAACAATAATACCAAAGAAGTTCTCCCGCTGTTGGAAGGTTATAGGCTTCACATTCAGCAAAGGGACTGGGAATCCCCAGGGAATATGATTTTGAAGGCCATCAGGACTTGATTATAGGAATTCCAGGGCTGGGGGAAACAGAGACTCCATTATAGAGGGCACAAACAAAGCCCTGTGTGCACCAGGACCCAGGGGAAAGGAGAGGTGACCCCACAGGCGACTGAGCCAGACCTACCTGTGAGTGTTTGAGAGTCTCCTGCAGAGGCGTGGGTTGGCAATGGCTTGTCTCAGGGACAGGGGCACTAGCAGCAGCAGTCCTGGGAGAGGTCTTGGCATAAGTCCTCTTGGAGGTTGCCATTCAGTTCAGTTCAGTTGGTCAGTCGTGTCCGACTCTTTGCGACCCCATGAATCGCAGCACGCCAGGTCTTCCTGTCCATCACCAGCTCCCAGGGTTTACCCAAACTCATGTCCATCGAGTCGGTGATGCCATTCAGCCATCTCATCCTCAGTCGTCCCCTTCTCCTCCTGCCCCCAATCCCTCCCATCATCACAGTCTTTTCCAATGAGTCAACTCTTCTCATGAGGTCGCCAAAGTATTGGGGTTTCAACTTCAGCATCAGTCCTTCCAGTGAACACCCAAGATTGATCTCCTTTAGGATGGACTGGTTGGATCTCCTTGCAGTCCAAGGGACTCTCAAGAGTCTTCTCCAACACCACAGTTCAAAAGCATCAATTCTTCAGTGCTCAACTTTCTTCACAGTCCAACCCTCACATCCATACATGACCACTGGAAAAACCATAGCCTTGACTAGATGGACCTTTGTTGGCAAAGTAATGTCTCTGCTTTTTAATATGCTATCTAGGTTGGTCATAACTTTCCTTCCAAGGAGTAAGCGCCTTTTAATTTCATGGCTGCAATGACCATCTGCAGTGATTTTGGAGCCCCCCCAAAAATAAAGTCTTACACTGTTTCCCCATCTATTTCCCATGAAGTGATGAGACCAGATGCCATGATCTTAGTTTTTTGAATGTTGAGCTTTAAGCCAAGTTTTTCACTCTCCTATTTCACTTTCATCAAGAGGTTTTTTAGTTCCTCTTCACTTTCTGCCATAAGGGTGGTGTCATCTGCATATCTGAGGTTAATGGAGGTTGCCATTAGCCTATCATAAAGCCTGTAGACCAGGGTGAGTTGCCTCAGGCCAAACAGCTAACAGGGAGGGAGTGCAGCCTTACCCATCAGCAGACAATTGGATTAAAACTTTACTGAGCATAGCACTGCCCACCAGAGCAAGATTCAGTTTTCCTCACAGCCAGCCCCTCCCATCAGGAAGCTTGCACAAGCCTCTTCTCCTCATCCACTAGGGGCAGACAGAAGAAGCAAGAACTACAATCCCACAGTCTCCAGAATGTAAACCAGAATCACAGAGAGCTAACCAAAATAAAGAGAAAAAGGATTATGTCCCAAATGAAGGGACAAGATAAATTCTCAGAAAAACAACTAAACCAAGTAGAAATAGGTAGAAAAAGAATTCAGAATAACAATAATGAGGGTCATCCAGGATCTTGGAAAAAAGAATGGAGGCAAAGATTAAGAAGCTGCAAGAAATGTTTACCAAAGACCTAGACGAGCTAAAGAACTAACAGAGATGAACAATACACTAGAAGGAATCAATAGTAGAAGAATTCAGGCAGAAGAATGGATAAGTGACCTGGAAGAATGGTGAAAATCATTGCTGCAAAACAGAATATAGAAAAAAGAGTGAAAAAAATGAAGGCAGCCTAAGAGACTTCTGGGGCAATGTTAAATGCACCAATATTTGCATTAAAGGAAGGAGAAGAAGAGAGAGAAGGGGCCCAAGAAAATATTTGAAGATGCAATAGCTAAAAACTCCCCTAACATGGGAAAGGAAATAGTCATCCAAGTCCAGGAAGCACTGATAAAAATTAAAGACAAACATAAAATATTAAAAGCAACAAGGGAAAAAAAGACAAATAACATACAAGAGAACTCCCATAACATTATCAGTTGATTTCTCAACTGAAACTGTACAAGCCAGAAGGGAATGGCATGATATATTACAGGTGATGAAAAGGAAAATCCTATAACAAAGAATATTCTACCCAGCAAGACTCTTGCTCAGATTTGATGGAAAAATCAAAACCCTTACAGACAAGCAAGAGTTAAGAGAATTCAGCACCACTAAGCCAGTTTTACAACAAATGCTAAAGGCAGTTATCTAGGCAGGAAACACAAGAGAAGGAAAAGACTGACAAAAACTAAATCCAAAACAATTAAGGAAGTAGTAATAAGATCATACCAATAATTACCTTAAATGTAAATGGATTAAATGCACCAAATGGATTAAATGGCTGGGTGGATACAAAAACTAGATCCATATATATGTTGTCTACAAGAGACCCACCTCAGACCTAGGGACACTTACAGAATGAAAGTAAGGGGACAGGAGAAGCTTTTCTACACAAATATTTCATAAGGAAGCTGGAGTAGTGATACTCATATCAGACAAAATATACCTTAAAACAAAGACTGTTATAACAGATAAAGAAGGGCACTACATAATGAACAAGGGTTAAATCCAAGAAAAAGATATAAACAATCATTAATACATATGCACCCAACATTGGAGCACTTCAATACGTAAGGCAAATACTAACAACTGTAAAGGGAGAAATCAACAGTAACCCAATAATAGTGGGGGACTTTAACACCCCACTTTCACCAAAGGATAGATCATCCAGACAGAAAATTAATGAGGAAACACTGGCCTTAAATGACACTTTAGATGAGTTAGACTTAACTGATACTTGTAGGGCATTCCAACCGACAAGGTTAAGTTCCCTTGACCACCTCTCCTAATTCTGGTTCCCCCCATCTCACACCCAGAAGTAACGTATTAGTTTGAGTTTTATAGTTTCCAGACTATTAATAGATACGTGTGTGCACGCTCTGTTGTGTCCGACTCCTTGTGACCCCATGGACTGTAGCCCACCAGGCTCCTCTGTCCATGGGATTTCCCAGGCAAGAATACTGGAGTGGGTTGCCAATTCCTATTCATACACACACACACACACACACACACACACACACACACACACACACACATATTATATATAATATCCTTAGAAAATGGACAGTATTTGTTTATGTGTGTGAGTTCTTTTAGTTTTTTGAAAGAAAATAACTTTGACATCTTACTCTTTAACTTGCTATTAGAGCAAGTCTTGAATATAACTCATATAGAATATAACCCAATCTAGAATTGTCTCATTCTTTTTAATTGCTACCAAGTCACTTCATTATCAAGGCTCAGAAATAAATCAATAAAACATTTCCCACTTTCCTATGGTTGTTCTCTTTTCTTTTGTAGTTTCCAAACCAGAAAACCACATAGACTCACATCAAAGGGTTTAACAGATAATAAAAGGAATCATTTATGAAAGGAAAATGTCATTGTGAATGCATTATTTGAAATAAAAATTTCATCTGGCATTACAAATCAAGATGGCAGAGTAGAAGAATGTGTGCTCATCTCCTCCTGCAAGAGCATCAAAATCACAACTAGCTGTTGAAAAACCAGCAGGAGGACACTGGAACCCATCAGAATATGAAATCCCACATCCAAAGATGAAAGTGAAAGAGGAGAGTGAAAAAGTTGGCTTAAAACTCAACATTCAGAAAACTAAGATCATGGCATCTGGTCCCATCACTTCATGGCAATTAGATGAGGAAACAATAGAAACAGTGAGAGACTTTCTTTTGGGGGGCTCCAAAATCACTGCAGATGGTGATGGCAGCCATGAAATTAAAAGACCTGTGCTCCTGTTGCAGGAAGGGGGACCCCTTCCAGGGCCCGAAACTGGGCTCTTGTCTAACACTCAGAAATGAATTGTCCGAGGAGACACATGCTGACAAAGCAAGAGATTTTATTGGGAAAGGACACCCGGGTGGAGAGCAGTAGGTAAGGGAACCCAGGAGAACTGCTCTGCCGCGTGGCTCTCAGTCTTGGGTTTTATGGTGATGGGATTAGTTTCCGGGTGGTCTTTGGCCAATCATTCTAATTCACAGTCTTTCCTGGTGGCGCACGCATCGCTCAGCCAAGATGGATGCTAGCAAGAGGGATTCTGGGAAGTGGACGGACAGGTAGTGTCTCCTCTCGATCTTTCCCGAACTCTTCTGGCTGGTGGTGGCCTATTAGTTCCGTATTCCTTATCAGGATCTCCTGCCATAAAACAACTCATGCAAATGGTTACTATGGTGCCTGGCCAGGGTGGGCGGTTTCAATCAGTGTGCTTCCCCTAACACTCCTTGGAAGAAAATCTATGACAAACCTATTAATATGCTAGAGAGCCGCTGGAGCCGGCACAGATCCCACCCATGACAAGGTCATGAGGGAGAAAACCTGACGGGCAAGGCAGATCAGGTTTTCAGGGACTCTGAAAAGCTGCCCCCAGGGCTCACCTTAAAGATGATATCTGTCTTTCTGATGCTTGCTTCAATAGACTACTCCCTAATTTCTGTGACACAGGCAGAAGGCTTTCCCTGATCTCTTTCCTAATAAGAATCAATTTAGAACTTTAATCAATAAATTTCCCAGGTGGTGGTATTTTATGAGATTATTCAGGGTGAAAGGAGTGTTTTAATTTAAACTCCTTTGCTGGTATTTTAGTTTGTTTGGCAAATGCCCTTGGTACTAATATGCATGATTGCTTATAATACCCTAATCATAAAACAGCATAAAGAACCTGATCACATAAAAGCCCTAATAGACACAGAGCCCTTTGGGGGTGAGGAAGCCCTATTAGAGAACATAAAAATATTATTCTAAAAGTGGTTATAGTTAAAGATTTAGAAAAATAAGAGTTTAAACCTGTTAATTTTAACCAGGAATGCTAAACAGGGGCTGCCTCACTGGAGCTGCAGAGTCTTTGTGTGGTAAACCTTTTAGATAAATTTAACTGGTAACTTCTGCAAAAGGACTGACCTTTGTGTTCATTAAAGAATAGATTACGGAAAACAGATTTGCATTCACCTAGGTCATAAAATGTCAATAGGCCCCAAGGCCAGAAGATAATGTACAAGACCCTCATAAACAAAGAAGTATGCAGAAAACACCCTGGTTTGATGAAGAACAAGCTGATGTAATGTTAAACTATCTTCCCCTTAGAAATGTACTAATTTAGGGTATAAAAGCCACGGTAAAAAATAAAGCATTGCCAGACTCTGCCAGCTGCACCCCCCATCTGGTCACTCTCTTTCTCTCTCTTTCTCTCTCCCTCGCAGACTTGGCCCTATCAAGGCTGGTCTCACGTGTCTTCTATCTCTCACCGACGCCGTTCATCCTGAGGGTACCCCCTGGATCCTGCTGGGGCTGGACCCCGGCAGAGAGCATATTAAAAAACAGAGACATTACTTTGCTGACAAAGGTCCGTCTAGTCAAAGCTATGTTTTGTGTGTGTGACTACAGTCACACAGTAGTCATGTGTGACTGTGAGAGTTGGATTATAAAGAAAGCTGAGCACCGAAGAATTGATGCTTTTGAACTGTGTTGTTGGAGAAGACTCTTGAGAGTCCTTTGGACTGCAAGGAGATCCAACCAGTCAATCCTAAAGGAAATCCATCCTGAATATTCATTAGAAGGACTAATGCTGAAGCTGAAACTCCAATACTTTGGCCACCTGATGCAAAGAACTGACTCTTTGGAAAAGACCCTGATGCTGGGAAGGATTGAAGGCAGGAGGAGAAGGGGATGACAGAGGATGAGATGGTTGGATGGCATTAGTGACTCAATGGACACGAGTTTGAGCAGGTTTCAGGAGCTGGTGATGGACAAGGAAGCCTGGTGTGCTGCAGTCCATGGAGTCACAAAGAGACAGACACGACTGAGCAACTGAACTGGACCCAAAGAGCCACAAGATGGTAAGAGAGGTGCAATCATGATAAAATCAAATCCCATACTTGCTGGGTGGGTGACCCACAACCTGGAGAATGATAATAACAAAGTTCTCCCACTGTTGTGAAGGTTTTGAGACATATTGTTGGGCTTCCAGCCTGGGGATCCAGCAAAAGGACTAGGAATCCCCAGGGAATATGACTGAAGGCCAGCAGGATTTGATTACAGGACTTCCACAGGACTAGGGGAGACAGAGACTCCACTTTTGTGCAAACAAAATCTTGCACAAACCAGGACCCTGGAGAAAGGAGCAGAGACCCCACAAGAGACTGAAGCAGACCTATCTGGTAGTGGTGGAGGGTCTCCTGTGGAGCTGTGGGTTAGCAGTGGCACGCCACAGGGACAGAGGCATGGCAGCAGCAGTCCTGGGAGGTGCCCCTTGGCAAGTGAGACCTCTTGGAGGTGCCATTAACCTACCATAGAGCCTGGAGACTCCAAGGCTGGGTCATCTCAGGCCAGACAACTAACAGGGAGGGAGCACAGCCCCACCCACCAGCAGATAATTGGATTAAAGTTTGACTGAGCCCAACCCTGCCCACAAGAACAAGACCCAGTTTTCCCCACAGACAGTCCCTCCCATCAGCCTCTACCACCAGAGGGCAGACAGAAGAAACAAGAACTACAATCCTGCAACCTCCAAAAGGAAAGCCACAACCCCAGAAAATTAATTGAAATGAAAAGGCAGAGGATTATCTCCCAGATGAAGAAAGTGAAAATGTCAGTCGCTCAGTCTTGTCTGATTCTGCAACCCTGTGGACTGTAGCCCACCAGTTTCCTCTGTCTATGAAGTTTTCCAGGCAAGAATTCTGGCATGGATAGCCATTCCCTTCTCCAGGGGACCTTCCTGGCCCAGGGATTGAACCTGGGTTTCCTACATTGCAGGCATGTTCTTTACCATTGAGCCACCAAGGAAGACCCAGATGACAAGATAAAACCCCAGAAAAACAACTAAATGAAGTAGAGACAGTCAACCAAATCCAGGAAGCAGAGACAGTCCCAGGCAGGATAAACCCAAAGAGGAACACCGATACACATGATAATCACACTGACAAAAATTAAAGATAAATATAAAACATTAAAAGCAACAAGGGGGAAAACAACAAATATAAATAACATACAAGGGAACGCCCATAAAATTATCAGCTGATTTCTCAATAGAAACTCTACAAGCCAGAGGGAATGGCACAATATATTTAAAGCCATGAAAGGGAAGAATCTAACAACCAAGAATATTCTACCCAGTAAGACTCTTGTTCAGATTTGATGGAGAAATCAAAAGCTTTCCAAACAAGCAAAAGTTAAGACAATTCAGCACCACCAAGCCAGCTTTACAACAAATGCTAAAAGAAGTTCTCCAGGTAGGAAACACAAGAGAAGGAAGAGAACTACAATGAATAACCTCAAACAATCAAGAAAATGGTAGTAGGATCAAACATATGGATAATTACCTTAAACGTAAGTGGATTAAATGCACCAGCCAAAAGACAGACTGGCTGGGTGATTGTATACATGCTTCTACTTACCACATTACTCTACTTAACCCCCTAGATTGTAAGTAGTTATTTTATGCTGTTAGGTTAATCGTGTTTCCATGATGGCTTGCAATTATAAATGTTTTTTATTTTTGTCTGGCTATTAATTGTGAAACTGATTAGCATATTTTACTATTGATTGTGCTGTGCTGTGCTTAGTCGCTCAGCCGTATCCAACTCTTTGTAACCCCACAGACTGTAGCCCGCCAGGCTCCTTGGTCCATGGGGATTCTCCAGGCAAGAATACTGGAGTGGGTGGCCATGCCCTCCTCCAGGGGATATTCCCAACCCAGGGATCGAACCTAGGTCTCCTGCATTGCAGCCAGATTCTTCACCAGTTGAACCACCAAGGAAGCCCACTATTGTGATTACATAATTATTATTCATTTTGATACCATTGTATGATGATTGGTCAAAAGAACATAATAGAATTCTGTATCACTAAAACCACCATTTAATAGAAAAATCTGTAACTACTCTTTAAAATCCAGATACATGTTAGAATTATCTGGAATTTTTGGAAAAATACAAATGCCCAGGTATTGTTTTTTTCCCAAAGCTTCAGATGTGATTCTAATGAGCAGCCAGGTTTAAAAACAACTGGACTATATGATGATCTTTAACTTTTATCTAGTTTCACTTTTTCTATTTCATATTCAGCAATCCCATTTCTTTTAGTTCATGTTTTCCAATTTCTCCATCTCTTTTTTGTTGTTCTTTCTCAAGTGCAGTAGACAAGTTTATACAAATATAAACATATATATATAATAAGGATAATACATATATTTTAGAAAACTTATGAATTTTTGCTTAGTTAAAAAAATTTATGACATTTTGGTCCCACTTGTTTGACTAAGTATGAATAGAATGCTAGATTTCTAACTTATATTCACTCAATGTTTTGATATAGTGCCATTTATTCTGGCATCTAGTATTACTGGAAACAGTGACAGACTATTTTCTTGGGCTCCAAAATCACTGCAGGTGGTGAGTGCAGCCATGGAATTAAAAGATGCTTGTTCCTTGGAAGAAAAGCTATGATAACGTATTAAAAAAGTAGAGACATTACTCTGCCGACAAAGGTCCGTATAGTTGAAACTGTGGTTTTTCCAGTAGTCATGTATGGATGTGAGAGTTGGGCCATAAAGGAAGCTGAGTGCCAAAGAATTGATGCTGTTGAATTGTGGTGTTGGAGAAGACTTTTAAGAGTTCCTTGGACTGCAAGGAGATCAAACCAGTCCATCCTAAAGGAAATCTGTCCTGAATATTCATTAGAAGGACTGATGTCTGAAGCTGAAACTCCAATACTTTGGCCACCTGATGTGAAGAACTGATTCATTGGAAAAGACCCTGATGCTGGGAAAGATTGAAGGCAGGAGAAGGGGACGACAGAGGATGAGATGGTTGGATGGCATCACCACCCACCCAATGGACATGAGCTTGAGCAAGCTCCAGGAGATGATAAAGGACAGGGAGGCCTGGTGTGCTGCAGTCCATGGGGTCACAGAGTCAGACATGACTGAGCAACTGAACAACAAAGTATTACTGCTAAAAGTCTAGCAAGCTTATTATTTTAGTGAATTTTTAAAAAAATCTTGAATGAGGCTTGAAACTTTTAATCCAATTCTGAAAATATAAAGAAATACTGTGTTTAAGTAAGCCAGAAAGAAAAACACCAATACAGTATACTAACACATATAAATGGAATTTAGAAAGATGGTAATGATAACCCAACATGTGAGACAGCAAAAGAGACACAGATGTATAGAACAGTCTTTTGGACTCTGTGGGAGAAGGTGAGGGTGGGATGATTTGAGAGAATAGCATTGAAACATGTAAATTATCATATGTGAAACAGATCACCAGTCCAGGTTCGATGCATGAGACAGGGTGATCAGGCTGGTGCACTAGGATGACCCAGAGGGATGGGATGCGGAGGGAGGTGGGAGGGGGTTGCAGGATGGGGAACACATGTACACCCATGACTGATTCATGTCAGTTTATGGCAAAACCACTACAATATTGTAAAGCAATTAGCCTCCAATTAAAATAAATAAATTTTTTTCAAAAGTAAAAAGTACTTTGAAAACCAAAATAAATAAATAAATAAATAAATAAATAATCTTGAATGAAGCTTGAAACTTAATCCAATTATGAAAATATAAAGAAATACTGTGTTTAAAAGAAAACAAGAAATGAACATGTTATGTATTATTAACTAAAGTAGAGATTTTGTTCAAATTTCACAAAATTTTATGCTAGTGTCCATTATTTGTTTTCATACCTTATTCAAGATTCCACATTATATTTAGTTTCATTGAGCAGCTTCAGCTGCATGCAACAAATTCTGATAAATTATCTTTTCATGTTTGTTCTGATACAAATGTTTTCTAATTTTTCTTGTTATGGTTTCTTAGATACACCCATCATTTAAAAGTGGACATTTAATTTCCAAATACATTGCCTTTTTAAAGTATCCTTGATATTAATTTCTCATTTTGGTATTAATTTCTCATTTAAATGCTTTCTTCTCTGCAATCACCCTCTGTGTTTTCCCAGTCTCCTAACTTTCTTGAGGCTTTCAATGACTAAGTCAAAGATCTCTCTTGGCAAATGTCACATTGTGCTTGAAAATAAGTGGGTTATTTTCAAATGTACTTTTATATTGATATCTAACATAATGCCACAGTGATAAGAGAATAGTCTATAGATGATTTCAATCCTTTTAGGCCGTGAAATTTTTGCACCTTGTTTTATGTCCCTGGGTATGCTCTAGTATCTCCTGGTTTATAGTTTATGGGAACTTGAATAGAATTTGTGCCCTGTTTTGTGTGAAAATTGTATAAATCTTAATTATGTCAAATTAAGGGCTTTTCAGGTCTAGTGCATCATCCTACTTTTCTGTCTATTCATTCTGTTAATTTTTGAGAGTTTTACATTGAAACTTCAACTGAAAAATCTCAATTTATCTACTTAAAAATAATTAATTGTAATATATAGTGGAACTACATGCAATTTTGTTCTGTATTTTCCAATCTACTATAAATCTGTTATCATACTCTCATAATTTAAAAAATTTTTAAAAATTAAAAAAAAAAACTTCATCTGACTTAAAAAAAATGTGTGTGTCTCAAAAATACCAAAAAGAAAAAAGTGGAGTGTTTGAATCATCCCCAGAGGGCAATGTTGTCCTCAATGGAGCAGACTCACTAGGTTCCCACCAGCTCTGTACAGTTACTCCTGGGGGAACCTGAGCTCACTGGTTTCACATTTCCGAATGATGATGTAACTCCCCTTCAGGTTTGCAGCTGCCTTGACAGCCTAGACCTTAATCTGGCCTTGCTTCAAATTTTTCGAATTAAAAAAGTTAAGAGGAGAGAACACAGAACAAGATCACTCAGTGATTGAACAACAGGGAGCCAAAATTGCAACCTTTTCCTCAGTTTAGAAACGAGGCCCATTAAGTCCAGGCTACAAGATCTAGAATGAAGCCAGGAGGAGATGATGCTCGATTCTCCTTTGCGTGTCTGAACCAAGTTACTGAGACCCTATATAAACAGCCACAGAGTTGGCCTCTGTTGCTATGTGGTGGTGAGCTACAGAAACAGACTAGCCAATGGAAGCAAAACTCAGCAACAAGAGAAATAAATCTTAGAAGCACCTAGGGTAGCTTATGGAATGGAATAAAAAGCAAAAGGACGAGGCTTTAGAAGGATAGGTCCCAGGGAAGATCTGGGTTTCAAGGGAGTGGTCTCATCTTCTCCAGGATGATCTGCTTCCCCAGCATTCTATCTTTATGTCATCTGCTCAAGATTCCAATTCCTACTAGACTTCACCTAGCCAAGCTCAGTCACATCCATCCTCTGGCTAGGGGAGGGCAGGCACCTTGATTGACAGCCTTATCAGCTCCTGTAGAGATAGTTTGCTAAGAAAATTCAGGGTCCCACCGTTACCAGAAAGAGGAAAGATATACACTGAGGAAGGAAAAACTCGGATGCCCATTCTGTTAGATGACCATTTCACAATTATTGACTGACTTCAGTGCCTGATAGAGGTTGGCTAGAGGAGGAGAAAGAAGTGAGTGGAAGAATAAGAGGACAAAGAAGAAAAGAGGAAGAGGGGAAAGAGGAGGAGGAGAGGGAATCAGGAAAAGCGCTGTGAGGGCCCTGGGGACCTGAGTAGAAGGGTTCAGCCCAGGCTGTAGAGCCTTCCCTTTCTGTTCCCCTAACTAGTGACCATCATTCCATCTTAAAATAGTCCTGGTAGTTAGTCTAACCTCTGATCCACCACCTTTTGAAGATCTCTTTGTTTCTGGACATTTCTCTGGCTTTGTGTGGGTTTTGTCTGGTCTGAAGAAATTAATACTGCAATAAAATATTCTGATAACACCCATATCCACAGCCTCAGATCTGCACAGAGTTGATAAACTTAAAAAAAAACCAAAACACTTGCCAGTATAGAATAATTTTCTTCCTGTCTTTTTTGATTGCAAATTTATAAAAATGACATGGTTGAAATTATGCAATATATTAAGTTTATGACATGCTTTTCTTACTTATAAGAAACATTTTCCTATGTCCCTAAAATTCTTGTAATTTCAGTGTCTATAGAATATTCTACCCTATAATGACAATATAATTCATTTAATGCTAATGGTTAAGGGCTTAGAGTCTCTACTAAGAAGGACCTGGGTTCAAATCTTACCATTTTCTTCTCAACACTAGCCATATTGCTTATTCCTCTCTGGTTTCAGTTTCCCCATCTGTACACGGAGATAATAATAATATCTTCCTCCTAGGTTGTCAGGAGGATTAAATAAGAGGACACATGTAATGCTCGTGGCACAAGGATACCCATGTTACTGACCTCAGATCTGGCTGATTGCTACCTGAAAATCAACACATGAAAAGCAAATATTGGTAGAAAGAAATGTTGATTTGGTCAGAAAAGCCAACAATTTGGGGAGAAGGTGGACTCATGTCCCCCAAACCAACACTGAAGATTCTGTTTGGCCATGAAAGTTCTTAAAGGGAAAGGAAGAAGTAATCTCTTTAATTATTGATCTCAATGATCTGTGAATCATTGAGATGTGGTAGTAGTTTAGTCACTAAGTTGTGTCCAACTCTTGCAACCCCATGGACTGTAGCCCACTAGGCTCCTCTGTCCATGGAATTTTCCAGGCAAGAATACTGGAGTGGGTTGCCATTTCTTTGTCCAGGGGATCTTCCAGACCCAGGAACTGAACCAGGGTCTCCTGCATCGCAGGCGGATTCCTACATCGCAGGCAGATTCTTTACCAACTGAGCTACAAGGAAAGCCCCTAATCATTGAGACAGGGAATCAAATTCATCACTGTCTCCTACTGGGTGCACACTTGTTGACTCTTTCTGATCTTTCTCTACATGCTATCTTGTTCACACAGTTTGTTCACAAGATTACTGAAGAGGAAGCTAAGGAAGAGATCTGGTCATCTGTTAATTACTTATTCCTCATTTTTACTTCTTTGGTCTATGGAAAGAACCAACATGTTAAGCTAAGCATTGTGTGATCGAAAGATTTGAAAGTAGTTCTTTGGCTTGAGATGAGTAGGAGATGAGGGCACCTGGCTTGAGGTTAATTACAATGTAGCTTTGCTAAAGTATTATAAGACAAAAAGGAGCCTCCTGCAGATAGTTCCAAAGAAGGCAATGGCACCCCACTTCAGTACTCTCGCCTGGAAAATTCCATGGAGGGAGCAGCCTGGTAGGCTGCAGGCCATGGGGTCGCTAAGAGACGGACATGACTGAGAGACTCCACTTTCACTTTTCACTTTCACGCATTGGAGAAGGAAATGGCAACCCACTCCAGTGTTCTTGCCTGGAGAATCGCAGGGACGGGGGAGCCTGATGGGCTGCCGTCTATGGGGTCGCACAGAGTCAGACACGACTGAAGTGACTTAGCAGCAGTAGCAGCAGATAGCTCTTTCCTGTTAAAGTGCTCTTTCCTGCCAAAAGTTGCGTGTACCAAGTGAGTACCTATAAATTTTCACTGGTATCATAAAAGGATTTTTTCCTTCAAGTTTTTGCAAATGTAATGGCTCTGTATTGAAAATCCCAGTAGAGAGATCCCTGAAGTTAGAGCTTCTGGCTATGCACTTCTTCAAGGCTCTCACTACAGTTTGTCCATTCTGCAGTATTATTTATGATAAAAAAAAGTCTGCCTATATGTAGACCTGCACAATTTAAATCTATGTTGTTCAAGATACTTACTGTATTGACAATAAAGTCTCAATTTGTCTCTGTCTCCCTCTTTTACTCCCTATCCCACTATGTCATCCAGACTTCTGTTTTGACTATCCCCTATCTCCAGCCCCAATATGGTTCACTCATCTACAATCCTACAGGAAACCAGCATCTGGGGTCTTGTCACAGAGAAGAGCCCAAGATTCAAATATTGATTTTGCTTTGCAATTTGGAGACTGCTTTGATCAGCCAGCATTGTGTCAGCATTTTACACTACCTGTTACCTCTGTGCTTTCCTCATTTACCCACCCAGATAAAGTAATTTCAGGAGCATTCATTGCCATTCTGTGCTCCATTTAATTTAACTTTTTTTTTTTTGATAGATGTGTGCCTGCCTGTTCCCATCAGTGTCTTTTTTCAGAGCAGTGGTTTTGTTTCTATGGCAACTGAAAGGTCTATTGTAATCAAATAATTGAGCCCCATTAAACTGCAATCTTCTCAGCCCCACTACAGCTTGCTCTGACTTTTATGCTGTATTATGCTGTTTTTCTTCTGTATTCTCAATCAGGCAGTTGCCATTCATTCCACTCAAAATAACACTCTAGACGTCTAGAATAGGCATTAAAAAAGATGATATGCCCCTCAAATGCCAAAGTCAAAATGTATATGTGCAATTGCCCTTTTAAAAGAGCAACCCCCCCAAATGTTTGCCTTAACAACATTCTCGTGTCATAATTGCCTTTGATTTACATATTTGATTGTAAGTTGGATTAGGCCTTTCTCATCCCATAATAATAATATTAATAAGCTACCATATATTGAATGCATACTATGTGCCAGGCTGCATGCTAAATCTTTTTTTAAAGTTTTTAAATTTTCATTTTATATGCAAAGAGCTAGCATTGTTTCTGCATAAGGCAGATGTCTTGAATGACCCATTCAAGGAAGTTCATTTAGCCCAACTTAATGAAGCTGATGTCCTTCAAGTACTGCTGTAAACACTGGCTGCACATATTGAGGCTGTATTTCTGGACTAGACCATGCTAATTTGAGCAGACCCATTAAGAGCAAAAACCCTGGTCACATTTTCTTGCACGGCTCTAGTAGAGCTGCTGGTGGCCCATGTTCTACTAGGCTTCAACAAAGCAAAAGTGCTAAGTGTTTTTTATTTTTTTCAGTTGTTATTCAATAAAATACAAGCCTTCAAATTTTAAGTGTGGTGCATTTTCAGGCAAGGAAGCAGAGAGGACATGAGGTCCCACAGAGATATTGGGTAGAGGGTTTTGGGCTTCCGAGGGCTATTGGTTACAGGCTATTCTCCAGGAGCAGATGCTGACACACACACAGAGGGAGAGCTGGTAGTTTATTTAAGATAGATCTGGTGTTTCTTGGAAAACATATCCTAAGAATGAAGAGACAGAAAGAAGTCTGTCCCTCTCCAGTCATCTGCTCAATATCCTCTCTAAAGTAATCCCACCTTCTTCCTTGGAAATGAGCTCCGACTGCCTGATTAAGGATGCCAAAGAAAAGCAGCATAATATAGTAAAAGAGTTAGAACAAGAAAAACAGTTAGTGAGTTAATGTCCTGATTTCCTTTTGGGGAATGATCTCTCCTCCATGGTGTGGTGTCTTGGTGGGAGAGTAAATCAAGGATCCTACCCCCCACTGTAGAAAGCAAAGTGACCAAGCCTGGCCCAGCTGGGAGAGGGTGAGTGGCCTAAGCGTGGCTTGGTCAACAGCTCCAGAAGTCCCTCCAACAAACGTCCTTTTGCTTAATTTAGCCAGAGTTAGTTTTTGTTGTTTGCAGCCAAAGAAACTAACGTAAGGACCTAGTTCTGAGAAATAGAGGAGTACAGCTTAGTAGGACATAAGTCCATGAGAGAAGAGGGTTCAAAGGCAGATTTTTACCATTTCCAGGTATGTCAAGGCCCATCCTGGGCATGAAGAAAGAGGTAGGACCATTAGCTTCTTGATTTAAACTTCTGTCTCCTAAATATTTACAAAACATTCATCTGACAAAAGACTTAAATCCAGAATATACAAAGAACAAATGCAACTAAATAAAAAGAATACAAAAGAATCCAATCTTTAAATGGGCAAAAGATTTAAATATACAATTTAAGAAAGAAAATGTGGCTGTTGAACACATGACAAAATGCTCAATATCATTAATCCTTAGAGACATGCAAATAAAAACCACAATGATATACCAATACATACCCAATAGAATGTCTGCAATCAAAAAGACAGATATAGTAAATGTTGGTGAAAATGTGGAGAAAACAGAACCCTCATGCATTAATACTTTTGGTGCAGTCACTTTGGGAAAAATTTGATCTTTTCTTAAAAAGTTAAACTTAAAACTTCCATATAAACCAACAATTCTACTTCTAAGTATTTACCTAAGAGAAATGAAAATATGTGGTCACACAAAGATCTGTATCCAAATGTTTACAGAAGCTTTATTCATAATAGTCAAACAAATGAAAACAGTCCAGACTTCGATTCTGGTGAATGCTCAGTGATTAAAAAAAAGAAGGAAGTTATGATACATACTACAAGTCAATGATCCTCAAAAACATTATGTTAAAAAGAAGACAGACACAAAGACCACATGTTGTGTGATTCCATTTACATGAAATACTCAGAAAAAACAAATCTATAGACAAATAGCCAGAGGAGGAAACGGCAACCCATGAAATGGCAATTCACTCCTGAAGAATTTCATGGGCAGAGGAGCCTGGTGGGCTACAGTCCATGGGGTCACAAAGAGTTGGACATGGCTGAGCAACTAACACAAATACCAGATTAATGACTGCCTTTGGCTAGGGATAGGAACAGGGAAGGATTGCAAATGAACATGAAACATCTTTTTGGGATGACGAAAACATGTTCTAAAAGTGGATTTTAAAATTCTGTAAATTTGCTAAAAAATAACTGAATTTTATACATAAAAATGAGTCACTTTTATAGTATATAAACTATATATGAAAGGCTCTTTTTAAAAAACCCCATCTCTCATTTCTGGGAAGAAGGCATAGAGAAGTAGTTGCTTTCTACCCATTGTCAGTTCAGTTCAGTTTAGCCACTCAGTCATGTCCGACTCTTTGCGACCCCATGGACTGCAGCACACCAGGCCTCCCTGTCCATCGCTAACTCCTGGACTCTACCCAAACTCATGTCCATTGAGTTGGTGATGCCATCCAACCATCTCATCCTCTGTCATCACCTTCTCCTCCTGCCCTCAATCTTTCCCAGCCCCAGGGTCTTTTCAAATGAGTCAGCTCTTCGCATCAGGTGGCCAAAGTATTGGAGCTTCAGCTTCAACATCAGTCCTTCCAATGAACACCCAGGACTGATCTTTAGGATGGACTGGTTGGATCTCCTTGCAGTCCAAGGGACTCTCAAGAGTCTTCTCTAACATTGTATCCATTGTAGCTTCTACCCATTGTAGCTGACATTAAATGTTATGTCTCTGGTGTGAGGAACATGTAAATTCCTAAAGCAATGAAACTAGAAGGGCCCTTATAGCAGTTTTAGTTGAATTCTCTTTTTTAAAGTGACAAAAATCCAACTTAAAATGGTTTAGTCAAAGTAACAAGTGTCAATTATCTTACACAAGTGAAAATTTCAAGGGCATGTTAGTTTCAGACACATCCGCATCCAAGGGCTCAAATGATGTCACCAGTTTTTCTCATCTCTCTTTCTGTCTCTCAATTCAGATTTCCTCCTATGTCAGCTCTTGTATCCATGAGATGGCCCCAGAAAGTTCTTTCAGTACATTAGTCCCAAAGAAAAGAGATCCTTTTCCCCAATAGCTTCCACAACACCTCAAGTTGACTCTTACTAACCCAACAAACCACACTCTAATTTCTGATTCAATTGGGCAATCTGGTACACCGACATAGTTTGAGAGAAGGAAAAAATTGATTCCCAAAGGGAAAATCAAATTATAATAATCAGAAGAGGACTGGATGCTTGGCAGGCAAAAATAAGAGAAGTTCAATAGAGAAAGCATTTGGTTATACCCTGAGGCCAATAGAAAGTTGGAGGCTTGCCTAAGGCAGCAGGGAAGCTCAGAGGAGTGTGGAGATCACGTGCTTCCCCAAACCCACAAGACAAGCAAGTTTCGGCGTCCTGTGGGCGATATGGGTTATCATCATGGAGAGGACACACCAAGTCTTCCCTCACATCAGGATATTGCACGGGTTGTTCTCTGTGCCAGACTACTGTATCAGAGAGAATCCTGGCAGTAAACAAGTGTTACATTCAAAGAGGGTAACTATCTTAGTTCATTCAGGCTGCTATAATTGAATACCACAAACTGGGTGGCTTGTAGATGACAGAGATTGATTTCTCACAGTTCTAGAAGCTGCAAAGTTCAAGACTAAGGTGCTAGCAGGTTCCATGTCCGGTGAGAGACTGATTCATAGAAAGCTGCCTTTTTGCTGTGATTTTAAATGGTGGAGAGGCAAAGGATCATCCCTCTGGGATCTCCTTCCCATTCTTGGGGGCTCTGCCCTCATGACAAAATCACCTCCCAAAGGCCCCCACCTCCAAATATCATCACATTGGAGATCACGTTGTTTTTTTCTTTTTTCTTTTTAGTTAATTTTTTTATTGAAGGATAATTGCTTTACAGAATTTTGTTGTTTTCTGTCAAACCTTAGCATGAATCAGACATAGGTATACATATATCCCCTCCCTTTAGAGCGTCCCTCCCATCTCCCTCCCCATCCCATCCCTCTAGGTTGATACAGAGCCCCTGTTTGAGTTTCCTGAGCCAGACAGCAAATTCCTGTTGGCTGTCTATTTTACATATGGTTATGTAAGTTTCCATGTTACTCTTTCCATACATCTCACCCTCTCCTCCCCTCTCCCCGTGTCCATAAGTCTATTCTCTATGTCTGTCGGAGATCAGGTTTTAACACATGAGTTTTGGGGAGATATAAACATTCAGTCTATAGAAGTAACTTTTTTGAGTTTAATGATGGGACTTCTTGAAAAGTTGCAAGCAGGCCTAAGGGAAACACCACCCAGAGACCACCAATAACTGAGCTGGAATCACAGCCAGGCCTTAAAGAGGTGAAGAGGGAGCAGTTGCTGGGAAAGGGTGAGCTGGTAGTTGAAAATGAAGGGCCTCTAAGCAAAGGTAGGTTCTTCAAGAAACAAAAGCCAAGATGAGAGTAAACATGCTAGGATCTTATTAGGGAGAACGTTTAAAAGAGAAAATGGGGAGGGGACTCAGAAAGGTGGGGAGGAGCATCAGACATGATGTAATTCAGACTCCAAATGAAGAAAAGAGGAAGAAGGATGGACTGGACTAAGGATGTTTTGTCAAGATTGTCAGGAGCCAAAATTGACAGTTAGAGGAATGCCAGATCTCTCAGGAATGCCTTAGCAACCCTACTGCACAGGCTGAACGTCTGGGAGCAGCCCATGCAAGACATGGCCTTGGAGCAATGTAGGGATGGACTTCAGAGCACAGCAGCTAGTGCCCTCAGTTAATTATGCCTCCTGCAGTCAGAGGTTGACACAGCTGTGGTCATCCATAGAGGAATGCCACCTCAGGCAAGGAGGGAGCAGAGGAATAAATACCACCATTCATCTGCTCCCTGCACTCCTCTCTTGTGGGTGCCTCCCATTGGCCAAACCCATTCAAGAGCCTGGAGAGACAGTCTCTGGAGGTCGTGCCTCTGGGAGCACAGAGATGAAGAATGGAAAGTGAATCCTGAGGGGCAAACATGAGAACTCTTCCTCCCCCACTCTCCTCCCTAATCATCTCCTACAAAACGCTCATATTCCAGCTCAAATATCCCTTCTCCAGGAAATCTCACCCAGATCCACAGGGAGTAAGATCAGGGAGCACTTTAAAGCATTTTTGAAGCTTTTTGTGCCTTCTGTTGCTTATAATTATTTATGTTTATAACTTTACTGGTCATAAAAATAAGTTTGAAAACTGAAACCTGATGCCCACAAAAACCTGGAGTAATACACTATGGAGAAAAGGAATTGTTGAGGGAACGTTCTTCTGCCTGCTTCTCCAGCACTGGCCTGCCTAAGGCTCTCCACACCTTTATCTTCTCTTTACCCTTCCTCCCTCCCTCTCTCTCCTTCAATTCCTTCTCCTTCTTTTTCTTCGTTCCCCCTTCTTTCTTCCTCTCATTCTCCTCTTTCTCCTTTTCCTCCTCCTTGTTTTTCTTCTTTCTTCTCTTCTTTCTTTCTCTCCTTCCTCCCTCTCTAGGATTGTTTTTTCCACCAAATGGAAAAGCCAAAAGTCTTTCATTTTATAAATGAGGATTAAGGAACACCACCAACCTGAGTCAGTGACTGAAAATGGGCATTCAGTCCAGTTTCATCTGTATTTCCAAGTATGGCCAAGCTTTATGTCTCCTATCCAACTCCCCAAATGAGGAGTTTGTCTTCAAGCACTCAACACCCTCATCTCTTGGTACAAAAAGAAAAGGAATTGGGTAAAAATCAGTGTTCAGGAAATCAGGCAGAGGTTGGGCTGACAGCCCCTTTCTTCCTGATTCTGAGACTAATTATAGGTCTTAAAGTTACAGGCCAAGGTCGTGACAAGTGACATCAGTGAGCCAAGGCCTGATATAAGTCAGCATTGAGTGGTGAGGACTATGGATTGTTCCCTCATTTTAGTGGGCATTTGTTATTTAGGTCCCCTCTTCTAATAAGAATCAAGACAGAAAATCTCCTGAAAAATGCAGAAAAGCAGTTCTTAATGGTATTACTGGAGCCCATGGATCCAGCTCTGCTAGCTATTTATGGATATTTCAGTCATGCAAATGGATACCCTCCTTTTCTGTTCCTGCTGGGCAGAAATGTAGGGGCCTGGGCTGACAACCCCAGGTCCAGCTGTTTGTCCTTCCCCACACAGTTTCACCCTCATTAGTTTCTCTGAGCACCAGAATGTCCCTGAAACATCCCTGTGACAGCATCCTCATTTTTGGATAAACCAAACAAACTGGGGCTCAGCAACCCCCCAGGATCCAGTGGCTTCATACCAATGTCTGGATTTCTTATTTTAAATTTTTATTGGCATAGAGCTGCTTTACAATGTTCTGTTAGTTTCTGCCATGCAGCAAAGTGAATCAGTTACATGTATACATATATCCACTTTTTTAAAGATGTCCTTCCTGCTTAGATCACCACAGAGCACTGAATAGAGTTCCCTGAGCTATATTGTAGGTCTTCATTAGTTATCTATTTTGTACATACTAGTGTATATACATCAGTCCCAATTTCCCAGTTTATCCCACACCCCCTCCCCCCACTTGGTAACCGTTAAGTTTGTTCTCTACATCTGAGACTCTCTCTTTTGCAAATAAGCTTGTCTGTACCATTTTTCTATATTCCACATGTAAGCAATATTATATGATATTTGTTTTTCTCTTTCTGACTTACTTCACTCTTTATGACAGTCTCTAGGACCATTCATGTCCCTGTAAATGGCACTATTTCATCCCTTTTTATGGCTGAGTAATATTCCATTGTGTTTATGTACACCACACCTTCTTTATCTGTTCCTCCATTGATGGACATTTAGGTTGCTTTCATGTTCTGGCTATTGTAAATAATGTTGCAGTGAACATCAAAGTGCACACATCCTTTCAAACTGTGGTTTTCTCTGGATATATGCCTAGGAGTGGGATTGCTGGATCATACAATAGCCCTATTTTTAGTTTTTAAAGAAACCTCCATACTGTTCTCTATAGTGGCTGTACCAATTTACATTCCCACCAACAGCATAGGAGGGTTCCCTTATCCCCATACCCACTCTAGCATTTATTGTTTGTAAATTTTTTTGAAGATGGCCATTCTGGTTAGTGTGAGGTGATACCTCATTGTAGTTTTGATTTGCATTTCTCTAATAATTAGTGATGTTCAGCATCTTTTCATGTGTTTGTTGGTTATCGAATATCTTTTTTGGAGAAAAGTCTTTTTAGGTCTTCCACCCATTTTTTTGGTTTGGGTTGTTTGTTTTTTTAATATTGAGATGTGTGTGCTATTTGTACATTTGGAGATTAATCCCTTGTCTGTAGCTTCATTTGAAAATATTTTCTCCCATTCTGAGGGTTGTCTTTACATTTAGTTTATCTTTTCTGTTGCTGTGCAAAAGCTTTTAAGTTTAATTAGGTCTCATTTGTTTACTTTTGTTTTTATTTTCATTACTCTGGGTAGTGGGTTGAAATCTTGCTGTGATTTATCAGTGTTCTGCATATATTTTCCTCTATAAATGTTTTATAGTATCTGGCCTTACATTTAATTCTTTAATCCATTTTGAGTTTTTTCTTTTGTGTGTTAAAGAGTGTTCTGTTTTTATTCTTTTACATGTATCTATCTGGTTTTTCCAGCACCACTTATTGAAGAGACTGCTTTTTCTCTGTTGTATATTCTTGCCTCTTTTAGATGGCCATAGGCACATAAGTTTGTCTTTGGATTGTCTATCCTGTTCCTTTGATCTATAGTTCTGTTTTTGTGCCAGTACATACTGTTTTGATTACTGTAGCTTTGTAGTATAGTCTGAGGCTGGGGAGTCTGATTCCTCCAGCTCCATTTTTCTTTCTCAGGATTACTTTTGATGTTTGGAGTCTTTTGTGTTTCCATCCAAAATGTAAAACATTTTGTTTTAATTCTGTGGAAAATGCCCTTGGTAATTTGACCAAGATTCATTGAATACATAGATTGCTTTGTACAGTATAGTCATTTTCACAATATTGAGTCTTTCAGTCCAAGAACATGGTATAACTCTCCATTTGTTTGTGTCATCTTTGATTTCTTACAGAGCCTGGATTTCAATCCAGGACTTCTATCTCCAAGCCCAGTGCTGTGAGTCCTCATCTCTCCAAGAGAGGATCACTTCTCTTCCAATGCCGTGCCAGTCAAGAAACAACTTGTCCCAAGTACAATCCTTTCATCAAGATAGTTTAAGTAAGCACAATTTTCTGAAATAGATCACTTTGACCTGATATGTGCACATTGGACAAAGTAACAATTGTGTGTGTTCATAAAGACTAATATTGATGGGGAATGTATTTTTAAAGCAGAGACTATTTTCTACTTACTTATTATAATGGGTTCTGGGGAATGAATTTGACGAGAATAAGACACATGACACAGCACAGCACACAAATGAGAACGCCTTCCAGCAAAGTGGCAGAGAAATATCACAAGAAATATCACAAGAGCTATTTATCACAAGAACAAACAGGACAGCATTCTCCAAAGTGTATTGTATGAGCCATTAATCTCTAGGGATGTTAAGGCAAGCTAGTGAACGGTGTCCAATTCGTGATCTCCGAAGAAGATTTAACTTTGGTACCAGGGACCAGTCTTGGTCACTCAAGAGCTTTTGTATAGCAGAGTTTTATTTAAGTATAAACAGGGACAGAGAAAGCTTCTGACATAGACATCAGAAGGGGGATGGACTGTGCCTCCCTTGATAGTGTTAGCAAGGGAGTTATATTTACTACAATAAATCAAAAGAATGTCTCAAGGTTGTAAAGATCTTACTAGACCCACTCCCATAATTTACATTTTAAGATAACAGGATTAGCCAGAAGGTTATCAGGAAGGAGAAACTGTCCTCAAGCAGGATACATTGTTGTTTTATAATCCTTAGTACAGAGTTTAAATTGAGTTGTTTATTGTGTAATCATCAGTTCTGGGCATAAAGAAAAAACATTTTATGTGACTAAGACTAAGGAATGTAGAGAAAAAAGATGTTTGTCCTTTCCTCCTCCTTGAGAATTCCAAACCCCTATCTCCTCTGGGACCCCAGACTTCTTATCAACCTGCCTGGGAATTAACTTTCTCAGTGGGAAGAGGGTATTAATGTCAAATAACAATAGGGCAGTGGCATACACTACCCATTCTGAAGGATTCACTGACAATCCTGAAATAAACCTGTTTAACATGGGTGTCTCAAAACTTATGGTAACAAGGACATCAACGTATAGAGTTATCTGGCTACGATAGAAATCAACAAAAGCTAGCATGCAGAAATGGGGGAAGCTATAGGTTAGCTTGTAGAAAACATACACTGTTTTTTTAAATATTAATTTGTGTCAGCAAGCTTTCCATGTCTTGTACCAATAGGCATATGTTCCCTTCATTCTTTCAAATTGCTCCAAGATATTTCATTGAATGGATGGGTATCAATATCTATTACTATGAAACAAACTATCCTAAAACTTAGTGACCTAAAGAGGTCAGCTGCACAGTTCTTCTGGTCTGATTCAATCTGATTGATTGCTGATGAGCTTTTTCATGCATCTGTGGTTAGCAGACAGGTCAGCTGGAGAGAGATGGTCTAGGATGGCCTAGGATTGTTGTTGTTGTTGTTGTCCAGTCACTAAGTCCTGTCCAGTTGCTAAGTCCTCTTTGCAACCCCACGGATTGCAGCATGCCTGTCCTTCATTATCTCCCAGAGACTGTTCATTCATATCCATTGAGTCAGTGATGCTATCTAACCATCTCATCCTCTGCTGTCCCCTTCTCCTTTTGCCTTCAATTTTTCCCCGCATCAGGGTCTTTTTTAATGAGTCAGCTCTTTGCATCAGGTGACCAAAGTATTGGAGCTTCAGCTTCAGCATCAGTCCTTCCAATGAATATCCAACGATGATTTCCTTTAGGATGGACTGGTTGGATCTCCTTGCAGTCCAAGGGACTCTCAAGAGTCTTCTCCAACACCACAGTTGGAAAGTGTCAATTCTTTGGCACTCAGTCTTCTTCCTGGTCCAACTCTCACATCCATACATGACTACTGGAAAAACCACAGCTTTGATTATACAGACCTTTGTCGGCAAAGTAATGTCACTCCTTTTTAATATGCTGTCTAGGTTTTTCATAGCTTTTCTTCAAAGAGCAAGCGTCTTTAAATTTCATGGCTGCAGTCACCATGAGCAGTAATTTTGGAGCCCAGGAAAATAAAATGTCACTGCTTCCACTTTTTTCCCTTCTATTTGCTATGAAGTGATGGAACCAGATGCCATGATCTTGGTTTTTTTAATGTTGAGTTTTAAGCCAGATTTTTCCACTCTCTTCTCTCACACCAAGAGGCTCTTTAGTTCCTCTTCTCTTTCTGCCATTAGAGTGGTATCATCTGCATATTTAAAGTTGTTGATATTTCTCCCGGCAATCTTGATTCCAGTCTGTGATTCATCCAGCCTGGCATTTCACATAATGTACTCTGCATATAAGTTAAACAGAGATAATATATAGACTTGACGTACTCCTTTCCCAATTTTGAACCAGTCAGTTGTCCCATTAAGGTTTTAACTACTGCTTCTTGACTCATATACAGGTTTCTCAGCAGACAAGTAAGGTGGTCTGGTATTCCCATCTCTTGAAGAATTTTCCACAGTTCATTGTGACCCACATAAAGCTTTAGCATAGTCAATGAAGCAGAAGTAGATGTCTTTCTGGAATTGCCTTGCTTCTCTATGATCCAATGAATGTTGGCAATTTGATCTCTTGTTCCTCTGCCTTGTCTAAATCCAGCTTGTACATCTGGAAGTTGGTACTGCTGAAGCCTAACTTGAAGGATTTTGAGCATTAACTTGATAGCATGTGAAATGAGTGCAACTGTACAGTAGTTTGAATATTCTTTGGCATTACCCTTCTTTGGGATTGGAATGAAAACTGACCTTTTCTAGTCCTGTGGCCACTGCAGTTTTACAAATTTTCTGACATATTGAGTGCAGCACTTTCACAGCATCAGCTTTTAGGATTGCCAATAGTTCAGCTGGAATTCCATTATCTCCACTATCTTTGCTTGTAGTAATGCTTCCTAAGACCCATTGACTTCACACTCCAGGATGTCTGGCTTTAGGTGAGTGATCAGCCAATCATGGTTATCCAGTTCATTAAGACCTTTTTTGTATAGTATTAGTATTAGTCGCTCAGTCATATCTGACTCTTTGCAACCCCATGGGTTGCAGCCTGCCAGGCTCATCTGTCCATGGAATTCTCCAGGCAAGAATACTGGAGTGAGTAGTATTTCCTTCTCCAGGGGATCTTCCCAACCCAGGGATCAAACCCACATCTGCATTGCAGGCAGATTCTTTATCCTGCATTGCAGGCAGATTCTTTACCCTCTGAGCCACCAAGGAAGTCCCTTTTTTGTACAGTTCTGTGTATTCTTGCTGTCTCTTTTTAATCTCTTCTGCTTCTTGCATTTTCTGTCCTTTATTGTGCTCATCTTTGCATGAAATGTTCCCTTGATTTCTCCAGTTTTCTTGAGGGGATCTCTTATCTTCCCATTCTATTGTTTTCCTCTATATCTTTGCATTGTTCACTTAAGAAGGCTTTCTTATCTCTCCTTGCTACTATCTGGAATCTTGCATTCAGTTGGGTAAATCTTTTCCTTTTTCCCTTGCCTTTCACTTCTCTTCTTTTTCTCAGCTATTTGTAAAGCCTCCTCAAACCACCACTTTGCCTTCTTACAGTTCTTTTTCTTAGGGATGGTTATGGTCACTGCCTCCTGTAAAATGGTACAAACCTCTGTCCATAGTTCTTCAGACACTCTTCAGAGTGTCAGAACACATAGTGTTCTTCAGACACTACCAGATCTAATCCCTTGAATCTATTTGCTACCTCCACTGCATAACCATAAGGGATTTGATTTAGGTCATACCTGAATTGCCTGGTGGTTTTCCCTGCTTTCTTCAATGTAAGCCTGAATTTTGCAATAAGGAGCTCATGATTTGAGCCACAGTCAGCTATAGGTCTTGTTTTTGCTGACTGTATACAGCTTCTCCATTTTCAGCTGCAAAGAATATAATCAATCTGATTTCGGTATTGACCATCTGGTGATGTCCATTTGCCTTTTCATACTATTCATGGGGTTCTCAAAACAAGAATACTAGAGTGGGTCACAATTTCCTCCTCCAATGGACCGCGTTTTGTCAGGACCCTCCACTATGGCCACCCGTCCATCTTGGGTGGCCCTATACAGCATGGCTTCACTGAGTTCCGCAAGTCCCTTCACCATGAGAAGGCTGTGACCCATGAAGGAGGATATGGTTCAGAATGGGATGCCAATCTCAAGTCCTATTAAGGTGCCTTTATCTTTCCACCCAGTGTTCTCACTCTGTATAGGCTCACCGAGTTTCTCCAGGCCTCTGTTCAATTGTCATCCCCTCCAAGAGGCCTTCCTTGCATCACCCGTGTCAAAGAACAGCCCTGGTGCTCTCAATCCCTCTTCCCTGCTTACCACCACTTGACACTGTATTCTGGGTCTGTGTGTGTCTCCTCTTAGAAACCCAGTTCTAAGGGGGCAGAGGCCTGTCTTGTTTGATGTATTCCCAGTGCCTGATCTGGACTGAACTGATCTGGACAGCACTAGATCTATTTTCTGGTTAATGTAAACATAACCTCAGCTGGAGATTAAGATTCAAATTCCAACCCAGTAGAAATATGATGTGGGTTCCAAGTGGTTTCTTGCCTTCCTTAGTAAGAGTTCATGGCTGCCTCCCTCAGGACAGTGCTGGGTGGGAAGGGTCTCTGCTTCTGAATAAGGGATTACCTCTGCATTTCTAGGGCTGACAGCTGCAGGACAGGGTTTTCTTGAGTAATCACTAGTGATCACTCACAGGAGTACCTTTTATGTTGGCTCAGGAGTCAGAAGACCTGGGTTCCACTCTTGATTTAGTCACTCACACATTGTGTGACCACAGACCATCACAGCATCTCTGTGAGTCATTTCTCTTATCAGAAAATTGGGAGGTTGAAAACCCTATGGACTTTGACTGTAATGACTACTAGTTTGTTCGGTTGTTATCCTCTCCTAAGATATGTAGAAACTAAGGTTTCTTGCCAGCATTATGTACCTGGGAATAAGACCCAAAGAAATTAATCAGCAGGGGCAGAGACTAATCTTAAACGAGACAGAGGAAAAAAACGGAAGTGAAAAGAATAACTTTCCTTTGATTCCTTTCATCATGATTCATCTTTTGTGCAAGTAATCTATGTTCAGTTTTGATTAGAAAATAGCAACAAGGTTTGGACTCTTCTCAGAAGTAGACTCTGTGAGGTCTACACAATGTTTTAGTTTCAGCTGCAGTCTGAAACCACTTGGGAAGTTTTTTTAAAAAAAATTATATTTCATTGGTGTGGAGAGTGGCCCGGGTTTTTTTACATCTATTATTATTGTTTTAATGTCTTCAAGTGATTGAAGTACAGCTAGATAAGATCCACTCCTTTTGTTACTCTTCATCCTTGCCTCCTATCCCTAGTACTATTTCTTATATTCACAGAGTATTTAACCAAAATCATTGCCCAAGTACCAACATGGCCTAAAGTGGCATTTTCTAAATTTCCAGACGCTCGGAGTATGTATTGCTTGGATCCTCCCTTCGAGATTAAGTTTCCTTTACCCTGAATTAAGGCTTTGTGTACATTGTAAATACGGTGAAATCACCGAATTACCAGCATTCAACATTCTGCATTGACCCACGTGAAGAGTGGGTGCTCTGTTTCAGTGATTTACTGAAAGGGTCTACAGAATGGCAGCCAGCTGAGGGGAAATATCCATCTCCCAAATTCCTCAGAGCCTTTAATTCTCTAGTTATCTCTCACCATCTCAGAACTTTTTCCAAACGTCAAAGATACAAGGGCAGAAAAGATCAGTAAATTTTATTCCATGCTTTGATACAGATATTTTTATACCCAGTAATAATGATAGCCAAAAATTGAGGGCTTATTTTAAGTCAGACAACTGAGAACTTTACATGAGCTTGATGTATTAATACACAGGGTCATGCCACCTCTGTGGTGTAAGTGTCCAGGTTACACATGAAGAAACTGAGGCCACAGAGGTTAAGTTCATTGCCTAGAACAAAAGTGAGCTAAGTGGTACTGGGTCTTGAATCCAAGCCACCCGACTCCAGACAAAGCCTCTGCTCTTAACCACTGTGACTCAGGGCCACCTACAGGAACTACAGTGGGGACTGAATTAACTGGTCAAGAGTAAAAATACTGAATGAGCACATAAGGTCACAGTATGTACTTAAAAGCTGGAGGAGGAAGCTCAGGGTAACATAGTGCTGGTGCACACATGGATGTTAAGTGAATCATCTGCATGATGTATGTGTGTCCTGGGAGGTGTTCAAGGTGCTTGCTTTCATATATGAAAGAATACCAGTAAGACCCTTAGCTTTCTGCACAGGAGGGTAGCTCTTCACCATTTCAAGGAGGCTACCTGCAGTGGCATAGTACAGCTGGGGAAGACTGACTGATACAGGAAATAAAATGCGCCTAGAACCCACTCATTGGTTAACTTAACAACGTACGTTAAACTGCAAACGCATTCTACCAGTTTTTTATGAATCAAAATAGACAGCCAATGGGAATTTGCTGTATGTCTCAGGGAACTCAAACAGGGGCTCTCTATCAACCTAGAGGGGTCGGATGGGGAGGGAGACTCAAGAGGGAGGGGACATATGTACACCTATGGCTGATTCATGTCTATGTTTGACAGAAAACAACAAAATTCTGTAAAGCAATTCTCCTTCAGTTAAAAAATAAATTTTAAAAAGATAGTATGAAAGGAAAAAGGTCCAAAATTGTTAATAGCAACTTTATTGTTTCACTGGTGAAAAAAAATCGTAACTGTATGATGCATTTCCCCCTAAATTTACAACAATGAAGGTTATACATAAATTATATAGATCACAATTTTTCTATTTTATACTATTTAGAACAAAATTATTTTGATAAATATGTCCAGAAGACAACATAAGTTCTTAATGGATGGCTGAGTCCAAATATGCAAAATATAGCTTCTGGTTTAGACCATGGTGCTTTAAAATCCTCAAACATGCATTAATATACTCTAATTTTAGGGAAAATATTACACATGGCCTTATCTTGCATTTTGGGAGAAGCCCAAGCTGAATTTCACATACAGTATTCCTTTCCTCTAAATTAATTTCAGAACAAAGATACTTTCAGGTTAGTACTTCCAAGGAATGAAGGAAATTATACACTCAACAGTGAAACAAAACAGAAAAAACGGAAGGGGAGTTTCATTAGTAACAGAGGTAAGTGGGGGTTTTTTGGCTTTTTTTTTGTTTCTTTTAAACAGATCACAGGAATTTTAAATAGCAGATCAATCATGCTACTTAGGATGAGCAGACAGACCTGAACACTTATGAAGTGAATAATTTTATTAAGGTCTTGAAGGTGAGTGTCCGGAGGTGCTGGGTAAAACACACCACAGGTAAGAAACGGGAAACCTACCTCAGCATTTCTGAAAGGCACAATCTATGGAAGGGAAGCCTAGTATAATAAAACCCTTACTGGATGTGCATGGAAAGGAGGATGGTGAGCCTGACTCCTTTTTAAAGGATGAGACCCTCATAAATTGGCCCTTCAGATTCTGGTGATTCCCGCCGCAAGCGCAGATGCTCCAGTGTGTTATGGAAATGTTTGTTAATCTGCTCTGTTTCCTCACTGGATTCAAGATTTGGGAGGTCTTCTCGAATCTTTTGGATAAGCTGATTCAAAACCTGAATAGTGACCTATAAAAGAATACATACAATTTCACAATCAAGTATGTACCATAAAAGATAATGTAATTTAATATGAACATCTTGAAGAGCTTTCATTACTGTTAGAAGTTACCAGAATAATTATGAAAAAAAAAAAAAGAGATGTGAGAACATGATCCCTGGCTTCAGGGACAACTATTGGCTATTCATCTAAAATATCAACAAACAAAAAATACTTAATGGAAACACAGAACTTCATAAACCAGTAAAAGAACAAAAGCCATTTATTTAACCTATAAATATCAATCAATCCTTTATTTGGGAGTTACTCTATACTTGTGGTAAATACTATTCAGCATTTGTAAATTCTTTTTTATTTTTTAAACAGAGAGTGACTGTTTCCAAACCGGGAAAGGAGTACCTCAAGGCTGTATATTGTCACCCTGCTTATTTAACTTATATGCAGAGTACATCATGAGAAATGCTGAGCTGAAAGAAGCACAAGCTGGAATCAAGACTGCCGGGAGAAATATCAATAACCTCAGATATGCAGATGACACCACCCTTATGGCAGAAAGCAAAGAGGAACTAAAGAGCCTCTTGATGAAAGTGAAAGGGAGTGAAAAAGTTGGCTTAAAGCTCAACATTCAGAAAACTAAGATCATGGCATCTAGTCCCATCACTTCATGGGAAATAGATGGGGAAACAGTGACAGACTTTATTTTTTGGGGCTTCAAAATCACTGCAGATGGTGACTGCAGCCATGAAATTAAAAGATGCTTGCTCCTTGGAAGAAAAGTTATGACCAACCTAGAAAGCATATTAAAAAGCAGAGACATTCCACAAGCAATAAATGCCAGAGAGGGTGTGGAGAAAAGGGAACCCTTTTACACTGTTGGTGGGAATGCAAACTAGTACAGCCACTATGGGCAACGGTGTGGAGATTCCTTAAAAAACTGGAAATAGAACTGCCATATGACCCAGCAATCCCACTCCTGGGCATACACACCGAGGAAACTAGATTTGAAAGAGACACGTGCACCCCAATGTTCATCGCAGCACTGTTTATAATTGCCAGGACATGGAAGCAACCTAGATGCCCATCAGCAGACGAATGGATAAGGAAGCTATGGTACATATACACAATGGAATATTACTTAGCCATTAAAAAGAATTTATTTGAATCAGTTCTAATGAGATGGATGAAACTGGAGCCCATTATATAGAGTGAAGTAAGCCAGAAAGATAAAGACCAATACAGTATACTAATGCATATATATTGAATTTAAAAAGATGGTAATGATAACCCTATATGCAAAACAGAAAAAGAGACACAGATGTACAGAACAGACTTTTGGACTCTGTGGGAGAAGGCGAGGGTGGGATGTTCTGAGAGAATAGCATTGAAACATGTATACTATCAAGGGTGAAACAGAGCTCTAGCCCAGGTTGGATGCATGAGACGGGTGCTCAGGGCTGGTGCACTGGGAAGACCCAGAGAGATGGGATGGGGAGGGAAGCGGGAGGGGGGATTGGGATGGGGAACACATGTAAATCCATGTCTGATTCATGTCAATGTATGGCAAAAACCACTACAATATTGTAAAGTAATTAGCCTCCAACTAATAAAAATAAATGGAAAAAAAAAAAAAAAGCAGAGACATTACTTTGTCAACAAAGGTCTGTCTAGTCAAACCTATGGTTTTTCCAGTAGTCATGTATGGATGTGATGGACTATAAAGAAAGCTGAGTGCCAAAGAATTGATGCTTTTGAACTGTGGTGTTGGAGAAGACTAGAGAGTCCCTTGGACTGCAAGGAGATACAACCAGTTCATCCTAAAGGAAACTGGTCCTGAATGTTCATTGGAAGGACTGATGCTGAAGCTGAAACTCCAATACTTTGGTCACCTGATGCGAAGAACTGACTCATTGGAAAAGACCCTGATGTTGGGAAAGATTGAAGGTGGGAGGAGAATAGGACAACAGAGGATGAGATGGTTGGATGGTATCACTGACTCAGTGGACATGAGTTTGAGTAAACTCCAGGAGTTGGAGATGGACAGGGAAGCCTGGCGTGCTGCAGTCCATGGGGCTGCAAAGAGTCGAACATGACGGAGCAACTGAACTGACTATTTTTATGAAATGTTCATAAGCAAAAGAGATAAGAATTTTCTTGCACATAGTGAGCTCTTCTGTTAGATGCCATCCATATAGACAGAGAACTTTAGAGAATGAAAGAGACCAACTAAGTGGATTCTCCAAACTCTGACCCTTGTAAACAAAAAAAAGAAAATATCAGAATGATAAACTTTTGTATGTGTCAAACCTAAAAATAGGAAAATAAAGTATTTCACTAACAACAATTTACTATTCACTTACCGCATCATTTTCCTTTTCATAAAAATAGATATATCTGTTCAGGATTTCTATAAAAAGTTGCACTTGTAGAGAGGGATCCATGCACTGATTTGCTATTTTCAGAGCTTTCTTTAGGCATTCCATTACCCTTTTGCCTCCATGCAGCTAGAAAAAAGGTAGTGAGGAGTATTAAAGAGAGAATATTAAAGAGATAAATGAATTCAAATGTCCCATTTCACACAAAGAAATAAACACACTACTATGGCTCTTTCGTATTTTAAAAGGACACAAATTTAAATCCTCTTCACTTTTTAAAGTATACAGCAATATTTTAAAACAAATATATTGTTTTATATATTTATATGTTAAATGTTTTATATTTATTTTGTATATTTTTAAAAGGAAGTGGTACAAACTTGCTATGTTGCAATCCTCAAAGTGGAGGCTTCACCACAGCATGTAACTCTCTATACATTACTGTTCATTTCATTTAACAAAACAAAGAAATTTCCTGTCAGGTTTCTAAGCACTCTACCTATTTCACCTCCAAGGCACAATGCCACAGCAGCCGTTCCCTATCAATGATCCCCTCTCCTGTCACACTGCTGGTCAGGAATGACCTCCCATCTTACCTCCTCTCCATTTTTGTCTGTGTTTCTGCCAGACCAGAAGAGATGTGCACAGGTGCTCACAGCTCGGCCCTGATCAGGTTTCTTCAGAAGTTTGGATGCAGCAAGAGCACACTGAGTCCTCAAGGGTTCATGGTTTTCTTCACTGAAGCACCTCATCCTCTCAAAAGTACCAATGATCAAGGTGATGGCAGCCAGCTGTGCTTTGGAATCACTGATTTCATCTTCGTACAGAGAGAACGCCTGGTGCACACAAAGCAGAAATGACCTTTAGAGACTATCTATCTATTAGAGCATTTTCCAAAGTTATTTCCCATCAAAGCCTCATCCTGTGAATAGTTCAGATTAGAATATAGTATGTGCCCTTGCTTGGAGAGCCACAAGACAAAGATGCTGACAAGCTGCAACAAAGAAACTTGCTTTAACTTTTAATCCAGAGATTCCAAACTGAATTAACAAAGGGATTTTTTTTTTCCTCTTGAAAGTTTTACCATGACACACCTGAAAATCCTCAAGCTCACTCAAAGCATGAAAGGATTAGTTACTGAGTCTGTCCAACCCTTTGTGGCCCCACAGACTGTGTAGCCCACCAGGCTCCTCCACCCATGGGATTCTTCAGGCAAGAATACTGGAATGGGTTGCCATTTCCTTCTCTAGGGATTAAACCCAGGTGTCCCATACTGCAGGCAGACTCTACCATGTGGGCCACCAGGGAAGTAGTGTCCAGTAATTCTGATCAATTTTTCTGCTCCAAACCAGGCAATAAAACTACAGTATTAAGAAGCATAGTATTTCTTATCAAGATAGTGAGAAAGGGGTGCTTATAAATTAACAGTAAATTCCTGTGTACCACCATCATTAACATAACATACCATAACATAAACATAACATAACATAAACATAACATAACTTAACATCATTAACATAACAAGTGACTGAACAGAGCAAACAGATTCATCCCAGAAAGAGAGCAGATCATCACCTGGGACATAAATTCATATGCTACTGTTTCATGATTTTCAAAACCAATTTCTCCAGCAGCTAGAGCCCCCTGAAGAAAAAGTCTTAAGGGTAATTCTGCCAACTCTGCTTTGATCAAAGCACTGATAGTCTGGTGAGCAAACGAAAAAATCTTCTGGCATTTCTTTTCCCATTTGTCATCCTAAAAAATGAAAAAATAGTTAAATTACCTTAAATTCAATATTAACTTGCTTAAGAATATTTATTTTAAACAAAACTTTTATGGAACAAATAGGAAAAGTGGTAAAAGTTGAGTTCACAGTTTTCCTACTATCTTCCTGTCTCTTTTGTGGAGTCCATAAGTAAATCAAGCAGGATGCCTTCTCAAAACAACCATTTGAGGTCACTGGCTTTGCAATTTTTATATATTTGGGTTTTTTTTTTTTTCCTATCAGAAAAAGCAACATATTTCCAAATTGGACAAAATTTGGAAAATACACAAAAGAATTTTTAAAAAATTCTTTAAAACTATCCCTAAATCTACCACCCAGCAATAATCACTAATTGCATTCTGATGTTAATGTCTTCCTTTCTTTTTCCTATGCAAATATTATGTAACTGGGATCTTCTGGGTACAGTTTTGTTTTCCACTTTAAAGTACTTACTGAGAAGAGTTAAATTGGGCTCAGTGCTGCATGTAATTTGTACTCAACTCCTTTTCTTCACTTATTTTATCATGATTTTCCTCATGATATTAAAATTATTTAAAATTATTTTAATCACTAGAAAGTATTCCATAAAAAGGACACAGCATAATTTACTTTACTTCCTTTTGGACATAAATGTAATACAGCAAATGGTCTATAAACACAAAGCATTGTTGAGTCCCTAATTTTTGCCTTAGTATAAAGTTTTAGAAGCAGAAATATTGGATTTATTAAGGCTGTAGTTACATACTGTCAGAGTTTTCTAGAAAGACTGCACTAATTCACATTCCCACCATTACTAGATGAGAATGAATACTCATCACACCATTGCCATTGCTGGACATTTTTCTTTTTTATTTACCAGTCTGATTTCTAAATAAGTTCACTATTATAATTACCAGTGAGGTTAAATATTTTATTCATGTTTGACCATCCAAATTTCTTGTTAAAGCAATCAATTCTTTTCGTCTTTAAGAGAGGGTAACAGTCACAGACTTTTACAAGGAAAAAATGCAATAATCCAAGTTTACAGTCCTTGGCACAGTTTATGGCAGACAGTAATGTGCCAGTTGCTTTCTTTATTGTTACATCTACAAACATGTATCCATAAAATATTGGGAAAAAAGGAATTACATGACAGGCTGGCCTTATAAAAACCGGCCAAAGGCATGCTATGTCATGCTGGTAGGTCTACTGAATATACCTTGTTTCTCTATTAATTATTGTTTCTCCATTATTAAAATGTTTCTCCAATATTAGATCTTACTTGTTATGTATTGCAACCTCTGAACGAGACTACTGCCTCACTTCAGAACTTGTACTTTATAAAGACTCCAAGAAAATAAAATCATTCTTGAAAAAGTAAAGCATTGTCAGTCATTCTGTGAAAAACTTAGCAATGTCTCACAAGTGTTCTTTAGACACAGGAAAAACTTCAGCATCAATTTAAACCATTTGAATCTTTCATTTCTAAGTGTTTTTTTAATGTGATTCCTCAACTAGTATGTAATCTACCAACATCACTATTAGTAATACTTAACACAGGACTAGAAATGAGTTGAGTTATTGAAACTGGGATTGTATTACACCATTTTCTATTTGTACATGTTTGAAATTTTCTATCATAATAAAGTAAAATACACACACACACAGGAAAAAACTAGTGACATACTTAAAAGTAAACCCACCACTTTAGAATTCTCTTTGTAGCGAAAAGCCAGCTGGTAAGCTGCAAATACCAAAGGTGGCAGTGTGAAGCGAATCCGTTGATTTCCACCAGCTCCAAAATGTTTTCGTGCTGTGTTTAAAATCTGACCAAAACAAACAGACAGAACCCATTAACTGATTATTTATAAAAGTAAATGAGAGCTCTAATCATGACGATTGCTACCGTTTTTTGAATACAGTTTTTATGGTATACTCTTACATTTCTTTTCTTGCCAAGTCATCACCATCACCCAAGAGATAGATGCCCGCCAGGCTCCTCTGCCCATGGAATCCTCCAGACAAGAATACTGGAGGGGTAGCCATTCCCTGCTCCAGGGGATTTTCCTGACCCAGGGATCGAGTCCGCATTTCCTGTGTTGCAGGCAGATTCTTTACTGTCTGCACCACCAGGGAAGCCCATCTCACGCCTGAAGTTCAGAGAGATTGTAATACTTGCCTTAACTTACAGAACTAGCCAGGGGCTGATACAAATTGAAATATATTTTCACACACACATGTAAAAAGTATGCTGTGTTGATAAAGAGCACAGGCTCTGAAGATAGACACATTTAAACACAGATCCTAACACTATTTGTGTTAGGAAAATTACCATTTACCTTCTCTTAACTATAATTTTCACTCTCAGGGTTGTTGGCAAGATCAAATAACAGATGTAAACTGTTATCAGTACTAACACATGGCATGTACTCAAAATACTGGCTACTATTATAATATAAAAAGTATGCATATTGCTGGTACATCATGCCTCTTCAGGAAAATATTAAGACCATTTAAGTCAAGGAAAATGGTAATAAACTTTAAAAGAGCCATCAGAAAACAAATGTCTGGTTGTTTCAGAAAAATCACAAGAATTCATGAAATACTTTTGACTGTGGAGACACAGTGTGTGACATATTCAAGTTTTGTAAATTTCTCTGATAATGGTAGATGGATGGGAAGAGAATGTATTCCCCCTTGAGAAAGTCAAAACTAATGATCCTCACCTTAAAGGTATTTCTTTACATGGCATAACAAAACTGGCCACAGGTGGAAAGCACACTTTCTACTTTGGTTTGCAACGAAAAATGAAAACCCACATAGGCCATGTATGTAACATGACAGAAACATAAGGGAATTAGTTAAAACATTTGAACAATCAGGCCAGCCACTAGGTACAGATCACATGCAGTGCAGACTGCTTGATGCTAAGCCAAGTTGAAGACTATCGCACTACAGACAGAAATCAGCCTCTTTTTCACAATGGTTATGAAAGAGTACAAGAGTGTCAGCTATGACAAAGTCAACACAAGCAGTCAGGGCCCATCCTCAAATTAAGGTGTTCTTCATTACAACAGACTAACAGTCCCACATATCCAACAATGGTTAAACTACTTTGCCCAAACAATAATTAAGTCACTATCTGTGCCACCTTTTATAAATTACCCAGTATCAGTCACCACTATCCTATTCAGGCAACATGTTTTATTCACAAAGGTTTATTAAGGACTAGTGACAAAGAAAGGGAAACTCTCATCTGATTGTTCTTTGCCAGGAAAAGGGGGTTAAGAAAAAGGCAAATTTAAAGTCTTCACACATTTTCAATGTGGCAAACAAACACAACCTCTATTTGCAAACCTTGGAAACATAAACACAACTGAATATAAAGGTTGTTGCTCATACTTGAAAAGTTTATTATGAAAAGCAACTGAACAATTCTAAAAGCAACACACAGTTCAGAAAGAAAATAAACATGGAATGATTACTGGATGGATACCCAACTAAAGGAAGATAAGACTTTTCTACAATTCCTAAGAAGTCTTCAGAAGAAATTAGAGCAACCAACTTGTTCTTCATAAGCTCCAGAAGTTTACAATTAATGCACTTAATCATAAAGTAAAAGTCCAGTTAATTGCTTACTCAGTTTCAATTCTTTTGAAACCTTTTAATACCACAAGCTGGATTAAACTATTTGAGACACATCTACACATGATTTCACAAGAAGCTGTTGAAGGGGTATAAGAAGAGTTAATTCATACCAAGTACTGCTGATCAGGGTCCTCAGACCGCAGAAGATGAATGAATCTGCCCACAAGGCTCTGCTCATCAGCAAAGTCCTCGGGGTCAGGTTCTTCTACAGGTTGATCTGGCTGATCCTGAATCAGTGTAGATACCAAATTCATTATGGAATCCACCTGTAATATGGAAGACATGGAAACCGACTAGGGTGAAACAATCAGCATGTAATGCCACTGACAAAAGTGCTTCTAGTTGTGTAAAGTTATAAAACAGTATCAACAACTTAATTCCTTTTTTCTGTATGACAAAGTGTATGCATGTTGGTACACATATAGGTAAGAGTCTAGAAAGAGACAGACCAAATGTTAATTAAGAGCAGTTATTCTCTTCCTGTGGGATTATAGCTATTTTATATTTTCTTCTTTATACATCTCTAATCTTCTCATTTATATAATGAATAAGCTATTTATAACTATTTTTTAGTAGCATAACTACTGAAGTGTATATATATACACTAAAGTATATAAAGTATACTACTAAAGTATATATATATATATACTAAAGTATATTAAGTAGTATAACTACTAAGTAGTATCATATTTTTAGTAGTAAATGACCTTCCCCTCCCATCTCATGTGTCTGTCTCATTGTCTAAAACCATAACTACATTTTCTTAATATATAGCATGTCAGTATTCTCTTACCTGGTCTTGAGAGACAATTTCTGTATTATAATCTAGAACATTACTAAGCACGTAACAACTCATGCTCTTTCTGGATTCATAGTCAAAATACTCAAAGAGTGGGTGGAAATGTTTTAATTTCAAGACTGTTAAAATATTGTTGTAAGTATCAACAGGAATCTTCAGAAGTCTGGTGAGCTCCTTTGAAACTGCACTACTGGTAGCAATACTGCCAAAAGAAAAACAGCAGTCCTTTAGTGAATAAATTAACCTCTTACATACACAAACAGCACCTGGTTCATAAAAATTTGAAAATTTTCATTTACATATTAAAGGAAACGGGTGAAGTGAATCACACCATCCCAAAATACCCCAGTGACTTCCAAGAGAGGTCTATCAGATGTCCCCCTAATTCACCTATTAAAGTCCTATAGATACAACAAGTTATGCTGGTCTACAATTCATGAACAGGTTGTATACCTGGAGTTAAAGAAGACTGTCTAGAATGTGGTATTTCTAAGGGAAGTATTTTAAGTGGTAGTTAAGTTTCTAGGGCAGTCAGTAAGTACTGTATATTCAGGACGAGAAAGCCATGCAAAACTAGCAATTCAAGAACATAATACATACATTATTTCTTCTTTATCAGATGTTGGTGAATAAGGAAAAGCAGGATAAAATTAGGAACT
Organism: Dama dama; assembly: GCF_033118175.1. Lineage (NCBI taxonomy): Eukaryota > Metazoa > Chordata > Mammalia > Artiodactyla > Cervidae > Dama > Dama dama. The sequence continues at coordinate 21,033,838 of NC_083684.1, forward strand.
TTCCAGGGTGACTGAAGAATATCCGGGCATTAATAAGACCTTTAGAGGCTGGGACTTCGAATTCTTTATTCTGTCTAATTTTACTTTAAAACTCATTTAGTGGGGGAAGATATAGATACAAAACTTATTTACGATCTGGAATCCTTTTTGGTTCACACAAAAAATGAGAGTGACAAAAAGAAAAAGAAGGAATAAAAAGCGGTAAAAGGAAAAAGAAATCTTTCAGACACAAGTAAACCACTGGAAGAGAGATGGAAAACAAAGATTACGTGAGATGAAATGATAATATAGGGCAAGGAGGGGCCTAGCTTGACTCATGTTCAGAAGCAGTGGAGAATGGGACAGTAAAGGGACTACTGGGATAAGATAATAAGATCACAACTGTGCAAATGGCCACTAGAGGATGCAACAGGTCTAGGACAGCATAGTTGAGGAAGATGCAAGTACACAACAGAATATTCATACTGTGCCTGATATCAAAATCAAAGCTGAAAATAGAAAAAATTTAAACCAATATAATTTTCACATCTTAAATACATACATGAATCCCTAATTTTTTCATAATTTACTCATCTGTAGGAAACTACTTATGGAAATACTCACTCTTAGATACAAAGGGGTCTGAATGGAGACACTGGTCCCTAAAGATGCCTATGGTCTATGAGTGTCACTACTTGATCACTGTACACAACCAGGCAATTGGCTGCCACTTTCTGCCCTGGTTAGTACCAAGCATGTCAATCTCACAAATGCTTAATAAACAAGATGAACTCGTAACATTTTTTTAAAAAATTGCGAAAGAAAAACAAATCTGGGACAAAAAAGCCTTACAAAGGTTTTTATAAAAACGTTTGACTTACTGTTCAAGGTTGAGCTTATTAAATATCTCCACTGTTGTTTCTAGAACTTTATCAACATAGTCCACACGATCAGGATAACACTTCATAGCGAGATTGATGAGAGAGACTTGTAAAGATACAACATCCTCCGAAGGCATGTCCTGTCTAGACTGGAATGTTCAGAAAACCATGGAATTTATTTTAAACAATTACTAAAGACTATAAGCAGAGAATTATTAAAGTTTTTAGAACTTAGGAAGAAAGTCATACAAACCTGTATTACTGTAGCCACCTGCTGTGAAAATATATCAAAAAGTTTAATATCTGTTGGGATCCCAGGTCCATCTTCACGGTGAGCAAATAAAGCTAATCTAAAAAAGAAAATACTCTTTATTTAAAAAGATATAGGAATCTGGGTCGTGGGATCATGGATGATATTTTACCCTTTCTCTCAATTCATTTTTAATGGAACAATTTTACCAATGATGCCTTTTTCACTGCATTCTTACTTTACACCATACACACCAGATTTTTAACAGGTCAATTCTGTCAAATTCTTTGAAGCCTAATTAAGTAGACATGGATAGAACTGTATTAACATGACAAAATGTATTCAACAGCCATAGTTATAAAATGTAAAAAGTATATAGATAAATTTTAAGACACTGCATTTTTACTACTGACAAGTTTAAAACACAACTAATTCCAAAAGCAGTCAAGTTAACTTCTATTTACCACATATTAAACTACTCAAAATAATGTTTTTTCCATTATCATTACTGTTTGTCCTGATTACAGCTGGACCCACATTTTGTTATGCACAGAAGAATCACTACTGACAGAAATGGTTAAGTGGTGTTACGCCTAACATAAGAAAATCCAGTTAGGAGCTTCCATTTAGAGTATCCCCAATTGACTTATAATTCTTTTTTTTTGTTGTTTTTTTTTTTACTTATAATTCTTAAAACCAAGGATGGACCTGATAATTTGGAGAATTCAGCTATATAAATTGACTTTAAAACTAATAACTTAGATATTTAAAACATAATAAAAGTATTTGCAGAAATAAATCTTCACTTGGGCTTCTGGTTTCACAATGTCAATTAGTGTATGCTCACAAGCAGGACACATACTATGTACGAACACCCAGTAGGCACTCATTAAAGCTATATCAAAGGCCAAGTTTTACACTTTTAACCAAGACCAAGGGCTAAAGAAGTATAATTTAAACACATTGGGGACTTACTAACATTTTAAGTACTTGAAAACTCTTCTTTAAAAAAATGCAGTAATAGAGTGATTACTTGAACATTCTTAATCATCTATATTTATGTCTACTTGATAAAGATTCCAGATCAAGCTGATTCCCTCTGAAAGATAACTTCCATCATTGTAAAACACAAGGTTGCTCTTTGGTGATAATTGGATTTATAAAATTTAAATGTTGGGCCTGTATAAAGTCTTTAAATACCAATTAGATGCATAGATTAAACATATTATCTCCATGCCTTCTGTTCAATTAAGAGCTAAACTTCTTCCATGAGTAAGCCAGACAAGTACTTATTAGATACTCAGACTTACAGAACTAATGTAACTAAATCATAATCATTAATAAAGATGTAAAAAAGAATTCACAAAAATGTTTTAAATTCATTATTCAAAAGTCAAAACATCTGCCCTTCAATACAGGAAACTCTTACCTATCAATTAAAGCAATGATTATGTTTTTCACATTTACATTTTGGTGTAACTCAGCACAGGCCCGAAGAAAAGGATTCAAAGTTTGAAGGTGGAATTCATCAGGGAAAACCTGAAAATTAAATGATAGTCGATTATTACTAAAATCAACTAGCAAAAATAAATTAGTAAAGGCATTTTCCACTATATTCTGGACTTAATATTTAAAACTCATATTTGTGGGGAAAAAAAATCATTTTAACATTATATAACCAAGTGCAAATACATCACTTTCAAGCCTCTCTAAACATAACCCCAGAAAGAAAGATTCTGTTAACCAAAGTACACTTACAATTAAACTAAAACTAATGATACCTAGACAACTTGGAGGTTACACTTTCCTACATTTTGGGAAGAAAAACCCATCAATACAAAGACCATGTTATTATATTAATAAGAGAAAAGGATTTATTCAGGAAAGCTTAATCTCTCTTCAATCAAGATTTTTTTCCCCAAAACAAAGAAAATTAATGAAATACAAAATGAGTTCTTTAAAAACCTGAAATGTTCTCACCTACCTGAATAATGCACTCCATGAGATATTCCTGAGCCAAAGCATCTCTGCAATTCACCACTTGCTCCAATATGCCAGTCAAAACAATCTGAAAGAAGAGAAAGGTTTTAAGAGTTAAAGAATTATTTCCAAAATCTTAAGTCACTCCTCCAGTAACATATTTGAACTGTGAACTTAAAAATCATATTTTAGGTTTTCCTGATCCATACTTCATTTCAAGACTAAACTGTAAAATTTTACAGAAGAATGTTTAAATTAAAAAATTCTGGGTTTCTATTCTGTAAAAGTCCATTTCATTGGTTTTTTTTCTTTTATGGTTTGTGTTTATTGTGTCCTAAGAAAGCTTACCTAATCCAAGGTTATAAAGACTTCCTTTGTGTTTTCTTCTAAAAATTCCAGTTGCAAATTTCACACTTATGACTTTGATCAATTTTTTTGAGTTTCTCTGCATAGTATGAGAATGGGTCGCAGTTCAGAGGCTTGGTTCGCATACAGATGTCCAATAGTTAGAGAATCACTTGCTGAAAAGGTTGCCTTTGCACCCTTATCAACAATAATTGATTATATATACTTGATTGATTATATACATGTGAGTCTATTCTGGATCGTCTCTTCTAGGGATCAGCAAATCTAGTTTAATGACCATTTTTGTATATTGTTTCCACATTATCTTTGGCTGCTTTTGCACTACAGTGGCAGAATTTAACAGCTGCAAACTATATGGCTTGCAAAACCAAAAAATAAGTACTATTTGGTCCTTTAAAGAAAAGGTTTGCTAATTCCTGATTTATTCTCCAATGATACATGTATTTATCCCTTTCACCAATATCACATTACTTTATTGTCACTTTAGAGTAACTCTATAGTAAAATAAATCTCAATGTAAAGAAAATTGGTATCTTGATAATGATAATACTGAGTCTTCCAATTCACAAACACAGACTCAAAATATAACTTTCAGTTTACTTAAGTCTTCTTTGATCAACAGTTTTCAATGCAGTATTATTTTTAAAAATATTTCAATTTAAAAAATCAGACTTTATATATCTCATGACATAAGAAAAGATGAGGAGTAAAAAGATATAAACCTGTTTGTAACGTTCCACATTTACACCTTCCAACTGACTAAGGCGCACCAAATTTGTTCCCACTAAAATTCTCAGTTCTTGTCTTTCTCGTTCTCTTTTTTCTCTATCTCGGCTATGTCCCTGATGCTGCATTCGAACCCAGAGCTTGTTCATTTCTGCAAAGTTGAGTAGGACAAAATCCATGGAATCACTGATATCACCAGTTGTTTCTTCACTGCAAAGAAACAGTTGGAAAAATCTTTATACACAGTATTTAAACATAGGAACAATTTACTAATATTCCTCTTCTTTGTGCATTTCCTTCTTACCTCTTTAACACCAAACGCTTCATGAAAGACATCTTCAACTACACTGTCTTAGTGCTCAATTTCAAGAGGAAGAGAGAAAAGAATATCAGGGAGGGGACACAGTTCAAGTTTAAAGGGACAAAATGCTTCCCCACCCCCCCACCCTTCTTTTGGGGCTTCTCAGGTGGCACTAGTGCTAAAGAACCCGCCTGCCAATGCAGAAAATCTAAGAGATGTGGGTTCGATCCCTGGGTTGGGAGGATTCCCCAGAGAAGGGCATGGCAACCTATTCCAGTATTTTTGCCTGGAGAATCCCATGGACAGAGGAGCCTGGCAGGCTACGGTCCATGGGGTCATGAAAAGTCCGATACGACTGAAGCAACTTAACCACTCCTTTTCCTGGGCCAAATAAACTTGTTCTTGGAATTGTATTCCATTAATTCAAAAAGCCTTAAAAAATTGACACTTGTAAATGTCACTGTTAACTCATCATTTTATTATTGACTATTTTATGCTTGCAATTGAACTATAAGCTTTGTAAGCTCTGTAAGGTAAAAGACCAAGTATTTCTTGCTTAATTTTACATTTCCTAAGATGGGGAACTTAGTAGTTTTCAAAACTTTTTGCTGATTACTAAATAAACACTCAAAACTGAATCAAATCATAACACAGCAAATAACCTCACCATCTTCTCTACATTGTTAAATTTTTATCTTTTGTACACCATTTAAATTTTTGTCATACACGTGGTTAAAGTTTTATTATAGCTTTTCTTTTAAAAAGGAAATGATGCAGATATACTAAAACCAACTAAAATATACACATTAGAAATAAACGAATAAGGAAACTTTTTAAAAAGGGAATTAAGAAAAAAAAAAGGGAATTAAGAAAAGAAAAAAAAAAGGGAATTAAGTTCCTCAATCAAAGGAACTTGTCATGTGAATAGTTCACCCAATTGGATAAAGACCATCTGCCATCTTTGTGGGATAAAAGCACAACAGACTCGGATGCTAGAATATTGGTTGCATAAGAGACAACTCTCTCTGAATGGCTTCCCACCACCTCCCTCCCCTGGCCCTGTTTTGGAGTTAATATCTAATTTGTGTGCACAGATAATTAAAATCACTTATACTCTGGGGTAACTAGAAGTCGCTAAATTATAAAAACTGATATGACATTCAAGAAACAATATGAAAACTGGCTAGCTCATAAAAAAAGTTAAATATACTTCATTATTTTATCACAATACAATTTTCAAAATGTAACTCATTTAAAAAGTCATATTTTCAAAGAATATCTGATGGAATGGAAAAATGCTCTCAATTATGCTAAATTAAAAAAGCAGGTTCTAATAATCTACACATAATTTTCATAAGAGTACATTTTATATCACACCACATATACTGCGTCTCAAAGGAAATCTATACACAAAATGCTACCAGTGGCTGACTCTGGGTAGGAGAATTACTGATATTTATTTTCTTCTATATACTTTTCTATACTTTTTATATGTTTTACAACAACAACAACAATAAAAATACTACAGCTAAATCAAGAAATGAAAAGCACTTACTCTGTTGGCTCCCCTTCATCAGGTAAGATGTTTCTGGTACACTGAAGTAGATAATTTCGAAGAAACAGACCTCTTAAGGGATGCTGCACACCACGGCACATTTCTACCAAATCTTTCAGAATATCTTTCCTGGACTGAGGAAATGACTTGACGTATACAACTCCAACTGTGATCAACAGATAACTAGAAGAACGAGGCAACATTTGATTAGAAATAAAATAAGAATTTGACTATATTCAAACACAATATATACAAACATGAAGTAAACAAGACAGGAAGCAGGTTTTCTCCTATGCAATAAAGAAAATACCATCTAATTTAAAATGTAACTGCTTACTGACACCCTTCCATTTATTTATAATATCACCTTTAAACACATTAGGGCTCATAACTGTCATGATATTAACTTTTCTAGTAGTCAAGAAATTAAACAAAATATGTCCATTTTTTTTCTATTTTCAAAGTTCCTCAATCATCTATAGTAAGTAGTTATTTATACTTCACAGCTTTGAAAAATCACTATCAAAATGTTAACCTCTATTTGTTAAGAAATTAAATAAAAACCCGCTGATTTTAAAGGATATAACACAAAGTGGGAAATGCAGATATAAAAGCCCGCAGAGTCTTAATAACTTACAGCCTTGGGATAATGTTTCCGGCATACTGTACAAGTTCATAGAGATCTGCCACTTTTCTTCCTTTAGCAAATTCATCTGTCAGGTAAACTTCCAAGTAGTGCAGTTCATCAGAAATAGCCATATCTTTTAACTATCATTAAGGATTTAAAGCTAAGTCAACTTAATAATGTTGACTCTACAACTTGTTGGACTCATTAAATTGGGCAAATTTCTTTTCTTGGAATTGCAGGTTTTTCTTTATTTATTGGGGGTGGGGGGCATACCCCACAGCTTGTGGGATCTTAACTCCTCAACCAGGGACTGAAACTGGGCCATGGCAGTGAAAGCCCAGAATTCTAACCACTAAACCACCAGGGGATTCCTATACTGGGCAAATTTCCTAAGCGTTAGTCATGTAAGAAAGCATGTTTAAATTAAGTAAAGACAGAATTTCTTCTGGGCTTTCCTGACTCTAAGGGTTTTTAAAGATGTCTGGTAAAGCAAAACAAGAAAAATAAGATTGCCTGTGAGACTACTAAAGGGTTTTGAAATGGCAAATCATTGATGTCCTTTACATTTCAGAGTCCAGCTTGACAAAATCCTAGCATTAAAAAACCAATTGCTTAATACTTTCAATATCCTTCATGAGTAGTCTGAAAATTGAGATATAACACCAAGCCACATAAAGAAGTGTAAGCACAAAAATGGGTTTCTGATACTTTTCTCAGCACATTTGCAGGGAGAAGTACTATTTGATTAAGACAACGAGAAATAATACAACTTCCGAAAAACTTAGGGAACAAGCAAAATAAGCCTTATCAAGAAAATAGTATGATCAAAATGTTCTTCAACATTCAAAAGATACAAAGTTCATAGTAGCTCTTTGGTGATAACATAGAAGTCCGCAGTTCACCAAGCATATTAGAAGCATGTTTCAGAGCATCCATAAGCTTGTTTTTGTCCTACAGAAAAACCAAGAGCATTGGTGAGAATGCTTAATTTAAATAAACATTTAACTTGGCTATACAAACTTTAATCAAGGATCTATTACACAGTTTTAAAAGTATACAGCACCTAAATTATTTTAATCACATAAAAATCAAGTTTAATTTCACCTTGCCTTCACTTTACTGAGAACATAATTCCTCACCAGGCTGCAAATCTCATTTATCTAGGACCACAAGCTTCCTGGCAATAACTCAAATCTTTACAACCCTAGCAACTATGAAACTATAGCTCCATTAATTTATCTTTTACCTGTAAGCAAGAAAACTGGCATACTGATTCTTTTGAAAGAAAGTTACTATTCTGACAATGGCTTGGTCATAGGTTAAACATTCTTCAGAGATGTCTGCAATGACTGTTCCTTTAAGAATGCTTTTCTCCTCACAATGTCCATGTGCCCCACTTAAGACATAAATATAGACAATACCTTCAGATACAGAAACACTGTTCATACACAGAAAGAGGGAGAAGCAAGCACTAGCAAGCTCCATGCCACCCATTTTCTCCACTCTTAGAGTTTTGTTTTTATAAACTGGTTTGCAAGGAAAACAATACAATAGATACAATTTGTTAAAAGAACATATTACTAAGCTTTAGAAACTCTAAGACACTTTACAAAGGCAAGATATTATCATCATCATCAACACAGCAATTTATAATTTAAGTGCCAGCCTATTTGGTTTCATTTCTTAAATTTTATTCCAGAGAATCTATAGTTTCTACACAGAAAATCTACTCTTTCAGAATATGAAAATTAAGTATAGTTTTTAAGGTAGTTCTTGCAAAAAAATGTGTCTGTTCAGGACAGAAATAAAAGCCTTCAAGATAGAGGGGAAAGGCTGAACAATTCAAATGGAAAGCATTTTAATACATTTGTTCAACCAGTATTTATTAAGCAACTATTATATGTCAAGTATTCCTAAGGTTTGAGGTATAGAACTGATGAGGTCAGTAATTCAGGTCAGATTGGGTATGGAGATAATACAGTGATGTGTAAACAGAAGGCAGGGTCTCCCATCCTCATGGAGCTTACATTCTGGTAGAGAAGACAGACAATTTCAAACCATAAATATAAAGGTAAGTAAATATTTCAACAGGGCTATCTGCTGAAATTGCTCCACACAGTGCCTGCGGGAGCTGAGGCTGAACATTAGATTTACCAGAGCAGTAGTGCTACAGGCTTCAGACACACAGCCTAACGTTCCCAGGGCACGCAGACGACAACTGTGCCTCTCACACTGTCCCTCTTACCAGGCATCTCTTCATCTGGAATGACTGGACCTTCACAGCCTGTATGGCTTCATCCAAGAGTTTCTCCTGCTCATCCTGCGGTGACTGCTGTGTTGTAGGCTAAAAAAATTTTTTAAAAATCTCCCATTAATGTGGCATTAGAACTCTCTTCAAGCAAATCTGTTATTTTCATAGGTCCAGCCATAGTCTACATTACAAAGCTTTCATATAAGGTTCCTTCCATTTCTACATCTCAGACTCATTTATCAATTTTTGACAACTGAACAGAGCGCTGTGCTGTTATTGAAGTTAATAACATAAGACTGCTGAAGGAGAAAAGGAACAGATACAGAGAATTTCTTCTCAGAAACTGACTCAACATTTCTGTGGCAGGTTGTCTTCAAAGAAATATAAGGTGGTGGTTTATGGCTGCCTATGCTCTGCTAATACACTCTAAATCCACCTAGAACATAACCAATCTGTGGTGGTTAAGTACAGTCTAACCCAAATCTCTGAAAGCCTCCTTTTTTCCTAAACTACCTTTCATCTTCATCTTAGTCTATCCTTAGGAAGACCAAGGAACTAGTTTATGAGAACACATATCCTCTTAAGCAATATATAATGAGGGACTAAACAGCTTAGAAATAAAATAGCTAAAACTGTTAACAGTGACTTGTAGTAGAACACCATAAAGAGTACATTCCCGCAAGGGATCTACCTCATCATTTCAAATACAGACAGCTACAGTTAAAATGGACAAAATACATCCATATAGTCTTTTCTTTGCCATCAGAAAGATCTGCTTGCAAAAAGAATTGATCTACCGGTGAAGTAGAGTTAACCACTCCTCCCGTTATGTTGTATAAACACTGTGTTTTACACCTTTGCTACAGTAGGCATCACATTATAACTATAAATGATAGTTATTTCTACATCCTTGGAACCCAACACATTGCCAGACACATAATGGATGCTTCATAAATGTTCTCTGTCTGAATGAGTAAGCTGGTTTTAGATTATATTTTTAATAAAAAGCAACTAAAGAATCAACAGATGAATAGATAAATTATGTTTTATATATATATATATGGAATATTACTCAATCATAAGGAGTGAAGTATTGATAGATGCTATGTGAACTACAAAAAGGTTATGTTAAGTAAAAGAAATCAGACATTTCGGAAGACCACACATTGTGTGACTCCACTGATATGAAATTAGGGCACAGCTCAGAGATACTGCATATTCAGTTCCAGTCCACAGCAGAAAACCAAATATTGCAATAAACTGAGACACATAAACTTTTCAGTTTCGCATATTTACACTGTACTGTAGTCTATTAAGTCTGCAATAGCATTATGTCTAAGTAAATAATGCATATACCTTAATTTTAAAATAATTTATTGCTATAAACTGCTAACCATCATCTGAGCCTTCAGCAAATTTTTGCTGGTGCAGGGTCTTACTTTGATGCTGATGGCTGCTGACTAGTTAGGATGGTGGCTGCTGAAGGTTGTGGAGGCTCTGGTAATTTCTTAAAATAAGACAATAATAAAGTCTGCCTCATGGACTGGTTCTTCCTTTCATGAATGATTTCTCTGTAGCATGTGATAGTCTGATACCATTTTACCCACAGTAGAACTTCCAAAACTGGAGTCAGTTCTCTCAAACCCTGTGTGCTCAGTAGGCCTGCTGCTACGGCTGCTAAGTCGCTTCAGTCATGTCCGACTCTCTGCAACCCCACAGACAGCAGCCCACCAGGCTCCCCAGTCCCTGGGATTCTCCAGGCAAGAACACTGGAGTGGGTTGCCATTGCCTTCTCCAATGCATGCATGCATGCTAAGTCACTTCAGTTGTGTCCGACTCTCTGCGACCCCATGGACAGCAGCCCACCAGGCTCCTCTGTCCACAGGATTCTCCAGGCAAGAGTACTGGAGTGGATTGCCATTTCCTTCTCCAGAGGCTCAGGAGCTCAGTCATATCCAACTCTTTGGACCATAGCCTGTCAGGTTCCTCTGTCCATGGGATTTTCCAGGAGAGAATACTGGAGTAGGTTGTCATTTCCTCCTCCAGGCGATCTTCCTGTCCCAGGGATCAAACTTGCCTCTCCTGCGTCCCCTACACTGGCAGGCGGATTCTTTACCACTGTGCCACCTGGGAAGCCCCTCAAACTGCCCTGCTGCATTCACTAAGTTTATGTATATTCTGAATCCCGTGCTGCCATTTTCAACAGTCTTCATAGCACCTTCACTAGGGGTAGAGTTCACATTAAGAAACCACTTTCTTTACTCATTCATACAAAGCAACTCTTCATCTGTTAAAGTTAGATCAGAAGATTTGGCAATTCAGTCACATCTTTAGGCTCCACTTCTGATTCTAGTTCTCTTGTTATTTCCACCACATCTTCAGTTACTTCCTCCACTGAAGTCTTCAACCAACCAAAGTCATCCATGAGGACTTCTTCCAAACTCCTGTGTATGTTGATTTTTTTTTTTTACCTCTTCCCTTGAATCACAAATGTTCTTAGTGGCTTCTAGAATGGTGAATCCTTTCCAGAAGGTTTCCAAATTACCCAGATCCATCAAAGGAATTATTATCTATGGCAGCTACAGCCTTATAAAATCTTTTTATTTGGCTGCACTGGGTCTTAGTTGCAGCATGTGGGATCTTCAATCTCTGTTGTAGCATGTGGGATCTTTAGTTGTGGACTCTTAGCTGTGGCATGTGAGATCTAGTTCCCTGACCAGGGATGGAACTGGGCCCCCTCGTTGGGAACGCCCAGTCTTAGCCACTGGACCACCAGAGAAATCCCTGAGATATATTTCTTAAATAATAAGACTTGAAATTCAAAACAACTCTTTGATCTGTGAGCTATAGAATGGATGTTGTGTTAACTGGCAGGAAAACAGTATTAATCTCACTGTATGTCTCCATCAGAACTCTTGGGTGTCAGGTACATAATCAATGATTATTAATATTTTGAAAGCAATCCTTTCTTTTCTGAGCAACGGGTCTCAACAGTGAGCTTAAAACATTCAGTAAACTATGTTGTAAACAGATGTGCTGTCATCCAGGCTTTGTTTTCCATTTATGGGCACAGGCCCATACTTCATAAGGACCCTAGGATTTTAGGAATAGTAAATAAATACTGGCTTCAACTTAAAGTCATCAGCTGCACTAGCCCCTAACAAGTCAGCCTGTTCTTGAAGCCAGACACTGACTTCTCTCTGGCTGTGAAAGTCCTAGATGATATCATCTTCCAATAGAAGGCTGTTTTGCCTACAAGGACGATCCTTGTTTAGTGTAGCCACCATTATTAATTATCTTATCCAGACCTTCTAGGTAACTTGTTACAGCATCTATATCAGCATTTGCAGCTTCACTTTGCATTCTTATGGTATGAAGATGGCTTCTTTACATAAACCTTATGAACCAACTTCTGCTAACTTCAAACTTTTCTTATGCAGCTTTCTTACCTCGCTCAGCCTTCACCGAACGGGAGAGGGCCTTGCTCTGAATTAGGCTTTGGCTAAAGGAAATGTGATGGCTGGCTTTATCATCTATCCAGACCACTAAAACTTTCTCCATATCAACCATAAGGCAGTTTCACCTTCCTATCATTCATGTGCTCACTAAAGTAGCGCTTTTAATTTCCTTCAGCAACTTTTCCTTTACATTTACAACTTGGCTAACTGGTACCAGAGGCTAAGCTTTTGACATGTCTTCCTCACTGAGTTTAATCATTTCTAGCTTTTGATTTCACTTGAACTCTTTCAACTCTTCGTTACATTTGAACACTTAAGAGACTATTGTAGGGCAATTAACTGGCTTAATTTCAATACTGTTGTATCTCAGGGAATTGGGAGGCTCAAGGAAAGGGAGAGTACTGGAGAAGAGCTGGTCAGGGAGCAGTGAGATACACACACTTATCAATTAAGTTTGCAGACTTATGTTAAGTACACTTTGTGTCACCTCAAAACAATCAGAACTGATCACCATAACAAATATGATAATGAAAAAGTATGAAATACTGTGAGAATTACCAAACTCTGACACAAAAACACAAAGTGAGCAAATGCTGTTAGAAAAATGGCACCAAAAAGACTTGCTAGATGCAAGATTGCCACAAATTTTCAATTTGAAAAAAAAAAAAAAAAAATGCAGTAAAGCAAAGTACAATAAAATGAGGTATATTTGCATCCAGAATAGGAAAATCATCCATAGAAACAGAAAGCAGACTGGTGGTTACCAGGAGGGAGAGTGGATGAGTAACTGATTAATGAGCACAGGTTCCTTTTTGGGTGGTAAAAAATGTTTTGAAATTGAGTTTCCCTAGGGCATACTTCTGCTTTATTGACTATGCCAAAGCCTTTGACTGTGTGGATCACAATAAACTGTGGAAAATTCTGAAAGAGATGGGAATACCAGACCACCTGACCTGCCTCTTGAGAAACCTATATGCAGGTCAAGAAGCAACAGTTAGAACTGGACAAGGAACAACAGACTGGTTCCAAATAGGAAAAGGAGTACGTCAAGGCTGTATATTGTCACCCTGCTTATTTAACTTATATGCAGAGTACATCCTGAGAAACGCTGGGCTGGAAGAAGTACAAACTGGAATCAAGATTGCCGGGAGAAATATCAATACCCTCAGATATGCAGATGACACCACCCTTATGGCAGAAAGTGAAGAGGAACTAAAAAGCCTCTTGATGAAAGTGAAAGAGGAGAGTGAAAAAGTTGGCTTAGCATTCATAAAACTAAGATCATGGCATCTGGTCCCATCACTTCATGGCAAATAGATGGGGAAACAGTATCAGACTTTATTTTTTTGGGCTCCAAAATCACTGCAGATGGTGACTGCAGCCATGAAATTAAAAGATGCTTACTCCTTGGAAGGAAAGTTATGACCAACCTAGATAGCATATTAAAAAGCAGAGACACTACTTTACCAACAAAGGTCTGTCTAGTCAAGGCTATGGTTTTTCCAGAGGTCATGTATGGATGTCAGAGTTGGACTGTGAAGAAAGTTGAGCACCAAAGAATTGATGCTTTTAAACTGTGGTGTTGGAGAAGACTCTTGAGAGTCCCCTGGACTGCAAGAAGATCCAACCAGTCCATCCTAAAGGAGATCAGTCCTGGGTGTTCATTGGAAGGACTGATGCTGAAGCTGAAACTCCAATACTTTGGCCACCTCATGTGAAGAGTTGACTCATCGGAAAAGACCCTGATGCTGGGAGGGATTGGGGCCAGGAGGAGAAGGGGATGACAGAGGATGAGATAGCTGAATGGCATCACCGATGAACATGAGTTTGAGTGAACTCCGGGAGTTGGTGATGGACAGGGAGGCCTGGCGTGCTGCGATTCATGGGTTCGCAAAGAGTTGGACACAACTGAGTGACTGAACTGAACTGAATTGAGGGCATACTTCTTCATAAGCATAAATAAATATCAAAGAAAAAGTTCAACATCTTTTAAATTGAACACTAACTAACACAGCAAAACTATGAGTGTAAAATGCTGACAAGGAGGACATGTGCATTTAAGGATTCTGACTTAATGAAATTCACTATTCATCACGGGCTAGTTCTCTGAGATGAAGCAGCGGTTTGGGTTTTTTGACTCCTTACCTCTGGATGCAATAGATTTAACAATTATTAGAATAAATGGATTTCACTAGGTTCAGAAGGCCAGCTTTGAGATAAGCAGAAATTTTTATTGTGGTAAAACATATACAACGTAAAATTTGCCATTTTAACCATTTTTAAGAGTGCAGTTCGGCAGCATAAAGTACATTCACACTGCTTTACAGCCACTGCCACCATCCATCTCCAGAACCTTTTCACCTTTCCAAAAGGAAACTCTGTGAGCAATAAACAGTAACTTCCCATCCCCCCACTTCTGCCCTAGGCAACTACCACTTTCTTTGTCTAAGGGCTTGACTTCTCTAGGACCTCATATAAGGGGAATTATACAACATTCATTCTTTTGTGTCTGGTTTATTGCACTTGCCATAATATCTTCAAGGTTCATCCATGTTGTAGCATATGTCAAAATGTCCTTTTTAAGAACTTTAATTAATTTATCTATGGCTGCAGTTGGTCTTCATTGCTTTCAGTGGGCTTTCTCTAGTTGTGGCAAGTGGGGGCTACTCTCTACTTGTGGTGCTTCTCTCTTATTGCAGACTACAGGTTCTAGGGCTCTCAGCTTAGCTGCCCAGTGGCACGTGGAATCTTCCCAGACCAGGGATCGAACCTGTGTCCCCTGCATTGGCAGCCAAATTCTTAACCACATTCTTAACCACTAGAACATCAGGAAGATCCAAAATTTCCTTCTTTTTGAGGTTAAATAATATTCCATTGTGTGTATATACCATTTTGTTTATCCAGTCTTCTGCTGATGGATATTTGGGTATAGTACTACCTTTTGGCTACTGTGTATAATTATATGGCAAATAAAAGTGTGGTTATAAAGAGTTTGGGTACATGCTCAGTCTCTAAATCATGTCCAATTCTTTGCAATCCCATGGACTGTAGTCCTCCTGGCTCCTTTGTCCATGGGATTCTCCATGCAAGAATACTGGAGTGGGTTGCCTTTTCCTTCCCCAGGGGATCTACCCAATCCAGGGAGTGAACCCGTGTTTGCTGTGTCTCCTGCATTAGCAGGTGGATTCTTTATCACTGAGCCATCTGGGAAGCCCTATAAACAGATTACAAACAATTCAAAAATATTTGTATAGAATTGACTAGACTCAGTAATCCATAAGCAAATTAGCAAAATTTTCCTATTTTGTATCAACTGGGTTTAAAATTAATAGAAAAGTATATATACAAAATGTAGAAAATAAAGAGATAAAGCTATAATAAAGAAATGTACTTTTACATATTACTTGTAAGACAATGCAGCTGGCTATTCTAAAGGAACATCTAGATGCCCTTCCTACCAAGAATGGCACTGAGCAGGACAGTTTAACATGAACATGATTTCACTACACACAAATTAGGTAACCAATGACCCCTCCCTCATAAAAGGGGTTCTGCATTTACGAATGACTCTACATAGCAGTTGTATGCATCAGAGAAAAATGGAAACGAAAAATGGAACCACTAGAGTCAAGATCAAATTAACATTTGTGATTAGACCCCTTTTAGCTCATAGATTCAAGCCAAATAGCCCTCACAAGTCTACAGTTAAAAGGTGCAGAGAAAACAAAGGTCACTATGAACATATCACTTATAAAACTAGTTCCCATTCAAACAATGTGCTTTCATTTCCTCTTGCAAACAAGGATAATAGGATTACTTGTATCATTGTTATGAGTAATAAAGTGAAATGACACCGATAAAGCTTGAAAATTGCTTAGCACTTAGTAATAAGCATTTCACGTAAGTGTTCCCATCATTGTTATATTCCCCATAGATACCGGCAATTATCTACAACCATCCTAGAGACTTGTTGATCTCTCCACTCATACAGATGTTTTCAAGATAGATGTAATCAAACAATGCAATGTTAATCAACTATAAAATGAAAATAACACATCTCACAAAGATACAGAATTTCATTATGTTAATGAAAACACTATTTTTTAAAAAGACCGTAAGACAAAAAATAGCAACTGACGTAGGGAGAACTAAGCATGATGAAGAATGGGAATATCCAAACATACATTTTAATACCAGCATCTCCAATTTCATTTACCAATAAATTTCCCCAGGAATCCTGTGATGGCACACACCATGAGCATTTACTTCCCCCAGCTTTATCTACTAGCAAGACACATTCTTCTCCACCTAGAAAATTTCTACTCACTGTCCTCAGAATCTCAGTTCACATGTTACTTCCTGTAATCTTTCCCATATTCCCCAGAACCGTCTCTCCTTTCATGGCCCCACAGCACTGAACTGACCGACTGTCCTCAATACTCAGACTGTACTACATTAAGTTCCATAAGTATGTCTTCCCTGCTAGACTCTTTGAAGTTCTTCGAAAGCATGGGCTATGTTTTCAGTGCCCGGCACAGTGCACGACATAAAAGGCACACAAGATGCATGATAAATTGAACTGAATTAGAATTGGGAAGGGCCAAAAAGAGAACATTTGTTTTCAGATGCAAAAAGGAGACTCAAGAATGAGTGACTTGCCCAAGTCACAGAAATAGTGGCTGTGACAAGACTACTACTCAAGTTTTCTTTCCCAGTAAAATTCGCGAGGATAGGACAGTGTGTCTCGTTCACTATTCAAAACTGGTTCCTCAAGCACAGATCGGGGATATATAAGAGATCCTCAAGTAGATGCTTTTTTATTACAAACACTATAAATGTCAATCCATAAATGTTGAGAAACAGACAAATGCTAGTTTAATTTTTGCACCATTCTTATATCAATTCCCAACTAAGAATTCAGAGAAATAAGCAAAATCACCTCGTACAGCATCATATTACATGAAAGCAATGTATGTCAAACATTCTGCTTTTTGGCATTAGCGCATTTAAAGTGAAGGCTGTTTCCAGGCTTACAGGTTTTGAGAAGCCTGTCTACACAAACTGCATAGTTTGATAACTAAAACTGACATACTGTACACCGACATGCAAACACATTATTTATACAGCACAGACTATGTCAAACGCTAATAAAATGCAAGTGACAACTTGCCTTTGTGGAAACTAGACACAAGGATTCACATTTTGAGGAAGTTCAAGTTCACGAGCCAACAGCTACACCACGATTTGCTGCCAGCATGGCGAGGCGCTGAGGAGAATGCCTACTTCCAGTGAGTAAAAGATTTGGATTTCATCAATGGGGAAGGCAGTAAGCCAGCCAGGGCGCCCAGTGAACAAATGTTAAAGGTAACAAGCAGTCTCTTTTTTGTCTCTCAGAATTAATGGATATCAGATAGTATGAGTACTCCCAGGAAATTCACCTAAGCCAGTCCCTAGAATTCTCTGACACACACTGCAATCTAAGAGGCCCATGAGGCTAAAAAAGGCCTGGGCACTATAAAGGACTCTCCAGAAGGTATTTCTTGCACAAGAAAGGGACACGAAAGCGCTACCAGGCACAAAGGTGGAACCGTCAGCAAGGGAGCAGCCTTTGGGCGGGTCCCAACGCCACCTCTGAGCCTCAGGCCCTCCGTAAGCCCCCGTTCCAGCCAGACGCCCAGACCCAGCACTAGAGATCCCCTCAAGGCGGGGCGGTGGCCAACTCACTCAGAGGGGTCGCAGGCCCTTACTTACTCTCAGAGCTACCGAGCGAATACACCCCCTCAAACAGCAACGGCCATAGCCAGGCGCCGCCGCCCACCCGATCCTGGATCGGCCCGCCTGCGGCCTTCCCCGGCCTGTCCCCCAACCCGTAGGCCAAGCCTGGCTGGTATTAGCTCCGACCCGGTTGCTGGGCCCCGACTCCGCCTGCACGGTTCCAAAGCGGTGGGAGTGAGCAGTGGCTGGGAAAAGGGTCAGCCCCGGGCCCGCCGCCCCTCAGCACTCACCATGGCGACTCCCCTAAGCCTGCAGCGAGCAGCACCCACCCCGCGCGGAGCCTCCCGCGGTCAGGTGACTCTGCGGCCCCCTCCAAGCCCCGCCCCCTCTGGCTCCGCCTTCGGACCCAGCAGAGGGCTCCTCGATTGGTCCCCCAACTCCGGTTATTTATTGGTCCCTGTCACTTCACGGTGGACTGACGGACCTAGGCGCCAGCCAATCTCTCCACAGTGTGTGAGAGGGCGGGGCAGTGCGGAGTAGCGGGGAAACTCTCGGCGGCAGGAAGGGGACGCCGGAGGGAAAGGCAGCGTTCGAGTCTCTCTAGAAGGGAGGAATGGAATGAGTGGGAGCCATCCCAGCGCATTCACGTTTGGCCTTGACGTGTGTACTCGCAGCGCGCACGCGCAGAAGAATGGCCAGAATTGGTTTGCGGGGCAGTGTAACTTCTAGTCCCAACCAATCCAGATGCAGCGAGGGGGAGGGGGGCCCAGCCTTAACTGGCGAGTGCAGCATCTGCGCGCGGGTTTCGTCGGGTCTCAGCTGTGCCTGTCTTCCTAGTCCGCACCATGGAGTCTGGTCTGATCAGGCGTTTAGCCCCGCGCCTGGGCATCGTCGAGCCGGAGGTGCTGAGGTGAGTCGGGCTGCGCACGCCCCAGTAGCCCTGCGCCCTCCTCAAATGAGGCCCATGCTTTTCCCGCGCAACGGCAGGATTTAGGCTCTACATCAAGAAAATCCTCCCGGCAGTGGGCTCTGTGAGCTGGCCGGAGGGGCGAGCGGCCCCTGGGACCAGCTAGCACTGTGAGATGCCCGGTGGCGGGAAAGGGAGAGAGGCGGAGAACGTGGGTCGTTTCCCTGAAACTTACTGAGAGTGCGTTTACGGCAGAGGCAGACGGGATACAGACCCCAAGGAGGGCAGTGTCTGGTGGCAACCAAATGCAGGAAACGAAATAGGATGGGTGTGCGGAGCCGCCGCGGGTGGGGCGGAGCGCGGCCTGTGCCTGCTTTTAATTTAAACAAACAAACAAACAAAAACTTTCCAGAAAGCCTCGGAGGGGTTGCCGTTTATTTTGAGACTCGATTGATAGAAGCAGCCAGTCACGGGAAGGTGTGGGAAGAGGGCCCAAGCTGGCACAGCAAACTGTACAAAAGCCCGGAGATGGGAAGGGCCTTTGCAAGATCCAGGGTTAGAAATAAAGTATTTCTAAATACTTTAAACTGTGAAGGGCAGGACTTAACTCCGGAGGGCAGGGCTAGGACGGGTGCCTGGGCTTTGGATTAATTGAGGGAAGGGAAGGAGCACTTCTTAAAAGACAGGAAGTATGGCCTTCTGCACTCTTAATCGTTTAGAACAGTGGTTCTCGAAGTGTAGTCCCTGAACCAGCAGCATCAATATTTTTTGCCACTTGGTAGAAATGCACATTCTTGGGCCCCACTCTAGGCCTACTGATAAAAAACTTGGGGCTTGTTTTCACACGCTCCAAGGTGACTGTCGTGTACAGTAAAGTTTGAGAACCACTGATTTAGGGGAAGGAGGAACCCTGGTCTCACCTGCCTGCCTCTGTCTGTCATAGTTCATGCTTGGTCCAGTAATGGAAGGCTGAAAGAAGGGTTGGCCTTTTTTGGAGGATTTCAAGAACTTAATTCTTCCTGAAAGGATTGGAGCACAGTGATGTTTGGAGTCAGAGGGTTTGTTCTGTCTTGTAGAACCCTGTCCTTCCCTAAAGGATGTGAGTTTCATTCCCAGCCTCAAATAAACGTGCCTAAGAGTTAGGGTCAGAATGAAGTCCACCAGGCTGAATTTATTGCTTACCAAAGTATTAGGCAAACTTCTGAAAAAGAAGGAGTTTTAGTGAATGTGTTGCTCAGGAAAGCAGAGGAGTACTTGCGACTGTCCCATGTGAAGTGTGTTGGCCTGTCTGCACGAACCACAGAAACCAGCAATGCAGTCATGTGTCTGGACCTTGCAGCTTCCTGCATGAAGTGCCCTTTGGACAGGGTAAGTAGGTCCCACTGAATGTCCGAATAATCTGGTGTGGCACTGAAGTTTAATCATATGTTTTCATTTCTGGTTGTACTAGCCCCTGTCACAACTCTGTTTTAGAATTTTCATCTAGAATATGTTATTCTAGATGAAGTTTAGAACCATTTTGTCAAGTTGGAGAAAAAAACTTTTTTGCAATGATCTCTTTACTCTTTACTACATACTTTCCCTGAGCACTTCTTTCCTTACACAAAGCCATCTGTCAAACTGCCACTAGCATCATCCTCCTAAATCACATACTTTAAAACCATCATATTATTTTTCTTCCAATGTCACAGTGGTTGAGAGCCAAGCTATGGCAAGATTCACGTGTTGAGACCAGATCTCAGCACCGCCAGTTACTAGTTCTGTGAGTCTCTTGTGTCCTCATCTATCAAGTAGGGTAAGAGGTATCCATTTCACTGGATAATTGTAAGGAAGAAACACAATATACTCTATATATATATATATAGTCGGTATATATATATACACAATATACAATATATATGTAGCACTCTTAACACAGTGCCTGTCACATAATGCTACACTGATAAAATGGTGGCATGGTAAACACCATTGGCTTCCAATGGGTTGGCTCCCCATTACCATCAAATTCTCCAGCCTCTCTTGAACCCTGCTAACCTCAAGCTATACTGTTCGCTTGACAGACCATGCACCTTAGTGGCTGACTTTTACATGCACTGCCTTTATTTTTTAAACCCAGGATGCTCTTCTAGCAAGCTTCTGTTTGTCTTAAAATGACCCCACTTTGCTGTTACATCCTTTATTAAGCTTTTCTTCCCCAGGCAGAGTTGGTGTCCCTCAGTTGTTATCCCTCCTGTTTCTCTCCCAGTTTCTGTCTCCTGTCCCTTTCACACACACTTACCCTCCCCACGCTACTCCCACTATTTCCCTCCTTCGTTTTTCCAGTGGATTACAAATTGGCACCTTTGTTAAAACAAGTAACCTTATATATGTCTTCTGTGTTTTTTAATTCGTGGGCTTCACACGTGGCACTACTGGTAAAGAATCCACCTGCCAATGCAGGACACACAAGAGACATGGGTTCTCTCCCTGGTTTGGGAAGATTCCCTGGAGTAGGAAATGGCACCCCAGTCCAGTATTCTTGCCTGGAAAATTACATAGGCAGAGGAACCTGGCAGTCCATGGACCTGGTTACAGTCCATGGGACCTCAAAAGAGTCAGACACAACTGAGCATGCACACATGCACGTGTGCATACACACACATTTTTTAGCTCACAGCTTGGCATTGGTAGCACTATGTTGTATTTTAAATCATCTGCACAAACGTGTGACATGACTGCCTTTCTATAGGTTGCTTCTATATAGGTAGCTTTCTATAGGTGAGCTTATTATGAGCATTACTTATCTTGCCTGGCATGGTTACTGATTTTTGAGTAAATGAAGCTAAACCTTTAGGTAGTGTGACTTGCCACAGAAATAATTAATTTTGAAAAGTTAGCTTATTAAACAAGCGTTAAAGGTACTAATATAGAGCACTTATGATTTTTATGATTCATTTCTTTTTCCTTTCAAAGGCTTACTTGATTAAACTTTCTGGCTTGAACAAGAAGATGTATCAGAGTTGTCTTAAATCTTTCGAGTGTTTATTGGGCCTGAACTCAAATATTGGAATAAGAGACCTGGCAGTACAGTTTAGCTGTACAGAAGCAGTGAACTTGGCTTCAAAGATACTGCAAAGGTATGAGGCATATAAGTAAAACTCAATACTGATACGTAAAATGGAAGTATCCAATGTCCTGGAAATTTTCAGTTTAAAAAATAACTAACATGCTGAAGTGACAGAATGTATTTCTTATACATTTAAACTTACACATTGATGAGTTCTTGTTTGCATTTTCAGTCCCTTTGAAACAATATTTTCTAACAAATAACTCTGCAAACACTGCTTTTACTTAGCTATGAGTCCAGTCTTCCACAAACACAGCAAGTGGATCTTGACTTATCCAGGCCACTTTTCACCACTGCTGCACTGCTTTCAGCTTGCAAGTAAGTATTCCTTTTACCAGTCAGGGAAGTCTGTAATTTATAAATAAATTCCTCATTCCCAAAGAATACTTCTAATTTAGTTGATTTCAACTCAAAGCATATTTTCCTAAATAACATTAATAGTGGCCAAGTCACCCGAGTCTCAGTTTATCCCACAACAGATCTGACAACTAGGAATTAATGTTGCCCGAAGCCTACTTGCCAATATATATAAGCTGGATAATCTGATTTCAGGGTCTGCCTTTTATAAATCATGAAATCTGTCATTAAAATAGCATTTAGTTATGATTTTCCAGTCACATTTTTAAAGTCTTGATTACAACTCTTTTTCAAGTAATTTATAAAACATTTCATTAATAAATTCTTAATTTGAACCTTTGGGATTATCTATATGTATACTGACTAAAATTTTACCCTGGAAATATTGGTAATTGCTATCTTCATCTAAAGTTGTCTTGTTTTATCTTGCTGGAAAACTCCTCAGAAAACAAAATTAGTTGGCTGTTAGGAAATAGGTTTTTTACTACCTAACCACTAATTTTGATGTGTTTGGCTCCGTTAGCTACTATTAGTGATTAATTGGCCTTAATAGAAAATGCCCTTTAATTCAATAAAAGTATATGGAGGGAATATGGCTATTATAGAAAACAATATGGACAACCTTACTTTTGAAACCAAGTTTCACTGAGCAAAAAAAGATTCAAATAGGTCTTTTATCTGAATTAAGAAGCTTTCTTTGTTATTTTTCATTAGTGGTTGTTGTGAATTATTATTAGGGAGGGAGTTTTTGGAGGTGAGAGTGGTTTATATTCTTGTAATAGTATAAATATAAGCATTTTGAGTTAAAGTGAATTAAATATTTTAACATGCTGTAATTGACATTCAGCAAATAGTTAATATCTGGGATTTACTAGAAAGAGTTCTATAAGGCATGAAGCACTACAGTAGATGTCTTTTATGTGTCCTGTTGGTTATATAACAGATAACGTGTATATTATAATTCTTGCAGTACAATAAATAACTAAATAAATAGCTTTAAAAGGTAAGTTTGCATGGTTTTTATCTAATGATATGTGTGTGAAGTAAAGGGAAAATTAAACAGTTGGGAGCTCTTCATAAAGCCTGAGTGGAAAGGAAATAAGTTGATAACTGTTTGGCCAAAGAAGATAATAGTACTGATCTTAAGAACTGCAGTTTATCAAATTCTTTTGTAGGATTCTAAAGCTAAAGGTGGACAGAAATAAAATGGCAGCCACATCTGGAGTTAAAAAGGCCATATTTGATCGACTCTATAAACAATTAGAAAAGATTGGGCAGCAGATTGACAGTGAGTAATTCATTCCATGTTTCTAGAATGTGTCACTTGAAAATGTAAACCTGATGGTAAAAGTTAAATATTTTCAAACTTGCAAACTAGCTGCTTTCTGAATTATATGTTTACCATAGATGAGATCAATTTTTAGTAAATTACTCTTTATTTTCAGTAATAAAATTACTATTTGTTTTCAAATAAATAGCTTAATAACTAAAAACAACAATTAAAAAAAATGTTGTAATTCTGTAAATTCATGCCTAGAGAATAGATTCTCCCTTTTGAAGTCTGACAAGAAAAGCCAAAGAAAAGAGAAAGCAAGATAATTTCCCTTCCACTTATCCTAGTATTTGGTCATTCGAGATACCTAATTTTTATTTGTGATCCAAAATACACCCCAAAACTGAAATTAAAAATAGGAGAAAAATGAACTCAGATGATATATATATATATATATATGTATGTGTGTGTGTATATATGTATACATTTTCACGTGTTTATGGCCATCAGATATATTCTTAATTACACAGTACTTGTGTATATGTATGTATATACATATACATATATGTATGTATATGTATACATATGTATACATATACATATATGTATACATATGTATACATATATGTATATATTTCCCCCCCCCCTTAAAGGAGAACCTGGAGATTCAGCTACTCCACCACAGAAGAAAAAGAAGACAGTGATTGAACCTTCAGCAAAGGGTGAGGCATGTTAATACTAGATGAAGATTGAATTTGGTACAATAGGATTAGTGTACAATGGATTTAATGCAGTGAACAGCCCTTTGCTGCTTTAGTAGCTTGCCTTAACAAGAGTCAGATTTTACATTTGCAGCAACATGGATGGACCTAGAAATTATCATACTAAACAAAATAAGTCAGAGAAAGACGAATACCAGTGATAGCACTTCTAGATGGAGTCTAAAATATGACACAAATGAACTTATTTATGAAACAGACAGACTCACAGACACAGAGAACAGACTTGTGGTTGCCAAGGGGGCAGGGGTGCAGGAGAGGGTTGGATTGGGAGTTTGTGACTATCAGATGCAAACTATATATAACGGATGGATAAACAACAAGGTCCTACTGTATAGCAGGTACAGCAGGGAACTATATTCAGTGTCCTGTGATAAACCATAATGGAAAAGAATATAAAAAAGTATATATATAATGTGTGTGTGTGTGTGTGTGTAATTGAATCACTTTGTTTTGCACCAGAAACTGTCACAACATTGTAAATCAACCATACTTCATTTAAAAACAAAAAGAGTCAGATTTTAGCTCAATCCTGTCAGTTAATCATTGATAATACCAGTTTTCCAAGCAGTAGTTTATACAAGTACTGTGTAATTAAGAATATATCTGATGGCCATAAACACGTGAAAAGATGCTCAACATCACTAATTATTAGAAGAAAGAAAGTGTTAGTTGCTCAGTTGTGTCCAACTCTGTTTGACCCCATGGACTGTAGCCCACCAGGCTCCTCTGTCCATGGGATTCTCCAGGCAAGAATACTGGAATGAGTTGCCATTTCCTCCTCCAGGGGATCTTCCCAACCCAGGGATCGAAGCTGGGTCTCCCACATTGTAGGCAGATTCTTTACCATCTGAGCCACCAGGGAATCAAAACTTCAATGAAGTATCACCTCATGCTAGTCAGAATGGCCATCATAAAAAAATCTACAAACAATAAATGGTAGAGTGGGTGTGGAGAAAAGGGATCCCTTCTGCACTGTTGGTGGGAATGTAAACTGATAGAACCATTATGGAGAACAGTATGGCGATTCCTTAAAACGCTAGTAATAAATCTACCATATGACCCAGCAGCCCCACTACTGGGCATATACCCTGAGAAAACCATAATTGAAAAAGGCACATGTACCCCAGTGTTCATAGCAGCATTGTTTACAATAGCTAGGACATGGAAGCAACTTAGATGTCCATCGACAGATGAATAAAGATGTGTGTGTGTATATATATATATATATATATATGTATATACACACATATTCATACAATGGAATATTACTCAGCCATAAAAAAAGAACACATTTGAGTCACTTGTAGTGAGGTGGATGAACCTAGACCCTGTTATACAGAGTGAAATAAGTCAGAGAAAAACAAATAATAGTATCAGTTCAGTCACTCAGTCATGTCTGACTCTTTGAGACCCCATGGACTGCAGCATGCCAGGCTTCCCTGTCCATCATCAACTCCTGGAACTTATTCAAACTCAGTCCATCAAGTTGGTGATGCCATATTAAAGCATATATAATGGAATCTAGAAATATGATATTGATGAGCCTACTGCAGGAAGGATTGGAGACACAGATGTAGAGGACATAGTCAGGGAGGGAGAGAGTAGGATGAACGGAGAAAGTAACATCAACATACATACACTATCAGGTGTAAGATGGATAGCTGGTAAGAGGTTGCTATGTAGCACGGGAAGCCCAGTCTGGTGTTCTGTGATGACCTGGAGGGATGGGATGGGGGGAGGGGCGGGAGGCTAGGAAGGGAGGGAATGTATGTATAATTATGACTGATTTGCATTGTTTTATGGCAGAAATCAATACAACACTGTAAAAATTTTTTTCTTAATACTTAAATTTTTAAAAATAGAAGAAAAAGAATACATCTGAAGACAAACTGTTTAGGTTCAAATCCTGCTTTATCACCTACTGGCTGTGCAGTTTTAGGAAAGTGACAATTTCTGTGAACCTCAATTTCCTAATCTATAAAATGTGATTAATGTTAGCACCCATTTCATAGAATTGTGGTGAAGACTGAATGGGATAATATAATTAAAGTGCTTGGTTCAAGGTTTGATAAATGTTAACTATCATCAAGAAGTCTTGAAATGCTTGGAGTATAAGGGAGAGTGAAAAACTGATATGTTAACTTCTGTTTCCACTTTTCATTTTGGTATCTTATTCCCTGTTACCTTAATTAAGATAGACATTTTAAAGTAAATAAGCTTAATTATTTCTTACTTATTTATAACATGAGGATTTTGAAACATTAAAAAAATGTTTTTTCTCTCTTAGAAATAGAAAATGCAGTAGAGACCCTACATAAACCTCAAAAAGATGAAGATCTGACACAAGATTATGAAGAATGGAAAAGGAAAATTTTGGAAAATGCTGCTAGAGCTCAAAAGTCTGCAACACAGTGATTTCAGCCTCCAGACTAACTTGTACTGCAAACCAGCAGTGCATCTGCCACCTCAAGGAAAATGTGAGGACTTTGGAAATTTGTTTAAACTTTTAAAACAAAGATCCTATTCTTAATGGCAAAGAAGGCAGCCTTGGGGCTGAGCAGGATGGCTCTGATATGGGCAGCAAATTCATTAGATCAGCCACAGTGCCTGGTTGACTCAGCCTTGGCTCCCCACAGGTCTGCACTCTGCAAAATGTAATTGAAGCCATTTTGCTTTTTTGTTTTGTTTTAAGCAAAAGACAGTCTCCTGCCCTATCCATAATATGAATTTCAGGCTGAATGGAGTCTAAGGATTTTACTTTTTTGTGTAAATCTCTTGGTATGAATAAATCCATATATGGTACAATCTTAAGTTAATAAATATTATTTTTATATGCATTCAGAGTGTACTTGTTATCAGTTTGGGAGAATTCTTGTGATGCCAAAAGCTGTCTTCTCTGACGGGAAAAAAGACCCAGGTTGCTGAACTGAACCAAACTGCTCCCCAGAGCACAAACTCTTGAATCAGGCTTTCTGGGTTTAAAACCCTGCTTAGCTCTTACCACCTGTGAAACCTTGAACAAGTTAAGTAGCTTCTTTATCCTTCATCTGGTTATCCCTATAGCCCAGATGTTAAAGAATCTGTCTGCAATGCAGGAGAACCTGCAATGCAGGTTCGATCCCTGGGTCAGGAAGATCCCCTGGAGAAGGAAATGGTAATCCACTCCAGTATTCTTGCCTGGAGAATTCCATGGACAGAGGAGCCTGGCGGGCTACAGTCCATGGGGTCACAAAGAGCTGGACACAGCTAAGTGACTAACACACATCCTTCATCTATAAGTAGGAATAAAAGAGATGTCTACCTCAGAATAATTGGAGGAGTATCTGAGCCAATACATGTAAAGCATTTAGTGCGGCTCCTGGTGTAAGTATTTAGAAGTATTAAAATATAGAAAGAAACACTTATAGAGGTCTCACATAAATATATACTAGCATCATATTAAAAAATTAAGAAATAAACCAAGGTGTGACAACATGGATGGACCTAGAGTGTTAAGTGAAGTAAGTCAGAGAAAGAAAATTACCGTATGGTCTCACATGTGGAATCTAAAAACAAACAGAAACAGGTTCAGATACAGAGAACAAAGCGGCAGTTGCCAGAGGGGAGGAGGGTCAAGAGGATGGGTGAAATAGATGAGGGAGATTAAAAGGTACAAACTATGTGTTATAAATAAGTCATGGGGATGTAATGTACAGCGTAGGGAGTATGGTCGATAATGTAATCACTGTATGATGACAGATGGTAACTAGACTGGTCATTTCATAATGTATAGAAATATCAAGTCACTATATTGTACAACTGAAACTTATATAATATTGTAAGTCAATTATACTTTAAAAAAGAGAGACCAAGATTTATTTTCTTTGCTATCTACATACTGAAAAAATAACCTTACTAAATACTACTTATTTTAAAACTATGGAAAAAGACTGGGAATATAAGTTGCTAGCGGTTCTAAGGCATCATGCCAGACATGATTTTAACTAAAATTAAGAACACATGATCTAAGTAAATATTTCCATGAAGAATGCAATAAAGTGATTGCATCTAAATTGTTTAAACCTATTTAGGGTGGTATCAATAATGATGGTGGTGGTAGTGGTTTAGTCGCTAAGTCGTGTCCGACTCTTGCGACCCCATGGACTGTAGTCTGCCAGGCTCCTCTGTCCATGGGATTTTCCAGGCAAGGATACTGGAGTGGATTGCTGTTTAGTTGTTGTTTTCTATTTGCTATAAATAAGGTATAATACCTGCTACATAGAACAGAAGTAGTTAAAGGAGTGATTTTCTTCCCCAGCCCCTTTTAATTCTAGACACTTAGCAAGCTGTTATGGTTAAATGCCATAATCAAATGATCCGAAAACAGGTATAATATCCCACAGCCCTGTGGTAGATGGGAATGAATGTGAGCTTTGGAACCACATGCAGTTACGTTTAAATTCTGGCTCTGCCACTGATAAGCCTAAGGAAATTTCACAACCTTACTGAGCTTCAGTTTCCTTGTTTAAAAAAATAGATATATTATCTACCTTGTGAGAATTGAAGGTAATGTTTGTAAAGTGTGTGATACTTACAAGGCATTCACTAAATAGTACTTCTGTTATTACTTTGATCTAAAATGGGTGAGTCTTTTCCTCATTTAAAAAGGTATATAATCTGGTTTTGTTGCCAAGATTTAGATTCTAGCTTTGCATCAAAATTAAAGCACACTCATTTTAAAAAAATAAATTGTGGTAAAATACATATATAGTTTACTATCTTAACAGTTAAGTCAATATAGTCCAATGCTGTAGTGCTTCCCCGGGGGCTCAGTAGTAAAGGATCTGCCTGCCAACGCAGGTGATACAGGTTCGATCCCTGGGTGGGGAAGATCCCCTGGAGAAGGAAATGGTAACCCCTTCCAGTATTCTTGCCTAGGAAATCCCGTGGACAGAGGAGCATGTTGGGCTGCCGTCCATGGGGTCACACAAGAGTCAGATGCAATTTAGTGACTAAACAAAAAAAAAACAGTAGTGTGTAGTACATTCACATTATGTGATCTCCAGAACTCTTCACCCCATAAAGCTGACTCTACCCATGAAAACCATTAACAACTCCTATTCCTCCCTCCTCCAGCCTCAGACAAACACCATTCTACCTCTGAATTTGACTAATCTAGCTAGAAAACTTCACCTAAGTAGAATTATACAGTATTTTTTGTGTGTTTTTTTCACTTAGCATAATGTCCTCAAGGTTCATCCATATTGTGGCATATGTCAGAATTCCTTTCCTTTTTGAGGCTGAATAATTTACCATTGTGTGGATATACCTATACACTTTGTTTATCCATTTATCTGTCAATGAACATGTAGGTTGCTTTCATCTCTTGGCTGTTGTGAATAGTGTTGCTGTGTGTGTGTGTGTGTGTGTGTGTAGTGTTTCTTGGAGACCCTGCTTTCTATTCTTTTGGGCATTTACCCAGAAGTGACATTGCTAGGTCATATGATAATTCTATTTAAAAGTTTTTGAGGAACCACCATACTGTTTTCCACAGCAACTGCATCATATTACATTCCCACCAACAGTGTACAACAGTTCCAATTTCTCCACATCCTTGCCAATACTCTCATTTTCTGCTTTTTTTTCTTTGTTGGTCAGTAGCCATCCTAAATTGGTATGAGGTGGTATCTCACTGTGGTTCTGATTTGCATTCCCCTGATGATTATTGAGCACTTTTTCATGAGCTTATGGGCCACTTAGGAAGATGTCTGTTGAAATCCTTGCCTATTTTTTAATACGGATTTTTGTTGTCGTTGAGTTGTTCTTTATATAGTGTAAATATTAAGCCTCTATTTTAAAAAAATGATTGCAAATATTTTCTCCCATTCCTAAGGTTGCCTTTTTGCTGTTAATTTCATGAGAATAAATCTTAGTACTATTTGTGACCTTTCTTATGCCTTAAAAGCAAGCGATGGTAATTATTTTGATTATCTGATAGAATAAGATAGTCAAACCAAGAATAAGTTCTTGGTAATTTCTTTTATTTTCCTTTTTAAATTTATTTTTAATTGGAGGATAATTGCTTTACAATTTTGTGTTGGTTTCTGCCATACATCAGAATGAATCACCTTTCTACTATTAGGTTGGTGCAAAAGTAATTGCGGTTTTTGTGATGTTGAAATTTGCTGTTTGATATTGGAATACATTCTTAAATAAATGTGGTTATGTTACACATTATTTTAATGCACATTTCTCACTTTATTTATTTATTTTTTTTGCTAATGACATTCAGTCAGTCAGTCAGTTCAGTCGCTCAGTCGTGTCTGACTCTCTGCAACCCAATGAATCACAGCACGCCAGGCCTCCCTGTCTATCACCAACTCCCGGAGTTTACTCAAACTCATGTCCATCGAGTCGGTGATGCCATCCAGTCATCTCATCCTCTGTCATCCCCTTTTCCTCCTGCCCCCAACCCCTCCCAGCATCAGGGTCTTTTCCAATGAGTCAACTCTTCGCATGAGGTGGCCAAAGTATTGGAGCTTCAGCTTCGGCCTCAGTCCTTCCAATGAACACTCAGGACATCTTGTTTAGGATGGACTGGTTGGATCTCCTTGCAATCCAAGGGACACTCAAGAGTCTTCGCCAATACCAGTTCAAAAACATCAATTTTTTGGCGCTCAGCTTTCTTCACAGTCCAATTCTCTAATGACATTACTTGCTGTTTATTTTATGTTTATTTTTCAATTATGGAAATGATGTTAGACAAAAGGCAAATTTGAGCAATTTTCTTACCTGAGTTCAAAATGGGTTTTAATGCAGTGGAGATAACTTGCAACATCAACAACACATTTGGCCCAGGAACTGCTAAGAAACATACAGTGCAGTGGTGGTTCAAGAAATTTTGCAAAGGACGTGAGAGCCTTGAAGATGAAGAGCATAGTGACTGGCCATTGGAAGTTGACAATCACCAATTGAGAGCCATCATCAAAGCTGATCCTCTTACAACTACACAAGAAGTTACTGAAGAATTCAACATCAACCATTCTATGGTCATTCAGCATTTGAAGCAAATTGGAAAGGTGAAAAAGCTCAATAAGTGGGTGCCTCACGAGCTAACCACAAATAAAAAAAAAAATCATCATTTCAAACTGTCATTTTCTCTTATTCTGTGCAACAACAATGAACCATTTCTCAATTGGATTGTGGCATGCCATGAAAAGTGGATTTTATATGACATCCAGTGATACGATCAGCTCAGTGGTTGGACCAAGTAGAAGCTCCAAAGCACTTTCCAAAGCCAAACTTGCACCAAAAAATGCTCATGGTCACTGATTGGTGGTCTGCTGCCAGTCTGATCCACTACAGCTTTTTGAATCCCAGTGAAACCATTATATCTGAGAAGCAGATCGATGAGATGCACCAAAAACAGCAATGCCTGCAGCCAACATTGGTCAACAGAAACGACTCAATTCTTCTCCACAACAATACCCCACTGCACATCACACAACCAACACTTCAAAAATTGAACAAGACTGAGAACAAGATGGTGGAGGAGTAGGTGGACATGGAGTACATCTCTCTCCATGGATACATCAGGAATACACCTTCATACACAGAAGTGCATGCAGACCACCAGCTGAGAATGGACAGGAGTACCTGACTAATGGAAAAAAATATATAGAACCACACAAAACTCAGTAGGATGATGGAACGAGGGGGAAAAACAGGAGTGTTAGTAGGACTGGACCTGCCCTCAGCAGGTGGGGGAACTACAGCAGGGGTCCGATCCCCACATTGGGGCAATTGTCTGAGTCAGAGGAGAAACATTTAAGGCTGAGAGTGAAACAGTTGATCTGTGGCCACCTAAATGGAATGAGAATCAGACAGTCCTTGCCACAGCCATACATAACCTGGACAGAAACGCTAGTTCCCTGGAACGTGCAGTGACTGGGAGCTGAAGTTTATGGATTGTGGAGCAATCCCAGGGCGAGGGCTGCTGTTGACTGGACAGATGGATTGAGGGGATGTGAGGGAGGAGATCTTGGTGGGAAATGCCAGTGGAGGAAAGCCAGACAGCCATGGAAGCAAGGTGATACTGCTGAGTCATGTGTAGGGGGTGGAACCACCACCATAGGCTCTCTCCCCCCACATTCCAGCATCAGTAGCTGAACAATAGAGAGGCTGGCCCATCAAGCGCCTGATCCACTGAACTACAGAGTAGGACCCCAGCCAGGGGGACCCCTCTATGTGCCTGACATGCTGAACAACAGAGAAGGACCCAGGCAAGGGAGCCTTCTAAGTACCTGAATGGGTGGAGCTATGGAAAAAGACTGGCAAAGAGGCCTTCTGATCGCCAGCTACAAGTGGCTTGGAAAAAGACTCTGATAGGGCCATAACTCCTATGATGGAGGCAGTCCATGTGCCTGCACACTTGGCGCCACCAGGGTTTCCAGTAGCCAAGCAGCTGCACCAGTTTCTTGCTCAACTCTCACTGGGGCAGAGCTGCCAAAGGCAAAAAAAAGTCTCATGTCTATGTGCACAGGGTCGCCTTGGTCATGTCCAGCTCTTTGCGACCCTGTAGACTGTGGCCTGCCAGGCTTCCACATACCACTGGACCAATCTTAGGAGGGCAGAAACCAAAAGGAAGAAAGAATTCAACCTTCTTCAAGGAAAGAATTCAGCTTTCTTTGAAGCCTGGGAAAAGGAGACCTCAAACACAGTAAGTTAAAAAAAATTTAAGAAAAGGCAGAGAAATACTAAACAAATAAAGGAACAAACTATAAACACAGAAGTCCAAATAAATGAAGAGGAAATAGGCAAACTACCTGAAAAAGAATTCAGAATAGTAATAGTAAATAATAAAGATGATCAAAAACCTTGAAAACAAAATGGAGAAAATGCAAGAATCAATGAACAAAGACCTGGAAGAATTAAAGAATAAACATACAGAGACAAGCAACACAATTATTGAAATTAAAAATACTCTAGAAGGAATCAATAGCAGAATATCTGAAGCAGAATGAATCAGTGAGCTGGAAGATAAAATGGAGGAAATAACTTCTGAAGGACGGAATAAAGTAAAAAGAAAGAAAAAAACTAAGGATAGCCTCAGAGACCTCTGGAACAGTATCAAACGCACCAACATTCGAATTATAGGGGTCCCAGAAGAAGAGAAAGGGTATGAGAAAATTTTTGAAGAGATTATAGTAGAAAATTTCCCCAACATGGAAAAGAAGATAGTCAATCAAGTCCAAGAGGCATAAAGCATCCCATACAGGATAAACCCATGGAGAAACACGCCAAGACACATACTGATCAAACAAAGACTAAACACAAAAAAAGAATATTAAAAACAGCAAGGGAGAAGCAACAAGTAACATATAAGGGAAACTCTATATGCTTAACACCTGATCTTTCAGCAGAAACTCTGCAGGCCAGAAGGGAATGGCAGGATATATTTAAAATACTGAAAGGGAAAAATCTACAACCAAGATTACTGTACCTGGCAAGGATCTCATTCAAAATTGATGGAGAAATAAAAAGCTCTTCAGACAAGCAAAAGTTAAGAGAATTCAAACCAAACCAGCTTTACAACAAATGTTAAAGGGACTTATATAGTCAAGAAATACAAGAGAAGAAAAAAGATCTACAAAAGCAACCCCAAACAATTAAGAAAATGGCAATAGGAACACATATATCAATAATTACTTTAAATGTAAATGGATTAAATGCTCCAGCCAAAAGACATAGATTGGATGAATGGATACAAAAACAAGACCCATTTATATATGCTGTCTACAAGAAACCCACTTCAGACCTAAAGACACATATAGGCTGAAAGTGAGAGGGTGGAAAAATATATTCCATGCAAATGGGAAGCAAAAGAAAGCTGGAGGAGCAATCCTCATATCAGACAAAATAGACCTTAAAATAAAGATTACAAGAGATAAGGAAGGACACTACATAATGATCAAGGGATCAAGAGGAAGTCATAACAATTGTAAATATCTATGCACCCACCATAGAAGCACCTCAAAATATAAGACAAACACTAACAGACATAAAATGAGAAATTGACAGTAACACAGTAAGAGTAGAAGACTTTAACACCCCACTGACACCAATGGGCAGATCATAAAAACAGAAAATTAATAAGGAAACACACGTCTTAAATGATACATTAGATGAGCTAGACCTCATTGATATCTTCAGGACATTCCATACAAATGCACAAGAGTACACCTTCTTCTCAAGTGCACATGGAACATTCTCCAGGATAGACCACATCTTGGGTCACAAATCAAACTTCAGTAAATTTAAGAAAACTGAAATCATATCAAGCATCTTCTCTGACCACAATGCTATGAGACTAGATATCAATTACAAGAAAAAAACTGTAAGAAACACAAATACCTGGAGATTAAACAACATGTTTCTAAATAACCAACAGGTTGTTGAAGAAATCAAAAGGGAAATTAAAAAAATTCTAGAAACAAATGACAATGAAAACACAACAACTCAAAACCTATGGGATGCAGCAAAAGCAGTTCTAAGAGGGAATTTTACATCTATACAATCCTACCTCAAGAAACAAGAAAAACATCTAATAGACACCCTAAATTTACACCTAAAACAACTGGAAAAAGAAGAACAAAATCCCCCCAAAATTAGTAGAGGGAAAGAAATCATAAAGATCCAAGCAGAAATAAGTGAAAAAGAAATGAAAGAAACCATACTAAAGATTAATAAAACTAAAAGCTGGTTCTTTGAGAAAATAAACAAAATTGACAAACTTTTAGCCAGACTCATCAAGAAAAAAAAGAGAAGAATCAAATCAACAAAATTAGAAATGAAAAAGGAGAGGTTACAATAGACAATGCAGAAATACAAAGGATTATAAAGGACTATTATGAACAACTATATGGCAATGAAATAGATAACCTGGAAGAAATAGACAGATTCTTAGAAAAGTTCAATCTTTCAAGACCGAACCAGAAAGAAATAGAAATTATGAACAACCCAATTACAAGCACTAAAATTGAAGCTGTGATCCAAAGTCTCCTAAAAAACAAAAGCCCAAGACCAGATAACTTCACAGGAGAATTCTATCAAACATTTAGAGAAGAGCTAATGCCTATCTTTCTAAAATTCTTTCAAAAAGTTGCAGAGGAAGGACACTTCCAAACTCATTCTACAAGGCCATCATCACCCTGATACCAAAACCAGACAAAGACACCACAAAAAAAAAAAAAAAAAAAGAAAGAAAGAAAGAAAGAAAATACAGGCCAGTATCACTGATGAACATAGATGCAAAAATCCTCAACAAAATGTTAGCAAACAGAATTCAGCAACACATCTAAAAGTTCATACACCATGATCAAGTTGGGTTTATTCCAGGAATACAAGGATTCTTCAATATATATAAATCAATCAATGTGATACACCATATTAACAAATTGAAAGATAAAAATCATATGATAATAGATGCAGAAAAAGCCTTTGATAAAATTCCCAACACCCATTTATGATTAAAACTCTTCAGAAAAAAAGGGCATAGGAGGAACCTACTTCAACATAGTAAAGGCCATATATGATAAGCCTACAGCAAACATTATTCTCAATGGTGAAAAACTTAAAGCATTCCCCCTAAGATCAGGAACAAGACAAGGACGTCCACTTTCATCAGTATTATTCAACCACTTTCACCACTATAGTTCTGGAAGTCCTAGCTACAGCAATCAGAGAAGAAAAAGAAATAAAAGGAATCCAGATTGGAAAAGAAGAAGTAAAGCCCTCACTGTTTGCAGATGACATGATACTGTACATAGAAAACCCTAAAGATTGTATCAGAAAATTACTAGAGCTAATCAGTGAATTTAGCAATGTTGCAGGATACAAAATCAATACACAGAAATCACTTGCATTTCTACAATGAAGTAGAAAAATGAAAAATCAGAAAGAGAAATTAAGGAATCAATCCCATTCATCATTGCAACAAAAAGAATTAAATATCTAGGAATAAACTTACCTAAGGAGATGAAAGAACTGTACACAGAAAATTATAAGACACTAATGAAAGAAATCAAAGATGACATAAACAGATGGAGAGATATTCCACGTTCATGGGTAGGAAGAATCAATATTGTGAAAATGACTATACTACCAAATGCAATCTACAGATTCAATGCTATCCCTATCAAATTACCAATGGCATTTTTCACAGAACTAGAACAAAAAATTTCACAATTCATATGGAAACACAAAAAGACCCCAAATAGCCAAAGAGTCTTGGAAAAGAAGAATGGAGCTGGAGGAATAAACCTTCCTGACTTCAGATTATACTACAAAGCTACCGTCATCAACACAGTATGGTACTGGCACAAAAACAAAAATATAGACCAATAGGACAAGATAGAAAGCCCAGGAATAAACCCATGCATGTATGGGTACCTTATTTTTGATGAAGGAGGCAAGAATATACAATGGGGCAAAGACAGCCTCTTCATAAATGATGCTGGGAAAACTGGACAGCTACATGTAAAAGAATGAAATTAGAACACTTCCTAACACCATACACAAAGATAAACTCAAAATGAATTAAAGACCTAAATGTAAGACCAGAAACTATGAAACTCTTAGAGGAAAACATAGGCAGAACTCTGGATGACATAAATCAAAGCAAGATCCTCTATGACCCACCTGCTAGAGTAATGGAAATAAAAATAAAAGTAAACAAGTGGGACCTGATTAAACTTAAAAGCTTTTGCACAGCAAAGGAAACTATAAGCAAGATGAAAAGACAACACTCAGAATTGGAGAAAATAATAGCAAATGAAACAACTGACAAAGGATTAATTTCCAAAATATACAAGCAGCTCATACAACTCAATGTCAGAAAAACAAACCAGCCAATCAAAAAGTGGGAAAAAGACCTAAACAGACATTTCTCCAAAAACATACAGATGGCTAACAAACACATGAAAAGATATTCAACATCACTCATTATTAGAGAATGCAAATCAAAACCACAATGAGTTATCACCTCACACCGGTAGAATGGCAATCATCAAAATGTCTACAAACATAAATGCTGGACAGGGTGTGGAGAAAAGGGAGCGCTCTTGCACTATTGGTGGGAATGTAAGTTGATACAGCCACTATGGAAGATGGTATGGAGATTCCTTAAAAATCTAGGAATAAAACCACCACATGACCCAGCAATCCAACTCCTAGGCATATACCCTGAGGAAACCAAGATTGAAAAAGACACATGTACCCCATTGTTCATTGCAGCACTATTTACAATAGCTAGAACATGGAAGCAACCTATATGTCCATCAACAGATGAATGGATAAAGAAGTTGTGGTACATATACACAATGGAATATTACTCAGCCATAAAAAGGAACACATTTGAGTCAGTTCTGATAAGCTGGATGAACCTAGAACCTATTATACAGAGTGAAGTAAGGCAGAAAGATAAATATCATATTCTAACTCATATATACGGAATCTAGAAAAATGGTACTGAAGAATTTATTTACAGGGCAACAATGGAGAAATGGACATAGAGAATAGACTTATGGCCATGGGGAGAGGGGAGGAGAGAGTGAGATGTATGAAAAGAGTAACATGGAAACTTACATTACCATATGTAAAATAGATAGCCAACGGGAATTTGCTGTATGGCTAAGGAAACTCAAACAGGGGCTCTGTACCACCCTAGAGGGGTGGAATGGGCAGGGAGATGGGATGGAGGTTCAAAAGGGAGGGGATATATGTATACCTATGACTGATTCATGTTGAGGTTTGACAGTAAACAACAAAATTCTGTAAAGTGATTATCCTTCAATAATAAATAAATTAACTAAAAAAAATTGAACAAATTGGGCTACGAAGTTTTGCCTCATCTGCCATATTTACCTGGCCTCTTGCCAACTATCTTCCACTACTTCAAGCATCTCAACAATTTTTTGCAGGGAAAACACTTCCACAACCATCAGGAGGCAGAAAATGCTTTCCAAGAGTTTGTCAAATCCCGAAGCATAGACTTTTATGCTACAGGAATAAACAAACATTTCTTGTTGGCAAAAATGTGCTGCTTGTAATGGTTCCTACTGTGATTAATAAAGATATGTTTGAGCCTAGTTAAAACGATTTAAAATTCATGATCTGAAACAGCAATTACGTTTGTACCAACCTAATAGTTGTGGGGTAGGGGAATTGCCTTAACATAGTCTTGTCCAAATGCTCTCCTAGAGCTGAACTCCTTTACAATTTTTCAACATATTCATTCCCCAGCAATGGAAGCTGTCTACTTACTGGGTTCATATATTCCAGTGCTGTTGTAAAGATTTTTGGAAGCTCATTTCTTTAACAGCTCCTCTTGGCTTATTTAACTGATTAAAAAATGTTTTATCATTAAAGTTTTCAAACGTATACAACAAATATATATCCCTTTACTAGAGGAAAATACACTGATAGCCCACACTGACTACTCAAACCCAACAGTTAAGATTTTGCCGCACTTGCTTCACTATGCCTCCCTTTTTCCTGAAGTCATTTAATCCACATTATAAACACATTACTGTTATCATACCTCACAATATTAATACAAATAGAAATTCTATCATCAAATATACAATTTAGAATTAAATTTCCCTAAATGTCTCTGAAATATCTTTATTTGCTCAAATCAGGGTCAAGACAGGTCCACACTTGACAAGAGGTGGCTAATTTTTAATTATAAAAGCAATACATGCTCATTGTTAAAAAAATTCAAATGATTCAGAAATAACGTGAAAAGTAGAATTCCCTCTCTCCCCATCACCCAATTTCCACGTTCCACTGTTAAGTTTCTTGCATAACCTAGAAAAATTTAACACATATATAAACATGTCTTCACAAATAGGATAACACCATATATATGTTCCATAATTTTTTCATAATAAAAATCAGTACATCAAGATCTATTTTTAACAGCTATAAGGCAACCTCCTATACGTATGTGGCAAATTTAAACTCATACTGATAATCACATGCAGGTTGTTTTCATTGGGCCATTTTGCTACAGTAAATGTCATTTTGCATACGCCTCTGCCCACTTGTTCAAATATTGCTGAGGGATAAATTTCTAGAAATGGAATCGCTGGGTGAAAGTGTGGGCATGACTTTTATTTGGATTGGATACATATTCATCAAGAGTGAAAAATCTTGTTTTGCCCACACCCCCACCAAATCTGATAGATAAAATGTGGGTCCTGACTACATGTCAGATTTCCTCTGCCAAGCAGTTTTCTTTCTTTTTTAAAAATTTTATTTTGTATTGGATCTCTCAGCAGTTTTTAATTAGAAATAGTTAATACCAGCAAAGCGTCAGTCTAAAAAAATTTTTAGTTAAGTACATAGCAGAGAACTAAAAATATCCAGAAAATTTTTAATAATATATCCAGAAAATTAAAGCTGCATAAAAGCTCCCTCACATTTCAAATAAGGGAGGCTAACTTCTGCAGTAACTCTCACTTGTGTGGGTCTGGCCTAAACAAATCCCTCAAAGGGACTTTGGAGAAAAGTTGTTTCTTTAGGTAGAGAATTATAGCATACAAGGGAAAATTAAAATTTGATAACTATCAGATTTTCCCTGGATCTGTCCTGTCATATAGAAGCCACAAACCATATGTAGCTAAATGCACTTAAAATGTGGTTAATGAAACTGTAAAACTGAATTCTTAATTCCTAATTTTTATTAAATGTAAAAATACTAGAAAATATTTAAGATGCTTTGAATACCTTGAGTATGTGAGTATATTTTTCCACAGTAAATTTTATGAAATTTAAATACAAATTATGTCTGATTAAAAACCTAGAATCCAAACTGACATGTGTTTTAAGTATAAAATACACACCAGATTTTGGAGACTTAGTATGAAAAAAAGAACATAAAATAGCTTATCAATAATTTTTATAATGATTATATATTGAAATGTTTAATATATTATGCTAAATAAATTGTTGAAATTAATTTTACCAGATTTTTTTAAAAGAGAATCTATCACACATTTTAAAATTATGTATTTGACTCATATATTTCTGTTAGGCAGTGGTGTTCTAGATTAGAATAACTAACTGGGGAGACTCCATTTTTCTGGGGAGAAGATTCATAGCATTCCCCACCAACGTGAAGTCTATGGAGGGGAAGAATAACCATACTATAGATAGAACTATAGATATCCTCTAGCTCCTTCTGAGGCTGCTTTCAAAACACCTTAAAGCATTTTACTAAGTCACTGTTACTGGCCCATGAAAGAGAGATTTCCAGCAGCCATCTCTTCTGATATTCATCCACTAGCCAGTCAGCTTGGAGCAGGCCGAGGTGTGCCAGTATTGAAAATCTTAGCTTCCCAATAGGCGTGTTCCAGAGGAACATTATAACCAAAGAAATGCATCGGGAGGATTAATCTCTCCATCTTTTGCCCCTCTCCCCACACCCATGTCTTCTACTTAAAAATAAATAAATAAATAAAAGTATTATGGGACAAAAAATGTGAAACTGTTGCACGGCTAATTAAAAACTAAAAGTAAAAACTGCTTACCCAAGAAGGTCATGGGAATACCATGAAAATCAAGTTAGCAGTGAGGAAATTAAAAGGAATATTTACTTTTGAATAATAAAGCATTCCTTGTTACTCATTTCATGAAGTTAGTTAAGTGATGGTTCTATCCCCATAAAGCAGGAGGAGAGCAGTTTTCATTTGATTTCTCACAGTGCATCATTTCTGTTTCTCTCAGAACGCTGAACACCATTGCATTCTCTTTTCACATATTACATATCTCTTTTCACATATTACCTATCAGTTCTCAGACTTACTAGACCATAGATTCATAACAGAAAGACAGGTTAGGATGGAGGCTGCCCGTGTCAGGACACGGCAGAATTAGGAGAGGGTAGAGGTATGCATGTTTTGATTCTTGAAAGGGAGTACAAGCTAAAACAAGCTTGAGGATCTCTGCCCTAAATCTACATTGCTTCACACTAGAGCAACAAATGTAGTACAAAATGTCAGCTCACTTTTGAGTAAATCAAAACGCTAGGAATTCTTTGAACTGGAGGAGGTAACACTGACTAACATGCCCTGTGTGACAGTCCACTGGGTTCTTTAATCAAAGTAAGCTGACTTTAAAGTTGACATTAGCAAAATAGGAGCTTTCCTACCTACTACTTAAAGCATGCCTATACTTATCACCAAAAGTAGGTACACTTGAAAAGTAACCACAGCATTTCAACTCAGTGATCTTACAAGGCAGAAAAAATTCTTAGGTCACTTTCTTACAGCCACTTTTCATCCACAAGGAAGGCAACAGTCATAACCTTCTTGAAACAAAATAAGTAGAAAGCCAGATTATTAGGAATCTTCAGTTATGATTTCACCATCAGTCCCAGTCATTTCGAGGCACATGGGTGCAGCAGAATTGAGGATTAGGGACAAGTTGGAAATTTCCTTAACCTGTTGGCAGCAGTCACCACATAGAAGTGTTTCTTAAGCAGGGGAGAGGAAAAAAGAGGAGGGAAGCACATTGTTAGACCAATTACTTTAAGAAGAAACAATAAAAGGACTAGCTTAAGTTTAGCCACTTGAGTTTGTTTAAAATTGATAACTAAAGGGGAAAAGAAGATTCTAGCAAAACTATAGTAAAACAGTCACATGACTTTCGGGGGCATGTCTGGAGCAAGTCTGAAGCGAGAAAATATGTTCTCCTGCCCTTCTCATGTGAAAAATGGAGCACTCTAGAATGGTATTTTTTACATTGTAATGCACAACCCACCAGTGAGTCATGAAATCAAATTCATGGAGCATGATTGGAAAATTTTTAATGAAACGAAATATCATAGAGTAGAAAATATCAGAGCTCATCATACTCTGTGGAGTAAAAGTCACAGTATTTTTGTCTCACACATGTGTGAGTATACATATACTTGTATGCTGACTTTATTGAGGATCTAAGCCAACATCAAAATATTGGAAAGTCACTTCTCTGAGGGACAATTGTTTTTAAGATACATTTTACAACCATGGTTCCAAACAGTTCTGTCGTAAACAACATTATAAAGCTTTTAAAGCCTAACAGGGCTTCCCTGGTGGCTCAAATGGTAAAGAATCTGCCTGCAATGCAGGAGACTCAAGTTGAGTACCTGGGTTGGGAAGATCCCCTGGAGAAGGGAATGGCTACCCACTCCAGTATTCTTGCCTGGAGGATTCTATGGACAGAGGACCCTGGTGGACTACAGTCCATGGGGTCACAAATTGTCGGAGAAAACTGAGTGGCTAACACTTTCACTTCTGGGCTTTCCTAGGCCCTCTTTCTGAAATGTGGAGGAATCAGCCTCAAACTACAGGCAGTTAGTTCTGATCACTTCACTGCAATGGTCACTGGGAACATATGTTCAAACTTCACGCTGTCATTTCAAGTGTTCACATAAGTATGAATTAAATGCTAGTTTTATGCCAGTCATTTTTGGTCTGAGGCATTTTTTTACTCAAGGTAATAGGTTTTGACATGAGGCTTTTTTCTCCCTAAATAATCTATTTAGAATCAAAATGTAAGTAAAAAACTTAGTACATTTCTTTCACAGGACATTTAAAGAAAACAAACACTGTGTTTACTAAAAGAAAAATAGATACCTTCCATTTCCTCTGAGCCATGTATTTCTGCAGCAATAGTTGGGATTTGAGATGAACTTTCGATTTTGAAGCTTTAGCAGGCAAATTATTCAGCCACTCATGTTTCAGGCACTGTGTGGCACTCATTCTGCAACTGTGAAATCAAACAGCAGGTGAGACTTTTAGCTGGGGCTGCCTTTTCTGGCTGTCCAAAATCTGTTCAATTGGTAGGAAGCTGAGTCAGTGGAAGAGATTAATCATTTGGGCAGATTCATGCCACATACTTAAAAAAAAAAAATCCTCCTACCTAAAATTCTCATCCTTAAAAGTGCAAGAATATCATCAGCAAAATGTTCCCAGCCCTCTATGGAAGATGTATTTCCCAGTGATTAATTACCATCTCCCAGAGTAGAGCTGGGGAATTGAGGCAGAACAGAAGGGGGGACAGGTGAGCCTGGAATTGCTCTCAAGAAGTAAAAGAACTTCACAGAGAATAATGTCAACTTGTTCTTCTGAATAGAAATATTTTTCATCACACATGACTTTTCACAGTCAGGAAGAAACAAAACAGTCATGGCCAGGGAATGAGAGCTACCTCAGAGCCCGGATCTTGCGCCTTAGCACTTGTAGTTATTCCCGTATGTCTGAGTATTGGAAAACTCAGTGGTCCAACCCATGACCTTGATAAACCTACCGAAAAGTAAGTAGGTCTTCATCTCTAAGAAATAATGTTTTATGTCTTTTATTCTGGGGAATAACAACTGCATATCTCAACTTTTTTGCCTATCAAAAGTGATAACTTTGAAATAGGCCTAATTTGTAAATATGGTCCTTTCTAAAATTCTGTCTAGATTTTATGATCCTAGTCACTTGTTTCTTAATTGATTTCCTTTGTCTCTTTCCCTGTTATCTTTTTTTCCCAAAGAAGTAGCAGACTAAGAAATCCTGGACAGAACTGGTCTATAGGACAAAAGGACCATTCACTTCAGCAGCCGTGCCCAGTACAGCCTGATTTCCACAGCATCCAGATGGATGGTCACCATCAGAATGGATCATGGGTGATAAGCAATAAAGGGTACCTCTTCTCTTTGACCAGCAACCGAGAGACAAAGTCCTTGGCCTCCTCTGACAGCCCTTCAAAGGTATCAGCATCAAAATCCCAGTTACAGTTCACAATGAAATTCATGGTCTCTGCGTCTGTTTCTCCTAGAAATGGGGACAAACCACTGAGTCTACAGAGGAGAGAAAGGACCGTCAGTATGTGGAATCCACGCCTGCCAACACACATTGACAAGACAGAGAAGACTCTTACAAGGTCAGCAGAACTAACCAGAATCAAGAAGGTTCAAAAGAAAAGCACCCCTGTTTGCCTCTCCATAGGAGAAATCCACAGCACTCAGTAGAGGAAGTGGAAGGACTGGGAAATTGATGGCAGGAAGGGTGTTGGAAAAACTCCCTTATTATGCTCACTACATTCCCTCTTGTTGTTGTTTAGTCGCTCAGTTGTGTCCAACTCTTTGCGACTCCATGGGCTGTAGCCCACCAGGTTCCTCCATCCATGGGATTTCCCAGGCAAGAATACTGGAATGGGCTGCCATTTCCTTCTCCAACATTCCCTCTTACCCTGAGTAAATTGGGACCCAACCCAACATGCCCATCTGTCATGTACATTTGACTGAAT
Organism: Dama dama; assembly: GCF_033118175.1. Taxonomy (NCBI): domain Eukaryota; kingdom Metazoa; phylum Chordata; class Mammalia; order Artiodactyla; family Cervidae; genus Dama; species Dama dama. Next base: position 21,078,672 of record NC_083684.1, read on the forward strand.
TTTAAAATAGCTTGGCATGTCTCAGAGACTACCCAGGTCTCAGAGGCCAAAGGAAAACTGGCTTTACTAGGCTCATCTAGAGGAGGGCAAAGAGACAGGACAACCTCACTGGCTGGCCTTGGGCCTCAATATTCCCCCCGGTGCAGCGCACACACAAAGTACCGGAAACAGTTAAACCGTAATAATAAGCCTGGGGGCAAAGCTTGATTTTGTTGTGCCCCTGAGGAAACGGCTGAGCGAACTGGAGAGAGAGGAGAATGTTTAGTCTGTGGTCGGCTCGCCTCTCTGCCCACCCTACCTCTACTTCCTCAGCCCAGAGAAAACGGGGAGCAGAGGGACAAGGCTAGCAGACGCGCGAGCTGAGCCCCGCGCTGTCGGCCGCTCGCCTCACCGCCTCAGTGCGCTCCAGCCCCACCTGGACCGCAGCACCTTAATTTCCTCACCAGAGGGCGCTCTCTCTAGCGGAAGCAGATTTATCAACCCAGAGGTTTCAGGGAATTAATATCTCTGGGACCAGCCCACTAGCAACAACTGATTAGAGCCAGTGTATAAATACTCCGACTCCCTCCCCCCTCAGCTGAACTAGCTCTCAGCAGGTCCCACAGTGGGTCCCATGTTCCTCACACGATAAACTGCAGTTACCCACAGTGGTTACTGACTCCACAACACACAGTTTGCTAGTTCCCTTCCTTCCCCATTTCACTTCCCCACTCCTTGGTGTTTCTCTTGGGGACATCTCCCCAGTAAACTCCTTGCACTCAAATTTTTGCTGCTTCTAAGGATACCCAAACTAAGACAAATGACCTCCATCCCCAGTGGGAAACGAGGCCCCTGGGCACTCACAGCATGTAGGTGATGACTCCCACACTCCACATGTCCGTCGGGAACGAGACAAACTCATAATTGACTACTTCTGGGGCCAGGAACTCAGGAGTGCCAAAGTTCACCTTCAGCTTTTCCCGAGGCTTGTATCTGGGGAGGAGGGGTGCAGAACACAATGGGAGTGAGCTCTGAGAGAAGCTGGGGATGCCAGGCTAATTCTTGTTGGGAGCTAAATACTCCTCAACCCTGGTGTCAGCCGTGTTTTCTAGACCTCACATCCCACCATGTGTGGTTCACTGAGAAATCATCACACCCTCAGGCCCTAAATGCAGACTTTCCTAAGTCACTGGGGAAAATAAGAAAACCACAGTCTTCCTCCTCCAGGTATTTGCAATCTGAAATGGAGGGAAGATCCATATATCTTATTTGGCCTATAGTCACATGAATGAGGGCTTCCCTTGTGGCTCAGCTGGTAAAGAATCCACCTGCAATGCGGGAGACCTGGGTTTGATCCTTGGGTTGGGAAGATCCCCTGGAGAAGGGAAAGGCTACCCACTCCAGGATTCTAGCCTGGAGAATTCCATGGACTACAGTCCACGGGGCCCTAGAGTCAGACATGACTGAGTGGCTTTCACTCACTCACTCACTCACATGAGTGAGCAAAAACTGGGTATAAACTGTGTGGGGAGCACTGCTCTATTGTGCAACATGGTTAAAGGGAAGATGGCATGAGTTATAGAAAGAGGCAAAATGTTCAGCGTCACTGATCATCAAATCAAAACCACAGGGAAATACAAATCAAAACCACAATGAAATAGTACCCACACCATCAGAAAAAAAAATAGGAAATAGCAAGGGTTGGCTAGGATGTGATGAAATTAGAACCCTTATTAGTGGAAATGTAAAATGATGCAGTTACTAGGGAAAGCAGTGTGGCAGTTCTTCAAAAAACCTTTCTTAAGAACTACCATATGATCCAGGAATCCTGCTTCTGGGTATATATCCAAAAAAATTAAAAGCAGCGTCTTGAAGTCATATTTATACACCCACTTTCGTGGCAGCAGTATTCAAAACTAGCCAAAAGGTGAAAACAACTCAAGTGTCCATTAACAGATTAATGGATAAACAAAATTTGGTATATGCATACAATAGAATATCATTCAGCCTTAAAAAGAAAGAAAATTCTAACACATGCTGCAATTTGGATGAACCTCAAAGACATTACAGTAAGTGAAATAAGCCAGTCACAAAAAGACAAATACTGTATGATTCCACTAATATGAGGTTCCCAGAGTAGTCAATTCAGAGACAGAAAGTAGGATGACGGTTTCCAGGTGCTGGAGGCAGGAGGAAAATGAGGGGTATTTGTTTAATGGGTATAGAGGCTCAGTTTTACAAGGTAAAAGAGCTCTGGAAGTCAGTTGCACAACAATATGAACATAGTTAAAGATGCTTGCTCCTTGGAAGAAAAGCTATGACAAACCTAGACAGCATATTAAGAAGCAGAAGACATCACTTTGTTGACAAAGTTCTGTATAGTCAAAGCTATGGTTTTTCCAGTAGTCATGCATGGATGTGAAAGCTGGACCATAAAGAAGGTTGAGTGCTGAAGAATTGATGCTTTTGAACTGTGGTGTTGGAGAAGACTCTTGAGAGTCCCTTGGATAACAAGGAGATCAAACCAGTCAATTATAAAGGAAATCAATCCTGAATATTCATTGCAAGGATTGATGCTGAAACTGAAACTCCAATACTTTGGCCACCTGATGCAAAGAGTTAACTCACTGAAAAAGATCCTGATGCTCGTAAAGATTGAGGGCAGGAGGAGAAGGGGGCAAGAGAGGATGAGATGTTGGGTTGCATCATCAACATAATTGACATGAGTTTGAGCAAACTCTGGGAGAGTGTGTGGGAAGTGCTGCAGCTGGGGTGCTGCAGTCCATGGGGTCACAAAGAGTCAGATACATCTGAGTGACTGAACAACAACTGTAACTATTCTTAATAATTGCTAACATGGTAAATTTTGTGTTACATGTATTTTATAAAATTACAAAAAAAAAGATTAGAAAAAGTATTCTGGACATGAAGTTTAAGGGAGACTAGGAAGATAACTGATGGCTGCATGGAGAAGTTTGATTTTTGCTGAATGGCAAAAGTTGATTTTTAGAATCATTCTTGAAAGAGAAGAAAATCCCTAGCTAAAATTTAATGAGCAGCAACAAAGGTGTCCTTCAGTTGGTGAGTGGATAATATAAGGTATGGTACATCCAGACAATGGAATAGTATTCAACATTAAAAAAAAGAAAAGAAACAAAGAACCATCAAGCCATGAAAAGACATGTAAGCGTGCTAGGTCACTTTAGTTGTGTCTGACTCTTTGCGACGCTATGGAATGTAGCCCAACAGGCTCCTCTGTCCATGGAATTCTCCACGCAAGAACACTGGAGTGGATTGCCATGCCCTTCTACAGGGGATCTTCCCAACCAGGGATTGAACCCACGTCTCCTGCATTGGCAGGTGAGTTCTTTACCACTAGTGCCACCTAGGAAGCCCTGAAAGGACATGGAGGAACCTTAAAAGCATATTGCCAAATGAAAGAAGCCAGTCTGAAAAGGTTACATACTGTATGATTCCAAATATATGACATTCTGGTAAAGGCAAAACTATGGAGACAATAAAAAGATCAGTGATTGTCAGGGTTAGGGAGTAGGAAGGATAAATAGGTGGAAGCACAGAGGGTTTTAAGGGCAGTGAAGATACTCTGTTGATGAATACATGCCATCATTCATTATTTGTCCAAACCCATTTGTTGTTGTTGTTCAGTTACTAAGTTGTGTCAGTCTCTTTGTGACCCCATGGACTGCAGCACCCCAGGCTTCTCTATCCTTCACTATCTCCCAGAGTTTGCTCAAACTAATGTCAATTATGTCAGTGATACAACCCAACTATTTTATCCTCTGTTTCCCCCTTCTCCTCCTGCCCTCAATCTTTCCCAGAATCAGGGTCTTTTCTAATGAGTCAGCTTTTGCCATCAGGTGGCCAAAGTATTGTAGCTTCAGCTTCAGCATCAGTCCTTGTAATGAATATTCAGGGTTGATTTCCTTTAGGATTGACTGGTTTGATCTCCTTGCCGTTCAAGGGACTCTCAAGAGTCTTCTCCAGCACCACAACTTGAAAGCATCAATTCTTCAGCACTCAGACTTCTTTATGGTCCAACTCTCACATCCGTACATGACTACTGGAAAAACCATAGCTTTGACTATATGGACCTTTATTGGCAGAGTGATGTCTCTGTTTTTTAATACACTGAATAGGTTTGTCATAACTTTCCTTCCAAGGAGCAAGTGTCTTTTAATTTAATGGCTGCAGTCACCATCTGCAGTGATTTTGGAGCTGCCCAAAATAAAATCTGTCACTGTTTCCACTTTTTCCCTTTCTATTTGCCATGAAGTGATGAGACTAGATGCCATGATCTTAGTTTTTTTATGAGTTTTAAGCCAGATTTTTTCACTCTCCTCTTTCACCCTCATCAAGAAGCTCTTTAGTTCCTTTTCAATTTTGGCCATCATCTGCCTATCTGAGGTTATTGATATTTCTCCTGGCAATCTTGCTTCCAGCTTGTGATTCTTCCATCCTGTCATTTCACATGATGTACTCTTCATGGTGGTGGTGGTGGTGGTTTAGTTGCTCAGTCATATCCAACTCTTGCGACACCATGGACTGTAGCCCGCCGGGGCCCCCGTCCCTGGGATTCTCCAGGCAAGAATACTGGAGTGGGTTGCCATTTCCTTCTCCAGTGCTCTTCATGAGTATATCACTAATCCAAACCCATAGAATGTACAATATCAAGAGTGCACCTTAATTTAAACCACGGACTTTGGGTTATTATGATGTGTCAAAGTAAGCTTATCATTGTTGATGATGTGGGAAGCTTTGCATATGTGGGAAAGGGGATAAATGGAAAATCCCTGTTCCTTCCCCCCAATTTTGATATGCACCTAAAACTCCTCTAAAAATTAAATATTTATTTTTAAAAAATCAATGAATATTTTCTATTTGCAGATACCATGCTAAAAGTTTTATTTATATAAACTTTCATCCCCATAACAGCACCATGAAGTAAGTCTACTGTCCCCATTTTACAGATGAGGCAATTGAGAGAGAAGAATAAAATAAATATTCTGCTGATGTGGCCCAGTTCCCTTAAATCAGGGATATGAGTTTTCAAAATACAGTCTCCTCTCTTCCAAATTTGCCAAGAGCCAGGCAAATGCAAACCTTGAGCCAACACAGCCCACACCCATCCAGTGAAAGTGCAACAAAGATCACCTTGGTGGCTGAGTTGTGACAGGAAGCCAGGGAGGGAAAGAAAGTGAAAGCCTTCCTCTGGCAGCCTGTTCCTCCCCTGCACTGGCACCTGCCTGGAGCCTCAGAGCCAAGCAGCCAAACTGAGAGGAACAGCCTTCCTCTTGAGGACAGAGGGTCCAGGCTCTCAGCCCCCGGACACCACTTTCCTAGGATACATTCTTTTTTTTTTTTTTTTCCATTTATTTTTATTAGTTGGAGGCTAATTACTTCACAATATTGTAGTGGGTTTTGTCATACATTGACATGAATCAGCCATGGAGTTACATGTATTCCCCATCCCGATCTCCCCTCCCACCTCCCTCTCCACCCGATTCCTCTGGGTCTTCCCAGTGCACGAGGCCCGAGCACTTGTCTCATGCATCCAACCTGGGCTGGTGATCTGTTTCACTATAGATAATATACATGTTTCGATGCTGTTCTCTCTAAACATCCCACCCTCACCTTCTCCCATAGAGTCCAAAACTCTGTTCTGTACATCTGTGTCTCTTTTTCTGTTTTGCATATAGGGTTATCATTACCATCTTTCTAAATTCCATATATAAATGTGTTAGTATGCTGTAATGTTCTTTATCTTTCTGGCTTACTTCACTCTGTATAATGGGCTCCAGTTTCATCCATCTCATTAGAACTGATTCAAATGAATTCTTTTTAATGGCTGAGTAATATTCCATGGTGTATATGTACCACAGCTTCCTTATCCATTCATCTGCTGATGGGCATCTAGGTTGCTTCCATGTCCTGGCTATTATAAACAGTGCTGCAATGAACTGGTTTCCTCAGTGTGTATGCCCAGAAGTGGGATTGCTGGGTCACATGGCAGTTCTATTTCCAGTTTTTTAAGGAATCTCCACACTGTTTTCCATAGTGGCTGTACTAGTTTCCATTCCCACCAACAGTGTAAGAGGGTTCCCTTTTCTACACACCCTCTCCAGCATTTATTGCTTGTAGACATCTGGATAGCAGCCATCCTGACTGGCGTGTAATGGTACCTCATTGTGGTTTTGATTTGCATTTCTCTGATAATGAGTGATGTTGAGCATCTTTTCATGTGTTTGTTAGCCATCTGTATGTCTTCTTTGGAGAAATGTCTGTTTAGTTCTTTGGCCCATTTTTTGATTGGGTCATTTATTTTTCTGGAATTGAGCTGCAGGAGTTGCTCATATATTTTTGAGATTAATCCTTTGTCTGTTTCTTCATTTGCTATTATTTTCTCCCAATCTGAGGGCTGTCTTTTCACCTTACTTATAGTTTCCTTTGTTGTGCAAAAGCTTTTAAGTTTCATTAGGTCCCATTTGTTTATTTTTGCTTTTATTTCCAACATTCTGGGAGGTGGGTCATAGAGGATCTTGCTGTGATTTATGTCGGAGAGTGTTTTGCCTATGTTCTCCTCTAGGAGTTTTATAGTTTCTGGTCTTACATTTAGATCTTTAATCCATTTTGAGTTTATTTTTGTGTATGGTGTTAGAAAGTGTTCTAGTTTCATTCTTTTACAAGTGGTCGGCCAGTTTTCCCAACACCACTTGTTAAAGAGGTTGTCTTTTTTCCATTGTATATCCTTGCCTCCTTTGTCGAAGATAAGGTGTCTATAGGTTCGTGGATTTATCTCTGGGCTTTCTATTCTGTTCCATTGATCTATATTTCTGTCTTTGTGCCAGTACCATACTGTCTTGATGACTGTGGCTTTGTAGTCGAGTCTGAAGTCAGGCAGGTTGATTCCTCCAGTTCCATTCTTCTTTCTCAAGATTACTTTGGCTATAGGATACATTCTTATTTCTACTGCTTCATCTGCCCCACAGCCACATCTTGTATCATGTGACTTTGTAGTTCCTTCCACTAGAGATGGGATATTTTACCCCATCCCACTGACGCTGAGCTTGGCCATGTGAGTAGCTTTGGCCAGTGCTGTGTGGGTGGAAGTGAGAGTCGGCCAATTCCAAGGCTGTAGGAATGTGCCCTCCTGCTCCTCGGCCATCACCATGAGAAGAGAATGGGAGACACCTGGAAAAGACCTGTCCTCACTGACCTGTATCCAAGCCCAGTTCAACTCAGCCTAGATCAGAAACTCCCTACCAGTGGTGTGTGTGTAAAAGTTTAACAACCGGCCATCTGATTTCTTTTAAAAATCCTGATTTTTAGCATCTGCCAATGGTGTAAATATTGATTTCACCATGCCTGATTTTAAAGTACTATCAGGATGTCACTGAATAAAGAGTTGAGAAGACATAGGCAATAGCACACTATTTTATAGTCTTTCCACAATAAGAATAATAATAGGCATAAATAACCTCATGAGCATAAATAATAGTGAAACTTAGTAAAATAAGTAGCAGTTATTAAGTTTTTAACATGTAATATCTTGGACTTCCCTGGTGGTACAGTGGATAAGAATCTGCCCACCCATGCAGGGGACACAGGTTTGATCCCTGGTCTGAGAAGATCCCACATGCCACAGAGCAACTAAGCCCATATGTCACAACAACTCAGCCCATGCTCTAGATCCCACAAGCTGCAACTACGGAGCCCACGTGCCGCAATTACTGAAGCTTCTGCACCCTGGAGCCTGTGCTCTGCAACGAAAGAAGCCAACACAATGAGAAGCCCGGGCACCACAGCTAGACAGTAGCCCCTACTCTCTGCAACTAGAGGAAGGCTGCATTCAGCAACGAAGACCCAGAACAACCAAAAATGAAGATAAATAATGTAAAATTGTAATATCTTTATTTTGATATAATTTCTTTAATTGTACATTTATATAATTTAATTTGTAATAACGGTCATGTTTAACAACTGGCTTAGAAGATTCCTTATTATGAGCTAGTGGGAGTTGGGTCCATCATACTAATTCCCCAGCTGACTCAAAAATGTGTAGAGGAAAATAAACAATTGTTTTAAGTCACCGTGACTTGTTATATAGCAAGGAGTGTATATGGGGGTGACTTGTTATACAACAGTACTGTGGCAATAGTTAACCAATCCATCCGCCCCAAAGTTGGGTCAAAGTATCCAAGATTCCCTTTCCAAATTCCCAGAGCAAGGCCGTCTGTAATCATAAGGTCACATATGCAGTCACAGCCCATAAGGTTTGGGACAAGCACCTTCTTGCCCTGCCAAAGGATCTGATTAAATGTGCTTAGATTCCAATCTGAGCCCTGGACTGGGAGTCAGGAGGCACATTCCTGCACCCAAAATTCTGGAGACCAAGCTTAAACAAGATATTTCTCATTTGTCTCCGTCCTCGATCCTTTGATATGTCCTTACTTAGACCCACTGATGACTCTTACCACCCAGCCTGGTGTAAAACTGGTCCCTCTTGCTGGATGTCAGAGCCTCTTTGGATTTGTGTGGCCCCTCTCTACTGAGGGCCATACCTCCACTCACAGTCTCAGTGCCTGCTCACAGCCCCACCCAGAAATACAACTGTACTTTCTATAGTTCTTGTTATGGGGAAACGTTGCCATTTCCTCCCTCTTTACAAACATTTTAACTATTCTGGAGCATGAGGCATACTCTCTCAACACACATAGTTCCCCCACAGGTCCCTCCTCTTCAAATCACACTGCCCAGTAAGCAGGCCAATTTGCCAAACAATCCTTTGGCTGAGTGACCAGTTTGCCAGACTGCTGAGGATGTTTTTGATGTTTTCCTTTCATCTCACAGCCAGGACCCATGAGCCTGTCGGCCCAGCTCCACCGAGGGCCACTTCCTGAGCACCGTGTTTTCTGACACCTACACTTCTCCAGTGCCCCGTGAGTGCCCTCAGCACCCACTGCCCCACCTGCAACTCCTGCCTTCCCCAGGTCAGCCTGCTCACACACACAGCACATCCTATTCTCAGCCCCCAAGTCACACTAGCCCTCTTGCCTCGCCTCCATGCAGAGGCGTGCTGGAGCCAGTTGTCACAGGCACATGAAAGCCAGCTCTGCATATCTCCTCTCAGCTCTGTACTCAGTGATGTCATACTGGTAGCTTGAAATCAGCCAAAGTTAGCAAAGGTTACAAATCAATCCCATCCCCTCTCCTGCTCCAGTTGCAGTGGGTTGTTAAACATTTACCAGCACCATTGCCTGCAGGTAACAAAACTTCATCCATTCCTCTCTTCTGGCTGCTCAGACAAGCCTTCTCAGACTCCAGGGACCTCAGGGGGTTACTTCTAGCTCTGAATTCACAGTGCTTCGCTGTAAATCCTCATTTGGCAATTGGTCATCTGACATTTGGAAGGGGCCTACATACACACTAGCGTGTGCAGTCTCAATGAAGGATATATTGCCCCACAGTGAGGGAACAGTGGTTCTTACGGAAAAGTGAAAGTGAAATTGTTAGTCGCTCAGTCGTGTCTGAGTCTGTGACCCCATGGACTATAGCCTATCAGGGTTCCCTGTCATTGGTCCCTTGTCATTTCTCCAGGCCAGAGTGGATTGCCCTTCTCCAGGGAATCGTCCTGACCCAAGGATCGAACCTGGGTCTCCCGCATTGCAAGCAGACTATGCTGTCTGAGCCACCAGTAAACACTGGTTCTGGTGGGGGTGGGGCAAAAAAAGTCTTAGCTATTACAATGGTCTGTGGCTCTTCAAAGGGCCGCAGTACATAAACAGATACGCAGTACGCCTGTGGCATCATGAAGATGGAACCTGGGGATTAGGAAAGAAATGGTTAAAAAGGCTTTGTGGAGCAGGCAGAGACATGAAAATTAGGTTGTGAAGCATGCCTGGTGCATAAGATACACAAGTGTACAGGATGCATCCCAATTTTATACAACATCACTCGGAAAAATATTAAGCAATTTTTTTTACATTATGGGTTGAGTGTGATTTTTAAGCTTTTGGGTTGGGGGGGCTTGGTATTGTTAATGAAATACAATACACTGTGTAATGAGGATCCTGAAGGTATAGTGGGATGATAAGAACTTCCCTCTGCTGTTACTCTAACAACCCCACACTTGGCGTCCCATCCATCACGTGGAGCTCTGAAAATGCACCTTTCACACCTACAAAGAGATACATTTACCACTTCAACCAGTGGAGAAGTGACCTAGGAAGACCACCACTGTGGTTTTGAACGCCACCTCTGGGAGGCGGGTGCTCGACACCAGAGGCTGAACTCAGGCAAGCAGCTCTGCCTCCATGGAGATAAGAGTCTCCTTTCTCCCCTAGTGGAGAGAGTGGAAGATGCTGCAAGGCTCATAAAGTGACAAAAACAACTTCTTTGTGGAAAATGACCATTAGAAAAAATTTCAAGATTTGATTATTCAGCTGTGGTGTGAAGGCCTATCTAGAAAGTATGTGATTCTCAGAGACATGTCATTTTCTGGTGGAAACAGAATTCTGGAGGAAGCATGGAGGATGAGCATACAGTGGTTTTCATCTTTATAGACTGTGGAAAGTGTTAACTGTTAGTCGCTCAGTCATGTCTGACTCTTTGCAACCCGAATGGACTGTAGCCCACCAGGCTCCTCTGTCCATGGGATTCTCCAGGCAAGAATACTGGAGTGGATTGCCATTCTTTTCTCCAAGGGATCTTCCTGATCCAGGGATTGAACCCAGGGAATATCCTGCATTGCAGATATTTTTTTGGGGGGGAGGTTGAACTTTTCTTTGTTATTTATTTTTTAATTGAAGGATAATTGCTTTACAGAATTTTGTTGTGCAGGCAGATTTTTTACTGTCTGAGCCACCAGGGAAGCACTATAGACTGTGGATGTTCTCCCCAATGCCAAGGGTCTGCTACAGCCACACCACTGGATATGCATGCTATGGACAAGAGCCCTGCAGAGGCATGGTGTTTATCACACATGAGACAGGACAGGATCCAACAGGAAAGCTATCTATACTTCACTAGGCTTGCCTTTTAAGGGACTTTAAGTTTTGTGTGTTTTTTAATTATATATGATGTTCACTGTATTCACTAACACTTGAGAACCTAACCACCCTCATAGGATGGTTCTGCACTGTTGATGTAGTGTCTCATTTAAACTTCATAACTGCCCATATCAACAGTCACTGCATTATATCACCATTTTACCAAGATCAAGCCCAGTCCTGAGCGCCCAGAACCTCTTATCCATGGCACCATCCTGCACAGTCATGCACTTTCCTGTCTAACCTAGCTATTTTCTGGAAGGCAGAGTTGCTAATGAATGTATCACACATCCTGGTCCCAGGAGACCTGGGGAATGAATAGAAATGAGCTGCCCAGCACCCCAATTCAGTGACCTCCTTTAACTACCACTCCCCTCTGCTCACACAAGTGGTTTGAAGTATAGTTAATTTTTTTCTTAAATTTTATTTTTAATTGGAGGATAATTACTTTACAACATTGTGTTGGTTTCTGCCATATAACAACATAAATCAGCCATAAGTATATATACACATGTCCCCTCCCTCTTGAATCTCCCTCCCACCACACCATCCCACCCCTCTGGGTTCTCACAGAGTGCTGGGTTGAGCTCCCTGTGTTATATAGCAACTTCCTACTAGCTATCTATTTTATATATGGTAATATATGCGTTTCATGCTATTCTCAAATCGTCCCACCTTCTCCTTTCTCTGTTGTGTCCACAAGTCTGTTCTCTATGTCTGCGTCTCTATTACTGCCCTGCAAAGCATCACTACCATTTTTCTATATTCCATATATTTGTGTTAATATACAATATTCATGTTTCTCTTTCTGACTTATTTCACTTTGTATAACAGGCTCTCACACTGGTCAGAATGGCTATCATCAAAAAACAATACATGCTGGAGAGGATGTGAAGAAAAGGGAACCTTCTTGCACTGCTGATGGGAATGTAAATTGATACAGCCACAGTGGAGAACACTATGGAAATTTCTTTAAAAAAACTGGGATAAAACCACCATATGACCCAGCAATCCCACTACAGGACATATACCCTGAGAAAACCATAATTCAAAAAGATTCATATACCCCAGTGTTCACTGCAGCACTATTTACAATAGCCAGGATGTGGAAGCAACCTAGATGTCCATCGACAGATGAATGGATAAGGAAGTTGTGGTACATATATACAATGGAATATTTTGTTGCTTAGTTGCTAAGTAATGGAACATTACTCAGTCATAAAAAGGAACAAATTTGAGTCAGTTCTAGTGAGGTGGATGAACCTAGAACCCTACAGCCTTTTAAGGAGAAATGGAGCCTGCTGCATAAAGCTGCCCTCTGTGGTAGTAAGGAGGGTCATAACAAAGCCTGTCTACATAGTTTTTGTGAAGGCCACCAACCTTGTAAGAGAGCTTTCTCATATTAGTCCCCAAAATTAAAAAACTGGCTGAGTTATGGGTAACCATATCCAAGAGTCCCCAGGGAGTTCTGCTGAAGCACCAAAATACAAGTCTCTTACCTTCTGGCCAGCCCAAAGTCAATGATCTTAATTTGGTGTCCTGTCTGATTGACACACAGTATATTCTCAGGCTGGGAAAGAAAAAGAAGTTTGCTTAGATTAATCAACAACTAGGAAGGTCTGAGATCCTACACTTATTTGTCAATAGGCTTCAGTTTCCCAGCCTCCAAAGGAAAGCCCTAGAGGGCAGCCCTTCAGGGATGGATTGATAGTGAAAATAAATGATGCGGGCTAGTGTGAGACAATAAGGAGTGGTTTGAACTATGAGAACCTGGAGAACTCCTGCCTGTGTAAAAGGGCAGCCACAGCTTAACTCCAGCCACTGGCCACCACACAAAATGTAGGTCCAGTCACTAGAGTTCCTCAGTCCTCAAGGGATCCCAGAAATTCAAGTTTAAGTAAAAACTCCATGCTTTTAAATGTTGACAACTAAATCCAATTTAAACACATATTCATCATGTGTGGGAGTTAAACACGACATATCTGGGATGTAGATTTGGCCCACGAGCTGCTTGCTTGAGACCATTGGCTTGGGGTGGTGGTTCCAAACCTTGACTGCTTGCTAGCATCATCAGGGGACCCCTCGAAAATCCTAACACCGAGGCCCTAATCCTGATCAATTAAATCGGAATCTCAAGTGTGGGACCAAATCTGCAGTAGTCTGGTCAAGGAGATCAGAGCTGCCAGATGTCATCCTGCCATTTTGTGGTGACAGCTGTCACCCACGGAATGGAGATAATGGACTTGACATGCTTCTCTTAAGTCTTTCCTATCAGCTTGGAGGCCCTGAGGAAGACTGGAATAATTCTTGCTGCTTGTGGCAGACAAATTTGAAGGTGGGGAGGGGTTGAGGGCAGATGGAAGGCTTATAGGACAAAGGACCTGGAGACCTAAGGTCAGGGCCTGCAGTCCAGGGGTCCGTTACCAGGGTCTGTAGCCCTAGATGCGTACTTTCCCATTCCAGAAATCTCAGTGTCTCCATCTGTAAAATGAGAATAATAACCTCTTCCTGCCTTCCTCCTGGGAAGGTGTAAAGATCAAATGATATGATATAATAATGCATTAAAGACTTTACAGCTTGTGAAGTAAATATCAGGTACTATTTCTCCCAATAGAAGATTTTATTGCTACTTATGTTACAATGGGGTTGTGAAACTCCTCAGATAGGTTCAGAAAAATGATGATTAAAAATCTTCATGCCTTCTTTATAAGATTTAGAATAACACTGTCCAATAGAAAATATAATGTGAGCTACATACATAATTCAAAAAATTCTAATAGCCACATTAAAAAAGTAAAAAGAAATAGGTGAACTTAATTTTCATAAAAGCATTATTGAAATATAAATAATAAAGTCGTGATCATAAAAATTACCATTTTAAAGTATACAATTCAGTGGTTTTTCAGTAGATAGTTTACCACTCTAGTTTTAGAACATTTTCATCACTTCAGGAAAAAAAAAAAACATATTCATCAGCTGTCACCACTCTCTATCCTCCTTACTTGCAACTCCTGACAACCAATAATGTATTTCTTATCTCTGTAGATTTGCCTGTTCTGGGAATTTCATATAAATGGAATCATAAATACATATGTGACCTTTTGCATCTGACTTCTTTCACTCAGCATAATATCTTCAGGGTTCATCCATATATCAATACTTTATTCCTTTTCATGGCTGAATAATAATCATTATAAGGACAATATACCTACCACATTTTGTTTACTTGTTCATCAGAGAGTAAACATTGGTGTTGTTTCTACTTTTGGGCTATTATGCATAATGCTGCTAATGACATTTGTGTACAAGTTTTTGTGTTGACTTGTGTTTTCAATTCTTGAGAATATACCTAGAAGTGAAATTACTGGTCATATGATAACTCCATGTTTAACATTATAGAAACTGCCAAATTGTTTTCTAAAGTGGATGTACAACTTTACAATCCCACCAGCAATGTCTGAGAGTTCCAGTTTCTCTAAATCCTAGCCAATACTTGTCTGCCATTTTTATATTTTATTTTAGTTAATCCAATGGGTCTGAAATAGTATCTCATTGTAGTTTTGATTTACATTTCTCTCTTGACCAATGATGTTAAAAAATCTTTTCATGTGCTTATTGGCCATTTTAAAATCCTCATTAGACAAATGTCTATTCAAATTTATCTTTCTCATTGAGTTGTAAGAGTTCTTTATACACCTTAAGTACAAGTCCTTTATCAGATAAACGATTTGAAAATATTTTCTCCCATTCTGTGGGCTGTCATTTCATCTTCATGATGGTGTCCTTCGAAGTATAAAGATTTTTAAATTTTGATGAAATCTAAATTTATCAACTTTTCTATCTTGTGCTTTTTGAGTCAGATATAATTTACTTTTACACTATCTTCTAACAATTTTATAGTTTTAGCTCTGATGTTTAGGTCTATGTCCATTTGAGTTAACTTTTATTTATAGAATGAGGTGGGGCTTCAACTTTTATGTGGATATCAAGCATGGTGTCCCAGCATCATTTGTTGCAAAGACTACTCTTTCCCCATTGAACTGTCACGGCACTGTTCTCAAAAATCCATTGACCACAAATAAAAGGGTTTAATTCTAGACTCTCAATTGTATCCCATTGATATGTCTGTCCATCCTTACATCATAACACATTTTTAATTTATGTAGCTTATAGTAGATTTTGAAGTTGGGAAATGTGAGTCCTCCAACTTTGTTCATCATCTTCTTCTTTTTTTTTGTTCCTCTTTTTCAAGATTGTTTTTGCTCACCTGGGTCCCAAGAATTTCCATCTGAATTTTAGGATTAGATTATTAATTTCTGCAAAGAAGTCAGCTGTGAGTCTGACAAGACTGCATTGAACATATAGATCATTTTGGAGAGTATTGTCATCTTAATAACATTAAATTTTCTGAGCTACTAACATGGGATGTCTTTCCATTTACTTATGTCATCTTTAATTTCTTTCAACAATGTTTCATAGTTTTCAGAATATAAAGTTTATACATCTTTGGTTAAATTCATTTCTAAGTATTTTATTCTTTCCAATGCTACTGTAAATGAAATGGTTTTCTTAATTTTATTTATAGAATGTTGATTGCTAATGTATGGAAATACAATTGAATTTTACATCTTAGATCCTGAAACATTGCTGAACTCATTTATTAGTTCTAATAGTTTCTCTCTACCCTCCTTAGGATTTGCTATATACAAAATCAGGTCATCTGTGAATAAAATTTTACTTCTTTCTCTCCAATCTGGATACCTTTTATTTATTTCCTTGCCTAATTGCCCTGGTTAGAACCACAAGTACAATGTTTAGTAGAAATGGCAAGAATATACATCCACGTTTAGTTCCTGATCTTAAAAGGAAAGCATTCAACCTTTTACCATTAAGTTTATTATTACCTGGGGTTTTTTCATACGTGGCCTTTATCAAGCTAAGGAAGTTCTATACCTAATTTGCTTAGTGTTTTCATCATGAAAAGGTGTTCAATTTTGTCAAGTGCTTTTTCTGCAGCTACTAAAATCATCAGGTGATATCATCCTTTATTCTTTTAATATGACATATTACATTGATTGATTTTCTTATGTTAAACCAACTTTGCTTTCTTGGAACAAATCCCAGTTTGTGATGTATATAATCCTTTTTATATGCTGCTATACTCAGTTTAGTAATATTTTATTGAGAGTATTTACATTGATATTCATAAGGGATATTGTACTGTAGTTTCATCACAGGAAGTGAGGTCTGCCTGGTTTTGGGATGAGGATAAGTTTGATCTTATAAAGTGAGTGAGAAAATGTTTCTTTCTCTTCTAATTTTAGGACATTTTGTGAAGGACTGGTGTTAACTCTTTAGACATTTGATAGCCATATGGGTCTAGGATTTTTTTATGGGTAGTTTTTATACTAGTTTGACTGTTTTACTTGTTATAAGTCTATTCAGATTTTCTGATCCTTTTTGAGCCAGTTTTCAGATGTTTGTGCCTTTTAGGGAATCTCCATTTTATCTAGATTATCTAATATACTGGCATACAAGTTTTCATAATATTCTCTTATAATCTTTTTTTAATTTTGGTAAGGCTGGTAGTGACGTCCCCTCTTTCATTCCATTCATTTCAGTAACTGAGTCTTCTCTCTTTCTCTCTAGTTCAAAATAGCTAGATTTGTCAGCTTATTCATCTTTTCAAAGAACAAATTTCTTTTCACTGATCTCACTGTTTCTCTATTTTCTGTTTCAATTACTTCTGCTCTAATCTTTCTTATTTCCCTCTTTCTACTTGCTTTGAGTTTAACTTGTTCTTCTTTTTCTAGTTTTTTAAGGTGGAATGTTAGATTATTGATTTGAGATCTTCTTTTTAACATATAAGAGTTTGCAGCTATAAATTTTGTTTCTAGTTTACATGCACCCCCATAAGCTTTAGTTTGTTGTGTTCTCATTTTCATTCTTTTCAAAATATTTTCTAAAACTTAATTTTAATAATAATTTTATTTAGCCAAATATATAAAATATTATTATTTCAATATGTTATCAAAATAAAAATGTTGATGAGATATTTTCAATTATTTTTATTATATTGCCTTTGAAGTCCAGTGTGAATTTTACATTTATAGCACATCTCAATTCAGACACTAAAGTTTCATCGGAAGTACTTTAAATGTATTTAGATCTCATGAACTGGAGGATTCTTTACCATTGAGCCACCCGGGAAATCCTTTATTTGTATTTAGATTGCATGAAATTGACAGCAAATTAACATGTTGAAGTTGTTCTAAATATACTTCATGTTTTTTTAATAATTTAATCATATCAGTTTTTTATTTAATTAAAAACTAATAAAATTTAAACTTCAGTTCCTCAGTCACACTAGTTATGTTTCAAGTGAAATATTAAAATATTTCATATTTTAATTCAACCAACATTCCTAGGAGGTAGATATTATTAATCCCCACTTTTCAACTGATGAGCTTATGCAAGACCAATCAATAAGATCAAGGAACTTATGTAAGATCTCCTGGTCAGGAAGAGGCTGAACTAACACAAGCTCTGCTCCTGGCTGGGAAACAGACCTTGGCAACGACTGTCTCCTGCTGTAGTATCACAGGAATTGCCCCAAAGGCTGTTCGTTGATCCTGAATCACAGAACAGAATCCTAGCTTCTCTTAACTGCTCATGCCACAGAAAGTTGGTCCAGAGGCTCTGGAATTAGCTCCAGTGAGCAAGGAAGTTTGAGGCCGATTCCTCACCATTCTACCATTTTTCATAGTACCACAATGTTACAGTCTGATGTCAATCAAGAAAGATGGTCAGAAGGAGCAGTGTGCATACATGGTCCAACCAACCCACTTCCCATCTTCTGTAGAGAGCCCTAAGATTCCTGACAGAGGTTGTAGAGAAAATTTCTCCTATTGCCCCAGTGGAGTGAAAAACCATAGAAATGGCCACCATGCAAATCAAAACCACAATGAGATATCACTTATTCATGTTAAAATGAATGTCACCCAAAAAACAAGAGATAACAAGTGTCAGTGAGGATGTAGAGAAAAGGCAACCTTTGTGAACTGTTGCTGGGAATGTAAATTGGTGCAGCCACTGTGCAAAACGGTGTGGCATTTCCTCAAAAAATTAAAAATAGGACTACCAATCTAGCAATTCCACTTCTGGGTATATATCCAAAGGAAACCAAATCACAGTCTTGAAGAGATATTTGCACCCCTATATTCATTGCAGCATTATTTACAATAGTCAAGTGTCCATCAAAGATGAATAATTTTTTAATGTGTTATATATACACAAAAGATTATTCAGCCATAAAAAAAGAAAGAAATTCTGCCATTTGTGACAACAGGGAATTTGACAATATTATGCAGAGTGAAATAAATCAGACATAGAAAAACACTTACTGTATGATCTCAGTTATAAGTAGAATCTATAAAAAAATCACCCAGAACTCATATGAACAAATAAGTAGTTTGTTTACGGAACAAATTAGTGGTTGCCAGAGGGGGGGTAGGGGGAGGGTTTGGGGAAATTGGTGAAGGTGGTCAAAAGGTACAAACTTCAAGTTATAAAATAAAAGCCCTGAGGATATAATGTACAGCATGCTGACTATAGTTAACAATGCAGTATTGTATATATGAAAGTTGTTAAGTGAGAAATTGTAACTATGTGAGGTGAAATAATTAAACTTACTGTAGAATCATTTTGCAGTGTATACATATATCAACAATTATGTTTATACTTTAAACAAAAACAATGTTACCTGTCAATTATATCTTGATAAAACTGGAAACAAACTGGTGACTCAGATGGTAAAGAATCCACATGCAGGAGACCCGGGTTTGATCCCTGGGTTGGGGAGACGCCCTGGAGAAGGGAATGGGTACCCACTCCAGTATTCTTGCCTGGAGAAGTCCATGGACAGAGGAGCCAAGTGGGCTACAGTCCATGGGATCACAAAGAGTCAGACACGACTGAGCAACTAACACTTTCATTTTTCACTTTTCAGACTCACCAAGAAAGAGAGAGATAGAGAGAGAGGAATTTATTGCCAAAAAACTAGACAATCTAGAAGAAATTCCTAGAATTGTAACAACTAGATAAGAGCAAATCATGAAGAAACAGGAAATCTGAACAGACTAATTACTAGTAATCAAAAATATACCAAAAAACAAAAGTCAAGAACCAAATGGCATCTCTGGTGAATTTTACCAATCTTTAAAAAAAATTGGTATCAATCCTTCTCAAACTCTACCTAAAAACAGAAGAGGAGGGAATACTTGCAAACTCATTTTATAAGGCCAGCATTACCCTGATAGCAAAGCCAGACAAGGATATTACAAGAAAGAAAATTATAGTCTAACATATCTCTTAAGAACAGATGTATAAATCCTCAACAAAATATTAGCAAATCAAGTTCAACAATATATAAAAAGATTATACACCACAATCAAATGATATTTATTCCAGAGATGCAAAGATGGTTTAATGTATGCAAATCAATCAGTGTGATACAACACATTAACAAAATGAAAAATAAAAATCATACTATCATCTCAATAGATACAGTAAAAACACTTAACAAAACTAAATATCCATTTCATGATAAAAGCTGTCATCAAACTAGTTATAGAAGGAATATACCTTAACATAATAAAGGTCATATATGACAAGTCCATAGATAATATGCTCAATGGTAAAAGCTGGAAGCTTTTCCTCTAAAATCAGGAACAAGACAAGGATGCTCACTCTCACTACTTTTATTCAGCACAGTATTGGAAGTCATAGACAGTAATTAGGTGATAAAAGAGAGAAAAAGCATCCAACTCAGAAAGAAGTAAAACTGTCACTATTTGTAGATGATGCTATATTTTATATATATATATATATATATAATGCTAAAGTCGTCACCAAAATACTGTTAGAACTTAAAAACAAATTCAGTATATTTTCAGAATACAAAAGCAATATACAAAAAATCAGTTGCATATCTATACACTAAAAAAAAAACGATTAAAAGAGAAATTAAGAAAACAGTCCTATTTATAGTTGATCAAAAAATACTTAGGAATAAATTTAACAAGTTAGTGAAAGATCTATATACTAAAAACTGTAAGACGCTGATGAAAGAAATTAAAGAAGACAAATAAATGGAAAGATATCCTATGCTCTTGGTTGGAAGGATTAATATTAAAATGTCCTTACTACCCAAAGCAATCTACAGATTTAAGGCAATCCCTATCAAAATTCCAATGGCAATTTTCACAGAAATACAGTGAATAATCTAAAATCTGTATGGAACTACAGAAGACCCCAAATAGCCAAAGCAATCTTGGGGAAGAAAAACAAAAGAGGCACCACACTTCCTGATTTCAAACTGTTACAAAGCTATACTAATCAGAATAGTGTGATATCAGCATAAAAACAAACAAACAGATCAATGGAACAGAATAGACAACTGAGAAATAAACTATGTATCAAAAAGAAAGAAAAGAATGGCCACCACATGCTTACTTTTCAAGTAGACAAAAGAAGCTGCAATGCTTTCATTCAAAGGACTATATGATGGTCCTTAAAGAGAATCAGATAAGATGTCTACACTATACTTTAAAAGGCAGGTTTAAAAATGAAATGTACAGTAAGCTCTCCTTTGTTAGTGTTTTTCATGCCAACATGCTAATACAGAAGACCTCTCAGCACAGAGACTGGGTGAGAAGAACTTTCACTGTGCATTTTATATATTTCTATATTGTCTATATTTGTTACTACACGCATGTGTTTCTATTTTAATTTTTTAAAAACTAATTTTTGAGGTTTTTTAATAGAAAAAATTAGCTGTTTCATTTGATCCTTAAAGAACACTTAATGAGGTAGCTATTTTCCACATTTCACAGATGGAGAAACTGAGGCTCTGAGACTTGGCCTGCCCTAGACTCTAGAACTAGGCCATGGCAGAGCCAGGAAAGGAAGCCAGGACTGTGTGATGACAGAGCTCTCAAAGATGAGAGAGCCGTAGAGGCTCACACGCCCAGGGAGGAGCCTGACCTTGAGGTCCAAGTGCAGGACGTAATGCTGATGGAGGTAATGGACACCCTCGCAGATCTGCTTGGTGAACAAGACCACATCCAGTTCAGTCAGGTGGTACTTCTCTTCTGTGATCCGGTCAAAGAGCTCACCCCCATCCACACTGCCAGGGCAAAAGAAGAAGCAGACGGTGACTGAGCAAGGCTCTCAGAGGACTGGTCCACTCATCACCAGGGGAGACAAGGGTACCACTGCCACCTGGGGATTTATGGGGGACCGTAGGGACTGGGGGGACAGGCTCTGGTCTAGTCCCAGCTCAGAGTGTGGGTGATAAAAAGGAAGTGATGGGCCAAATGGGAGACTGTGGCTTGTCTGCAGTGCTGATCACCCAGGCTCACTCTGGATACTCACTCCCAATACTCCAGACCAAGCTTATAACTCACTGGCCTACAGGGGCCAATTAGTACCTACATGGCAAGAATCTAAGTGGACAAATCAGACCAGATGTGAGACAAAAGTTTTCTTGGAATACACAGCCTTTAGTATAACTTTTGTTTTTCCATTTTTTATAGAGAAATGACATGACAAATGTTTCACTCTCCTCACTTGCACCAGAAGGAAAACAGCAACACCAGCACACTAATAAATGTCCCCTGAGCCCTTGGCCTCAGCCCTATGGGTAGTTGAAAGTGGTGGGCACTGTAGCAAATGGGAAATTGGTTGCCCTGTCTACAAAGGTCAGTTACTACAAGCTCCATCATACCATTTCCAACTGAGAATGCAGATCCAGCATTACTAGATCTTTTATATTTGCAAGAAAAATCGGGCATCTAGGTTTTAATGTGAAATTTCCCAATTTCCAACTTTTAATGCTAAATCAAAATTATTAAAGATGTGTAGGCCAAAACAGGTTGAACCAGGCTCACTGGTTTCTGACAAATGGTCTTGTCCTCTGTGTTTTATGTAGGAGGTCAGGTAGAGGAAGTGATGACATTCCCTGGGTGTCACAGAGAGCGGAAAGGGAGAGCTTTGCTGCAACCTTGGCTCCTAGCCCCACCCTGAGCCCTGGCCCTGCCTTCCACTCACTACTCCATGACGAGGGTAAAGCTGTTCTTGCTCTCAAAGGCATCGTAGAGCTGGATCAGGTTCACATGGCTGAGCTGGTTCATGATGTTAATCTCATTCTTGACATCCTCCTTGTGAAGCAAACAGGGAGAGGAGTTTCCAAGAAATGGGTTAGGAAGAGCAGTCAGTTGCATCCCCCAACACACACACACACACACACACACACACACACACACACACACACACACACCCCCTGCATCCTCATTTCCTGCAGCATCACCAGGTTTCCTCAACTCACCACCCACACCAGCTTCTTACAACAGAAGGAACCCACTCATTTCCCAGATAGGATCCCTGAGACTCCCAAAAGAACCCTGGAGATCTGGGAGGACCCTGTTCCCCAGGGTGCAAGGTGACTGCTGACTAGAGTGTGGGAGCCAAGGAAAAAGGCAGGAAAGGTGGCCAGGTTTCCTGCTCTGTGTGGAGGGGCCTGAGGCATTGCAGGACCCAGAGGGGCCTAGAAGGAAGTGAAGGAGTTCTGAGCTCGGCCCAGGGCACCCTTTGGCCTGGGGCAGACACCTCACCCGGTCCTTGGCGCTCTTCACTTTGATGATCTTGGCCGCCAGCGAGAGGCCTGTGGCCTTCTCCGTGCACCTGTGAACCTGGCCGAACCGGCCCCTGCAGAGAGAGACGCGATGACACAGCAGGCTCAGAGCCCCAGAGGCACAGCCTGCGTGTGAGTGGGGGCCAGCCCTATCTGGGACCCTGGACTTTCTGGTCCTACCTCAACTCCACATATGCTACAGGGATTACCCTGCCCCTCAGAGGTATCATAGTCACCGCCCCACGCTATTGCCTGAACCTGGAGAAGAGCTTCTTCACCCCATAGGTATGGGCCATCCTGCATCCCAGGGGAGTGCCCCACAGCCACACCACCCAGGCCATCCTGCACCCTAGAGGTCATTCCTCTTAACCCACCCCAGGTCGGCTCTCATTTCACCTCCAGTACATGGGCCCCAGGCCTGCACTGTGGGCCCACCTGTACCCTACACTTCGCCTCACTCACACCACATGGGCCCTCCTGCTCTCCGCGGCTGTCTCCTCAACCACTCTTTATGAGCTCTCGGCTCGCACTTTTGCCATGCGGGAAAGCCTGCTCTTGGCTGTGGCTCCATCCACCAGTTCCTGAGAACCAGCAGCAGCGCCCGGTTGTCCAGGTGCCCTCCCCACCCCCATCAAGGCAGAAGGCCCGCTTACCCTCCCAGGACTTCATGCTGGCACACGGTGTAACCCGCTGAGGTCGAGGTCTCCCTGACACTCACCACCCGGTGCTCGAAAGGGGCTGGCGGGGCTGGACTGTCGTCTGTTCGGGAGACAGCAGCCCGTGAGTCTCCTTCATGCAGCCCTTACCTCTCAGCTCCTCCCAACCCCCACCGCCACCCCGACCCCCAGACCTAGACCTCTTGGTTCAAAAAGGCCTCTGCCGGTTCCTTGGGGGTTTATCAAGGGAGCATTCAGAGTGTTCCCAGGACAGCTCTGTGATTTCTGCAACCCTGGAACCAGAGCAGGGGAAAATACTGCTATTTTCTCTTAGTTTGTCTCACAAGCAACTTTCTGCTCCCCAAAGTAGAAGGTTGAATGTGCTTTGAGAGAATTTTTTGTGTGCCTGCCAAGGTGAGCCTGAGCCCTAGACTACAAGGGGGTAACTTTTGTGGGGTTTTGTTGTTTTCTGGGCCTCTGGAAAGCCTGACTATATGGCACAGATTCCACTTCTAGAATTCCAGTCTGAAGTCTCCTTCACCGCAAAGTAACTGCCTTCTGTTCTCAAGGTTTACACACAAGTTTCAAGAGCCCAGTGGTCAGATCCTGGCTCTGTCAGCACAGACCCTGTGGCCTTACAAGTGTTTCTCAGCCTCTCTTGTATCTCATGGGTCCTCACTCCACAGATCTGTGAGGGTAAACACCGCCACAAATGCTTGAGGCTTGGCTCACAGAGAGTCCTCAGCTAACATTGGCTTGATCACCATCTTAAGTCTCAGAAAAGACTAAAGTCACAGGTTGCTCTCACCTGTGTTTCAGGAATTAAGGGAGGCTGTTTCCACATCTGGACCAGGTCATACAAGGGGAAAGGAAGCAACCAGAGACATCAGAGCAACTTCAGAGCCTGGAAGAGCCAAGGGGCACCAGGATGACCTGCACAACACTCAGCCCTTCCTCAGGGCCTCTAGAAATTCTGGGACAGGGAATTGGCAAAGGGTGGCCTTCCGGGAGTCACATGGGGTGAGAGCTCCCTTGAAAGTGTGGCCCTAAGGGTTGAAAGACCTAAGGCACTTTGGGTCACAGGAACACAAGGACATCTATCACTACCTCTGGGACAGAAAGCAGACCAGCAGCCCTTTCCTGATCCTGGATGAGAGTCAGCCCACTGGGTGCAGATGGCTAATAGTAGGTTATATACACCAGGTAATGGATTTGCTTTTTAGCAGGAGCCTTCCCTATCTCAATCCAGAATGATACCAATTCTACTGGGCAGTCACGTGGCTTTGAGAAACCCACCCAGTTGAGTCCCCCATGTTCCCTCCTCTCCCATGGCCACAGCCAACCTGAGCTCAGCCTGCTGCATTTCTATGCCTTGGTCTCCAGCTCTGGGATGTGCTGGCAGGCTGTTCTGAGTCCTGGTCTCCCAGACATTATCCCCACATTATCTCTACCTGGAAGCTTCAGGGAGGCTCCCCAGAGTAGGCTGTTGAGACTCACTCACCTTGGGGCACACAGCAACGGCCTCACTTACCTAGAACCAGGCTGCCCGCCTCAGCTCCTGGCGGTGTACTCCTTCCTGCTTCGGCACTGCCCGCACCCCCAGCTGTGCAGTCCTCCCCAGGGTCAGGGTTCCCTGCTCCAGGGCTCGTGTCCTGCTGTGGGCCTGGGGCCCCGGAATCAGCTGCCTTGTCCCTCCTGGCCCTGCTTGGCGCCATGGTCAGCTCGGACCCAGGTCCTTGCTTCTCTTTGGCCTTTGCTCCCCCATCGCAGCTCCGCTTCCGCACACTGGCTCCTCTGGGGATAGGTTTTCCTGACTCAGTCCCGGGGGCCTGGGGGCAGCACCTGGGCCCAGGTGGGTCCTGCTCACCTGGAGGCACAGCTGCTGGAGTCTCTGCAGGGGGTGAGGTTCTGAGGCTGCCCCCTCGTGTCACAAGCAGCTCCCCAGGGGTATCTGTCTCCTGCACATGGATGGAGATCCTGGGACAGAGAGAAATGTGGCAAGAACTCAAATCAGAACATACCTGGGTTCAACTGCCTGCTGCGGCCTTTCACTAACCATGGTCTCTTAGCCTCAGTTTTCTCATCTGTTAAAAGTGTCCTTTGAGTTGTTATAATAGTAAGAGTTAGCTTGTGGTTGAAACCAGCAACCAAACCCTATCCCTCTCTACCCAGACACAACACTGGGGAGAGGCTGGTTTCAGTGACGTGTGATGTCACTAGGATTCCACTGGGTCAGCATCTGGGGAGACTTGAAGAACCTGTGGTGGATGGGGGGTGAGAGGAGTGGGAGGATGGGTACCAGACATCTCTGTGGCCCCTTGGAAACATGGTTCTTCCCCAGAAGGGTTGTGGCCTGGAGGCAGGAGACCTGGGCTGTTCCCTTCCTTCTCTGGGCCTCAGTTTCCCTTCTCTTAAGTGAAGAGAAGGGTCAACCAAGTCAAACATCACACTAGAAGCCTTAGGTTAGACATATTTTAGTAAAATCAGGGAATCGTTTATAAGACTCTGGACTTTCTGTTTCTCCTGAAGAAACAGTCCTGGCTGTGCTAGGCCGGCATGCTTACACGCTTGAGGAAATTCTCTGCCTCTCTACAAGTCCCCGATGCCATTGGGTCCATCTCATCCATACTTGTTCCCCAGACCAAGCAGTACTGTGGTTTGGGACCCCAGCTGGAGGTCAGGAAAGTCCTCTAAGCCCCAACATTCAGAGGAAAGGACCCTGACCCTGGGAGCTTCAGACCCTACTGATCTATCACCAGGTTACTAGATAGGGCTGGGTTTGGGCAAGTCTAGCCTCAGCAACTGCTTATGTCAAACAAGGATGATAACACCTCGTGGATGTGCTGAGAGTCAACCAAGAAAAGAAACCACAGAGGTTCTAATAGTGAAGGCTAAAATGGTGCAGCCACTGTGGAAATCAGTATGGCAGTTCCTCAGAAATATAAAAATATATTACCATATGATCCAGCAATCCCACTTCTGAAAATAAACCCAAAATAATTAAAAGCAGAACCTCAAAGAGATGTTTGTACAGCCTTATTCATGGCAGTATTATTCTCAACAGGCAAATGTGGAAGCAACTGAAGTGTCCATTGACTGATGAAAGAATGAACAAAGCATTGCATATACACATAATGGAATAGTATTCATCCTCAGGCTAAGTGAAATAAGCCAGTGACAGAAAGGCTGATTCTACGCATCTGAGTGAATGAGTTATACAAAGGACCCGTGCTTCTGTGCTCAGTCTAACTTAGTCATGTCTGACTCTTTGCAATCCCAAGGACTGTAGCCTGCCAGGCTTCTCTGTCCATGGGATTTTCCAGGCAAGAATACTGGAGTGGGTTGCCATTCCATTCTCCAGGGGATCTTCCCAACCCAGAGATCAAACCCACATTTCCTGCATTGGCAGGCAGATTCTACACCAGTGAGCTACCTAGGAAGCCCCTATGAAGGACCTAGAGTAGTCAAACTCATAGAGACAGAAAGTCGAATGGTAGTTATGGTAACAGTTTCAGATTTACAAAATGAAAAAGCTCTGGAGATCTGTGTCATAACAATGTGAATATACTTAACTCCACTGAACTATACACTTAAAAATGGTTACAACGATGAACGTTATGTTACATGCTTTTTAACCAAAAAAAAAAATTTTTTTTTTTAAATTAGGGCTTGCCCTAACAGCTGGAGGCCTGGGTCCCTCCTTTGCCTGCTCCTGAATGCACCTGGTTCTGCAGACTGTTCACAGCTGAAGCTTGGATAAGATGTAGCAAAATTCCCCTGACACCCCTCAGGAGCAATTACAGGTTGGTGATGACAGGGCAGGATGGGAAAGGTGGCATCCAAGCCCAACTCAGGCAATGCCTTGATCAAGGAACATGGGAAACTGCAGAAAGCCAGTATCTGGAAGAATATACAGGTGGTCAGGTGGCCGCTGCCAATTAGAGCCAACACTTGCATTCAAACCCATTTTTCTCAAGATATACTCATGTGCTAGATAAGGGAGGGTAGGTAGTGATCTCCCCAGTTTCTAAGCCCAGTTGGGTGTGTTTGAAATTCAGCTCAAGGTTGAAACTTACATAGAGACCTTTCTCTCTCACCCAGAATCTTTTTAGGGCCCCTAACAAGTTCATGAAAAGTTCATCTCCACCTTAGATTCTACATTTAGAGCCCTGGCAAGGATCCAGGGATGCCTGCCAGGAAGCCCTTCCTCCAGATGGTTAGGTCTCCTGGGGACTCACATTTCCTTGCAGAACAAAGGCAGACAAAGTATCTGGGCTTCCCTGCCACTCACCACAGCATACACAGACACCAGCTCCCCTCCCTACAGCAGGCCTTGAGGAGCTTGGTTACAGGTCAGGACAACAGAGGACAGGTGTAGAAGGGTACCAGGCCATTTAGGGAGAAGCCCAGGAAGCAGAATGCCCTTTAGTGCACTGCCCTTGGAGAACACTGCTGGATGACACAGAGATCTGACAATCATCAGGTTCTAACTCATTCTCCTGTACCACATTGGCTGATGGTAGGTCCTGAGGCTGAGTCCTGAGGGTTAGGATACAACCTCATCTCCAGGACTCCAAGCATAATCCTCCTGAAACTCCCTTGACTTGATTCAGCCTATACCAACCTCCCACCTCTGAAGACCCATTATTCTTTCCCTACCGTAGTATTTAGGACTTAACTAAATGCTGACAAGAAACAGGATGGTGCAGTGATTAGGGGCACAGATATTGGAGTTCAGAAACCTATATCCATCCTCTTAAATTTTCTGAGACTTGTGTTATGGCTTAGCATGTGATCTAGCCTGGAGAACATTCCATGTGCACTTGAAAAGAATGTGTATTCTTATGTTAGGCATCTCTTCCAGCCACAGTGGTATGAAATTGGAAACCAACTGCAGAAAGAAAAATGGGAATAGAACAAACAAGTGGAGACTAAACAGCATGCTACTAGAAGACCAATGGGTCAATGATGAAATGGAAGAGGAAATCAGAAAATACCTTGAGACAATGTAAATGGAAACACAGTGCTCCAAAACCTATGCATGCATGCATGCTAAGTTGCTACAGTCATGTCTGACTCTGTGTGACTCTATGGACTGTAGCCTGCCAAGCTCCTCTGTCCATGGGATTCTCCAGGCAAGAATACTGGAGTGGGTTGACATGCCCTCCTCCAGGGGATCTTCCTGACCCAGGGATCGAACTGTGTGTCTTACATCTTCTGCATTGGCAAGCAAGTTCTTTACCACTAGCACCATCTGGGAAGCCCCCAAAACCTATGGAGTTCCGTCAAAGCAGTTCTAGGAAGGAAAATGATAGTGATACAGGCCTTCCTCAATAAACAAGAAAAATCTCAAGCAACCTAATCTACCACCTAAAGGAATTAGAAAAGAAGAATAAGAAAGCCCAAAGTCAGCAGTAGGAAAGACAAAATAAAAATTAGAGAGGAAATAAGTAAAATAGAGATCAAAACACAATAGAAAAGATCAATGAAACAAAGACAAACAAAATTGATAAACCTTTAACCACTCTCATCAAGGAGAAAGGAGAGAGGTCCAAATAAACAAAATAAGAAATGAAAGAGGACAAGTTTCTACTGTATTGCACAGAGAACTATATTCATTATCCTATGATAAACTACAATGGAAAAGAACATTTAAAAAAAGAATACGACGTACTGAAAGTAATGAAAGAGAATAACCTACAACCTAGATTACTGTATCCAGCAAGGATCTCATTCAGATATGAAGGAGAATTCAAAAGCTTTACAGACAAGCAAAAGCTGAGAGAATTCAGCACCACCAAACCAGCTCTTCAACAAATGCTAAAGGATCTTCTCTAGACAGGAAATGCAGAAAGGTTGTATAAACGTGAACCCAAAACAACAAAGTAAATGGCAACGGGACCACACCTATCAATAATTACCTTAAATGTAAATGGGTTGAATGCCCCAACCAAAAGACAAAGATTGGCTGAATGGATACAAAAACAAGACCCCTATATATGCTGCCTACAAGAGACCCACCTAAAAACAAGAGACACATACAGACTAAAAGTGAAGGGCTGGAAAAAAATATTTCACAGAAACAGAGACCAAAAGAAAGCAGGAGTCGCAATACTCATATCAGATAAAATAGACTTTCAAATAAAGGATGTGAAAAGAGACAAAGAAGGACACTACATAATGATCAAAGGATCAATCCAAGAAGAAGACATAACAATTATAAATATAAATGCACCCAACATAGGAGCACCGCAATATATACAGCAAACACTAACGAGTATGAAAGAGGAAATTAATAGTAACACAATAATAGTGGGAGACTTTAATACCCCACTCACAGCTATGGATAGATCAACTAAACAGAAAATTAACAAGGAAACACAAACCTTAAATGACACAATGGACCAGCTAGACCTAATTGATATCTATAGGACATTTCACCCCAAAACAATCAACTTCACCTTTTTCTCAAGTGCACACGGAACCTTCTCCAGAATAGATCACATCCTGGGCCATAAATCTGGTCTTGGAAAATTCAAAAAAATTGAAATCATTCCAGTCATCTTTTCTGACCACAGTGCAGTAAGATTAGATCTCAATTACAGGAAAAAAATTGTTAAAACTTCAAACATATGGAGGCTAAATAACACGCTTCTGAATAACCAACAAATCATAGAAGAAATCAAAATATGTATAGAAATGAATGAAAGTGAAAACACAACAACCCAAAACCTATGGGACACTGTAAAAGCAGTGCTAAGGGGAAGGTTCATAGCATTACAGGCTTACATCAAGAAACAAGAAAAAAGCCAAATAAATAACCTAACTCTACACCTAAAGCAATTAGAGAAGGAAGAAATGAAGAACCCCAGGGTTAGCAGAAGGAAAGAAATCTTAAAAATCTGGGCAGAAATAAATGCAATAGAAACTAAAGAGACCATAGCAAAAATCAGCAAAGCTAAAAGCTGTTTTTTTGAAAAAATAAACAAAATTGACAAACCATTAGCAAGACTCATTAAGAAGCAAAGAGAGAAGAACCAAATTAACAAAATTAGAAATGAAAATGGAGAGATCACAACAGACAACACTGAAATACAAAGGATCATAAGAGACTACTACCAGCAGCTCTATGCCAATAAAATGGACAACTTGGATGAAATGGA
Organism: Dama dama; assembly: GCF_033118175.1. Taxonomy (NCBI): domain Eukaryota; kingdom Metazoa; phylum Chordata; class Mammalia; order Artiodactyla; family Cervidae; genus Dama; species Dama dama. The sequence continues at coordinate 21,109,228 of NC_083684.1, forward strand.
CAAATTCTTAGAAAAGTATAACTTTCCAAAACTGAACCAGGAAGAAATAGAAGATCTTAACAGACCCATCACAAGCAAGGAAATCAAAACTGTAATCAAAAATCTTCCAGCAAACAAAAGCTCAGGACCAGATGGCTTCACAGCTGAATTCTACCAAAAATTTAGAGAAGAGCTAACACCTACCTTACTCAAACTCTTCCAGAAAATTGCAGATGAAGGTAAGCTTCCAAACTCATTCTATGAGGCCACCATCACCCTAATTCCAAAACCAGACAAAGATGCCACAAAAAAAGAAAACTACAGGCCAATATCACTGATGAACATAGATGCAAAAATCCTTAACAAAATTCTAGCAAACAGAATCCAACAACATATTAAAAAAATCATACACCATGACCAAGTGGGCTTTATCCCAGGAATGCAAGGATTCTTTAATATCCGCAAATCAATCAATGTAATACACCACATTAAAAAATTGAAAGATAAAAACCATATGATTATCTCAATAGATGCAGAGAAAGTCTTTGACAAAATTCAACACTCATTTATGATTAAAACTCTCCAGAAAGCAGGAATAGAAGGAACATCCCTCAACATAATAAAAGCTATATATGACAAACCCACAGCAAGCATCACCCTCAATGGTGAAAAGTTGAAAGCATTTCCCCTGAAATCAGGAACAAGACAAGGGTGCCCACTCTCACCACTACTATTCAACATAGTGTTGGAAGTTTTGGCCACAGCAATCAGAGCAGAAAAAGAAGTAAAAGGAATCCAGATAGGAAAAGAAGAAGTGAAACTCTCACTGTTTGCAGATGACATGATCCTCTACATAGAAAACCCTAAAGACTCTACCAGAAAATTACTAGAGCTAATCAATGAATATAGTAAAGTTGCAGGATATAAAATTAACACACAGAAATCCCTTGCATTCCTATATACTAACAATGAAAAAACAGAAAGAGAAATTAAGGAAACAATACCATTCACCTTTGCAACAAAAAGAATAAAATAATTAGGAGTATATCTACCTAAAGAAACAAAAGACCTATACATAGAAAACTATAAAACACTGATGAAAGAAATCAAAGAGGACACAAACAGATGGAGAAACATACCGTGTTCATGGATTGGAAGAATCAATATTGTCAAAATGGCTATTCTACCCAAAGCAATCTATAGATTCAATGCAATCCCTATCAAGCTACCAACGGTATTTTTCACAGAACTAGACCAAAGAATTTCACAATTTGTATGGAAATACAAAAAACCTCGAATAGCCAAAGTAATCTTGAGAAAGAAGAATGGAACTGGAGGAATCAACCTGCCTGACTTCAGACTCTACTACAAAGCCACAGTCATCAAGACAGTATGGTACTGGCACAAAGACAGAAATATAGATCAATGGAACAGAATAGAAAGCCCAGAGATAAATCCACGAACCTATGGACACCTTATCTTTGACGAAGGAGGCAAGGATATACAATGGAAAAAAGACAACCTCTTTAACAAGTGGTGCTGGGAAAACTGGTCAACCACTTATAAAAGAATGAAACTAGAACACTTTCTAACACCATACACAAAAATAAACTCAAAATGGATTAAAGATCTAAATGTAAGACCAGAAACTATAAAACTCCTAGAGGAGAACATAGGCAAAACACTCTCCGACATAAATCACAGCAAGATCCTCTATGACCCACCTCCCAGAATATTGGAAATAAAAGCAAAACTAAACAAATGGGACCTAATGAAACTTAAAAGCTTTTGCACTACAAAGGAAACTATAAGCAAGGTGAAAAGACAGCCCTCAGATTGGGAGAAAATAATAGCAAATGAAGAAACAGACAAAGGATTAATCTCAAAAATATACAAGCAACTCCTGCAACTCAATTCCAGAAAAATAAATGACCCAATCAAAAAATGGGCCAAAGAACTAAACAGACATTTCTCCAAAGAAGACATACAGATGGCTAACAAACACATGAAAAGATGCTCAACATCACTCATTATTAGAGAAATGCAAATCAAAACCACAATGAGGTACCATTACACGCCAGTCAGGATGGCTGCTATCCAAATGTCTGCAAGCAATAAATGCTGGAGACGGTGTGGAGAAAAGGGAACCCTCTTACACTGTTGGTGGGAATGCAAGCTAGTACAGCCACTATGGAAAACAGTGTGGAGATTTCTTAAAAACCTGGAAATAGAACTGCCATATGACCCAGCAATCCCACTTCTGGGCATACACACTGAGGAAACCAGATCTGAAAGAGACACGTGCACCCCAATGTTCATCGCAGCACTGTTTATAATAGCCAGGACATGGAAGCAACCTAGATGCCCATCAGCAGATGAATGGATAAGGAAGCTGTGGTACATATACACCATGGAATATTACTCAGCCATTAAAAAGAATTCATTTGAATCAATTCTAATGAGATGGATGAAACTGGAGCCCCTTATACAGAGTGAAGTAAGCCAGAAAGATAAAGAACATTACAGCATACTAACACATATATATGGAATTTAGAAAGATGGTAACGACAACCCTATATGCAAAACAGAAAAAGAGACACAGAAATACAGAACAGACTTTTGAACTCTGTGGGAGAAGGTGAGGGTGGGATGTTTCAAAAGAACAGCATGTATATTATCTATGGTGAAACAGATCACCAGCCCAGGTGGGATGCATGAGACAAGTGCTCCGGCCTGGTGCACTGGGAAGACCCAGAGGAATAGGGTGGAGAGGGAGGTGGGAGGGGGGATCGGGATGGGGAATACGTGGAAATCTATGGCTGATTCATATCAATGTATGACAAAACCCACTGAAATGTTGTGAAGTAATTAGCCTCCAACTAATAAAAAAAAAAATACTGTATACAAAAAAAAAAAAAAGAATACATATATACATATATATATTAAATCATTTTGCTGTAGAGCAGAAAATAACACATTGTAAATCAACTATAATTGAAAACAAACAAAAGAAATGAAAGAGGAGAACTACAAAAAATCAGAAGAGAATATATGAACACATTTGATAACTCAGAACAAATCAACAAAGTTCTAGAAACATACAGCCTGCCAAGACTGAATCAAGAGCAAACAGCCAATCTGAGCAAACTGATCCCTAGCAGTGAAATTAAATTTGTAATTTTTAAAAAACCCAGCAAACAAAAGTCCAGGGTTGGACAGCTTCACAGGGTAATTCTCTTTCGTATTCTATAAAAAAGAGCTAGGGCTTATCCTTCTCAAACTAGTCCAAGAAGAGGATGGAACACTTCCAAATGTATTCTATGAGGCCACCATTACAATGACATTAAAACCAGAAAAAGATACTCCATAAAAGCAAGTTATAGGGTAGTATCTTCGATGAATATAGATGTAATCATCCTCAACAAAATACTAGCAAGCTAAATTCAACAATATGTAAAAAGGATCATACACCATGATCAAGTGGGATTTATTCAAAGGACCCAAGGATGGTTCAATATTTGCAAATCAATCAATGTGATACATAATTATAACAAAAGGAAGGATAAAAATCACATGATCATTTTAATAGATGCCTAAAAAGCATTGACAAAATTCCACATCCACATCCATTCATATATTCATGATAAAAATATCATCAGAGTGGGTATAGAGAGAACACATTTCAACATAATAAAGGCCACTGTGACCGTCTCATAGCTAATATCACACTCAATGATGAAAAGCTAAAAGCCTTTCCTCTAAATTCAGAAACAAGACAAGGATCTCACTCTTTCCACTTGTATTTAACATAGTATTGGAACTCCTAAACACAGCTATCAGACAAGAAAAGGAAATAGAAGGCATCCAAAATGGAAGAAAAGAATGTTACTATTCAACAAGAAAACTGTCACTATTTGCAATTGACATGATACTTTAAATACAAAACTCTAAAGTTTCCACCCAAAACCTATAAAAATCGATCAATGAATTCAATACAGTTGCAAGATACAAGATTAGTATACAGAAATCTGTTGATTTTCTATATGCTAATGGTGAACTATCTGAAAGGGAAAGTAAAAAATCAATCCCTTTTAAAATCACATTTTAAAAATATCTAGGAAGAAACTTACAAGGAGATAAAAGACATTTATTCTGAAAACTATAAAATATTGATGAAGGAAATTGAAGATGATATAAAGGAATGGAAGGATATCCCATTTTGGATTGGAAGAATTAATATTGTTAAAATAGGCATACCACCCAAAGCAATCTACAGAATTAACACAGTCTATATCAAAATACCCATGACATTTTTTACAGAATGAGAACGAATAATCCTAAAATTCATATGGAGCCACAGAAGACCTTAAGTTATCAAAACAATCTTGATTAAAAAGAATAAAGCTGGAGGAATAACCCTCCCAGTCTTCAGGCTCTATTACAAAGCTACAGTAATCAAAACAGCATAGTACTGGCACAAAAACAGAACCGTAGATCAATGGCACAAAAAATAGTCCAGAAATAAGCCTATGCACCCATGGTCAATTAATCTATGACAAAGGAGGGAAGAATATACAATGGGGAAAAGATAGCCTCTTGAATAAACACTGTTGGGAAACCTGGACTGCTATGTGCAAAAGAATCAAACTGTAGTACTTTTTCAAAAGTACTACAAAAAGTATACAAAAATGAATTCTAAGTCTATTAAAGATCTAAACATAAGATCCCACACATAAAACTCCTGGGAAAGAATGGTTATTCAGAATAGTCTGATGTAAATTATAGTAAATTTAAAAAATCTGTATCTTAAGTTAAAAGAAATAAGAGCAAAACAAACAAACAAATGGGCCCTAATTAAAAGCTTTTGTCCAGCAAAGGAAACCATTGAAAAAATGAAGACAACTTACCAAATGGGAGAAAATATTTGCAGATGATATGATCAACAAGGGGTTAATATCCAAAATATACAAACAGCCTATTTGTTTATATAGACTCAATACAAAAAAACAAACAACCCAATGAAAAAAATGGGCAGAGGGCCTCCATAGACAATTCTCCAAACTAGACATACAGATTACCAAAAAGAACATGAAAAGATGCTTAACAATGCTAATTATTAGAGAAATATAAATCAAAACAAGATATCACATCACACAGTCAGATCACCTATCATCAAAAAATCTACAAATAACAGATGTTGGCAAGGATGTGGAGGAAAAGGAACAATTATACACTGTTGGTGAGAATGTAAATGGGGGCCATGATTGTGAAAAACAGTATTGAGGTTCTTCAAAAAACTAAAAATAGAACTGCCACATGACACAGCGGTCCCAATCTTGGATATGCATCTAGATATCCACCCAAACAAAACCATCAATTTGGAAAGATACATATGCCCCCAATGTTCATAGCAGCACTATTTACAATAATTAAGATATGGAAGCACCCAAGTGTCCATCAACAGATGAATGGATAAAGAAGATGTGGTAGATATGTACAATGGAATACTACTCTGCCATAAAAAAGAATGAAATTCTGCCTTTTGCAGCAATGTATATCAACTAGAGAATATTATGCTTAATAAAGTATATCAGACAGAGAAAGAATTATTGTATGATATAACTTGTATATAGAATCTAAAAAAGATAATGCAAATTAAAGATATTATAGCAAAACAGAAACAGACTCAGAGAACAAACTACTGGTTGATTACCAGTGAGGAGGGTGAAGGGGGAGGTGCTCATTAGTAGTAGGGGATTAAGAGGTACAAACTACCATGTATAAACTAGAAAAACAACAAGGATATATTGTATAACACAGGGAATTGTAGCCATTATCTTATAGTAACTTTTAATGGGGTGTAAACTATAAAAAGTCTGATCACTATGCTGTCCGCATGAGTGTATGCTCAGTCGCTCAGTTGTGTCTGACTCTTTGTGACCCTATGAACTATAGCCCGCTAGGCTCCTCTGTCCATGGGATTCTCCAGGTAAGATGAATGGAGTAAGTTGCCATGCCCTCTTCTAGGGAATCTCCTGCGGCTCCTGCATTGCAGGCGGGTTCTTTACCACTGAGCCACCGGGGAAGCCCCACATGCTGAATACCTGAAGCTAATGTAGTATAGTAAATCAGCTATACTTCAATAATAAACAGACACCTGGATTCAGAGTCCAACTCTGAACCCCTAGCTGTGTGACCCTGGGCAACCTGACCCTGATTCCTCATCAATAAATTGAGGATACCTCCTGGGGATGTTTTGAGGATAAAATGAGACGATGTCTGTGAAATGCTCAGCCAATGACCATCACCTGGGATGTGTTCTATGAACCCCATCTTTTAGGTGTCATTATAGCTATTACTGTTGCTGTCAGAACTGGTGATTCTCAGTCTTGTTCCACATGGGACTCACCTGGGGAGCTTTAAAAACAAACAATGTTTGAACCTCCTTCCAGACTGAATAAATCAGAATCTCTGTTCATTTGTATCTTAAAAATTCCTTCCGGTAACTCTTATGGGTGCCAGGTAAGAACCAGTGCTCTAAGCTCCTGAAAGCAGGGCCTTGGCCTTCTCTTATCTTCCCCTTGTGAGACTAGCCAGCACTGCACACACAGTGGACATTCTGCAGGAGCAGCTATCCTCTTGGCCACGCTCTAGCCTAGGGGCTGCAGTTAATTCCCCTCTCCTTTCCCAGCTTGGAGGCACATGCCTTACCTTGGAGGTGTTTCTCCACCACTGTGAGCTGCCTTGGCTTGAGCTGGCGGTGCTGGAGTCAGCCGCATGCCCTCCACTGAGGGCCGAGGGTCAGGCCTACTGGGTGATGTTCCTCGTCCTGCACGCGATGCAGCCTCCTGGCCAGTGGGAGCCTCACTGACCCTTTCAGACACCACAGACAGTTCCAGGCCAATCCCGGGGTTCTCGCTGGATGCTCTAGGTGCTTGGACTTCCACCTCTGGGCGCACCAGAGTTGAGCCAGAAATTCCGTCTCTCTGCTCTGGTGAGGCCTCTGCCTGGGTAAGGAGGTCAGATGCTGTCCCCTCTGGCAGGTCCGCCTTCTGGCTCTCTATAGGAAAATAAGCAGGATAAATCTCTCATTTGGAGGAAACTTTCCAAAGAATATGCAGCAGGCCATTCAGTGCACCATGTTTATAACTCTAGGCTGACTGGAAATAACCCGAGTGACCATCAGGATGGAGCTGTTTGACTAAACCAGGGCCACTCAGGCATAAAAAAGGAGAAATGACTATCTCCATATGCAGCTCTGGAGTGATCTCAGGATATTCAGATGGAGAAAACAAGGCGGAGAAGTGTGTGATGTGTTTCTGTTTGTCTAAAGGGAGGCTGTCTGTGTGTATGAGCACACATATGCCTGTGTATAACCACTTATAATGTGGTCTGAAGAGACTTGACCTCAAAGGAAAGATAAGACAAAAATTTTTTTAAATGGTTACAAATGTGGGGGAGAAAATGAGATGCAGGGAACATGCATAGAAGCTAGACTTAGGATAGCTTGTTTTATCAATTCAGCTTTGGAAGCATGTAGATATTATGCAAAAAGTATAAAAGAAAATTAAGCTTTAAAAAAGTCCATAAAAATTTAAAGCACAGTGAAATAAACATAGCAAACAGAGTGGAATAAACATGAAAAAAAAAACTTCATAAAAAGAGGAAGAAGACATTTCAGCAGTTTTTCAGTAATCACGTTTGTTATGGTGGTGGTATTTTTACCCTGAAACTGTTGGGTGTGCATGTGGGATAAAGCGAATGGGGCCCTACTCACCTTCCCAAGGGCCTCTGAGCTCAGCTTGCACACCTCTGGTGCTCAGCGTGTGCTTTGGTTTTGCTTCTTTCTCTTCCACTCGCTCTTTGTTCTAAAAGAATGACCATAAAAGCTATCACTGTCATCATTGAGGTCACAAACATTTTGTTGAGCACCTACCTTGTGCTTGAAATAGAAACACTTAGGTTATTTCATGTAGTCTCACAGTAATACTAGAGGGTACGGATTACTATCGTTATTCTAGAGATAAGGACACTGAGGTTTTCCCAAGGTCACCAAGTCCTTTCAAATGGGTTCCTGTATTGCAGGTAAGGGGCAGACCCAGTCCCCTATCTAAATAGACCAGACCTCAAAATACTAGATTAGGCTTGGAAAATAAATTTGAGTCAATTTAGATTAGTTGGTCATGACTATTCCAGTGTTGACTTGGGTTGGATACTGAATCCACGCTTGTAGGGGGAGTGTCACTGTCAATGAATATCTGCCTGGGAGCTAGGTAGGTGGATCCAATGTTCTCTCTTTATAGTACAGGACCCTTGAGCTAAACTTGATGGATTTAAATCTGGTTTAACCATTTGACAAGATCCTTAACTTCTCTGCCTCTTACTTTTCTCATCTGTGAAATGCGGAGAATAGTATCTAATCACAGAGCAGTGGGAGGATTGAGGGAGTTCATTTGTAGAATTTCTTGAGGAGTTCTCCCAACACAAGGTGATTAGCTCTGGTGATTTTATCCTGTCTGAGACAGACAGAGTGGATCGTGTAGGATGCTCAGAGCCCACCCACAGAGGCTCTCAGGAGTTCTTCCCTAACTGAATGGTCCACACCAGACCAGTGCATGCGCTGTGCTCCTGAAATCAACCAGAGCACTCAGTATTTCTGAGTGCAAGTAATTCTAGGTGCCTTGACCCTTGTTCGGTCTCCCTGTTGATTCTGAGTCTTTGACTTTATAGTACAGAACGCTTGAGCCAGACTGGTAGGGTTTAAACCCCATCTAGAGTATGGCCCCAAAGATTCCTCCTAGCACATGTCACAGACCCAGGTCTGGTCTCCGCCCAGAGACTAAAGGCCCTTTCTCCTACCTTGGCCAGAGAGGCCTCAAGTGGGAGCCCAGAGTCCAAAAAGAGCTAGAGTTTTATTTGGCTTGCACAGCATTTTACATCAAAATTCTAAGTTCCTTTTTGGGTTTAGAGAATTGTTCTACATTTTGATTGTGGTGGTGGTTATTAGGGTATATACATTTGTTAAACTGTGTACTTAAGATGTTCATATTTAGTTGTATATATACAGTTTATTGTATGGAAATTATACCTTAATAAAACTGATTAGAAAACATTCTAGGTTTCCAGCTTCTCTTGAAAAAAAAATCTGATGATCTGTCAACTCCAAGCCCACATGGCAAAATCAGCTGGAGCAATCCCTTCTAACCGGGGAACCACAATCCTTACCTCTCTTGCATATCTCCCTGACACTAAGGATGAAGGTTAGGTTTGTTACTGAATCAGGTTCAGCTGCTTATTGCTCAAAAACCAATACTTGAGAGAGGCAAGTGTTGGTAGAAAGTTGCCTTTAATCAGAATGCCAGCAATCTGGGGAGATGGTGAACTCTCTTCCCCCAAAAACCACCTCCAAAGAATCTGCTCACCCATGAACATTTTTAAAAGGGAAGAAAGTAACCTCAGTTAATCACTGAGATAAGGAGTCAGAGTCGTCCTCGTCCCCCACTGAATGCAGGCTTGTTGTATAGGCTGGTGGAGGCTATCTTGTTCACAGTTTGTTCACACAGTTAGTTACTTTGTGAGATTATGAAAGAAGCAGCTAGGGAAGAGATCTGGTTATCTGTTAGTTGCTTATTCTTCATTTCAAGTTGTTTGATCTACAGAAAGAACAAACATGTTAGGCAAGGGATTGTGTGATTAAAAGATTTGAAAGGTATGCTTGGGCCAGACATGAGTAGAGCATGGAGGTGCCTGGTTTAAGTTTGGTGACAAGATAAAAGGGAGCTCCTACAGAGAGCTCTTTCTTGCTAAATGTTGCTTACAAATCCCCACTTGTCAAAACATCATTCCATTTCTTTGGAATTATGAGGGAAAATCCATCTTCTGTAACTCTTTCATGCTGACACAGGGTGCCATATTCCATTCCTTTGGGATTAGGCATCTGTCTGACTTCTGTAAATTCTTCATGCTGACATAAGACATTGTATTTTCAGAGTGAAGATGTTGACTTGAATCTGTACCATCTCTTTGCTGACAATTTTAGTTGCCTGCTTACATATTTTTGCAGAGCAAGCTATAATTATTCTAATACCCACAAAGTTATAGATTGTTATGAGCAATAGTGTTAATACCATTCTCTTGAGGCCAGTTCTTGAAATTGCCCTAGCCATAAATTCAGTACTAATCAAGATGGAGAAGTTGATGGCATGGCTGCAGTCTGGTCAACATGCAACTGGCCTTTTCCCTTTGGTGGCAGTTATAGTGTCTGTGAAACAACTCAGGAACGTGTATCAGACATTGGGTCTGTGACTCTAGTGTCCTAATCATTAGCTGCTTGAGCCTGCTCTTTTGTGACTCAGCAAGGCCTGGGAGACTTCAGCTTTCTTACAAACAAAAGGCAGGGGGTGTGGAGTGGTCTTTGTACTTGAGGTGGGAGTGGAGGGCAGTACACAGGGTTCTGCTTGCTTCCAGGTTGGTCCTACCCTGTGACCACTTCTCTCAGTCTTGTTTCCTGTTCATGTCTGTGTGATTCCAGGACAGCAAGCTTTGCCCTCTTAATGGTAACAACATAACACATGGGAACACTTAATAAGGTTGGCTATTGTCATCATGATTATCACTAGCATCATCGTGACCTGGATCTCCTGCTCTAGGGAGATCTCTCCCTGGGTCTCTTTCTACAGACTCTGTCCTGCCACCCCCATAGCTGGGGCACTGGAAGCATTATCACGGCTGCCTCCTGCTTCACCTACCAGTGGAGAAAGATTCAAACAGACTGATTCAAACAGATTGTCCTTTGGCAGACCTTGTGGGGTTCAGACTATCCTCTCCCTCCCCCTGTGTTTGGTGAAGGGAGGTGCATGCATACACACACACAAACACACAGGCAGAGATGAATTTTGACTTCAAGGCTCAATCTTTTGGTCTTGGCCTTGTTTTGATGTATTCAGAAGAAGGAGGATAAACCTCAAACACCTAGGCATCTGAGCAGTTTGACTGTGATTCTGTGCACCCTGGCTGAGCCTGACTCCGTCCATGAGAGAGCATGCAGCTTCCAGTAATAATCTGATCCATTGCTACAACCAAATGAAGTGTCACTGAGCAATCCAGACCTGAGGAGAAGCTTCATGAAGTCCTGGCAGCCAGTGCTAGGACTGCATTCAATTCCACAAATTGCAATGCCCATACTCTCCTAGGAAATACAAGAGGGTCTCCAGAAAGTCTCCACAGTGCACTGTTTTCAGCATCCACAGTGTGTTTAAAAGCTGGGGCTCAGTCTCAGCTATTAACGGCCCATTTTCTGACACCCTCTGTGAGAAAGCCTTGCCAGCACACAGAAGGAAGCAGAGGTTTCTCATGGGGGCGAGGCAAGGAGATGACAGCCTAACTGGGAGATTAGATCTAGCCCTGTAGAGAGCTACTGACATGTATATTAAATACAAAGACCAGAAGAGAGATCAGTCATGTTCCAGATCAATCACAGGCAAGAACTATGGCAAGAAAATAGAAAGTTCCATGGCTTTGCCTTATGCAGAAATGCCTAAATATCTGCAACACGTGTGACAGCTAACTTCACTTATATATGAAGAATTCTTAAAAATCAAGAAAAAGACCAAAAAAAATGGAAAAGAGGGAACATTTATTAATTAAAAAAAAAAAAAAAGAGTTCGCCTTAAAAAGATGTAACCAATTGCCTTATTTGGATTTTAACTCAAAGAAACAAATTTTAAAAGTTAACAAATAAAACATTAGTTGATCAGGGACATTTGAACACTGGTTGGTAATATCAAGTTACTGTTTACCTTTTAGATATGAAGGGTATCATGCTAACATTTTTTAAAAGACCCCTTATGTTTTAGATATATTAGCTGAGTTGCTTATGGAAGAAACGATCCAATGTCTCAGATTTTCCTTAAAATAATCTGGAAAGAGGGAAGTGGGTGGGAAACAGCCTCTAGTTGTGGGCTGACAGGGTTCATTATACTAACCTATTTTTATTCATTTGACATTTTTTATATTAAAAAAATTTTTTAGAGAAACACATGTTTAAAGAAACAGATGTTTTCATTCGCCAGACAGACAATGAATGAAAAACTGGATAATATGCTTTGTTAGCAAAAATAGGAATGCAACAAGCATTCCCATGTTACTTACTTAGCATAACTTCTTGGAAGGTTGGTTTGGCATTATTTATTGTATAAATTTACCCTTTGGCTTAGCATCGTCACTTCTAGGAGTGTCTCATATAGATAAACTCACAATTCCATGGATAGTCACTGCATCATTATTTATAAAAGCTAAAAATGAGAAATAATGTATACAATGATATGGGACTGATTAAAAAATTAAGACACATTCTTAAAAATAGAACTCCCTGCAACTTAAAAAACAAGAACAAGAATGTTTTCTAGTTATAAATATGAAACAATGCCCAAAATAATGCCCAAAAAAGCTTAAAAATAATCAAGCCCAGTACAATGTGAATAATATTTTAGTTAAAACTAAACAAAGAGGGTGGTGTGTATACCAATGTGCTTATAGATTAACAGTCTCTGTCAGGAAGGTTTCACAGGAAATAGGCTCCTATGATAGTTGGGTGAGGAGGGTTGTCCTGGGGACTGGGGGATGAGTAGGAGGGAGAATGATTTTTGCCATTGCATAAATTAGATTTATTTTCTTTTTTAAAGCTGAGGTTGGTTATCATAGTCAAGAGCAGAAGGTCATATCTTTCCTACAGGCTTGACTCTCAGGGGAGGTGCAGAAAACAGAGAGCTGGGGCGGGAGGGGTCAGCTGTGGAGAAGCTGCAGAGCAGGAGGGAAAGGGGTCTGCAAAGCAACTTCTGGCCTGGCTGGAGGTGGCCTGGCTGGGGGCGGGAAGGAAGGAAAGTCCTGCAGCCTTGCTCCGGAAAGCCTCAGTCACTGACACAGAGTCAAGCTCAGATTCCATGAGGGGAAAGGCTGCAAAGATCTGAAAGGGTAGCTCCAGGCCAACATCTGCGAGTTGCTAGGTGGCTGACCCTTAGCTGTTCCCAAACAGAGTGTTGCCTCTACACACCTCACACTCATGCACACACAAACACCCCGCACCCCAGCCAAGCGTCCTTTAGCCAGTGGATCTGATTATGCAACCCTTGGGAACAGCCGCTCCCAGAAATGCCACACTCCACCCCCAGGCTCTGGCTCCAGCCTGTGTCCCCCATGGGTCACTGTCAACACTCATCTCCCCACAGGCAGCTGCATGCTCCGCCTACTCGGGGACAGAGCACAAGGTTGGGGACAGGAAGGGGGGGTCTGGGTTTCTGAAGGGGGGTCTCTGTCAGGGTAAACTGAGTGCTCCCCATCTCTCTCCCACCCCAGGTGTAAGGAGAGAAGTCCCTGGGATGTCAGAGAAGTGTAACTGCCCTCCTCTCCCTAGTGGCTTATTTGCCCCCCACTTCTAGGTGCCCCGCACTGCCCAGGGCCCCACAGTCTTCACCAGGGCACAAGGGAGAAACCCAACTGTCCTGCCCTGTCTGGAAATCCACCGATGGCCTTTAAGCTTCTTCCTCTCCTTTTTCCCATCAACAGGTCATGCAGGAGACACTAGAGGAGACAACAGCCCTCCCGCTCTCCGAAGACTAGCTTCCTGTCTGGGCAACCCACCAGGGCCCCAAGCCTCCCTTCCAGCCAGAAGGGCACCGGGGCACAGAAGCAGGAACCAACCTCCTCCGGGACGTCGGCCAGGCTTCCCTTCCTCCAGGGGACACTCCCTTGCATGATGAAGTCCACCACCTTCGAGTTTTGGAGCACGGCCCCCACCAAAGCTATGGCCTTGTCCACGGCCATCACCATCCGGAAGAGGGCTTCAAGCCTGGCGCCCTGCTGGGCAGCATCCTGCCTGCCGGCCCGCACCAGCTCCAGGACCTCCGGCCACCCAGCCTGAGCGTCAGACGGTGGAGAGCGGTCGGCCCCAGCCGGGCCCAGACCGTGGGAGGCCTCTAGCCGGTGCAGGCCTTGCTCCAGGTGGCCAATGCCTCGGTACACGCACTGCAGTTTCTCCGTGACATCTTCTTGGAAATGTAACAGTTTGTCAACCTTCTCATTCAGCAAGTTGAGCTTTTTGTCCATGGTGGTTAAGCAGGCCTTGCCCAGCCCCGGCAGCCCCTGGGGCCCCAAACTCTCCTTAGGGGCTCCTGACATCCTGATGAAGACTCTCCAAGGGTGAAGATTCGGAAGAGCCACAGACCTCTGGCTTTCACTTGGGCAGTGGTGTCTGGAAGTTCATTGTTCCGTAGCTAGGAACTGCCTGGGGTGTTCAGGGAGCCCAGAGGACCAGGCTCTCTGCGAGCCGTTGCCTTGCTTATCTCCCACTCTGCCGTGGCCATGAGTGACAGGCTGGGCCTGGCCCAGGCCCTTCTCCTCGGGGCCCCTTTGACATCATGGCAGCATTTAACATTCCTCTCTGAGAGGCTGCTGATGGGCAAATATTTTAAGAATCTGCCCAGGACAGGCAGGCGTTCATGTAGCTGAAACTAAAGGTTAGAAGAAAAGGAATCCTTTAGGTAACGTCCTGAAAGCTGGACTCTACAAGGGGGCCTCAGGAACACCAGGGCAGAGTAAGGGCTGAAGAGACCCAAAGCACTGAGGAGTACATGACTCCCACCTAAACCACATACACACCCAATTCACAATAAGAAGCAAGACCAAAACAGGAATAAATGTGAGGCCATTTAACAGAGTTCTGATTTTTGTCATGATGAAAAAATTTGATTCTTTTGCAAATTAAAATAAAAATTTTGTTGCCCCTGCTTTGCTGATACTTCAAAGGTGTTTAGGCTGCTGTAGAGGTGAGTGTACACGTTCCCCTCCACCCCAACATGGGGCCCCCAGTCACTAATCACTTGTACCTAAAAATAGAAGTGAAGGACTAGTGAGGGCCTAGGTTACTCCCCAAGCGTCATCCTGCAGGCCATGTTCCTTGCAGAGCCCTCTGGGGACCATTTGCCAGCCACCCCTTTCTCCCCCAAGGATGACTACACAGGCATCAGGCATTCAGTTTGTAAACTGAAAAACTGAAGCTGACACAGTAGGGCCTTAGAGAGCAAGGGGACCCGTGTTTCCTGTGGTTTCCAAATGTTTTAGCATCAGAAACCCTTGGTTCAAATGGAACATTCACAGAAACATCAACAATACAGCAGATAAAAGGACACGCTCAAGCTGACACTAAGGTGGGGTGCAAGGGGGCACCATAGTGCCCGAGGCTGCTGTGGAGCAGTCCACTGGCCCCACTTGCCTCCAGGTCCTCATAGAGAGAAAGCAGGGCCAGAGAGGGACTCTGTCCAAGGTGGCCCCGGGCGTACAACCTCCTGAGGACAGCATGTCTCTGGTGAAGGCCGGCACCAGGGAGGTGAGTGTTAGCATCCCCTTAACCTCCCTCCTTCTGAATGAAAGCAACTATGAGAATAAATTCGACCTGGAACTCTGACATCTAAAAGTGCCTTGGGATCATCTTGCTGTCTGAAGCTACAGGTGAGTGGTAAACGCAGTGTGCAGCCTGACCACAAACCCCTTGCCACCCCCCTCTGTCAGGACAACTGCCCTTAGCAGCCCATATAGAAATCCAGACTCGTTTCTGGGAGCACAGACCAGGTGTCATTGGTGGAAGGGCCCAGAGCATGCTCCAAAGAGCACTGGTCTGTTATATTTACTGTGATTTAAAACACACAGATAAACTCTCCTTGGAAAAAGAAATTTGGGGCACCCTGGGCACACTGCTGGGGATTCACTGTGTACCTCAGCAGCACTCATCTGCCACAGGAAGAAATCAGCATCCGACCAGGGACTCACTCCTTCCCCGCACTTCCTGCTGAACACTTCCCTGTGGAACTGTGGTTCCCTGGATCCAACCTTGGGAAATGTCCGCCGAGAGAAAGCTCTGGAAGTCTAACACTCAGCACAGTGTCCTTCAGTAGGTCCTGCTAATCTTTGTGAAAGGAAGTCCCCACAGTCTAAAGAGACAGATGCCGTCTCTGGGAGACCGTGCCTACCAATGCTTGGCACAGGCTGCTTCAATATGACCGCTGCTCAAGAGATCTCAGAGCAGCCTGCTTCCAGGCAAGTTCTGGGTTAATAAAATCTGGAAAGATATTTTGAAAGTCTAGGTGAACACAATGGTCACAAGTAAGTGTCCCAGACACCTATTTATATCAAAAGTTAATTATTCAAATTGCAAAAGGATTTGCCCCTGGTCTCCCTTAAGTGACAAGTAATTGCAAGTCAGTGGGCTTACTGTTCCAGAACTACTTTGAAGGCCCCTGAGCCCAGAACACCACCGCTTTGGCTTGCCATGATCCCTAGTGCACCAATGTGCCTGGGATGTAGGTATTCAAGGCAACTATATAGAAGGAATGAACTAAGGAGGCCCCAATAGGAGCAGGGAGCTGGGCTGATCCCCAGGAGAATGTGGAAGGAGGAGGCTGCTGCTGGGGTTTCCCAGAACAATCAAGTGAGCAGAGGGCAGGAAGCCCTGACAATTCCCAGAAGTAAACTCTAGGACCCTCTGGGAGAAAGCTCAGAATATGCCAACAGGACAAGTTCTTAGGCCTCCTTGATGAACAGGACCAACTGTGAAGCCCTTTCATTTCTCAGCCTCCAGGAGAAATGAGTTTATGAGCACATCGGTTTTCTGAGGGCTGGTGCATGGCTTCTCTCCAGCTCCCTGAGTTAGAGGGCACAGCAAGAGCCACGGGCAATTCTTTTGGGGCCATGGTGCCTGCCCAGAGGACGCGGGGAGGCATTTCACCCACCAAGTCAAGAGAATGCAGGCCAGAGAGGAGACAGCCAAGCTGGATGGTTACAGAGTAGCAAGTGCAGTGACACCTCATCTCTCCTGGGTGAGGACTGGCAGCGGATCCACTCCCAGAAAAGCACATGTAGACCTCTGTCTGCCGGAGGCTGTGGCCAGTGTGCACTGAACCCCAAGAGTCTTCCAATGTCTTTATGGTGATAGCCAGCTTTCCCTGAAGAACCTTAGAGAGGCTTGTGGACCCTGAGATCCCAGTTGGAGGAAGAGAGGAGCAGAAACTCAAGGCTGAGGAGTCCATTCAAAGCTGTGACTCTTCTCCTGCCCTACCCTCCCTGCAGATCACAGATCCATTTCTGGAGAGATGCAGCAGTCCACAATACAAAGTACTATGCTCTGGGGATCATCTGATCCTCAACAAAGCCAAGCAATCAACAAGCCTCAATCCGACCACCCAGGTTTCTGCGCCTTATTCTGAAATGTGCACAGAAAGAAGGGATCACTAGGTATTCAAAGAAAGCTCCCAAGATAAAAAGGGGCGCCCCCAAACAAATAAACAGCAATATAATCGTGGCAGAAACAGGGAAAAAAGAAACAGAAGAAAGTTTCAAAAAAGGCTCTCATTAGTAACCACAGAAAAGTGTGAAAGACTCTTCCATCCATTAAAAAAGAAGAGGGTATCATGGGAAAAGAACAAGCATAGAATAAAAGAGAGGCCTTGGGAATTACAAATATGAATGTTAACATTTAAAAATCCAATACAAGGATAAGAAGATATTATCTTATCTGGAATAAGATAATATTCCAGAAAACAGAACTGAAAGCTGAAGATGTGTACATTAGGAGAAAAAAGAGAGACAGTGGATTAAGCTCATCCTACATCTAATTAACTGGAGTTCAGGTGGAGAAAGGAAAGAAAGAGGAAAGGAATTTATCAAAGAAATCCTACAGGCATTATGAAATATAACAGAGTTAAAGACATGTAAAATGTTAAGGGTATGGGGCCTAGGGTCAGATGACCAGGATTTAACTCCTGCCTCTGCCCGTTATTAGGCAGAATCGTGGGCCAGTTTATTTAACCTCTCTCAGTCTGTATTTCCTGGAGTGTAACATAATAACAATGCACATGCTTCATGGAGTTGTCAGGAGGGTCACTTGAGAATGCTTGCGAGGCGCCTGGAATAAAGCTTGGCACACAGTGAGTGCTCAGATGTTAGCCATCAGTATGATGCCGGCCACGGGGCAAAAGGGGAACAAAAGGAATCAGAGTCTCCAAGAAAATCAGAGACCAGGAAAGAATGAAATCAAAATACACGATTACAGGGAGACTGGCATGGAGCTCTGTGATGACCTAGAGGGGTGGGATGGGAGCAGGGGAGGGAGGCTAAAGAGAGAAGGATTATATATATAATTATGACTGATTTGCACGGTTGTACAGCAGAAATCAACACAGCATTGTAAAGCAATATCTTCCAACTAAAAAATAAAAAAAAATTTTTTTAAGTACATGATTGAATTTTCAATGAATAATATTTAAATAGGAGCCTGGATAACTCAGTTGGTAGAGCATCAGACTTTGGGGCTTCCCTGGTAGCTCAGCTGGTAAAGAATCCTCCTGCAATGCAGGAGACCCCTGTTGGATTCCTGGGTCGGGAAGATCCCCTGGAGAAGAGAATGGCAATTCTCTCCAGTATTCTTGGGTTCTCCTGGTGGCTCAGACGTTAAAGAACCTGCCTGCAATGTGGGAGACCTGGGTTCAACTCCTGGGTTGGGAAGATCCCCTGGAGAGAGCATGACAACCCACTCCAGTATTCTTGCCTGGAGAATCCCCATGGACAGAGGAGCCTGGCAGGCTACAGTCCATGGGGTCACAAAGAGTCAGACAGCGGCTAAGCACAGCACACACATTATAATGTTACATTATATATATATTATATTATGCCATAATAAAGTAAATATTGCATTAAGTTAAAGCAGTGATATATAATACTATGAGAGTTGCAAAGGGAAAATGGAGAGAGCTAAATCTTCATTTCTCTTAAAAGGAAATCCATAAATAATGAACAAAATTGATGAGGAGAGAATTGGAGGCCAATATCAGAAAGAACTGCTCAAAGACTTCATTGTGTTTGCTGCTGGGAAGCAGGATGGGAAGTAGGTTTTGCAGAGCTCACAGGTACAACATCTGGAGGAGGCCAACATGTGGTAGAATTTGCACGTTTGTGGACTTATAACAACTGTGGCAGCACAAGGCAGGGAAGGGTCTTGTTCTAACAAAATCAAATAAGACAATTTTCTGCGAGATGGAGGCCACATATCTTGAGGAAAGGTGTATTACCTACTTGTGTAGGTAAGTACACCTAAGTGCCCTTACGGGCCAGCTGGAACTTACTTAACCTCTGTGAACACAGTGTTCCTCGTTTGTAAAAGGGGCTCATAACAGTGCAATAGCCTCAGGGCTATTTGAGTATTCAGATAAGCAAAACCCTCAGCACAGCCCTTGGCACACAGTAAGGACATGAAAACAGTAGAAATCAGAACTCACCACCCCTCACCACGCCCATCCCACCCCAGACGGACAGCCTACGAGCACCGCAGCGTACTCAGTAAGGGTGTGTCTTCCCAAACCTAAATCAGCTCCCCCAGCCACCTGACCTCCCCCCAGGCCACCACCCCACATGCACCACTCATGATGTGCAACCAGAAAGTGCAAACACGTCCTCCACGAAGCTGCACTTACTCCCGAAAGGAAACCAGAGATGAAACAGAACCTCAGAAAGCCTCGCAGGGTTCAACGTGGACAACTTCGGGGTTAGCTGCCCGTTGGCCTTGTCTGCCCACTACGTCAGGAAAGGCCTGTGTTGACCACCCCTAGGCTGTACTCATCAACCAAAAGTTTCTGCTGATGGAGTTTCTTGGTCCAAGAGGACTCAGATCTGGGCGACAACTGTCACTGAGGCTCCCTTTGTCCTATGAACCTAATAATTGTTATTTGGGTTCCTACTTCAAAGCAGACCGGCCTGCTTACCGCAAGTATCTGGGTGTAATTCGACGCCCGCTGCTGGCCTCTGGCGCTGGGACTGCGAAGTGCTGGAGTGAGCACAGTCCTGTCCTGCTGCTGCGGCCGTGCCAGCCCACTGTTTACTCTGCTTGGAGATGCCCGACTGCCCGGAGCCCAGGGAACAAGGTGGGCTGGCCAGGATGGCTTCTCTAGAACTCGGGCTGCAGTGATAAGCCTGGCATTTCCGCTTATCTCTGAGCCTGCCCCGGGCCCCAGAGGCATCCAGAGGCTTCACTTGGTTATCTGCTTTGCTAGGCGGTATCTGCCTTCCCAGGGGCCTACTTCCTGCATCACTTAGCTGAGTGTCCAGTGTGAAAGAAACACTGTGTGGTCCAACAACAGAAAAAAGAAGGGATTGAGTCCTCAGACAGAGCTGACCTGAGTTCAAAACCCAGAACCCGGGTGCAGGGGCCAGAAGAAGAGCTAAGGCTCCTTGCCTTCGGGCAGCCCTCCAGGACAGAGCAAAGCCCTGGACAGCAATAGAACAGGTTGCTTTTCTTCATGGGAGCTGCTTGCATCCAAGCTGGGAGGGATCAGTTATTGCCTCTTCAAGTAAAACTACTTAAGAAGCAATGAAGATATCTGGAGCCCCAAAGACTGGGACATGCTGCAGTGAAGAGAAGGCCATGAGCTGTGGCTTCTGCTGAATGAGATGCCTGCTCCAACTCAGCTGTTACCCTCAGGGAGACTCCTTGGACAGATTTTCCCAGAGTGCTCTGGGAGAGGCCAAACCCTCCACATGCCCTGGCATGCATCCGCAGACAGACATACAGATATACACATATATCACTCCAGGGCCCAACTCACCTGGCCTGACTGACAGGAATCAGAGTAGGGGGTGCAGGCTTTTGATTTTTAGCTTGCTTTCTTGAACCTGACCATGGGCAGATTCTGTACTAAGTACTTTAACTGCAAATGTCTTATTTAGACTTTGCTACAACCCTATAGTGTGGGTTTCCCAGGTGGTTCAGTGGTAAAGAATCCTGCCAATGCAGGAGACTCGGAGACTTGGGTCCAATCCCTGGATCTGGAAGAGTTCCTGGAGAAGGAAATGGCAACCCACTCCAGTATTCTTGTCTAGAAAATCCCATGGACAGAGGAATCTGGTAGACTACAGTCCGCAGGGTCGCAGAGTCAGACACAACTGAGGGACTGAGAAGGCATGCACAACCCTATAGGGTAGATTACTGTTTATCACCCCATTTTACAGAGGGGGATCAACCTAAAGAACTTATGGGGCTCACCCAAGGCCACACAGTCAGAAAACAGTGGAGCCAGAATTGCAACTGAGGTTGATAACTCACACCACGCTGCCACCTTCAGAGACAGGAGGAACTTCAGAGACTGTAAGGGTCAACCCCATCATTTTGTAGATGGAGAGTCTGAGATCTGGGGAGGAGAAGGGACTTTTTAAAGGCCACTGAGTAAGTCAAAGGCAAAGACTGGACCAAACTGTTGCCCTCAGAGTGACCATGGAAATCTCCACCCTGCTTTCTGGATTTGAGAAGGGTGTGTGTGTCATGAAATTGGCCTCTGCCCACAGGCTCATCCCTGACAATTGTCTGAGGAGATGGGGCAGGGGGTGCAGGGAGTGGGCACAGGGTAGGGGCCCCTAGATATTACAATGGTTACTTATTCTTTTGTAGAAAATCATCTACTGCTTATCTCGTCTGGCTACCCAGAAAGATACCAAAAGTCCTGCCAGGATGAGTCCAGGAATTGCACTTAGGAATGAAACCAGAGGCAAGTTGGGCTCTCTGAAGAAGCAGAGAGGGAAATGACAGCTTCGTGACAGGCCTGGGCCTCAGGGACCCTCTTGCTAGCTCTCAGGTGGCTGGTGGGTTTGCTTCCAGGATCTCACTGTCTTCTGTAGGCAGCATTTCTACCTCTGGTTGAAGCTTTTCATTTTGTCAATTCCTTTCTCACATGCCTAGTCAAAATTGTTCCCAGCCAAGCACGGTCAGATGGAAGCAGCCTGAAAATATCAGAGAAGAACAAAAAGGACCCTCATAAATCAAATCTACACTAGCAGCTATTCATTCATTCAACATGTCCAGAGCAACACTTACTAGGAAATAATAAAAGCACTATTATTTATCAAGTATTCCTATGTGTCAGGCACTGTGCTATATTGTCACATAAATTACTTTTGCCCCTACAACAATTCTAAGAGAAAGAAACTATATCCCCATTTCACAGGTGAGTAAACTGAGGCTTGGGATGACAAAGTCACTTTCCAAAGTTAGTGTTCAGTTCAGTTCAGTTGCTCAGTCATGTCTGACTCTTTGTGACCCTATGGACTGTAGCATGCCAGGCTTCCATGTCCATCACCAACTCCTGGAGCTTACTCAAACTCATGTCCATTGAGTCGGTGATGCAATCCAACCATCTCATCCTCTGTTGTCCCCTTCTCCTCCCACCTTCAGTCTTTCCCAGTATCAGGGTCTTTTCAAGTGAGTCCGTTCTTTGCATCAGGTGGCCAAAGTATTGGAGTCTCAGCTTCAGCATCAGTCCTTCCAATGAATATTCAGGACCAGTTTCCTTTAGGATGGACTGGTTGGATCTCCTTGCAGTCGAATGGACTCTCGAGTCTTCTCCAACACCACAGTTCAAAAGCATCAATTCTTCGGCACTCAGCTTTCTTTATAGTCCAAATCTCACATCCGTACACGACTACTGGAAAAACCATATCTTGGACTAGACAGACTTTTGTTGTAAGTCTGTGTAAGACCCTGTATATCAATGCAGGCAGCCAAACTCCCGAGTCTGCTTACAGCTGAAGGAGTCTAATTGAAACATCTTGTCTAGAACCCAATTTTCTTTGGGGGGGTGCTGCATTTTCCAACCGCCACTTTAAAAACACAATTATATTTGCAACTTGGAGCTAGGCCAGTAAGTTTCATGCCAACATTTTGTACTGCCTGTCGGCTCATACTGGTAAGGTGTCCCCCACCTGCAAAGTGCTTTGACATGTGCTCACACTTACACTCATCTAAGTTGCATGGACTATGATTCTTATTTTCCTCAAGAAGAGACTGAGGCTCCCAGGGAGAGTCAGTGCAGAGCTGGCCATGGCCCCAGGGCCTGTGTTCACTATAGTAGATAGGGTTTCTGGCCACACACACACACACACACACACACACACACACTCACTCTGAGACCCCTAACACACCTGGCTTGACAGGAATCAGAGAAAGAGTTGCAGGCTTTTTATATTAGCCCCAAGCCTGACCATGGCAGACATTGTGCTAAGCACTTTAACAGCAATATTTTATTTAAACCCTTTATTGTGCTGATACCTGTGAGCTCAGATCTCTGCTGTGCCATGGGAAACTCAGAAAGTCTGGGAGGGAGCAAGGTTAACACACTGGAACAACAGAGAAGATGGGACAGCCGCTAACTGCTGGGTGTGAAGGATGTGGGTGGGATAGGGCAAAATCATGTGATGTACCAGCGTTTCCAGGCCTCCCATATCTGATAAAAAAAGAAGCCCATCTTCATCTGCTCAAATTCTCAGCCCTCAATCTATCCCGACCCTCTGAGGAGAGCTTGGTCTCAGGAATTTTCCTGTCAAATCTAAAGAATGGGTAGAATCTGAGTCTGGAGGAGAGAATTTGGTGAGGTGGGTAGCAAAGCACCAAGAAGGGGAAGGAGAGAGGGGGCTAGACAGACTGGGAGCAGGGTTTGGGGTTGGGGAGCAGCAGAAATGAGGCAGCCCCCTGATGCAAGAGAATGTGTGAGAGAAGAAGGGAGGTTTGGAAAACTCTGTGCTGCTGCCTGTTGAATGGGTACTGGGAGTTGTAAGCAGGGATGGCAGCGTGGCCTGCCTTCCTTGGCCCAAAGTCTCTGCAGAAACTTGGTTACTTGATGTCAACCAATTCAGAGTGTAAGTGGGAGGTAAAGAAATTGAAAACAAATTTTAGCAAAGTGAAAGGACTTCTCGGTGGAAGCAGGACTTGAGCAGAGCCTTGAAGGATGGGTGAGATTCAGGCAGGCCAGGGAACGGTGAGGGCACGAAGGGAACAAAGCTCCAGAGCGAGTCTGGCAGATGGGAGTGACAGGGCACATACTGGCCTTGGGCCACGAGGTGTCAATGGAGGCCCAGATGATTCAGCAGGCAGGACTCTTAAGAAAGTGGACCTGGAAAGTCAAGCAGAGACATTTAGACCCAAAGGAGCAAGATAAAAGGACAGTAATCCTGTGGAATGTTTTTAGGTGGGAAATAACATGGTAAAATTAGTGCCTAAGACTGGGCAGAATGATTACCTAGAGGTAGGAGGGACTGACTCAGAGGGGACACAGAGCCACTTCTGGGATGTTAGAGATGTTTTATATCCTGGGTGGTGGTTACACTGGTTCATGTATATGTGCATATAGGTCTGCAGTATTCAATTCAAAAGGCTATAAGATTTGTGCATTGTGCTGCATGCCTGATCAAGTTCTGTTAGTATGGAAAAAAAGGGAGGAAGAGGGAACCAGTGGATCTGATGGAATGTAAATGGATCGGGAGGGCACAGGATCATCGTCCACACAGAAACTAAAATCAGTAAATGTTTACCAGTTCCAGGATGTGTGCTGTTGCCAAAACACATTAGCGCTAAGGAAGTGGAGTGACATCTGAGAGAACAAGTCTTTGAAACTTCTTTCATAAATGCTGACTGATGCTCTGAGGCCCTCATTCCACCCCGGACCCCCACCGCCATGCCTGCAACCAGAGTAGGACCCCTCCTCACTGTGGGCCAGACACTCTGAGGATCTATGGTGTTCCTCCCAGATCCAATAGGGGAAGGTTTCACCCCCAAAGCAGGTTACAAAACAGCCAAGTACGGACATTAGAATCCCATTTTTGTTTAAAATATACATATATGCCAACATGGTTAATTCTGCATCAGAGAATTGCAAACAATCTTTCTTTTTTATATTTCATTTATATAATTATCTAACTTTTAAGTGTATTATTTGTGTTATTTTTTTCTGTAATAGTCATGATTCATCTGGACCCACAGGAATTATTCTAGACAACAGTATGCACAAGAGAGAGGTTAATTCACCAAGAACAGACTCCCCCAGGAACCCAGCTGACAGAAAACAACATTTAATAACCTTATAGGGAGGTCAGAGGTCGATTGCTTAACCTTAAATGAACACAACAAATGTATATGTAACAGACTCAGGACTCCTCAGAAACAGTAAACCCTCATGGATAGAGAAAGGCTTCCTCTTTGTACTTTGTTTTTTAAAAAGATTTTTGCCCCCTTCCAATTTGGAAACAAACATTCCAGACTACACATGCAACTCATTAAACTATACAGTAGAATTAATTTGGGAATTTTTTTAGAACAAAGTTGGCAAACATCTGCAAACAATCAAGTACAGCATTCTCAAATGATTTGAGCCTTAAGTACGACTAATCACAGCAATGTTTGAAAATAAAATAGATTTGAAGTCTGAATTACACATGTAATTCCCCGATAGCTGCACAAAACCAAAGACAAATCCATGCACTTAAGATTGTTAGTTTTTACTATTGTTTGTTTTCGGTCAGACTCTAAATGTGTTTTCTAGAGGGTCTGCATGCCCTTAAAGCACCTGCTGAAAACATACACACACAATAAGTTTACCATCTGCACTTACATACCACCTTCCATCCATGGATTCCGAGTGGTCTATCAGAAATGTTGTTTTCATAAGTCCCCTGTGAGATGCGTATTGTTCCCTCCATCTTACATGCAGATAAACCTAAACATGGGGGCAGTTAAGTGGCTTGTCAACAGTCATAACCCAAGACAAAATCCATGCAAGCCATTCTCTTGTCTCCCTTCCTCTGCTGACCGTGCCTTTGAGCTTTCTTGTTGGCCCCGGTTTAAATCATGCACGCAGACCATTGTTTCCCTGGTGATGGAGGTGGCATTCTATTTCCTGCCCTGAATCTGGCCTGGGGCCCTAGCGGCACCGCATTTAGCCACAAGTGCATCAGCCATGCGTGAGTGGGGACAGCTTGGCTCCTTGGAAACCTAAGTGGCATGTGTCAGCTGGCACCAGCCTGCAGAGAGCCACTCCAGGCCACCCTGCTAACTCCTCCATCACTAGCCCAGAGCAACCCATAATGAAGGCAATGACGTCTCTCCGGGAGCTGGATGAACAAATGGGAACAGCTCAAAGGCAAACTCTCTGGCCCAGCTCCTGTCCAGCCCTCAGAGAGAAATAATCCTTACAAGCCTGGGAACCAAGTCCCTAGACCAGTCCAGCCCTCCCTCTGTTCATTCCTATGGACAAAGTGTCATGGTCACAGATTACATTCCTGATAGGCAACTGAATTTACACTTCCAGTCTCCAGTTGCAGTGTTTATTTTTATGGTCCATTAATTAACGTGTCCTGGAATGACCATTCAGAATCACCTCTAGAAAAATAAGAAAGTCACCAGGGCATCTACCAGATAATAAGAGTTATCACCTGAAAAGGGTTTCTCTGATGATTGCAGTCACTCTTAGAAATTAGGGGTGGGAAAAAAAAAAGAAATTAGGGGTGGAGATTTTTTGTGTGTGCACTCTGTCATTTTGGCCAAAAAAATGCTATATATTGTCTTTTAAAATCAATTTTAGCTTCTTCATTAACCTTACTGGATGGTCGGGTGTGTTTATGAACCAGAGGCTGGGTTAACCGCCCCTCCTCCTCGTGTATTCTCAAAGCACTGCAAACGTCTTCCTATCAGATCCTAAAAGCGGTAATAGTTCTGTCAAGCATTCACCTTGTGCAAGGAAAAGCTAGCACTGTACATTTTTTAAATTCTAAGTATTACCATTAATATTCTCATTTACATAAGGAAACTGGCCTAGAGAGGTCACAAAGTCACCTGTGATTGCCATAAAAAATTACTACAAACTTAATGGCTTAAAACAACAGAAACTTATTCTCTCACAGTTCTGGAGGCCAGAAGTCTGAAACTAATATCACTGGGCCAAACCAAGGTGTCAGCAGGGCTATGCTTTCTCCTGAGGCTCCAGGAGAAAATCAGTCCTTCCCCCCCACCAAAAAAAGAAAATCAGTCCTTCCCTTTCTAGCTTTTGGTAGCAGCTGGCATTTCTTGGTTTCTGGTTGATCACTGCACTCTGCTTCCACGATCACACTGCTTTCCCAATTGTTCTGTGCATGTGTCAGATCCCCTGCCCCCCTTGCATGATGATCTATGTGACTGTGTTTAGGTCTCACCTGGATAATCCAAAATAATCTTCCCATCTTGAGGTTCTTAATCACATTTGCAAAGTCCTTTTTCACCATAAAAAATAACATTTACAGGTTCCAGAGATGAGGATGTGAATACTTTTTGGGGGGGGCATCATCTACCCTCCCAGTGAGGTTTCTCTTCTCACCCAGTCACGAGGGTTCACTGGCTGAGTGGTGAATGTGCAGCACAGAGGCCAGAGCTCAAGCTTTGGTGTTAGGCAGACCCAGGTTTGAAGCTTAGCTCTACCACTTACTGTCTGACTTTTAAACAAGTACCTTAACCTCTCTAAATCTAATGTGTGGGACTATTTTGAGGATTAAATGAGATAATGAAAATGAAATGCATATAACAGCGCCTAACATAGCTTAGTGCTCAATGAATTTGTTAAAAGCACAGTGTAAGCTGGAGTTGTGATCCACCCTTACAAAGAGGCGGCCAGCGAGCACAGATTTCTACAGATGAAGAAATGTGAAAGTGGGAAGTGGCGGGAATGGGGGTGTGTAGGGGTATCATTCTGCCACAGAGTCAAGAAAAGTGTGTATTTTTGTCATAGATATTCTTATACACTGTTATAGAGGATTCATCTGAAAATTAACACGGATTATTTTTTTTGAGGTTAAACTGATTCCAATTTCAAGACCTATAACAAAAAGAACAAGGAATAAATCAAGAACTTAAAACATGGTGAATAAACCAGAAAAACAGGCAGGGAATAGTAGGGAAAGAACAGTAGGAAAAAAATAAGGATGTTTTAAGCCTGGACATTTGTTATTAGTACGTTTGAGAGATGACATTCAAGCTGATTTGCCTTCTTAACTGTGAGCAAAATAACTGTGATTTGATTTTGTTCCATTCACTACCTGAGGTAGGATAATAGGAATTTTAATAAAGAAGTTTTAGCACTGTACCTCTAAATATTATCACATGTTATGATCTGTTCAATTTGCTATATTTCATCCAGTCACATTTTTTTTCAGTTTAATTCACTGGGATTCTTTACAGTTATGACAGTTTGAGTGGAAAGCATGCTAAGGGTCAAAGAAACAGGAAAGTAATAGATTTTGCCTTTTGGAAAAAAAACAAAACTGCAGACTCCTTAAATGGCAACCAGTAGAGGAAATAATGATTGCTGTACATCTACCATGAAAAGCTAGCCAAGACATATGGCCGAGTTAATATTCACAGAACAACATATGAAACTTGATCCTATCTAAATAAAAAGTACAAACAGCCTGATAACCAGACACATACAGATATACAAACACATTAGCAATAGTCAAGGATACATAGGCTGTAACTAACAGCAGCTGCTTCCTGGAGAAAGAGCAGAACTGTGTTGGGGAAAAAAATAAGGGAAAAGTCAAATTCTCTTTATAATCCACATGTTTCTGTATTTGCATTTCTATAAGAAGCATGTTTTTATATGTTACTTGTATACTTTTTTAACTTATAAAAAATTATTTGCTTATTTTAATGGACCATTACATTAATTTACAGTTCTCTTGCTAGAAATATTACTTGCAGGATAACGAACAGTAAATGTGTATTGTTGTTTTTTATTAATGAACCAGACATGCTCTCTCTGCCTTGGCTTTTTGTACAAAAGGAACAGAAGTACACAAAGGAATAAACTCATATCTAATGGAGAACAGAGTAAGGAGGTATCACTTGGGGATGAGACAGCTGGCATATATCTGGAAGCCAGAAAGTTGATGGAAGAGGGCTTACAGGTAAAGGATGCCTTAGACGGCCAGCCCAGGACAAGCTATGAGGGCTGCAGAGAATGGCTGCCAGTCAGCCCAGGGAACCCGGCAAGCTCTGAAGGTGGATCAACTGTACCCACCTGCTTTTCTCCACCATCCACTTCCACCCTCCCGTCCCTCCCTCACATGTAGTAAGTACAGGCAACTGGCCTTTACCCCCAAGCAAAAGTAAACAAGCCCCAGACAGCTCTTCTCTAAACAAATTAGACAGTTCTCCACACTGGAGATCTAAGGATTTCAGTCATCAGCTGTATGTCTCACAGTAAAGTTCTCATTCTGGCCATCAGGCAAGCTCAGCCTAAAAATGACCTTCCACTCAACTCTCCCACCTCATGTCCAGAGCACCCAGTCAGAATTATCAGTGTAGAGATGTCACCCCACTTACGTGGACCTTCTTTCTTAAATATGAGCAGGTAAGCAAAGATCACCAAAATAATGGTAGATCCAGCAGCTAGAGAGGGAAAGATCAAGATATATAAATGTGAAAAACAAATTCTGGTGAAAACAAAAATAATCAGGGAATAGAATAAAAGCTGACTCAAGAGAGTTAAGAAAGATTTTTATAAAAACATAAGATTTAAAAAAGAATAATTAGAGAAGCAACTAGAGATTTAAAATGTGATAACAGAAATAAAATGCTCACAAATTGCAATATAAAAGGGAGGAAATCTCCTACAACATAGGATGAAAAGAGAGAAATGTGAAAGAACAGATGAAATCCAAAAGCCTAATGTTCAGTAAATGGTGTCCCAGGAAAAGAGAATAGAGAAAAGGTTGGGAGTAGGGGTAGGGGAGACTAGTGAGCTCCAGCCATTTCCCTATCTTGGCATTACTTATTCCCAGGGGAGCTCTAATGGCAGTTGCTTTAAGACTGGAGGATAATATACTCTGGACGGGGAGTTGAGGGTGGTCAGAAAATGACAAACGACTATCACTTTCTTAATGTGGCCTGATAACACCAAGAAAGCCAGGGCCATAGCCTCTGTTCATGTGGACACTTGCATTCTAGTGAGAGCTCATCTGAATCACTGAGAGAAATGCCAAAACCAGGGCAGGTTGAGCAGAGCCTTCCAGCTCATTACTAATGACCTGCCTGCAGGGTAACATCAGTGAACCGTCTTTGCATTTGGTTGTTCAAATACTTACAATTGCACCGAATTCCCCAGGATTCAGTTTATGTTTCTCCATCTTGTTTACAAGGACATCATAATGTTTTCCTATGGGCTGGTCTACAGAATGTAGAAGGCACCTCTTGGATGAGTACCTGGCTAGTAAACATTTTGCCTTTTCTAGGAATGCCCCTAACAGAGTCTGCATCAGTAGACTCCCAGCAGCCATTTTGTACGATGGGATTCTGGTCACGACCCAATCATGACTGATTGATCCAAGAGCAGATTTATGATCAATTTGAAAAAACTAGTTTTTACATTTTAGAAAGTTGAAAATTGGTTTAGTAAGAGAGATTCTAGAAACTTCTTTCTTTAGGCTTTGACCTAAAGAAAAGGGCCACAAATTCAAAAAGACAGGGTAGAAAAAAGCCAAAAACAAACAAAAGGAAAACAAAAAAGGTTACAAATGAGGACAAAAGTCTCAAAAGTATGGCTGTCAAGAACCAAAAAAATATAATATAGACAAAGATATATTAAGTGGAGACTTTCAAACCTCCAATGAGGAAACTGAATCCATTAAAGGCAGGTTTAGGGAAAGGCTTTGAGTTGAAAGATGGGGGCATGGTAAGAATTAGGAAAGGAAACATTTGAAGTAGCATTTTGTTCAGAAAGAAGCAGTAAGGCCAATGAGGAGGGAATAATAGACAATACAAAAGCCAATCAAAACATAAACAAAGTATTTTAAGCCAAAATTTGAAAATGAAAAGAAAAACTGCAACACACTTAAAGAAGATACTAGCATCAATCAAGAAGTTTAAGATGAGCACTTGGCTTTCCACATTTTTATGAAACATTTCCAACACAGTTTAAAGAAAAAGTCTATCTACTTAAATCTCCTATTTTCTAGATGACATCTCTTTTGCCTTCAGCCAGTCACAATAATATTAAACTATTTGAAATGTATTTCTTTGTTTTTCCTCCATCCAGCTGTTGTATTTCTGTTATAGAGTCACACAGATCTGACTTTATATCCAGTCTCTGCCATTTACCAAGTGTGTGACCTGAGCAATTTTCTTGTATCTTAGAGTTTCATTTTCCTGATTTGTAATCTTTAAACACCATCATACCTGGAAAACATTTGGCATGGTGCCTGGGGTGTAGTGAGTACTCCATATATGGGAATTCTTTTCTATCGTTTCTGCGATTGTTCCTTTTAATTGAACCCACATGTTAGCACTACCATAAAAGACATAAAGAAATATACTCAGATGTGTTCAATTGATTCTTTTGTTACAAACATGTTTGACACTTTTAAATGTGCTTTATAGTTCTACAGCCTCAAAACCACACATAAAATTTTTAACCTTGAGCTTCCTGATAAAGGTCAGAAGTTAGTTGCATTTATCAATATCTCTAGCACTGAATTTACTTAGCTCTGCAAACTTGTGTCAGAGCTGACATTGCTGGAACAGAAGCAGATTCTCTCAATTATGACATGTGAGATTGAATATGAATGAATTTCAAATTATAAAATGAATTTCAATTAGAAAATGAAATTAATTTTCAATCAGAAATGAATTTCTCATTTGCAAGTCAAAGAGTGAAGATGTTTTTGTTCACTGAAATAAAAATTTCAAACCCAAAGGAAAGTGAAGTTTAACACTGAAGCCTTGGGAGTCACATACAAATCACTTCCAATCAGTCTGGCCAATAATTCTTTTCTGGAAGTATGCCATACAGAAACAGGAGAACACTGAAAACAGCCCAGGTAAATGGGAAGCAACTTGGAATCATTGTCTGCTTCATCTATTACAAAGGAAGATCTGCCATATATGTGACACCATTGTCATTGAAACATGAAAAAATTTCCTGTGGGGCATTTTCTAGATATGTTAGACATAAAATACCAAATGAACGTCAAAACTCCCAGAAGATCTTTGAAGAACAGATAGATTTGGGCATATAGCTCTCCCTCTAAATCAACAAACCAATTCAAAACATGGGCAAAGGAGGACTTCCCTTGTGGTCCAGTAGCTAAGACTCTGTGCTCCCAATGCAAGGGACCCAGATTCAATCCCTAGTCAGGGTACCAGATCCCATATGCCACAACTAAAGATCCCACAAGCTCGAACAAAAAGATCCCCTGTGCCGCAATTAAGATCTAGCGCAGTCAAATAAATAAATAAATAATAAATTAAAAAAAAATAAACACAGATGCACAAAGGATTTGAATAAATATACAACAGACAGTAAACACATGAAAAAATGTTCAGTATCACTAGTCATTAGGGAAATGAAAATCAAAACCACAATGAGATACAACTTCACCTCCAATAGAATGGGTTCTATTTTTAAAAATGGAAGGAAGAAAGAGAGAAGGAAAAGAAGAAAAATAAGTGCTGGTGAGGATATGGAGAAACTGGCACCTTTGTGCGTTGCTGGTAGGAATGTAAAATGGTACAGCCACTATGTAAAACAGTTTGGTGATTTCTCAAAATTAAACATAAAATTACCATGTGATTCATCAATTCCACTCCTAAGAACACACCCAAAAGAACTGAAAGTAGATACGTATATACTCATGTTCACAGAATACATAAATATATGAACATATATACTCAGTTCATAGCCAAAAGGTAGAAATAAATGAAGTGTCCATCAGCAAATGAATAAACAAAATGTGTTATATACATACAAGGGAATATCATTCAGCCTTTTAAGATGGAATAAAATTCTGATACACACTACAGTATGGATGAATTAAGTATTATTCTAAGTGTAGCAAGCTAGATACTAAAGGCCAAATGCGGGGCTTCCCATGGGGCACAGTGGTAAAGAACCCGCCTGCCAATGCAGAAGACGCAAGAGATGTGGGTTAGATCCCTGGGTCAGGAAGATCCCCTGAAGAAGGATATAACAACCACTCCAGTATCCTTGTCTGGAAATTTCTGTGGACAGAGGAGCTTGACAGGCTATAATTCATGAGGTTGTACAACTGGACTAGAGATGGAAATGGCAACCCACCCCAGTATTATTGCCTGGAGAGTCCCGTGGACAGAGGAGCCTGGTGGTTTGCTGTCCATGGGGTCGCACAGGGTCGGACACAACTGAAGCAACTTAGCATGCATGCATGCATGCATTGGAGAAGGAAATGGAAACCCACTCCAGTGTTCTTGCCTGGAGAATCCCAGGGATGGAGGAGCCTGGTGGGCTGCCGTCTATGGGGTTGCACAGAGTCAGACACGACTGAGTGACTTAGCAGCAGCAGCAGCAGAATCGGACATGACTGAGCAACTGAGCATGCAAAGGACAAATATATTAATATGATTCTACTTACATGAGGTACCTAGACAAGGCAAACTCATTAAGACAGAAAGCAGAATAAAGATTACCAGGAGGTGGGTGGAGGAGGGAATGGGAAGTTATTCTGATGGGTAAAGAATTTCTTTAGGGTGATGAAAAAGTTCAGAAATAGTGGTGATTTTTATACATCATTGTGAATGTATTTTATGTCACTAAATTATACACTTAAAAGGGTAAATTTTGTAATTTCCAGTTCAAGATGGCAGAATAGAAGACTGCGTACTCATCTCCTCCTGTGAGAGCACCAAAATCACAACTAGCTGTTGAACAACCATCCACAGGAGGATGCCAGAACCTATCCGAAAAAGGTACCCTGCATCCAAAGACAAAGAAGAAGCCACAGCAAGACAGTAGGAGGGGCACAATCATGATAAAATCAAATCCCACCTGCCAGTTGGGTGACCCACAAACTGGAGAACAGTAATACTAAAGAAGTTCTCCCACCGTTGTGAAGGTTCAAAACCCCACATCAGGCTCCCCAGCCTGGGGATCCGACAAAGGGACTGGGAATCCCCAAGGAATCTGACCACAAAGGCCAGCAGGATTTGATTACAAGACTTCCATAGGACTGGGGAAAGCAGACTCCAGTATTGGATGGCACAAACAAAACCTCGCATGCACCAAGACCCAGAGGAAAGGAGCAGTGATTCCACAGGAAACTGAACCAAAACTACCTGCCAGTGTTGGAGGGTCTCTTGTGGAGGCATGGGTCAGCAGGGCTCACCACAGGGATGGGGGGACTGGCAGCAGCTGTCTGGGAAGTTCCCCTTTGGCATAAACCCTTTTGGAGTTCCCCATTAACCCAAGCATAGAGCCCAAAGACCTCAGGGTTGGGTTGTCTCAGGTCAAAAAACTACCAGGAAGGGAGGGTAACCCCTCCCTTTAATTGGATTAAAGCTTTACTGGGCAAGTGAAGCAGAGCCCACCAGAGCAACATCCAGTTTTTCCCACCACCAGTTCTTCCCATCAGGAAGCTAAGCTCTCCTTAGCCTCCTCCATCAGAGGGCAGACAGAAGAAGCAAGAAGAACCACAATCACACAACAAATAAAACAAAACCACATTACAGAAAGTTTATCAGCATGAAAAAGCAGAAAGTTAAGTCCCAGATGAAGGGACAGATAAAATCCCAGAAAAACAACTAAATGAAGTGGAAATAGGCAACTTCTAGAAAAGGAATTCAGAATAATGACAGTGAATATGATTCAGGATCTTGGAAAAAGAATGGAGGCAAAGATTGAGAGGATGCAAGAAATGTTTACCAAAGACCTACAAGCACTAACGAACAAACAGAGATGAATAATACCCAAGAAGGAATCCACAGCAGAATAATTGAAGCAGAAGCACAGATAAATGACCTGGAGAACAGAATGGTAGACATCACTGCTGCAGAACAGAATATAGAAAAAAAAAAAAAAATGAAAAGAAATGAAGACAGTCTAAGAGACCTGATGTGAAGAGCCTACTCATTGGAAAAGACCTTGATGCTTGGAAAGATTGAAGGCAGGAGGAGGAGGGGATGACAGAGGATAAGATGGTTGGATGGCATCACTGACTTAATGGACATAAGTTTGAGCAAACTCTGGGAGATGGCCAAGGACAGGGAAGCCTGGCATGCTGCAATCCATGGGGTTGCAAAGAGTCAGCACAACTGAGGAATAGTAGTGTTGCTATGACTGAACAACAATAAAGAGACCTCTGAAAGTAAAAATGTCAGTTGTGTGGCCATGTAGGACTCTTTGCAAAACCATGGACTGTAGCCTGCCAGGTGCCTCTGTCCATGGAATTCTCCAGGCAAGAATACTGGAGAGGGCTGCCATTTCCTTCTCCAGGGGGGTCTTTCTGAGCCAGGGATCGAACCCAGATCTCCTGCACTGCAGGCAAATTCTTTGCCTTCTGAGTCACCAGGGAAGTGTTAAACACATGAATATTTGCATTATAGGGGTCCAAGAAGGAGAAGAGAGAGAAAAGGACTTGAAAAATATTTGAAGAGATATTAGCTGAAAACTTCCCTAATGTGGGAAAGGAAATAATCAACCAAGTCCAGGAAGCACAGACAGTCCCAAGCAGGATGAACCCAAGGAGGAACACATTGAGACACATAGTAATCAAACAGACAAAAATGAAAGACAAAGATAAAATATTAAAAGCAACAAGGAAAAATGACAATTAACACACAAGGCAACTCCTATCAGGCTATCAGCCGATTTCTCAACAGAAACACTACAACACAGAAGGCAATGGGATGACTTATTTAAAGTGATAAAAGGGAAGAACCTATAACCAAGAACACTCTGCCCAGCAAGCCTTTCCTTCAGATTTGATGGAGAAATCAAAAGCTTTCCAGACAAGCAAAAGTTAAGACAATCCACCACCACAAAACCAGCTTCACAAGAAATGTTAAAGAAAATTCTCTAGGCAGAAAATAAGAGAAGGAAAGACCTACCTACAGAAAATAAACCCAAAACAATTAAGAAAATGGTAATAGGATCATACATATCGATAATGACCTTCAATGTAAATGGATTAAATGCACCAACCAAAAGACACAGACTGGCTGAGCAGATGAAAACATGTGCATGTATACAGTTCCACTTGCCACAACACTTTGCATGACCCCCCAAATTATATGTAATTATTTTATATTGCTAAGGTAATCATGTTCCCATTATGGCTTGAAATTGTAATTATCTTTTTTGTCTGGCTATTGATTGTGAAAACTGACAAACATCTTTCACTATAGTGATTATGTGGGGCTTCCCTTGTGGCTCAGCTGGTAAAGAATATGCCTGTAATGTGGGAGACCTGCGTCCGATCCCTGGGTTGGAAAGATCCCCTGCAGAAGGGAAAGGCTACCCATTTTTTGTCTGGCTATTGATTGCTAAAACTGATAAACATCTTTCACTATTGTGATCATGTAACTAATACTCACTTAATCACTTGGATCACAGCCTGGTCTGACTCAATGAAACTATGAGCCATGTCGTGTAGGGCCATCTAAGATGGACAGGTCATGGTGGAGAGTTCTGACAAAACGTGGTCCACTGAAGAAGGGGATGGCAAACCACTTCAGTATTCTTGCCTTGAGAACCCCATGAGCAGTATAAAAAGGCAAAAAGGTATAACACTGAAAGATGAACTCCCCAGGTTGGTAGGTCCCAATATGTTACTGGAGATCAGTGGAGAAAGAGCTCCAGCAAGAATGAGAGGCTGAGCCAAAGCGAAAACAATTCCCAGTTGTGGATGTGACTGGTGATGGAAGGAAAGGCAGATGCTTTCGGACAATACTGCACAAGAACCTAGAATGTTAGGTCCATGAATCAAGGTAAATTGGAAGTGGTCAGACAGGAGATGGGAAGAGTGAACATTGACATTTTAGGAATCAGTAAACTAAAGGGACTGGAATGGGCTAATTTAATTCAGATGACCATTATATCTACTACTGTGGGCAAGAAACCCTTAGGAGAAATGCAGTAGCTCTGACAGTCAACAAAAGAGTCTGAAATGCAGTACTTGGGTGCAATCTCAAAAGTGACAGATGATCTCTGTTCATTTCCAAGGCAAATCATTTATTATCAGAGGAATCCAAGTCTATGCCCCAACCACTAATGCCAAAGTGGTTGAAGTTGAACAGTTCTATGAAGACCTACAAGACCTCCTAGAACTAACACATAAAAAGATGTTCTTTTCATCATAGGGGACTGGAATGCAAAAGTAGGAAGTCAATAGATACCTGAAGTAACAGGCAAGTTTGGCCTTGGAGTACAAAATGACACAGGGCAGAAGCTAATAGAGTTTTGCCAAGAGAACACGCTGGTCATAGAAAATACCCTCTTCCAACAACACAAGTGACAACTCTATACATGGACATCACCAGATGGTGACTACTGAAATCTGATTATATTCTTTGCAACCAAAGATGGAGAACCTCTATACAGTCAGCAAGAACAAGACCAGGAGCTGACTGTGGCTCAGATCATGAACTCCTTATTGCAAAATTCAAATATAAATTGAAGAAAGTAGGGAAAACCACTAGGCCATTAATGTATGACCTAAATCAAATCCCTTACAATTATACAGTAAAGTGACAAATAGATTCAAGGGAGTAGATCTGATAGAGTGTCTGAAGAACTGTGGTGGATGTTTATAACACTGTACAGGAGGCAGTGATCAAGACCATCCCCAAGAAAAAATGAAAAAGGTAAAATGGTTGTCTGAGGAGGCCTTACAAATAGCTGAGAAAAAAGAGAAGCAAAAGGCAAAGGAGAAAATGAAAGCTATGTCCTTCTGAATGCAGAGTTCCAACGAATAGCAAGGAGAGATAAAATGATCAATGCAGAGAAATAGAGAGAGAAAAAAAATAGAATGGGAAAGACTAGAGATCTCTTCAAGAAAATTAGAGACACCAAGGGGACATTTCAAGCAAAGACGGGCACAATAAAGGACAGAAATGGTACGGATTTAATAGAAGCAGAAGATATTAAGAGGAGGTGGCAAGAACACACAGAAGAACTATACAAAAAAGATCTGAATGACCCAGATAACCATGATGGTGTGATCATTCACCTAGAGCCAGACATCCTGGAGTGCAAAGTTAAGTGGCCCTTAGGAAGCATCGCAAAAAACAAACAAACTAGTGGAGGTGATGGAATTCCAGTTGAGCTATTTCAAATCCTAAAAGATGATGCTGTGAGAATGCTGCACTCAATATGCCAGCAAATTTGGAAAACCCAGCAGTGGCCACAGGACTGGAAAAGGTCCGTTTTCATTCCAATCCCAAGGAAAGGCAATCCCAAAGATTGTTCCACTACCCCACAATTGCACTCATCTCACATGTTAGCAAAGTAATGCTCAAAATTCTTCAAGCTAGGCTTCAACAGTACATGAACTGAGAGCTTCCAGATGTACAAAGTGGATTTAGAAAAAGCAGGGGAACCAGAAATCAAATTGCCAACATCCGTTGGATCACAGAAAAAGCAAGAGAGTTTGAGCAAAACATCTACTTCTGCTTCATTGACTATACTAAAGCCTTTGACTGTGTGGATCACAATAAACTGTGGAAAATTCTAAAAGAGATGGGAATACCAGATCACCTTACTTGCCACCTGAGAAATCTGTATGCAGGTCAAGAAGCAACAGTTAGAACTGGACATAGAACAACAGACTGATTCCAAACTGGGGAAGGAATACATCAAGGCTGCATATTGTCAACTTGCTTATTTAACTTATATGCAGAGTATATCATGCGAAATCCCGGGCGGGATTCAACATTGCTGGGAGAAATATCAGTAACCTCAGATATGCAGATGACACCACTCTTATGGCAGAAAGCGAAGAGGAACTAAAGAGCCTCTTGATGAAAGTGAAAGAGGAGAGTAAAAAGCTGGCTTAAAACTCAACATTCAAAAAATGAAGATCATGGCACCCGGTCCCATCACTTCATGGCAAATAGATGGGGAAACAATGGAAACAGTGAGAGACTTTATTTTCCTGGACTCCAAAATCACTGCAGATGGTGACTACAGCCATGAAATTAAAAGACACTTGCTCCTTGGAAGAAAAGCTATGACAAACCTAGATAGCATATGAAAATGCAGAGACATTACTTTACCGACAAAGGTCTATCTAGTCAAAGCTATGGTTTTTCCAGTAGTCACATATGGATGTGAGTGCTGGGCCTTAAAGAAAGCTGAGCTCCGAAGAATTGATGTTTTCAAACTGTGGTGTTGGAGAAGACTCTTGAGAATCTCTTGGACTGCAAGGAGATCAAACCAGTCAATCCAAAAGGAAATCAACCCCGAATATTCACTGGAAGGACTGATGCTGAAGCTGAAGCTCCAATACTTTGGCCGCCTGATGTGAAGAACCGACCCATTGGAAAAGACCCTAATGCTGGGAAAGACTTGAAGGCAGGAGGAGAAGGGGACGACAGAGTATGAGATGATTGGGTGGCATCACTGACTCGATGGACTTGAGTTCAAGCAAGCTGCATGGGTCAGTGATGGACAGGGAAGCCTGGTGTGCTGCAGTCCATGGGGTCACAAAGAGTTAGACACGACTGAGTAACTGAACTGACAGACCATTGTATCATGATTGGTCAACATAAAAATTATAGAATTGTACATCACCCAAACTAGCATTTAATAGAAAAACCTGTAATCACTTTTTAAAATCCAGATACATAACAGAATTATCTGGGAGTTTTTTGAAAAATACAAATACCTATGTATTGATTGTTTTTTTTTGCCAGAACTCCAGGGATGTTTCTAATGAGTAGCCATATGGACTATATGAAGATCTTTTACATTTATCTAATTTGTTTCACTTTTTCTATTTCATATTCAGTGCTTCCATTTCATTTAGCTTATATTTTCCAATTTCTCTGTCTCTTTTCTGTTGATGCTCTTTTTCAAACCTTTATCAAGCATGGTATAAAAACTTTTATATAAATATACATAAATAATAGGCATAATATATATATTTTAGAAAACATATGAATTTTTGCCTAACTAAAAAATTTATGATGATTAGATTCCACTTATTTGACTCAGTATGAATAGAATGTTAGGTTTCTAGTTAAAAAAAAAAAGATATGCAACAAGCAACAAAGTTTTACTATATAGCACAGGGAACTATATTCAATATCCTGTAATAACCTGTTATGGAAAATAATTTCAAAAATAACATACGTGTCTATGTATAACTAAATCACACACATAGAAAAGAGTTCTACTTTTTGAAATTTAGTAATGTTTATCTTTTTGTCAGATTTTCTAAATGTCCTATGAACATCTAATAACACATGAGATACAAAATTTTAAATATATTTGTGTAGGATATATTAATACAAATTAATTAAATATAATATATTTAAATTATTATGACATCATTCAAGATGCTCCTATTCTTATTTTTTCTGCACTTGGTAAAATATTCTCAGATAAATGTTAACATGTCTCACTATGATTATATATTTTTTCTTATATTTCTTCTGATTTTTGCTTTATGTATCTTTGTTTCTTCATTTTTAAGGTGTCTAATGATTTATGATCCTCTTTGTGAATTGTACCTTTTATCATTAAAAATATTCATTCTTGTTTCACTTAAAATAAATTTTTTTTAAATGGTTAACTTTGTTATGTAGACTTTAACCACAACTTAAAAAAAAACCCTCATCTTAACCCACATAAAAAAGTAAAATAAGGCTTCTAAAACCCTTGGCCCTTGTATAATGCCATAAAAATGTTTTATAACTACATCTGGCAAGCAGCTCAGCCCAGGAATGTGATACTCTAATAGCATAATAAATACCAAAAGTCTCTGCAGCAGATTTCTCTTACTGGTTTAAAACAACAGGATTTTTTTAATTAAAAAAAGAAATATTAGAGCTTTTTGATGGTTGTATTT
Organism: Dama dama; assembly: GCF_033118175.1. Classification (NCBI taxonomy): domain Eukaryota; kingdom Metazoa; phylum Chordata; class Mammalia; order Artiodactyla; family Cervidae; genus Dama; species Dama dama. Next base: position 21,149,911 of record NC_083684.1, read on the forward strand.
TTAATAGATTCTGAACAAAGATTAGTCCAGAGACCAAAGAGATGGCATGAGCTTTATCACATATCAGGAAAACACACACAATCAGACTCTAATGTGTTTTCTACTGATAGCAACTGGTTAAAACCAATAAGTAGTCTTTTTATCTATATTTAAGCCTGAGAATAATTATGAGTTAAATAATAGAGGCAGGATACTTCTACTTTCAGCCAAGATGGGGTAAAGACTGGATTTACTGTTTGAAACAACTAAAAATCTGGACAAAAAAATATATGAAAGAACAGTTCTCAAGATGTAAGCCATCAGGTAGTAAAGGACAGTGATGCATGAGAGATAGGGACGAAACAGGTGAACCCAATGATTGCTCCAGGTTCCAGATGGCTAGAGAAAAAGTAGAATGTATTAAGTAGAGACATGAAAATTTTTTAAAATCTCAAAATGAAATTCTAGAGATTAAAACTTCAACATCTGAGATGATAAATACACTGGATGGGATTAAGTTAAATGTTGCAGAAGAAAAGATTAGTGAACTTGAAGACAAAGCATGGAAACTACGCAAAAAGAAATACCAAAAAAAAAAAAAAAAAACACCCTAAAAATCCATTTTAAAAAAGAAAAGAAAGAGGAGAGCAATAGTGAGATATGAGACTTCAAGTGGCTTAATCTATGTATAAGTAGAGTCTCCAAAGGAGAGGGAAAGACGTAATGGTCAAAAAAATTTCCAAATTTGATGCAAACTATAAATCCACATATACAAGAAGTTCAGTGACCCCAAAGGATAAAAAAAATCACTCCTTGTCATTCAGGTCTCAGTTAAAACATCAGAGAAGCCTTCCCTTACCAGCCAACCTTAAAGTAGCATTATGTATATCTTGTCTTAAAAATTGTTTACTTTTTTTTTTTTTTAACATATCCTTACTCTTCCCCTCAATGTAAGGACAGGCCCTTGTCTACATTCTTCACTAGAACATACAAGCACTGTGTTCCCAGGAACTAGCAGAGCACCCGACACTGAGAACGTACTCAATACATATTTCATGGGTGACTGCATAATTTTATCTATTCCTAACCTTTATGCCAGAGAAGGCAATAGCAACCCACTCCAGTACTTTTGCCTGGAAAATCCCATGGACAGAGGAGCCTGGTAGGCTGCAGTCCATGGGGTCGCTAAGAGTCGGACATGACTGAGTGACTTCCCTTTCACTTTTCACTTTCATGCATTGGAGAAGGAAATGGCAACCCATTCCAGTGTTCTTGCCTGGAGAATCCAAGGGACGGGGGAGCCTGGTGGGCTTCTGTCTATGGGGCTGCAGAGTCGGACATGACTGAAGTGACTTAGCAGCAGCAGCATCAAACTTTAGGCTTCCCAGGTGGTTCGGTGGTAAAGAATCTGCCTCCCAGTGCAGGAGACACAGGTTCGATCCCTGGGTCGGGAAAATTCCCTGGAGGAGGAAATGGCAACCCACTCCAGTATTCTTGTTGGAGAATTCCATGGACAGAGGAGCTTGGCAGGCTACAGTCAACAGGGACACAAAGAGTTAGACACATCTGAGCGACTGAGCATGCAACCTTTAGTAATGAATTCCTATTTCAAAATCCCTCTCAAATGATCAAAACGATTCTTTCTGCATTCCGAACATTTCCTTTTGCTCCAAGATTGTTGCCGCTGAACAATATGGCATTTACTAGCACTAACTGTCATTGTCTAAAAGTAAAGTTACCTAACCATGTCTTGAGGAACAACCTATAAGAAAACAACGCTTCCAGGCCAGATTGACCCCAGGCAAGACTCTGGCAACACTACTGCCAAGCTTGACATCCAGCTTTTCACAGAACATATTCTCAGCTCTCCAGTAGAATACCATTTTCATCAAAACAGCAGTTTACTGGACAGCAATTGTAGGCAAACATTTTACACTTTATATACATTTTCTATTTACTCTATGACGAGGTTACAGATAAGGCAACTGGGGCCTAGGAAGGTAATGTAATGTACCTAGTCACACGGCTAGTAAGTGGCAGAATATAAATCTATCTGACTCCAAAATGTTGTTCTACAGCCCTGAGATCAAATTAAAGTGTTATGAAATTGTGGCTAAGTATCAAGCAGCAAGGACTTCCCTGGTGGCTCAGATGGTAAAGCGTCTGCTTACAATGTGGGAAAGCCGGGTTTGATCCCTGGGTCAGAAAGATCCTCTGGAGAAGGAAATGGCAACCACTCCAGTACTCTTGCCTGGAAAATCCCATGGACAGAGGAGCATGGTAGGCTAAAGTCCATGGGGTCACAAAGAGGCGGACACAACTGAGCGACTTCACTTTTTCACTTTTATCGATAGCAGCAAACATCTCTTGAGGAAGGATATAACTTAGAGTTTGCTTTCCATTTAATAAAATGAAAAAGATCAAATCCTTAATATGCATGTTCACAGAACCCCTACGATTGAGATGAGAATCAACAACACTTGTCTCAGCCAAGGTATTTTCTCTTAAAAGATTTAAATACCTGAAGTCTTCAATAGAATACCAAGAAAATAAAGTTTCTACATTCTAGAGGACTGGCTGAAGAGAAAGAAAATACCTTTCACTAGCTTTCAGATGTACTTTTTCACTCTTCACATTTTAATATTTCTGAAATTCATGTGCATCTCACAATCAGTAGTGTTTGACCATCAACCAGGCAGCAGTTAGTGATGTGGTGATCAATCCACATGAGTGAAATCAGCCATAGCCATTCATATTGTCATTGATTCTATGTCTAAATAAGTCAAAACTAACTTTTTAAAAAAGTTGTTCAAGACATATTTTTCTTTTTTTATGGAGATATAATTGACATATAATATTACACAGTTTAAGTTGTATAATGTATTGGTTTGACTCATTTATATATTGCCATATAAAAATGACAGTAGTGCTAGCTAACAATGGCACATATTTATAATTTCTTTTTTGTAGTGAGAATAGGTAAGATTTAGTCTCTTAGCAATTTTAAAGTTTGTAATACAGTATTGTTGACTATGATCCCCATGTTGTGCACCAGGTTTCCAGAACTTCTTTATCTACTATTTGTACCTGGTACCCTTAAACAGTATGTTCTCAACGTCCCCACCCCCGTCCTTGGTGACCAACTAATCTCTACCAAAATAACTTTTTTTAAAAAACTTCATGCTGTTTTAACTTTACTTTTTTTTTTTTAAATAATTGTAAGAACAACGTATACTTTGTGAAGAAAAAAACTACTTCAGAATATACAACAAATTGCAAAGAAGAAAACTGAGATAGCACTGTTGATAGTTAACATTTTCCACAATTTTTGCACAGGTGTATACATATGCGTAAAATATATATATATATGCATGTGTGTGAACACATAAAACTGGAAAATACATACATATATCCTATAATATTACATCTATATCATTTAACTAATCTATACTTTTCACAACATGATCCTATCAGATGCAGGTTTGCATTATGCATTTCTAACTTGGCATCAAGTTTTGGACATTCTCTGCATCAGTAAGCAGGTTTCCCCAGCATGGTATCTAACAAAGACAGATTCACTCAACACGTACTACATCCCATTTAAGCAGTTCCCAGTTGCTGGGCATGTATGGGTTGTTCCATTTCTCTGTCCTTGGCAATGTTGAGATTGGGCATATCTGATGATTGCATGGTGTCAAACTAAGAAAGTGGAGGAGGAGTTGGAATCCTCCTTACTGATCTGGTCTCATCCTCCAGGTTTGAGGTGGATAGTCATGTAGGCTGATTTGCCCTGGTGGATTTACCCTGGTGGGCTTCCCTGGTAGCTCAGCTGGTAAAGAATCCACCTGCAATGTGGGAGACCTGTGTTCGATCCCTGGGTTGGGAAGATCCCCTGGAGGAGGTAACGGCTACCCACTCCAGTATTCTGGCCTGGAGAATTCCATGGACTGCATAGTCTATGGGGCCGCAAAGAGTTGGACATGACTGAGTGACTTTCACAGTAATGTCTGATCAGGGTATGGATGAGGAATGCACAGAAGAGGATACTACCTACTACTGTCACCATGATGAGAAATACCAGCAAGGATCCTGAGATGGTGAAAATTTTGCCGGGGCACATGGAGCTGGACTTCCTGATATCTGTATCTGACCATCTGGTCCAAGGTCAGATTCAGGAGGGTAATTTTTCCTCTGAGGAGTTCAGAAAGGAGCCACTGTGGATCCACTTGGATTCTGATCTGGAATAGGAGCTATACTCCATCTCCACTGCTGGAACCAATCTCAGCAGTCAGTTCGCCATTTAGGTTACCAGGCTTACTCCTGATCAGCACACTGGAGGGCCCGTAGATAACTGTCAGAAAGATCATTTCACTTCTCTCAGTAATGTGTGGGAGGATTTCCATCCCACACTGAAGAGGTGTGTTGTAGATGCTGACCCTTTGGATGATAAGTGTCTTGCTGTCTGGGTCATAGTTGGATACCTGTGTGTAACTCACATACCATTTGTCATCAGTGGCACTGGTGTGGCAGATGGCAGCCACAGAATCCACATTCTCTGCCATGGAGCTGGTATTGACTGAGATACCTGGGATTTCCAACTCGCCAATCTCAGGCCAGCCAGTTGCCCTCTGGGTCCTGTTGATGGCTTCTACCCACACAGTGTAGCTCCCCGTGTCACTTAATTAAGACTCCCTGATCAGCAGGTCACCTGTCACGGCACACTTTCCCAGCCCTTGAACATGGGCCCATGCCACAGGACCAGTTTCCCTCAGAGGCTGCACCTGGGCCTGGAAAGGCCCATGAGTTGCATGGGTCCTCCTGGTGGAGGGGTCTCTCCAGGGACCAGGCAGCCTCTTGTGTCCTCTCACAGACCTGCATCAAAATAACTTTCAATCAAGCATAAGATAAAAAATTCTAGAGGTTAATTGGTTTACTTCTTTAGCATTACATAAAATAAGGGTGTGCCTCACAGTTGATATCTTAGATTTAAGAAGTTCAACATTTTATTTGGCAAGACACTTTTATTGGCCTTTTGGTTATAAACAGTTTGGCACGCCATCCCTTCACGCCCCTACCCCCGAAACAGACAGCATGGCACAATAAAATCATTCTTCAGGCAGTCAAAGGATTAGGGCTCTTGAGATAAAAAGATGACGACACAGAGAAAGAGCTTAGTCGTCAAAGGCTTAGTGTCAATGAAGAAATAAGCAAGTGCAAGTGTTAAAGCTGAAACAGTCAATAGTAGTAGCAACGGCATAATCACACTACCTCTAAGCACCTAAAACCAGTCAGGCACCAAGTGCTTTACATAAACTCATTTAATCCTCTAACAATTGTATGAATTAGGTACAATTTTAATGTCCACCTCAGAGTTTCGGAAAGGCTAAGTAACTTGTTCAAGTTCACATGACCAATAAGAACGACCTTGGGCAAGTTAGTTGCCTCGTCAGTTCCTTACAGTAGTGATATCTAGAAAATTTACAGACCAAGATATACGTGGAGGGCATATTATAGCCAAATGAGGGGTCTATCAAGTGAACACTCACTGTTAACTACAAAAAATGTGGAGAGTTGAGTGAGGGACAAACCAAGAGATTATATCCCTAGTAGAAGATTTAGAGAAGACTTTGAAAAGTGCAGGGGCTTCCCTGGTGGCTCAGCAGTAAAAAATCCACCTGCAATGCAGGAGATGCAGGTTCAATCTCTGGGTCAGAAAGATCCCCTGGAGAAGGAAATACTCCAGTATTTTTGCCTGGGAAATCCCATGGACAGAGGAGCCTGGTGGGCTACAGCCCATGGGATTACAAGAGTCAGACACAACTTAGCAACTAAACCTCCACCATCACCAGAAACATGTGGATTACATAAAGAGTACAGTCAACTGATAGAGATAATGCCCAAACAAAGTGGATTATCACTAGGATGGAAGGCTGAATGAAAGTGAAGATATAAGCATCCGTCTAAGGATATGACAGATTTTTCCCATTGGGATTCAAGTCTGTTCCAATCATCATACTGTTGTCTTAGAGAGATGAGAAAGGAAGAAAAAAAGTCAATCCTCAACTACCTCCTATATCCCTGGGGCTTTAATATCAGTGCCTGAAATCTGTAGTCAAGAATTGAGCCCCTGATTTTATGAGGTTCCGCCATTCTACACATTACTGAGTTGTCAAAGAACTCAGCAAGGTACAGTGCCAAAGACCTAATAGAAAGTAATCCTAGTTACAGCCCAAGCTTTCCTTGACCACCCCAATAAGGACAGGGGTTGGGATATTTATACACTAGATGTTCTTTTCTCTGCTTGAAAAGGAATATATCAATACCAAGTATAATGAAAGCAGACTGGTAAAAAGATCAATTCCATGGCTCTAAAAGCCTGTTTTTGCTCCTCTACTCTAACTTCTTCCATGTAATAATTACTAGTGTTAGTTCTGAACACCTTTCAGGTACTATGCTACATACCTTGCTTCCCCAAATAAATTCCACTTATGGACAGCAGTTTTATCCCATGCCTGAGAGTTCCAACCTGCCCTTCATGATTGCCTGTCCTGTGGATTTCAGACTTGTCTAGCCAGCCCCTTCAATCGTGTAAGCCAATTATTTCCAATAAATCTCTTAATATACATATACTTCTGTTTCTGCTTCTCTAGTTGAACCCAGACTGATATAGATTTTGACACCAGAAGTGATTGTAGAGAAACAGAATCTTAAGGATGGGTTTTTGAAATTGATTCTAGATTTTCTGGAATTGGTTCTCTAATCTTATTAATGGCACTAATGACTCTATCTTCAGTAGTAAAAAAGACACTGGTAGTTCATGACATGATGTGGCAAGAGATATGCAAAATAGCATCATTCAAATACCTACAGAAAATGAGATTCTATGTGACTGTGTATTTGCTACATAAGAATATTTTACTCAAACTATGGAATGTGATGCATTAATCACAACTCACATTTATATAAAACCCCACATCAAAGACCTCTTACCCTCCTGGCCCTATGTGATTAGAAAAACCGGCAAAAACACATGCAAGCTGTGTGGCCCAGTGTTGCTCAAGCCAATAGAAGGGCAGGCAGAGCAGGTCAGTTTGAGTTAAGACAATAAAGAGCTTTACCAGCTTTTCCAGAGCTGTTTCTGCCACTGTGCCTGGATAGGGAAACATTCGTAGCCCTGCTCACAGCTGAATACAGTCTCAAACATGCCTGATCTGGGAATCTGAACAGATGGGAAGCTTCACAGCCTATCCAACAGCCCTGCTTACAGTAGCACTTGAACAGAGGCACAGACTATAGATTTCTCCATCTGCAGAGCAAAACCAGTGGCCTCATCTGACCAGAGAATTCAGTGCGGCCTCTCACCTGATTCAGGGTCCCAAACAACAAACCACACAGGCCTGGGTCCCATCCTACTGCCCCACCAGGTCAGAAAAGCTAATTCATAGCCCTCTCTACCACTGAATGCAGTACCCAGTCCTGACCATCCAGTGAGCCTGATCAGAGAATCCAGGCAACTGTAGAGCCCCTCCCATAGGCTAGCCTCAGGGTAGGGAGTCAACCCGGCACTTTTACCCAAGTGCTCTCCTGCAGTGGCACATCCCCTCATTCCCAACCTCAGAACTCAAACAGTTACCTCTAGGAAAAACAGACCATAACAATAGGCTCCTCTTGCCCGAGGACACTATCAGCAGACAAGCCCAGAAACCTGAACAAAGTTGACTGGGGAAAATCTGTCTCTTCCAAAGCAAACAGATAAGACTGTAAGAGAAATCCAAGTACTCAACTGTGCAGACACAAACATAAGGAATCAAGCATCATGAAAAACTAAATATGACACCACCAAAAGAAACAACACCAAAAATAACCGATGTAAAGAGAGATCTACAAGCTGTCAAAGAATTCAGAATAATCCTCTTAAAATTTAGTAAACTACAAAAAAACACAGGCAAACACCTAAAAGAAATTAGGAAAACAATGCACAAACAAACAAAACAGTTTGACAAAGCAACAAAAACTACCAAAATGACAATCACACAGAAATCCCAGAGTAGGAGACTACACTAACAGAAATGAAGAGTTCATTAGAGAGTTTCAAAAGCAGACTCAAGCATGTAGGAAAGAGAATCAGTGACCTGGAAGATAGGACCCTGGAAATTATCCAGTCAAAGAAAGAAAAAGAATGAAATGGAGTGAAGAAAGTCTACAGACTTATGGTACACAATGGAAAAAAAAAAAAAATTCACATTATGGGAATTTCAGAAGAAGACAAGAGAAAAATGATAGAAAGCATATTTAAACCAAAACGACTGAAAATTTCTCAAACCTAGGGACATACATGGATGTCCAGATCCATGAGGCTAAAAGACAGGTTGAACTTGAATAGGGCCACACCAAGACATATTATAATTAAAGTTGTCAAAAGTGAAAGATAAAGAAATAATTTTTAAAACAACAAATGAAAAGAGAGAAATTATATACAGGGGAACCCACATAAGACTAAAGGCAGATTTCTCAACAGAAACATTTCAGGCCAACAGAGAATGGGACAACATACTCAAAATATTGAAAGAAAAAACTGTCAACCAAGAACACTATACCCAGTGAAGCTGTCCTTCAGAAATAAAGGAGGGATAAAGACTTCCTTGGACAAACAAAAGTGAGAGAGTTACCACTAGACCTACCTTACAAGATATGCTAAAGGGAATTCTATGAGTGGAAGTACAGGACAATAAATAACATCATTCAAAAGTAGTGTAAAATGAATGGCAAATGTACAAATTTAGGTTCTGTAATTTGGTTATGATGGTTCATAGTTCACTTAAAACTTAAGTTTACTTAAGTTTACTTAAGTTCACTTAAAACTTAAGTTAAAAAATGAGATGGATGAAACTGGAGCCCCTTATACAGAGTGAAGTAAGCCAGAAAGATAAAGAACATTACAGCATACTAACACATATATATGGAATTTAGAAAGATGGTAACGACAACCCTATATGCAAAACAGAAAAAGAGACACAGAAGTACAGAACAGACTTTTGAACTCTGTGGGAGAAGGTAAGGGTGGGATGTTGCAAAAGAACAGCATGTATATTATCTATGGTGAAACAGGTCACCAGCCCAGGTGGGATGCATGAGACAAGTGCTCGGGCCTGGTGCACTGGGAAGACCCAGAGGAATCGGGTGGAGAGGGAGGTGGGAGGGGGGATCGGGATGGGGAATACGTGTAAATCTATGGCTGATTCATATCAATGTATGACAAAACCCACTGAAAAAATAAATAAATAAATAAATTAAAAAACAAAACAAAACAAAAACTGAATATATTAAAAAGAACCATAACTACAATAATTAGTTATTGTTATTAGTTACACAATAGAATAATGTGTAAATTAACAGCAATAAATAAGAATGTCAAGGGGAGAAGAAAAAGTGCAAAGTTTAGAAATTATACTGAAATTAAGTTATCAGTTGAAAATAGGATGTTATAATTTTAAGATATTTTATGTAAACCTCATTGTAACCACAAGGAGAAAAACCTATAGCAATTACACAAAGGAACGTGATAAAGAAGTCAAAATATACTAATACAAAAGATATCAAAACATGAAAAAAGAGGGCAGGATAAAAAACAAGGAACAATTAATCTTAACAATAATTAATCTTAATTAAGCAACCAGAAAACAATTTTTTAAATGTCAATTAAGAAAAGTCAATGAAGTCCTTACTTTTCAATAATTACTTTAAAATAAATGGATTAAATTCTCCAATCAGAAGATAATATACCTAAAAATCCTTTTTTGTTTTTCCTTAAAAAAAAAAAAAAGCAGGGCTAGTTACACTTATATCAGAAAAAATAGACTTTAGTTTTAAAAGGAGACAAAGAAGGTCATTACATAATAATGGGGTCATTCCATCAAGAATTCATAACAATTTAAAGTATTTATGCAACCAAAATTGGAGCACCTAAATATAAAAAGCAAAAAACCAGAGCTATGTGGCAACCAGAGAAAGCCCACATTCAGCAATGAAGACCCACCACAGCCAAAAGAATAAAAATAAATCTTTAAGAAAAAACTAACAGAGCTAAAAAAAGAAGTAAAAGTATTATAATAATAGTTGAAGACTTTAATACCCCACCCTCAACAATTCTGCAAATCAGTAAGGAAACAGCAGACTTGAACAACACTATGAACAAATGAACCTAATAGGCACATATAGAACATTCTATCCAACAAGAGAAAACACATTCTTCTAAAGTGCACATGGAAGCTTCCTAGGAAAGACCGTATGTTAGGCTGCAAGGCTGCAATAAGCCTTAGTAAATTCAGAAGACTGAACTCATACCAAGTATCTTCTTTGACCACAATAATGTTAAACTGGACATCAATAACAAGAGGAAAATGGGAAAACTAATAAACACATGGAAATTACACAACACTCTCCTGAACAACCAAGGGATAAAAGAAGAAACTAAAGGTGAAATTAAAAAGTTTCTTGAGACAAATGAAAGTGGAAACTAAACATACCAGCACTTATGGGATGCAGCAAAAGCAGTGCTATGAGGGAAATTCATAACAATCAATGTCTATATTAAGATGCAAGAAAGGTCCCAAATAAGTCACTTGCCACTTGGGACAACATGGATGGACCTATGGAGTATTATGTTAAGTGAAGTAAGAGAGAAACATTGCATGATTTCACTTATATGTGAAGTTTAAAGAAAAAAATGAATAAATATAACAAGACAGAAACAGTGTTATAGCTAGAGAGAACAAATAGATGGTTGCTGGGGGCTGGGGTAGAATGAGGGGAGAAAAGAAAGAGATGAAGGAGATAAGGAGTACAAACTTCCAGCTGCAAAATAAATGAGTCACAAGTATTAAATGTGTAGTGTGGGGAGAAGTCAGTAACTATGTAATATCTTTATATGGTGACAAATCACAACCAGACTGTATTGTGGTGACCATTTTGATATACATAGAAATATCAAATCACTATGTTGTGTAACAGGAACTAACACAGTGTCATAGGTCAATTATACTTCAAAAACAAGAATATTCATGGAAAAAGAGATCAGATTTGTGATTACAGGTGGGGGGGGGAGGGTGATTGGATGAAGATGGTCAAAAGGTAAAAACTTCCAGTTATAAGATAAGTAAGTACTAGGGATGTAATGCATGATACAATAAATACAATTAACATTGCTATATATTATGTGAAAGTTGTTAAGAGAGTAAATCCTAAGAGTTCTCATCATAAAGAAAAATATTTTTTGTTTAATTTTGTATCTACATGAGATGATGGATGTTTATTAAACTTACTGTGCTAATCACTTCATGATGAATGTAAGACAAATCATTGTGCTATACACCTTAAACTTATCGTGCTGTGTGTCAATTGTATCTCCATAAAACTGGATGAAAAACTAAACTGAGACAAGATTAAAAAAAAAATAAAGCCAATAGATGTCATATTAAAGCTAAAAACAAGCAAAATTAACGAGGAGGAACATTCTCAAACTCATTTTACAAGGCCAGCATTATCCCGATACCAAAAGCCAGAAAGGGACATTGCTAGAAAACTACAAACCAATATCCTAAATATAGTATAGATGTAAAAATTCTCAATAAAGTACTAACAAACTGAATTCAGCAGCAACTTAAAAGGGTCATTCACCACCATAGTAAAGTGGGATTCATCCCTACGATGCATGGATGGTTCAACGTGTATAAATCAATCAATGTGATATATTACATTAATAGAATGAAAGAAAAGAATTATCATCTCCACAGATAAAGCATCTGATAAAACCCCACATCCATTCATGATTAAAAAAAAAAAAACCTCTTAACAATTTAGTCAGAAGAAACATATTTCAACATAATAAAGGCCATATATCATAATCCCACAGCTAACATTATACTCAGTGGTGAGAAGTTAGAAGCTTTTCCTCTAAAAGCAGAAAGAAGAGAACATGCCCAATCTTAGCACTCTATTCAATATAGTACTGGAAGTTCTAGTTAGAAAAATCAGGTGGGAGAAAAAGAAATAAAAGGTATCAGAATTGGACTGGTGGTTTAGGTGGTTTACACTAAGTCGTGTCCAAGTCTTGCAACCCCATGGAGTGTAGCCCACCAGGCTCTTCTGTCCATGGAATTCTACAGGCAAGAATACAGGAGAGGGTTTCCATTTCCATCAGAATTGGAAAGGAAAAATTAAAACTGTCTTTGCTTGCAGATGACATGATCATACATATAGAAAATCTTAAAAGTGAAGTTGCTCAGTCATGTCTGACACTTTGCGACCCCATGGACTGCAGCCTACCAGGCTCCTCAGTTCATGGAATTTTCCAGGCAAGAGTACTGGAGTGGGTTGCCATTTCCTTCTCCAGGGGATCTTCCCGACCCAGGGATTGAACCTAGGTCTCCTGCATTGCAGGCAGACACTTTACCATCTGAGCCACCAGGGAAGCAAAAAATCTTAAAGATGCAACTAAAAAGCCATTAGAGCTAATCAATGAATTCAGTAAAGATAAAGGACATAAAATTAGCATACAAAAGTAACAGCATTTCTATACACTAGCAACAAATTTTCTGAAAAAGGAAAAAAGATGTCAATCTCATTTACAGTAGCATCAAAAATAATTAAATGTATAGGAATAAATTTAACCAAGGAGGTGAAAGACCTCTACTCCGAAAACTACAATACTTTGATGAAAGAAATGGAAAAAAACACAGATAAACGAAAAGGTAGCCAATGTTCATGGATTTGAAGAATTAACACTGTTAAAATGCCATCTATAGATTCAATGCAATTCCTATCAAGATCCTGTTAGGTAGTTAGAATAGGGAAAAGGAGTCCAAAATGGCGGTGGCTAAAAGACGAAGAAGGGAAAAGCCCACAAAAATAGAACAGAGGAAGGTCAAAGGAAGGTCCGAGGACCAGAGTGAGGACTCCACGAAGAACAGCGCTCCTGACTAAGCCCAATTTGCATAGGACATGCCCAGGGGGAAGAAAAAAACATAAAAAGAGGAGCCAAAGGGCTCTCTCTCTCTCCCCCTCCCTCGCGATGGGGCGCTCTTCTCTTCGCGTGTTTGGATCGACGTGCCCTCACGCCTCAAAGATGGATTTTCCTGCTGTCTTCTAAATAAAATAGAGCTGTAACAATGATTTGTCTAAGAGCTATAACATGGTCCATTCGAGACCTAAGAGCTATAACACGGTCTGTCTAAGACCGGAGAGCTGTGACACGCCTAGGGGGCTTTAATGTCCGTCACTCCAAATCTTTGTTGTGATGAGGCAAAAACCGAGGAGCATATACTCACCTGACATCTATTGAACAATTAATACTGTTAAAATGCCATCTATAGATTCAATGCAATTCCTATCAAGATTCCAACAGCATTTTTTAGAAATTTGCATAAGTAAAAGCAAACGAAAGACTCCTAAAACTTATATGGAAACACATAAGTCCTTGAATGTCCAAATAAATGCTGAGAAAGAACAAAGCTGGAAGCATCACATTTCATAATTTTAAGGTGTACTTTAAGGCTATAGTAATCAAAACAGTATGGTACTGGCATAAAAACAGTATGAAAAATGCCAGTGAGCCTTAGCCCTTGCTCTCTGCTCTAGCAGATATCTGCTCTTACCTTCACTAAGAGTTTATCTGCAAGTGACCTCTCCCACTACACAGGGACATGCAGCTGGCCCCTGCAGCCAAGCTTGTGCATTTTGCTGGCTCCAACCAATACTTTCTGCCCTGCTACCAGTCTTGGAGGTGCACTTAGCCCAAAAGATCTTGAAGTCAAGCAGAATTTCTGCAAAGCTTGTCAAAGGCCACACAGTTGTCAATATTGTGGACCCCAATGTCCTTGTGCCAAAGAGACATCATATATCATTGGACCCAGTGTCAAATACACCTTTACACATGGTGTGCTGCATCACTAGACCAGGGCAACATAACCAGTATGGGTCCCTATCAGTAGGTAGAAGGCTGCCTGCAAAAAAATCAGTCCATAAAGCGTGGAGGAAGTGACTGCTTTTTCAAATGTGCAGATACTGATACAATACTACAGGGATCACAGAGAGTCAAGAAAAATATGTTTCCACCAAAGAAATACAATAAACTTTCAGTATCTAGCTCCAAATAAATGAATATCCAGGAACTGCCTGACAAAGAATTCAAAATAACTATTCTGTGAATACTCAGAGAGGTACAAGAGAACACAGATGAAAAGTTTAATGCTATCAGGAAAATAATACAAGAACAAAATAAGAAACTCAAGAAAACATTAAAAGAAGAACCAAACAGAAAATCTGGAGCTGGAGAATACAAAGACTAAAATATAGTATTGACTAGAAAGCTTCAAGAGCAGACTTGAACAAGCAGAAGAGCAAATCCATGGTCTAAAGGACAGACTGAAATTTTACAAGAGAAGAGAAAAAAGAATGAAAAAGAATGTACAAAGCCTATAGATGTTATGGAACACTATCAAAAGAAATAATGTATGATAGGGGAGAAAGGAGTAGAAACCTTATTTTAATAAATAATGGCTGAGAAACCCTCAAATATGAGGAAAGATTTGGCCATCAAAGTTCATGAAGCAAATTGGTCAACTCAAAATCTCAATCCAAAATGTTTTTCTCTAAGACACATAGTAATAAAAGTAAAGGTAAATAATAAAATAATAAATAAAATAATAAATAAATAATAAAACTAAAGGTAAAGAGAGAATTTTAAAAGAAGCAAGAGAGGACTTCCTGGTAGTCGGGTGGTTAAGCCTCCATGCATCCACTGCAGGGGGTAAAGGCTCAGTCCTGCTGGGGAACTAAGATACTGCATACCACACAGTGTAATTTAAAAAAAAAAAGAAATAAAAAATAAAATAAAATAAAATAAATAATAAATAAAATAATAAAACTAAAGGTAAAGAGAGAATTTTAAAAGAAGCAAGAGAGGACTTCCTGGCAGTCGGGTGGTTAAGCCTCCATGCATCCACTGCAGGGGGTAAAGGCTCAGTCCTGCTGGGGAACTAAGATACTGCATACCACACAGTGTAATTAAAAAAAAAAAAGAAGAAGAAGCAAGGAAAAAAAATCTCTCATACAAGGGAATTCCCATAAAGCGATCAGTGGATGCCTCAGCACAGACCTTACAGCCCAAGAAAGAATGAGATAATATACCCAAAGTGGTGAAAGAAATAAACTACCAACCAAGAATACTTAGCCCAGCAAAACTGTCCTTCAGAACTGAAGGCAAGATTACAGCTTCCCCTAATAAACAAAAGTAGAGGGACTTCATCACCACCAAATTTGCTTTGGGCTTCCCTGGTGGTCCAGACAATAAAGAATCTGCCTGTAATGCAGGAGACCCAGGTTTGATCCCTGGGTTGGGAAGGTCCCCTGGAGAAGGAAATGGCAACCCCCTCCAGTATTCTTGCCTGGAGAAGCCCATAGACAGAGGAGCTTAGCAGGCTACACTCCACGGGGTCACAAAAAGTCGGATATGACTGAAAACTAACACTACACTGCTTCTACTAAGACTGCCTTATAAGAAATGCTAAAAGAGTCCCTCAAGCTGAAAAAGGATGCTTATTAGTAACATGAAAATTCAAAACACACTGGTAAAGGTAAGGAAATAATCAGATTCAGAATACCCCAATACTGTAATTTGTTGATTGCTAACTACTTAACTCTAGAATAAAGGTTAAAGGACAAAAGCATTAAAAATAACTATGTCTGTAACAATTTGCTAATAGATACACAATCAAAAAATGTAAATGGTGACATCAAAAACACAAAAGAGGGAGTAAAAGAATATTTTATATGAGATATAATTACACATGATGTAAGTTTAATTGTTATAAGCATAACATAAACTGTTAAGTCTATTTCATGTTTTATGGAAACCTCATGGCAACCACAAAGCAAAAGTCTACAAAATATACACAAAAGACACAGAAAAGGAAGTGAAAGCATACTACTACTACAGAAAAACATCAACTTAAAAGAAGTCAGCTAGAGAGGAGGAAAAAAAAATGAAACTACAAAATAGCTAGAAAACAGTAAGATGGTATTACCAAGTATCAATTACTCTAAATATCAGTGGACTGAATTCTCCAATCAAAAGGTATACAGAGGCTGGATAGATTAAGAGGCAAAAGCCAACAATATGCTGCTTATAAAAGATTCATCTCAACTCTACGAATACACATAGATTCAAAGTTAAGGGGTGGCAAAAGGTATTCTATGCAAATAGAAAGCCAAAAGAAAAAAGAAGTAGCTATACTAACATCAGACAAAATAAGTTTTAGGTCAAAAATGGTAACAAGAGACAAAGATGGTCATTATATGATGACAAGAGGGTCAATTCATTTAGATGATACAACAATTATAAATATATATGCACTCAACATCAGAAATCTTAAATATATGTTAAGGAAATACTATCAGATCTAAAGGGAGAAACAGACAACAATACTAGGGGGACTTCAATATCTCACTTTAAATAATGGATACATCATCTAGACAGAAAAATCAACAAGTAAATTAACTCGATCATACGTTAGAGCAAATAGATCTAACAAATGTAAAGTATTCCACTCAGTACAGCAGAATACACATTATTCTCAAGCACAAATTCAGCATTCTCCAGAGTGGGTCACATAATAGAACATAAAACAAACTTAATCAATTTAAGATGACTAAAATCGTGCTAAGTATCTTTTTTGACAATTGTGTAAAGCTGGAAGTAACAGAGAAAAGCTGAAAATCCACAAATATGTGGAGATTAAACAACATGCTCCCGAACAATCAATGGATCAAAGAAGAAATGAAAAGGAAAATCAAGTAATATGAAAAAAAGTGAAAACCAAAACACAACAGGTGCTCTCCAGGTGGTTCACTAGTAGAGAATCTGCCAGCCAATGCAGGAGTTGCAGGAGACACAAGTTCAATCCCTGGGTCAGGAATATCCCCTGGAGGTGGAAATGGCAACCTACCCCTGGAGAATCCCATGCACAGAGGAGCCTGGTGGGCTACAGTCCACATGGTCACAAAGAGTCAGACATGACTGAGCACACCCAAAAGCACAACATATCAAACCTATGAAATGCTACAAAAGCAGTTCTAATACGGAAGATTATAGAGATAAAAGCCTATATTAAGACACCAGGAAGATCTCAAATAAACCACCTCACTTTGCACTCCAAGGAACTAGAAAAAGAACAAACTAAACACAGTTAGATTTCATTTTCTTGGGCTCCAAAATCACTAGCAATGGTGACTGCAGCCACGAAGTAAAAGACACTTGCTTCTTGTAAGAATAGCTATGACAAACCTGGATAGCGTATTAAAAAGCAGAGACATCACTTCGATAACAAAGGTCTGTATAGTCAAAGCTATGGTTTTTCCAGTAATCATGTATAGATGTGAAAGTTGGACCATAAAGAAGGCTGACTGCTGAAGAATTGATGCTTTCTAACTGTGGTGCTGGAAAAGATTCCTGAGAGCCCCTTGGACTGCAAGGAGATCAAACCAGTCAATCCTAAAGGAAATCAACCCTGAATATTCATTGGAAGGACTAGTGCTGAAACTGAAACTCCAATACTTTGGCCACCTGATGGGAAGAGTAAACTCACTGGAAGACCCTGATGCTGGGAAAGACTGAAGGTAGGAGGAGAAGGGGGCAACAGATGAGATGGTTGGATGGCATCACTGACTCAATGGACATGAGTTTGAGCAAACTCCGGGAGATAAGGAAGGACAGAGAAGCTTGGTGTGCTGCAGTCATGGGGTCACAAAGAGTCGGACCCAATGTAGCAACTGAACAACAATGACAGGCACATAGATATGACATATATCTCCAAATAAAAACAAAGTAGATAACAGTATTAAGGGGAAAAAAACAGCTATGCACAAAGTTTTAATTGTAATGAGATTCATTTATTTAAAAAAAAATGTTCTAAAGGCTAAAAAGATAGAAAATGCTAGTGAGATTTCAAGAAAATAAGGCATCAAACCAAAACCAGAAGGTAGACTGGAAATAGCGATCTTTCTTTTTACATTTTTTCTTTTTTTAGCCATGCTGCATGGCATGTGAGATCTTACTTCCTCAATCAGGTATCGAACTGGAGCCATCTGAAGTAGAAGCTGCAGTCTTAACCACTGAACTGCCATGGAAGTACCAAAATATATATAATATATATTATAATATATATTAATAATATAATTTTAAAGGAATATAATAATTTTAAAGGAATTTCAAAAAATAATATACAAATTTTTAGGGAAGAACGCATTAAATTTGCAATGTGAGTGACTATCTGTATCTTGAGCATATTTTGTATGCAAAATCAAACAAATTTTATTAATGCTTTATTATGAAGTACGTAAAGAGCTCAATTTCTTCAAAGGATAAAGATGCAACTTGAGAGGAAAGTAAAAGTTAAATATATTGCTAAGACCTTTCTACATTCAGAATTAGAAAAGCAAGTATAACTACCAAGGTTTAGAAAGTTACTTCTCTATTATAATTCTTATCTCAGGAAAATCACTTCTAAGTACTTTTATCAAGAAACATAAATGTCAAGAAACACAGAAGAACTACACAAAAAAGATCTGAATGACCCAGATAACCACGATGGTGTGATCATTCTCCTAGAGTGAGACATCGTGGAGTCTGAAGTCAGGGGGGCCTTAGGAAGCATCACTACAAAGCTAGTGGAGGTGATGTAATCCCAGCTGAGCTATTTCAGATCCTAAAAAATAATGCTGTTAAACTGCTGTCCTCAATATGCCAGCAAATTTGGAAAAATCAGCAGTGGTCACAGGACTGGAAAAGGTCAGTTTTCATTCCAATCTCAAAGAAAGGCAATGCCAAAGAATATTCAAACTACTGCACAATTAAACTCATCTCAAGGTAATGTTCAAAATTTTCCAAGTGAGGCTTCAACAGTACATGAACTAAGAACTTCCAGATGTTTAAGCTGGTTTTAGAAAGGCAGAGGAACCAGAGATCAAATTGCCAACATCTGTTGGATCATAGAAAAATCAAGAGAGCTCAAAAAAAACATTTACTTCTGCTTTATTGAATATGCCAAAACCTTTGACTGTGTGGATCACAACAAACCATGGAAAACTTTAAAGAGATGGGAATACTAGGCCACCTTACCTGTCTCATGAGAAATCTCTATTGCAGGTCAAGAAGCAAGTTAGAACCGGACATGGAACAACGGACTGGTTCCAAATTGGGAAAGGAGTGTGTCAAGGCTGTATATTGTCACTTTGCTTATTAAACTTTGATATTCAGAGTACATCATGCAAAATCCCAGGCTGGCTGAAGCAAAAGCTGGACTCAAGATTTCCGGGAGAAATACCAATAACCCCAGATATGCTGATGACACCATCCTTACGGCAAAAAGCGAAGAGGAACTAAAGAACTTCTGATGAAAGTGAAAGAGGAGAGTGAAAAACCTGACTTAAAACTCAACATTCAAAAACTAAGATCATGGCATCTGGTCCCATCACTTCATGGCAAATCGATGGGGAAACAATGGAAACAGTGACAAACTTTATTTTCTTGGGCTCCAAAATCATGCCAGATGGTGACTGCAGCCATGAAATTCAAAGATGCTTGCTCCTTGGAAGAAAAGCGAACCTAGACAGCATATGAAAAAGCAGAGACATTACTGACAAAAGTCTGTCTAGTCAAAGCTATGGTTCTTCTGGTAGTCATGTATGGATGTGAGTGTTGGACCATAGAAAGCTGAGCACCTTTTAAAGAACTGATGCTTTCAAACTGTGGTGTTGGAGAAGACTCTTGAGAGTCCCTTGGACAGTAAGGAGATCAAACCAGTCAATCCTAAAGGAAATTAGTCCTGAATAGTCATTGGAACAACTGATGAAGATCCAATATTTTGGCCATCTGATGTGAAGAACTGACCCATTGGAGAAGACCCTGATGCCAGGAAAGACTGAAGGCAGAAGTGGATGACAGAGGATGAGATGGTTGGATGGCATCACTGACTCGATGGACATGAGTTTTAGCAAGCTCTGGGAGTTAATGATGGACAGGGAAGCTTGGCGTGCTGCAGTCCATGGGTTCACAAAGAGTTGGACATGACTGAGTGATTGAACTGACCGTTGTATCATTGTATCATGACTGTCAACAGAAAGCTTATAGAATTTTATACCACCAAAACTAGCATTTAATAGAAAAACCTGTATCACTTTTAAAAATACAGATGCATATAAGAATTATCTTGGAATCTTTTGAAAAATTCCACGACTGAGCAACTGAATTGAACTGAATAGATATCATGGGATACCTACCATTATTTTTAAAGTATTTCTGAAATTTAAAGACATGTGAATTTACTTTGGCTAAATTTCTAAGTCATGTGTAATTAAAATTTTTATTTCATCATGATATAAATTGTCTCAAGCTGTGTGATCATTTCCACTGATTGCCACAGAAGTCATCTGTAGTATTTCCCTCTTAGTTTAAACTTGCCCATAAACATATAAGAAATGTTCATACTTAAATGGAGAAGGCAATGGCAACGCACTCCAGTACTCTTGCCTGGAAAACCCCATGGGAGGAGCCTGGTAGGCTGCAGTCCATGGGGTCCCTAAGAGTCGGACAAAACTGAGCAGCTTCACTTTCACACATTGGAGAAGGAAATGGCAATCCACTCCAGTGTTCTTGCCTGGAGAATCCCAAGGACAGGGGAGCCTGGTGGGCTGCCATCTCTGGGGTCGCACAGAGTCAGACATGACTGAAGCGACTTAGCAGCAGCAGCAGCATACTTAAATAAAAACCACCACCAAACATACAAAATCTCAAGCATTCACGTGCCCCCTGAAACATTTTGGAACAGTATGGAGTTGGCTAGGAAGGTAAACATACAAGTTTGTATAGGTTTGCCTAACAACCCTCAAATAACTTTTATTTGATCTTGCTCACATTTAAGAAAGAACATACCTTCAACAGACCTAATCATGGAATCATTTTAGGGCATTTTGAATAATCATATCATTAATAAATACTAGAGCAGAACAAATTTTGCATTATATAATTAAAATTACTATAATTATGCTTTTAGGACATCTGCTGACAAGAAAGGCTTTTTTAACACTAGTGACAAAATACTGTTTTGAGACCACTACAATGTGCCTAGACAAATTCATCTTTATAATGAGTTATCTTATATACATAATATCAACAAATAGGACTTTTAGAGAAATTGGTTAAACAGGTTACATCACAAACAAGAGAAGCCTAAGATTTGCCCTTCGAAAGAACTTTTTAAATAAGCCAATGATTTAATATTTGAACATTTGAAACAATTACTTTTCTATGTGGCAAATTCCAGCCTAGTTACCCACCTCCTCCCTTCCTGTTTCCAATGACTAATTTTTGTTTTTAAAGATTTATGTTGGCTATGCAGCACAGCATACGGGATCTTAGTTCCCTGACCAGGGATTGAACCCACACCCCCTGGAGCAGAAACAGTGAGTCTTAACCACTGGACCATCAGGGAAGTCCTTCCACTGACTACTTTAACATGACTTTCCTCTAAGGGTCTTCAGCTTAGAGATACATACTCCATAAGCTTCTTGCTTTTTCTGGGGACCTAAATAAGCACAGGCATACTTCAGTTTACTGAGCTTTGCAGATACCGCCTTTTTTGAAACCAAATCGAAGGCTTGTGGCAACCCTACATCAACCAAGTCTATAGGTGCCATTTTCCCATCATTTGCTCACTTTGCATCTGTGTCAATTTTGGTAATTCTCACATTTTGAATTTTCTCATTTTCATATTTGTTATGGTGACCTATAATCAGTGATCTTTGATGTTACTACTGTAATTGTTTTGGGGTGCCATGAACTTTGACAACATAAGATGACGACCTTAATAAAAATGTATTCTGATCACTCCACCAGCCGATCATTCTGTCTTCCCACCTTTCCCCTGGCCTCCAACACACAATATTAAGGTCAGTTAATATCTCTAAAAAGACGCTAAAGATTCAAGTAAAAGAAGTCACAGGTCTCTCATTTTATATCAAAAATTAGACATAATTAAGCTTGGTGAGAAAAACATGTCAAAAGTCAAGATAGGCTGAAAGCTAGGCCTCTTGCACCAGTTAGCAAAGTTGTGAGTGCAAAGGAAAATTTCTTAAAGGAAATTAAAAGTGCTATTCCAGTGAACACATAAATGAAAAGGGAAACTGCCTTATGGCCAATATGAAGATCTTCCATATGGACAGAAGATCAAACCAGCCACATTTAGCCAAAACATAATCCAGTGGAAGGGCCTAACTCTTCTCAATTCTGTGAAGGCCAAGAAGTGAGGGAGCTGCAGAAGAAAGCTTGAAGGTAGTAGAGGTTGGTTCATGGGGCTTATGGAAGCAAGCTGTCTCTATAACATAAAAATGCAAGGTGAAGCAGCATATGCTGATGTAGAAGCTGTTAAGTTATCCAGAAGACCTAGGTTAAGATAAATAATGAAGATGGCTACACTAAAACAATAAATTTTCAATGTAAATGAAAAGCCTATATTGGAAGCTGCCACCTAGGAGTTTCATGGTAGAGAGATGTCAGTGCCTGCTATCAACGCTTCAAAGGACAGGCTGACTCTCTTTTAGGGGTTACTGCAATAGGTGACTTAAAAGTTGAAACCAAAGCTCATTACCATTCTGAAAACCTTTCAGTTCAGTTTAGTCACTCAGTTGTGTCTGACTCTTTGCGACCCCATGAATTGCAGCACGCCAGGCCTCCCTGTCCATCACCAACTCCTGGAGTTTACTCAAACTCATGTCCCTCGAGTCGGTGATGCCATCCAGCCATCTCATCCTCTGTCGTCCCCTTCTCCTCCTGCCCCCAATCCCTCCCAGCATCAGGGACTTTTCCAATGAGTCAGCTCTTCGCATCAGGTGGCCAAAGTATTGGAATTTCAGCTTCAACATCAGTCCTTCAATGAACACCCAGGACTGATCTCTTTAAGGATGGACTGGTTGGATCTCCTTGCAGTCCAAGGGACTCTCAAGAGTCTTCTCCAACACCACAGTTCAAAAGCATCAATTCTTTGGTGCTCAACTTTCTTCACAGTCCAACTCTCACATCCATACATGACCACTGGAAAAACCATAGCCTTGACTAGACCGACCTTTGTTGGCAAAGTAATGTCTCTGCTTTTTATATGCTATCTAGGTTGGTCATAACTTTCCTTCCAAGGAGTAAGCGTCTTTTAATTTCATGGCTGCAATCACCATCTGCAGTGATTTTGGAGCCCAAAAAAATAAAGTCTGATACTGTTTCCACTGTCTCCCCATCTATTTCCCATGAAGTGATGGGACCAGAAGCCATGATCTTAGTTTTCTGAATGTTGAGCTTTAAGCCAACTTTTTCACTCTCCTCTTTCACTTTCATCAAGAGGCTTTTTAGTTCCTCTTCACTTTCTGCCATAAGGGTGGTGTCATCTGCATATCTGAGGTTATTGATATTTCTCCTGGCAATCTTGATTCCAGCTTGTGCTTCTTCCAGCCCAGCATTTCTCATGATGTACTCTGCATATAAGTTAAATAAGCGGGGTGACAATATACAGCCTTGATGTATGGGACCCTTTAAAATTATGCTAAACTTACTCTGTGCTCTACAAATGGAAAAAAAAAGCCTGGATGACAGCACATCTGTTTACAACATGATTTACTATTTAAAGCTCACTATTAAGACCTACTCCTCAGAATAGGATTCCTTTCAAAATATTAATGCTCATTGACAATGCACCTTTGTCACCAAAGAGCTCTGATGGTGATGTACAAGCAAGGTTAATATTATTTTCATGTCTGCTAACATAACATCCATTCTGTAGGTCATGGATCAAAGAGTAATTTCAACTTTCAAGACTTACTATTTAAGAAATATATTTCATAAGGCCATAGCTGCCATAGGCAGTGAGTGCTCTGATAGGTATGGATAAATTGAAAACCTTCTAGAAAGGATTCACCATCCTAGAAGCCATTAAGAACATTGTTAATCATGGTTAGAAGTCAAAATATCAGCATACGTAGGAGTTTGGAAGGAGCTGATTTCAACCCTCATGGATGGTTCAAGACTTCAGTGGAGGAAGTAACCAAAGGTGTGATGGAAACAGCAAGAGAACTAAAATTGTAAGTGGAGCCTAAAGATGTGACTGAATTGCTCCAACCTCATGATCTAATTTTAACATATGAAGAGCTGCTTTGTATAAATGAGTAAAGAATGTGGTTTCTTGACATGAACTCTACCCCTAGTGAAGATGCTGTCAAGACTGTTGAAATGGCAGCACAGAATTCAGAATATACATAAACTCAGTTAGCAAAGCAGGATAATAAGGGTGAGAGGACTGACTCCAATTTTGAAAGAAGTTCTACTTCTTTCAAACAGCATCACATGCTACAGAGAAATTGTTCATGAAAGGAAGAGGCAGTCAATGAGGCAACTTCATTACTGTCTTATTTTAAGAAATTGCCACGACCACCTCAGACTTCACCCGGATCAGTCAACAGTCATCAACATCAAGCTAAGATCCTCCACCAGCAAAGACTATGAGTCTCTGAAGGTTCAGATGATGGTTAGCACTTTTTAGCAATTAAGTATTTTTTAAAATTAAGGTGTACATATATATATATTTAAAGACATAATACTATTATACACAATAAATTATAGTATCATACAATATAAACATAACATTTACATGCACTGGGAAACCAAAAAATTCATGTGACTTGCTTTATCACAATATTTGCTTTTTTGGAGGGGTCTGGATTTGCACCCACAATATCTTGGAGGTATGCCTATATAAGTTCATAAGCATTTTAAGATATTAATCATTTAACTTTTTTTCTCAAAATGAAAAGTTTCTTATCATTTTATTTCATAGATAAAAGTCACATTAACATTCCTGGGAATAAACTTTATTACCAGGGTTTTAAAATGCATAAAAGATAAATGTAGTAGTACTTGCAGGTAAATATGGAGATTGAGGCAAAAGGGATTCTTAGGAAAAATCCTATATCCTACCTAGAGTACCTCTTAAGCTCCCTCTGCTGGCTACCATTTAAATAAAGAAAAAAAAATTGTAAACCTCTTTTCCTTTGAGCAGTAATGGGAGAAACAGCCTGAAGCTGACAATGCTGTCGTTGAAATTGTAAGGAAAATTCTCCCTTAAGCAAGGGCAAGTCTAACTGCTGCTACCTTCCTTAATAAGGCTTTAGAATTTCCAAAAAGATTTGGGGAGTAGGGGGGGAGGTGGGAGAGGCCACAACCAACTTAAAATAAGGAAAGTCATTACCAAGTTTGAATGTGTTAAGCACAAAATTGATATACAAAAATGCAAAAGCATTAAGTATAAAACAAATCAACTATAAACAATTATCATTAACACTAGGAAATTAATAATTTAAATATAGCTCACAAATTTCACTATAACAAAAAGCTTATAGCACACTATTTAATCTATTAGTTTCAATATTAAGGTTTATTTTCTTTTTCCTCCAGAGTGAGGTTAAGTAACAACTTAAATAATTTTCAGGATGTATAAATGAACATCCATTCGGAAAGAACATTACTGCTTAAAAGTGGCTATCTAAGAAATATTTTGCATGTAATAAATATATTCTATGTTTAGGTTAACAGGCACCATCTCGAGAGCAAAAAAGTTTTTTTTAACCAATAAATAAATTACATTCAAGAAAACAAAGTGTTTATATCTGAAGTATGATATATCCTTAAATGTTTTTCTTCATATAGCACCCAAACTTCCAAACTGTCTAGAAAGTAGCTTCTAAATATAACCCATACCTTAAGTCATAAAAATAAAAGGCAAAAAAAAATCAATTTAAGACAAAACTTAGTTTATATTAATTCCCCATTCAATAAAATATCAATTGCCAATTTATTAAATGAACTGTAAATATGCAATGTTAGTGCTCAAATCTGAAATATATATTTTTAAAAGTCACTCTTTCTCAAAGTATTTAAAATATTGCATCTCTGGTGGCAAACCTGAAAACTATCATTTTATTTCTCTGGTTTTCATACTTCCACTCCCAACCCTATCCTTTAATTCTTTAACAGCCAACCAGTTTGTTTCCTTTTTTTTTTTTTTCTTTTTGGAGTAAATACAATATATCCCAAACACAAACACTGACAATACTCCTTGGTAAACAAGGAAATCCCAAAACAGTCCAAGCCTATAGCTTCACTCCCAAAGTGTGGCACAGGCTAAATGATAAGGAAAAAAACAATCAAGGGCCCTTATTGATGCAATCAGAATGCTCCTGAGAGTCCACAACTGTTTTGAGAATTTGCTGATGTAATCCTGAAGAAAGTTTCAACACATTTTGCAGACAAATATCAGAGAATAAGTCTTTGATTAATAATTTTTCTATTTATTTCTGCCAAGGCGACTGAAAACACGAAAGCCTTTTCATCAGAGAGGTTAGCATAGATGTCAATTTCCTTTTCCTGTTTCTCTGTTAAAAGAAAAAGGGAAAGCTTTTAACATAAAGGCAGTAGATTTAGTAATCTTTTAAAGTTTTCACTGTTTTTAAAATGATAATAAATACTATACATAATACTATGATGCATACTAAATGGTATAAAGTATCATGTTACTAAACTGAAATATTAAAATTAGACAAAGGAGTTACTAAAATGCATGAACTTAATTCTAAGACTAAATAGAGACTGGATATATATTTCTATACAGTCTAATATTTCTGTAAGAATCTCAAATATTTCTTTCTTCTCAGTAGCATGAGCTCACTGTTTCAATCAAAAAATTTCCTCACCCTAAATATGGTCCCTTCTGAATATCAATGGTGCCTTTATGAATATAATAAATTCTTCATCTTAGCCCTGCTACAGAAAATAAGAATAACCAACATTTATTTCTACTTTACCCCATCTGATTACAAATGTAATCCAAGTTCATGGTAGAATTTTTTTTTAAATACAGAAAACTAAAACAGAAAAGAAGAACCACCTATTATCTCAAGCCAGCTAAAATCATGATTATCATCTTTGTGGGTTACAAATTACTTTTTCAGGTTCTACTATGATTCTACTTCTTTCTGGATTTTTCACTATGCTTTGATTTTTAATCAGTTAAACAAGTATACAGTTTGCTTTTGTTGTTCAGTCACTCAGTCGTGTTTGACTCTTTGCGACCCCATGGACTGAAGCATGCCAGGCTTCCCTGTCCTTCACCATCTCCCAGAGCTTGGTCAAACTTATGTCCATTGAGTCAGTGATGCCATCCAACCATCTCATCCTCTGTTGTCCCTTTCTCCTTCTGCCTTCAATCTTTCCGAGCATCAGTCTTTTCTAATTAGTCAGCTCTTCACGTCAGGAAAATATTAAGAATTTCAGCTTCAGCATCAGTCCTTCCAATGAATATTCAGGGTTGATTTCCCTTAGTTGACTGGTTTGATCTCCTTGCTGGCCAAGGGATTCGCAAGAGTGTTCTCCAACACCACAGTTAGAAAACATCAATTTTTTGGTGTTCAGTCTTCTTTATGGTCCAACTCTCATATCTGAAAATGACTATTGGAAAAACCATAGCTTTGACTATACGGACCTTTGTTGGCAAAGTAATGTCTCTGCTTTTTAATATGCTGCCTAGGTTTGTGATAGTTTTTCTTCTAAGGAGCAAGCGTCTTTTAATTTCATGGCTGCAGTCACCATCTGCAGTGATTTTGGAGCCCAAGAAAATAAACTCTGTCACTGTTTCCATTGTTTCCCCATCTATGTGCCAAGATCTTAGTTTTTGAATGTTGAGTTTTAAGCCAGATTTTTCACTCTCCTCTTTCACCTTCATCAAGAGGCTCTTTAGTTCCTCTTCGCTTTCTGCCATGAGGGTGCTGTCATTTGCATATCTTAGGTTATTGATATTTCTCCCGGCAGTCTTGATTCCAGCTTGTGAATCATCCAGCCTGGCATTTCACATGATGTACTCTGCATATGTTAAATAAGCAGGATGACAATTTACAGCCTTGACGCACTCCTTACCTAATTTTGAACCAGTTTGTTGTTCCAAGTCCAGTTCTAACTGTTGCTTCTTGACCTGCATACAGGTTTCCCAGGAGGCAGGTAAGGTGGTCTGGTATTTCCATCTCTTTAAGAATTTTTCACAGTCTGCTGTGATCTACAGTCAAAGACTTTAGCGTAGTAAACGAAGCAGAAGTAGGTATTTTTCGGGAATTCCCTTGCTTTTTCTACAATCCAGCATGAACATCTGGAAGTTCTTGGTTCACATACTATTGAAGCATAGCTTGGAGGATTTTGAGCATTACCTTGCTAGCATATGAAATGAGTGCAATTGTGCGGTAGTTTGAACATTCTTTGGCATTGCCTTTCTTTGAGACTGGAATGAAAACTGATCTTTTCCAGTCCTGTGGCTACTGCTGAGTTTTCCAAATTTGCTAGCATATTGACTGCAGCACTTTAACAGCATTTATCTGATGCAACATCTTGGACTTCTGGTTTCAGGCATTATAAACCGACTTTCCACTGTGAAAAATTAGGATTTATTGTTTTTTGTCTCTTGCCATCATACTCTTATCACATCTTCCCATTACAGTTATATTATCATTTTGATGAGATTGATGTTGTGCTTACATTATTCATTACATAAATTATTTCACTTTTCCTGTACGTTGTTTTCCCTGAAAAGATTCTCTTTCTTCATTTGCTTAGTTTTCATTACTAACTGAACCCAAATTCTCTTTTAGTTGGATAAATTTTTCATAATGTTTACATATATCAATTTTATCTTCTTGAAGAAATTCTTTAAGAAAGTCTTCTGCTATACTTCAATCTGACATGGTTGCTTTCTAGGCCTACTGCACAATTATCATGTTGAGATCTCTCGTCAACATCATGCTGGAGATTCTTCTCATCTCTCTCTTGAGCTGGACCCTGTGTTCTAAGTTCAGGATACATTCTTGGTTTACTTCTTCATTTTGATGCCATGTATCTTGCAGTAGCTTCCTGAGAAAGGGAGTATGGGTAGCAAATTTTTTGAGATCCTAAATATTAGAAAGTGTCTTGAGTCTTTCTTCACACTAGTTACTAGTGTGATTAAGTAAAGACCTGAAGATTTCCTCTTAGTATTTAAAGGCAAAATACTATATTCCAAATACTGGTGCCACTGCTAAGAAAATTCTATGCCACTTTTTATAGTTATTTTTTAAGTTGTTGCTAATTTACATAAAATGAAATATATGATCTTAAGTGTACAACTGGATGACCCACACCACAATAAAGATATGAAAATTTCTCATTTTCCTCTCCAGTCAATCCCTCCCCACCCTACCAGAAATATTATTCCACCACCATAGATTCATTTTGCCTGTTCTTGAACGTCATATAAATGGCATTGTACAGTAAGTACTGTTTTGTGTCTAGCTTCTTTCATTCAACATGCTTTTGAAGTTTGTTGATGTTGTTCATACACAAGTAGTTTGTTCCTTGCTGGAGAGTATTTCACTGTACCATTTTGATTATTTCCTTTGAAAACTTGAAGGATTTTCCTTTTAACCAAAGAGAGATAATTTGTGATGATATAATTTTGCATAATATCTTGTTTTAACCATCCACTTAATTCGGTGGGGTATTTCAATACAGAAATTCAGTGTCCTTCAGGTTTGGGAAAATTACTTGAATTATTTCATTGATGGCTTCCTTCTCCTTCATCTTCTATGTTCTTTTTCTGTAACATCAATTATTTACATATGTTGACCTCAAACTGGTCCTCTAAATTTCTTATGTTTTCTATTCTATTTTTAATCTCTTTTCCTATTGCTATACATTCTGGTACATTTCTTCAATTTTGTCTGTCAGATTTCTGTTAAAGTTTGACATTTTTGCAAATCATATAGACATATCTATACACATACACACATATATGATTCTCATTTTTAAAGTTACATATTTTATACACACACACACACACACACACACACATATATATATATATATATATATAAGATTCTCACTTTAAAGTTCATTTCCCAGGTACTTTTTTGACATCTTCAATTTCCTTTTAAGAAAAAGGAAATTCCTTTTTGTTTCATTACTACCACAACTACTCTTACAAAGAATATTAATGGCAGTTTTCATTTTCTTTTCACCCTGCAAAAACTCATCCAAGTTACTTTTTTTTTTTCCTTTATGAAAGCCTGACTGGAGAACTCAATATTTACCATCTCTAATTTTTACGTAACTTTCCTCATTTTAATTTGATAGCCCTGCCCTCAATGATGCTTGGTATTTCTGAAACCAGAAACTCTCTTTTGCCTTATCTTTTATTAAAGGATAACAGCCCTAGCAAGGTATTAAAAAAGACTTTCAAATCACCTCTACACTTCCAGACATAACTCATGCAAAAAATTGCTGACCTTAAGGAAGATGTAAAACAAAAAAAGGTTTCTTTCTTAGCTTTTCTCAAAGGCGCTTACAATTTAGGTTTCTTGGGTCTACTAAAGACGTTATTACTTTCCAGAATTTTGCTGCTTCTCCTATTGCCTCTCCTTGTGGAACTTTGCCCTTGAAAAAACAAAAAGTCCCTTTCCTACTTTACTAGGGTTTGGGGAGAGCACAGAGCTAGATGTGTTTATTCAATCTACCATCTTTAACTTGAAGTCTACCTTAATTCTCTATGTTCATTAATAAGATATTCAAAATTGGTTAATAAATTTCAATCAGTGAAAATGTCACTGTTACATTACTAATATCTAGAATAATCATACCCCCACATATAAAATGAAGACTTATTTTAAACAAACCAAAAGTTAAGTTTAATGATTGGCTTTTATGATAATGTTGTTACCTAGATGTCTAAAAAGATTTCCTTTCATTCTTCTATTTTTTTCAAAATATACAAAATAAAGTCAATTAAAAATGTGCTTTTAGACACATTGTAAGGTTTTCCTTATTAAAATAAAGGTAAAGCTTGCTTCAAATTCTTTAAGCGTCCTATGAGCAGGGAAAAATACTGAATTTAAGTGGCCACTAAACAATAAGAAGCATATCAAAGAAGTCTATTCTAAAATATATAGACATTTTAAATGTTCATATTTCCCACCAGTATTATATTTAGGAAACATGGTGTGCCTTCAGGGACTGTAAGTACAGCCCAAGAGCAAAATCTAGTCTGCAACCTGTTTTTATAGTCTTACTGGAACACAGCCATGTCCATTCATTTACATATTTTCTATGGCTGCTTTCCAGACACAATGACAGAGCAGAGTGGCTTTGACAGAGACTTTATAGCCCAGAAAGCCTAAAATATTATCTGGCTCTTTACATAAAAAGCTTGCTGACTGCCCCTGTTCCTGACCTACATTAAAAGATTCCATTTTATTATACAAAAATTGCTTTGAGGTCTTCCTTGTTTGTAGTAAAAGCATATCTTACTCTAGAAACAGCGTTCTTAAAACTTTTCTATAACAAACTAAAAATTTCTGAAAAAAAATTTGGCCAAATAAATGCTTCTGTTTTCAGGTTAACATAAAATAAAAGATTCAAACCTGCACAGTGAGTACCAGAACTACAGAGTCTTCATTTCCCCAGAGAAAAGACTGTCATTATCTATTTTCTCATCTCCTCTGACCCACCACCAGAGGCATTCCTTTTCCATTCTTTGGATTATGTTCCCTTTACTTCAACTGTAAAGAATGTTGTTTTCTGGGCCAAGCAGTATTTTCCTTTTCTCTTTTTTCTCTGTTAGACTTTCCTTTACCTAGTTTCCCTTTTGAAACAGTCTTTGGCATATATTTTCTGTTCACCCCATTATTAAAGAAACACATTCAAACTGAGAAGAAAACTCAAACTCTCTGGAAGATCAGCATAATAGAAGAAAAAAGAATAAGTACTGAAATTAGCCAAGGGATTAAGGAGTATCTAAGCACAGTCTTCACAGAATATAGTCAAAGACATTAATAACCTTAATCCTTTAGTCCTATGATATTAAGAAATCTTTAACTTTGATAAAACCTATAAAGATGAAGTTATTTACACTAACAGTAGTAATTTTTTTCAAATAGAAACACACAAAACAGAGAAATGGTGAACAGGTAAGAAATTCTCAATGTCTAAAATATATTTATGGGTGAATACCTGAATACTTAAGACTGAATGCCTGAAAAAGCAAAGTGTAGCTCACAAATAACATAAGAAATTTTAAACGCATTTCACTGAAGATGAAATTATTCTAACAGGTTTTTTTGATGTCTAATAACATTGTTATTTATTTTTAATTGAAGTACAGTTGATTTACTTGATAAGAGATTTTAAAAGAATTATAGAAAGCAACTATCTTTTTCATTTAATTACTGGCTTGAAATTATGGGCATATGGGGGTTCATTATACTATTCTTTTCACTTTTGTGTAATTTAAAAAATTTTCCACAATAAAAGGTTTTTTAAAAGATAAACAAAAATCAAAGAAAAAGAAGTTGAAGTTTAACTTGATGGTTAAAAACATCATGGTTGATGGTTATTGGTAGGCACACTACTTATCCAAAGAAAAGATAAAATCTATAAGGAGAATATGAATATGCTTTAGACAGAGAAGACTTCACCTTACTATCCAAGAAGAATTCACCTTAGCTTTTGGATACTGAAGAACACTGAAAATTCAAACTGAAGAACACTTTCAATAGTAAATTTTTAAAACTCACAGTATAATAGTTTGAAATATATCTTAACAGAACTTAGATTTATCTTTTAAAAAAGTAGAACCATTTTAACAGACTTATTCAGGATGTCATACACAAATTATTGTCTCTGAACTTTACTATCATCAGTTTATAAGAAAGTGAATTTACCTAACTTAAGCCTTTATTTTTCCAATAAGAATTAAATTTATGGATTTTTTTTTTAAAAAAAAACAAGCATCTACCTGAGAGAAAATGCTTTTACAAACTAAAATATAAGTTGGAATTTTAAATCCAGGAGTTCAATGCCTACCAAATAGTTTCTTCACTACTATCTAATTAAGATCTTAGAAAACTTTAATACTTGGGGGGAAAAAAAACTGCTTGGATTTACTCATACCTCTTTCTTCCTCATGTTTTTTGGCAGATGCACTTTTAGGTCTTCCTCTTCCTCGTCTGATATGATCTGAATGGCTGTTACTTCGAGACCTCTTTCTGTTTTCTAAATCTTTATTTACTGTAGAATTGATCTTCTCTCGCCTAACTCTCTCTGTTCGCCTCCTCTTGGCCTCATGCTTGTTTTCTGTATGGATGAATAAAAGTGATATATTTTAGGGCTTAAGCAAGAACTGTCTGCCCATGTTCACACTGCTTTCTTTTTCTTTCTAAATAGCGCTAGAGTTTGCTGCCTTGCATATTTTATAAGATTACATCCATAACATATATGCCCTTCAAACCCATGCAGAAGAAAAAAAGAAACAGAATTCAGATCCATATTAACATATAAGGTAGGAGGAATATTAGAAAACAAGTATCTCTATTTGATTATTCAGCCCTGTAAATTCACTCAATTCCAAGGCAACCTTTCTGCTTTTTTCCTTTTCTCTGTTTCTAAGCTAAAAATGGTGAAGTATTAAAAAGGAAAATAAATAAATATTCCATTCCTTTTTTCCCCCTACCCAAATCACAGATTGAAATATATAAAATACACATAAGTAAAACTGACCTTAGCTATACTATATTAATGTTACGGAAAAAAACAAACAAGGTATCTAGGGAAAACATAAAAACACTAGGGAAGTAAGCAGTTTTCACTTTAGTTACAGATAAGGTCATTTCTGACATTCTTAAGAGCATATTTATCCCAATTAGAATCCAATAGAGTAACTTTACTCAACATGGTGATTTAATTAATGCAAGGAGCCACTCCTTCTCACTCCAAACAGATTAAAAGGTTGGGTAAGACAAACAATAAATTTAATACATATCTGACTTTAAAAGAAAGAAAATTCCTCAAATGCCTAAAACAGTGGTGGTAAAGGGGCAAAACAAATAAGAAAATTCATATCCCAAACACTAAAGGGAAAAAATTGAAAGGCTATATAAATTAAGTATGCTCAATAGGCTACTATAAAGTAAAATAAATTTAAGTAAAATATTAATAGCTATTTCCAAATACCATATCCTTAGAAAATTAGTTAATTCCAGGTCTCAAATGAAACATACACCAGATAATGCAAGAACATTTGATTATTCCAGACTTTAAGAAAGTTATTAGTTTAACAAATAATTTGCAAGGAATAAAAAAGAAAATAATAGAGTCAAAAGAGGAATCACCCATATACAATGTGAGGACCTTATTTGGAATCTGTTTTTAAAAACCATTTATGAGAAACCTGAAAATTTCAACACCAGTTGGATATTTGGTATTACAGAATTAGTGTTATTTTTTATTGCATGTAAGTTTTAAAAATTTATTTATTTGGCTGTGCCAGGTCTTAGTTGCAGCATGTGGGATCTAGATCTCTGGCCAGGGATTGAACCCAGGCCTCCTGCATTGGGAGCATGGAGTCCCAGCCACTGGACCACCAGGGAAGGCCCTGTGTTTCAGCTTTTAAAGGTCAACCTTTCAGAAACATATAATGAGAAATATTTATAATTGAAATTATATGAGATTTGCTTTAAAATGATACATAAGAGAAGAAATGGATGTGGATGTGACAGTGTATGCTTAGAATTTCTGAAAAATAAAATTGATTTGATACCGTTCCATTTATTATGGCATCTAGTATTACTGCTAAAGGCAGAAAGCTTATTATTTTAGTGATTTTTTTAAAAAAACAATTTTAAATGAGGCTTGAAATTTCTAATCCAATTCTGAAAATATAAAATACGATGTTATTTAAAAAAATAGGAAATTAACCTGTGATTCCAGTATTATCTAAAGTATAGATTTTGTTCAAATTTCACAAAATTTTATGCATGTCCACTATTGGTTTTCATACCTAATTCAAGATATCACATTGCATTTACTGGATTGACCAGTTTCAGCTACATGCAATGAATTCTGATAACTTCTCTTTTCATCTTTATTCTTTACAAATATTTTCTAATTTTTCTTGTTACGGCTTCTTAGATACACCCATCATTTAAAAGTGGGCATTTAATTTCCACAAATATGGGGTTTTAAAAGTATTTTTTATATTAATTTCTCATTTAAATGCTTTCTTCTCCACAATCACCCTGTGTTTTTTCAGTCTTTTGACTTTCTTGAGGCTTTCAATGGGTAAGACAAAGATCTCTCTTGGTTAATGTCACACTGCACTTGAAAATATGTGGGCTCTTTTCAAGTATCTCTTAATATTCATTTCTAACACAATTCCACAGTTATAAGAGAATAACAGACTCTGTTTGATTTCAATACTTTTAGACGATGAAATTTTTGCACCTCGTTTTATGTCCCTGGATATGTTCCAGGGTCTCCTGGTGTATAGTTATAGTCTATAGGAACTTCAATACAATTTGTACCCTGCTGTCGTGTGAAAATTGTATAAGTCTTAATTATGTTGAATTGGCTCATAAGGCTAGTCTACTATATCCTTCTACTTTTCTATTTATTCATTCTATTAATTTTTGAGACTTTGATGCAGAAACTCCACCTAAAAAAGCTTAATTTATCTACTTAAAAAATAATTGTAATACATAATGGAACTATATGTAACTTTGATCTGTATTTTCCAAGTCTCCAATAAATGTGTTATCATACTTTCATAATTTAAAATATTTTTAAAAAGTTTAAACAAAATATAAGAAAAAAATTAAAAGTTGAAAGAAATAGTAACTGGTAAAGCTTTTTACAGTAGGCCTTTTAGAGTTTAACACTGAATTTAAGTTTGTTCCTTCAGCTACCCACTCATCTCTGCAAACTTATTCATAGCCAACTTCTCAAAAAAGAAGCATCTGTACTTTCTGCCTCTAGTTTCTCACCTCCCATTCATCCATCACTTCATTCCAGTGTAGTTCCCAACCCAATGAAAAGGATCATCAAGAACAAAAACCTCTGTTGGCAAATCTAACTGACATCTCTCTTTAATCATCTTAATTACCATTTCTCAAAAATTCAAGAGGACCACTCTTTTCCTTGAAATTAATTTCCCTGATTTTTCAGGTTCTCCAGGCTCCCCATCATCCAGCCATTCCTTTTTTATCTCCTTTGGGGTCTTCTCCTCCCTGCAGATTCTTTTCCATCTCTAATATTAAAGTCCTAGGACTCTGTCCTGAACTCAGATACTCCATGGACCCAAAACATTAAGTGTTGCTGTTTTAATGGTCTAAAATTCATACTTTCAGCTGTGACTTCTTCCCAAAGCTCTAGATTGCCTACCTGACAGCTTCACTTGTATGACTCACAAGCATTTCAAAAGTGCCCCAAAAAATAACTCTTGATTTTCCCTCCTGCAACATAATAGTAAATAGCACC
The DNA here is from genome assembly GCF_033118175.1 of Dama dama. Lineage (NCBI taxonomy): Eukaryota > Metazoa > Chordata > Mammalia > Artiodactyla > Cervidae > Dama > Dama dama. The sequence goes on from NC_083684.1 coordinate 21,186,359, forward strand.
AAGAGTTACAAAAGCCAAATTAACCTAGTCATTTGTGACTCAGACTGTTTCTTCCATCATCACAAAAGTCCACAGGTACTCCGTGCAAAATATATCCACAATTTCCTCATTTCTCCCACTTCTGTGGGTAACATCCAAACCAAATATATTTCCTAAACAGCTGCCAAAATTACCTTTAAGAAAAAACCAGACTGTAAGTTCCTTTTCTAAGATCTTTCATTAGGCTTTTCACTTTATTTAAAATAAAGTCATATTTCCTGACAAAAGACTACAAGTCCTACTATAAGACCTGACATTCACCTCTCATCCATCTCATTTCATACCACTAGCCATTTTGTTCACTACTCTCCAGACATGTCTTCCTCTAAAACAAGTTCCTTCTTCCTCTTGAGGCTCTACATTTGCTAATCCTTCTGCCTAGAGCTCTCTTCCCAACACTTTTCATGAGACAGGCTATATTTCCTTCAGATGTCAATTTACAGGTCACTCCAAGTCTCCAAGCCCAAGTTACTTTCTTCTACTATTACTATAGTCTGTTTTTTATTTACATACATGCTCAATATGTCTCCCCCACCAAAGTATAAGCTCTACGAAAGTTGGGACACTTGTCTGTCTCATTCACAGAAACTAGAACATTAACTACACATTTAAGTGGTGCTAAATAAACAAAATTAGACTGAGTACATGCATTTATCTCACTATGTTCTCAAAAATTCTATTGAAATGCAAATAAACATGGGTAAAAGGAAAAAGGAAAATAAATCAATAAATCAGCAGGGCTTGAAACAGGAAATAGTGCTATTAGCAATCTGAAATTACAGAATTCCAGCAAGCTGGCAAACTGACAGACTCTGATTAAGTAACCAGAAAAGAAGAAACTAAAATTCAAAATAAGACTATGAAATGGTTTCTATAGAAAGGGTAGCTGTTCTTCCCAAAGACACTCCCAGGATAGGACAAAAAGTATAGTAAGGAAGAGTAGGCCACAGAGTGATCATCAGAATAACTCTAGAACTACTGTAGGACAGTTGGGCCTATGTATACAAAGCAACTGACATAAAGAAATAAAGCTTTTCAGAACCAAGCAATGTTTAAGGGGACTTTGAACTTCCATATCATAGAAATATGAAAGGGGTTCCCAGGTGGTGCTAGTGGTAAAGAATACAACTGCAATGAAGGCGACGCTGGAGTCTTCGGTTTAGTCCCTGGGTCGGGAACATCCCCTGGAGGAGGCAATGGCAATCCACTCCAGTATTCTTGCCTGGAGAATCCCATGGACAGAGGAGCCTGGGGGGCCACAGTCCATAGTGTCACAAACAGCAGGACACAACTGAGCAGGCACACACATTAGAAATAAGAAATAAACAAAAAAAAGTAATTCCTCATAAAAAAGAAACACTAAAAAGGATTTCAAATTCTGCCTCAGAATGACGCTTTTCTTATTTTGGCAATCACGGATTTCAACAGCATCTCCCAGCTTACCTAACTGACATCTAAAAGTCTGTTTCTTCCAATTATACAGAACCTCAAACATTACCTTCTTCCAAATACACACTAAAAATAAACTTCTTCCAATTATACACTAAAAAGATGATGTCAAAATGGACCTTCAAAACAGTTCAAGAAGATTTTTCCGGTGGTCCAGTAGTTAGGAATCCACCTGCCAATGCAGGGGACACAGGTTCAATCCCTGGTCTGGGAAGAGCCATGTGCCATGTGCAGCAACAAAGATCCAGTGCAGTCAAAAATGAATCAATGAATAAATAAATAAATATATATTTTTTAAAGTGTAGTATATTCATGCAAGTCATCTACACTGATAAACCAAAGCCTTCATTTACAAGTATCAACAGATAATTAAGGATTACCGGTTATTTGAGGAAAATAAAAAGAGTAAGAGAGAAGGAACAAGATAAAACATGAGGAACAGGGAGTTTCCTGGTGGTCTAGTGGTTACGATTCTGTTCTTTCACTGCTGAGGCTCAAGTTAAATCCCTGGTCAAGGCTAAAAAAAGACAACAACAACAAAACCCATAAGGAACAAAGGTATTTCAGGAAACAAAAACATCTTAAAATATTTCAGATAATATCTTCAGAGAGTATTATATCATTAACATTCTTTTGCAGAAACAAAAAACTCCATCCTGATCATATGGAATCTCAAAACCCCATACAGAAAGACAATCTTGGAACAAAACAAAGAACCACACTTCTTGATTTCAAAACTTTTCCTAACAAAACTGCAGTAATCAAAAAAATATGGTACTGCATTACCAGAGACAAACAGATGAACGGAATAAAATATCCAGAAACAAATCCATGGTCAAATGGTTTTCAGGAACAACAGCCATGAAAAAAAAGAACTTGCGACAAATGGTAATTGGGAAAACTGGATATCTGGAGGCCAAAAATGCAAGTGGACCCTTACACTACCTACAAGAATTAACTCAAAACGGATTGAAGACCTAGTATAACCGCTAAACCCATAAAAGGGTTAGGGAAAAAAAAAAAAGAAAAACAAAAAAAGCTTCATGACAGTGGACTTGCCAGTGACTTCTTGGATCAGTTTAGCTCAGTCGCTCAGTCGTGTCCGACTCTTTGCAACCCCATGAGTCACAGCACGCCAGGCCTCCCTGTCCGTCACAAACTCCCGGAGTTTACTCAAACCCATGCCCATCGAGTCGGTGATGCCATCCAGCCATCTCATCCTCTGTCATCCCCTTCTCCTCCTGCCCCCAATCCCTCCAGCATCAGGGTCTTTTCCAGTGAGTCAAGTCTTCACATGAGGTGGCCAAAGTATTGGAGTTTCAGCCTCAGCATCAGTCCTTCCAATGATCACCCAGGACTTATCTCCCTCAGGATGGACTGGCTGGATCTCCTTGCAGTCCAAGGGACTCTCAAGAGTCTTTTCCAACACCATAGTTGGATAGGACACCAAAAATACAAGCAACAAAATAAAAACTAGACAACTTGGATTTCATTTAAAATTTAAAAACTTCTGTATGTCAAAAGGACACTATCAACAAAACAAAGCAATTCATGAAATCGAAGAAAAAAAATATTTGCAAAAATGTATCAGGTAAGGAATTAACATCCAGAATAAAAATTCTGGAATTCCACAATTCAACAACGAAAAAAAGGTCAAAGAACTTCAACAAACATTTCTCCAAAGATAGACAAATGGCCAATAAACACATGAAAAAATGTTTAACATCACCAATCATAAGGGAAATGCAAATTAAAATCACAACACGACATCACTTCAATCCCATTGGATGGCTAATAGGAAAAGCACATAAAATTACAAGTGTTGCTGAGGATGTGGAGAAATTGGAAACTTTGTGCATTGCTGGTGGTAAAGAAAAACAGTGAAAACACCATGACACTTCCTCAGAAAATTAAACAGAATTACTATATGATCCAGCATTTCCCCATACAGGCATATATCCAAAAGAAATGAAAGAAGGGCACTAAGCAGTATTTGTACACACCTGTTCACAGCAGTATTTTTCATAATACCCAAAAGGTGACAGCAACTCAAGTGACCATCAATGCATTAGGAGATAAACAAAATGTGGTACGTACATACAATCAAATATTATTCAAGAAGGACATTCTGACACATGTTACAACATGGATAAACTCTGAAGACCTTATGCTGTGACACAAAAGGACAAGCACTGTATGATCCCACGTAAGAGGATAACCACAGCAGTCAAGTTCAAACTCACAGGCACAGGAGGAACAGAGGCGGTCTGGGGCATGGTATGGGGAGAGAAGAAAATGGGGAGTTACTGTTTCATGTGTATGGAGTTTCAGTTTGGGAAGATGAGGAGAGTTCTGGAGAAGGATAATGGTGATGATTAAGCACATGATAATGAATGTATTCAATGCCACTAACCTATACAATTTAAAATTATTAAAATACTAAATTTTACTATAAAAGATATGAAAAAATAAGATTCAATGAAAAAGAAGAAATTAAAAAACAAAATGAACTGCTAATAACAAAGTGCAAAAGACAAGTTAAATAGGGACTTCCCTGATGGTTCAGTGGTTGAGAATCCACCTTCCAATGCAGGGGATGCAGGTTCAATCCCCTGTCAAGGAACTATAATTCCACATGCCACAGGTCAACTAAGCTTGCGCATCACAAATAGAGAGCAGATCATATGCCACAGCTAAGACCCAATGCAGCCAAAAAGATACTTTTTTTTTAATTTTTAAAAAGACGAATAATGGACATGTCTGAACACAGAATTCAGGCATGTCCATTATGAGACAAGGAAAACACTGAAATTTCCTGGAACAAAACAAAGACAGAATATATGACAATAAGGGAAGAGAAATACAGGAAAGATCAAAGAAATCTAATACTCATCTATAATATAATTTGTAATTATCTACCCAATATTCATTCTCCCCCTCTTCCTTAAGAATAGAATCCTGCTCTAGTCAAGAGGGAAATGTGCCCAGTTAAAATATATACATTCCAAGATTCTCCTGCAGGTGAAGAGGCCATGAAACTTAGTTCTGACCAATGACATATAAGTGGAACTGGATAAGGTTTCCAGAAAGTTTTATTATTTTTTTTTAAGGAGTATGATCCCTAGGTTGGGAAGAACCCCTGGAGGAGGGCATGGCAACCACTCTAGTATTCTTGCCTGGAGAATCCCCATGAACAGAGAAACCTGGTAGGCTACAGTCCATGAGGTCGCAAAGAGTCGGACACGACTGAGCGACTAAGCACAGCACATGGCTGCCTTGTCCTGTCTGTGTCTGTCCTCTTCTTTCTGCTTAGAATACTTAGGGGATGCGTGGATGTACAACAATTACTTTGTAACAATGAGCATGAACTGACTAGTCCCAAATTGGGAAAGGAGTACTCAAGGATGTATACTGTCACCCTGCTTTTTAACTTATATGCGGAGTACATCATGCGAAATGTTGGGCTGGAAGAATCATAAACTGGAATCAAGATTACCAGGAGAAATATCAACAACCTCAGATATGTAGATGATTTCACTCTAGTGGCAGAAAATGAAGAGGAAGTAAAGAACTTCTTGATGAGGGTGAAAGAGGAGAGTGAAGTTGGCTTGAAACACAACATCCAAAAAACTAAGATCATGGTATCCAGTCCCATCACTTCATGGCAAATACAAGGGGAAAAAGTGGAAGCAGTGATATTTTATTTTCTTGGGCTCCAAAATCACTGTGGGCAGTGACTGCAGCCATGAAATTAAAAGACACTTGCTCCTTGAAAGGAAAGCTATGACAAATCTAGAGAGGGTATTAAAAAGCAGAGACATCACTTTGCCAACAAAGGCCCATATAGTCAAAGCTACAGTTTTCCCAGTAGTTATGGATGTGAGAGATGGACCATAAAGAAGGTTGAGAGTCAAAGAATTGATGCTTTTGAGTTGTGGTGCTTGAAGAGTCCCCTGGACTACAAGCAGATCAAACCAGTTAATCCTAAAGGAAATTAACCCTGAATATTCATTGGAAGGACTGATGCTAAAACTGAAGTTCCAATACTTTGGCCACCTGATAACGAGAGCCGACTCACTGGAAAAGACCTTGATGCTGAGAAAGATTGAAAAAAAAGAGAGAAGGAGGCAGTAGAGGATGAGATGGTTAGATAGCATCATCAACTTAATGGACATGAATTTGAGCAAACTTTGGGAGACAGTGGAGGACAGAGGAGTCTGGTGTGCTGTATTTCATGGGATCACAAAGAGTTGGGCACAACTTAGTGACTGAACAACAATGAGCATGAAAGCCAAATCTTCTCAAGAAAGGGAAGAGCTTAGGTCCTTGGGTACAACACTGAACAGTCCTGTACAGTGGTCCCTTGGTACCAATGAGGGTTTTAGAACCCCCAACAGATACCAAAATCTGTAGATGTTCAAGTATCTTATATAAATCGTATATTATTTGCACAAAACCTACACACATCTACCTGTATAGTCTGTCATGTCTAGATATAATAACTAATACAATATAAATGCTATGTAAATACCAGGGCACAGCAAATTCAAGTTATGCTTTTTGGAACTTTTTGGAATTTTTTCCCCTGAATATTTTCAACCCATGGTTGACTGAACCTGCAAACATGGAAACCCACAGATGCAGAGGGCCAACTGTAATGCCAACTTCGTTTTTCTTCACTAAAGGAAAAGTAAACTGTTTGTCCAATCCAGTGTCAGTCAGGTTTTCTGTGGATGGTGATCCTGACAACAATTATCCAATAAGCATGCCAGAAAGAAAAGAGAATGGGGGAGAAGAAATAGGTGAACATTTCCCTAAGCTGAAGACTTGAGCCTTCAGATGAAAAGGACTTACTGAGTAACAAGGAAGAATGACAATGACATTTAAGTGTGAGTACAAAGTAAAGGCAATTTGTGAGTACAAATCAGAAGATGATTGCTTCTTGGCAGGAAAGCAATGACAAACCTATACAGTGTGTTGAAAAGCAGAGACATTACTCAGCTGACAAAGGTCCATACAGTCAAGGCTATGGTCTTCCCAGTGGTCATGTAAGTTCTCAGAGCTGGACTGTAAAGAAGACAGAATGCCAAAGAATTGATGCCTTCAAACTGTGGTGCTGGAGAAGACTCCTGGAAATCTCCTGGACAGCAAGGAGATCAAACCAGTCAATCTTAAGGGAGATCAATCCTGAATATTCACTGGAAGGAATGATGCTGAAGCTGAAGCTCCAGTATTTTGGCCATCTGACACGAACAGACAACTCACTGGAAAAGTCCCTCAAGGGAAAAAATCTTTCCCTCATTGGGAAAGATTGAGGGCAGAAGGAGAAGAGTGCATCAGAGAATGAGATGGCTGGACAGCATCACTGATGCAATGAACATGAACTTGGGCAAACTCCAGGAGATCGTGGGAGACAGGGAGGCCTGGTGTGCTGCAGTCCATGTGTGGCAAAGAGTCGGACACGACTAGGCTACTGAACAACAACAACAACAAAGTAAAGGTACTCTCCAATGGAAGATAGAAAATGTACCACCACGTATCTTTCATGAAGATTTTTTCAGGTCTAAAACAATTTTTACAAATTAGTTCCAGAAATAAGAACACATGGGTTTTTTTTTAAGTATATAAGAAAAATTGAGATTGTCCTTATAGCACAACGAAAGAAATTTTAGTATGACAGCTGTGCTGTGGACCTAAACTCAGGAATAAAATTGTAATGAACAATTTTTCTGAAATAACAACACCAAATCTTCACTGTCAAGTAATTCAGAGTTAAGGATAACTTACTACTGAATTAATGTTGAGTGACTTTGGATTTCTCAAAGGTACTAGTGATAATCATTTCTCCATTTTTCTTTCTTAACAAAAGTCAGTATGCAGTTTGTAGATTTTGCTTACTTATCAGCCCTTCCCTGTGAACTTAGAGAATAATTTAAAAATTAGGTTTAATATTTCTATCCCTTTGTTCCTTCCCCCAGTAAAAATGGGGAGGTTGTTGCTTAACCTAAAGCTTGTACTCACTGAGAAATTAACAGTTAAGTATTACTGAGCTATCCCAATATCTTATTGTTTTCAGTCTTTTTCTTTACCTTTAGAGGAAGTCTTCTATAAACTAGTATCTCATTTAGACTTCCAGTTTATTTTTTCTTTACAGTTTTTAAAACAAAAAATGTATAAAGGAAAAAGGTATATCCATTGCTATTAAGTGCAAAATAGCACTCTTGATGCACTAAACCATCCAGAACACCCATGTGAAAAACCAAATTTAAAGATTTGGAACAAATTGAGCTTATTCTCACCAAAAACTGCTTGTCAGTATTATCTTTACAGGTATATATTAGCCATTTTCATTTCTCCTATAAATTCTCTGCTAATTAAAACTGAAATGTTCTAGATCCTACTGACAACATTCATTAAAACTTGATAAAACTGGGGAGATTTTTTAAAAAATTAAACTCATCTCAATTCCCTATACATAATGGACTAGCCAAGGCAAATCTTACTTTTAAGAAATTTAATTATAAAAATTAGTATTTATGTACATATAACATATCTAGCTTTCTTTACATTCAGTTCAGTTGGGCTTCCCTGGTGGCTCAGAGGTTAAAACGTCTGCCCACAATGCGGGAGACCCGGGTTTGATCCCTGAGTTGGGAAGATTCCCCTGGAGAAGGAAATGGCAAACCATTTTAGTATTCTTGCCTAGAGAATCCCATGGAGGGAGGAGCCTGGTAGGCTACAGTCCACGGAGTCACAAAGAGTTGGACATGACTGAGTGACTTCAATTTCAGTTCAGCTCAGTTGTTCAGTCATGTCCTACTCTTTGTGACCCCATGGACTGCAGTACGTCAGGCCTCCCTGTCCATCACCAATTCCTGGAGTTTACCCAAACTCATATCCATTGAGTCGGTGATGCCATCCAACCATCTCATTCTCTGTTGTCCGCTTCTCCTCCTGACGTCAGTCCTTCCCAGCATTAGGGTCTTTTCAAATGAGTCAGTTCTTCGCATCAGGTGGCCCAAGTACTAGAGCTTCAGCTTCAATGTCAGTCCTTCCAAAGAACACTCAGGACTGATTTCCTTTAGGATGGACTGGTTGGATTTCCTTGCAGTCCAAGGGACTCTGAGTCTTCTCCAACACCACAATTCAAAAGCATCAATTCTTCAATACTCACCTTTCTATATAGTCCAACTCTCACATCCATACATGACTGCTGGAAAAACCATAGCTTTGACTACATGGACCTTTGGTGGCAAACTAATGTCTCTGCTTTTTAATATGCTGTCTAGGTTGGTCATAACTTTCCTTCCAAGGAGTGTCTTTTAATTTCATGGCTGCAGTCACCATCTGCAGTGATTTCGGAGCCCAAAAAAATAAAGTCTGACACTGTTTCCACTGTTTCCCCACCTATTTCCCATGAAGTGATGGGACCGGATGCCATGATCTTAGTTTTCTGAATGTTGAGCTTTAAGCCAACTTTTTCACTCTCCTCTTTCACTTTCATCAAGAGGCTTTTTAGTTCTTCTTCGTTCTCTGCCACAAGGATGGTATCATCTGCATATCTGAGGTTATTGATATTTCTCTCAGCAGTCTTGATTCCAGCTTGTGTTTCATCCAGCCCAGTGTTTCTCATGATATACTTGGCATATAAATTAAATAAGCAGGGTGACAAAATATAGTCTTGATGTACCCCTTTTCCTATTTGGAACCAGTCTGTTGGTCCATGTCCATTTCTAACTGTTGCTTCCTGACCTGCATATGGATTTCTCAAGAGGCAGGTCAGGTGGTCTGGTATTCCCATCTCTTGAAGAAATTTCCACAGTTTGTTGTGATCCACACTGTCAAAGGCTTTGGCATAGTCAATGAAGCAGAAATTGATGTTTTTCTGGAACTCTTTTGCTTTTTCGATGATCCAGCAGATGTTGACAATTTGATCTCTGGTTCTTCTGCCTTTTCTAAATCCAGCTTGAACATCTGGAAGTTCACAGTTCACATATTGTTGAAGCCTGGCTTGGAGAATTTTGAGCATTACTTTACTAGCATGTGAGATGAATGCAATTGTGTGATAGTTCTTTACATTAGACATTTTCATATGCACTTCATCTACACTTCAGTCCTCTAAGGTTGATACTATAAATCTATGTATATACAAGTAAACAGCAGCTGCTCATGGAGGTTAATTAATCTGTTACACTTACCAAACTAGAATCTGAATCTGAAGCCAGATCTTCCATGTAACAACATATAGCTCATGTCTGTACTATACCAAACTGATTTCCAGGCTCTGATTACTGTTAGTCCTTAAGGGCTTCCCTGGTGGCTCAGTGATAAAGAATCTGCCTGTTAAATGAAGGAGATGTGGGTTTGATCCCTGGAGGAGGAAATGGCAACCCATTCCAAGATTCTTGCCTGTGAAATCCCATAAGGAGAGGAGCCTGGTGGGCTATACAGTCCAAGGGGTTGCAGAGTTGGACACAAGTTATGGACTAAACAACAGCCCTTCTTAAAACCCTTTCCTCCTCTGGTTCTATAGCATAGCTTGTTCAGTTGCTCAGTCATGTCCAACTCTTTGCAACCCCATGGACTGCAGCACACCCGGTTTCCCTGTCCTTCACTATCTCCTAGAGTTTGCTCAAACTCATGTCCATTGAGTCAGTGATGCCATCCAACCATCTCATCCTCTGTCCCCCCCTTCTCCTGCCTTCAATCTTTTCGAGCATCAGGGTCTCTTCTAATGAGTCAGCTCTCTGCATTGGATGGTCAAAGTATTGGAGCTTCTGTATGAGTCCTTCAAATGAATATTCAGAGTTCATTTCCTTTAGGATTGACTGGTTTGATCTCCTTGCAGTCCAAGGAACTCTCTTCTCCAGCACCAAAATTGGAAAGCATCTGCCTTTTCTAAATCCAGCTTGTACATCTGAAAGTTCTCAGTTCACGAACTGTTGAAGCCTAGCTTGAAAGATTTTGAGCATTACCTTGCGAAATGAGTGCAACTGTATGGTAGCCTGAACATTCTTTGGCATTGCCCATTTTTGGAACTGGAATGAAAAGTAACTTTTTCTAGTCCTGTAGCCACTGCTGTGTTTTCGAAATTTGCTGGCATATTGAGTGCAGCACTTTCATAGCATCATCTTTTAGGGTCTGAAATAGCTCAGCTGGAATTCCATCACTTCCACTAGCTTTGTTTGTACTAATGCTTCCTAAGGCCCACCTGACTTCATTCACACTCCAGGATGTCTGGCTCTCAGTTAGTGATCACACCAACGCAGTTGTCCGGGTCATTAAGATCTTTTTTGTATAGTTCTTCTATGTACTCTTGCCACCTCTTCTTAATATTTTCTGCTTCTGTTAGGTCCATACCATTTCTGTCCTTTATCGTGTCCTATCTTTGCATGAAATGTTCCCTTGTTATCTCTAACTTTTTTGAAGAGATCTCTAGTCATTCCCATTCTACTGTTTTCCTCTATTTCTTTGCATTGTTCACTTAAGAAAGCGTTCTTATCTCTCCTTGCTATTCTTTGCAACTCTGCATGTGTCTTTCCTTTTCTCCTTTGCCTTTCATTTCTCTTCTTTTCTCAGCTATTTGTAAGGTGTCCTCAGACGACCATTTTGCCTTTTCCATTTCTTTTTCTTGAGGATGGTTTTGATCACCACCTCCTCTACAATGTTACAAAGCTCTGTCATAGTTCTTCTGGCACTCTATCAGATCTAATCTCTTGAATCTATTTGTCACTTCCACTGTATAATCACAAGGGATTTAAGTCATACCTGAATGGTCTAGTGGTTTTCCCTACTTTTCTTCAATTTAAGTCTGAATTTGACAATAAGGAGTTCATGATCGAGCCAGTCAGCTCCCAGTCCTGTTTTTGCTGACTATAGAGCTGCTCCACCTGCAGCTGCAAAGAATATAATTAATGTGATTTCAGTATTGACCATCTGGTGACATCCATGTGTAGAGTCATCTCTTGTTATTGTTGGAAGAGGGTGTTTGCTATGAGCAGTGTGTTCTCTGTCAGCCTTTGCCCTGCTTTGTTTTGTACTCCATGGCCCAACTTGCCTGTTAGATAGCAAAGTCTATCCCTGATATTTCTCCGTCCTTTCTATTCTTTCTGTTTATTTTGCTGGTTCTTCTTCTTCCTCCTCCCTAGGATTTCTAGGCTTCAACGTTTCATCTGCACCTCAAGGCCACAAGGCTACTCTAATTTATGAAACAACAGAATCTTAGGAAATGCCAAATGTAAAATAATAATGAATTGCTTCTCACTTATCACCCTGACTCATGTAAAAACCACTGTTGGTTGTTCTCCTACAGCTGACACTTTTTCTCAGTTGACAGGACCTCCCTACCTACTTCTACCCATAAAGACTGGAGTCTGCCAGAGTTCTCTTCCTTCCCTATAGACTGTAAAACTAGCTCATCCGTTCCCATGATGTCAACAACCATGATTATTTGAAACCTTTATCTCTAGTTAAGGCTACTCCCTGAGCTTCAGATTATATCTCCAACTGGGGGAAAAAAAAAAAAAGTCTACAGAGATGGTATTTCACAACTATATCCAAATCTAGTTTCTTCATCTTTCCCTCAAAACTTGTCTTCCCTTTTATCTTCCCTTTCTAACCACTAATCACAATAAGAAATTTGGGAGTCATTCTAAAGCCTTCCCTCTCCTTCAGTTGATTCTAACTTCTTAACACTTGTAGTATCTGACCCTTTTCACTGTTCTCATTACGTTTCTACCTTACCTCATTTCTCACCTGAATAACTGGTATACAGAAGGATCTCAAAAATATTTGTTGAATAAAAATAAAATAAACACTATGGAGAACACTGTGGAGATTCCTTAAAAAACTGGAAATAGAACTACCATATGACCCAGCAATACCACTTCTGGGCATACACACTGAGGAAACCAGATCTGAAAGAGACACGTGTACCCCAATGTTCATCACAGCACTGTTTATAATAGCCAGGACATGGAAGCAACCTAGATGCCCATCAGCAGACGAATGGATAAGGAAGCTGTGGTACATATACACCATGGAATATTACTCAGCCGTTAAAAAGAATTCATTTGAATCAGTTCTAATGAGGTGGATGAAACTGGAGCCCATTATACAGAGTGAAGTAAGGCAGAAAGATAAAGACCATTACAGTATACTAACACATATATATGGAATTTAGAAAGATGGTAATGATATAACCCTATATGCAAAACAGAAAAAGAGACACAGATGTACAGAACAGACTTTTGGACTCTGTGGGAGAAGGCGAGGGTGGGATGTTTCGAGAGAACAGCATGTATATTATCTATGGTGAAACAGATCACCAGCCCAGGTTGGATGCATGAGACAAGTGCTCGGGCCTGGTGCACTGGGAAGACCCAGAGGAATCGGATGGAGAGGGAGGTGGGAGGGGGGATCAGGATGGGGAATACATGTAACTCCATGGCTGATTCATGTCAATGTATGACAAAATCCACTACAATATTGTAAAGCAATTAGCCTCCAACTAATAAAAATAAATGAAAAAAATTAAAATTAAAATAAATAAATAAATAAATAAAATAAACATACTTGTCCCACTAACAGCATGGACATGTCTTACTCATTTTGGAGACTCAGAAATGAGTTGACATGCCTCCCCAGCAAATCTACTGAGTGAATCATTCCAGAGTTTCCATTCCTTGAATCAAACTCTTAGGAAGCAAGAACCAGGAATCGATTTTTAACAAGCTCTCTCCTATATAACTGACTCCATATAAGCCTATATAACCCAATCCTATATAACCCTATCCAGCAACAGTCTTTAAGAACTAATGAATTAGTAGTAAATCCATTAGCATGTTGAAAAGGAGCAAACTCAGAGGCAGAAATGGAATTAAAACAACTTTCTGAAAACAGTATGTTGATTCCTTAAAAAACTAGGAATAAAACTACCATACGACCAAGCAATTACCACTTCTAGGCATATACCCTGAGGAAACCAACACCAAAAAAAAACCAGATGTATTTCAATGTTCATTGTAGCACTATTTACAAGAGCTAGGACACAAGAGATGTCCAATAACAGATGAATGAACAAAGAAGCTCTGGTACATATATACAATGGAATACTTCTCAGCCATAAACAGGAATGCATTTGAGTCCGTTCTAATGAGGTGGATGAGCCTGTTATACAGAGTGAAGTAAGTCAGAAGCAGAAAAACAAATATCATATATTAACGCATATATATGGAATCTATAAAGATGGTACTGATGAAACTATTTGCAGGGCAATAATGGAGACACAGACATAGAGAACAGACTTATGGACAAGAGCAGGGGAGAGGAAGGAGAGGGTGAGATGAATAGAGAGGGCAGCACGGAAGCGTATACACTAACATATGTAAACAGACAGCCAATGGAAACTTGTTGTATGACTCAGGGAACTCAAACTGGGGCTCTGTAACAACCGAGAGGGGTGGGGTAGGGAGGGAAGGAGGTTCAAGAGGGAGGGAACATATATACACCTACGGTTAATTCATCTTGCTGTATGACAGAAATCAAACCAATATTCTAAAGCAATCACTAAATCAATTAAAAATAAATATAATTATTAAAAAAATGAAGGAAGGAAATAATCTTAAAAAAAAAAAATAAACAACTTTCCACCCATCTCTCCATAGACCTAGGATAAACAGGCCTCCCACAGACATAAATATAATTAATCCTTGAATCATCTCCTACTATAACTATTCTTTGTCTAATCCAGCGCCCTTACTCAGTTAACATACTTCAAGAGCTCACTTCCATCTTGTAACCCCACAAACTATTCTCTATATAGTAGTCAGAATGATCTTTCTAAAAGGCAAATCAAAGCATGGCACCGTCCCCTAGCCTCATTCCACCTCCCAGGGATAATTTCTTCTCACATGGTAAGAACAAAAACCAAAATCTTACTCTAGTTTAAAAGCCTTAAATAATCTGGCCCTTGCTTATCCCTCTGGCCTCATCTCAAACACTCTCCTGGTTTTACTGTCTACATTGCAACCATGCAGGCCCTTCTGTTCCTAAAATATATCGAACTTTTAACAACCTTAGAATTTTTGCAATTGCAATTTCTGTCAAGAATGGTCTTCTTCATGGATACTACCCTGCTGCCGTGTTCCTATTCAGTCTCAGCTTAAAATGTCACCTCTCAGAGAAGCCCTATTATTGTCACCCTGCTTAAACTTATATGCAGAGTACATCATGAGAAACACTGGGCTGGATGAAGCACAAGCTGGAGTCAAGACTGCCGGGAGAAATATCAATAACCTCAGATATGCAGATGACACCACCCTTACGGCAGAAAGCAAAGAAGAACTAGAGAGCCTCTTGATGAAAATGAAAGAGGAGAATGAAAAAGTTGGCTTAAAACTCAACATTCAGAAAATTAAGATCATGGCATCTGGTCCCATCACTTCCTGACAAACAGATGGGGAAACAATGGGAACAGTGAGAAACCTTATTTTTTGGGCTCCAAAATCACTGTAGATGGTGACTGCAACCATGAAATTAAAAGATGCTTGCTTCTTGGAAGAAAAGCCATGACCAACCCAGAGTGTGTATTAAAAAGCAAAGACATTACTTTACCCACAAAGGTTCGTCTAGTCAAAGCTATGGTTTTTCCAGTAGTCATGTATGGATATGAGAGCTGGACTATAAAGAAAGCTGAGAACTGAAGAATTGATGCTTTTCAACTGTGGTGTTGCAGAAGACTCTTGAGAGTCCCTTGGACAGCAAGGAGATCCAGCCTGTCAATCCTAAAGGAAATCAGTCCTAAATATTCATTTGAAGGACTGATGCTGAAACTCCAATACTTCGTCTACCTGATGCAAAGAAGCGACTCACTGGAAAAGACCCTGATGCTGACCCCTCCCTGAAGGTGGGAGGAAGAGGGAACAACAGAGGATGAGATGGTTGGATGGCATCACCGACGCGATGAACATGAGTTTGAGTGGGCTTTGGGAGTTGGTGATGGACAGGGAAGCCTGGTGTGCTACAGTCCATGGGGTCACATGGGGTCACAAAGAGTCAGACACAACTGACTGACTGGACTGAACTGAACAGAGAAGCCCCCAATCACTAAGCCAAAAGCAGTCTTACAGTCAGACACCATAGCACTCTATTTTAATTCCTTACAAGGCATTTATTACAAGTTGATATTCTCCCTATTTGTTCTCTATTTCCTGCCCACAGGAATGTAGTAAGATCTATGACAGCAGTGAACCTGCCTTGAGAGTAGATTGATTCACTACTTTAGACCCAAGGCTTAGAACAGTGCCTAGCATACAGCAGGTGCTCACATATACATCTGTAATCAATATACTGTTATTTGGGGTTCAAAAACATACAAACTTCTTTTATTTTATCAAAGATGACAAAATTTCATTTTTAATAAATATATCCACTGAATACACCCAATCTGTCTATATTAATGGGAAGATAAAATTCAAACAAAAAAAATTTTTAGATATATCAGGGAATAACAAAGAATAATCAATGTGTCTAAAAATTATAGTCACATCAAAATCGGGTTGTATATTTTTTCAGCCACCAGTTTAAAAAAAATTAAAGTTGTTACAAATTTTACCAGCATTATGAGGGGAAAAACTAAATGTCTATCAAGCAGTAAACAGATAAACAAATTGTGGCATATCCACACAAAGAATACTATTAAAACTAAACAATAAAAAGGAATGAATTCTTATTGACATATATAACAATATGGCTGAATCTTAAATCATGCTCAGTGAAAGCAGCCAGGCAAATCAGTACATACTATATGATTCCATTTATATAATACAAAGTTCTAAAACAGTAACAGCAGATCAGTGGTTATCTGAGGCAAGGGGAAATAAGATGGCTAGATCACAGAGAGGAACTAGAAAACTTACGGGAATGATGGACATATTCATTATCTTCATTGTGGTAATTGTTTGATTAGTGTAAACAAAACTTATCAAAGATACACTTCAAATATGTGCAATTTATTGGATGTCAATTATACCTTTATTAAACATTAAAAAAAATTTTTCTTAAATCAGATTAGGTCACTCCCTAAGCCCTTCAGTGGCTCTTCATCCTCCAAAAACAAACAGAAAATCTGTCACAAGCTTTACCAGCATTGGTGAATTAACATTTAAATTAGAATGAATGGCATATTAATGTCATAAAGCCTATTTCCAATAGCTAATAAAAACCAAACACATACTTCAATAGATTTTATTTAAATTCAACAAAAATTGAATAGTAAATTCACAAAAACTAATTTTAATTTTCTACATTGAAAAGCTAAAAATATGGTAAACTCTCACAATTACCTGTAGAAGATGGTGATTTTTCTGGGTGTTTTGCATTTAAAAGTTTTCTGCTAATAAATATGTAACCACAGGGACATGATTTACATGCAACAGGAACCTACAGACAAAAAAAAAAAAGCACAATTTATTATTACTACTTTTCTGTTGTTAAACTTCTTAGTGTTTATTTAGCTTCTTGAGCTGAATGATAAGTTACCTGAAATAGGAATCATGGGTTTATTTAAACCCCACCTCCTTACAATAAATGATGAGATAGGTATTGGGTCCTCTACATCTTCACATTCTACTAACGCATTACAACACGAAGACTACAGCAAATACACAATAAAAGTGTGCTGATGTAAGTGAACAACAGAAAACCACAATAGGATCGATCAGAGCCAAGGAAAATATATTGGAAAAAAGGTATCATTTCCTAAAATATTAGTTTAACAACAGTTGATAATAGTTTAACAGCAGTTGATAATATATTGGGGGGGCATGGTTGGGAAGTCATTAACGTAATCCCAGCATAACATTTTGAGGGCCCCACTGGAATAAGGAGATTAGAAATAGAGAAAAGATAGATCTATAAGACATTTCAGAGGGTAAAGAAATGAAAACAACCCAGGTTCCAACATGAGAGGGTAAGATGCCAATTACTACTGACAGGAAAACAAAATAGTTTACAACAACCAGTTTGAGGGGCAAAAGTACAGTATAAACAACAAAGAATGTAGGACAAAGCAGGAGTTGAGATCTAGGATTTTAATAATCTCAGGTCCAGGAAGGAAGTTTGATAAAACACTTAAATTCTCCAGGCTTCTGTTTCTAAATCTATAAAATATTTTTACAAGAGGCTCCTTTCTCCATTTCATATAAATGTTTTTTTTAAGTCAAATATTACTGAAAAAAGTTTTAGATTTTCCTCTACAATTGTTTCACTAATATTAACCTTAATGTTCCTTGGACTGGGGACACATTCACTAAGGACCAGAAATTAATCTCAACAAAAAGTACTCACAAAATAGTAATTACAATTCCGGTTTGTAAGATAAATTCCATTTGCTGTAAAAGTTTAATTATGATTATAAAGCTTTCATCCATTTATGTACAGAATGCGTCATATTCTAGAATATAAATATTTGATCTAAATAAGCTAAATCATAATTTGGGGAGAATTCCTTTTCTTTGCAGTAAAAATACTAAAGAAAGAACTCTGTTGTGTACTCATGAAAAATAACAATGAATTCTACAAAAATAATCAAAAATAAACTCTAGTATGTCTAACAGGTTCCTTTATCAAGAATATAATGAGATTCTTTCAAAAAATGGCAGAAAATGTAATGTTACATTTCTTATTAGTGAAAAATATGCCTAAAATAGATAAGTTTTGTCATTTTAAAATTTCACATCTTCATAGAAACCAAGCTCAAAGGTACTGACTCATTTCCTTTACACTTAAACACATCATTAAGGGCATACGCAGTAATATAAATTGTTTTAAGTTAATGCTACCCAAAAAAACAACAGAACACGATGTTCTTATTCAACAGATCCTTTGCTACTCAACAGCCATTTTCTTTCAGCTACTGAAACTCAACAAATTGAAATTTAATTCTGTGTCTTATACACAAAAAATACATCAACCCAATCCAGAAATAACAGAGTGCTACAGTTAGATGAGAAATTTAACATTTGGCTTTCAGATGACTAACACAATCGATAGGCTGATTTACATCCCTTAGTGAAAGCATCTTATGTGCAAGGAACATTTAGGTGCCTGAGCTAAATCACCCTAAAGGCCTTTTGAAAATGGAAAGTTCCTTTCCCTCACACCAACCCTGGAAAAAAGCCAACTAACCACCACCACAACACAGATCCTGTAAAAAGAATTATTAAGCAGGGTGGCCAACTTCAGTAATATTAGTCTCTTTAAATTATTGTATAATTTAGATTTTTTTTAAAAATCTAAACTTCCTTCAAATTTCAGTTGCAATGCCAAAAACAACAGTAATGAAAGTTCTAATGCTATACTTTCAGGATTTTAAAATGGAAGAAAAAAATTCAGTTTTGCTTACTGATGGCTTGTGAATCAATTTATTCCTTGAAAAACAGGTATTTGGATTGTTTGCACATGTTTTACAAGTAAGACAAGCTTTAAAAAAAACTGCACAAAACAAAATTCTGGCCCTCCCTATATTGTTTCACTGATTTAAAAAAGCTCAAAAAATAACCACTTTATGGAGACAAAATTCTGGCCCTCCCTATATTGTTTCACTGATTTAAAAAAGCTCAAAAAATAACCACTTTATGGAGAATACATCTATATTATTTGTTGCTAAGGGGAAAGTTACCTATAGCAGACATATTTGCTAAAGGTCACATAAAATTTTCTAAAACTTTTTTCCAAAAAAGGGGGAAAAAGCTGATCCAATAAAGAAGAAAACAAAAATGCAAAAACAGAAACATACACCAAAGACACCAGAAAAATAAAAAGGATCTTGACTACTACTATACTCAAAATGGCTCAGTAATTTGAATTAGTGGATGTGAAACCCGTTAAAAATGAAAAGTATTGTGGTTTAGATGTTTCAGAACTATATTTTCAATAGAGGCATGTAAAAGGGGATGTTATAAAGCAACTGAAAATCTAGGTCTTTCTTGTTTACTGATCTCTGTACCTGTTTTTAAACTTACAAATACAGAACATGTGTAAATCTACTCAGCTGAGGCAACTTCCTCAAACTTTAAAGATTTTACATTTATGCTTATAAACTGTATCTAAATTGTAATTTAATGTTAACCAGGCAACTTAGAATAACAGCAGTATTTTTTTTTTAAGTTTTTTTAAAATGGCTTTCAGGGTTATAATTTTTCTCATTTATAAGAAATCTGTACTTTCAAATAATTAGAAAGCTAAAATTAATCTATTATTTTCTTCGATTGAGTTAGTAAAAGACGAATAGCTTTTAAGAATTACCAAAATTTGAATTGGTCATCATTTAAGTTATCTTAGTTATCTTAAGTATTCAGAATAAAAGACAACATAAACATTTTAAATTATGTTGTAGCTTGCTATGCAATGAATTGTGTCCCCACCCCGCCAAAAACATCCCAGCAATAAATTCATCTGTTAAAGCCCCAACTCCTCAATGTAATGGTTTTTGGAGATGAGATAATTAGGTTTAGATGAGTTCATGAGGGTGGGGCCCTCATGATGGCATTAGTGTCCTTTGAAAAGCTATCAGAAAGCTCTCTTTTCTGCCAGGATTTTGGGGCTTCCAGCCTCCAGAACTATAACAAAATAAATTACTGCTGTTTGAGCTACCCAATCTACAGTATTTTGTTACGGGAGCTGGGAGAAGGGTTGTGTGTGTTAACAAACAAAATGAAATACGGTATTTCCAAATAAAATGCTGATCACGTTTTGATGAACAGATACAAAGACTCCTACAAGTTTACAATCCTTTCCTCTTTCTTCAACCAGGATATTCAAAACAGGTTAAGGTTACTTTATGCCAGGTACTGCAAGGTCATGATTCACACTAATTGATGTCCTATAGACACTGGAATGCATAATGCATACCATGTAAACCTTAGAATTCTGCACAATTAATTGGAACAAATGGAAATGATTTAAATATTGAAATAATCTTCGACAAGGAGACTTAAATAAAGAAGTCCAATTTTTTCAGAATTTTACAAATTTAGTTCAATGGTAAGAATGGAAATTTAACTTTGGTTTGGAAAACATGGCTAAACTGCTTTTAAAATGCATATTCAATAAATTCATAAAATCAATAAACCATAATTTTCCTTGCACAGTCTTCCTCTAATCAGTACATCTACCATTACCCATAAAAGACACTAAATAAAACATGTAACATTTTCTGTTAAAAGATTTGCTCAATCTTTAAGTTTGCTCCTTAAAGAATGCTCTATAATCAGCTCATTAAAAGAATCTTCAGCCATTTCAAATTACTCATTTTAAAAAGAAAGAAAAAAAAAAAAGAAAGGGGGAGGAGAGAGGTAGTCATTTTGAAAAAATTCTCCCAGTGGAAAAGGAAAAAACACACCCAGATCAGCATGTTGGCGTGAAACAAGGGCCCTAGTACTAATGCTTTAACTGAGAGTTTTAACTCATTAGATTATAAGGTTTTAGAGGAACGGGTGAAAAATGAGGCGTTCTTAAACTAAAAGAGTAAATGAAATTTAAAACATTACAGCTGTGACACCATTAATTCTGTGTGGAAAGCAGTCATTTAAAATTCATAAAACCACATACATATTTTTTAGAAGATCTGGAAGCAGAAATCCTAAATTTTTAACAGTGGATACCGCGGCGGGTAGGGGAACGTGAGGAGAGCCCAGAAAGCAAGGGCTTCAATGGGGACGTAATTCAATTATATTCCATTTAAAACAATGTACAGAAAGGATTCACGATTATTTACGGCAAAAATAATATATTTTAAGAGGAAAGAAAACTCCATATTTCGCCAAAACTTATAACTATTACACTGTGGGCCTTACTGTCACATTTAAGCATCCGTCCAGGTGGCGGGGGGACAGTTTGGGGGGTCCACCGTACACATCTGAAATGGAAACAAAGCAACCCTGACTGGCAGGAGGGGGATTTGGGAGCCAGGAGCCCTGACTTGGGAGTTTGCACATCAGGCACTCTCGTCGGGGCAGCAGGGGGCTGAGGGACCGTTCTCGTCCACTTGGGCCGCTGCCCCACACTCCTGCCGCTGTCACCGGAGCCGGCCAGGCTCCTCGAGGAGGCTCCGGACAGGTCGCCCCGTCGGCTCAGGATAAACCCACGCCCCCTCTCACGCAGCCCAGCCACAGGGCAAGACACTCGCCCGTCTGACCGCCGCCAGGTGGACACCGGCCGGGCCGCGGCTCCGGGCGCTCCCCCGGCAACCCCTCGGCTCGGCCGGGCCGGTTCGGGGCTCCCGCGGTGGCCACGGAGCCCGAGGGCTGGCCCACTCGCTCGGCCGCCGGGACGCCGGCGAAGCGGCCTCTCCACAGCCAACCGCCACGGGCAACGGCCGCCTGCCCGCGCGCACCCGCTCCGCTGGCCCGCGTGTTCGGTGCCCGGCTCCCGGCGCCCACCTGTTGGTCACACTCGGGGCAAGATTTGGTGGCCATCTTCACTTTCTTAGCTCGAGTTGCAGACATGCTTCTCTCAGGCGGCGGCGGCGGCAGCAGCAGTGGCGGCGGCGGCGGTTCGGGCTCCGCCCCTCGTACCTCAGCAGCCCAGCCTCTGCCCGCGCGGTCCCCGCTGGCCACACCGAGGCTCTGACGGGTGCGCGCGCGCGCGTCCGCGAACTCGAGCAGAGCCTGCGGGCCGAGGAGGCGGGGCGCGGCGTGCGCCGGCTCCAAGGAACTGCGGAACACGCTTCCACCCACACGGCTCCGGTCCTCCAGCGGGTCCCGATTCTCACGAGAAGACACAGCCTGGATTTTCCGACGGGACAATGGACACGCCCTCTCTCGGCCGGATGAACGGCGTGGAGGCGTGGCTTAGCCGGGATTCGACAGTAACGGGCGTCGGGCTCCACCAACGAAAGCACAGAAGGGGCGGGTCGTGCTGCTGAGCACGCCCCCTTCCCCGGAGGAAGAAGGTGAGAGTGAAAAAGCAGGTGGGAGTTTAGACTTTTTGCACAGATACCGACGTTTGATAGACTTCAGTAAATGTTAGCAAGTCTAATCGTTGAGAAATTATAATAGACAGCTGATGAGTCTGCTAGATGCCAGCCTTAGGCTCTGCACAGGGAGGTATGAAATTCGTTAAGTCAAATATGTATTGAGGGCCAAATCTGCCAGACAGGTTTGAATACTGGGAGGTGCCTGTCCTCAAACACGTAGTCTAGAGGTGTAGAGGGCCTAACATTCAAATACAGGGCAAATGAGTTGTTGGGAGGAGTAATTCGGTTGACTACAATATCAAAATTTAAAATTCACCTCGCCTTTGATCTTGCAATCCCATCCCTAAGAATTTGAAATATATTCTCCAGCTGTGCTCAAATGCATTTGTGTGAAGATGTTGCACTTCGCAGCACAGCTTGATCAGAAACAGCCCAGGTGTCCACCAACAAATTGCCTGAGCAAATTTAGGTATGCATACATCGGAATTATTGCAGTTTTTCAAAAGAATGATAGTTCTATATGAAGTGATATAATGATCTCCAAAATAGTATTAATTGGAAAAGCAAAGTACACTATACCTTGTTTAAGATTGTGTCAAATAATATGAAAATATATTTATGGTTACATTAACATTAAGAGACTAGAAAAAGAAGTGGAGGGCAGGAAGAGGAGGGAGACATATTCCATATAGTATTGTGTTTATGTGAATTGCCTACTAGGTTAACTTAATATGACATAGGACAACCCCTCACCACCCCCTGACTCCTCCACCCCGGCAAAAGAGAAAAGGATCTGTACACAGCTACTGAGAAAGTCAGCTGACACATTGTCAAAGGAGTTGGTGTTCCTAGAAGGCTTTCTTGTAGAGTTATCTCCAATATTGAATCCCTAAGGAAATCAGGGGTAGCTTGATGTTGTGAGTACACCAAGTGCAAGACAAAGAGTTAAGACTGGCAATGTGGGTCATATCCAGCTGTGCAGACAGGGTCTTTGCTACCATGGGAAGTAGTGTGGGCTTCTTCCTGAGTGTAGTGGGGCAGTGGAGGTTTTAGTTTGGGGAGTTAACAGGATTATATTTGAAGCTGATAATGATTGGACCAGGAAACACCTCAGGTATTAAGACCTGAGGCATGGGGAGAGGATGGACAATAGAGGAGAGGAATTTTAAAAATATGAAGGCCATAGTGTTAGTAAGACTTAAGGAGCTATTTTGTTGGTGGAGAGCAGAGGCCATGGATAGTTCCAGGATGACTCTCAAACTTCTAATGCAAAGAAAAAGAGGAATAGAAGTAACAGAGGAAGATGGTACTTCAGTTTTCCTTGGAGAATGGTGTAGGGCATGAATTGGGAACCCAGGTCCTGTAATCCTGGCCTTGAGGAGTTTTCTGAAAATTTCATGACCATTATATCTACTACTGTGGGCAGGAATGCCTTAGAAGAAATGTAATAGTCATCATGGAATATATAGGAATATGGAATATATAGGAAAAATACCAGCTAGTAATAAATCTAGGTAGGAAATTAAAATAGGGCACTGTTTTAGAGGATGACTGGAAGATGACTTTTGCTTGAGTGGTCAGGGAATGCATATCTTGAGGAAGTAATATTTTAGCTAATATCTGAATAGATGAAGGGGCTAAACATGAAAATGTTTAAAAGAACATTTCTTAGAAGAAATGGAGTAGCCATCATAGTCAACAAAAGAGTCCGAAATGCAGTACTTGGATGCAATCTCAAAAACAACAGAATGATCTCTGTTTGTTTCCAAGGCAAACCATTCAATATCACAGTAATCCAACCAGTAATGCTGAAGAAGCTGAAGTTGGACGGTTCTATGAAGACCTACAAGACCTTTTAGAACTAACACCCAAAAAAGATGCCCTTTCCATTATAGGGGACTGGAATGCAAAAGTAGGAAGTCAAGAAACACCTGGAGTAACAGGGAAATTTGGCCTTGGAGTACAGAATGAAGCAGGGCAAAGGCTAAAAGAGTTTTGCCAAGAGAACACACTGGTCATAGCAAACACCCTTTTCCAACAACACAAGAGAAGACTCTACACATGGACATCACCAGATGGTCAACATTGAAATCAGATTGATTATATTGTTTGCAGCCAAAGATGGAGAAGCTCTATACGGTCAGCAAAAATAAGAGCTGACTGTGGCTCAGATCATGAACTCCTTATTGCCAAATTCAGACTTAAATTGAAGAAAGTAGGGAAAACCACTAGACCATTCAGGTATGACCTAAGTCAAATCCCTTATGACTATACAGTGGAAGTGAGAAATAGATTTAAGGGACTAGATCTGATAGACAGAGTGCCTGATGAACTGTGGATGGAGGTTCGTGACACTGTACAGGAGACAGGGATCAAGATGATCCCCAAGAAAAAGCAATGCAAAAATAGCAAAATGGCTGTCTGAGGAGGCCTTACAAATAGCTGTGAAAAGAAGATAAGTGAAAAGCAAAGGAGAAAAGGAAAGATATTCCCATTTGAATGCAGAGTTCCAAAGAAAAGCAAGGAGAAAGACTTCCTCAGCGATCAATGCAAAGAAATAGAGGAAAACAACAGAATGGGAAAGACTAGAGATGGCTTCATTAAAATTAGAGATATCAAGGGTCAAGGGAACATTTCATGCAAAGATGGGTTCGGTAAAGGACAGAAATGATATGGACCTAACAGAAGCAGAAGATATTAAGAAGAGGTGGCAAGAATACACAAAAGAACTGTACAAAAAAGATCTTCATGGCCCAGATAATCATGATGGTGTGATCACTCATCTAGAGCCAGACATCCTGGAATGTGAAGCCAAGTGGGCCTTAGAAAGCATCACTACAAACAAAGCTAGTGGAGGTGATGGAATTCCAGTTGAGCTATTTCAAATCCTGAAAGATGATGCTGTGAAAGTGCTGCACTCAATATACCAACAAATTTGGAAGACTCAGCAGTGATCACAGGACTGGAAAAGGTCACTTTTCATTCCAATCCCTAAGAAAGGCAATCCCAAAGAATGCTCAAACTATCGCACAATTGCACTCATCTCACACGCTAGTAAAGTAATGCTCAAAATTCTCCAAGTCATGCTTCAGCAATATATGAACTGTGAACTTCCAGATGTTCAAGCTGGTTTTAGAAAAGGCAGAGGAACCAGAGATCAAATTGCCAACATCTGATGGATCATCGAAAAAGCAAGAGAGTTCCAGAAAAACATCTATTTCTGCTCTATTGACTATGCCAAAGCCTTTGACTGTGTGGATCACAATAAACTGTGGAAAATTCTGAAAGAGATGGGAATACCAGATCATCTAACCTGTCTCCTGAGAAACCTGTAGAACTGGACATGGACCAACAGACTGGTTCCAAATAGGAAATGGAGTACCTCAAGGCTGTATATTGTCACCCTGCTTATTTAACTTATTTGCAGAGTACATCATGAGAAACACTGGGCTGGAAAAAGCACAAGCTGGAATCAAGATTGCCGGGGTAAATATCAATAACCTCAGATATGCAGATGACACCACCCTTATGGCAGAAAGTGAAGAGGAACTAAAAAGCCTCCTGATGAAAGTGGAAGAGGAGAGTGAAAAAGTTGGCTTAAAGCTCAACATTCAGAAAACTAAGATCATGGCATCCGGTCCCATCACTTCATGGCAAGTAGATGGGAAACAGTGGAAACAGTGTCAGACTTTATTTTTTTGGGCTCCAAAATCACTGCAGATGGTGATTGCAGCCATGAAATTAAAAGATGCTTACTCCTTGGAAGGAAAGTTATGACCAACCTAGATAGCATATTAAAAAGCAGAGACATTACTTTGCCAACAAAGGTCCATCTAGTCAAGGCTATGGTTTTCCCAGTGGTCATGTATGGATGTGAGAGTTAGACTGTGAAGAAAGCTGAACGCTGAAAAATTGATGCTTTTGAACTGTGGTGTTGGAGAAGACTCTTGAGAGTCCCTTGGACTGCAAGGAGATCCAACCAGTCCATCCTTAAAGAGATCAGTCCTGGGTGTTCATTGAAGGACTGATGTTGAAGCTGAAACTCCAATACTTTGGCTACTTGATGCGAAGAGCTGACTCATTGGAAAAGTCCCTGATGCTGGGAGGGATTGGGGGCAGGAGGAGAAGGGTATGACAGAAGATGAGATGGCTGGATGGCATCACCGACTCGATGGACATGAGTTTCAGTAAACTCCAGGAGTTGGTGATAGACAGGGAGGCCTGGCGTGCTGCACTTCATGGGGTTGCAAGAAGTTGGACACGACTGAGCGACTGAACTGAACTGAATTGAGGTCCTTTTGGCTCAGACAGCAGAGACCTGCCTCTAATGTGGGAGACCCGGTTTCAATCCCTGGGTTGGGAAGATCCCCTATAGACGGAAATGGCAACCCACTCCAGTATTCTTTCCTGGAAAATCCCATGGACAGAGGAGCCTGGTAGGCTACAATCCATCGGGTCGCAAAGAGTCAGACATGACTGAGCACTTCACTTTCACTTTCACTTTCCCCAAAAGGGCACTTGGTTTGTGTGGGTAAGGAGGAGGTCTTTATATCTTTGGGTTTTTTGAAGTGTTTAACATGGCAGACACTGACAGTTGACTGATGAAAACTCTATCCATCCGTCCTCCCTTCTCTCTAGCCATCTTCTAAGTAGGAATGGGTCATGTGGTGTTACTGCTGGCCAATAAGATATAAACCAAAGTTCCCTGAGTGGGATTTTTGGAAAGGCTCTGAGTTCCCAATAAAAATGAAGCAATTCTTGTCCAAAAAAACCTCTTTTTCCTTTGCCTTTCACACTTTTCTTACTCTCTGGAGCATGAACTTGAGGCCTTATAGGTAAAGCAGCCATCTTATGACAATGAGACAATGAGGTATTGGTGCTACATAACAAATTACCCCCAAAATTAGTGGCTTAAAACATATCTGTTTCTGTGAGTCAGGAATGCAGATGTGGTTCTGCAATCTCATCTGAATGCTCAACAATGGGGAGCTCCACTTCTCAGTCAGTTCAGTCATTCAGTTGTGTCCGACTCTGCAACCCCATGAACTGCAGCATGCCAGGCCTCCCTGTCCATCACCAACTCCTGGAGTTAACCCAAATTCATGTCCTTTGAGACGGTGATGCCATCCAACCATCTCATCCTCTGTGGTTCCCTTCTCCTCCTGCCCTCAATCTTTCCCAGCATCAGGGTCTTTTCCAATGAGTCAGCTCTTCGCATCAAGTGGCCAAAGTATTGGAGTTTCAGCTTCGACATCAGTCCTTCCAATGAACACCCAGGACTGATCTCCTTTAGGATGGACTGGTTGGATCTCCTTGCAGTCCAAGGGACTCTCAAGAGTCTTCTCCAACACCACAGTTCAAAAGCATCAATTCTTCAGTGCTCAGCTTTCTTCACAGTCCAACTCTCACATCCATACATGATCCACTTTTAAGCTCACTCTGATTGTTGGCAAGCCCCAGTCCCACATCACATGGGCTCTTGACATACCTGTCATGAAACATGGCAACTGGCTTCTCCTAGGATGACTATAACTTAATCTCAGTAGTGGCATGACATCACTTCTGCTGTATTCTATTAGAAACAAGTCACTAAGTCCAGCCCAGAAAAATGCAGAGATCATTGGGAGCCATCTTAGAGGCTGTGCCCCACTGGTGGTGCTAGTGGTAAAAAAAAAAAAAACCTGCCTTCCAATGCAGGAGACGTAAGAGATGTGGGTTCAATCCCTGGGTTAGGAAGATCCCCTGGCTGAGGGCATGGCAACCCACTCCAGTATTCTTGCCTGGAGAATCCCATGGACAGAAGAGCCTGTTGGGCTATAAGTCCATAGGGTCACAATGAGTCGCACACAACTGAAGCAATTTAGCACACATGCACCGTAGGTGCTATGCATGGAATTATCATCAATCCACTAAGAAGGATGAAAAGAAAACTAGAAAGTGACTCTGTTGCTCATTGTTGAGTAGCACCCCAGTTGTGACCTGCCTCACTAGATTCTCTGTAATGTGAAAGGGGGGAAATAGCTCAAAATAAGAGTCACTCAACAGAATAAATAAAATTTGAAAAACTAGTAACATCAAATGTTAGAAAAAGGATTATGTGCATGCATGCTCAGTTGCTAAGTTGCGTCGGACTCTGTGACCCCATGGGTTGTAGCCCGCCAGGCTTCCTTGTCCATGGGATTTCCCAGGCAAG
Source organism: Dama dama (assembly GCF_033118175.1). Classification (NCBI taxonomy): domain Eukaryota; kingdom Metazoa; phylum Chordata; class Mammalia; order Artiodactyla; family Cervidae; genus Dama; species Dama dama. The sequence continues at coordinate 21,215,017 of NC_083684.1, forward strand.
AATACTGGAGTTGCCATTTCCTTCTCCAGAGGATCTTCCTGACCCAGGGATCAAAACCGCTTTTCCTGGATTGCAGGCAGATTCTTTACCCCTAAGCCACTAGGGAAGCCCCAAAAGGGGTGATAAAATATTGTAATTGCTTTAGAAAAAGGCCTAGGAAAACCAAATATATGCATAGCCTATGATGCATATTTCCATTCCTAAGTATTTATTCAGGAGAAATGAAAATATATATCCACAAAAAGACTTGTACAGGAATATTCATAACAGTTTTATTCATATTAGACCCAAAATAGGGAAAAAACACACACATGTCTATCAAGCACATAAATAGATAAGTTGTAGTATATTCATTTAATGGAATATGAATCAGCTTTTAAAAGGAACAAATTACTGATACATACAACAAAATGGACAAATCTCAAAAACATTATGCTGAGTAAAAGAGGCCTTTCACAAAAGAACATACCCTGCAATTCCATTTATATGCAATTCTAAAACAGCAAAACTATTACGTGGTAGGAAAAAATCAAAGCAGTGTTTCCCTCTTGGGGGGATAAGAGTGGGGATAAAATGAGGTAAACGTTCTGGGCTGATGGTAATAGTCTGTATCTTAATAGTGGTTTGTGTTACACAAGTATTTGCATTTTTCAAACTGAACTGCAAAATACACTTAAAATTTAACCATTTCATTGAATTTAAATTTTACCTCAAAAAAACTTTAAGCAAATATTGAACTCTAAGTAATGATATGTATGCTGAAGTATTTAGGGTGAAATGTGCTAATATCTGCAACTCACATTGAAATACCTTTAAAAAAGATGACTACATGGGTAGATAAGTGGTAAAGCAAATATAGTATAGTACAATGTTAATGGTACAATCTAGGCTGTTGGCATACAGCTGGGGTCCACTGTAAGTTAAATATTTTTGAAATTTTTCATAAATTACAGGAAACAAGACTTAGTTTTTAAACCACTGTTCATTAGGTTTTCAATTATATGCTGTCAAACATATTTCTTACACTGATAACAAAATAAGGGTTTTCTACAAAGTGGATGATGCTGGCCCTGACACTTTTTCATTTAATACCTACTAGTTACCGGCTATATGTTGGACCTTGTGCTCTTGATGGGAGTACAATCTTGTGAGTTAAATAAAATTCCTGCTGTTGTGAATCTCACTCAAACATACACTATAATACAAATAAATATATAACTACTGTGATCACAATTATGAAGGTACGATTCTGAGGCTTTAAGGCCATTGACAAGGAGATCTGACCTATGGTAGGGTAGAGTAATCAAGGAGGACTTCCTGGAGTAATCAAGGAAGAAATGTGCATGATAGGTAGAGTTAACGAGGTAAAGAGGAATAGCAAATATGCAGCCAGAAAGAGCAGCATGGGCAAATTAACTGAGGCGAAAGGAAGTGAAATGAAGCTATTGTTGCTGACGCACCAAGAGAAAGAGGAAGAGAGAATCTGACACATTGAAGATGGGTGCTGGAGAATCCACTTTCCACTGGCGTTCAGTGCTACTTCTAACTTTGTTCCAGATCTTTTATGTGTGCTGTTAAAGTGGCTGTAGGTGCTGTAGTCTCATAGTAAGCAATTAGACCAGGCAGGAACTATAATATTTTAATACAGGGATTATGCACTTGAGAAACCAAAATGGCCATTTAAATGTGTGGTGTTTTGTTTTTTTTTTCTTTTTTTTGGCTGAGCTTACTCAGCTTGTGGGATCTTAGTTTCCTGACTAGGGATCAAACCCAGGGCCTGGGCAGTGAAAGTACAGAGTCTTAGCCACTGGACCACCAGGGAATTCCCTCAAAGCCATTCTTTATACCCTTTTGTATACCCAAGCTGCGGGGTGGGGTGGCGGGGAGGGGTGGTGATAAGAAGCAGTGGGGTGTAACAGCCTCCATTCCTATTCCTTTATTTTGATACTCAAAGCTTCTACCAAGGAGCCCTTTAAAGCTTCTCTTTCTTTTCTGGGAAAGGAGAATGAGAACACTAGGCTGCTTGGGAGGTCTTGATTTCCTTAAAATTCCTTATTTTTCTTGAAAATCTAATATAGCTCCTAAATTAACAAGTTAAAAGTTTAAAGCTGTAGTTCCTACTTTTCCAAAGCAATAGAGAGACGATCATCACAATGATGAAAATGTAGTCATTTTGTGTTGATTCTGTTCACAACACTATTCTCTGGATTTCCAAAAAGGAGCAGTTCATGATTTTTAAAAAAAGAAATATCAAATAATAGACAAAGAAGATGCTATCTTTCTCCTGAAAGAGAGTTTTTCTTTTCTTCCCACGAAGCCAATAACACACTGCATCAAGGAGCACTCACTGCAGGAAAGCCACAGGCTCAAAGCAACTCAAGAGGCCAGCCCTGTTTTACAGCTGGGTACCTCTGGACAGTTCAAGACATGTACCAGGCTTCACTGAGCACCGAACTCAGCCCACCGGCCTGCCCTGGACACAGAGGGGCCTCCAGAGGTGTCCCATGCCTTGCTTCGCCTTCTTTTTCCTTTTCTCTGATAGTATTAAATACTACTTATTGGGCATCTACTCTGTGCCTATTCTTATATTATGTTCCTCTTCCTCCCCAAATCCTGCAAAGGATATGGTTAAATAAAGTAAAGCTCAGGGAGCATTATCAGTCAGGAATGGTTTTTTTTGGTTTTTTTGGGTTTTTTTTTTTTTGCCAAACAAAAAACCCAAATCAAAATGGCTTAAACAAAAAGGGGTACTGGCTTACATAACCAAAAAACATGAATAGTAGTACCAGTTTCAGGCACAGCAGGATCCAAGTCCCCACACAACAGGGTCCATTTTTGTCTCTCGGGTCTACATCCCTTCTTGGAGGTGATAGGAAAGACGGCTCAGATAGCTCACCATCCTATATTTGCTCCTTTTCCTGTCTCATTACACTTCACTGCTTCTGTTTGGTTTTCCTACCTATACCAGAATCACTCATCCGGGCTCGGCAAGGATATCCACTGATTGTTTAGACCAAAATTCAGCATTCAGTTCTGGAAATCTGACAGGGGTTTGAGAACTGAGGGAAGGATGGGTGGGCCACAGAACAACTACCATCCAGAGTAAGTAACTTTACAACACCACTTTCTTTCACAATGGCCAAGCCACTGCCTCTTACCCTGTTACCATTTAGCCTCACCCTGACCCTGATCCTGGGAAAGACTGAAGGCAGGAGAAGGGGATGGCAGAGGATGAGATGGTTGGACATGACTCATTGACTCCATGGACATGAGTTTGAGCAAGCTCCGGGAGCTGATGATGGACAGGGAAGCCTGGCGTGCTGCAAATCCACGGGGTTGCAAAGAGTCGGACGCGACTGAGTGACTGAACTGAACTGAACTGTGCTGCCTTTGAAATAAAGTCCTTCCCACACTTCTGGTCTTAGTCCTCTTACCCCATCAGTCTGAGCTAAATCAGAAGTGTCACTGTCCTGGGAGTAAGCAAGAGTCCACAGAAACTGTAGATTCCTTGATAAACCCATAGATGTAGTAGTACAACGAGCATGTGACTCCCGACCAGGGCATTCAGCAAAGGGAGTAAATTAAGACTGGAAGCATGCTATGCTCTTCTCACCAAGCCTTGTGTCATGGTGCAGGATTGCACCTACCCCAAGGAAAGAATACTGTTTTTTCCTTTCTGCAGTAATACATCCCATTGTCCTTAATCCTTGGGATCATAGTCAATTTTACTTTAGGGAATTTCCATTCCATCTCTCCCTCCATTTCTCTCCTTCCCTCCCTTTCAGTGTCTCTCTTCCCCTCCAGGTTAAGATTCATTCCAGGATGTCCTCTCACCTCTTACCTTTCAAGATTCCTTAACTCTCCTCTCCTTCATGGATTAGACATAGCAGGTTGTCAGCAGGGAAAGAGGCAGGAAGAGGACCATCCCAGTATCTTTATCACAACTTAATCCCTGGATGCCACAAAGAGTAACTGCAATCTAGTTACAAAATCATAAAAAGGCCATTAGCTATGGTCTCTGACAGGCCACCTATATTTTAAAACATATGAAATCAGAATGGAAAATGTATGAATGAAAGGACTGGCTCTGTGTGACAGAATGAGTATTATCATCCAAAAGCATCACTGAGCCAAGTGTGCATGGCATTTAGTATTAGAAACATGCTTTCATTTCTTTAGTGAAAAAATATTTTCGGAGAGCCTCTGATGAGGCAGCTCATCTCTCTGGAACCCACTTTACTCGGACCTTTGCATGACTGACTCCTAAGCATCTTTCACATACACATACACTCTGGGCTCCACATTCCGCCAGTGAAGAAGCCCAAAACTCAGGGGCAGCTTGTAGTTTTCCAGCACCTTAGGTTCCTTTCCATATTCATGTTCTGCCAGGGTCTGGGAAGGTATAAAGTTGAACCACATGATAATTGCCTTTTTATGGGCTAAATGAAAATGTTAAATATTTTGGAGAAAAAATGCTATACTCACCCAAAATATGCACTGTTAGCAACTCTTTTGGGTTGGACTGGAATCTAAGCTATCACTATATGTGTCAGTTGCTTTCCCCAACTGGTAAGTTTCCTCAAATATTAAATGGTATATACTATATTTATAAAATTCAGCATTATTAATATTTATTCAAATCCTCCAATTACTGCTTCTCAGTTGGAGAAAGTTTTGTTTCTTAGAGTTCCAAATGACAGTAATCGGTTCCAAAATCGGTTCCAAAAAGGTAGTAATCGGTTGAAAAAAAGTCAGGTAAATATGATGAATGTGGTAAAATTTCTTCCCTCAATTAACTTCTCTATGGTGGTTTGTGATTTCTGTGGTCAGATGTCATGGAAAAATATAGGTTCATGTCTGCTAACCAATACAGGGTACTTTTAGATAAACTTTTGATATATAATTTCAACTTTTTGGCAATAAGATGCTACCATTAGTTATACCTGGCTTAAAAAGCAGTAATGAAACAGTCTTTGTAGACCACCATACCATTACCAGAACCTTTTTTGATTACAGTGATGGTTTGAACACATGTTCGGAAACTTCATCAACATCCATCCATCATCCAGATCACTTTCAATGTCATTTTTTGTCAAAGCTTATGATCCTCTCCAAAATACGTCTCTGTTCTTTCAAATCTTAAGAGATGAGAATATCTCTAACCATCTGAGTTTATGATCATCCATTAACTGGTGTGGTACCTACCCACTTGTCCATTTTTTTTTTAACCTTTCCTATTGCAGCCAGGTGTTGAGAAACTATTGTAGCAGAAACTCCTAGGTCTGCTGCAAGACTTCGAATTGCTGTTTGGGGGTTAGCTTCTACCATAACTCTCAACTGATCTTCATTTAAAACAGATTCGGGTTTCCCCAAAGGCTCATTTTTCAAACTCAGATCCCCAGAACAAAATTTTTCAAACTAACATCCAGCACTAACAGAGCCTTTCACTAACAGAGCCTTCCCCAAAGACAGAATTGATATTTCTACTTGCCATGACTTCACTATGTCCTAGTTTAAATTTATATTTTAAAAAGTATTTGTAACTTTCAAAGACATGGTATTGTTCACATCTGTAGAGAAAATAAAAAATAAAAACTCAGTCATCAAAGAACAGTGAACATATACAAAATTGTATACTTAGATTCTATTACAAAACTTTTATTTTCCTCAAATTTTCACTCACTGATTTTACTGCCTATCAGTTCATCTTGTCTGCAACAAAAATTACTGTTTAGCTAATGCTGGTTTTCTATTTCCTGCAGTTCTTCCCCAGTTATTAAACTGAAGTCCTACTATGAAGGAAGAACTGTCCCTTTCCCCTCACTTAAAAATTTATATCAGTAGGGCTCATGGATATTTACTTTATTAATTCAATGATAACATTATTTCTTTTGCTCAAACTATTCCAGCTTTGGCCATTAGGAACTCCTTTAGTTTGGCTCCTGTGTCCTTTCAGCAATATTCTCCAATTTCTTTCTTTAAAAAAAAAAAAAAGGCAAAACATTTTTTTATTATCTGGCACACCTAAAGATTTTCCAGCTACCTTTATCCCATCTTAGTCCTGTAATTGACCTGTTCTCTAAAGATCCCTGGTTTCTTTTATTGAAGACTTATACTTAAAAATTGGATGCTAAGCTTCTTCACTACTGCTGAGGTGTCATCACTTCTAGTTCTTCACTGGACAGTTAGGAAAAATATGTATGCATACTAACTGACACATAGAGTGATAGCTCAGATTCCAGTCCAGCCCAAAAGAGTTCATTTTAGCCTCTTCCTCTCCTTATGAAAAACCCAGTTCTTATCTAAAACATATTTACTTATTTGTTCAGTTTGAGTACACACATAAAGCACAGAATTGTTAATCTTACCCCTGTGGTAAATACATTTACTGACTAGATAACAGCATTAATCCATGGTTCTTTTATGTCTTTAACATTACTGTATCTACTCAAGATTGTATTTTCCATAATTATTTGGGTTCTTTTCTTCGCCATCCTATTTAGTGTCACTCCTTCCTCATTCCTACTACCCAGTTCCCATCTCTCTATTTCCTTACACCCCTATAGATTACCAGTCACTTCATTTTCTGGTTTAACCACACTGGCATGGATTTTGGACAAATGAACAACTACATATATGTATTGTCTTATGTCTTCTTTCTTATATAAAAGGTAGTATACTATAAATACTATTATGCTTGATTTTTTTTACTTAACTGTGTATTCTGGAAAGAACTGCCAAGAACTGACTCATTGGAAAAGACCTTGATACTGGGAAAGATTGAAGGCAGGAAGAGAAGGGGTTGACAGGATGAGATGGTTGGATGGCATTACCGACTCGATGGACATGAGTTTGAGCAAGCTCTGGGAGTTGGTGAAGGACAGGGAAGCCTGGCAGATGCCATGATCTTAGTTTTCTGAATGTTGAGCTTTAAGCCAACTTTTCCACTCTCCTCTTTCACTTTCATCAAGAGGCTTTTTAGTTCCTCTTCACTTTCTGCCATAAGGGTGGTGTCATCTGCATATCTGAGGTTATTGATATTTCCCCCAGCAATCTTGATTCCAGCTTGTGCTTCTCCAGCCCAGCGTTTCTCATGATGTACTCTACATATAAGTTAAATAAGCAGGGTGACAATATACAGCCTGGACATACTCCTTTTCCTATTTCGAACCAGTCTGTGGTTCCATGTCCAGTTCTAACTGTTGCTTCCTGACCTGCATACAGGTTTCTCAAGAGTCAGGTCAGGTGGTCTGGTATTCCCATCTCTTTCAGAATTTTCCACAGTTTATTGTGATCCACACAGTCGAAGGCTTTGGCATAGTCAATAAAGCATAAATAGATGTTTTTCTGGAACTCTCTTGCTTTTTTGATGATCCAGCAGATATTGGCAATTTGATCTCTGGTTCCTCTGCCTTTTGTACAACCAGCTTGAACATCTGGAAGTTCACGGTTCACGTATTGCTGAAGCCTGGCTTGGAGAATTTTGAGCATTGCTTACTAGAGTGCGAGATGAGTGCAATTGTGCGGTAGTTTGAGCATTCTTTGGGATTGCCTTTCTTAGGGATTGGAATGAAAACGGAACTTTTCCAGTCCTGTGGCCACTGCTGAGTTTTCCAAATTTGCTGGCATATTGAGTGCAGCACTTTCACAGCATCATCTTTCAGGATTTGAAATAGCTCAACTGGAATTCCATCACCTCCACTAGCTTTGTTTGTAACATTTTTTAGGTATTGCCAAATCTCCCTTCAGAAGTGTTAGCACAATCTGCATTCTCACAAGCAATGTATGACAGTGCCTGTTTCCCCACAGTTTCACCAAAAAAGTGTCTAACTACCATTTTTATATCTGGTTGTTAGAATTTTGTCTCTCAATTTTTAAGACCTCTTTATAGATTAAAAAATTAATAAGGACTGACTATAAAGTACAGGAAACTCTACCCAATACTATGTAATGACCTATATAGAAAAAGAACCTAAAATATATATATATATGTACTATGTTATATAGCAGAAACAATATTGTAAATCAACTATACTCCAATAAAAATTAATAAAAAATTGTAGAAGTATTCTCATCTAAAAAATTATCATTTTTATGGCATAGATTGTGAATATTTTTCCCCACAAACTTTGTTTATGGGATTTTTGTCATGCAAGAATTGAATTTAGTGAAATTTATAAATCTTTTCTTTTAATGCTTCTGGATTTTAAGTCACAGTTAGCCTTATTTTCTACACCAAGATTATATAGGAGCTAGTTTATGTTAGCAGTGGATTGAAGTGAATTTTTAAATAATATTACAAGGACAACAAAAGTAAAAATAGGTAAACTGAACTACATCAAAATTTAAAATGTCAGTGCTAAGGACACAATCAATAGAGTGAAAAGGCAACCTATAGAATGGAAGAAATAATTACAAATCATATATCTAATAAATGGTTAAATATTCAGAATATATAAAGAACTCTTACAATTAAAAAAAATTACCTGATTTTAAAAATGGGCAAACAGGACATGGAATCAACCTAGATGCCCATCAGCAGATGAATGGATAAGGAAGCTGTGGTACATATACACCATGGACTATTACTCAGCCATTAAAAAGAATTCATTTGAATCAGTTCTAATGAGATGGATGAAACTGGAGCCCATTATACAGAGTGAAGTAAGCCAGAAAGATAAAGAACATTACAGCATACTAACACATATATATGGAATTTAGAAAGATGGTAATGATAATCCTATATGCAAAACAGAAAAAGAGACACAGAAGTACAGAACAGACTTTTGAACTCTGTGGGAGAATGTGAGGGTGGGATATTTCAAAAGAACAGCATGTATACTATCTATGGTGAAACAGATCACCAGCCCAGGTGGGATGCATGAGACAAGTGCTTGGGCCTGGTGCACTGGGAAGACCCAGAGGAATCGGGTGGAGAGGGAGGTGGGAGGGGGGATCAGGATGGGGAATACGTGTAAATCTATGGCCGATTCATATCAATGTATGACAGAACCCACTGAAATGTTGTGAAGTGATTAGCCTCCAACTAATAAAAAAGAAAAAAAAAAAGAAATAGGAACCAGGAAATATTTGGTGAATGAGTACAAATAGCAACTACACAAGCCAACACACCTTTACTACAACAACAAAATTAAAACCATGTAATATTTTAAAAGCATTTTTTTCCCAGTAAAATATATGTGACTTCTACAAAATAAATAAATAAATAAAAATAAAAAATGGGCAAAGGACCTGAATAAATATTTGTCCAACAAACATAGACACATGGCCAGCAAGCATATGAAAAAATGCCCAACATTACTAATCATTAGGGAAATGCAAATCAAAACCACAATAAGACATCATCATACCCATCAGGAAAGCTGCTAACAACAACAACAACAAAATGATGGAAAATAACAAGAGTTGGCAAAGATACAGAGAAATTGGAGCCCTTGGGTACTGCTGGGAGGAAAATGGTGCAGCACTATGGAAAACAGTATATTGGTTCCTTAAAAAATTAAAAATAGAATTACCATATGATCCAGTAATTCCACTTCTGGGAACTGAAAAGAATTGAAAGCAGTGTCTCAGATGTCTCAGTGCCACCCAAATTCATGGTGGCATTATTCACAACAGCCAAAAAGTAAAAGCAACCCAAATGTCATTCAAACAATGAATGGATAAACAAAATATGGTAAATACACAGTGCAACATTATTCAGCCTAAAAAAGGAAATAAACTAAGTCACATGCTACAAAATGGATGAACCCTGAATACATTGTACTAAGTGAAATAAACCAGTCACAAAAACACAAATACTGTATGATTCCCCTTATATGAGGTACATAGAGTAATCATATTCACAGAGACAGAAAGTAAAATAGAGGTAGGTTACCAGAGGCTGAGGGGAGGGAAAAACAGGAAGTTGTTGTCTTAATGGGTATAGAGTTTCAGATTTGGTAGATAAACTAGTTCCACCCATCAGTGGCACAAAGATGTATATATACTTACTGCTTCTAAACTATATATTTAAAAATGGTTTAGATAGTAAACTTTATATTTTGTATTGCAGTGAAAGTGGCTCAGTTGTGTCTGACTCTTTGAAACTCCATGGACTGTAGCCCATCTGGCCCCTCTGTCCTTAGAATTATCCAGCAAAGAATACTGGAGTGGGTAGCCATTCCCTTCTCCAGTGGATCTTCCCAACCCAGGGATCAAACTCTGGTCTCCTGCATTGCAGGCAGATTCTTTACCATCTGAAACACCTTACCACAATTAATGCAAATTAACAAAAAGTTGATCAATTGGGCTTCATAAAATTTAAGAATTTTATGTATCAAAAGACACTATAAACAAGGGAAAAGTACTTCCCCAGTGGTCTGGTGGTTAAGAATGCACCTAGCAATGCAGGGGACATGGGTTCTATCTCTGGTCTGAGAACTAAGATCCTACATGCCTTGGAACAACTAAACCTGCTCCAGCCACAACTAAGAGTCCATGAGCTGTAACAAAAGATCTGCATGATACAACAAAGATCCCATCTGTCGCAACTAATACCCAACACAGTCAAATAAATAAAAAAGAAAATGAAAAGACAACCTACAAAATGGGGTGAAATGTTTGCAAATCATGTATCTGACAAGAAATTAATACTCAGAATATAGGGAATCCCCCAAAACTCAACATTCAAAAAACAAAGATCATGGCATCTGGTTCCATCACTTCATGGCAAATAGATGGAGAAAAAATGGAAACAATGACAGACTTTATTTTCCTGGACTCCAAAATCACTGTGGACGGTGACTGCAGCCATGAAATTAAAAGATGCTCCTTAGAAGAAAAGCTATAACAAGCCTAGACAGCATATTAAAAAGCAGAGACATAATGTTGCCAATAAAGGTCTGTATAGTCAAAGGTACGGTTTTTCCAGTAGTCACATATCAATGTGAGAGTTGGACCATAAAGAAGGCTGAGCACCAAAGAATTGATGCTTTTAAACTGTGGTGTTGGAGAAGACTCTTGAGAGTTCCTTGGACTGCAAGGAGATCAAACCAGTCAATCTTAAAGGAAATCAACTCTGAATATTCATTGGAAGGACTGATACTGAAGCTGAAGTTCCAATACTTTGGCTACCTGATGCAAAAAGTTGACTCATTAGAAAAGACCCTGGTGCTGGGAAAGATTGAAGGCAGGAGAAGGGGACGTCAGAGGATGAGGTGGTTGGATGACATCACGGACTCAATGGCCATGAGTTTGAGTAAACTCCAGGAGATGGTGAAGAACAGGGAAGCCTGGCATGCTGCAGTCCATGGGGTCGCAAAGAGTCGGACACAACTGAGTGACTGAACAAACAAACAAAGGTATTAAATGTACAGTGTGGGGAATACAGTCAATAATAATGTATATGGCTGTATGGTGCCAGATGGTAATAGACTTATTGTGGTGATCATTTTGTAATGTACACAAGTGCTGAATCACTATGTTGTATACCAGGAACTAACATTGTGTTGTAGGCCAATTACATGTCAAAAATAAACTCAAAGACTAAGAGACCATATTTGTGTTTACCAGAGTCTTATAGAGAGGGGTGGGGGAATTGGATGAAGTACACAAAAAGTACACATTTCCAATTATAAGATAAATAAGCACTAGGGATGTAATGTGCATACATGTGCTTCCTTAGTTGCTTCAGTCATGTTGAGTTGTTGACCCTACAGCCTGTAGCCCACCAGGCTCCTCTGTCCATGGGATTTTTCCAAGCAAAAATACTGGAATGGGTTGCCACACCATGCCATCCTCCAGGAGATCTTCCCTATCCAGGGATCAAATCTGCATCTCTTTTGTCTCTTGCACTGGCAAGCTGGTTCTTTACCACTAGTGCCACCTGTAATGTACAACATGGTAAATATAATTAACACTGCCTTATGTTATATGTGAAAGTTGTTAAGAGAGTAAATGCTAAAAATTCTCATCAGAAGAAAAAAATTTTTCTTTCTTTTATTTAGTATCTATATGAAATGATGGATATTCACCAAACGTATTGTGGTAGTCATTTCATGATGTATGTGAGTCAAATACTTGTGCTGCACATGTTAAACTTATGCTGTATGTCAATTACATCTCACTAAAAATGGAAGAAACAAACAAGAATAAATCCTAATAGACTCTGCATTAACCTGAGAGGCCCTTTGCTTAGGGCAAGATTTAACAGTTATCTTAAAGAAGACTATTTAATCCTGAAGACAGCTAGCCAGATCGCAAGGAATTACTGGGAAGCCTCAAGAAAAAACAAATGGAACAAAAATTATAATAAAGTATAATTCAGTGGTTTTTAGTGTATTCACAGTGCTGTGAATCTAATTTTAGAACATTTTTTTGCTCCACCTCCCATAAAAAAACTCTGTACCCGTTAAAGTTATTCCACATTCTCCCTCTATCCATTTCCCAGTCCTGAGCTGTAAATCTATTTTCTGTCTATACATTTGCATATGTAGATAGGAATCCTACAGTATGTGTCGTTCATGACTACTTCTGTCACATGGTATATTTTCAAGTCATTCACATTGTAGCATATATCATTATTTCCTCTCCATTTATTGTCAAATAATATTTCATTATGTTGCAGGAAGGGGGACCCCTTCCAGGGCCCGAAACTGGGCTCTTGTCTAACACTCAGAAATGAATTGTCCGAGGAGACACATGCTGACAAAGCAAGAGATTTTATTGGGAAAGGACACCCGGGTGGAGAGCAGGAGGTAAGGGAACCCAGGAGAACTGCTCTGCCGCGTGGCTCGCAGTCTTGGATTTTATGGTGATGGGATTAGTTTCCGGGTGGTCTTTGGCCAATCATTCTAATTCAGAGTCTTTCCTGGTGGCGCACGCATCGCTCAGCCAAGATGGATGCTAGCAAGAGGGATTCTGGGAAGTGGACGGACAGGTAGTATCTCCTCTCGATCTTTCCCGAACTCTTCTGGCTGGTGGTGGCCTATTAGTTCCGTATTCCTTATCAGGATCTCCTGCCATAAAACAACTCATGCAAATGGTTACTATGGTGCCTGGCCAGGGAGGGCGGTTTCAATCAGTGTGCTTCCCCTAACAACTATATGGATATACAACATTTTTGTTGTTGTTCAGTTGCACGGTCATGTCCGACTCATTGCAGCCGCATGGACTGCAGCATGCCAGGCCTGCCTGACCTTCACCATCTCCTGGAGTTTGCTCAAACTCATGTCCACTGAGGCCATACAAACGTCTCGTCCTCTGTCGTCTCCTTCTCCTCCTACCTTCAATCTTTCCCAGCATCAGGGTCTTTTCCAGTGAGTCAGCTCTTCTCATAGATGACCAAATATTGGAGCTTCAGCATCAGTCCTTCCAATGAATATTCAGGGTTGCTTTCCTTTAGGATTGACTGGTTTGATCTCCTTGCTGTCCAAGGGACTCTTAAGAGTCCTCTCCAGCACCACAGTTTGAAAGCATCAATTCTTCAGTGCTCAGCCTTCTTTATAGTCCAACTCTCACATCCGTACGTGACTACTGGAAAAACCATAACTTTGACTATAAGGACCTTTGTCAGCAAAGTAATGTCTTTGCTTTTTAATACACTGTTCATTTAGTCATAGCTTTTCTTCCAAGGAGCAAGCGTTTTTTAATTTCATGGCTGCAGTCACCGTCCACAGTGATTTTGGAGCCCAAGAAAATAAAAGTCTGTCGCTGTTTTCATTGTTTCCCCACCTATTTGCCATAAAGTCACAGGACCAGATGCTATGATCTTAGTTTTCTGAATGTTCAGTTTTAAGCCAGCTTTTCCCTCTCTCCTTTCACCTTTATCCAGAGGCTTTTTAGTTCCTCTTTGCTTTCTGCCATAAAGGTGGTTTCATCTGCATACCTGAGGTTATTGGTATTTCTCCCGGCTTTCTTGATTCCAGCTTGAGCTTCATCCAGCCTGCCATTTCACATGAAGCCTCTTGATGAAAGTGAAAGAGGAGAGTGAAAAAGTTGGCTTAAAGCTCAACATTCAGAAAACTAAGATCATGGCACCTGGTCCCATCACTTCACGGGAAATAGATGGGGAGACAGTGGAAATAGTGGCAGACTTTATTTTGGGGGGCTCCAAAATCACTGTAGATTGCACTGATTGCAGCCATGAAATTAAAAGACGCTTTCTCCTTGGAAGGAAAGTTATGACCAAACTAGATAGCATATTAAAAAACAGAGACATTACTTTGCCAACAATGGTCCGTCTGGTCAAGGCTATGGTTTTTCCAGTGGTCATGTATGGATGTGAGAGTTGGACTGTGAAGAAAGATGAGCGCCGAAGAATTGATGCTTTTGAACTGTGGTGTTGTCAGAAGACTCTTGAGAGTCCCTTGGACTGCAAGGAGATCTAACCAGTCCATCCTAAAGGAGATCAGTCCTGGGTGTTCATTGGAAGGACTGATGCTGAAGCTGAAACTCCAAAACTTTGGCCACCTCATGTGAAGAGTTGACTCATTGGAAAAGACCCTGATGCTGGGAGGGATTGGGGGCAGGAGGAGAAGGGGATGACAGAGGATGAGATGGCTGGATGGAATCACTGACTCGATGGACATTGAGTTTGAGTAAGCTCCGGGAGTTGGTGGTGGACAGGGAGGCCTGGCGTGCTGCGATTCATGGGGTTGCAAAGAGTCAGACACGACTGAGTGACTGAACTGAACTGAACTGAACTGTGCATTTAAGTTAAAGAATCAGGCTGACAATATACAGCTTTGATGTACTCCTTTCCCAGTTTTGAACACTTCATTGCTCCGTGTCCATTTCTAACTGTTGCTTCTTGACCTGCATACAGATTTCTCAGGAGGCAGATAAGGTGATCTGGTATTCCCATCTCTTTAAGAATTTTCCAGTTTGTTGTGATCCACACAGTCAAAGACTTTAGCATAGTCAATGAAGCAGAGTAGATTTTTTTTTCTGAAATTCTCTTGCTTTTTCTATGATCCAGTGTATGTTGGTAATTTGATCTCCGGTTCCTCTGCCTTTCCTAAATCCAGCCTATATATACAGAAGTTCTCAGTTCATGAACTGTTGAAGTCTAGCTTGAACAATTTTGAGCATTACCTTGCTAGCATGTGAAATGAGTGGAACTGTGTAGTAGTTTGAACATTCTCTGGCATTGCCCTTCTTTGGGATTGGAAGGAAAACTGATGTTTTCCAGTCCTGTGGCCACTGCTTAGATTTCCAAATTTGCTGGCATATTGAGTACAGCACTTTCACAGCACCATCTTTTAAGGTTTGAAATAGCTCAGCTAGAATCCCATCATCTTTATGCTTTGTTTGTAGTGATGTTTCCTAAGGCTACACACTTGACTACACACTCCAGCATGTCTGGCTCTAGGTGACTGATCACACCATTGTGACCAGTTATCCAGGTCATTAAGATCTTTTTTGTATAGTTTTCTGTGTATTCTTGCCACCTCTCCTTAATATCTTCTGCTTCTGTTAGGTCCATACCATTTCTGTCCCTTATTGTGCCCATATTTGCATGAAATGTTCCCTTGGTATCTCTAATTTTCCTGAAGAGGTCTCTAGTCACTCCCATTCTATTGTTTTCCTCTATTTCTCTGCATTATTCACTTAGGGAGGCTTTCTTATCGCTCCTTGCTATTCTTTGAAAATCTGCATTTAGATGGGTGTATCTTTCCCTTTCTCATTTGCCTTTCACTTCTTTTCTCATCTATTTGAAAGGCCTTTTCAGACAACCATTTTACCTTTTTTTTTTTTCCATTTTACCTTTTAAATTTCTTTTTCTTGGAGGTGGTTTTGATCACCAGCTCCTGTACAATATTAGGAACCTCCATTCATATTTCTTCTGGCACTCTGTCTATCGGATCTAATCCCTTGAATCTGTCACTTTCACTTTGTAATTGTAATGGATTTGATTTAGATCATACCTGAATGGCCTAGTGGTTTTCCCTACTTTCTTCAATTTAAGTTTGAATTTGGAAATAAGGAGTTCCTTATCTGAGCCACAGTCAGCTTCAGGTCTTGTTTTTGCTGACTACATAGAGCTTCTCCGGCTCTATCATCTTTGGCTGCAGTGATCATAATCAATCTGATTATGTCCATGTGTTGAGTCATCTCTTATCGTTGGAAGAGAGTGTTAGCTATAATTCGCGTGTTCTCTTGGTAAAACTGTTAGCCTTTGCCCTGCTTCATTTTGTACTCCAAGGCCAAACTTGCCTGTTACTCCAGGAATCTCTTAACTTCCTACTTTTGCATTCCAGTCCCCATTGATGAAAAGGACTTCTTTTTTTGGTGTTAGTTCTAGAAGGTGTAGGTCTTCATAGAACCATTCAATTTCGGCTTCTTCAGTGTTAGTGGTTGGGGCATAGACTTGGATTACTGTGATATTGAATGGCTTGCCTTGGGGAAAAACCAAGATCATTCTGTCGTTTTTGATACTGTACACAAGTACTGCATTATATACTCTTTTGTTGACTATGAGGGCTATTCCATTTCTTCTAAGGGATTCTTGCCCACAATAGTAGTCATCTGAATTAAGTTCACCCATTCCCATCCATTTTATTTCACTGATTCCTAGAACGTTGACGTTCACCCTTGCCATCTCCTATTTGACCAACTTCCAATGTACCTTGATTCATGAACCTAACATTCCAGGTTCTTATGCAATATGGCTCTTTACAATATTGGACTTTACTTTCACCACCATACACAACTGGATGTTGCTTCCACTTTGACTCAGCCTCTTCATTCCTTCTAGAGCTTTTTCTCTGCTCTTGTCCAGTAGCATATTGGGTACCTACCAACCTGGGGAGTTCATCTTTCAGTGTTAGTGTCGTATCTTTTTGCCTTTTCATACTTCAGCAAGAATGCTGAAGTGGTTTGCCATTCCCTTCTCCAGTGGGCCACGTTTTGTCAGAACTCTTCACAATGACCTGTCCATCTTGGGTGGCCCTATATGATGGCATGGCTCATAGCTTCATTGAGTTAGACAGGGTTGTGATCCATGTGGTCAGTTTGATTAGTTTTCTGTGATTGTCATTTTCATTCTGTCTGCCCTCTGATGGATGAGGGTAAGAGGCTATAGATAAGCTTCCTGAGAGACTGGCTTTTGGGAAAACTGGGTCTTGCTCTGGTGGGCAAGGCCATGTTCAGTAAATCTTTAATCCAATTTTCTGCTTATGGGTGGGGCTGTTTCCTCCCTGTAGTTTGGTCTGAGGCCAAACTATGGCAGAGCTAATGGAGAGCTCCTCCAACAAGACTTAGGCCAGCATGCTTCCCAGGACTGCTGCAGTCAGTGTCCCTCACCCTGCAGGAGGCTGCTGTAGACACATGCATCTGCCCGAGACTCCCGAACACACCCAGGCCAGTCTGGCTCAGTTTTTTGTGGAGTCACTTCTCCTTTCTCCTGGGTTCTGTTGTGCACAAGGTTTTGTTGGTGCCCTCCAAGAGTCTCTGTTTCCCCAGTCTTGTGGAGGTTCTGTTATCAAATCCACTGGCCTTCAATGTCAAATTTCCTGAGGATTCTGATTCCCTTTTGGATCCCCAGATTGGGAAATCTGTTGTGGGGCCTAGAACATTATAACAGTGCAAAAACTTCTTTGGTATAATTGTTCTCCAGTTTGTGGGTCGCCTGCTTGGTGGCACCATAGTTGAGCTAATAGCGACCTGAGGACTCCCTGGTGGGTCAGATGGTAAAGCATTTGCCCGTGATGCGGGAGACTCTGGTTCGATCCCTGGGTCGGGAAGATCCCCTGGAGGAGGAAATGGCAACCCACTCCAGTACTCTTGCCTAGAAAATTCCAAGAATGGAGGAGCCTGGTGGGCTACAGTCCATGGGGTCTCAAAGAGTCGGACATGACTGAGCAACTTACTCACTCACTCAAGCTCCCAGGACTGCTGCTGCCAGAGCATCTTCTTGTCTTCATTCCTAAACTCATTTGACCCCTCATTGAAAAGAGTGAGCATTCCTACTTTTAAAATACCACTTTCTATTAGTAATAATACCACATTTATTATCAAATAGACATGAGGACTGTTTTCACTTTTTAGCCATTATGAATAAGGCTGCTAATAACAGCATATTCTTTGCTCAGTCATGTCTGACTCTTTGCGATCCCATCGAATGTAGCCCACCAGGCTCCTCTGTCCATGGATTTTTTCAGGCAAGAATACCGGACCAGGTTGCCATTTCCTTCTCCAGGGGATCTTCCCAACCCAGGGACTGAACCCAGGCCTCCCACATTGCAGGCAGACGCTTTACCATCTGAACACCAGAGAAGCCCCAAAGCAGCACGTACAAGCATAATTCACATATAAGTTTTGGTGTAGACATAGGTTTTCAGCTGTTAAGTATATACCTTACGAACTGCTGGAACACATAGGATCACTCTTTAACTATTTGAGGTACTGGCAGACTGTTTACAAAGTGGTTGCACAATTTTGCATTTCTATCAGCAGTGTACAAGAGTTTCAGTTTTCCAATTTCTACACCGATACCTGTTACTTTCTGTCTTTTTTTATTATTGTCATCAGTGTATGAAATACTATCTCATGATTTTGATTTGCATTTCTCCAATGCTGAGTATCTTTTCATGTACTTATTGTCCATCTGAAAATCTCACATTGCAGGTGGATTCTTTACCAGCTAAGCCATGAGGGAAGCCTGACCTGCCTCCTGAGAAATCTGTATGCAGATCAAGAAGCAACAGTTAGAACTGGACATGGAACAACAAACTGGTTCCAAATTGGGAAAGGAGAACATCAAGGCTATATGTTGTCTCTCTGCTTATTTAACTTATATGCAGAGTACATGATGTGAAATGCTGGTCTGGATGAAGCATAAGCTGGAATCAAGATTGCTGGGAGAAATATCAATAACCTCAGCTATGCAGATGACACCACCCTTATGGCAGAAAGTGAAGAGGAACTAAAAAGCCTCTTGATGAAAGTGAAAGAGGAGAGTGAAAAAGTTGGCTTAAAATTCAACATTCAGAAAACTAAAATCATGGCATCTGGTCCCATCACTTCATGGCAAATAGATAGGGAAACAGTGAAAACAGTGACAGACTTTATTTGGGGTGGTGGGGAGGCTCCAAAATCACTGCAGACGGTGACTGCAGCTATGAAATTAAGACGTTTGCTCCTTGGAAGAAAAGCTATGACCAACCTAGACAGTATATTAAAAAGCAGAGACATTACTTTGCCAACAAAGTTCTGTCTAGTCAAAGCTATGGTTTTTCCAATAGTCACATATGGATGTGAGAGATGGAGTATTAACAAAGCTGAGCGCCGAAAAATTGGTGCTTTTGAACTGTGGTGTTGGAGAAGACTCTTGAGAGTTCGTTGGACTGCAAGGAGATCCAATCTGTCAATCCTAAAGGAAATCAGTCCTGAATATTCATTGGAAGGACTGATGCTGAAGCTGAAACTCCAATACTTTGGCCACCTGATGTGAAGAACTGACTCATTGGAAAAGACCCTGATGCTGGGAAAGATTGAAGGTGGGAGGAGAAGGGAAGGACAGAGGATGAGGATGGTTGGATGGCATCACCGACTCAGTGGATGAGTTTGAGTAAGCTCCAGGAGTTGGTGATGGACAGGGAAGCCTGGCGTGTTGCAGTCTATGGGGTCACAAAGAGTCGGACACGAGTAAGCGACTGAACTGAACTGAACTGAGTATCTTCTCTCCATGTGTGCTAAATCGCTTCAGTCGTGTCTGACTCTATGTGACTCTACTGACTGAAGCCCACTAGGCTCCTCTGTTCATGGGATTCTCCAGGCAAGAATACTACAATGGGTTGCCATATCTTTCTCCATAGGATCTTCCCAACCCAGGGACCAAACCCTCATCTCATTATGTCTCCTGCACTGGCAGGTGGGTTCTTTACCACTAGTGCCACCATATCTTCTCTAGACAAATTCTATTCAAATCGTATGCCAGTTTTTAAAACTCGGTTATTTTTTTATTACTGAGATTCAAGAGTTCTTTATACATTCTGAATACAAGTCCTTCATTAGATATGTGATTTGCATATAGCTCTTCCAATTCTGTGAATTGTATTTTCACTTTCTTCATAACATTTGCAGCAAAAAAAAAAAGTTTTAAATTTATATATAGTCTAATTTATTTTTGTTTTGTCACTTGTGCTTTTGGTGTCATAGTTAAGAAACCAAAAAAAAAAAAGAAAGAAAGAAAGAATGTAAGAAACCATGGCCTAATCTAATGTCGCAAAGATTTACTGCTGTTTTCCTTGAAGAGTTTTATGATATGTGTTGAGTCCCGCCCCAAGGCCACAGGTGCAAGGCATTGTACCAGGGCCTCCACAGAAGTGGAGCCCAGAATGAAGGTCACCTCCAAATCTGACTGAGCCCCTATATAACCATTGCCAAAAGCCCCCATGATCATCATCAGCAGGCTTCCTGATTCCAAATTAGGCAAAGATACCCCTATAGTCACCCTATAGCGTCCTAACCGATTACCTAATGCCAACCTTCCAGCCAGAATTTTGTCTTGAGACTATAAAAACTGGCTACTAACCCACAGAAACTGTCGACTCTCCCTGGTCTGTCAGGAGGTCACAGCACCTTTGTTATCTCTGCTCCCCACCCTTAATAAACTCACTCCCTTCTGAAATGTTCTGTCTGGAAATTCTTTTCCAACCCACACTTGGAATGCCTCAACATTTGGTGGCCCGTACATGGAATTTTAGGAGGCTCTCCCCCAATCTTGCCTTTCTTCTTTCTTTTCTTTTTCCTCAAACTCTCCGTGAACAGGCAAGTGTCTGTGGAAGCAATTGAGGAACTCTGGCCAGGGCTACTCTCTGGCATGTTTCAAAGTCTCCACTGCCCACTTTGGGCCAGTAGCTGCCACCCAAGTGGGCAAGGGCTCTCTTTTCCTCTTTCTCCTCCTCCTCCTTTAAGCTGAGGGCCAGGCCAATTAAAATTGTGCAGACACAGCTCAGGCACTTACAAGCCCTTAGGGCATCTGCCGCTTGAATACTCTTGTGACAGGATAAGGGGGTCATAGACACACCTAGGCTATCAGAAGTGTCTGCCCCCAGCATGACAACTTCCATGCACCATGTCAGGCACATACTGGTTCAAGCAAAACACTGAGCCCATTCTCCAGGCCACCACCTTCCTGGCAGGACTGCAAGGCAGATTCCTCAGCCTGTCTTCTCTGTCTTTCTTATCCTCCCATAGTCCAGATTAATTTACAAGAGCCTAGGAGCTGCCTCCGAATCATCCCAAAGGGTGCCTTTCACATTTCAGAGAATTGCTAAACAGTGAATCATGGTTGGTTCCAGGAAATTCTTTTCTGTCATTTCCTGCCTTAGCTATCAGGTGCATTTTCACACAGTTTGTGCCTAGGCTTGTGCCTAGCCACATCACATGCTCAGGGGTTACCTCTCACTGTTGGATGTGCTTGTTGGGATGGCTGGCCATTTGTGCCATGAGCCACACAGTGCCTTGTCGCACACAGAGTGTTCATTGGGACAGTTGGGATGCCTTCTGTGGCCAGTGAATTCTCAGTACCCCCATTCTAAGAATGGGCTCAGGTACATCTCAAGAACCTCCCTCAGACTCACCTCTAGGCTGTATTCTCAGGACCTGGAAAAAATTCGATCCTGAAAATCTTAAAAAGAAAAGGTTCACATTCTTTCTCAACAAAACTTGGAGCCAGTATGAATTGGGGGACCAAGAAAAATGGCTTCTTAATGATACACTAAATTACAACACAATCCTCCAGCTTGATCTCTTTTCTCATTCCTTATTCTCAAACCTTAATGGCACTCAGAATCTGGACCTAAGGGACTCATACTGCTTATGTCTTTCTGTTGCTGCCCTATCCCCTCATCCCCCTCTGTCTCTCCTTCCATCAGATCTCCTAACCCAGGACTCTCTCCTACAATCAAAAGTCTGGTGGAAACAACAACAACAACAACTCTCCTTACATTCTAAAGAATCCCCTTCTCTAATCTCTTGGTGGAGGTGGGGGTGGGGGCAGGAACCAAGCTTCCACTATTCTTGCTAGTTCCCTTACTCCTTCAGATTATTCTGATCAAACTAAGACTTCACCTCCCCAGAGGAACAACACCTGCTGGGACAACATCTTATCAATCTGCCCCTGTCATCTGAGCCAATTTGAACACTATTTGGTCTATATTTTAGCTATGAAACTATAACTGCAAAAAGGAAAGATGGCATTTTTTGACACTGGATGTTATGATATTCTTTAGATTCCATAGAAAACTGGTTAAAATGAAATCTTTTTGAAATTACAAAACTGTTTCTTTTTGCATGTGCAACTAGAAAAACCTGGCTTGTTAAAAAACTTTTTTTGGAGCTCTGATCCTGCCTCAGAAAACAGCAACATGCCTAGGAAAAAGCGTGAAGTTAACTCTTATCATGTCCTTGAGATACATATCCCACTCTGCCTGAGACTTCAGCTTTGGGCATATCAGTAGAACTTCAAGCCAAGAAAAAAAATGGTCAAAGAGACATTTTAAACATCAAACAGAAAATTGTGAGATCTCTGTCTGGATATATATGTATGTCTCATTGTGTGTCTTTGTCTTTGGATAATATTGCTGAGGTTCATTTGTAAATTAGCTCTAATTTAATTGGTCTAAAGTAAGCACTTACAAACAAACAATTCAAAATATAAGAAAAATTAAATGAATTTCAGGTTCATGTGAACTGGGAAATACTCAATATTAAATTTAATACCTGATATTAATGTTTGTTTATTGATCTAATCAATATAGATATGTCTTAAGGTTCATCAACATTAATGTAATTTCATTATGCCTAGGTTTAAATAAACTAAACTCTGAATATATCTATTGCAGATTTGTCAACAAAAAAATAACTTGCTATAAAGAAACTTTTAAGAAAAGAAAATGAGATAACAGCTTTGGGTAATTTATGCTTGCCAATCTACAGAATGGCAATATAAAGTACAGTTCATGGTTGCTTAAATGTTTTCAGTAAGAAAGTAATAAGGAATGGAATTACATTTTGTCAAAGGAAAGGGAAGTAAGTCTAAACTTACAGGTGGCTGTTCTTTGAATAGGCAAATAAAGTGATGAACACAGAAAGTGAAAAAAGAAAAGGTTTGTGGAAAATGGACCCAGAGAAGAGAGTTTTGTGCATGGTACAAGTTTCTAAGACATTAAACTGCCTTTGAAGTCTTTTATTGTTACTTTAGCTAAGTGAATAACTGTTGTTTCACAGTGAATATAAGCTGGTACCCAACTGGAATTTGGTTTTCTCTCCCTGTTAAAAGAACAAAGTTTTCTTGGAAGGCAGCTTTTGATAACAGACTATGTACATTTCTTCACTATGTACATAAATCACCTTGAAGTGATTTATATTTGTTTTTAAAACTTACTGTTACAACTTTTGTTGTGATAAAATAAATATTATTTCACAATGATCTGTGAAGACTATGGCACACATAGGCAAAGCTCAGTCTGCTTATACAAAAATTAGCCCTTCTACTCATAAATCAGAGAATTTAAAATGGATAAACAATGCTGTAAATCAAACAATCAGGGCTACAGGAAATTCAAGATGGCTGCTTAGATTTTGGCTCCCTGACAAATTTCACTTTTATTTGATGGGATAAAGCCTTTCCTGGCTGCAGGGTTGATACTCTCACAATGGAGGAAAAAATGGTTAAAAGTGTGTCTTCAACTTGGGTATACGTTCTACAGTCTCCAGTGATCAAGGCACCCACTTCATCAGACAAATCATATAAGCCTTAACAAAAGCTTTACAAACTTCTTTTAAAACTATCACTGTTACTATCATCCTTAATCATCAGGCAAGGACAACAGAACAAAAATTAATTACATGGGATTAAATAAACTGCTAATAAAATTACAATGTTCATGACCTTTTGTCTGACATATTACTGGCTTCTAACCTTAAGGAGAAGAGCTTCTTCCTCCTCAAGCTACTTATGGTTCAAAACAGTTTGGTAATTTATACCTGTGGGTAAAGTAAACATTTATCTTTCCTCTCTGCCTTGTCCCTCCAGAAACTGAAGACACTTGGGTTCTGAACAGCCTTATCAGGTAAATAAAAAGAATGTCTCCTGATATAGGAATCTCAAAGTATACTGGGGACTTCTAGAAGAAAAAATTCCACTTAGATAAAATCTGATGACAGGTTTATTATATCTATAGTCAATGGACCAAACTTATTTGTGGCTATATATACTTTATTTTATTTTATTTTTTTTTGGGTTTTGTCATACATTGATATGAATCAGCCATGGATTTACACGTATTCCCCATCCCGATCCCCGCTCCCACCTCCCTCTCCACCCGATTCCCCCGAGTCCTCCCAGTGCACCAGGCTGGAGCACTTGTCTCATGCATCCCACCTGGGCTGGTGATCTGTTTCACCATAGATAGTATACATGCTGTTCTTTTGAAATATCCCACCCTCACATTCTCCCACAGAGTTCAAATGGACCAAACTTATTTAAAAAACAAATTAGTCTTGGCTATGTTTAATAAAAATGGGAATAATTTTAGAAAAAAAAAGTTTCACTAAATGTTAAATTCTGTGTGCTGTACTAATTCATTTCAGCTGTGTCTGACTCTTTGCAACCCTGTGGACTGTAGCCTGCCAGACTCCTCTGTCCATGAGATTCTCCAGGCAAGAGTACGGAGTGGGTTGCCATGCCCTCCTCCAGGGGATCTTCCCGACCCCAGGGATCGAACCCGCATCTCTTATATCTCCTGCATTGGCAGGCAGGTTCCTTACCACCAGTGCCACCTGGAAAGCCCAAATATTAAATTCTAGTTTTGTTAATAAGGTCTGTGTTTACCAAGACTCACTTCCCAGCTAGTCCTTTGCTGTTATACTGTTATAAGATTTAACTGAGCTAATAAAGGGCACTCTAAGTTTGTTTCTGAAACCTAACTTGATAATCAATCTTTAGGTAAAGATCAGATGCGCCATGATTAACAACCAGATTAACACTGGCTATAGTCATTTAATAGATTAAGTCAGATAACCTAGGTATACTCTGGGCTACACCTAATAAAAGTTCTTAAATTCTTACTTGTGAAGTTACTATTACTGCTAGCTATATCACTTTCTATAGTGCCTATTTTATAAAATTGTTGTCTCTTATATTACCAAATGTGTGACTGAGTCTCTAATAAAATGATGATATATAGTTCCATATGAGATCAATGATCATAATTATGTAACTCTATATATGCGAAGAGACAACAAGATGGAATATTTTCCTGGACTATAAGAGACTACTAGTAAGGAAGCTATGGTCCAGAACTTTTACTACTTTCATGAAGAAGTCCAGTAACAGCATATTAAGTGATCTCTCAGAAAAATCTTCACTAGATCTGGGAATCAGCATTCCTAGCATCATGGGACAAAATGAAGATAAAATGTCCCCAAACCAATGGTCAAATTTACTGCCATGAAGGAGCCCTGCCAACTGGGAACTGGCACTTGCTGTCTGCCTCACAAAGATTATATCAGGAGCCACTGCAGCCACCTTCAACATCCTCTGAAAGGAGTTCAGGGTAGAAATCAGAAATGAGGCACTCTGTGCTCTGGGAAAAACTGACAGAACAAGTCTTCAGATTGTTAGATATTTTCAAAGATTTTCATAAGCCCCAATTCTTTCATCGTCTCTTACCTAGAGAAACACTAACATCACAAACCATTGTCTGTCTGGTCCTGGTTCTCCAGGCTTGCCCCTCTTCCAGGCCCCTTGGTAGCTTTTCTGCTTCTATTAATCTTTGGGCCATGTATATCTAACCTTCTTGTCAAGTTTGTTTTTCTAGAGTACAATAACTAAATCTCCAGATGATGTTACAACAAGGATAGCAGCCAGTTAGCACACAGACTACACTGGAACAAGCCATGTTATCATTCCATGGACTCTCATCTCCCTCCACAAATGCACCCTGACGGAGAGCAGGCTTTGGAACCCAGGACCCCATGTTGCTCCTGTCCAGCAGGAAGAAACTAGAGCAGTGTCCGC
Organism: Dama dama; assembly: GCF_033118175.1. Taxonomy (NCBI): domain Eukaryota; kingdom Metazoa; phylum Chordata; class Mammalia; order Artiodactyla; family Cervidae; genus Dama; species Dama dama. Next base: position 21,241,049 of record NC_083684.1, read on the forward strand.
CCCTTACCCCAATGACCTGGGTCCCCATGATCTGAGATGAGGATAGGCAGGTAGTTAGACATGAGCAGGGTGTTAAGGAGCCAAAGATTTGGCCCATTAATAAGAGGGGGGAATGTTGAGTTTTGCCCCAAGGCCACAGGTGCAAGACCTTATACCAAGGCCACAGAAATAGAGCCCAGAATCAAGGTCACTCTGAAGCTAAGCCCCTTTATTCAGTTCAGTCACTCAGTCGTGTCCGACTCTTTGTGACCCCATGAATCGCAGCACGCCAGGCCTCCCTGTCCGTCACCAACTCCCGGAGTTTACTCAAACTCATGTCCATCGAGTCGGTGACACCATCCAGCCATCTCATCTTCTGTTGTCCCCTTCTCCTCCTGCCCCCAATCCCTCACAGCACAGGGTCTTTTCCAATGAGTCAACTTTTCGCATGAGGTGGCCAAAGTGCTGGAGTTTCAGCTTCAGTATCATCGTAACCATTGCCAAAAGCCTCTATGATCATCACCAGCAGGCTTCCTGATTCCAAACTAGGCAAAGATGCCCACTGCAGTAGTCACCCTACAGCACCCTAACCAATCCTCTAGGGCCAACCTTCCAGCAGGAATTTTGTCTTGAGGTTATAAAAATTGGCCACTAACCCACAAAAACTGTCGACTCTCCCTGGTCTGTCAGGAGGTCAGCCCACTGCAACTCACAGTGCCTTCATATTTCTGCTCCTTGCTCTTAATAAACTCAATCCCTTCTGAAATTCTCTGCATCTGGAAATTCTTTTTCAACCTGCACTCAGACTGCCTCAACAGTTTTATTAGCTCTTGCATTTAGGCTTATGATCAAACTTGAATTGGTTTTTGTGTATGCTGTGACAGAGGCCCAACTGCATTCTTTCAGATGTAGATATCCAGCAGGGTGTACTAATGCTATTTGCTGAAAAAATTTTCTTTCCCATTTAGTTTCCTTGGGACCCTTCCTGAAAGTCAACTGACAATTTTCCTGGTTATTTTTTGCATATTAATTTTTCCATATGAACTTTAAAAAAATCAGTCTAACTCAGTAAAATAACTTCTTAGAATTTTTATTAAGGTTGCATTGATTTTATAAATTGAAAAGGATTGACATCTTCATGTTTTGCTATTTGTTTAAATTTGCTTTAGTATCTTTCAGGGGTGTTTTAAATTTCCTTGTATAGGTTTTGCACCTTATTAAATTTATTCATAAGTATTTAATCTTCTAGTTAGCTGTTGTAAATGGGCTTTTCTCTAACATTATGTTCTGTTTACTACAGGCAAACCTCAGAAATATTGCAGGTTTGGTTCCAGACCATGGCAATAATGAATACTGCAATTAAGCAAGTGAAACAAAGTTTCTGGTTTCCGAGTGCATGTTTATAAAATTATGTTTATATTATACTATAGTTTATTAAGTGTGTAATAGCCTTATGTATAAAAATGTATATACCTTAATTTGAAACTACTTTATTGCTAAAAAAAAAAAAAAAACTAACCATCATCTGAGCCTTCAGTCATTCTCCTTTTGCTGTGGAGTCTTGCCTTGATGTTGATGGCTGCTAACTGATCAAGGCAGTAGTTGCCGAAAGGCTGGGGTGGCTGTGGCAATTTCTTAAAACAAAACAAAAAGGAAGTTTGCCACGTCAATTAACTCATACTTTTGTTGCAGGAAGGGGGACCCCATCCAGGTCCCAAGAGTGGGCTCCTGTTTAACACTTGGAAACGAACTGAGGAGACACACATGTTGAGAAAGCGAGAGACTTTGTTGGGAAGGAGTGCCAGGGCAGAGACCAGCAGGGTAAGGCAACCCAGGAGAACTGCTCGGCCATGTGGCTCGAAGTCTCAGCTTTTATGGTGATGGGGTTAGTTTCCAGGTTGTTTCTGGCCAATCATTCGGACACTCAGGGTCCTTCCTGGTGGTGTGCACGTAAGTTCAACCAAAGTGGATTCCAGGGAGAATAACTCAGGCAGGCCGGTAGAACATATGGACTGGCGTCTCCTTCCTCATTTTGACCTTTCCCAAATTCTTCTTATTGATGGTAGCTTGTTAGTTCCATATTCCTTACCAAAACCTCCTACTGTAATATAACTCGTGCAAGTGGCTACTATCTTGCCTAGCCAGGGTGGGTGATTTCAGTCAGTGGTTCCCCTAACACTTTCATAAAGGATTTCTCTGTAGCATGCAACGCTGTATGACAGCATTTTACTCATAGTAGACCTTCTTTCAAAATTGGATTCCATCCTTTCAAGCCCTGCCTCTGCTTTATTAACTAAGTTATATAATATTCTAAATTATTTGTCATTTCAATGATCTTCACAGCATTTTTACCAAGAATAAAGTTTATCTCAAGAAATCACTTTCTCTGAAACTCCTTGAGTGTTATAAAGTTTTTATCATGAGATTGCAGCAATTCAGTCACATCTTCAAACTCCACTTCTAATTTTGTGAAAATTACCAAAATGTGATACAGAGACAAAAAGTAAGCAAATGCTATTGGAAAAAAGACATGTAAAGACTTGTCTGATGCAGTGTTGCTGCAAACCTTCAATTTGTAAAAAAATGCAGTTATCTGTGAACTCTATAAAGTGAAGCAAAACGTGGTGTGCCTGCCTTATGAAAGCCGATTTTTGTTCATTTTAAATCCTGCTCCTTCACTGAATTTTTAGTTTGAGTTAGTTTTATTACTGACTCTCCGGGGGTCCAGGTATACTATGGTCTACAAATAGTTACTGTTTTACTTCTCTGTTACTCATTCTTATCCCTCTTACTGATTCCTCTCATTTAACTGTCTTGGCTAACTTGCCTCTAATATAATATTGAACAGTAGTGGAGATAGTGGGAATGTTTGCCTTGCTCCCAATATTAGTGGATATGCCTACAGTGTTTCCTTATGTTCCCTGGTGGCTCAGAAGGTAAAGCATCTGCCTGCAATGTGGGAGACCTGGGTTCCATCCCTGGGTCAGGAAGATCCCCTGGAGAAGGAACTGGCAACCCATTTCAGTACTCTTGCCTGGAAAATTCCATGGACAGAGGAGCCTGGTAGGCTACAGTCCATGGGGTTGCAGAGTTGGACATGGCTGAGCGACTTCACTTTCACTCTCACTTTCATAATGTTTCCCCATTTAAGTAAGACACTAACACTAAAATACATACTTTATTAAGGGCTTTCCTTGTAGCTCTGCTGGTAAAGAATCCACCTACAATGCAGGAGAGCCCCGTTTGATTCCTGGGTCAGGAAGATCCCCTGGAGAAAGGATAGGCTGCCCACTCCAGTATGCTTGGGCTTCCCTGGTGACTCAGACAGTAAAGAATCCGTCTGCAATGTGGGAGACCTGAGTTCAATCCCTGGGTTGGGAAGATCCCCTGGAGAAGGGAACAGTTACCTGGTTATCCAGAATACTCCAATATTCTGGCCTGGAAAATTCCAGGACAGTCCATGGGGTTGCAAAAAGTTGGATGTGACAGCAACTTTCACACACATAACATATATAATTTGTTAAATTATTCTTCAATTCCTATTTTCTTCAGTGTTTCTATCATGAATGGGTACTGAATATTGCCAAAGACTTTATCAGTGTTTATATGATATTAATAGATTTCCTTATATTACACTGATGGGGCCAAGTTTGCCACTGTGACTTGTGGATGATTTTGAGCTAAAAAAATCAAAGCACAAATGACTCAGGAAGAACCTTTGAACTTCCCTCTTAACTGCCTAAAGGAATTGAACAGAGGAGCCCCGTCCTAGGAAGAAGCTATCACCATAGATAACTACAGAAAAGTTTAAGGTGTGGTAGAGGGAGGAACGTAGCAAAGCCCATTTGATCAAAGTCCTCTTTGTGTCCCATTAGCTTTGGACGGCCCAGCAAATATTTGTCAACCAAATATTATCTCTTTTTATATTCCTGTGAATTACTTTATTTTCCCTTGAAGCGTCAGACCCCTACCGCCTTCTCCTTACTCCAGAATATATATTCACAGACCTTACCTCGCTTGCTTTCTGTGAAATTCTCTATACTTATATGGATTACCATGCTCATGTGATAAACTTGACTTTCTCCTGTTAATCTGCTTTATGTCATTTTAACTGCTAAGCAAAAAGAACAAAGAAGGAGGGAAAATTTTCTTAACCCATAGTACCAACTTTGTACTCCTGGAATAAATCCAGCCTTAGGATGTTTACCTTTGTTTTTCCCCCTGCCTAAAATTTGACTTCCCTGGTTTTCATGTTTCATTCAGTCACTCAGTCATGTCCGACTCTTTGCAACCCCATGAATAGCAGCACACCAGGCCTCCCTGTCCATCACCAACTCCTGGAGTTTACTCAAGCTCATGCCCATCGAGTCATCTCATCTTCTGTCATCCCCTTCTCCTCCTGCCCCCAATCCCTCCCAGCATCAGGGTCTTTTCCAGTGAGTCAACTCTTCTCATGAGGTGGCCAAAGTATTGGAGTTTCAGCTTCAGCATCAGTCCTTCCAATGAACACTCAGGACTGACCTCCTTTAGGATGGACTTGTTGAATCTCCTTGCAGTCCAAGGGACTCTCAAGAGTCTTCTCCAAAACCACAGTTCAAAAACATCAATTTTTCGGCACTCAGCTTTCTTCACAGTCCAACTCTCACATCCATACATGACCACTGGAAAAACCAAAGCCTTGACCAGACGGACATTTGTTGGCAAAGTAATGTCTCTGCTTTTTAATATGCTATCTAGGTTGGACATAACTTTCCTTCCAAGGAGTAAGCGTCTTTTAATTTCATGGCTGCAGTCACCATCTGCAGTAATTTTGGAGCCCCAAAAAATAAAGTCTGACACTTTCCACTGTCTCCCCATCTATTTCCCATGAGGTGATGGGACCAGATGCCATGATCTTAGTTTTCTGAATGTTAAGCTTTAAGCCAACTTTTTCACTCTCCTTTTTCACTTTCATCAAGAGGCTTTTTAGTTCCTCTAAACTTTCTGCCATAAGGGTGGTGTCATCTGCATAGCTGAGGTTATTGATATTTCTCCCAGCAATCTTGATTCCAGCTTGTGCTTCTTCCAGACCAGGGTTTCTCATGATGTACTCTGCATATAAGTTAAATAAGCAGGGTGACAATATACAGCCTTGATGTACTCCTTTTCCTATTTGGAACCAGTCTGTTGTCCCATGTCCAGTTCTAACTGTTGCTTCCTGACCTGCATATAGGTTTCTCAAGAGGCAGGTCAGGTGGTCTGGTATTCCCATCTCTTTCAGAATTTTCCACAGTTTATTGTGATCCACATAGTCAAAGGCTTTGGCATAGTCAATAAAGCAGAAATAGATGTTTTTCTGGAACTCTCTTGCTTTTTTGATGATCCAGCGGATATTGGCAATTTGATCTCTGGTTCCTCTGCCTTTTCTAAAACCAGCTTGAACATCTGGAAGTTCACGGTTCACGTATTGCTGAAGCCTGGCTTGGAGAATTTTGAGCATTGCTTACTAGAGTGCGAGATGAGTGCAATTGTGCAGTAGTTTGAGCATTCTTTGGGATTGCCTTTCTTAGGGATTGGAATGAAAACGGACCTTTTCTAGTCTTGTGGCCACTGCTGAGTTTTCCAAATTTGCTGGCATATTGAGTGCAGCACTTTCACAGCATCATCTTTCAGGATTTGAATTAGCTCAACTAGAATTCCATCACATCCACTAGCTTTGTTCGTAGTGATGCTTTCTAAGGCCCACTTGACTTCACATTCCAGGATGTCTGGCTCTAGGTGAGTGATCACACCATTGTGATTATCTGGGTCGTGAAGATCTTTTTTGTACAATTCTTCTATGTATTCTTGCCACCTCTTCTTAATACCTTCTGCTTCTGTTAGGTCCATACCATTTCTGTCCTTTATTGAGCCCATTTTTGCATGAAATATTCCCTTGATATCTCTAATTTTCTTGAAGAGATCTCTAGTCTTCCCCATTCTGTTGTTTTCCTCTATTTCTTTGCATTGATCACTGAGGAAGGCTTTCTTATCTCACCTGGCTATTCTTTGGAACTCTATATTCAAATAGGAATATCTTTCCTTTTCTCCTTTGCTTTAAGCTTATCTTTGTTTCACAGCTATTTGTAAGGCCTCCTCAGACAACCATTTTGCCTTTTTGCATTTTTTTTTTCCCATGGGGATGGTCTTGATCCCTGTCTCCTGTACAATGTCATGAACCTCCATCCATAGTTCATCAGGCTCTCTATCAGATCTAGTCCCTTAAATCTATTTCTCACTTCCACTGTTTAATCATAAGGGATTTTATTTAGGTCATACCTGAATAGTCTAGTGGTTATCCCTACCTTCTTCAGTTTAAGTCTGAATTTGGCAATAAGGAGTTCATGATCTGAGCCACAATCAGCTCCTGGTCTTGTTTTTGCTGTATAGAGCTGTTTTGACTGTATAGAGCTTCTCCATCTTTGGCTGCCAACAATATAATCAATCTGATTTCAGTGTTGACCATCTGGTGATGTCCATGTGTAGAGTCTTCTCTTGTGTTGTTGGAAGAGGGTGTTTGCTATGACCAGTGCGTTCTCTTGGCAAAACTCTATTAGCCTTTGCCCTGCTTCATTCCGTACTCCAAGGCCAAATTTGCCTGTTACTCCAGGTGTTTCTTGACTTCCTACTTTTGCATTCCAGTCCCCTATAATGAAAAGGACATATTTTGGGGGTGTTAGTTCTAAAAGGTCTTGTAGGTCTTCATAGAACTGTTCAACTTCGGCTTCTTCAGCGTTGGGGCATAGGCTTGGATTACTGTGATATTGAATGGTTTGCCTTGGAAACAAACAGAGATCATTCTGTCGTTTTTGAGATTGCATCCAAGTACTGCATTGTGGACTCTTTTGTTGATTATGAGGACTACTCCATTTCTTCTAAGAAATGTTCTTCTAAACATTTTCATGTTTAGCCCCTTCATCTATTCAGATATTAGCTAAAATATTACTTCCTCAAGATATGCATTCCCTGACCACTCAAGCAAAAGTCATCTTCCAGTCATCCTCTAAAACAGTACCCTATTTTAATTTCCTACCTAGACTTATTACTAGCTGCTATTTTTCCTATATATTCCATATGTACATTCCTATGTGTGTGTGTATATATATATATATATATATATATTTTTTTTTTTTTTTCCCATTGTGATAGCACTGAATCTGTCTTGGGAATAGATTTTTTTGCCAAGAGACACAGTACCTGGCACACGTTAGCCTCAATAAGTGTTTGTAATAAATCTACTCCCATTTGGGGTTCACTGTCAGAAATCTGATCTTATCACAGAGAGAAAAAAAAACAAAAACCCACCTTCTCTAAATGCACTTCTTGAATAAATCTAGATTTGTCAACTTTAAAGAGAAAGCTATAAATTCAAAATTAAAATCAGTAATTTTTTATTCTGTCTAAATCAGCAAACTGAACAAAATAGTACTTTTAAAAATTATATTAATAATAAAACCAAAGTTCTCTTTTTTCCAGTTAACACTGTCAAATTAAAATTCTTATTAAAATTTGTTACAAAGTTTATCAGTATTGTGAAGAAGTTAACATTTAAATTGGATAAAGAACAAATCATCATAAACTGATTTACTGTTTCAGTGAAAGCTAAAAATGTACTTCAATAGATTTTAATATTGCAACTTCATCAGCAAAAAAAAAATTTTAACTCACAAAAACTAATATTAAATTTATATAATAGACACATAAAAATGGAAAGGTGGTAAACTCTCACAACTACCTGTATAAGGTGATCATTTCTCTGAGTGTGTTATTTTTAGAGGTTTCCTATTAATAAATACATTACCACAGGGACAAGATTTATATGCAATAGGAACCTAGAGGGGGGAAAAAGGAAAAAAAATCTCTATTTTACTATTTATTAAATTTTTCAAGTGTTTATGTGGTATCTTCAACTAAACAACAGTAACTTGAAGGTAAAAATCACATTTATATTTAAATGCCTCCTCATTAGAGTTAAGAATCATGTCCTTCCTATTCTCCAGGTCCTTTACAATTGCACATATTTAGCAAATGTTTAATATGTGAATGGCCAGGGGAAGAATGTGAAATACAAAAAATTCATTCCCTAAAATGTCAATTTCAGAATAGTTACAACAAGGATTAGATGGGAAGAAAGGAATTAGTTAGAAATTTATTACATTAATCCCAGAAAGAGAAGTTGTTGGCCTGTTCTGCAAATGCTGATAGAGAGAATGTATTAAAAAAAAAAAGATAACATTTGACAGACTTCAAAAGGGAGTAAGGAGTAAGACTTAGATAAATGGATTACTGATAATAAAACAGAACTGAAAATGAATGTAAGAATTCAAACTTGAGACGAGAAGAGGGTTAATGCCAATTATAGAAAAAGGATCATTCACAACAGCCAATTTGAGGGAAAGTAATATGGAAGACAACAAAAAAGGTGCTGAGACATAGGTTTTTCTAGTCTCTGCTTGAGGAAAGACTTTGAACAAATCCTGTAAGCCCTGAAGTTTTCTGTTTCTTTTCTAAATTCCTTTACTACCTAAAGTAGTCCATGATTTTTACACATTTTTTAAAATTTATTCATTTTTTATTGAAGATTGCTTTACAGAATTTTGCTGTTTTCTGTCAAACCTCAACATGAATCAGCCACAGGTATACATACATTCCCTCCCTTTTGAACCTCTCTCCCAGCTCCCTCCCCATCCACCCCACTAGGTTGGTACAGAGTCCCCGGTTGAGTTTCCTGAGCCATACAGCAAATTCCCATTGGCTGTCTATTTTACATGTGGTAATATGTTTCCATATTACTCTTTCCATACATTTCACCCTCTGTTCCCCTCTCCCCATGTCCATAAGTCTATTTTCTGTATCTGTTTCTCCATTGTTGCCCTGTAAATAAATTCTTCAGTATCATTTTTCTAGATTCCATATATATGTGTTAGAATATGGTATTTATCTTTCTCTTTCTGACTCACTTCACTCTGTATAATAGGTTCTGGGTTCATCCACCTGATTAGAACTGACTCAAATGCATTCCTTTTAATGGCAGAGTAATATTCCACTGTGTATATGTACCACAACTTCTTTATCCATTCATCTGTCGATGGATATCTAGGTTGCTTCCATGTTCTAGCTATTGTAAATACTGCTGCAGTGAACAATGGGATACATGTGTCTTTTCAATTTTGGTTTCCTCAGGGCCTAGGCGTGGGATTGCTGGTTCATACAGGGGTTTCAGTTTCTCACCACTGAGAATGTTTGCTGTAGGCTTATCATATATGGCCTTTACTATGTTGATGTACATTCCTTCTCTGCTCATTTTTTGAAGAGTTTTAATCATAAATGGGTGCTGAATTTTGTCAAAGGGTTTTTCTGCATCTATTGAGATATGGTTTTTATCTTTCAATTTGTTAATATGGTGTATCACATTGATTGATTTGCATATATTGAATAATCCTTGCATCCCTGGAATAAAACCAACTTGATCACAGTGTGTGAGCTTTTTGATGTGTTGCTAAATTCTATTTGCTAAAATTTTGTTGAGGATTTTTGCATCTATGTTCATCAGTGATATTGGCCTGTAGTTTTCTTTTTTCGTGTTGTCTTTGTCTGGTTTTGGTATCAGGGTGATGGTGGCCTTATAGAATGAGTTTGGAAGTGTTCCTTCCCCTGCAATTTTTTGAAAGAGTTTAGAAGGATAGGCATTAGCTCTTCCCTAAATATTTGATAAAATTCTCCTGTGAAGCCATCTGGTCCTGGGCTTTTGTTTTTTGGGAGATTTTGGATCATGGCTTTAATTTCAGTGCTTGTAATCGGGTTGTTCAAAGTTTCTATTTCTTCCTGGTTCAGTCTTGGAAGATTGAACTTTTCTAAGAATCTGTCTATTTCTTCCAGGTTATCCATTTTATTGTCATATAGTTGTTCATAATAGTCTCTTATAATCCTTTGTATTTCTGCATTGTCTGTTGTAACCTCTCCTTTTTCATTTCTAATTTTGTTGATTTGATTCTTCTCTCTTTTTTTCTTGATCAGTCCAGCTAAAAGTTTGTTAATTTTGTTTATCTTCTCAAAGAACCAGCTTTTAGTTTTATTAATCTTTACTATTGTGTCTTTCATTTCTTTTTCATTTATTTCTGCTTGGATCTTTCTGATTTCTTTCCTTCTACTAATTTTGGGGGTTTTTTGTTCTTTTTCCAGTTGTTTTAGGTGTAAAGTTAGGGTGTCTATTTGATGTTTCTTGAGGTAGGATTGTATTGCTATAAACTTCCCTCTTAGGACTGCTTTTGTTGCATACCATAGGTTTTGAGTTGTCGTGTTTTCATTGTCATTTCTTTCTAGAATTTTTTTGATTTCCCTTTTGATTTCTTCAGTAACCTGTCAGTTATTTAGAAACATGTTGTTTAATCTCCATGTGTTTGTGTTTCTTGCAGTTTTTTTCTTGTAATTGATATCTAGTCTCATAACATTGTGGTCAGAGAAGATGCTTGATATGATTTCAATTTTCTTAAATTTACTGAGGTTCAGTTTGTGACCCAAGATGTGGTCTAACCTGGAGAATGTTCCATGTGCACTTGAGAAGAAGGTGTATTCTTCTGCATTTGGATGGAATGTCCTGAAGATATCAATGAGATACATCTCCTCTAATGTATCACTTAAGACATGTGTTTCCTTATTAATTTTCTGTTTTGATGATCTGTCCATTGGTGTGAGTGTGGTGTTAAAGTCTCCTACTATTCTTGTGTTACTGTCAATTTCTCCTTTTATGTCTGTTAGTGTTTGTCTTATGATGTATTGAGGTGCTCCTATGTTGGGTGCCTAAATATTTACAATTGTTATGGCTTCCTCTTAGATTGATGCCTTGATCATTATGTTGTGTCCTTATCTCTTGTAATCTTCCTTATTTAAAGGTCTATTTTGTCTGATATGAGGATTGCTCCTCCAGCTTTCTTTTGCTTCCCATTTATATGGAATATATTTGTCCATCCTCTCACTTTCAGTCTATATGTGTCTTTAGATCTGAAGTGGATTTCTTGTAGACAGCACATATATGGGTCTTGTTTTTGTATCCATTTAGTCTATGTCTTCTGGTTGAAGCATTCAATCCATTTACATTTAATTATTGATATATATGTTCCTATTGCCATTTTCTTAATTGTATGGGGTTGATTTTTTAGATGTTTTTTCTTCTCTTGACTTCTCTGGTGGCTCAGATGGTAAAACGTCTGCCTACAATGTGGGAGACCCAGGTTCAATCCCCGGGTCAGGAAGATCCTCTGGAGAAGGAAATGGCAACCCACTCCAGAAATTGCCATTTTCTTAATTGTTTGGGGTTGATTTTGTAGATGTTTTTTCTTCTCTTGTATTTCTTGACTATATAAGTCCCTTTAACATTTGTTGTAAAAGCTGATTTGGTGGTACTGAATTCTCTTAACCTCTGCTTGTCTGAAAAGCTTATTTATCCATCAATTTTGAATGAGATCCTTGCTGGGCACAGTAATCTTGGTTCTAGATTTTTCCCTTTCAGCACTTTAAATATATTCTTCCATTCCCTTCTGACTTGCAGAGTTTCTGCTGAAAGATCAACTGTTAAGCATATGGGGTTCCCCTTGTATGTTACTTGTTGCTTCTCCCTTGCTGCTTTTAATGTTCTTTCTGTTTAGTCTTTGTTAGTTTGATCAGTATGTGTCTTGGCGTGTTTCTCCTTGGGTTTATCCTGTATGGGACTCTTTGTGCCTCTTGGACTTGAATGACTTTTCCTTTCCTTGATTGACTTGTTTCCTTTTCCATGCTGTGGAAACTTTCAACTATAATATCTTCAAAAATTTTCTCATACCCTTTCTTTTTCTCTTCTTCTTCTGAGACCCCTATAACTCAAATGTTGGTGCATTTGATATGGTCCTAGGGGTCTCTGAGACTGTCCTCATTTCTTTTCATTCTTTTTACTTTATTCTGCTCTTCAGACGTTATTTCCACCATTTTATCTTCCAGCTCACTGATTCGTTTTTCTGCTTCAGATATTTTGCTGTTGATTCCTTCTAGAGTATTTTTCATTTCAGTAATTGTGTTGTTTGTCTCTGTATGTTTACTCTTTAATTCTTCTAGGTCTTTGTTCATTGATTCTTGCATTTTCTCCGTTTTGTTTTCAAGGTTTTTGATCATCTTTACTATCATTATTCTGAATTCTTTTTCAGGTAGTTTGCCAATTTCCTCTTCATTTATTTGGACTTCTGTGTTTCTAGTTTGTTCCTTCATTTGTGCAGTATTTCTCTGCCTTTTCATTATTTGTTTTTTAACTTAGTGTGTTTGAGGTCTCCTTTTCCCAGGCTTCAAGGAAAGTTGAATTCTTTTCTTGAAGAAGGTTGAATTCTTTTTTCCTTTTGGTTTCTGCCCTCCTAAGGTTGGTCCAGTGGTTTGTGTGAGCTTCATATAGGGTGAGATTTGTGCTGACTTTTTGTTTGTTTGTTTTTCCTCTGATGGGCAAGGCTGAGTGAGGCGATAATCCTGTCTGCTAATGATTGGGTTTGTATTTTTGTTTTGTTTGTGGTTTAGATGAGGCATCCTGGACAGGGTTCTACTGGTGGTTGAGTGATGCCCAGTTTTGTACTCATGTGGTTTCCTTTGTGTGAGTTCTCACTATTTGATACTCCCTAGGGTTAGTTCTCTGGTAGTCTTGGGTCTTGGAGTCAGTGCTCCCACTCCAAAGGTCAGGGCTTGATCTCTGGTCAGGAACAAAGATTCCACAAGTGGTTTGTTATGGCATTACTGAGATTAAAACAAATATCCAAAAATGAGAAACCAAAAATGAATCCCAGACAAATGGCAGTTACAAAATCAGGCAAATAATAATAAAAATAATGGAATATACACATATACATATACACCCATGAGCGAAGTCAAAACAGTCCAACAAAAATACAGTAGATTGACCCAGTGAACAAAGGAAATAAAAAATTTTATTTACCACTTAAGAACAAAACTAACTAAAGCACAAATTGGAAAACACAACTAAAGTAAGGTGCCAAGTGTGGAATAAAGCAATGAAAACAAACTAACAAATATGTTGAGAGGAAGGGAAAGAAAGAAAAGAAAGAAAGAATAGATATGCAAAGTTAACTAGTGGTAGATGAAGAAGACTTATATATATTAAAAATTAACTGCAAGGGGAAAATACAGTAGGAAAGGCAAACAAAGGAATAAATGTAAAAAATATATAATAGGTTTAAAAAAATTAAAAATTAAAGTCATAAAAAAGAGAAAAGAAAAAAAAGGAAGAAGAGAGGAAAGGGGGGGGGGGTGGGGAGGAAAACTTCACAGACCTGCAAAAGTCTAATGTAGAGACACAGTTTTATAACAACAACACAAAGTGTGACTGAATATACACATACACACCCATAAGCAAAATCAAAACAGTGCAACAAAAATAAAGTACAATAGATTGACCTGGCAAACAAAGGAAACCAAAAATTATATCTACTAGAACAAAACTAAAGCACAAACTGGAAAACAAGAGTAAAGCAAGGTGCCAATTGGGGAATAAAGCAATGAAAATAAAACTAACAAATATCTTAAGAGGAAAGGAGAGAAAGAAAAGAAAGAAAGAGCAGATATGCAAAGTTAAATAGAGGTAGATAAAGGTTACTATACATTAAAGGTTAACTGAAAAGAGAAAAGAACAGTAGGAAAAGCAAACAAAGGAATAAATGTAGAAAAAAAAAATACGTAAAAAAACTGAAAATTAAAATTAACGAAGGGGGGAATAAAGAGGAAAACTCCACAGAACTGCAAGAGCCCAACAAAGAGGCAGAGGATTATGAAAACAATAAAAAAAAATGTGACTGAGAAAAAAAAAGCTCAAAAGCTTAATTGGATTTCTTAGTGCCAATTAAATCAACAACTACAACAGAGGGGGTGGGGGGGAAGGAGAAAAAGAAAAAGAAAAAATAATCCAAAAGTATCTATAGAACAAGTCAAAAAATAAGAATAATAAATGTTTTTCTTGAGTCACTGCTGTCAGAGTCCTTTCCCTCGCCCGGAGTCACAGTCTACCTCACCCCCCTAGAACGCCCTCCAACCCTCTGCAGATCTCTGGACCTGCTGTGGGGGCAGCTCAGATTCTAATCTGGTCCTGCTCCTCTGTGTTTTTGTCTTCAATGTCCACAGCCATCAGAACTAGTGCGTTTTCTTTTGTGGGAGCTGTCAATGACCTTTTATATATTCCACTGACAGAGAGTCTGCCTAGCTGATCATGTGGATTTAATTTGCGGCTTGTACAGCTGGTGGGGAGGTTTTGGGTCTTCTTCCTAAGCCACACCGCTCTTGGGTTTCAATGGTGGTTTTATTTCCACCTCTACATGTGGGTCATCCACTGGAGATCTGCACCTGAGGCTGCCCTGGAGGGCTTGGGTTTGCCCCTGTGAGGGCCAGGTGTGGAGGTGGTGCAGTTGCTTGGGTCACAGGGGTTCTGGCAGCACCAGGCACTCAGGGGGGTTGGCAGCTAAGGCATCAGGAAATATAATGCTCTAGAAGGGTATGGCAACCAGTATTGGCCAATATGCTCCAGTATTCTTGCCTGGGGATACCTCTCTCTGACAGAGAAGCCTGGAAGGCCACAGTCTACAGGGTCGCAAAGAGTCAGACACAACCGAAGCAACCCTGTGTCGAAAGACTTTTTTTGCCTGTGGCAGCTCTGCCCCAGTGAGAGTTGAGCGTGAAGGTGGTGCAACTGCTTGGCTTGTGGGGACCCTGGCAGCACCAAGTGTGCAGGGACACAGACTGCATCTGCAGCAGGAGTTACAGCCCTATTAGAGCCTTTCTTCGAGCCTCTTTTAGCTGGCAACCAGAAGGCCTCTTTGCCAGTCTTTCTCCGTAGCTCCGCCCATTCAGGCACTTAGGGCTCCCTTGCCTGGGGTCCTTCTCTGTTGTTCGGGGCATCAGGCACATAGTGGGGGTTCCCCTGTCTGGGGTCCTACTCTGTAGATTGGTGTGTCAGGCACTTAAAGGGGCACCCTGGGTGAGATCTACTCTGTAGTTCAGTGTATCAGGTGTTTTGTGGGCCAGCCTCTCTACTGTTCAGCTACTGATGCTGGCATGCAGGGAGAGAGAGGCTATGGTGATGGCTCCACCCGCTACAGTGACTCAGCAGTACCCCCTTGCTTCCACAGCTGCCTGGCTTTCCTCCACCAGCATTTCCCACCACGATCTCCTCCCTCACATCCCCTCAACCTGTCTCTCCACAGTCAACAGCAGCTCTCACCCTGGGATTGCTCCACAATCCCTAAACTCCAGCTCCCAGCTGCTGCACCTTCCAGGGGACCAGCATTCCCATCTGGGGTATCTATGGCTTCAGCAAGGACTCTGATTCTCATTCAATTTCGGCTGCCACAGATCAGCTGTTTCACTCTCAGCCTTAAATGTTTCTTCTCTGACTCAGACAATTGCCCTGTTGTGGGGATCGGACCCATTCTTCAGTTTCCCCACCCACTGAGGGCAGGACCAGTCCTACCACCACTCCTGTTTTTCCCCCTAGTTCCTTCATCCTACTGAGTTTTGCGTGGTTCTATATATTCTTTTCCACTGGTCAGGTATTCCTGTCCGCTCTCAGCTGGTGTTCTGCATTCACTTCTGTGCCTGAAGGTGTAGTCCTGATATATCTGTGGAGAGAGATGTACTCCACGTCCACCTACTCCTCTGCCATCTTGTTCTCTTTGAAGACTTGATCTTCTTCCAGGAAAGAGTTTACAGTTCAAGATGAGAGTGCTGAATGATGATGGAGGCAGTCCTGGGAGTCAGGCGAGCTTCCAGCTGCTCCACAGTCTTCCTGCCAGCCTCTATTTTTACACATTTTTTAAGTGAAAATATATATATATATATATATATATCACTTTAACAACTTCACTAAGGTATAAAAAACATACAATAAAATACATACATTTAAAATGTACAGTTTGTGCTTTTAATTTACAAATAGTTGTCCGAGCTCCTATGAGTGCCACAGCCTCCTCCAACTATTACTTGGGGCCCCTGGATCAGACATCCTCACTATGCGGATTAGGAGAATATGTTGCCTCACCAATTTAGGGACAACGCCCCTTGTCAGCTTGGAAGCAGTTGTGGAATGAGAACGATGCCTCTTTTCCCTAGGCAACATAATTCTCCTAAAAGAAAAGGGGGGAATGAGAGAGTCATTTCCTAGGCAGGTTGATAAGAAGTCTAGGGGTCCCCAAGGAGAGAGAGGTCTGGGATATTCAAGGAGGAAGAAAGGACAAACTTTTTTACTTTTTTTCCTCTACATTCCTTAGGATTATATAACAATAATATATCCTGCCTGAGGACAGTCTTTGGATTAAACCCTCTGGCTAATTCTGTTATTTTAAAACATAAATTATGGGAGTAGGTCTGGTCTTTACAAGGATGTATCCTGCCTGAGGACAATTTTTGGATTAAACCTTCTGGCCAACTCTGTTATCTTAAAATGTAAATTATGGGAGTAGGTCTGGTGAGGTCTTTGCAACCTCCAGACACTCTTTGGATTCATTGGAGAGTATATAACTCCATTGCTAACACTAGCAAAGGGGGTACTCTTTTGCCCCCTTCTGATGCCTATGTCAGAAGCTTTCTCTATCTCCTTTATACTTTAATAAAACTTTATTATACACAAAAAATAAATAAATAAATAAAATAAAATAAAATAAATAAAATGTACAGTTTGATGGTTTGACATGTGTATAGGCCCATGAAGCTATCACAATCAAGACAGTGAATATATCTATCATCCCCAAAAGTTTCCTTGTGTCCCTTTGTAACCTCCCCTCCTGCCCTTCTCTTTTCCAAAAGTTTTTAAAATAACATTTATTTCTTAAAGTAACATGTGCATAATAGGAAATCAAAAAACACAAGAAGCAAAAAACAAAGTCCTTCATAATCACAAGCAGTTTACCATTTGACGTGTCCTTCCAGGTCTCACTGTGTATTTTCACAACTAAGCATCCATTTTCATGTAATTAAGATCCTATAGTTATGTATCATGCTGTTTCACAAATCATGAATATTTATCATTTCAAAATCCCAAAGCTATGAGTATTTTGATAACCAAGACTACACTACATCAACTCAACCTGGAAGGAAAAAATTGTAATCTGCATTTACTGGCTTCTGGCGACAAAAATTTCAGAAAAGACAAAAATGACAACAGGTCTCTAGATAAAGATATTGGCAGAATTAGTATTAACATACCGCATTCCTTTAATGTTCAGTTAAAAATGAGATTGAGTACATAAAGCAACAGAGTACATAAAGTATAATGCTTCTAAGATGCTTCATTATCCAATCTAAATTATTCAAGTATTAGCAAACAGGTGTTTCCACTGAATTACTTAAAAATGCATTCCTATAGTACAGCCAAGAGATGCACACACATCAGTGGCTTTCAGTAAAATATAAACATGAACACATCCACATACATCTCTCCCTTTATATTTCCTTCTGCCCTTCTGCTGCCAAACTAAATGAACAAGTCCTGACATACATTTCTCAGACATGGTTTAACAATTCCATGTCCAAGATGTTGTTTTTTAAAATCAATTATAACAAAGATATTTATAAATTGGTTAATTCACTAGCTCTACTTTTTATCATACATGGTCACCTCAGGACATCCCCAGGTAACTACTGACCAGCTTTCTGCACTATAGATTAGTTTGAATTTTCTAAAGTTATATATAAATGGAATCATAAGTACGTGCTCTTTTTTTTGTTTAGCCTCTTTCACTCAGAATAACTATTTTGAGATTTGTCCATGCTGTTCCATGTAATAAGTTCATTGGTAAACACTATTCCATGTAAGGATATATCATCATTTGTTTATCCATCAACTTGCTGATGTACATATGGACTATTTCCAGTTTTTAGCTATTACAAGGAGAAAGCAATGGCAACACACTCCAGTACTCTTGCCTGGAAAATCCCATGGATGGAGGAGCCTGGTGGGCTGCAGTCCATGGGGTCACTCAGAATCGGACACAACTGAGCGACTTCACTTTCACTTTTCACTTTCATGCATTGGAGAAGGAAATGGCAACCCACTCCAATATTCTTGCCTGGAGAATCCCAGGGATGGGGAAGCCTGGTGGGCTGCCGACTACAGGGCTGCACAGAGTCGGACATGACTGAAGCGACTTAGCAGCAGCAGCAGCAGCAGCAGCTATTACAAATAAAGTGCTATGAATACAGCAAATACATGTCTTTGTACAGACATACTTTTTTTCCTCTTGACTAAATGCCTAATGGTTGGCTTATATGTGTGCTCAGTCACTCAGTCGTGTCCAAGTATTTGCGATGCCAGGGCTGTAGCCTGCCAGGCTCCTCTGTCCATGGAATTTTCCAGGCAAGGATACTGGAGCACACCTCCTCTGTCCATGGAATTTTCCAGGCAAGAATACTGGAATGGGTTGTCATTACCTACTCCTGGATTATATAGTAGGTAAGTATTTAATTTTCTAAGAAAACTGCCAGACTACTTTCCAAAGTGTACCATTTTACATGGTCACCAGTAGTGTATGAGAGTTTCAGTTCCTCAATATCCTCAGCAAGACTTGGTAGGTTCAGTGTTTAATTTCAGCTATTCTAGTAGAGTAGTGGGGTTTCATTATGGTAATATGCATATCCCACATGATTCATTATGTTGAACATTTTTTTCATGTGCTTATTGCCATCTATATGTCTACTTTGGTATAACATCTATTTAAATTTTTGCCCCTGTTTTAATTAGATGTTCTTATTATTGAGCTTTGAGAGTCCTTTATTTTGGAGACAAGTCCTCTATCAGTGTCTTTCAAAAAGCAGGAGTTTTAATTTTGATAAAGTCAAATTTATTATTTTATCAATTTTTCTTTTATGGATCATGCTTTTGGTGTGTAATTAACAAATGTTTGCCTAACTTATGTTAATAAAGATTATTCTAGAAGCTTCATGGTTTAAAATTTAACTTAAAATGTACAGTTTTAATTAAAATGGTTAAGATGATAAATTTTATGTCATATGTATCTCACCATAACAAAAACAAGTGGGGAAAAAGTTTTTTTGAGTTTTTGCATGTTCTATCCAATTGCTACACAACTAGTTGTTGAAAAAAATCCTCTCTCTACCACTGTGCTCACGCTACAGAGATGAAAGGACCTACTATCCAAAATTTGGTTCAGATGTTGACCCTGGAAGGTATGTAAAGGGTTTCATAATGTGTCTTTTTGGGGAGAGCAGGGAAGGCTCCTAAGAAGGTCTAAAATGGTTTGAGAGAGCAAGGCAAAGAAAGTGGTCCTGTTTTTACTGTAGTTAGGGAAACAGACTGGGGTGAGGGTTTCTGTATGTGAGTAGCTGTGGCTTACATGCCTTGAACTTTCTGTCAGCATTAAAGAAGAAAGTATCTGAGCTTTCTCATCAACTTCCCCAGATATAGGACAGAAATGGATAGAAGTGCTAGGGCTTCAAAAGTGTTAGCGATCAAGTATCAAAACCAGTCAGGCATTTTATTACAATTCACTCCTCATACTTAACTGGTGACATTTCACTTAATTGAATGTGAACTTCTTTAATTAAGCCATTTTGGCACTATATGAGGTTGGCAGCTTGAGAGTAATAAAGGAGAGAGTTCCACTGAATGCCATGTTCAGCAGCTCAGCATTGTATATTTTGAGAAGTGAAATGAGTGCCTTGGTCACTGTGGATAATATCTGGAACTTCAAAAGGGATAAAGAATGTCTTGATGAGGTCTTGTATTGTGGCTTTAGCATGTGCAGAGAAATATTTGGTTAATACTGAGTATCTTGTAAGGCAAGAGATTCCCAGAATTCTTTTTACATAAAGGAGCAACCTTGGGTAAGGAGTTGTTGCTGTCACTGGCAGGACCAGACAACCAACTATTGGCCATGGCTCAAGAGTCAGAAAGAATGTTAATAAGAATTGACTGTTGGGTAGAGCATATAGTGCTAAGATAACGGTGTGAAGTTTGGCCAGTAGTGCCAGCCCTCGGATCCTGCCCTTGATCAGGAACATCCTGCTTAAGGAATTAACAGCAACAGCTTTCCCATGGGCTCCATCAACTGTGATGCCATCCAAAACTGTACAAACTCCTTTTAATGTTCACTAAGTTGATCCCCAGGTGCTCCCCAAGTATCTAAAAGGTCCAACAGAAGGGTGACATCCTTCAGCACTATGGCATCTAGCAAAGGACGGAGGACAAGGGAAACCAATCCCTCCTGTAGGTGGAATATGCCAGAGGCTCAGGTTTAACTATACTGTAGGTACTGCTTTTGTTTTGGGAAGGAGGCCTTGATGATGTACTGAGTACTTCCATGACCTAAGGCATAATAGGCAGCTGAGGAAGCAGGGTCATGGTCTCAGGACCCATCAGATTTTCCAGGAAAATCAATATGTAGCCAGCAATTACCACTAATGGTGTATAGCATGGGATCAAGGAGGGCAGCTTCTTGCATCAAAAGTTTCCAGACAATTTATGGCCATAATGGGTAGCTGAGAGACTTTAGGCAGCAATGGAAGAGGTTGCTAAAGCCTCTACAGCGAAGAGGTCTTTGGAGGAACTAAGGTGTGGGGAAAATACCTAGACAACATGGCATCAGTCAGGCTCCCCTGCCCCACTCCCTCACGCCCTCCTACCGTGTGTTCTGTAAACAATATTGCTGACCTTGCATGGTTATGTAGCAGCTGGAGCACTGTGCCTGCATACCCACTTGACCATGGGCAACTTTTGTTCTGTCTTGGTAGATCAGTACTATTTGAGGACTCCTGGCTGCTGTTGCCCAGAGAGAATAAACATGTCTGCAGTCCCCACAGCTCCTCGAGTCTCCTTCCAGCTTCCCCGGTCGCACCTTATCTACCTTGGGTTCAGTGAACCATATAACCAGCAAGACATAAGGGGACTGCATGTTTTTCTCAACCTGGACAAAATTTCAGAGCATTTTTTTATAGGGTCTCCATTCAAGGTATCTGTAAGTAATAGTATAAATAGGCTTAAGTAAAATTTGTAAATGAGAAATGTGTTGTCTTCAAAAGCTCAAAGAGCTGAAAAGATATTAGGCTTATTTGAACACTGCCAAGAGGGCCAATCCCCTTCATGGATTGCAGCCTTATCACGGCAAAGGGGCTTGCATGATTCAATGAAGCTATGAGCCAGGCTGTGCAGGGGACCCAAAATGGATGGGGCATAGTGAAGAGTTTTCTGACAAAACATGGTCCACTGAAGAAGGAAATAGCAATCCACTCCAGTATTTTTGCCTGGAGAACTCCAGAGACAGTATGAAAAGGCAAAAGGTATGACACTGGAAGATGAGCCCCACAGGTTGGAAGGTATCCAATAAGCTACTGAGGAAGAGCAGAGGGCAATTACTAATAGCTCCAGAAAGAATGAAGTGGCTGGACAAAAGCAGAAAAGACACTTAGCTATGGGTGTGTCTGGTGGTGAAAGTAAAGTCTGATGCTGTAAAGAACAATATTGCATAGGAACCTGAAATGTTAGGTCCACGAATCAAGGAAAATTGGACGTGGTCAAGCAGGAGATGGCAAGATTGAACATTAACATCTTAGGACTTATCAGTGAACTAAAATGGACAGGAATGGATGAATTTAGTTCAGATGACCATTATATCTACTACTGCGGGCAAGAATCCCATACAAGAAATGCAGTAGCCCTCACAAGCAACAAGAGAGAGTCCAAAATGTAGTACTTGGGTGCATCTCAAAAACAACAGAATGATCTGTTTGTTTCCAAGGTAAACCATTCAACATCACAGTAATTCAAGTCTATGCCCCAACCACTGTTGCTGAAGAAGCTGAAGTTGACCAGTTCTGTGAAGACCTACAAAACCTTCTAGAACTAACACCAAAAAAAGATCTACTTTACACTATAGGAGATTGGAGTGCAAAAGTAGGAAATCAAGAGACCTGGAGTAACAGGCAAGTTTGGCCTTGGAGTACAAAATGGAGCACGGAAAAGGCTAACAGTGTTTTGCCAAGAGAACACACTAGTCATAGCAAACACCCTCCTCCAACAACCCAAGAGACAACTTTACACATGGAGCAAGTGTTTTTTACTTTCATGGCTGCAGTCACCATCCACAGTGATTTTGGAGCCCAAGAACATGGTGTCTGTCACTGTTTCCACTTTTTCCCCATCTATTTGCCATGAAGTGATGGGACTGGATACCATGATCTTAGTTTTTTTAAATGTTGAGTTTTAAGTCAGCTTTTTCACTCTCCTCTTTCACCCTCATGAGGCTCTTTAGTTCTTCACTTTCTGCCATTAGAGTTCAGTTCAGTCGCTCAGTCATGTCCAACTCTTTGCGACCCCATGAATCACAGCACACCAGGCCTCCCTGTCCACCACCAACTCCCAGAGTTTACTCAAACTCATGTCCTTCGAGTCGGTGATGCCATCCAGCCATCTCATCCTCTGTCGTCTACTTCTCCTCCTGCCCCCAATCCTTCCCAGCATCAGGGTCTTTTCAAATGAGTCAGCTCTTCGCATCAGGTGGTCAAAGTACTGGAGTTTCAGCTTCAGCATCAGTCCTTCCAATGAACACCCAAGACTGATCTCCTTCAGGATGGACTGGTTGGATCTCCTTGCAGTCCAAGGGACTCTCAAGAGTCTTCTCCAACACCACAGTTCAAAAGCATCAATTTTTCGGCGCTCGGCTTTCTTCACAGTCTAACTCTCACATCCATACATGACCACTGGAAAAACCATAGCCTTGACTAGACGGACCTTTGTTGGCAAAGTAATATCTCTGCTTTTTAATATGCTATCTAGGTTGGTCATAACTTTCCTGCCATTAGAGTAGTATCACCTAAATATGAGGCTGTTCATATTTCCCCCAGTAATCGTGATTCCAGCTCGTGATTTATCCAGCCCAGCATTTTGCATGGCGTACTCTGCATGTAAGTTAAATAAGCAGGGTGATAATATACAGCCTTGTATTCCTTTCCCAATTTTGAACCAGTCAGTTGTTCCATGTCCAGTTGCTTCTTGACCCACATATAGTTTCTCACGACACAGGTTAGGTGATCTGGTACTCCCATCTCTAAGAATTTTCCACAGTTTGCTGAGATTCACATGGTCAAAGTTTTTAGCATAGTCCATGAAGCATAAGCAGATGTTTTTTTGGAACTCCCTTGCTTCTCCATGACCCAACAAATGTTGGCAATTTGACCTCTGGTTTCTCTGCCTCTTTGAAGCCCAGCTTGTACATTTGGAAGTTCTCGGTTTATGTACTGCTGAAGCCTAACTTGAAGGATTTTGAGCATAACCTTGCTACCATGTGAAGTGAACACAATTGTACGGTAGTTTGAACATTCTTTGGCATTGCCCTTCTTTGAGACTGGAATGAAAACTTGATCTCTTCCAGTCCTGTGGCCACTGCTGAGTTTTCCAAATTTGTTGACATATTGAGTGAAGTGCTTTAACAGCATCATCTTTTAGATTTTAAATAGCTCAGCTGGAATTTCGTCTAGCTTTTTTCTTTTTTTTTAGTTTATTTTTTTCCACTTATTTTTATTAGTTGGAGGCTAATTACTTTACAATATTGTAGTGGTTTTTGTCATACATTGACATGAATCAGCCATGGATTTACATGTATTCCCCATCCCAAGACTCCAGTACACATCTATTAGAATAACCAGAATCTGGAACACTGACAACACCAAAGGCTGACAAGGATGTAAAGCTATGAGAACACTCATTCATTGTTGCTGTGAATGTAAAATGCTACAGCCACGTTAGAAAACAGTTTGGCAATTTCTTACACATCTAAACACACTCTTATCTTACAGTCCAGCAATTATGCTTCCTGATATTCACCTTAAACAGTTAAAAACATATCTGCACAGAAACCTGAACACAATGTTTAAAACAGCTCAATTCATAACTGCCAAAACTTGGACACAACCAAGATGTCCCTCAGTAAGCAAATGGATAAACTATGGAACTTCCAGAAAATGGAATATTATTCTTTTAAAAAAGAAGAGCTAGCCAGCCCTGAAAAGACATGGAGGAAGATTAAATAGATATTAATAAGTGAAAGAAGACAATCTGAAAAGGTTACACCCTATATGATTCCAACTATCTGACATTCTGGAAAAGGCAAAACTATGGAGATGGTAAACACATCAGTGGTTCCCAGGGATCATGGAGAAGGAGGGATGAACAGGCAAAGCACAGAGGATTTTTAGGACAGTGAAAATACTCAGTTATATTGTAATGATGGTACATGTCATTGTATATTTATTCACACACAGAATGTACAACACCAAGAGTGAATAATAATGTAAACTATGGACTTCAGGTGACAATGATGTGTCAATGTAAGGTCATCAATTTTAACAAATTTACAGTCTAGTGGAAGATGCCACCATGAAGGAAGCTATGCACGTGGGAGGGCAAAGGGTATATAAGAAATCTCTGTACCGTCTTCTCAACTTGGTTGAACCTAAAACTGCTATAAATAAAGTCTTACTCTGTGTTCATTTCAAAATATATACAAATATCAAATCATTATACACCTGAAACTAACCCACTGCTATTACTAATACATATAACTAATATAACATTACATCAATTATATCAATTTTTAAAATATTTATTGTAGTTGATCCACACTGTTAATTTCTGCTGTACAGCAAAGTAATTCAGTTTTATATATATATATATATATATATATATTCTTTTTCACATTCTTTTCTATTATGGTTTATCATCGGATATTGAATATAGCTCTCTGTGCTACACAGGAAGACCTTGTTGTTTATCCACTATATATACACCAGTTTGCACCTGCTAATTCCAAACTCCCAATCCTTCTCCCGTACAACCCCTGTTGGCAACTGCAAGTCTGTTCTCTACGTCTGTGAATCTGTTTCTGTTTCATAGATATGTTCATCTGTGTTGCTTTAGATTCCACATACAAGTGATATCATATGGTATTTGTATTTCTCTGACTTACTTCACTTAGTATGATAAACCCTAGATCCATCCACATTGCAGCAAATGTCATTATTTCATACTTCTTTAGAATGAGTAATATTCCATGGTATAGATACACCACATCTTCTTTATCCATTCATCTGTTGATGGATACTTAGGTTGCTCCCATGTTTATAGTGCTACTATAAACATAGGGGTTCAGGTATCTTCTCAAATTATAGTTTTATCTGGCTATATGCTGAAGAGTGGGATTGTTGGATCATATGGTAATTCTGTTTTTAGTTTTTGAGGAACCGCCACACTGTTTTCCACAGTGACTGAACCACTTTACATTCCAACCAACAGTGTTCCCTTTTCTCCATACCCTGTCTTACATTTATTACTTGTAGACTTGTTTTTTTTAGGTTAATTTGTGCTTTTATTTGTCAGTATAATTTAACTACAGTGGCCTAGAAACTTTTTTGATGTTAAAAAAAAATCACAATCCAACAAACACATACACATATATAATATACATATATTTATAAAAGTGAAACAAAAGTTTTGCCAAAAACTTCTATCCTGAGCGTTAATTTTTTTGAGACTTTTTAAAAGAAGTTTTAGGTTAACAGCAAAACTGATAGGAAAGTACAGAAATTCCCCATATCACCCCTCTTCTCACATGCATAACCAATATCAACAGAGTAGTACCTTTAAAAAAAAAAAACAAGAATGAACTACATTGACACATAGCACCAAAGTCAAAGCCCACAATTCACGTTTAGGTTTCACTTTAGTGAAACGAATAGTGTTCCACATTCTGCGGATTTGGACAAAAGTTTGATGACATATAACCATTTTTATAATATCATTCAAAGTATTTTCACTGCTCATAGAAACTTCTGTATCTGTGTATTCATCTCCCCTTCACTCCCTCAAACTCCTGGCACTGATCTTTTTACTGTCTCCATAGTTTTGTCTTTTCCAGAATGGCATATAGAATCTATTTTTTTTTTCTTTTTCCTTAAACAGAGAGGTTCAAAGCTTTTATGTCTGTAAGATCACTCATGGCCTCCCCATGTATGGACCAAATAGGCTCTAGGTGGCAAACACCTACTAAATACTGTAGCTTTCCTTCAAATATTGAGCCCTGTCCCACTGGTCCTGCCCAGCAGCCACGTGGAGGTACAGGGGGACATGTGTTGGATACTTGTTCATAGAAGACCACAAATTTTGTGCCTCTTGTTACAATGAACCCAGATTCCTATTGGGTGTGTTGTAAGCAAAGGAGCCATTTCTTCAGGCCCCCTACTCTGAGCACACCTCAGACTTTTAAATGATGGCCATTCTGACCAAAGTGAGGTGGTACCCCATTATAGTTTTGATTTGCATCTCTCTAATAATTAGCGATTATGAGCACTTTTCATGTGCCTATTGGCCATCTGTATGTCTTTCTTGAAAAAATACCTACTTAGGTCTTCTCCCCATTTCTCATTGGGTTGCTTCTTTTTTTGTTTTTGAGTTGGATAAGCTGTTTATATATTCTGGAAATTAAGTCTTTGTTGGTCATATCATGTACAATTATTTTCTCCACAATTATATACTAAATTTATAATTATGTTTGTAATATATAGGACTTCCTGGTGGCTCAGTGGTAAAGAATCCACCTGCCAATGCAGGAGACAGGGGTTTGATCCCTGGGCCAAGAAGATCCCCTGGAGAAGGAAATGGCTACCCACTCCAGTCTTTTTGCCTTGGAAATCCCATGAACAGAGGAGCCTGGTGGGCTACAGTCCATGGGGTCACAAAAGAGTTGGACACGACTTAGCAACTAAACCACATGTAATCATAATTATGTATATTATACACTATTACACCTTAATTTCTAAAACTGAATTATAGTTGATGTACAATGTTATATGCTATATGTATATAATAAAACATTGATACAAAATTTTCAAAGGTTATACTCCATTTACAGTAGTTATGAAATACTGGCTATATCCCGCTATACAATATATCCTTTTAGCTTATTTATACATGACAGCTTGTAGTTCTTAATCTCCTACCCCTATATTGCCCATCCCCCCTTAATTACACCTCACTTTTTAAATAGTCTTTAAAAATTAATTTTAGACAAAGGAGACAAGAATATACAATGGAGAAAAGACAGGCTCTTCAGCAAGTAGGATTGGGAAAGCGGGACAGTCACACGTAAATCAATGAAGTTAGAACACTCCCTCACAAACACAAACTCAAAATGGCTTAAAGACTTAAATATACGACATGACACCATAAAACTCCTAGAAAAGAACATACGCAAAATATTCTCTGACATTTCTTAGATCAGTCTTCCAAGGCAATAGAGATAAAAGCAAAAGTAAACAAATGGGGCCTAATCAAATATACAAGCTTTTGCACAGAAAACTGTAAACAAAATGAAAAGACAACCTATGGAATGGGAGAAAATATTTGCAAATAATGTGACTGACAAGGGCTTAATTTCCAGAATACATAAACAGCTCCTACAGCTCAATATCAAAAAAACAAACAACTCAATTAATAAATGGGCAAAAGACCTAAATAGATATTTCTCCAAAGAAGATATACAGATGGCCAGTAGGCACCTGAAAAGATGCTCAGCATTACTAAGTGTTAGAGAAATACAAATCAAAACTACAGTGAGGTAACACCTCACACCAGTTAGAATGGCCATCATCAAAAAATCTACAAATAAATGCTGGAGAGGATGCGGACAAAACTGAACCCTTTTACAGTTTCGGTGGGAATGTAAACATAATGGAAAACAGTGTGGAGGTTCCTCAAAATCTAGAGTTACCATAAGATCCAGCAATCCCATTCCTGGACATACATACCCAAACAACACTGTAATTCGAAAAGATACGTGTACCCCTATGTTTATAGCTGCGCTATTTACAATAGTGAAGACACGGAAGCAACCTAAGTGTCCATTAATAGATGAATGGATAAAGACATGGTATTACTCCTTCTAAAAATGAATGGAATAATGCCATAATCAGCAGCATGGATGGACCTAAAAATTATCATATGAAGTAGAGTAAATCAGACAGAGAAAGACAAATACTACATGATACCACTTATATGTGGAATCTTAAAAAAAATATACAATATGAACTTGTTTACAAAACAGAAACAAACTCACAGACGTAGAAAATAAACTGATGGTTACCAAAAAGGGAAGGGGGGAAAATGAGAAGTTTGGGATTAACAGATACACATAACTATATATAAAATAAAAAACAAGGGCCTACTGTATAGCACAGGGACTATATTCAGTATTTTGCAATAACCTATAATGGGAAAATTTGAAAAGGGATATATAAATATACACACACATACACCTGAATCACTCTGCTGTATACCTGAAACTAACACAACATTGTAAATCAACTATACTTCAATTTTTTTAAACAGTCTTTAAAAGAATCCTGTGTATCAGTAGGAAAAGAAAAACTAAAGAGTGTAATACTGGCAATAAGAACAGACATATAGATCAATGTAATAGAATTGAGAGTCCAGAAATAAACCTATTAATCTGTCATCAACCGACTTTCAACAATGGTGCCAAGACCACACAATGAGGAAAAACTAGTCTCAACTAAAGGTGCTAGAACAGTGAAATATGCACATATAACAGAATGAAGCTGAACTCTTACATCACACTATATACAAAAATTAACTCAAAATGAATCAAGGACATACATATAACAACTAAAACTATAAAACCCTTAGATGAGAGAAAGGGTAAATCTTTATAACGTTGGGTCACACAATAGTTTCTTAGTTCCGGCACCAAAAAGCACAAGCAATGAAAGAAAAAACAGATATATTGGACTACATCAAAATGAAAAACTTCTGTGCATCAAAGGGTACCATCAAGAGAGTAAAAAGACAACCCACATAATGGGTTTTTGCAAATATTTGCAAATCATATGTCTGATAAGGCACTCATCTCACACGCTAGCAAAGTAATGCTCAAAATTCTCCAAGTGAGGCTTCAACAGTACATGAACCGAGAACTTCCAGATATTCAAGCTGGATTTAGAAAAGGCAGAGGAACCAGAGATCAAATTACCAACACCCACTGGATCATAGAAAAAGCAAGAGAATTCAGAAAAATATCCACTTCTAAGCTAAAGA
Source organism: Dama dama (assembly GCF_033118175.1). Lineage (NCBI taxonomy): Eukaryota > Metazoa > Chordata > Mammalia > Artiodactyla > Cervidae > Dama > Dama dama. The sequence continues at coordinate 21,270,177 of NC_083684.1, forward strand.
CTTTGTGTGGATCACAACAACTGTGGAAAATTCTTAAAGAGATGGGAATACCAGATCACCTTACCTGCTTCCTGAGAAATCTGTATGCAGGTCAAGAAACAACAGTTAGAACCAGACATGGAACAGACTGGTTCCAAATTATGAAAGGAGTACCGTAAGGCTCTATGTTGTCACCCGGCTTATTTAGCTTATATGCAGAGTACATCATACAAAATGCTGGGCTGGATGAGGCACAAGATGGAATCAAGATTGCTAGAAGAAATACCAAAAGCCTCAGATATGCAGATGACACCACCCTAATGGCAGAAAACAAAGAGGAACTAAAGAGCCTCTTGATGAAAGTGAAAGAGGAGAGTAAAAAGCTGGCTTAAAATTCAACAATCAAAAAGTGAAGATCACGGCATCAGGTCCTATCACTTCATGGAAAATAGATGTGGAAACAATGGAAACAGTGACAGACTTTATTTTCTTGGGCTCCAAACTCACAGCAGCTGGTGACTGCAACCATGAAATTCAAATACGCTTGTTCCTTGAAAGAAAAGCTATGACCAACCTAGACAGCATATTAAAAAGCAGAGACTTTACTTTGCCAACAAAGGTCTAGTCAAAGCTATGGTTTTTCCAGTAGTCATGTATGGATATGAGAGTTGGACCATAAAGCTAAGTGCCAAAGAAGTGATGCTTTTGAACTGTGGTGTTGAAGAAGACTCTTGAGAGTCCCTTGGACTGCAAAGAGATCTAAGCAGTCCATCCTAAAGGAAATCAGTCTTAAAAAAAAAAAAAAAAAGGAAATCAGTCCTGAATGTTCATGGGAAGGACTGATGTTGAAGCTGAAACTCTAATACTTTGGCCACCTGATGCGAAGAACTCTTTGGAAAAAACCCTGATGCTGGGAAAGATTGAAGGCAGGAGGAGAAGGGGACAAGAGAGGATGAGATGGTTGGATGGCATCACTGACTCGATAGACATGAGTTTGAGCAAGATCCAGGAGTTGGTGATGGACAGGGAAGCCTGGCATGCTACAGTCCATGGGCTTGCAAAGAGTTAGACATGACTGAGCAACTGAACTGAACCAAACTGAAGGATCTAGTATCCAGGATATACAAAACCACTTAGAACTCAAATAAAACAACCCAATTGACAAGTCAATTAAAAATGGGCAATGAGGGCTTCCCTGGTGGCTCAGTGGTAAAGAATCTGCCTGCCAATGCAGGAGACACGAATTGGATCCCTGATCCAGAAAGATCCCACATGCTGCAAAGCAACTAAGCCTGTGTGCCACAACTATTGAGCTTGTGCTCCAGAGCCTGGGAATCATGACTACTGAACCCACATACTACAACTACTGAAGCCCATACACCCTAGAGCCTGTGCTCCACAAGAAGAAGCCACCTCAAGAGAAGCCTGAGCACCACTACTAAAGAGTAGACCCTGTTTGCTGCAACTAGAGACAAGCCTGTGCAGCCAAAAATAAATAAAATTAACTTTTTTAAAAAATGGGCAATGAACCTGAACAGATATTTCTCCAAGGAACAAATATAAATGACCAAGAAACACATGAAAAGATGTTCAATGTCTTTAATTATTAGGGAATTGCAAATCAAAACCACAACAACATCCCAGTTCACATGTACTAAGATGACTATTCTAATCCCACCTCCCCAAGGAGAAAGGACTATTTGCCTCTTTTATTCACTGTTTTATTTCCTGAACTAGAACAGTCTCTGACACAAAGCAAGTACGTAATAAATATTTGTTAAATTAATAACAAGCTCTAGGAAATTACATTTCAGAGGAGCCTCCAGAACTAGTATCCATTTTTCTCCATTGTTGGATTTGGTTAATCATTGTAAAGAGCCACTGCAGCTTAAAGCTTTTTGAACATGACAATTTTCTTTCTTTCTTGTTTTTTTTTTTTTTTTTTTTTGGTGTCAAACTATACTACTTCTTTTAAAAAATGAAAAATAACAAGTATGGGTGAGGATGTGGGAAAATTAGAACTTTCATATGATGTTGGTGAGAATATAAAATGCAACAACTCCTGTGAACAACAGTTTGACAGTTCCTCAATAAGTTAAATGCAGAATTACAGTATGATCTTTCTGCTTCACTCATGGGAATATAATAAATGAAAACAGATGTTAAAACAGAACTTGTGGGAGTTCCCTGGTAGTCTATTGGTTAGGATTCAGCATTTTCACTGCCATGGTCCAGGTTCAATCCCTGGTTGGGGAACTGAGATCCTACAAGCCATGCAGTGCAGCCAAAAAACAAAACTTGAGTAGTAATGTCCTAAAAAGAATATATTAAACACACACATAATTTGGACATGAATATTAACAGCAGCACTATTCACAATAACCAAAAGGTGGAAACTACCAAAATGTCCATCAACTGCTGAATGGATTAACAAAATGTGATATATCTACACAATGGAATGTCATTTGGCCATAAAAAAGAACAAAGTACTGATATACAGAACAATATGGATAAACTAAATGAAAGAAGTCAGATATCAAAGGACACATTGCATGACTCCATTTATATGAAATATCAATAATAGGCAAATCCACAGAAACAGAAAGCAAATTCGTAGTTACTAGGAACTAGAGGGAGCATGAATCAGGAAGTGAGTGCTTAATTGAAAACAGGGTCTCATTTTGAAGTGATGAAAATGTTCTAGAACTAGATGGTGGTGATGGTTATACCATATTGTGAATATATTATGCCATTGAAGTATATATATACTTTAAAATGGTTTATATGGTGAATTTTATATTTTTGAATAAAAAATCAATTTTATTTCTATATATAATTAATGAACATTGATAAAATGAAAATTTTAAAACAATTCAACTTATAGTAGCATCGAAAAAATTAAATTCATAACAGAAAACTTAACAAATATGTACAAAATCTATACATTGAAAACAATAAAGCACTGCTGAGAGAAAGTAGAAGCAGTAAATTTCTCTTGCTCAGAGGGAAAGTAAAAAAGAATTTTAAAAGAAACATATATTAAGGCCCACATTTTGGCATAAAAGATGTCTTACAAATAGTTTTAATTGAGAGAACTTGAATACTTTTTCTAGTTAAAAATAATAAAATTTTATACATATCAGTTCAGTTCAGTCGCTCAGTCATGTCCAACTCTTTGCGACCCCAGCACACCAGGCCTCCCTGTCCATCACCAACTCCTGGAGTTTACTCAAACTCATGCCCATCTGGTCAGTGATGCCATCCAGCCATCTCATCCTCTGTCGTCCCCTTCTCCTCCTGACCCCAGTCCCTCACAGCATCAGGGACTCTTTCAGTGAGTCAACTCTTCGCATGAGGTGGCCAAAGTACTGGAGTTTCAGCTTCAGCATCAGTCCTTCCAATGAACACCCAGGACTGATCTCCTTCAGGATGGACTGGTTGGATCTCCTCGCAGTCCAAGGGACTCTCAAGAGTCTTCTCCAACACCACAGTTCAAAAGCATCAATATTTTGGTGCTCAGTTTTCTTCACAGTCCAGCTCTCACATCCATACATGACCACTGGAAAAACCATAGCCTTGACTAGACAGACCTTTGTTGGCAAAGTAATGTCTCTGCTTTTTAATATGCTATCTGCTGCTGCTCCTGCTAAATCACTTCAGTCGTGTCCGACTCTGTGCGACCCTAGGTTGGTGATAACTTTCCTTCCAAGGAGTAAGCGTCTTTTAATTTCATGGCTGCAATCACCATCTGCAGTGATTTTGGAGCCCCCAAAAATAAAGTCAGCCACTGTTTCCACTGTTTCCCCATCTATTTCCCATGAAGTGATGGGACCAGATGCCATAATATTAGTTTTCTGAATGTTGAGTTTTAAGCCAACTTTTCCACTCTCCTCTTTCACTTTCATCAAGAGGCTTTTTAATTCCTCTTCACTTTCTGCCATAAGGGTGGTGTCATCTGCATATCTGAGGTTATTGATATTTCCCCCAGAAATCTTGATTCCAGCTTGTGCTTCTTCCAGACCAGCGTTTCTCATGATGTACTCTGCATATAAGTTAAATAAGCAGGGTGACAATATACAGCCTTGACATACTCCTTTTCCTATTTGGAACCAGTCTGTTGTTCCATGCCCGGTTTTAACTGATGCTTCCTGACCTGCATATAGATTTCTCAAGAGGCAGGTCAGGTGGTCTGGTATTCCCATCTCTTTCAGAATTTTCCACAGTTTATTGTGATCCACACAGTCGAAGGCTTTGGCATAGTCAATAAAGCATAAATAGATGTTTTTCTGGAACTCTCTTGCTTTTTCAATCATACAGTGGATGTTGGCAATTTGATCTCTGGTTCCTCTGCCTTTTGTAAAACCAGCTTGAACATCTGGAAGTTCATGGTTCACGTATTGCTGACCTGGCTTGGAGAATTTTGAGCATTACTTTACTAGCGTGTAAGATGAGTGCAATTGTGCAGTTGCTTGAGCATTCTTTGGGATTGCCTTTCTTTGGGATTGGAATGAAAACGGACCTTTTCCAGTCCTGTGGCCATGCTGAGTCTTCCAAATTTGTTGGCATATTGAGGGTAGCACTTTCACAGCACCATCTTTCAGGATTTGAAATAGCTCAACTGGAATTCCATCATATCCACTAGCTTTGTTCGTAGGAGTCAGTAAAAAAATTTTTTCCATTGGGTTACGTATGACACATTAGTAAAGGGTAAAAAAAACTCCATCATGAGAAAAAAATACCTTTGGTCACCTTTCTGTCACTCTGACCCTGTTAACCCAATAAAGATGGAATGGCAGCAGTGTTACTAAGCAATACTGCTTAAAGTAAAACTGACCCTTTGTTGGCATCTGGACTGGAAGGCTCCTGGTGAGAAGCCACAGCTTTGGGCTTCCCTAAATGCAGTATAATCATTCCATTCTCTGCAAAACCTTGGAAGTTAAGGCCTTGCTCATGGGCTAAGAAACATGAAACTACCAAGCCATGATAACTTGCAACCATTGGCGTGAGCTTTTTTTTTCTTCTTCTTTACACCTGGGCTGTCATTTAGGGAAGCAGAGAAAGCCTCAGGAATGCTGTGAGGATCCTTACTGACCACACTTCTGATGCTGTTCTCATCACATGCAGTGTTTATTGTCATAGCTGAGAGCTTTTAAGTTTAAATGTCAATCTGATCCCCAGATCAACAGCAGTCATAAAGCCACTTCATGACCTAATGAATTTAGTTTAGAAAGCAGATATTGAAAGTTCAAGAAACCACATAAGGCAAACTCACCTCTTAAAAAGTTAGAAGAATATGCAACATTATAGAGGAGAGAACTCAGAAAAATAGGACTTTAATGAGGTCTTAGTATTTTAAAGTGTTCTACTAAAAACTAGACCAAATTAATGACTTGTGATATTATGCAAATTATTTAAAAGTATATAGATCACTAATTACTTAAGTCTAAAAGGAAAGCATCACTACACTGCAGGCCTTATTTACTGTCACATTTAAGCATCCGTCCAGGTGGCGGGGGGACAGTTTGGGGGGTCCACCGTACACATCTGAAATGGAAACAAAGCAACCCTGACTGGCAGGAGGGGGATTTGGGAGCCAGGAGCCCTGACTTGGGAGTTTGCACATCAGGCACTCTCGTCGGGGCAGCAGGGGGCTGAGGGACCGTTCTCGTCCACTTGGGCCGCTGCCCCACACTCCTGCCGCTGTCACCGGAGCCGGCCAGGCTCCTCGAGGAGGCTCCGGACAGGTCGCCCCGTCGGCTCAGGATAAACCCACGCCCCCTCTCACGCAGCCCAGCCACAGGGCAAGACACTCGCCCGTCTGACCGCCGCCAGGTGGACACCGGCCGGGCCGCGGCTCCGGGCGCTCCCCCGGCAACCCCTCGGCTCGGCCGGGCCGGTTCGGGGCTCCCGCGGTGGCCACAGAGCCCGAGGGCTGGCCCACTCGCTCGGCCGCCGGGACCCCGGCGAAGCGGCCTCTCCACAGCCAACCGCCACGGGCAACGGCCGCCTGCCCGCGCGCACTCGCTCCGCTGGCCCGCGTGTTCGGTGCCCGGCTCCCGGCGCCCACCTGTTGGTGACACTCGGGGCAAGATTTGGTGGCCATCTTCACTTTCTTGGCTCAAGTTGCAGACAAGCTTTTTTCTGAAGGCAGCCGCGGCAGCAGCGGCTCGGGCTCCGCCCCTCGTACCTCAGCCGCCCAGCCTCAGCCCGCCAGGCCCAGGCTAGCCAGACCCAGGCTCTGACGGGTGAGAGCGGGCGCTCTCGCTCAGAGCCCGCGGGCCGAGGGGGCGAGGCGCGACGTGCGCCGGCTCTGAGGGTCTGCGGAACAGCCCCCCTTCACACGGATCAGCTTCTCACCAGATTGCTTGGCCTGGATCTTCTGGCGCAACAATGGGTACGCCCCCTCCAGGCCGGCATGGGGGCGTGGCTTGCCGCGACTCCGCAGTGAAGGGCGTCGGGCTCGACCAATGAATGGGTCGTGGTATTGAGCACAGATAGGATCATGGTGCTGAGCATGCCCCCTCTCTGAGAGGAAGAAGAGAGAGTGAAAAGCAGGTGGAGAGTGAGTTGCTTAGCACAGATCCTCATGTTTGATAAACTTCAGTTTCGCAAGTCTAATCATTGAGGAATTGGAGTAGAGATGTCATTAACGCCCTGGACCCAGCGTTGGTGATTAAAAATTCATTCGTTTAACGATATGATAGGGCCTAAGGCCCTAGTGGGCAAATTTGAATAATATGCAATTTGTCTGCCCTCCAAAACCGTCTAGCTGTTTAGATCTGTTACTACTTAAGAGTCTACAATGAAAGACCAGTTTGTTTTAAATTCATCATGTATTTTTAAGAAAAAATATTACTCGTAAAATGAAGTGAAAAATATATATACAAAATACAAGTTTATTTTTAAATGTGGAATTCGACAGCCATAAAATTACACTTAAAAAAATTACATTTCAACAATCGGAGCAAACATAACAAAGAAAATAATTTAAGAAAGTAAACTTTAAGAAGCAAAAAGACTGTAGAACCAAGCTGATTCGAACCGAGCTGGTGCACGATCAAAATGACTGAAAAGGCCCCAGAACCACACGTGGAGGAGGATGACGATGAGCTGGATGGCAAGCTCAACTACAACCCCCCCCCCCCCCCCCAAGAAATCCCTGAAGGAGGTGCAGGAGATGGACAAAGATGATGAAAGTCTAACTAAGTACAAGAAAACGCTCCTGGGGGACGGTCCTGTGGTAGCAGACCCAACAGCCCCCAACGTCACGGTCACCCGCCTGACCCTCGTTTGTGAAAGTGCCCCAGGACCAATCACCATGGACCTCACTGGGGATCTGGAAGCCCTTAAAAAAGAAAACTTTGTCCTAAAGGAAGGTGTTGAATATAGAGTAAAAATTAACTTCAAAGTGAACAAGGATATTGTGTCAGGACTGAAGTATGTTCAACACACCTATCGGACGGGGGTAAAAGCGGATAAAGCAACGTTCATGGTGGGCAGCTATGGGCCTCGGCCAGAGGAATATGAGTTTCTGACTCCAGTTGAGCAGGCCCCCAAGGGCATGCTGGCCCGAGGCACTTACCACAACAAGTCCTTCTTCACCGACATGACAAGCATGACCACCTCACCTGGGAGTGGAACCTGTCCATTAAGAAGGACTGGACAGAATGAGCGCCTCTGCCCTTCGCTCTGCCTATCTCTGCCACCCAGAAGAGCCCTTGGTCCCTCCTCCCTGGTCACAGTTGGGCCCCTTCCCCAGCACCCTCCACCATCTCTTAGCACTGCACCCTCTCCCACACAGTGTCTCCCAGTGATACCCGAACAAGATGCTTAAAATCTGGGCCTTCATCCTGCCGTCCTGATCATGGCCAAGATCTCCCAAGTTCTCTGTCCCATAGACAATCATTTAATATTCCCTCTTTTATTCCCATTTGAGCAACTGGAGATGGGCAAACTAGCACAGTCCTTCTGCCTCAGGTCCTTGTCTCTCCCTCCCACCCCTGGATTCTCCTGTGGTTACTGCTGGTTCAGTGAAGGTCCCTCATCACGTTCCCTGCCAACTGGGGTTTTCCTTTTCTGGGAGACACTGTAAACAGCACAAGAGAACAAGAATAAAGCAGTTATAAGAGCTGACTGAGAGAAAAAAAAAAAGTAAACTTTATTCTGACAAAATTTGCCAATGAGCATTTATTACAATGGCTATTGCACTGATATCTGTTCTACAATTTTAAGGAAAGCAAAGGCATTAGTGAAATTTCTATTCTACATGTTAATACCTGTAAGCACACTTTGAATGAAGACAATGTATATAAATATTTAAAGTTTTCAATGTGACAAATAAGGTTGCTTCTTGTTTAGTCATTTACCTAAATGAGTTTGGATTGATAAAAGCACCACTTGTAGAGAAAAATTTATATCGAAACTGTCTCTGGGTTCTCGTGACAGGAAAACTATCTTAAACCATTAAACTATGTTAATGGTGATGGAAGAATAGATTTTAAAGCAATTTTAGTAAATTCATGATTCATTCTTACCCTTTATCCAAAATGATCTGATGATGTAGTTTCATAATTCATATTCGGAGGAGGAGGGGCCCCCTCAGAAAGGAGCACGAGGCTTTAGAGGGGATGAAGGGAGAGAGATTTGGACCCCAAATTTTCTCCCTGTTCTTTGGCTTCTGTGTGGTCCCAGACGATATGCCTCATCCAGCCTCAAAGCTGCTGACGGGCAGCTGGAAATGACACAGGAGCTGCAAAAGAAGCCTGACCCCTGCTGTTCAGGAAGGCGTTGACCGATCACATCCTGATGGTGGGACGGAACAGGGAGAAGGGCTGGGGTCAGCCCCAAATCCAGCCCTTCCAAAACCTCACTCTGCTCTCGGCCAGCTCGGCTCTCCACTACTCCCTGCAGCTCTTCGAAGACCTGAAGGCGTTCAAACGCGGGGAACCAGCGCATGCGCCTCTTCCGACTTTGGCTCAACATGGAACTCAGGCTGTGTTCAGCCCTGCGCCTCTGCCTGCAGTTTTGACAAAGCTGAGTTGTTGGAGTGCATCCGCCGGCTGGTGGAAGAAGACAAGGACTGGGTCCTGAGGGCGTGGACTCCAGCCTCTCTGTGAGGCCGGTGGTAATCCGGAAGGAACCCTCGCTAGGTGTCTGCAATCTTCCCTGGAATTGCCTTGAGCCCTGTCTCCCTCCTGACGGATCCATCCTTCATCTGAGCCTGGGTAGGTGGGGTCAGCGACTGTAAGCTGAGGGAAAATTAAGCGCCCACCGCGTTCGTGCAGCAGGAGGCACAAAAGAAGGGCTGCGAACAGGTCCTCTGGCTATACGAGCCTGACCTCCAATTCATCAAGGTGGGCACTATGAACATCCTCGTCTTCTGGACCCACGACGATGGGGCGCTGGAACTGGTGACTCCGACACTGGACCGTGTCATCCTGCCTTGACTAGTCCGACAGAGTCTGCTGGACCTGGCTCGGACCTGGGGTGAGTTCCAGATGGTGGAGTGTAAGATCACCATGAACGTGTTCCTGCGGGCGCTGGAGGAGTCTATGCTTCAGGAACTGCTTGTCAGGTCTGCCGTGAGCATCAAATCCTGTACCAAGGCAAGCATTTCCACATTCCCACTAAGGAAAATGGGGCTGAGCTTATCCTCCACTTCCACAAGGAGCTGAAGGCGACCCAGTACGGATCAAAAGCCCACAAAAGGATGCTCCGAGTGCAATGCTGCAGGCTATGCCGGACCACTCACTCCAGGGACCATCCACCCCGGTTGGACCTTCACCTCCATACCAGTGACTCACCTGAAGTGATATGAAATAAAAGACAGAGGAACCTGGGTCTCTGGTGTGCCCACAGTACACTCCCAAAGTCATAAGGGCCTGACCCAGGCATCTTGGCCTCTAGCCCTGCCACTCAGGCCTTGGGGATCTGTACTGCCCTCTGCTCCGTATTGTGTGGTCAAGGACTGTGGGGTCAAGATGTTTAGGAAACACTTTGACCCCAAATCTGCATCTCTGTTTTCAGGCTGGATCTCCCCAGGGCTGCCGTTGATTTTTTTCCTTTAGCTGCAATTTTGAAAAAAAAAAAAAAATGCCAAGGAACAAGAAAAGAAATTCATATTCAATCTTAATGAGTAGCTAGAGCTAACAATTTATCCAAGAGTAATGGTTAGAATTTAAAATGTCTTTCAATGAAATAAATTGGTTCCAGATCCATGATTTTCCTGTATGGGGATCTTCTTTTGAGGGAAAGTGCAATTCAAACTGTTCTATAATATTTGTATAATATTTAATTATAATTTTTCACATATGCAATGTCAAGCTCATGGTCTCTTTCACTGATAATTTTTGTTAGAATATGAAATAACAATACATGAAACTGTTCTTCCAACTTTCTAACTTAAATTTTTGTTCTTCAGTCTTAACTGCCGTACTTGCATTCCTTCCTTCCACTGATACATTAAAATCCAAAAAGCTTCCCTGGTGGCTCAGACAGTAAAGAATCTGAGACCTGGGTTTGATCCCTGGGTCAGGTAGATCCCCTGGAGAAGGGAAGGACTACCCACTCCAGTATTCTTGCCGGAGAATTCCATGGACAAAGGAGCCATGGGGTCACAAAGAGTTGGACACAACTAAGCTACTACCACTTGCACTTCACTACTTTCATCCTTCACAAAATACTAGCAAACCAAATTTAGCAACATATGAAAGGTTTATATGTCATGACCCAAATGAGATTTATTCTCAGAATTCAGGGATGTTCAACATACAAAAACCATTCAATGGAGTAAACCACAGGGGCGTCAGCAACAAAATGGTAGAATAGGAGTTTTCTACCATCCTCCCTTCAAAGAACACTAGTTTGACAATACGCACAAGTGAAGGTATCTTTGTGAAAGTCGAGGAGTCCAGTGAAGAAGTTCTAGCACATCCTTGGAGCCAAATGCAAATCCAAGACTGGACACATTAAAGAGGACCAAAAAAGCAGTTTTACATTATTTGTCATTCCTCCCTTGGTGTAGCACATCTCAGAGCAAAAGAGACCTCCTAGGACTGGAATTTCTTTCACAGCGGCAAGTGAGAGCATGTGAGTGAGTGCCCAGTTTTTCCCCCAGCTGTGCAGGACACTGTCAAAGAGGCCCAGTTCTTCCTTACCCTATCCAGAATACAAGGTAAGTTACACAGCTAAGAGTGAGGAGAGGCTGGGAACACAGCAGGCAGTGCTTGGAATGCATCAAAGAGATGTGAATTCTTCTAACTGTTTTGCAGACTCCATTAGAGGATCACCCACAAACCTCTGAAGAGGCCTTACCAGTGGATCCCCGCAACTGGCCCAAAGGCATTCCCAACACTCTCGACACCTCACCCACACAGTCTTCTGCCTTGCAGCCAGCATCCTGTGTGTGCCCCTGAGGTGGCAAGTACAAGCATTGGCACAAAGCTTGTGAGCACGTGCAGAAAGCTGGCCCAACTCTGCAAAACTGTGAGAAAGCAAACTTCAACATTCCCTGATAGTTCAGTTGGTAAGGAATCCACCTGCCATGCAGGAGACCCCAGTTCGATTCATTGGTTGGGAAGATTCCCTGAAGAAGAGAAAGGCTGCCCACTCCAGTATTCTGGCCTAGAAAATTCCATGGACTGTATAGTCCATGGGGTCAAAAAGAGTCATGAGTGACTGAGCGACTTTCACTTTCTTGGGAAAAGTAAAATTGATTTTGTCAGTACAAGGTCTAGACTGAATCATGAAGAAATTAAAAATCTGAACAAACCAGTAACAAGCACGAAGACTGAATTAGTAATTTTAAAATCTTCCCAAACAGAAAAGCTTAGGACAAGATGGTTTTATTAGTGAATTTTACCATTTAAAGAATTAATTCCAGTTGTTCTCAAATTCTTGCAAAAAACTGAAGGCAAAGGAATACTTCTAAGTTTATTTTAGAAGGCCAATTACCCTGACATCAAAACAAGAAAGGAAAACTAGAAAATAACAGTGCAATATCCCTGAAAAACATAGATGTAAAAATCCTCAGCAAAATATTAGGAATATGAATTTAACAGCAGAGTAAAAGGATTATATGGTGGTGATCAAGTGGAAGTTAACACTGAGATTCAACATATACACATCAATAATGCTGATACACCACTTTAATAGATTCAAGGATGAAAATCATATGATCATCTCAGATGAAGAAAAGGCATTTGCCAAAATTTATCATCCTTTCATGATAAACTCTCAACAAATTATGTATAGTAATAATAAAGGCCACATATGATAAACCCATAGCTAATAACTTTATTGCTGTTATTGTTCAACTGCTCAGCTGTGTCTGACTCTTTGTGACCCCATGGACTGCAGCATGCCAGGCTTCCCTGTCCTTCACCATCTCCTGGAGTTTACTCAAGCTCATGTCCATTGAGTCAGTGATGCCATGCGACCATCTAATCCTCTGTTGTCCCCTTCTTCTCCTGCCTTCAATCTTTCCCAGCATCAGGGTCTTTTCCAATGAGTCAGCTCTTTGCATCAGATGGCCAAAGTATTGGAGCTTTAGCTACAGCATCAGTCTTTCCAATGAGTATTCAGGGTTAATTTCCTTTAAGGATTGACTGGTTTGATGTCCTCCTTGTCCAAGGGACTCTCAGGAGTCTTCTCTAGCACCACAGTTTGAAAGCATCTATATTTCTGTGCTCAGCCTTTTTTATGGTCCAACTCTCACATTCGTACATGACTACTGGAAAAACTATAACTTGACTATATGGACTTTTGTCATTGCTCTTTCCCCTGGGTCCTGGTGCACACAAGGTTTTGTTTGTGTCCTCCAAAAGTCTCTGTTTTCACCAATCCTGTGGAAGTTCTGTAACCAAATCCCATTGACCTTAAAAACTGGGGATTCCGAGCCCTTTGCCTTAGTTTGGGAAGTCTAATGTGGGGCCTAGAACCTTCACAACCATGCGAGATCTTCTTTGGTATAATTGTTCTCCAGTTTGTGGGTCACCCACCCGGTGGCTCTATGGTAGGACTAATGGTGACCTCTTCCAAGAGGACTTATGCCACCATTCCACACATCCCAAGACTACTGCTGCCAGTGCCCATCCCTATAGCAGGCCACTGCTGACCCATGCCTCTGTGGGAAATCCTCAAAGACTCACAGGCAGGTCTGGTTTAGTCTCTTTTGGGGGTCACTAATCCTTTTCCCTGGGTACTGGTGCACACAAGTTTTTATCTGTCCCCTCCGAGAGTCTCTGGCAGGTATCAGGTTTGATTTTGATGTCTGCAGCCCTCCTACCATCTTGTTGTGGCTTCTCCTCTGTCCTTAGACATGGGGTATCTTTTTTTGGTGGGTTCCCTTGTCTTGGCCTGATCTTAGGGGAAAGATCAGGCCAAGACAAGGGTGCCCACTCTCACCACTTCTATTCAACATGGTACTGGAAGTCCTAACCAGAGCAATTAAATGAGAAAAAGATATATAGCCTACGTAAGTGGAAATTATTTTTGGAAAATTCTTAAAGGGATGGGAATACCAGACCACCTTACTTGCTTCCTGAGAAACCTGTATGAAGGTCAAGAAACAGCAGCTGGAACTGGACACAGAACAATAGACTGGTTCAAAATTGAGAAAGGAGAACATCAAGGCTCTATATTTCCACCTTGCTTATTTAACTTATATGAACGTTATATAAGTTAACATATATAATATAAACTTATATAAGTTATGTAACATCATGCAAAATGCCAGGCTGAATGAAGCACAAGCTGGAATCATGACACCAGGAGAAATGTCAACAGCCTCAGATATGCAGATGACACCACCCTAATGGCAGAAAGCGAAGAGGAACTAAAGAGCCTCTTGATGAAGGTGAGAGGAGAGTGAAAAGGCTGGCTGAAAATGCAACATTCAAAAAATGAAGATCATGGCATCTGGTCCCATCACTTCATGTCAAATAGATGGGGAAACAAAGGAAACAGTGACAGACTTTATTTTCTTGGGCTCCAAAATCAATGCGAACGGTGACTGCAGTCATGATATCAAAAGAAAACTCCTTGAAAGAAAACCTTTGACAAACCTAGACAGTTCATTAAAAAGCAGAGGCATCACTTTGCCAACAAAGGTCTGTATAGTCAAAGCTATGGTTTTTCCAGTGGTTATGTAAGGATGTGAGAGTTGGGCCACAAAGAAGGCTGAACACCAAAGAATTGATGCTTTCGAATTGTGGTGTTGGAGAAAACTCTTGAGAGTCCCTTGAACTTCAAGGAGTTCAAATCAATCAATCCCAAAGGAAAGCAACCCTGAATATTCATTGGAAAGACTGATGCTGAAGCTGAAACTCCAATACTTTGGCCACCTGATGTGAAGAACTGACTCACTGGAAAAGACCCTGATGCTGGGAAAGACTGAAGGCAGGAGGAGAAGGGGATGACAGAGGATAAGATGGTTGGATGGCATCACCAACTCAATGGACATGTGTTCGAGCAAACTCCAGGAGACAGTGAAGGACAGGGAAGCCTGGCATGCTGCAGTCCATGGGGTCACAAAGAGTCAGACATGACTGAGTGACTGAATGACAACAAATAGTAAAGGAAGAAGAAAATTTATCTGTTTGCAGATGACACAATCTTATATAGCTAGAACTACAACAGCAAAAGTCATTAGAACTAGTAAATTAATTCAATAAAGTTACAGAACAAAAAAATTCAGTATGCAAAAAATCCATTGCAGGGGACTTCCCTGGCCATCCAGTGGCTCTGTGCTCCCAATGCAGGGGCCCCAGGTTCTGTCTCTATCCAGGGAACTAGATCCCACATGCTACCACAAATATTGAAGATCCCACATGCCACAACTAAGACCCAGCATAGCCAAATAAATTAATTAAATAAATAAATATTTTAAAAAATCAGTCGTATTTTTAAACACAAACAATGAACTACAGGAAAGATAAGTTAAGAAAGCAGCCCCATTGATAGTAGCATCAAAAGTAATAAAATATTTAAGAATAATTTTACCCAAAGAGGTGAAATATCTTTACACTAAAAATTATAAGTGAAAGTATTAGTTGCTTATTTGTGTCTCACTCTTTACAGTCACACCATAGACTGTAGCCCACCAGACTCCTCTGTCCATGGAATTCTCCAGGTAAGAATATTAGAATGGGTAGCTGTTACCTTCTCCAGGGGATCTTTCTGACCCAAGGATCAAACCCAGTTCTCTTGTATTGCAAGCAGATGTTTTACTACTTGATATAAAAATTATAGGACTTTCGTGGTGGTACAGTGGATAACAATCTGCTTGCCAAAAATTCACATGCAATCACAAAAGATGTTGAATGGCCAGATGAACCCAGAGAAAGAAGAAAGCTGGTGACCCTTGGGAAAGGGGAGAGGCAGATGCAGATGAGAGACAGAGGGCATTGGTGGGTGACTCCATGGACCCCTTTCCCAGGAAGGGAATGCAGGACCAGGAGATGGTGGTGGTATGTGCATGCCACCATACTAATCCATGCCTGGGTCCTCCACCATCACTGGCACAAGTGTGGGCCAGGGGACTTGTCAGTCATTGGCCCTTGCTCTCTTCCTTTCCACAGTGCAGGTCAACCAGCAGTCCTGGCAGGCTTGGGCTGAATGTCCCAGCAGACTGGCTAAACGGTTACAAAACAAGACACATATATATGCTATCTATAAGAGACCCACATCAGATCTAGAGACACATATAGTCTGAAAGCAAGATAATGGAAAAGAAGTATTCCATGCATATGGAAATCAAAAGAAAGCTAGAGTAGCAGTACTCATTTAAAACAAAATAGACTTTTTAAAATAAAGACTATTACAAGAGACAAAGAAGGACATTACACAATATCAAGGGATCAATCCTAGAAGAATATATAACAATTGTAAATATATATGTATTCAACATAGGAGAACCTCAATATATAAGTCAAATACTAAGAGCTTAAAGGGAGAAATGGACTGTAACACAATAATAGTGGAGAACTTTAGCACCCTACTTCATGAATGAACAGATCATTCAGACATAAAACCAATAAGTAAAGAAAGGCATGAAATGACAAATTAGATCAGGTGGACTTAATGGATATTTATAGAGCATTCCATCCAAAAGCAGCAGAATACCTATTATTCTCAAGTACACATGGAACATACTCCAGAATTGACCGTATCCTGGGCTAAAAAGTGAGCCTCGGTGAACTTAAGAAAATTGAAATAAAATCAAGTATCTTTTCCAACCACAACTCTCATGAGATTAGAAATCAACTATAAGGACTTCCCTGATGATGCATTGGATAAGAGTCTGCCTGACAAAGCAGGGGACATGGGTTCGATCCCTGGTCTGGGAAGATTTCACATGCTGCAGAGCACCTAAGCCTGTGATTCACAATTATTGAGCCTGAACTCCAGTCTGTGAGTCGAAACTACTGAGTCATCCTAAGGTCCACTTGACTTTGCATTCTAAAATGTCTGGCTCTAGGCTGGTGATCACACCCTTGTGATTATCTGGGTCATGAAGATCTTTTTTGTATCATTCTTCTGTGTATTCTTGCCACCTCTTCTTAATATCTTCTGCTTCTGTTAGGTCCATACAGTTTCTGTCCTTTATTGGGCCCACATTTGCATTAAATGTTCCCTTGGTATCTCTAATTTTCTTCAAGAGATATCTAGACTTTCCCATTCTATTGTTTTCCTCTATACCTCTATACACAGAAGAACTATAGAACCAGAGGTCAAATTCCCAACATCTGTTGGATCATTGAAAAAGCAAGAGAGTTCCAGAAAAACATCTATTTATGCTTTATTGACTATGCCAAAGCCTTTGAGTGTGTGGACCACAACAAACTCTGGAAAATTCTTAAAGAGATGGGAGTACCAAACCACCTGACCTGCCTCTTGAGAAATCTATATGCAGGTCAGGAAGCAACAGTTAGAACCAGGCACGGAACAACAGACTGGTTCCAAATAGGGAAAGGAGTATGTCAAGGCTGTATATTGTCACCCTGCTTATTTAACTTATATGCAGAGTACATCATGAGAAACGCTGGGCTGGATGAAGCACAAGCTGGAACCAAGATTGCCAGGAGAAATATCAATAGCCTCAGGTATGCAAATGACACCACCCTTATGGCAGAAAGCGAAGAAGAACTAAAAAGCCTCTTGATGAAAGTGAAAGAGGAAAGTGAAAAAGTTGGCTTAAAGCTCAACATTCAGAAAACTAAGATCATGACATCTGGTCCCATCACTTCATGACAAATAGATGGGGAAACAGTGGAAACAGTGACAGACTTTATTTTATTGGGCTCCAAGATCACTGCAGATGATGACTGCAGTCATGAAATTAAAAGATGCTTGCTCCTTGGAAAAAGAGCTATGACAAACCTAGACAGCATATTAAAAAGCAGAGACATTACTTTGCCAACAAAGGTCTGTCTAGTCAAAGCTATGATTTTTCCAGTAGTCATGTAAGAGAGTTGGACTATAAAGAAAGCTGAGCACCGAAGAATTGATGCTTTTCAACTGTGGTGTTAGAGAAGACTCTTGAGAGTCCCTTGGACTGCAAGGAAGTCAAACCAGTCCATCCTAAAGGACATCAGTCCTGGATATTCATTGGAAGGACTGATGCTGAAGCTGAAACTCCAATACTTTGGCCACCTGATGCGAAGAACTGACTCATTGGAAAAGACCCTGATGCTGGGAAAGATAGAAGGTGGGAGGAGAAGGGGACAACAGAAGACAAAATGGTTGGATGGCATCACCGACTCAATGGACATGAGGTCGCAAAGAGTTGGACACGACTGAGTGACTGAACTGAAATGAACTGAACTGAACACCATGATCAAGTGGGATTTATCCCAGTGATGCAAAGACTGTTCAATATCTACAAGTCAATCAATGTGATACATCACATCAACAAATTGAAGAATAAAAACTATATGATCATCTTAATATAGAAAAGGCTTTTGATAAAATTCAATACCCATTTATAATAAAAACTCCAGAAAGTGGGTATAAAGGGAACCTATCTCAACATAATAAAGGCTATATATGACAAACCCACAGCAAATATTGTTCTCAATGGTGAAAAACTGAAAACATTTCCTCTAAGACCAGGAACAAGGCAAGGATGTCCACTCTTACCACTATTATTCAACATAGTTTTGGAAGTCCTAGCCAAAGCAATCAAGAAGAGAAATAAATAAATGGAATCCAAATTGGAAAAAAAGAAGTAAAACTGCAACTGTTTGCAGATGGCATGATACTATACACAGAAAATCACTAGAGCTCATCAATGAATTTGGTAAAGTAGCAGGATACAAAATTAATACACAGAAATCTGTTGCATGTCTATGCACCAACAATGAAAGATCAGAAAAAGAAATGAAACAGTCCCCTTTACAGCTGCATCAAAAGCAATAAAATACCTAGAAATATACCTACCTAAGGAGGCAAAAGACCTATACTTGGAAAACTTTGAGATACTGATGAAAGAAATCAAAGATGACATGGACAGATGGAGAGATATTCCATGTTCTTGAACTGGAAGAATCAATATTGTGAAAATGGCTAAACTACCAAAGGTTATCTATAGATTCAGTGCAATTTGAGTTAAATTACCAATGCCATTTTTCACAGAACTAGAACAAAAAAAAAAATCTTTTTAAAATTTGTATGAAGACATGAAAGACCCTCAATAGCCAAAGCAATCTTGAGAAAGAAAAACAGAGCTGGAGGAATCAGGCTCTCTGACTTCAGACTACACTAAAGCTACAGTCATCAAAGCAGTATGGTACTACCACAAAAACAGATATATAGATCAAGGTAACAGAATAAAAAGGCCAGAAATAAACCCACGCACCTATGGCCAATTAATCTCTGACAACAGAGGAAAGACTACAAAATGGAGGAAAGGTAGTCTCTTCAACAAATGGATCTGGGGAAACTGGACAGCTACATGTAAAGAAAAATGAAATTAGAACATTCTTTTACACAATACACAAAAACAAACTCAAAATGGATTAAACACCTAAATGTAAGACCAGATTCTATAAAACTCTCAGAGGAAAACAAAGACAGAACATTCTTTGACATAAATGTTGACACTATATTTTTGATCTGTCTTGCAGAGTAATGGAAATAAAAACTAAAATAAACAAATGGGACCTAATTAAATTCAAAAGCTTTTGCACAGCAAAGGAAACCATAAACAAAATGAAAAGACAACCCACAAAATGGGAGAAAGCATTTGCAATCAATGTGACCAATGAAGGATGAGTCTCCAAAATTTACAAACAGCTTGTGTAGTACAATATCAAAAAATAAATTTTAAAAAAAGTCCAAAAATGGGCAAAAAACCTAAAGAGACATTTCTCCAAAGAAGGCATACAGATGGACAAGACACACATAAAATGAGGCTCAACTTTTAGAGAGCATTGCTAATTTTTAGAGAAATGCAAATCAAAACTACAATGAGATATCACCTCACACCAGACAGAATGGCCATCATCAAAAAAGCTGCAAATAGTAAATGCTAGAAAGGATGTGGCAAATAGCGAACCCTCCTACTCTGTTGGTGGGAATGTAAATTGGGACAGCTACTATGGAGAACAGTATGGAGATTGCTTAAAAGACAAAAAATAGGTCTACAATATCATCCTGCAATCTCACGCTTGAGCATATATCTAGAGAAAAACATGGCTTAAAAGGATACATTTACCCCAATGCTTACTGCAGCACTGGTTACAATAGCCAAGCCATGGAAGCAACCTAAATGTCTATCAGCAGCTGAGTGGATAAACAAGATGTGATGCATATATATGATGGAATATTACTCAGCCATTAAAAAGAATGAAATAATGCCATTTGCAGCAACATGTATGGACCTAGGGAGGGTCATACTGAGTGAAGTAAGTCAGACAGAGAAGAATAAATATCATATAACATCCTTTATATATGAAATCTAAAAAGAAATGATACAAATGAACTTATTTACAGAACAGAAAGAGACTCACAGACTTAGAAAGTGAGCTTATGGTTGCCAGGGGGAAGGGATAGTTAGGGAGCAGGGAATGTACATGTACATACTGCTATATTCAAAATGGATAACCAACAAGGACCTATCATATAATACATGGAACTCTACACAATGTTATGTGACATCCTGGAGGGAGTGAGGTTTGGAGGAGAATGGATACATGTATATGTATGGCTGAGTCCCTTCACTATTCACCTAAAACTACCACAACATTGTTAATTGGATATACCCCAATAAAAAATTAAAGTTTTTTTAAAAAGAATGAAATAATGCCATTTGCAGAAACATGGATAGACCTGGAGATTATCTTACTAAGGGAAGTAAGTCAGACAAAGAAATGTCTTGTGATATCATTTATATTTGGACTCTTTTTTAAATGATACAAATGAACTTACTTACAGAACAGAAAGAGACTCACAGACTTAGAAAAGGAACTTATAGTTACCAAGGGGAAGGGTGGGTAGACTGGAGTTTGAGATTGACATGTGCAGTCTGTGATATTTAAAATAAAATGCCTTTCCCATGGAAAAAATTTTTAATAAACTATATTATAAGGACATAGTAATCAAAACTGTAAGGTTCTGGAGTTCCCTGGTCATCCAGTGGTTATTCCAGGCTTTCATTATCATGGCCCAGGCTCAGTTCCTGGTTGGGGAACTGAGATCCTGCAAGCCAAGCAGCATGTCCAAAAATAAAACAAAACAAAGAAACCAGTATGGGATAGCCATAAAAGTAGGCACATTGATCAATGGAACAAAATAGAGTGCCCAGGACTTTCCTGGTGATACAGTGGATAAAAATCAGCCTACCAATGCAGGGGACATGGGTTCCATTCTTGGTCCAAGAAGATTCCACATGTCCATGTCACAGAGCAACTAAGCCACAACTTACATGACAACAACCACAACTACTGAATCCTGAACACTCTAGGGCCAACAAGCCACAACTACTGAGCTTGTGTGCTGCAACTGAAACCTCTGCACCTAGAGCCTGTTGTCCATGACAAGAGAAGCCACTGCAATGAGAAGCCTCTGCACCACAACTTGAGAGTAGCCCCCTCTCTCCACAACTAGAGAAAGCCTGCACACAGCAATGAAGACCCAGTGCAACCAAAATAAAATAAATTACTTTTTAAAAAAATAGAGTGCCCCCAAATAAAGCAACATATATACAGTCACCTGATATTTGACAAGGGCACCAAAGAGCATACAATTGGGAAAGGATCATCTCATCAGTAAATGGTGTTGGGAAAATGGATACTCACATGCAAAAGAATGAAACTGGACCCCCAGACTATGCCAAACATCTTGATTTTAAACTATACTACAAAAGGATCTTGAGATGGATTAAACACTTAAATGTAAGACCTGAGACTGTAAAACTCCTAGAAGAAAACATACAGGGAGTTCTCCTTGACACTGGTGCTGGCAGTGATGTTTTGGGGCATCACACCAAAAGGAAAGCAACAAAACAAAAAATAAACAAAAATACATCAAATTTGAAAACATCTGTTGCACAACAAAGGAAACAGTCAACAAAACAAAAAGGCAACTGGAAAATGGGGAAAAAAAATTTGCAAGCTATATATCTGTTCAGTTCAGTTCAGTTGCTCAGTCGTGTCCTACTCTTTGTGACCCCATGGACAGCAGCACACCAGGCCTCCCTGTCCATTGCCAACTCCCAGAGTTTACTCAAACTCATGTCCATTGAGTCGGTGATGCCATCCAACCATCTCATCCTCTATCATCCCCTTCTCCTCCCACCTTCAATCTTTCCCAGCATCAGTGTCTTTTCAAATGAGTCAGTTCTTCACTTCAGGTGACCAAAGTATTGGAGTTTCAGCTTCAGCATCAGTCCCTCCAATGAACACCCAAGACTGATCTCCTTTAGGATGGACTGGTTGGATCTCCTTGCAGTCCAAGGGACTCTCAAGAGTCTTCTCCAACACCACAGTTCAAAAGCATCAATTTTTTGGCACTCAGCTTTCTTCACAGTCCAGCTCTCACATCCATAAATGACCACTGGAAAAACCATAGCCTTGACCAGACAGACCTTTGTTGGCAAAGTAACATCTCTGCTTTTTAATATGGTCTCTAGTTTGGTCATAACTTTCCTTCTAAGGAATAAGCATCTTTTAATTTCATGGCTGCAGTCACCATCTGCTGTGATTTTGGAGCCCCCCCCAAACTAAAGTCAGCCACTGTTTCCATTGCTCACCCATCTATTTGCCATGAATTGATGGGACCTGATGCCATGATCTTAGTTTTCTGAATGTTGAGCTTTAAGCCAACTTTTTCACTCTCCTCTTTCATCCTTATCAAGGGGTTCTTTAGTTCTTCTTCACTTTCTGCCATAAGGGTGGTATCATCTGCATATCTGAGATTATTGATATTTCTCCCAGGAAACTTGATCCAGATTGAGCTTCATTCAGCCTGGCATTTCATGTTATGTACTCTGCATATAAATTTAATAAGCAGGGTGACAGTATACAGCCTTGTACTCCTTTCCCAATTTTGAACCACTCTGTTCTTCCATGCCCAGTGCTAGCTGTTGCTTCTTGACTTGCATACACATTTCTCAGGAGGCAGGTAAAGTGGTCTGGTATTCCCATTTCTTTAAGAATTTTTCAATCATGGAGTACTAAAGTCCCCTATTATTATTTAAGGGAATTCCCCTCAATTATTATTATATCACTGTATATTTCTTCTTTTAGTTCTGTTACTAATTGCTTTACATATTTAGGTTCTCTAATATTGGGTACATAAAAATTAAAATTTTGATATCTTATCAATGGATTGATTCCTTTGTCACTATAGAAAAATTCATTCTTAAATTGAAAAAAAATAGGGAAAACTACTAGGCCATTTAGGTATGACCTAAATCAAGTCCCTTAAGATTATACAGTGGAGGTGATGAATAGATTCAAGTGATTAGATCTAGTAGATAGAGTGCCTAAAGAACTATGGACAGAGGTTAATAATAGTAGGTAGTGACAAAAACCATCCCCCAAAAAAAGAAATGCAAGAAGGAAAAGTGGTTGTCTGAGGAAGCTTTACAAATAGCTGAGGAAAGAAAAGAAGTTAAAAGCAAGGGAGAAAGGGAAAGATATACTCAACTGAATGCAGAGTTTCAGAGAATAGCAAGGAGAGACAAGAAGGCCTTCTTCAATGAACAATGCAAGAAGTAAAGGAAAACAATAGAATAGGAAAGACTAGAGATCTCTTCAAGAAAATTGGAGAAATCAAGGGAACATTTCATGTAAGGATGGGTGCAGTGAAAGACCTAACAGAGGCAGGAGAGATTAAGAAGAGATGGCAAAAATACACAGAAGAACTATACAAAAAAGGTCTTAATGACCAGAATAATCATAAAGGTGTGTGTGGTCACTTACCTAGAGCCAGACATCCTGAAGTGTGAGGTCAAGTGGGCCTTAGAAAGCATTGCTACAAGCAAAACCAGTGGAGGTGATGGAATTTCATCTGAGCTACTTAAAATCCTAAAAGATGATGTTGTTAAAGTTCTTCACTCAACATGTCAGCAAATTTGGAAAACTCAGCTGTGGCCACAGGACTGGAAAAGGTCAGTTTTCATTCTAATTCCAAAGAAGGGCAGTGTCAAAGAATGTTCAAACTACTGTACAATTGCACTCATTTCACATGCTAGTAAGGTTATGCTCAAAATCCTTCAGGTTAGATTTCAGCAGTATGAACTTCAAGATGTACAAGCTGTGTATAGAAACGACAGAGTAACCAGGGATCAAATGGCCAACATTCTTTGGATTATAGAGAGAGCAAAGGAATTTCAGAAAAACATCTACTTATGCTTCATTGACTATGTGAAAGCATTTGTGTGGATCACAATAAATTGTCAAAAATTCTTAAAGAGATGGCAATACCAGACCATATTATCTGCCTCCTGAGAAATCTGTACGCAGGTCGAGAAGCAGCAGTTAGAACTTTACATGGAACAACTGACTGGTTCAAAATTGGGAAAGGAGTACGACAGGCTGAAAAATGTCACCCTGCTTATTTAACTTATATGCAGAGTACATCACATGAAATGCTGGGCTGGATGAATCACAAGCTGGAATCAAGATTCCTCAGAGAAATATAAACAACCTCAGATATGCAGATGATACCATGTTAATGGAAGAAAATGAAGAAGAACCAAAGAGCCTCTTGATGAGGATGAAAGAGGAGAGTGAAAAACCTGGTTTAAAATTCAACATTCAAAAAACTAAGATCATAGCATCTAGTTCCTTCACTTCATGGCAAGTAGAAGAGTGAAAAATAGAAGCAGTGACGGATTTTATTTTCTTGCGTCCCAAAATCACTATGGATGGTGACTGCAGCCATGAAATTAGACGATGCTTTCTCCTTGGAAGGAAAGGTATGGCAAACATAGAGAGTGTACTAAAAAGTAGAGGCATCACTTTGCCGACAAAGGTCTGTATAGTCAAAGCTATGGTTTTTCCAGTAGTCATATATGGATATCAGAGTGGGACCATGAAGAATTCTAAGCACCAAAGCATTGATGCTTTCAAAAAAAAAAAAAGAACTGATGCTTTCAAAGTGTAGTGCTGGAAAAGACTGCTGAGATTTCCTAGGACAGCAAGGAGAACAAACTAATCAATCCTAAAGGAAATCAACCCTGAATATTCATTGCAAGGACTGATGGTGAAACTGAAATTCCAATACTTTGGCCACTTGATGGGATCAGCCAACTCATTGGAAAACACCTGGATGTTGGGAAAGACTGAAGGCAAAAGAAGAGAGCAGCAGAGGATGAGATGGTTAGGTAGCATCATCGACTCAGTGGACGTGAATTTGAGCAAATTCTGGGAGCTAGTGAAAGACAGGGAAGCCTGGTATGCTGCAGTCCTTGGGATTGCAAGGAATTGGACATGACATAGCAACCAAAAATGACCTTTTGTATCTTTAGATCATTTTTAGCTTAAAGTCTGTTTTGTCTCATAAAAACAGCTACCAAATAGAAGGCTAATGGGAACCAGCAGTATAGCACAGCGAACTCAGCTTGGTGTTCTGTGGTGCCCTATACGCGTGAGATGGAGGGGGATGAGAGAGAGGTCCAAGAGGAGAGCATATATGTACACATATAGCTGATTCACTTCATTGTATAACAGAAACTAACACAACACTGTAAAGCAACTATACTCCGATTAAAAGATAAAAAAGAGGCCTCTCCTTTGGGGTAGGCCTGTCCTCACTCCTCGAGGGTATACTATCCTTTCTTTGTCAAATGAAACTCTGGGCTGTAACATAGTCCATTGTAAAAAATAAATAAATAAACAAAAATAAAAAAGAATAGTTACCCCTGCTTTCTTTTGGTTACTGTTTGCTTGAAACATCTTTTTCTATCTCTTCACTCTCAGTCTATCTACATGTATCTTTAAACTAGATGTCTTGTAGACAATATTTCATTGGATCATCTTTTGATTGGATAGTTTAATCCATTTATGTTTCAAGCAATGGTTGGTAGGTAAGGACTTCAGTTCAGTTCAGTCGCTCAGTCGTGTCCAACTCTTTGTGACCCCATGGACTGCAGCATGCCAGGCTTCTCTGTCCATCTCCAGCACCCAGAGCTTGCTCAAACTCATGTCCATCAAGTCAGTGATGCCATCCAACCATCTTATCCTCTGTCATCCCCTTCTCTTCCTGCTTTCAATCTTGACCAGCATCAGGGTCTTTTCCAGTGAGTCTGTTCTTCGCGTCAGGTGGCCAAAGTATTAGAGTTTCAGCATCAGTCCTTCCAATGAATAGTCAGGTCTGATTTCCTTTAGGATTGACTGGTTGGATCTCCTTGCAGCCCAAGGGACTCTCAAGAGTCTTCTCCAATACCACAGTTCAAAAGCATCAATTCTTCGGCACTCAGCTTTCCTTATAGTCCAACTCTCACATCCATACATGACTACTGGAAAAACCATAGCTTTGACTAGACAGACCTTTGTTGGCAAAGTAATGTCTCTGTGTTTTAATACGCTGTCTAGGTTTGTCGAAGATTTTCTTAATAGGAGCAAGCGTCTTTTAATTTCATGGCTGCAGTCACCATCTGCAGTGATTTTGGAGCCCAAAAAGTAAAGTCTGCCACTGTTTCCCCATCTATTTGCCAGGAAGTGATGGGACCAGATGCCGCAATCTTAGTTTTCTGAATGTTAAGTTTTAAGCCAACTTTTTCACTCTCCTCTTTCATTTTCATCAAGAGGCTCTTTAGTTCTTCACTTTCTGCCATAAGGGTGGTATCATCTGCATATCTGAGATTATTGATATTTCTCCCAGCAATCTTGATTCCAGTTGTGCTTTATCCAGCCTGGCATTTCACATGATGTAGTCTGCATATAAGTTTAATAAGCACAGTGACAATATACAGCCTTGACGTACTCCTTTCATAATTTGGAACCATTCTGTTGTTCCACGTCCAGTTGTAACTGTTGCTTCTTGACTTGTATATAGATTTCTCAGGAGGCAGGTAAGGTGGTCTGGTATTCCCATAATATTGCCATTTTGTTAGTTGTTTTCTATTTGGTGGATCCATTACTCCTTAAGTCTTATCTTGCTGTCTTTTATACTTTGATATCTTTATGTAGCAGTATGCCTTGACTCTGTTACCATAATCTTCTTGTAATTATAACAGAGTTTCCTTTGTGGTTACCATGAGTTTTACATAAAATATCTTACATTTATAGCATTCTATTTTAAACTGAAGACAGCCTAACTTTGATAGCATTCCCAAGCTTGACATTTTTACTTTACACATGGGCTTCCCTGGTAGCTCAGCTGGTAAAGAATCTGCCTGCAATGCAGGAGACTCTGGGGTTTTGTTTTTTTTTTTTCTTTCAATATTTTGAATATCCCATCCCATTCTTTCTTGGCCTAAAATGCTTTTTTAGAGAAATCTTCCAATGGTTCTATGGGATTCCCTTATATGTTTGTGATTTGTCACTTTTCCCTTGTTGCTTTCAAAATTCTCTCTCTCTTTTTTTTAGGTAAGAAGTAGATTTATTTAGAGAGAACACACTCCACAGACAAGAGTGCGGGCCATTGCAGAGGGTGGGTACAGCCCAAAATTCTCTGTCTTTGACTTCAAATAATTTAAATCTAGTGAGTCTTTCTGTGTGGTCCTTTTCCATTCTGTTTTGAGGTATTCTTTGGACCTCTTTTGGATGTCAGTTTCTCTTCCCATGTTAAAGAAGTTCTCGGCCATTACTACTTTAAGTATATTTTCGGTCTCTTTCACCTCTCCTAAGATTCCCATAATGTGAATGTGGTTTCTCTTGATAGTGTCCCATAAGTCCCATAGGCTTTCTTCATTTTTTTTGCATAGTTACCTGATTCTTCAAGGTCCTTGATTCCTTTTAATTGGGATAAGCCCATTTGTGTAAACTGTCTCCTCTTTGAGACTTCACAGATTCATTTTGGCAGAGTCAATTCTTCACCAGTCAGCTTAACTTGGGGTTCCAGATGGGTCACTTGGTATTGTCCTTGAGAAGATTGGGCATGCAAAGCTTTTATGGGTTCAGAAAGTAATGGGGAAATTACTTCCACAGTATTCTGTTGGTAACACAGGGCTGGGCCATATTCACTGTGAAAGGAAACTACACAAGGACATATCACTAGTTGTCATTATTTGCAGTATTGAAATTCTCTAAGTTTTGTAAATTAACTATAATTAACTAAAGATAAATTTAAATAAATAGATGAGTTCAACAAAGTCACCATGAACACTGAATTAGTGAATACTGAACCATTGCTTCTAGAGGAAATATAAGGTTGGGTTCCTGCAAGCCTCTGGTCACAACATTTTTGTCAACTGATTAATCCATAACCTATTTTTATGTTTGTTTCCTTTTAAAGACACCTTATTTACTATATCTTGTTGATCCTTCTGGATTAATCTAACAGCCAATGGCGCTCTGACTCATATCAGAACAAGGCTTTTCTAATACGCTTATTTCCTCCATAAGACAATCACAGACTTCTTGAGCTTCAACACTCAACACCAGACAGCACTTCAACACTCTTCTTGGGGACTACCAGACTAACAAAGGCCATCACTAATCTACTTTTAGTCTCTATGAACTTAGACCTTTTCTGATTACTTTGTATAAATGAAATCATATAGCCTGTAGTGCTTTCCAACACCCCTTCTGGCACCAAGTGTGAGGGGAGTTTTTTCCCCCACATTAACCAATTCCCTAGCTCACTAGACACTAACTGGGTGTCCTACAATTATACATTTATTCTTTTTGGCCACTCTGCACAGCTTTCAGGATCTTAGTTCCCCAACCAGGGATTGAACCCAGGCCCTTGGCAGTTAAAGTGTAGATTCCTAACCACTGGACTACCAGGGAAGTGGATAGGACAATACATTTCTGACACTAACATTTCTGATGCTAACTGGAGTTAACACAGAACCCACATTTTAAGAACTTAGTCCCAGAAGACTACCCCAGCTTTAGATACCAGTTGCAAGTTTCTGTACTTCTGACCAATCCACTATAAATCTGGAGTCCCCACGATCCCCTCCAGAGTTTCAGTTATTTTCTAGAAAAGCTCACAGGACTCAGGAAAACATATCATTTACTATTACCAGTTTGTTAGAAGAGGATACAACTCAGTAACAGTTAAATGGAAGAGATGCATAGGACAAGGTATGGGGCTATGGGCACAGGGCTTCCATTCCCTCTCTGGGCACACCACCCTCCTGGTACCTCAATGGGAAAGCTTTCCAAACCTTATCATTTAGGGTTTTTTATAGCGGTTCCATTACATAAGCAGACTGATTAATTCATTGGCCATTGGTGATTGAACTCAGTGTTCAACCCTCTTCCTCCCAAGAGGTCCAGAGATGAACTGAAAGTCCCAACCCTCTGATTCATATGTTTGGTTGCATTAGCAACCAGCCTCCATTCTGAAGCTACCTAGAGCCTCACCAAGAGATATCTTACTAGCATAAAGCTTGGTATAGTCAAAAGGGGCTTATGAATAACAAAAGCTGCTCCTGTCGCCCTTATCACTCAGGAAATTCCAAGGGCTTTTGAAACTCTGTGACAGGAACTGGGGAGAAGACCAAATATAGTTCTTATTGTATCACACAGAGTGCATTGTCTTTTATGACTATCTTCTTTTATGTAACACAATGTTTTCAAAGTTTTTCTCTGTTGTAGCAAGTACCAGTGTTTTGTTTCTTTTTAAAGCTGTATTACATTCCATTGTATGGGTATTCCACATTTTGTTTATCCATTCACAGTTGATGGACATCTTTTGTGATGGAAGGGTTGTTTCCACTTTTTAGTTATAAATAATGTTGCTATAAACATTCAAAAGCTCTTATGTAGACATGTTTTCTTTTCTCATAAGTATATACCACAGTTTGGAATTATAAGATAATATGGTAACTTTATCTGGAGAAGGGCATGGCAACCCACTCCAATATTTTTGCCTGGCGAATCCCCATGGACAGAGGAGCCTGGCAGGCACAGTCCTTGGGGTCACAAAGAGTCAGACAAGACTGACGGACTAAGCACACATGGTAACTTTACATTTAACTTTTTGGGAACCACCAAACTGTTTTTCAAAGCAGTTCAGCTATTTTTCTGTTGCCTCTTTAATTCAGTAATCTTTCTCTTGAAAGGTTATTTTGATAAGAAAAGAAGATTTTGTAACTATGTATGGTATTGGATATTAACTAAACTTATTGTGGTGATCATTTAATGATTTAATATTTAGTAGTATTTACAAAATATCAAATCATTGTGTTGTATACCTGAAACAATTTGTTAATTGTACTTCCATTTAGAAAAGATTATTTTTATTTTTAATTTATTTATTTGCATTTTGTTTGTATATGCTATTTAAGTGCTGACAGTTTCATTGTTTCATTGGTCAGTATACCTGCACAAAAAATACACCGCAGTCTTAGCTCTTAACTGTTAAGTATGGCATATAAATGGACAAAAATAACCCAGAAATAATAAAGTTTGTTTTGATACATTAGAAGTGAAAATAAATAAATTTTCCTTCTCTAGTTTAGTTAATGGTATCAATATTAAACTAGACATGTAGTTTTAAGACTTAATTAAAAGCTTAAATGACTATAAATTTGGGAGCAGCTTAACCACATGGTTCTGGCACAGAACGTCTCATAAGGAGGTGGCAATCAAGCTGTCAGCAGGGCTACAGCCATCTGACTTGACTGGAGCTAAAGGATATGCTTCCAAGGTGACTCACATGTGGCTGTTGGCAGGAGGCCCCCGTTCCTCACCCCGTGGTCTTATCCACAGGGATATTTGAGTACCCTCATGACATGTCAGCAGATTCCCTCCAGATCAAGTGATCTAAAAGAGAGGGCTCGGGTAAAGTTGCAATTTCACTCATGACCAAGTCTCAGAAGTCACAAACCATCCTGTCTTCAATATTCTATTTATTAGAAGTGAGTTGGGACTTCCATGGTGGTCCAGTGGTTAAGACTCTGTGCTTCCATTGCTGGAAGCAGAGTTTCAATCCCTGGTCGGGAAACTAAGATCCCTCATGCCACAAGGCATGGCCAGAAAAAGAGTAGTAATTCTTACCTTCGTTAAACTACTGTGGTGAATAAAAATTCTATTCCCATTAGTTTAGGATACAAAAAAAAAAAAAAAATGCTCAAAATAAGCAAAGACAGTATAACAATGTAAATAATCATTTTAAAAAGAAGTGAGTTAACAAGTCCAGTCCATACTCAAGAAGGGAATTAAGCTCTACCTTTTAAGAGAGATGTATCAAAGAAATGGTGGACATCTTTTAAAACCACCACGCTAGCTAATGGCAAGAAGCCTCAGTTCTTGAAAAGCCATGTGGACTTCTCCATTGGGTGCTTGAGTGTCCTTATGACATGGTAGCTGGTCTTTCAGTGTGGAAGTAGGTGGAAGAACAATAAGGAATCCACAGTATCTTTTATGGTCTAACTTCAGAAGCTACACTCTGTCGTTTCTGCAGTTTCCTATTGGTTATACAGGTCAGCTTTATCCAAGCTGGCAAGACTTTAAATGAGGGCATGTATCCCAGGAACATGACTAAGAGCCATCCTGGGTGCTGGCAACCACAGGGATCCAGGAAGTAATAACTAACTCTACCAGAAAATTCTGGGGTGGGCTTCATAAAGAAATTATATAGAGGTGGGCTTTTGGGGTCTCACAGATACTGAGAAACATGAGAAGGATCAGTAAAGGTTATCTGGTTTATCCCTGACTTAAAGACAGAAAGTAAGAAAGAACCAGGACAGATGGCAGAGAAGTCCACTTTCCTCTGGCTTTTGATGCTATTTCTAACTTTGTTCAAGATCTTTCACATGTGCTAAAATACCTGTAGTTGCTCTAGTCTCACAATATGCAATTAGCCCAGTCAGAAGCTTCTTTAATAATAGGTATTAAATACTTGATGAACCAAAATGGCTATTCAAAGCCACTTTTTTTTCGCTCCTGTAATTAGGACATGTGCTTCCTCAGGGAGATTGGGAGAACTGAGATGTAACAACACCTTCTCTCCCCAACTCCTGTCATTGTTTTAACATTCAGAACACAAAATCTCTACTGGGGAGTCAAAGTTTTTGTAATTTTGGCGGGAGATGAGAAGAAGAACAGTGGGAAACTCAGCAGATCTTTAAAATATAAAATTTCTTATTCCTCTTAGAAAACCAAAAATAACTCCTGAGTTATAAATTATAGGTCTTTGTTCTTTCTTGATTTTTCCCCCTAAAGCTTTGGCATCATCACAACACTGCAAAGGTAGTCATTTCATATTTATTCTTTTTATTTTGTTATAAACTTCACATATTTCCACAAAGGAATAGTCTAAAAACAATAATAGCAACAAAAATAAATACAGAGAACTGTCCATATAAAGAAAAAGAGAGTGAGAAGACTCTCACATCTTGTCCTGAAAGAGAGCTTTTCTTTTCTTCCTATGAGGCCAGTAACACACTGAACCAGGGAGTATTTGCTGCAGGAAAGTCACAGGCTCAAAGCAACTTAAGAGGCCAGCCCTGTTTTATAGCTGAGTGCCTCTGGAAGGTGCAAGACAGGTACCAGCCTTTGCTGAGCACCAAACTCAGCCCACTGGCCGACCCTGGAAACAGAGGGCCCTCCGGAGATGTCCCTGCCTCGCTTTGCCTCCTTTTCCTTTTTCTCTGATAGTTTTAAATACTATTTGGGGACATCTACTCTGCGCCTGTGCTTTACGTTAGTTGTCCTTCTTCCTTCTCAAACCCCGAGTCACATTTTACAGTTAAGGAAAGTAAAGCTCAAAGAGCATATTAATCAAGAAGATTTCTTTTGCTGAAACAGAAAACCCAAACTCAAATTGGCTTAAGCAGAAAGACTGTTCACTGGTTCACATAACTAAAAAAGCCAAGCATGTGACTGGGCTT
Organism: Dama dama; assembly: GCF_033118175.1. NCBI lineage: Eukaryota > Metazoa > Chordata > Mammalia > Artiodactyla > Cervidae > Dama > Dama dama. Next base: position 21,302,611 of record NC_083684.1, read on the forward strand.
CAGGTATAGCTGCATCTATGCACTCAAGTGAGCCACCAAGACAACATTTCTCTCTGGGCTTATTGTTTCTTTTCTTTTCTTTTCTTTTAGTGTTTATTTATTTCATCTATGTGGCTGCACTGGGTCTTAGTTGCAGGGCATGGGATCTTTTTTGTGATGTTTGGGCTTCAGTTGCAGCATGTAGACTCAGTCTTAATTCCCTAACCAGGGGTCAAACCCACATCCTCTGCATTGGCAGGCAGATTCTTAGCCAGTGAACCACCAGGAAGGTCCCTCAGCCTTTTGTTTCTCTACTCCATGCAGGCAAGCTCTACTTTCCTGATGTTGGGGAGGTGGCTGAGACAGCAGAAACACTGCATTTGATTAAGTGTGGCAGCTGAGGGAGTGCTCCATTTGGACCTCCCTTGTAAAAGAACTTGCCATTCAGCCACAAGGAGCACCTTTACCCAAGAACCTCCAGCAGTACCACCTTCAGGATCCGTGCCCTTCCTGGTCTGCTACCAATCAATTCCTGGACATGCAAGGGTTATGAGGGCCTGGTCACTTCTGCCCACTGCATAACTCCTCTAATGGACAATCCTTGTTTTAGAGTTTCCGTGGGACTGGCTGAGAATGTCAGCTCAGACTGTGTTGAGGCCCCCCCCTTTATCAGACATTACCCTTTCCCCTAAATAAACGTCTTGTACTCCAAATCCATCTCAGTGTCTTCCTCCTTCAGGAGTTAACTGAACCATCATTTCTCACTGACTTAATCCCCGGTAGAAACAGATGCTCTTGCTTCATACAGATCCCTTTAGATGACTTTGTAGTGATTTTCAGCGTGCTCTTCTAACACCCAGAACCTTCAGCTGTGCCCAGGTGGTGCTCTCAGAGCCCCGGAGTTAGCGCTTCACCCTAACTGAATATTTAGAAGGTCCAGGTCCTATGTAATGCCCTGCTTCCTCTCATCCCTATCCACCTGACCAATGACTGCAAGTTAAGAGTCTCAGTGCCAAGCCTCTTTGCCTCCAGGTAGACCTTCTGAGTAATAACCTACCCCTCAAATTTCCTCTGAGGGGTCAGGCTAACACCGCCATCCACAGAACTCTGCCTGAGAGAACATCTTGCTGATCTCTCCTTCACTGCCCCGCTTCTGCGCCCCCACCCCTTCCGATCTGCCCAGGGATTCCTTATCACACTGCTTTCATGTGAATCCTCCTCTAAGGGTATGCTTCCCAACCAAGAACCGCAGCTGAGGCCACCTCAACTGTCAACTGGCTCTCTCCCTGGAACAGCCCTTCTGGGTCCTCTGCTGCTTTTGCTCCATCTGGCCTATGAGCGCTAGCTGCTTCCGAATGTCACTAACTCTAGAGTGCTTTCCTGGTCTTGATTGTTTCCCTGAGTCCCTTCCCATCCTTTTTGAACAGCCCTTTCATTAAACTCTTCCCAGCCACCCCTTTGAAGTGTGCTGCCTGTTTGCTACAAGACTCCTGAATCATAAATGTGACCATTCCAGGATTTCTTTATAAAAAAGATTATCTATCATCTATGAAATTCACAGTAACCTAGAGGTTTGAAATGAGACACAAATTTTATATTGTGGAATGATTGCCCTTTTATTTCATCCAATCAGTTTGATTCTGGACTCTATGTATAATAAGATAAATTAGAGATAATATCAAAAGCCTGATTTTAAGTTCTTCCTGATGATAGAGGTAATGACCTCCTACCTCCATTTGGCTCCCAAAATGCCCTTCAGCTGGAAACAGTAAGGAAACAACTTGCAGACGGTGACATCTGGCACTAGATGGCAGTCACACCCACTGGTGCTGCTGCTCACGGAAGCCACTGACAGTCCAAGGCTTGCTGGCCCTGCAGGTTCGATTCACACAGTCCAGCAAAGGCCAGTTCTCCTGCCAGCTCTCCACTCTTAAATCAGGGTTATTCCACATTCCTCCAACATAGAAGCAGCTTGTGGTTTTTCAGAACCTTGGGCCAGGGCCTGGGAAGGTTCCTATTTGTATCTCCTTCTATCAGCCCTCCCTCAATACATCTATTGCTAGACCCTTGTCTTGTTGTATCCCACTGTTCGCTGAACCCACGGTAGTCAAGGCGAGAGTGGAGAAGCTGGAAGAAAACTCAAGGAGCCGTAGGAACTGCAAATATGTTTATTTTCTCCTGACTAGCACAGCAGCTGTAGCGGCAGACATGCTGTATTCTCTCACAGTGGACCCAGCGGACGCAGCCAAAATGCAGCCATGAGGGCTTTTCAGGTGGAGCTTATATAGACAAACAGAACAGAAGCGACCTGTGGCCAAGTGAGTACATTGTGACACGCATATGCAGTGCTATAAATGATCTCAACCATTACATAACCATGTGTTTACAAAACGTGGGGCGAGAGGCTGTGGGGTGAGAAAGCCTGACCACCACTATCTTGGCTAATTTGCTGTTTGCCTTCAACACTCAAGGGCTTCCCTGGTGGCTCAGCTGGTAAAGAATCTGCCTGCAGTGCGGGAGACCTGGGTTTGATCCTTGGGTTGGGAAGATCCCCTGGAGCAGGGAAAGGCTACCCACTCCAATATTCTGGCCTGGAGAATTCCATGGACTGTATAGTCTATGTTAACATTCACTCTTGCCATTTCCTGCTTGACCACTTCCAATTTGCCTTGATTCATGAACCTAACATTCCAGGTTCCTATGCAATATTGCTCCTTACAGCATTGGACCCTGCTTCTATCACCAGTCACATCCACAACTGGGTGCTGTTTTTGCTTTGGCTCCATCCCTTCATTCTTTCTGGAGCTATTTCTCCACTAATCTCCAGTAGCATATTGGGCACCTACTGACCTGGGGAGTTCCTCTTTCAGTGTCCTATCTTTTTGCCTTTTCATACTGTTCATGGGGTTCTCAAGGCAAGAATACTGAAGTGGTTTGCCATTCCCGTCTCCAGTGGAACACATTCTGTCACACCTCTCCACTATGACCCGTCCGTCTTGGGTGACCCCATGTGGCATAGCTTAGTTTCATTGAGTTAGACAAGGCTGTGATCCATGTGATCAGATTGGCCAGTTGTCTGTGATTGTGGTTTCAGTCTGTCTGCCCTCTGATGCCCTCTCTCAGTGCCTACCGTCTTACTTGGGTTTCTGTTATCTTGGATGTGGGGTATCTCTCCTTGGCTGCTCCAGCAAAGCACAGCCGCTGCTCCTTACCTTGGACGTGGGGTATCTGGCAAGATGACAAGAGTGAACGTCAACATTCTAAGAATCAGCGAACTAAGATGGACTGGAATGGGAGAATTTAACTCAGAAGACCATTATATCTACTACTGTGGGCAGGAATCCCTTAGGAGAAATGGAGAAGCCATCATAGTCAACAAAAGAGTCTGAAATGCAGTACTTGGATGCAATCTCAAAAATGACAGAATGATCTCTGTTCATTTCCAAGGCAAACCATTCAATAATATCATGGTAATCCAAGTCTATGTCCCGACCAGTAATGCTGAAGGAGCTGAAGCTGACGGTTCTGTGAAGACCTACAAGACCGTTTAGAACTAACAACTAAAAAAGACGCCCTTTTCATTATAGGGGACTGGAATGCAAAAGTAGGAAGTCAAGAAACACCTGGAGTAACAGGCAAATTTGGCCTTGGAGTATGGAATGAAGCAGGGCAAAGGCTAATAGAGTTTTGCCAAGAGAATGCACTGGTCATAGCAAACACCCTCTTCCAACAACACAAGAGAAGACTCTACACATGGACATCACCAGATGGTCAACACTGAAATCAGATTGATTATACTCTTTGCAGCCAAAAATGGAGAAGCTCTATATAGTCAGCAAAAACAAGACTGGGAGCTGACTGTGGCTCAGATCATGAACTCCTTATCACCAAATTCAGACTTAAATTGAAGAAAGTAGGGAAAACCACTAGACCAATCAGGTATGACCTAAGTCAAATCCCTTATGATTATACAGTGGAAGTGAGAAATAGATTTAAGGGACTAGATCTGATAGACAGAGTGCCTGACGAACTATGAACGGAGGTTTGTGACATTGTACAGGAGACAGGGATCAAGATGATTCCCAAGAAAAAGAAATGCAAAATAGCAAAATGGCTGTCTGAGGAGGCCTTACAAATAGCTGTGAAACAAAGAGAAGTGAAAAGCAAAGGAGAAAAGGAAAGATATTCCCATTTGAATGCAGAGTTCCAAAGAATAGCCAGGAGAGATAAGAAAGCCTTCCTCAGTGATCAATGCAACAAAATAGAGGAAAACAACAGAATAGGAAAGACTAGAGATCTCTTCAAGAAAATTAGAGATACCAAGGGAATATTTCATGCAAAGATGGGTTCAATAAAGGACAGAAATGGTATGGACCTAACAGAAGCAGAAGATATTAAGAAGAGGTGGCAAGAATACACAGAAGAACTGTACAAAAAAGATCTTCATGACCCAGATAATCACGATGGTGTGATCACTCACCTAGAGCCAGATATCCTGGAATGTGAAGTCAAGTGGGCCTTAGGAAGCATCACTACGAACAAATTCCAGTGGAGTTATTTCAAATCCTAAAAGATGATGCTGTGAAAGTGCTGCACTCAGTATGTCAGCAAATTTGGAAAGCTCAGCAGTGGCCACAGGACTGGAAAAGGTCAGTGTTCATTCCAATCTGAAAGAAAGACAATGCCAAAGAATGCTCAAACTACTGTACAATAGCACTATCTCACATGCTAGTAAAATAATGCTCAAAATTCTCCAAGCCAGGCTTCAACCATATGTGAACCATGAACTTTCAGATGTCAAGCTGGTTTTAAAAAAGGCAGAGGAACCAGAGATCAAATTGCTAACATCCGCTGGATCATCAAAAAAGCAAGAGAGTTCCAGAAAAACATCTATTTCTGCTTTATTGACTATGCCAAAGCCTTTGACTGTGTGGATCACAGTAAACTGTGGAAAATTCTGAAAGAGATGGGAATACCAGACCACCTGACCTGCTTCTTGAGAAACCTGTATGCAGGTCCAGAAGCAACAGTTAGAACTGGACATGGAACAACACACTGGTTCCAAATAGGAAAAGGAGTATGTCAAGGCTGTATATTGTCACCCTGCTTATTTAACTTATATGCAGAGTACATCATGAGAAACGCTGGTCTGGAAGAAGCACAAGCTGGAATCAAGATTGCTGGGAGAAATATCAATAACCTCAGATATGCAGATGACACCACCCTTATGGCAGAAAGTGAAGAAGAACTAAAGAGCCTCTTGATGAAAGTGAAAGAGGAGAGTGAAAAAGTTGGCTTAAAGCTCAGCATTCAGAAAACTAAGATCATGGCATCTGGTCCCATCACTTCACGTCAAATAGAAGGGGAAACAGTGGAAACAGTGTCAGACTTTATTTTTTGGGGCTCCAAAATCACTGCAGATGGTTATTGCAGCCATGAAATTAAAAGACGCTTACTCCTTGGAAGGAAGGTTATGTCCAACCTAGATAGCATATTAAAAAGCAGAGATATTACTTTGTCAACAAAGGTCTGTCTAGTCAAGGCTATGGTTTTTCCAGTAGTAATGTATGGATGTGAGAGTTGGACTATAAAGAATGCCGAGTGCCGAAGAATTGATGCTTTTGAACTGTGGTGTTGGAGAAGACTCTTGAGAGTCCCTTGGACTGTAAGGAGATCCAACCAGTCCATCCTGAAGGAGATCAGTCTGGGGTGTTCATTGGAAGGACTGATGCTGAAGCTGAAACTCCAATACTTTGGCCACCTGATGCAAAGAGCTGATTCATTTGAAAAGACCCTGATGCTGGTAAAGATTGAGGGTAGGAGGAGAAGGGGATGACAGAGGATGAGATGGCTGGATGGCATCACCAACTCAATGCACATGAGTTTGAGTAAACTCCGGGAGTTTGTGATGAACAGGGAGGCCTGGAGTGCTGCAGTTCATGGGGTCGCAAAGAGTCGGACACAACTGATCGACTTTCACATCTACAACACTCAAACACTGATGCAGACCCAAGGGTCTGGTTCCATGGGAAAGAGACTGTAGAACATAGAACCTGAGGAGGAATCCCTCCTGGTGCAGGAAATATTGGTGTGTTTGGGTTATGCTCTTCCTGGCTCAATGACCTCCTCAATTGCTTTAGCAGGCCTCCCCTACTACCTTTGGATATAGCAAACAACTGACATTAGTTAAAATCAATGTATTAAAAGAGACACTTTAGGGAATTCCCAGATGGTCCAGTGGTTAGGACTCTGCACTTTCACTGCTGAGGGCCCGGAGTTCAATCCCTGGTCAGGGAACTAAGATCTCCACAAGCCATGTGGTGTAGCCATAAAAAAAAGAAAAAGACACTTTAAGTTGCAAGTAACTGAAGCCCTATGAAAATGAGCTTAAGCCAAATAAAGAGAATTGTTTAGTCAATAGACTTAAGAGCCATACATATATGAATTTAGTCACAGCTGTATCTACATGAGTTTCAGGCATGTCTGGATTCAGGAGGTGCTAAAGAAAAGAATTATCAGTAATCTGTTTGTCTCAATCCATCTTTTCTCTTCTCTTTTGAGCAGAAACTCCCAAGTGCTCAAAGAAAGAAATGTTTTTCTCCATAGTTTTGCCAAGATCCCTAGACTAATCACATGGGAGAGGGCCTGAGAGATGACATATCCAATTTGTTTAGGTCAAGCACCCATTGCTAGAAAGAGGCATAGGTCAGGATGAAAATGAAAGAGGCTTGGATTTCCAAGAAAAAAACTGAAGTACTCTCACCTGAACAAGGTACACAGGAGAAGCCAAGTCAGCAGAAGCAGCTACGAAGGTCCCCTTCCCCTTCACTCCCTCACTTACCTATTGACTCATCCAGTACACCTGCTGACTTTCCCTCTCCATTCCTGCCAAGGTGAAAGTCCTGAGTATTCAAGGACTCCTACCACACAGTCTTCTAACATCCTGTTCTTTTCCTTCAAAGCACTGATCAGTTCAAGATTATGTAGTGAGGTGTATGATTATTAATCTAGTATGTATCTTTCCTCTAGATTTTGGTACCTGTAGATCCTCGCACAGTGACTGACACATCGTGGGTACTCAGTAAACTTGTGCTCATTCATTGATTTTATATTTTCTATTAGGGGACAGCAAGTCCAACCAGCATGGCCCCTACCTGGCTTCTATCCTAATAATGGAGACAGACAAGTCAAGCAGTGTTCACAGTCCAACTGCAATGATTTCTGCAAGAGTGGTGGACTCAAGTGAGCCTGGGAGAGGAATGTCTAAATCAGAGTAGTCCAGGAAATTTCCCTGAAGTCATCATGTTGAGTTAACTTTAGAAAAATAAGAAGGTATATGCAGCAAGATGAAGATGCCCTCAGAAGCACATTGGAAGATGAGAAAATGTGACATAGTCTGATGTAGTCTCAGTCTCAGAGCACTGACCCTTTAGGACAGGGAGTAATCATATCGGAATTATCTCTTTTAGTTAAACCAACCCCTTTTTAAAAAAGAAAGAAAATAAAAGTGGGTGGAGGATGACATCAAAAGCAGAATTTTTTTGGACAAAAAACTAGCTTAAAAGAATATGGAGAAGCCCTCTGATTATAATAGCATCTGGCAGGGCAACTCCCAATGGTAGGCCCTTGATAAATACGTGATTACCTGGATGAAAGTCATTGGAATTGGTATATTTCACTTGAAACAGAAAACAAAACCAACCATGGGATATGGCACGTTAAGAATCCAAGCAAACTGCTGAATGAAATAAAAGGGAAAAAAAATACTGTAAAACAAGATTTATATAACCCTATCTGTGTGGAATAAAAATGTGCCCAGTTTCACATGCCGTTTGTTTGCTGCCAGGATCGGAGACTGTTGCTGAGAAAGGGGTGGGAGGAGACTGTTGGGGGAAATCACATGCCAGGCCAAGAAACAGGGACAGAGAATTCAACGTTTAGGGGTTTGAAAAGAAGGCTTGGAACACAAGCCTCTTTTGTTCCTCAGGCTTCTCTTAATTGCCATGTTTGAGATCCGGGATTTATGATGGAAGCACTATTCAAAACGACAGTTTCCACTTCATTACAAAAAAAGTTCAATCACAGTCCCCAGTCTCCCCTTAAGTTGTGTTACCCTAAAACCAGTGAGTGTCCAGCCAAAAGACACAACAAAGCCAAAGACTGGGAGAAGGAAGGATTTATTATTGTTTGCAGCAAGTAAGGAGAACTTCAGGGCTCTTTCCCAAAGCAGTGTCTCCCTTAACAGCAAAATTGGGGAAGTTTTAAGCTAAGGGTATATGCATATTCATGAAGGGGCTTGGGAAATAAGCAGAGTCCAAGTTTCAGTTGAATGAAGTCACAAGGGTTAGAAAAGGTCAACATCATCATCCCTCAGGTTCCAGTTTATCTGGGGGTTGAGTGCTTCAGGCTTTACTATTGAAACAGAATTGGGAGTCTTTGCAACTGATATCTTTGCTATTGCCAGGATTCTCTTGCCAGATAACAGTTGTTTGTTTCTGCATTCTTTTGTTCCCTTAAGATCATTAATTAGAGATTTGTTCAAGGACAAGCATTGTGGCCAGAATTAAATCACAAAATGTATGTGTGTGTGTGTGTGTGTGTTCAATCATGTCCTACTCTTTGCAAACCTATGGACTGCAGCCTGCCAGGCTCCTCTGTCCATGGGGTTTTCCAGGCAAGAATACTAGAGTGGATTGCCATTTCCTGCACCAAAGCATCTTTCTGACCCAGGGATCGAATCGGTATCTCTTGCATCTCCTGCATTGGCAGTCGGATTCTTTACCACTGCGCCACATGGGAAGCCCATAACATAGCAACTTTCCCTTGTGTCAAAAAAACCATGCCTGGTTCTCTTTCTCCAGGGAACCCTCCATCAGCTTATAGTTGCAACCCAGGTCATTTGTGGAATGGCTGTGTTAAGAGGAGAGGAGAATTATAAATAAAATCAGTGTGTTTTGTCACAAATTGAAGCAGTTGCTGCTCCCCAGGCTGGCAGCAAAATCATGAATCAGAGTCTAAAGTTTAGAACAATGTTTGTGAATCGTCTCACTCATTGCGAATCCCACAATGAATTGCTCCCCCTGGCATTCAGCAGTTAGGCCCTTACCTCCAGATCTCTGTGAAACACCCCCAAGTATACACTGAACCTGGAAGCTCCTCATTCCAAACTGAGCTTTTGAAAGGGACCTCTTCCAGTTACTGTATCACAGCCTTGGGCCAAAGAACCCTACCCTCTTTGTTTAGTACTTGCTATACAGAGAATTTTTCTTACTCTCACCTCCAGATCATTAAATCTCTCTCAGTAATAGCAAAGGCTTCTCTGGATCTTGTCCCAAGCCAGTCACTCTTGTAAGTGTTGCGGCTGTTTTGTTGCAAGTTAGTTGCTCAGTCATGTCCAACTCTGCAGGGATCAAACCTGGGCGTGCTGCATTGCAGGCAGATTCTTTACCAGCTGAGCTACCAGCGAAGCCTCTAAGTGCTGTGTGCATAGTTAATTAATTTGATGTCACAACAATCTTGTGGGGGATGTGCTATCATCCCCTACTTTTCAGATAAGAAAGCTGAGGCCAGAGGTTTGTTAACTTGCCCAAGGTCATACAGCCCTTAAATAGCAAAGCCAATATTAGAACCAGAGTCATTTGACTCCATAGCCCACATTCTCAACCACTGTGATGCCTCATAAGAAGGGGTGCAAAATAAGCAGAGCTGAGCTAGCCTTTGTCATAACCCACTCTGTTAACCATGCCTGATTCCCTTCTCCTTCCGTCTTCATTCAAGGGATTCTGAAGAAGATGCTAACCTTGACCAGGCATGAGCCAATCATCCACGTTCCTGCCTCAGTGACTGGCTCAGGGCTGGTCCTGCCAGCCCTGACTCACTCAGTCAGTGAGTCTTGACCAGATTTTCCTGAGGATTGGAAGGGAGGCCTTTAAGGGGGAGTCAACAAACAGAGAAAACAGAACAAAGAGGGACCCAAAGCACAGGGCTCCAGGGGCACTGCCAGAAGTACACAGTGTTGGTCTCACGCCACACAATATAATGAGGCCCTCCAGAGCTGGCAAAGCACATTGCCAAAGACCTGATTTGAGCCCTGAATCCAGTGACTCCTGAAGTGCCACGTACCTCTACAGTTTTCACTTCCATGAGTCAATATGTCCCTTTTTAATAGCCAGTTGGTTTTTTTTTTTTTTTTCTTTTTTAAGTAATGGACTTTCCTGGTGGAAAGTGAAAGTGAAAGTCGCTCAATCTTGTCCAACTCTTTGTGACCCCATGGATTATACAGTCCATGGAATTCTCCAGGCCAGAATACTGGAGTGGGTAGCCTTTCCCTTCTCCAGGGATCAAACCCAGGTCTCCCTCATTGAGGGAGGATTCTTTACCAGCTGAGTCACAAGGGAAGCCCAGGAATACTGGAGTGGGTAGCCTATCCCTTCTCCAGAGGATCTTCCTGACCCAGGAATCGAACCACGGTCTCCTGCATTGCAGGCAGACTCTTTACCAACTGAGTTATCAGGGAAGCCCTTCCTGGTGGTCCAATGGTTAAGAATCTGCTTTCCAATGCAAGGGACATAGGTTTGATCCCTGGTCTGGGAACATAACACAAGTTATGGGCTTCGAAGCCCATGTGCCACTACTACTGAGACTGCACTCTAGAGCCTGAGAGCCACAACTCCTGAAGTCTGTGCACCCTAGAGCTGATGCTTTGCATCAAGAGAAACCACCGCAATGAGAAGCCCCTGCACTGCAACGAAGAGTAGCCCTGCCCCACTTGCCACAACTAGAGAAAGCCTGCTTGCAGCAACAAAGACCCAGGGAAACCAAAAATAATAAATAAATAATACACACAAAAAAATTTTTAATTAAAAAAATAAAAGTCAATGGGGGACTTCTCTGGTGATCCAGTGGTTAAGAATCTGCCTGCCAATGCTCGGGACATAGGTTCAGTTCCTGGCCTGGAAAGATTCCATATGCCACGGGGCAACTAAGCCCATCGGCCACAACTTCTGAGCCTATGCACCATAACAAGAGAAGACACCACAACGAAAAACCCGAGCACTGCAACTAGAGTAGTCCCCGCTCACACCTAAAGAAAGCCTGCACACAGCAACAAAGATCTAGCATAGCCATAAATAAAGAAACATTTTTAAAATAAAAAGTCAATGTGAGTATGATTTTCTGCAACTTGAATCAGAATGCACCTTAATTAACACAATCTCAATAAACCTTATGATGGCTAGGTTAAAATGTCCATTAGTTACCAATGCTAAGATGAAACAGTAGTCTTGCTGATCAGAGATGATTCATGCCTCAAGGTGCCCACCCCGCTAGACAACCGAGAAAAGGCTAAATTCCTAACATTCCCAAACGTTCTCAAGTTTTACATTTTTGTACAAATGGAGGACAAGAGCAGCTCAAATAATTCTCCAAAATAGTTGTTAGTGGATTCACTTTTCTAACTACATTTAACTCTGGTTAATGTTAAAATGACTTTAAACGCTCTTCAGCAAGGCAGAGAGGCATGGATCAGAAGTCTGTTGAAGAAGGGGCAAAGTCAACCAGCCATCAAGAGTCAAAAAGCCAGGAGACTCATCTTGGTGAGGAGTGTCCAAACAGGACTTTAGCCTTATGTATGTGTGGATCTCTTATAAAGGAATGCATTTGTAAATTATTTGTTCATAAATAAAAATTAACTTTAAAATAGGTAGGGTTAGGGACTTCCCTGACAGTCCAGTAGTTAAGACTCCACACTTCCACTGCAGGGGGTACAGGTTTGTTCTCTGGTTGAGGAAAGAAGATCCTGCATGCTGTGCCGTGTGGCCAAAAATTTTTTTCATTAAAAATTTAAAAAAAATAATAAATAGGTTTAAAGGACAAGTCATGTAATTGCATGATCTTAGATGAGTGTTTAGGTTTTTTCTTTTTTTAATAATGGGACTCATCAAATGAAACATTACATGAAACACTGTAGTGAGCATCTGTTGGGCTTCTCCTTCTCTGGTATAGAATTTTAAAAACGTGATAGTTTGCCTTCTGGGAAACACCTTCTCCTCTTCACACCTAAATGTGAGTCAGGTACTTGGTACTTGGTCCTGGTCTGGCCATGGAAGCAAATATAATATTTGCTTCCTGAGCTCTCCTGGCTTTTTTCCTCCCTAACAATACTAGAAAGACAAAGCAGCAGTATTACAGGAAGGGGGACCCCTTCCAGGGCCCCAAAATGGACTCTTGTCTAACACTGGAAATGAAGTGTCTGAGGAGACACTTCTGCTGACAGAGCAACAGACTTTATTGGGAAGTCATGTCCATGCTGAGAGCAGTAGGATAAGGGAACCCAGAAGAACTGTTTTGCCACATGGTTCACAGTCTCGGGTTTTATGGTGATGGGATTAGTTTCCAGGTTGTCTTTGGCCAATCATTCTGACTCAGGATCCTTCCTGGTGGTGCACATATTGCTCAGCCAAGATGGACGCCAGCAAGGATTCTGGGAGGTGGTAGGACATGTAGCCTCTCCTTTTGACCGTTCCTGAATTCTTCCGGTAGGTGGTGGCTTATTAGTTCCATGCTCCTTACCAGGACCTCCTGTTGTAAAATAACTCATGCAAATGGTTACTATGGTGCCTGGCCAGGTTGGGCAGTTTCAGTCAGTGTGCTTCCCCTAACAGTAGCATAGTTTTTTAAATCTCCCTGTATCTTCTCCCCAAAAAAAAGAAAAGAAAAGAAAAAAGCAGACAGAGCAACTAGATGGTAAATCCCAAATCTATGGACAGCATCTACAACAAGGTCAGGTGGTAAGGTTGAAGTCCAAAATACAGGAGAGGGAGAACAACTGCTACCACTGAAACCCTGCAACTCAGATTGGGACTTGACCCTATGGCTTTTTGTTTTGTTTTGTTTTTGTTTGTTTGTTTGTTTCTTTTTTTTTTTTTCATTTATTTTTATTAGTTGGAGGCTAATTACTTTACAATATTGTAGTGGTTTTTGCCATACATTGACATGAATCAGCCATGGATTTACATGTGTTCCCCATCCTTATCCCCCCTCCCACCTTCCTCCCCATCCCATCCCTCTGGGTCATCCCAGTGCACCAGCCCTGAGCACTTGTCTCATGCATCCAACCTGGACTGGCAATCTGTTTCACACTTGATAGTATACTTGTTTCGATGCTGTTCTCTCAGATCATCCCACCCTTGCCTTCTCCCATAGAGTCCAAAAGTCTGTTCTCTACATCTGTGTCTCTTTTTCTGTCTTGCATATAGAGTTATTGTTATCATCTTTCTAAATTCCATATATATGCATTAGTATATTGTATTGGTCTTTATCTTTCTGGCTTACTTCACTCTGTATAATGGGCTCCAGTTTTATCCATCTCATTAGAATTGATTCAAATGTATTCTTTTTAATGGCTGAGTAATATTCCATTGTGTATATGTACCACAGCTTTCTTATCCATTTGTCTGCTGATGGGCATCTAGATTGCTTCCATGTCCTGGCTATTATAAACAGTGCTGTGATGAACATTGGGGTACACGTGTCTCTTTCAGATCTCGTTTCCTCAGTGTGTATGCCCAGGAGTGGGATTGCTGGGTCACATGGCAGTTCTATTTCCAGTTTTTTAAGGAATCTCCACACTGTTCTCCATAGTGGCTGTACTAGTTTGCATTCCCACCAACAGTGTAAGAGGGTTCCCTTTTCTCCACACCCTCTCCAGCATTTATTGCTTGTAGACTTTTGGATAGCAGCCATCCTGACTGGCGTGTAATGGTACCTCATTGAGGTTTTGATTTGCATTTCTCTGATAATGAGTGATGTTGAGCATCTTTTCATGTGTTTGTTAGCCATCTGTATGTCTTCTTTGGAGGAATGTCTGTTTAGATCTTTGGCCCATTTTTTGATTGGGTCATTTATTTTTCTGGAATTGAGTTGCAGGAGTTGCTTGTATATTTGTGAGATTAATCCCTTGTCTGTTTCTTCATTTGCCATTATTTTCTCCCATTCTGAAGGCTGTCTTTTCACCTTGCTTATAGTTTCCTTTGTAGTGCAAAAGCTTTTAAGTTTCATTAGGTCCCATTTGTTTATTTTTGCTTTTATTTCCAATATTCTGGGGGTGGGTCATAGAGGATCTTGCTGTGATTTATGTCGAAGAGTGTTTTGCCTATGTTCTCCTCTAGGAGTTTTATAGTTTCTGGTCTTAATTTAGATCTTTAATCCATTTTGAGTTTATTTTTGTGTATGGTGTTAGAAAGTGTTCTAGTTTCATTCTTTTACAAGTGGTTGACCAGTTTTCCCAGCACCACTTGTTAAAGAGGTTGTCTTTTTTCCATTGTATATTCTCGCCTCCTTTGTCGAAGATAAGGTGTCCATAGGTACATGGATTTATCTCTGGGCTTTCTATTTTGTTCCACTGATCTGTATTTCTGTGTTTGTGCTAGTACCATACTGTCTTGATGACTGTGGCTTTGTAGTAGAGCCTGAAGTCAGGCAGGTTGATTCCTCCAGTTCCATTCTTCTTTCTCAAGATTGCTTTGGCTATTTGAGGTTTTTTGTATTTCCATACAAATTGTGAAATTATTTGTTCTAGTTCTGCAAAGAATACCATTGGTAGCTTGATAGGGATTGCATTGAATCTATAGATTGCTTTGGGTAGTATACTCATTTTCACAGAACCTATGGCTTTTTAACTGAGATCACACACCTGGACTCAGGACTTAAAGAAGCTCAGGTGCTTGAGGTCTCATTTCAGAAAGTGAAAGACAAACTGATAGGTAAGAAGTGGACTTATTTAGAGAGAAACACACTCCACAGAGTATGGGCCATCTCCCAAGGTGAGAGAGTGCCAAAATATGGCGTGATTAGTTTTGCATGGGCTGGGTAATTTCAAAGGCTAATGAGTGGAGGGGATTATACCAACAATTTTGCAGAAGGGGGAAGAGAGATTTCCAGGAATTGGGCAACCACACACGTTTTGGTCTTTTATAGTTAGCCTTGGAACTGTCATGGCACTGGTGAGTGTGTTGTTTAGCATAGGCTAATGTATTACAGTGAGCTTACAATAAGGATCAACAAGGTCCCATGGAAGGCCAATTTTCCACCATCTTGGACCTAATTGGTTCTAATCAGTTTTTGTCATGTCCTATGTCTATGTCATTCTTTTGAAAGGGATGACCGATCCCTTTCCCTCCTGTTTCACCAGCACTATAAGATCTGTGGATATTTACATTTATGCAGAAGAAGCACAGGGCAGAAACAGAGCATCTGAGGGGCCAGCAAATGGGTATTCACAGGAAGGCAGAATGGGCTGATTTGAGCAAAGCAGTTGAAGCAACAGGCCTTTTGCCAGCTCCAATATTGAATGAGTACAAAGGGTCTCTGATTCAAAAGATGCAAGATATCAAAAGTTAACATAAGAACTAGAAAATTAGAGCAATTAAGCAATAAATCTCAGGAAAAATTAAGAATAAAAGTTATCTCAGGAATGAAACTAAATAAAAAAGAAAACAAGAGTGAATACATATCATAGATATTGCCTTATGGGAAGTGGAAAGTGAAAAAAGTTTTTAAATTAAAAGAATAAAGAAAGAAAAAGGATTCAAGAGAAAGTGACAAACATTGAAGCCATGTAAATGAGATCCAACATATTATAACAGGGCTTCCCTGGTGGCTCAGTTGGTAAAGAATCCTCCTGCAATGTGGGAGACCTGGGTTCGACCCCTCAATTGGGAAGATCCCCTGGAGGAGAGCATGGCAACTCACTCCAGTATTCTTGCCTGGAGGATTCCCATGGACAGAGGAGCCTGGAGGGCTACAGTCCATGGGGTAGCAAAAAGTCAGTCACGACTGTGCGACTGAGCACAACTCTGAAAGAAAACGAAACAAGGGAACAATATGACAAGTACTAAAAACTGTAATTCAAGAAAATTGTCTTGAAATAGATTTGAAACTATATATTGAAGAGGCACACCTTTACCTGAAAATATTGACCCAGAATGACCAACACCAAGAAATATTTTAGACCTTAAAGGAAAAGAATTAAATTGCCCCCCCCCCTTTTTTTTGCATCGAGGCAAGAGGGCCAAGTGAACTTTGATGGAAAGAAAAGTAGATTTTCATTAAACTTTCAACAACAGTGCTTTATGCCGAAAGAAAATGAAAAGTCATATATATAAGATAATCAAGGAAAGAAAACATGAGTCAAAGGCTTTGTATCCAACTGAATTGAGTATCCAACTGGGTAAAGGGGCAAAGAAACAAAGAACATGCTATCAACATGCAAAAACTCAGGGAATCTTGCTTAGATTTCTGGTCTCTTTGAAGAAGCGGTGTTTGTGATTGAGATGAGTCATACAGATGACTTCTAAGGAGGCCAGCAAAGTTTTACCTCTTTTCCCAAGTGGTGGCTATAAGAGTATTCATCTTACAATAATCACTAATCTATATGTATGTTTGGTATAGCTTTCTGTAAATATGTTTTAGTTGCTCAGTTGTGTCCGACTCTTTGCAACATCACGGACTATAGCTCGCCAGGCTCCTTGGTCCATGGAATTCTCCAGGCAAGAATACTGGAGTGGGTTGACATTCCCTTCTCCAGGGGATCTTCCCAACCCAGGGGTCCAACCTGAGTCTCCTGCATTGCAGGCAGATTCTTCAGTGTCTGAGCCACCAGCAAAGCCCATACTTTTCACTTTTCAAATGTGGTTTATTTTATAATAAGTTTAAAAACAAAGAAAATAAAATAGATAATTTTGTTTGAGAGATTTTAATATGGGCTAAGGAACTATTGGTAAATTTTAGGTATGCTATATTAGTACTAGAGTTATGTAGTAAAATATTCTTATTTTTTGAAGATGCATGCCGAAAAATTTACTATAATTTACTTTAAAATGTTCTAGTAAATCAAAACTGATTATATGCAATTTGTTACTATAATTTTTAACTGAGGTGTAAAATAAATTATATATTACATAAAGACCTTAAGTGTTACAGTTACATGAGTTTTGACAAATGCCATTACTCTATCAAAATACAGAATATTTTCCCCAGAAAATTTTCTCCTGGCTCTTCCCAATAAATCTCCTCTCCTGCCCCCATTGAGGGAACCACAGTTCTGATGACCGCTTTCACCATAGATTAGTTTCACTTGATCTAGAATGTCACATAATGGAATTATGCAATACATACTCTTTAGACACACTTTTTTTTTAACACTTTTAATATCCCTGAAATTGGAATGTATCTTAGAAATTGGTAGTGTTTTAACAATTAAATGGCAGTGTTTTCTTCTTTTTATTTTTTTTTAATAAAATAATGGAGTATCTTACAGTCAATGTCACCTTCAATCTGATGAAGTGTATTATATACAGATGAAGCAAATATGGCAAAAATATTAACAGTTGTTGAAGCTGGTTGGTGGTATATATGGGTGTCCTTTTCTGTGAGTCTGAAAATTTGTATATAAAAGAGTTTACTGAATATATAAGCAAATGATACCACAATTGTGATATCTTCCTTTGACCTTTTTTCCCCCTTAATTAAAGTGACCCTTAGCTAATGGAATTGGCTGGAGTCTTCCTTCTCCTCTGCAAGGCCCTGATTATAGCAGGGGCCTGGACACTCAAGATAAAGTAACAGGTGATTATCAGGTCTTTGTAAGATTTGCCTTTTTCTCACATGTATTATTTTTCTTCCCTCTATTTTCCCAAACTTTTCAAAAGCCCAGAGTCTCTGTCCTCTGTGTCCTAAGGCAGTGAGAAAGTGAAGCTCTGTACTTGTTACCAGAGTGTCTAATCAAGCATTTAACCCAGCAAGCGGAATGCCCGAGCCTGTGGCAAAGAGAAGAAAGTTGGGGCCCAGGATCAGGGCCTTGAAGCTGGAGGGCCAAGCTGCTGGTCTTCTAAGTAAAAAAAACACTTCCAGTTGCTCCTTGTGAGTGGTACTTCTGGCTTGAGAGCTGACACTTTTCTTTGCACTTACTGGGACAAAGCCTGTGACCCTCAGACCCTGTCCTCATCATCTGGGACTTGCATCACTGCTCTATCATCCATCAGAAGTGACCCTGAAGGTCAGAACTCCTTTCTTGTCCTGGAATTTGGCTTTCCCAGTTCTGTCACCTTTAGGAAGAAGCCATAGGCTCTTTGTCCATGGAGAAGGAGAAGGAGACTCCATATGGCATATATCACTTAAGCCACTGGCAGAATTACAGCTATGGTCACATATTATTAAAATATCTTTAGAGTTGAAACCATTTGTTGTCATTTCAGGGCTCTGAAGAGCTCCAATACCATAGTCCTTTATGTCTCAGCACGGAAAATAATTCAGCAAGGGGAAACCTACAGAAATAGGTTTTCAAAGGGAAGTTCTGACTCTGCAATGAGACAAACTATGTGGCCCAGAAGAAATCTGCAGCTCTTCCACTCCCAGTTGCCTCATCTGTACGACAGGTTAATAGCACCCATCTCTCAGGGTGGTTGAAAAGTGAGTAAGAAAACAAAAGGGAAAGCGTTTAGCAGAATGTAAAATTACTTTCAATGTGAGCAGTTAACTATTTCCTGAGAAGGGAGAGAAAAACATTTCTTGACTGAAAAATAAAAACTCAATCTAGAAGGTAAGAATTATGTTTTATTTGGCAGACAAGACTGAGGACTTAAGCCTGGAAAACAGCTTCTCAGATAGCTCTGAGGGACTGCTCTGAAGAGGTAAGGGAGGAACCAGGATATATAGGAGTTTCTGCAATAAAAAGCAGGTAGTTGGAACTGTCCATGGGATTCTCCAGGCAAGAATACTGGAGTGGGTAGCCATTTCCTTCTCCAGGGGATCTTCCAAACCCAGGGATTGAACCCAGGTCCCTTGCACTGCAGGCCGATTTTTTACCATCTGCACCACCAGGGAAGCCCATTAAAAGATTACTGTTAATTAAAGAAAACAAGACATCTCAAGTTAATGAATTTAGCGTTTTCTATGTTTAGGAAAATGCAAGAGTCTGGGCTCATTGAAATCATTCCTTTTATAAGCATCTTAACTATCTAGTGCCAGTGTCCTGCTTTCTCCATTCTGAATTCCCTCAGGGCACACAGTGGGAGGTGGCTGCGGGGGTTACTAGTTTGATGGATGAAGCATGCTTTGCTTACTGATCTGGCAAATGACATTTTTCATTCGCACACTTCATCTCAGATCTCAATTGGCTCATGGTATGGGGGGGGGGGGGGCGGTGATAACCCTCACTGGCCCCTATCTTAATGGGGGTGGGGACTGGGTAACCACAAGGCCCTTTCGGTTCTGACATTCGGGCCTTCTCTCAGTACGGAGGAAATATAGACACCAGCTTCGTGGTGTTTTTACCAGGGCCCTGGTTTGTCCCACTTCACCTGTTACCTACCTGGTGGAGCCCACAGGGAATTTGCTATGCTCACATAATATTAAAAGATCTTTAGAGTTGAAACCATCTGGTGTCATTTCATGGCTCTGAAGAGCTCCAGTACCATAGTCCTTTATGTCTCAGCACAGAAGAATTCAGCAAGAGGCAAAGTGATAGATAAGAAATGATTTATTAGAATAGGATGCTTGTGAAGCTAACGAGCAGGAGGGCAAGAGGATGCTGTGCCCAGGAACTTACTGTGCTTACAGTTTTATAATCAAAGGAAAAGTCAGGGGCAGAAAAATCTTTGTCTCTCTTGAGTAGTCATCATGCTTCCACCATCAGCTCCTCCTCCTGGCTGGGCAGAGGAGTTTTCTTGTCCCTACGTGGTCAGGCTAGGTCCACAAATTATTGTTTTTTATGTGTGCAAAGAGCATGCCCTAGGGATCATTAACTTATTGAGCTCACTGGGCAGGATGAGGGTCGCATGCCACCATTGTTTTGTGGTTTGGGAGCATGTTTCATGCTTCTGTTGCATGGTTTTGTACCTAAGCAAGCCTGCTTGGTTTCGTGGTTAAGCAAACCTGTGGTCTTTAGTAATCATTAACTTACAGGGGTGTCCCATATTTTTTTTACTTACAATCCTCTAGTGGGATTAACTATTTAATCACCTGTTTTTATCCATTCACTCTGTTTCTGTCAGAATGACATCAGCAAGATAATGGATGAGTAGGCTCTAGGCCCTCATTTCCCCCCATGTAAACATTAAATCAACAATCAGAGATTGGGTAAACTAGCTTAATAAGAGCTCTCCAAATCAGTCAAAACAAGCCACATTCAAAGTAGAAGTTTTATGATGTTTTTACTTGTCCCTGCCCCACCCTTTCCTCATCATAGCAGATAGTGGTTTAGGGGAGTAACTACCCATCCCCAGTTTTCTTCTGTGAACTAGAGAAGGAAGAGTGGACCTAATTTTCAATATTTTAACCAGTGTGAGAGTTGTCTGCTTGGTCTCTGTGTTGCCTAACTTGAAGCTCAGATGGACAAATATGGCACAGCTCAGATCTCAGGTTGGGAAAAGCTGTGGGAAGTAGTGGACTTGGCTCATGAAAGCCACAGGGGGACTACAGACCCACATACTCCTGGAGCAGAAGATTACTGACTGAGAAATTCAAGAGACCACGTAGATCCCCTTAGGGCTTCCCTCATGGCTCAGAGGCTAAAGAATCTGCCTGCAGTGCAGGAAACCAGGGTTCAGTTCCTAGGTCAGAAAGATCCCCTGACAAAGGGAATGGCAACCTACTCCAGTATTCTTGCCTGGAGAATTCCATGGACAGAGGATCATGGAAGGCTACGCTCCATTGGGGTCGCAAAGGGCTGGACACAACTGAGTAACTAACACTCACTAGAGCCCCTTAAAAAGCAGAGTGAGACACTTAGGGAAATTAAAACATTTTAAAGCTACCATATATATGGGAGAATTGGGAATCAGAATTTTCTGGTAACAAGGTGGCTCAACATGAGCCATTAGACAGTTTCAAGAGAGGAGCTAGCCAGTCACACGCTTGATTAGAGGGTTGGAAATTTCAGCCCCACCTCCCAAACTCCAGAGAGATGAATGAGTCTAGAGACTGAGTTCAATCACCAGTGGTCAATGATGTAATCAATTGTGCCTGCATTACATTGATTGATGTAATCAACAATCAAGAGTTCAAAACTTTTGAACAAGGAGCCTTGGGGAACTTATGAGCTGGTGAACATGAAACCAAGTCCCACCCATTACTGAGTTTGTGATTAATCTGTCTATCCAAAACTTTATTATTTTCTTATCCCCTCTGACCTCAATTCTGTGCTAATGGAACACTAATCAGTCAGATGACTAAAATTGCTATTGTCCATAATATCATTAAGCTGTGCTATGCTCAGTTGTGTCTGACTCTTTGCAACCCCATGGACTGTAGCCTGCCAGGCTCCTCTGTCCATGGGCTATCCAGGCAAGAATACTGGAATGGGTTGCCATTTCCTCCTCCAAGGGACCTTCTCGACTCAGGGACCAAAACTGAGTATCCGACATCTCCTGCATTTCGAGCAGATTCCTCCCTGCTAAGCCATTGTGGTGGCCCCCAACATCATTAAGATAACATTGTCAATGTAGTAACATTGCTATTATAGGTATCATCATTAATGTACAAATTCAGATTGTTTCTCCAGGGCAAGATGAGCCCTCCTAGATGTTGGATCTCCTGGGCAGAGAATTGTAAACCAGAGACATCCTCGCCCCCAAAACTATGATTACGAAATGTCACAGAAATGTCAGAAGATGATGATTAACTCCAGCCTCTTCATTCTTCCTCTTAAAAAAAAAAAGTAAAAAAACCCTGGAGACTTACCTGGCAGTCCAGAGGTTAAGACTCTGTGCTTCCAATGCAGGGGCCACTGATTTGACCCCTGGTCAGAGAACTAAGATCCCACATGTTGCATGGCATGGACAAAAAACAAAAATAAAATAACAATAATAAAAAATCAGAAAAGAATATTTGCATATAAGTTTAAAAAAATTTTTTTAAAAACCCAAACTTCAAAGATCAAGTTGGAATGGTTCTGTGGTTTTTCTCCCCACTCCTTGGCTTTGGTGCCCTACAATAAATGCTATACTTTCCTTCACCACGACCTGGTATCAGTAGATTGGCTTTGCTGTGTGTCAGCAGGTGGACTCTGGTTAGTGAGCAAACACATCCGTGTGCTAGCAGGATGGTGTGCCCTCCTCTACCTCCTGTGCTGATCCCCTCCCCCTACCCACCCTCTGCATCTCTTCCATTTGGCTGCTTCTGGGTTATATCCTTTATAATAAAACTGTAATAAGTATAGAACTTTCCTGAGTTCTGTGAGTCATCCTAGAGAATTACTGAAACTGAGTGAAGAGTCGCAGCTGGTATCAAAAGTGGGGGCAGTCTTGTGGGACTGAACCTTTAACCTTTGAGATCTGAAGGTAAGGTCTTAGCGCTGCCACTTATTAGCTATGTGATCTTGAAAAGTAGCCCAATCTCTCTGAATATGAATTTTCCTATCTGTGTAATAGGGATCATGGTAGTAACTATGTCATAAGGTTGTTCTGAGGGTTGTTTGATATGATGCAGTAAAGCACTTAGCACAATATCTGACACATTAAAAATTTTTAATAGCTGTTCGCTTTAATTGAAACCATTTGGTGTCATTCTGGGGGCTCTGAAGAGCTCTGGTGTCATAGTCCTTTATGTCTCAGCACAGAAAGAATTCAGCAAGAGGCAAAGTGATAGATAAGAAATAACTTACTAGAATAGGTTACTTGTGAGGCTTACAAGTGAGCAGGTGAGAGGATGCCATGCCCGAGAACCTGTGGGCTACAGTTTTATAATCAAAATAAAAGTGGGGGCAGAAAAATCTCTGTCTTTCTTGAGTAGACATCATGCTTCCACCATCAGCTCCTCCTCCAGGTTGGGCAGAGGAGTTTTCTTGACCCAGCATGGTCAAGCTAGGTCTACAAATTATTATTTTTATAATAATGTGCAGAGAGCATGTCCTAGGGATCATTAACTTATTGAGCTCACTGGGCAGGATGTGGGTCTCATGCCACCATTATTATATTGTTTTGGAGCATATTTCACACTTGTGTTGTAAGGTTTTGTTTCTAAACAACCTGTTTCATGGTTAAGCAGACTTACTTTTTTGAGTAATCATTGACTTACAGGGGTATCCTGTATTTTTTATACTTACAGTCCCCTAGTGGAATTTAATCATCCACTTTGTCCCTTTACTCTGTCCCTATCATAATAATATTATTGCTAATGAAGAAAGATTTTCCCCAGGCCACTCTGGTGCTAAACCCAAATCACAAATAACTTATGCTTGTTTCTCCAGGCACAAAATAGGAAACAGATTCCCTTTCTTGCTTGTTTATTTTATTTTATTTATTTATTTATTTATTTTTGGTGTATAATTGCTTTACAACGTTGTGTTAGTTTTCTGCTGTACAACAGAATCAATCAGCTGTGTGTGAACATATATCCCCTCCCTCTTGAGTCTCCTTCCCACTTCCCCATCCCACCTCTCCAGGTCCAGATTCCCTAGTGCAGGGTTTTAGAACACTAGTCACCCATCCTCCTTGTACTGGTGCCTTTACAATAAATGCTGCCTTTTCCTTCACCAAACACACACACACAATTAGAATCCAAACCCCCCCAAAACTAAAGGAGTAAATGAGAACAACAAATGACAATGGGTTATGATATCACATAGATATTTTTTCTCCTAACTTCTGAGGTCCCAAAACTATTTTGCAAGCTTCTCTAGGTGAAAGATTCTGTGGCTTCATGAAGAAAATATCTGGGAAACTGAATGAGTAAACCAGCTGAAAGTATTGATTCGAGCCATTGCTTACTTAATATTCTGTCTATTCGGGGGCACTGAATAGCTGAAGTCACTGAGTTTCCTGCTAAGTATTCTCTTTATTTTAATACCTAGGGCTATTTCTGAAATTTTTCCCAAATGCCCTCCATGGAAAAAGTAAAATCCAGGGAGCAGGAAATCAAAGGATGTGGAACAATAAATACCCTCTGAATGACGGAGGTTATGTTTGCTCCTGAATCTTAGACAATTGTTTTCTTTCAGTCCTCTGCCCTTCCCTACCCCTGTTCTCTGATACCTGGTTTTGTTGCGTCAGCTGCTAAGACCACAACGTGTCTGCCTCCGTTTTGAAATGTTATCAGTGCAATACTGAACTGCAAATATGGCTTTTGTGAAATGTCTCTATTTGGTCCCAATCTCCACGAATTCCACTTGTGTCAAATGCACCAGTTGCCTGTGTCCAGCTTGGCTTTGTATCACAAGTTTATCTTTAACCCACTTTGCACGTCATTTTGAAAGCTTACTAGTACATGTGTCCTGGCTATCAGCTCACCTAAACTAATATTTACTTGTTAGAGACACAATTAGTTGTTCCAAAGACACTCAGAGCAGGTAGGATCTCAATGAAACCCTCCCCCTAAATTTCAACTAAAAACTGAAGCCCAACTTTTCAAAAATGAGGTTCTTATTTAGAAAGGAAAACACGAGGACCAAGGATGGGAGCTGACTGGTATGTGGCAGAAAGAGAGAGGGGGTGGGGAGGAAAAGGGAGAAACCCACATAAATGCCTCCAGAAACACCTCTGTAGCCACGTCTGAAACCATCAGCATTTATATTGTTTCCTTCTTTAAATGTTCTTGCATGGCACAGGAAATCCTTGTTCATTAGTTTTTGTGGTAAAATATACATAACATAGAATTTACCATTCTGAACATTCATAAGTGTCCAATTTAAGTACATTTCCATTGTTGTGCAACCATCACCACCATCTGTCTCCAGAGCTTTCTCATCCTCCCAAGAGGAGACTGTGCCCCTCTTAAAAAGTAACTCCCCATTCCACCTTTCCATCCAGCCCTTGGTAATCTATTCTCATTTTTGTCTCTATAAATTTGCTTATTATAGTTACCTCTTTTAAACACAAAGTAATACAATAATTGTCCTTTTGTGTCTATACAATGCTCTTTTCACTCAGCATAATGTCTTTAAGTTTCATCTACGGAGTAGGGTATGTCAAAATTTTCTTCCTTTTAAGGGTTGAGTAATATTCCATTTTATTTTGTTTATCCACATTTTGTATATCCATTTTTCTGACAGTTGGGTTGTTTCCACCTTTTGACTATTGTGAATAATGCTGTTTTGAACACTGGTGCACAAGTATCTGTTCAAGTCCCTTCCTGCCTTTAACTCTTTTGTGTATATATCCAGAAGAGGAATTGCTGGATTGTATGATAATTCTATGTTCATATTTTTTAACTTTATTTTTATTTTTAACATTCCTTTTTAAACTTATCATTTATTAAAATATTGATAATACATTAAGCAAAAAGAAAGCTTAATCACCAATAATCCCACCACTCAAAAATAAGCACCTTTAACAATAGAGTGTGTATCCTTTCAGACTTTCTAATCTACCCAAATATCCACAAGGAAAATAAATTTTTTAAGTGTCATTTTAATCCTCTCAGTAATTCTCTGAGGCAGATAATGTTGTCACCTCACTGACAGGTAAGGAAACCAAGGTGAACAGAGGCTGCATCTGTGACTGGGGGAGTCAGTTGCAATGGAGGGGGAAGCTTAACTGTCTTTAAGCTCTCAGAAGAGCCAGTAACTTAGAAATCACGTAGAAATGCAAGTAGTTCTGCAGATGAAGCATTTAAGCCTCAAGAAGAGATAGTATTGGTTCAAGGTCATACATCTGATTAGTGACAAATTTGGAACCAGAATCCAGACCTTCCTGATCTGGACTTTTCCCACCATGATAGTGCCCTGCCTTGCCCTGCACCTGTGATTCTCAAATTTTAGTGCACAGCAGAATCCTGATTAAGGGAAAATCTCTGGGTAAAACTATTCCTGGAGTTTCAGAACCAGCAAGTCTGTACGAAGGCTCTGGAAATTAAATTTTAAGCAAAAACTCTGGGAACCACTTTAGAATCACTGGCCTAGGCCACTGTTGTTCAGTTGCTAAGTCATGTCTGGCTGTTTGCAACCCCCCCATAGACTATAGCATGCCAGGCTCCTCTGTCTTTCACTATCTCCCCGAGTTTGTTCAGATTTATGTCCATGGAGTTGGTGATGCTATCTAACCATCTCATCCTCTGCTGCTCCCTTCTCCTTTTGTCTTCAATCTTTCCCAGAATCAGGGTTTTTTCCAGTGAGTCACCTCTTAACATCAGGTGGCCAAAGTATTGGAGCTTCAGCTTCAGCATCAGTCCTACCAATAAATAGTCAGGGTTTATTTCCTTTAGGATTGACGGGTTGGATCTCCTTGCAGTCCAAGGGACTCACAAGAATCTTCTCCAACACTACAATTCAAAAGCATCAATTCTTTGATGCTCAGCCTTCTTTATGGTCCAACTCTCAAAGTATACGACTACTGTGAGAAACCAAAGCTTTGACTATACAGAACTTTGTTGGCAAAGTGACGTCTCTGCATTTTAATACACTGTCTAGATTTATCATAGCTTTCCTTCCAAGGGGCAAGTCAAGGTATTTGATTACTGAGAGTGCTAACTTCTACCAGCTTCCCAAGAGTCCTTGGGAGCAAAGGACTAAGAGCTACCCTTAAGCACTCAGCCCAAGCATGATCTGACATTCTGAGAGGTCACATACCTCTCCCTACAACACTACAGTGCCCATCTGCTCTTCTGGGAAGAACCTCTCACCTTCTGTTCTGTTCTGTGGTTACTTATGAAAGTCTCTCATCATCCTCACTGAGTGGAATGGCCCTCATTTACTCCAACAGCTGACTGTACCACACTCTTAGGAGCTGCCTTTTCCACACTTACCATGAGCTGCCCAACTCCTACTGGACTGCCAGCACTTTGAGAGCCTTGTAGAATCAACTTCCACATTCATTTAATGAAAATTTATTGAAAACCTCTATGTGCCAGGTATTATACCAGGTTCTCAGGATGCCTGTCCATTTCCCATCACCCACACTCTAGTCCAGGCCAACCCTGGACCTTACCTGTGCCACAGGTCATCCTCCTGCACCCTCCATTGTCCTCCTCCAATTCATCTTCCATTCAGCAGGATTTTAAATATAAATATGATCATGTAATTCTCTTATTATTTTAAGCCTTCCAGGGGCTTCTAATTGTTCTTAAAATGAAACCAAAATGATTACATTTAGAACCTGGCCTATCTGTCCTACCACAGCTCATCTCTGACCCTTGTCTTCCAGTCCTGCCCCTCCCTCATATCTGAACTGCAATCACCCTAGACTTCTTGGAGCTCTTCAGACATCTCAGCCTCCAGCGACCCCTGGCTTGTGATGCTGTCTACCTCCTACCAGTGCTAAGATGGAGTGTGAGGTGCAAGATGAACATTAAGAATCCACTGCTGTACAACCAAGCAGGAGGAAGCATGATCAGGCAGCGAAAGAAAACCCAGAAGGCAGGCCTGCCAAAGCTTCAGCCAACATCCTGGGGAAGCCCTGGAGCAAATACCCCTGGGCTTCTGCAGTTAGGGTGTGGCAGTGACCTCAGGCAATGCAGTTCTGTGCAAATGCTATGCAAGGCTGTCTGCTGACTGCACCCCTTGGTTGAAGGCAAGTTCTCTCTTGATAGGGGAGGGCACATCTCTGTGTCTACCTCACCTGCCAGGACTGCTATCCCTCATCATCTGCCAGGGCAGCTCCAGCTTGCAGGCCACTTCCTCTGGGAAACTTTTGCTCAGACCTTTGGGCTATAAGTGCTCATAAATTTCAGCAATTATCACAGTTTGTAATCATGGTTGTGTGTACAATTATCTAATCAACATCCGCCTTCCCTAAGAAACTATATGTTCTGTATAGGCAAGGATGATCTGCGAGACTACAGACCCAGAGTTCAGCCAGTACCTGGCACCTTGTAGGTGCCCAGTAGAAACTTGTTGAGGAAAGGATTAAAGACTGGTACGTCTTGCACAATATGATTCTCTTAACTGTGGATCAACAAGAGCTTGCTGTGTATTTTGAGTTCTCAGCTCACAGGAGGGGGGCATTTATGACTTTTTCAATCAGGTTTTATTTTTAATATTTAGGAGCCTGTTTTCTGCTCCACCCTGACCTGGTCTAGAAGGCAAAATAAAGGCAGAATTCACACTATTACCACCACCATCATCACAACTATCACCTAAAAGCTTTCTAAGGGCTCAGTGCATTGCAATGGGTAGCTCAAATTTCCAAATCCAGAGAGCCATGTAAGCCTGGTTCCTGCATGTATAGGCTGCAGCACCGTGTTAGGAATCCCACTTCCTGCTGCACTCTTAACTGTGCCACCTGAAGTTACTTAATCTCTCGGAACCTCATCTGTAAAATGGGGATAATGCTTGTCCTTTCTCTTTCATTGAGGTCAGGTTAAAATGCAGTGATAGACAAGAAAGTATTTTTCAAATTATAGTGTTGTTTACAGGAATGCAAGGGAACTTCTCATACAATCTTGGCAGGTTGGCAAAAGGCATTTTTGGAACACTGTTTTGTTTTCTACAATGATGACCTGGGAGCCCACGTAGATGGGCTGTGCTCTGGAAGTTTGCTTTTCTCAGTTGCACAAACAGATTTGTGCTCACCTGAACTCACCCTGCCTCCCAGCCCACTGTCCTTCTGATCAGGGGTGAAGACAGCAGGAAGGGACTGTGTTTACAGTCTAGGCAGGTCAAGGTTAAGTGTGTTTTGGAGATGGAGAGGAATGCGTGGGTGTGGTATCTCCCCAACTGAGCAGAGCAGGTAAGAATATGACATTGAAGGCAGTGGCATCCTTAGAGAAGCTAAGTTCCCTGGGGGAGAATCTTCTACCTGGAGACTGAACACCTATCCTTTGAGACAGAGGCTGGGAAGGAGCTAGTGTAGACACAGGTGCTGAAGGTGGAACCAGTGATGAAAAGCCCTCCACGGGCCAACTCAGTTTGCTAACAAAGAAATACTCAGCGCCTCCACTGGTAATCAATTTATTTAATTAAAGTTTATTGCATTCTCTTGACATAGAGGAATAAGAGTGATCCACAGCACCAGGTTGCAAACTCTTGACTTCTACAGTTAACTCACTGAACCTTCCCTGCAGTCCCATGAGGTAGGTGTGTTATCTCATTTCACAGATGGGGAAACTAGGCTTACAAAGGCTAAGTAACATGCTCAGTCAGCCAAGTGATAAGTGGTTATCTGTACCTATATTCAAACGCATAGTTTCTAGTACCTTCTCCCCGGTACTGCTGTGTTTAAGTGCCCCTGCCCCCCACCCTTCACAAAGCTAATGTGAGTGGGTGTTTGTGGGGTGAGGGAGCTCTGGACTGTTTATCTGCCTGAAAACACCTACAACACAACTTCCAAGCCCCTGAGGGACCGTAGAAGTCAGTTAATCCAACTTAATCTGTAGATAGAGACTCTGAGGCCCTGAGAGGGGAAGTGACTTCTCCCACATCCTTTCTGTCCACTTGGCTGTCTCAGCTCAAGTGTCTTCCATTCCTGCTCTTGCCCTGCACTTACTCTGGGTGAGCCAGGATGTTTTGGCCTGCAGTGTCAACTACAAATTGGCACTTACCAAGAGCATTGCCAGTGACTGAACAATAAGGCATTTGCCATATGCTTCTACGGAGATTGAACACATGCTGCTATAGCTGCTGACCTTCAACAACCCCTGAGGAAGTTCAGGGTGGAGTGAGGCACTCTGTGCTCCAGGGAATCTGGTGGGACAGGTCTTTTAGAGAGTTGGATGCTTTTAGGAACAGATTTTATGATCTCAATCCTTGCATCTCCTCATATCTAGAGAAGCACTAAATTCCTTCATGGTTACCCCAGACCCTCATGACTAACAAAAAACCCTTTGTAAATTGAACGCTTCATGGTATTGAACTTCCCCTTCACCAAAACCTTATATATTGGCTTTCCCCCACTGCTGCTTTGGAGCAGTCTCTCAGAGCCATCTGAGATACTGCCTTCCAGGTTGCAGTCCTCATTTTGCCCCAAATAAAACTCAACTCACAATTCTCAAGTTGTACATCTTTTTTTAGTTGACACTTATGGCGACCATGAAGGGACCCAGAGTGGACTTCCTTCCTTTGACTGGACTCCACAAGAAACCAGAGCTTTGGTACCAGCAGCAGCCCCATGTGCCCATCTGCCTCCTAGGGGAGCGCAGACAAATTTGGGTAAGTCTTTCCTGGTTCTTGAATCTCCCATATTGGTTGAGATTCTGAGTTTTATTTGGCAGTGGAGCAGGTTACCTGCCCCCTCCTAGTAGGAAAGATACTGGGGGACCCTGGGTGAAACATCTGGGTCATACCCACTCATGGTCTAGACATTGAGTGGGGTTCAGTTGAAAGATACTGGGAAATTCCCATCTAGTCAAAAGATCCTTGGTGAGGGGCTGACTGAAAGATGCCAGAATTGCCCACCCAATGGAAAAGTACTGGGTAGGGAGGGCTTGATTGGAAAAAAATTGAGGAATACCCAGGGCTCAGCTGAAACATG
This sequence comes from Dama dama, assembly GCF_033118175.1. NCBI lineage: Eukaryota > Metazoa > Chordata > Mammalia > Artiodactyla > Cervidae > Dama > Dama dama. Next base: position 21,332,988 of record NC_083684.1, read on the forward strand.
CTGAGGTCGCTCCACTGTAGCGGACGACAAATTCAGCTTAAAATGGGAAATAGAATCTCTCAACAGAAACAAAGGGGTGTCAGAAAGCCAGCCTCTGACTAACACTTGAGCCAGATTCATGTACAATACATACAGAGCTCACACTTGCAAGTACTTAGTTAATTGGAGAAATTATACTAAAAGAGATCTCAATCTAAAATGGCCAAATTTGGGTTCTTTTGATTTATAAAAAGGACTTTTGGATAAATACCAGTTTCTGAACTGAGTAAGGATTCTAATAGAAAACCTGATGACTTCACAAAGGTTAACAAAAGGACTGAATGAACTGGTGAATATGAGTATAACTTTTATGGTTTCTATATGAAAAATTACTGATTTGAATCTGTGTTTTCCAGGTGTAAGAAAAAAAAACCTTCCACTCAAACTAATTATGACAGTAATTTGGTAAAATTACATTTTATAAACAAATTGATACATTTATCTTTTATCTCTATCTGAACCTTCCAGAGATTGGAAGCTCTTAGTTTCCAGTAATTTTATCAGATAAGTTAGGGAGGTTGTCTCAACAACAGGTAGAGAACTCGAGGAATTTTGGAAACCTTGAGAAGGGAGGAATTTACTTAGTTCGATTAGGCAAAATCTGTGATAAGCCTTTGGCATGACTTTCCTAGCCCCGAAAAGTTTTATTTTAAAAGTTCATTCTGAGACTATAAAAGTCACAGCAAAGCAAAAAAGTTTATGATCAATTCAGTTCAGTTCAGCCACTCAGTCATGTCCGACTCTTTGCGACCCCATGAATCGCAGCACGCCAGGCCTCCCTGTCCATCACCAACTCCCGGAGTTTACTCAAACTCATGTCCATCGAGTCGGTGATGCCATCCAGCCATCTCATCTGCTGTCGGCCCCTTCTCCTCCTGCCCCCAATCCCTCCCAGCATCAGGGTCTTTTCCAATGAGTCAACTCTTTGCATGAGGTGGCCAAAGTACTGGAGTTTCAGCTTCAGCATCAGTCCTTCCAATGAACACCCAGGACTGATCTCCTTTAGGATGGATTGGTTGGATCTCCTTGCAGTCCAAGGGACTCTCAAGAGTCTTCTCCAACACCACAGTTCAAAAGCATCAATTCTTCAGCGCTCAGCTTCCTTCACAGTCCAACTCTCACATCCATACAAGACCACTGGAAAAACCATAGCCTTGACTAGACAGACCTTTGTTGACAAAGTAATGTCTCTGCTTTTTAACATGCTATCTAGGTTGGACATAACTTTCCTTCCAAGGAGTAAGCGTCTTTTAATTTCATGGTTGCAATCACCATCTGCAGTGATTTTGGAGCCACAAAAAATAAAGTCTGACACTGTTTCCACTGTTTCCCCATCTATTTCCTATGAAGTGATGGGACCAGATGCCATGATCTTAGTTTTCTGAATGTTGAGCTTTAAGCCAACTTTTTCACTCTCCTCTTTCACTTTCATCAAGAGGCTTTTTAGTTCCTCTTCACTTTCTGCCATAAGGGTGGTGTCATCTGCATATGTGAGGTTATTGATATTTCTCCCAGCAATCTTGGTTCCAGCTTGTGCTTCTCCAGCCCAGCGTTTCTCATGATGTACTCTGCATATAAGTTAAATAAGCAGGGTGACAATATACAGCCTTGACATACTCCTTTCCCTATTTGGAACCAGTCTGTTGGTCCATGTCCAGTTCTAACTGTTGCTTCCTGACCTGCATATAGGTTTCTCAAGAGGCAGGTCAGGTGGTCTGGTATTCCCATCTCTTTCAGAATTTTCCACAGTTTATTGTGATCCACATAGTCAAAGGCTTTGGCATAGTCAATAAAGCAGAAATAGATGTTTTTCTGGAACTCGCTTGCTTTTACCATGATCCAGCAGATGTTGGCAATATGATCTCTGGTTCCTCTGCCTTTTCTAAAACCAGCTTGAACATCTGGACGTTCACGGTTCATGTACTGCTGAAACCTGGCCTGGAGAATCTTGAACATTACTTTACTAGCGTGTGAAATGAGTGCAATTGTGTGATAGTTTGAGCATTCTTTGGGATTGCCTTTCCTTAGGATTGGAATGAAAACTGACCTTTTCCAGTCCTGTGGCCACTGTTGAGTTTTCTAAATTTGCTGGCATATTGAGTGCAGCACTTTCACAGCATCATCTTTCAGGATTTGAATTAGCTCAACTAGAATTCCATCACCTCCACTAGCTTTGTTCATAGTGATGCTTTCTAAGGCCAACCTGACTTCACATTCCAGGATGTCTGGCTCTAGGTGAGTGATCACACCATTGTGATCATCTGGGTCATGAAGATCTTTTTTGTACAGTTCTTCTGTGTATTCTTGCCACCTCTTCTTAATATCTTCTGCTTCTGTTAGGTCCATGCTTTTTCTGTCCTTTATCGAACCCATCTTTACATGAAATGTTCCCTTGGTATCTCTAATTTTAATGAAGCCATCTCTAGTCTTTCCCATTCTGTTGTTTTCCTGTATTTTGTTGCATTGATCGCTGAGGAAGGCTTTCTTATCTCTTCTTGCTATTCTTTGGAACTCTGCATTCAAATGGGAATATCTTTCCTTTTCTCCTTTGCTTTTCATTTCTCTTCTTTTCACAGCTATTTGTAAGGTCTCCTCAGACAACCATTTTGCCTTGTTGCATTTCTTTTCCATGGAGATGGTCTTGCTCCCTGTCTCCTGTACTATGTCACGAACCTCCATCCATAGTTCATCAGGCACTCTGTCTATCAGATCTCAGATCTAGTCCCTTAAATCTATTTCTCACTTTCACTGTATAATCATAAGGGATTTGATTTAGGTCATACCTGAATGGTCTAGTGGTTTTCCCTACTTTCTTCAGTTTAAGTCTGAATTTGGTGATAAGGAGTTCATGATCTGAGCCACAGTCAGTTCCCAGTCTTGTTTTTGCTGACTGTATAGAGCTTCTCCATCTTTGGCTGCAAAGAATATAATCAATCTGATTTCAGTGTTGACCATCTGGTGACATCCATGTGTAGAGTCTTCTCTTGTGTTGTTGGAAGAGGGTGTTTGTTATGACCAGTGTGTTCTCTTGGCAAAACTCTATTAGCCTTTGCCCTGCTTCATTTCGTACTCCAAGGCCAAATTTGCCTGTTACTCCAGGTGTTTCTTGACTTCCTACTTTTGCATTCCAGTCCCCTATAATGAAAAGGACATCTTTTTTGGGTGTTAGTTCTGAAAGGTCTTGTAGGTCTTCATAGAACTGTTCAACTTCAGTTTCTTCAGCGTTACTGGTTGGGGCATAGGCTTGGATTACTGTGATATTGAATGGTTTGCCTTGGAAATGAACAGAGATCATCCTGTCATTTTTGAGACTGCATCCAAGTACTGCATTTTGGACTCTTTTGTTGACTATGATGGCTACTCCATTTCTTCTAAGGGATTCCTGCCCACGGTAGTAGATGTAATGGTCTTCTGAGTTAAATTCACCCATTCTAGTCCCTTTTAGTTCACTGATTCCTAGAATGTCGACATTCACTCTTGCCATCTCCTTTTGACCACTTCCAATTTGCCTTGATTCATGGACCTAACAATCCAGGTTCCTATGCAATATTGCTCTTTACAGCATCAGACCCTGCTTCTATCACCAGTCACATCCACAACTGAGTATTGTTTTAGCTTTGGCTCCATCCCTTCATTCTTTCTGGAGTTATTTCTCCACTGATCTCCAGTAACATATTGGGCACCTACTGACCTGGGAAGTTCATCTTTCAGTGTCCTATCTTTTTGCCTTTTCATACTGTTCATGGGATTCTCAAGGCAAGAATACTGAAGTGGTTTGCCATTCCCTTCTCCGGTGGACCACATTCTGTCAGACCTCTTCACTATGACCCGTCTGTCTTGGGTGGCCCCACACGGCATAGCTTAGTTTCATTGAGTTAGACAAGACTGTGGTCCGTGTGATCAGACTGGCTAGTTTTCTGTGATTATGGTTTCAGTGTGCCTGCCCTCTGATGCCCTCTTGCAACACCTACCATCTTACTTGGGTTTCTCTTACCTTGGAGGTGGGGTATCTCTTCACGGCTGTTCCAGCAAAGCGCAGCTGCTGCTCCTTACCTTAGACGAGGAGTATCTCCTCACGGCTACCCCTCCTGACCTTGAACTTGGAGTAGCTCTTCTCGGCCCTTCTGCGCCTGCGCAGCTGCCGCTCCTTGTAAGTGGGATTGCTCCTCTCAGCCACCGCCCCTGACCTCGGGCGTGGGGTAGCTCCTCTCAGCTGTGGTTATGTAAATCATCAGGTCAAGTTTCTTGAGAACAGACCTACATTACAAACAGGTCTTAATTAGGTTATATTTGGTAAAGATGATGGTGAATTTAGAAAGAGATGTTTCGATGAATGTTAAATCCCAGTTTGTTAATGCCGGTCTGTATCTACTAAGACTTATTTCCTGGATAGTTCTTTGCTGTTAGGGTATATTAATATAAAATTTAATTACATTATTAAAGGACATTCTAGGGTTGTTTCTGAAGCTTATCGCAGTAATCTCTCTTTGGATGAAGATCAGATGCCTTACATATGACCTTCAATCAAGACTGGAAGAAGACATAATTTAAGCAACTGTCTCCAACCTGGATGGAAGGACATTTCCATCAGGTACTCTTAACCAGCTCATGCCCAGTGAAATTGACTCTTCAGTTAACTTCCACTTCCAAAGGCCCCTAAGTTGGACTAGTCCATAGAGAGGCCTGCTGACCTCAAACTCACCTTAAAACAATGCTCAGAGGAAACTCTACTACACCAGGATGAGAAGAAGATGACATCAGAAGTAGACAGCTTGCCCAAGATGCTAATCTGAATTTTATGATCATTTATAATGTTTTCTTGATTCATTGGACATGATTCTATGCTAGTTTAAAACTCAATCCAATTGTTGGGTTGTGACCAATTACCTGTGCCTATTACTTCTGGGTTACCTTGGTGGATTTCTGTCTTTAGGGCTCTGATTGGATACCCCCTAGGAAATTTCTTTTAGATGAGTGTTCAGCCCTGTTCTATCTATTCATAGTAATTCTAGATGGGATCCTCTCACCTGGCCAATTAAAAATACTTGCTCTGAGACTGGCCATAGATTTAAGTTTTCTCTTAGGGTCATTTAAACTCAATCAGAGTGATGAGCTAAGTCTCAATAAAAAAATTAACTTCTCATCTATTAAAAGGAAAACTCCTACAATTATGGGGAGGATCTACATGGTTAACACCAGGCTATGGCCATTTAAGTTTAAAGGCTCCTCTATGTTGGGAATGGTTAAATCATACTAAAAATGATCAACCTGGTAATTATGAGCCAAGGCTGGATGCTTTATAAACTATGTCTGTTATTACCCTTAGAGAGAGTGATTTGTATGGAACTCAGTGGATTTCTGGCATTAATTTATGGCCTTGACCTCTACAGGGATGATATGAAAGTGTAGCCTGGGATTCCCATGAATTTAAGGTCATACATGTTAACAAATTACAGGTAACCCCAACCAATCTACCATTGGTATGATCCCAATGGGTCAAAGATCTATATTCTACTGGTATGACCATTTAGCAGCTTGTGTATGTGTGTGTGTGTGTGTGTGTGTGTGACGTCAATGGGGTTGGAGGATGTAATTGACCATATCTAAGCCTTGACAAGGCTGTGATCCATGTGATCAGATTGGCTAGTTTTCTGTGATTATTTTCATTCCAATGAAAATTGGAATAGTTTTCATTTCAATCCCAAAGAAAGGCAATCCCAAAGAATGCTCAAACTACCGCACAATTGCACTCATCTCACACGCTAGTAAAGTAATGTTCAAGATTCTCCAGGCCAGGCTTCAGCAATATGTGAACCGTGAACGTCCAGATGTTCAAGCTGGTTTTAGAAAAGGCAGAGGAACCAGAGATCATATTGCCAACATCCGCTGGATCATCAGAAAAGTAAGGGAGTTCCAGAAAAACATCTATTTCTGCTTTATTGACTATGCCAAAGCCTTTGACTATGTGGATCACAATAAACTGTGGAAAATTCTGAAAGAGATGGGAATACCAGACCACCTGACCTGCCTCTTGAGAAACCTATATGCAGGTCAGGAAGCAACAGTTAGAACTGGACATGGACCAACAGACTGGTTCCAAATAGGGAAAGGAGTATGTCAAGGCTGTATATTGTCACCCTGCTTATTTAACTTATATGCAGAGTACATCATGAGAAACGCTGGGCTGGAGAAGCACAAGCTGGAACCAAGATTGCTGGGAGAAATATCAATAACCTCACATATGCAGATGACACCACCCTTATGGCAGAAAGTGAAGAGGAACTAAAAAGCCTCTTGATGAAAGTGAAAGAGGAGAGTGAAAAAGTTGGCTTAAAGCTCAACATTCAGAAAACTAAGATCATGGCATCTGGTCCCATCACTTCATAGGAAATAGATGGGGAAACAGTGGAAACAGTGTCAGACTTTATTTTTTGTGGCTCCAAAATCACTGCAGATGGTGACTGCAGCCATGAAATTAAAAGACGCTTACTCCTTGGAAGGAAAGTTATGTCCAACCTAGATAGCATATTAAAAAGCAGAGACATTACTTTGTCAACAAAGGTCTGTCTAGTCAAGGCTATGGTTTTTCCAGTGGTCATGTATGGATGTGAGAGTTGGACTGTGAAGGAAGCTGAGTGCCGAAGAATTGATGCTTTTGAGCTGTGGTGTTGGAGAAGACTCTTGAGAGTCCCTTGGACTGCAAGGAGATCCAACCAATCCATCCTAAAGGAGATCAGTCCTGGGTGTTCATTGGAAGGACTGATGCTGAAGCTGAAACTCCAGTACTTTGGCCACCTCATGCAAAGAGTTGACTCATTGGAAAAGACCCTGATGCTGGGAGGGATTGGGGGCAGGAGGAGAAGGGGCCGACAGCAGATGAGATGGCTGGATGGCATCACCGACTCGATGGACATGAGTTTGAGTAAACTCCGGGAGTTGGTGATGGACAGGGAGGCCTGGCGTGCTGCGATTTATGAGGTTGCAAAGAGTCGGACACGACTGAGCGACTGAACTGAACTGAACTGAAGCCATGACAACTTTCGTAAGCTTTAAATGATAGTAACCGGGCTATTAGCCTATTGAATTCTGAGGTCTCTATGATGAGAAAGGTAGTGCTACACAACTGCTAGACCCTTGACACCTTACAGCATCTCAGGGAGGTACCTGTGCTATAACTGAAACTGAATGCTGTATTTTTGTACCTGATAAATCCTTTAATGTAACACATTTGAACCACATGAAAAATCAGATTTCTGCTCTACATGATCCATTCCCTAGTCTTGACAATCTTAAAAAAAAAAAAAAAAAAAAAAAACTGGTGTGGGAGGCTCATGGCTAAAATATTTACTTTTAATTCCACTAATATTATTAACTATACCATTTGTATTTTGCTTGTTTCACAAGATTATACTTGTATTACCAAGTATATGACTGAGCCTTCAACGGAAATGATGACTAGACTTGAAGCAGTTGACCAAATGTATAGTTCAATATATGATCAATGATTGTAATAGTGTAACTCTGGGTATGAAAAGATGCAATGAGAGGGAATACTTTCTTGGACCATAACTAGAAGACAGGTGTCTAGAGATATTTGACTATTAAGACCTAGTCCAGTAACAGCACAGAGTGTCTTATCAACAAAACCTTCTTCAGAACTGGGTATGAGCCTTCCCAGCAATATGACAAAATGGTTATGAAATGCCCCCCAAAGTATGGTCAGATTTATGACCACAAGGGGGCTGTGCCAACTATAAACTGACACTTACCAAGAGCGTTGCCAATGACTGAACAAGGCATTTGCCATCTGCCTCTACAGAGATTGAACCTCATGCTGCCATAGCTGTTGACCTTCAACAACCCCTGAGGGCGGGAGTTCAGGGTGGTGAGGCATTCTGTGCTGCAGGGAATCTGGTGGGACAGGTCTTTTAGAGAGTTGGATGCTTTTAGGAACAGATTTTATGATCTCAATCCTTGCATCTCCTCATATCTAGAGAAGCATTAAATCCCTTCACGGTGACGTCAGACCCTCATGACTAACAAAAAACCTTTTGTAAATTGAGTGCTTCATGGCATTGAACTCCCCCTTCACCAAAACCTTATATATTGGCTTTCCCCCACTGCGGCTTTGGAGCAGTGTCTCAGAGCCATCTGAGATACTGCCTCCCAGGCTGCAGTCCTCATTTTGCCCCAAATAAAACCTAACTCACAACTCTCAAGTTGTACATCTTTTTTTAGTCAACAGCAGGTACCTTTACAAAAAAAAAAAAAAAAAAAAAGCTACCAAGAGCTGAGCATCCATTCTTCAACAAACGTTTACTGAGTTCTTACTATGTGCTGCTAACACTCAGACGTTGTGTGAATACGTTGTGAACACAATGAACAAGAAAAACGCTGCCCCTGCCTTCTGGAGCTTACATAGTTAATGGGGGAGCCAGTAAAAAGTATCTAAATTTCTGATGCTAGAGAGGAAATTAAAAGAGGGAGTGGAGGTGGGGTAGCGTTTCACACGGAGCTGTCAGGAAGCCTGACCACCTGGTACATACCAGATGTTGGTCCTTTAATTTTCACTACAATCCTTAAAGGCTGAGAGCTGATCTCCCTTTTGACAAGGAAACTGACGTTGAGACGGGTAAAAGTGGCAGTCAAGTCGCAAACTTCTAACCCCCACCCCACCCCTGCTTCCTACCAGCCCCCGTTGAGCCTCCACTTGCCACCGTCGAACCCTGGATGATGAAACTTGGGGCGAGGACTGCACCATCTCTCCGCCTATGTCCTTGCAGATGTTGGGGAAAGGGTTGTGTGGGGGAATGCGCGGCGCGCTTCCAGGGAGAAGCACCAAATAGCTCTAAATTCGCAGAAAGCTGCGAGGAGAGACCCGGCCAGACCCTCTCCGGGATCCCCGACCCTTCAGCCAAACAAAGAGCCCGCCCAGCCCACGGCAGAGTCAGACCCTCGCTCCCGCCTCCAGCCCGGCCCCCAGATCAGGCCAGCGCGGCGTACTATGGGACTTGTAGTTCAACCAGCTCGCCACACCTGTTCTGGAAAACGACAAGGGAACTACAAGGCCCAGGCGCCAGCGGGCAGGCCCGGGCGGACTCGCGGGCTGTGGGTGTGTGAGCGCTGGGGGCCCGGTGCTGCGTGCGGGAGCTGGGATGCGGCTGCCGGCGCCTGAGCCGAGGAGCTTCTCTAGGCGAGCTTTCTAGCCGGACTCGACGAAGGGGTGACCAGGCGGCGACAGGCACGTTGCATGCATGCATTGGGCTCAGCCTTTGCAATACCCGGTTGTGCAGCGCTTTGGCTCTGCAGCGGCGAGGTGCAGGGTCCGAGTCGCCGGGGGATGGGCACCCGTCCCCGAAGCCAGGCTGGCACCTCTCGCTGAAGGAGCCTCTGGCTGAGCTTGGGGGCGGGTGCCCGCGTGCCTGCCTTGGGCCGTGCGCGACGTGTTTGTTCTCTTTCCCTGTTTGTCCCAAGGTTTCTCTCGGCGGCCGCGCGATGCAGCGGGCGGCGGCGCTGGTCCGGCGGGGCTGCTGCCCCCGGACCCTCGGCCCCTGGGGCCGTAGTCAGAGCAGCGCGGCCGCCGAGGCCTCGGCGGTGCTCAAAGTGCGGCCCGAGCGGAGCCGGCGCGAGCGCATCCTTACGCTGGAGTCCATGAACCCGCAGGTGAAGGCGGTGGAGTACGCGGTGCGGGGACCTATCGTGCTCAAGGCCGGCGAGATCGAGCTCGAGCTGCAGCGGGTGAGCGCGGGCGCCCGGGCCCGTGGGGCGGGAGGGCCCCGGGAGGCCAGGGGGCACTGGTGGGGGCGGGAGGGAGAGAGTAGCAGCTGTCGCCTCCTGGGGTCCAACCGCTGTACTTCCTCCAGCCGCGTGGCCAAGCTCCTTCATTCGGCCAATCTTGACTGAAACGGGAGAATGCCCTCCCCCCAACCCTTCCCTCACTAGTGCCCGGCACCTGGCACAAAGTAAGGCCCTCAGATATGGTTCACTTGTTGAATTGAATTCATCAATTATAATTGAGCGGCCCTGAGTGCCAGGCACTGCCTGCTATGTGGCTGTCCTACTTGCGTGGAACCAAGATCCACTTGGGGGTGAGGGTGAGGACAACAACAGACAGGAAAGAAAGAAAGGAGAATTTCAGAGATCACGTTAGGTACCAGAGGTGCGATGGAGGCTCGGAAGAGACTTGGGTGTTCTCCCGAAGCTTTTTCTCTCTCTCGGAACTTCTGGGTCTTTCTTCCAGTAATGATTCCCTGACAAAAGTGGTCCTGCACGATTCCTTCCCTTAGGTCCCCTTTGGAACCTTGACTGACAGCCCTGTTTTGTGCTCTGAGGATACAGTCACCCACAGTGGGTAGCAGAGGCTTGGGCCTTTGGGGCCTTGGCAGGGTGGCCCTGGGACTTTTTTCCTCCTGGCGGCTGGCAGACTGGGATTTTGAGTTCACAGCTGTGTGTAAAGTGACCACACACCGGTAGTGATTCCTGTCCCCCTACAAGGAGAGTGGCTGTGGTGGGTGAAAGAAACTATCAGAGTTCTAACCCTGGTGGAATTCAGGAGGCAGAGTCCAGAGGGTAATGTAAAAAATGTATACATTCCTAAGATTTATAGAAGCAGATGAAGTAGTCACCCAGCTGTTTGCTCAAGGTAGTCCTAACCCAGAAGGGGGGAGGGTTCTTTGATCTCACTCTCATAGGCACAGGAACTGAATGTCCTGGTGGTGAGTTGGTCATTTAATGGTCCTTGAATCCTCGGGAAGAAGCCATGATGGGACCATGACTGTAACATGGGCACTTTGGGGCGTTTGATGAGCTCACGCTTGCTGAGACTTCACTGGGACACCCAGTTCTGCTGACTCAAAACAGTGAGTTGAACAAGTCAGAGTCCAGTGTCTCCCTTTGACTCCTTGCAAGGCTAAGTTTAAAGCTTGGTCCTCAGAAGCCTGGCTTGGTTGCTGTGCCTCCCTGTCCCAAGAGTGGACCACAGGCAGAAAAGAGATTTTTGCTGTTCTGCTCCTTGTTGATATCTGGCAGACTGGAGCTGGCCCTCCTTGAGACAACAGTCTCCCTGTTAAAGCTGAGATTAAATTGTTTCCGGTTGAGCACTTTACAACTGATTTCTCTGGTTCCAGAGCTGGTAGGAGTTCCAGGGATTATCTCTACCTCTTGTTACTCCATGGAGTATGAGGATGGTTAGAAGAGAAGGGAGACACTGTCTTTGCCTTCACAGAACTGATTGCCATGTTGTTCTCTGGGCCTGCACTTCTCTTCCTCCAATTCTTTAAGGATTGGTGGTTGTTATTATTATTATTATTATTTTTTAGCAGGTAGAGAAAATGTGAGAGCATTCTAGGTGGAAGGAGGGCTGGGAGCGAAAACAAGGTTGGGAAGTTCTGGGCAAATAGGGGAGGGGTTTGGTGCTGTTTGGAGAGCTCTGTCTGGCAGAGGGATATGGTAAATGAATGCAGTGGAAATAAGGGGCTGGAGGCTGGTGTGCTGGGGTTAGGATTTTATAGTGCAAAGTTTGGTGTGCAGTGGGGAACTAAGAAGGTGTTCCAACAGAGTATGGCTTCATCATTGAACTAGAGAAATTTCTTGGTCATTTGGGCTGGAAACAACGCTGTGATTTCTAGGACAGATGGCCCCACTGCCATGTCCTACCCCTGAATAACTTGAGACATTCTTTCTGTCCATCTACATTCTCCAGTTCAAATTCATCCCTTCTTCCTCACTTCTTTGAGTCTCAGCTGCCTGACTCTTGGTGCTGGAGATAATAGCCCCAGCCAAGCCAGCATAGCCTCGCTTAAATCTTTCATTCTTGAAAAACAGCCTCTCCATTTTGCTAGCTTAAGCAGGTCCTCTTCTGAGAAAGCCATGTTTTCTCAGGGTTTCTCAGTCTTTTTTTTTTTTGGCTTAGCTTTGCACAGCTTCAGGTTTTTACTTCTGTTTTGAACTCTAATGATAGAAACTGGACTGATGTTATTTTAAAGGGTTTGATTTGGTTAGAGATGGGATATGCAGGGAGTTGAGTGACTTGGGGGTAAATCTCTTGTCCTGTTTGGGCTTTGGTTTCCCTAGTCTGTAAAAGAAGAGTAGTAGTCTGGTGGGCCCAGGGTTTCCCCAGGCCCTGACTTCTGTGCCTCTTTGTCCATGTGAAGGCCTTATACTGCTTCATGGAATCACTTTACCAGGTGCTCTGTTAACAGTACCGGCTGTTTGGCTGGACCCGTGGCCCTGGTTTTTGACTGTGGGGTGGCATGCCAGACAAGTCCCGTCCATCTTGCTTTGTGGCAGGAGTGGGGGAAATGCTCAGGAGAGCCTGAAGGAGGAGGGGCACTTGGCTAAGAGCGTGTGAAAGGGGCCATTCTCCGCCAGCCTGGTCTGTGTGCTTTCAGGGAGCCCCATTTCTCCCCGACAGCAGCTCCAAGGGGGAGTACCTATCAGCTTTTCAGATCCTGGTGTTCCCTGGGAGCAGCACTTAAAAATAAATGGCCAGTAGTAGGAGTTTTGAAAAGATCTGTCAGTTCCTCCTCAACCTACTTCTTTTTCCTTCATTTTATTGGAGGAGGGAAGGAGGTTGACATAAGTGGAGACGGGAATGGCTTTTGTTTGTAAAAAGTACACAGTGTCAGGGCAAAACACTCATGAAGGGAAACACTGACTATGTTAAAATCATTGAGTGCTGCACCTAGAAACAGATGAAAATGGAGAATGCTGGAGCACCTGCTGATAGTTAGCTAAGAACTAAGAATGGAAACTCTGGATGTGCAAGGCACAAGCAGTGAAATCTCATAGGCCATTTTCTTTAGAGCTTAGGCGCTAGTTTAAAATAAGAGAAATTTGTAACACAGGCTTCCGTTTGGATGAACCCTCCACCCACCCACCCTGCCCAAGCCACCGGGGACCTGCATCCTTGCCTTTATGTGCTGTGGGCTTCACGTCATTCAGAGCACCTTGGCCTCAATTATTCCTCTGTAAAATAGGGCCAATTTATTTCCACTGAAGACTAGTTGGAGCTGTTTAGTGATGCTGGTTTGAATAGCTAGAACCCTATCAGAATTCTGGCTGTCTGGGGAGAAATAACTGCACCAGAGACTTTCCTGTTTTAGGTCAAAAGGTTATGTGAGTTTATATGAATATAAGCAGTTTTTCTAAAATAACTTTATGAGAAAGCAAAGGCTAGTTTTGCTCTTTTTTTTTTTTTTGGCTTGTGCTGCATGGTTTGCAGGATCTTAGTTCCCAATCAGGGACTGAACTCATGCCCTCAGCAGTGAATGCGTGGAGTCCCAACCACTGCACCACTGGGGAATTTCCCAATCAGAACTCTTAAGGGTCTTGTTTTCAAGCTAACGAGAGTTGCTTGGGGGAGAGGGGCCGAGGGTCCCTCTTTCCTGGCCTTCCTTCTGAGTCTCTGGGTCTAGGAATGTGCTCTATGGGGTTGGCGCTCTCCTGCCTGGAACTTAGGCTTGCTGCCTTGAATTATCCTGTTTGGAGCTCATTCACCTTTCATCCCTGCTCTGCCCTGCAAATCTCTGCTTCTACAGTTGACCCTCCCACAGACTCCCACAGTTCAGGAGCCTTTTGTCCAGCCTTCCCTCCTTTCATGGTTAGAAAATTCAGCCCCTGGAGTTCCCACCTCCTCTTAATCTCAGGCCTGTGTAGGTTTGGCTCAGTTTTGCTTCCAGGTTTGCTTATCACAATGGTTGGGGCCAGACCCTGTGCCGAGTCTGTTTCTTCTGCTATGCAGCACAGCTGTTTTTGGGCACCCTGGAGACTAGTCGGGTTTGTCTCTGAGACTTCCTTCTGGAGCTCTCTGGGGGGTCTGCATGCCTGCCCCAGTGCTGCTCACTGGTCCTGAATCAGCGAGCGCTCTGAAGGTGGTGGCCTCTCTGGTGGTGCCCATTTCTGTCACAGAGCATGATTCATAAGTGTTCATGAATGAAAGGGAGGTTCTCTGGGGAATAAACGTCCTACCAAGCCTTCCCACTGGCATGTCACGTGAAATGATGGGAGCCACCCCTACCTTGAGGAAAATGCCTGTGCCTGTTAGAATTGTCCATTGTTCTAATGCTGCACCTGTGAACTGGAAAGGACAGTGATAACAATGATAAAGAGTTATCATTGTCCTTCCTTTATCCTTCCCAATAACACCCCCTGAAATATGCCATCTCCAGAGCCTGGGGGCCTGCTCTCTGAGCCTTCCTGAATAGTGGGAAGGGAGCCCCCCTGCGATGGATCTCATCTCAGTGCCCCGCAGTGAGGCAGCTCTGGGCAGGATGTGTGTAGGTGAGTTAGTCACGTGGGCTCTAGGATGCTAGGAATTGGAACTAAGAAGCTACGTGCTGACCTGGCAGGCTCCTGTGGGCAGGACTGAGGTGAGGTCTCCATTGGGTGTGCTTGCCAGACATAGATGAGTCACTGTGGGCAGAAGTCTGCCCCTGGCTCCTTGGTATTTCCCAACCCATGTAGAACTCAAGTGCATAGATACAGGAGTCTCCTTTGTATGGTGGCCCTTGGCTGGGCAGCCTGGTCCCCTGTCCATTCAGAGGAGGCAGTTTCCCACCCACTAGCTCATCCATCATAGCAAAGTATCTGGAGCCTGTGGGTACCCAGACCCAAGAAAGGAGATGCTCCATACTCCCAGGCTGCTTGTTGGCGTGCCCCGAGTTTATTGAGCAGTGCGGGGGGGGGGGGGGGCAGGGGGACGCAGGAAAGGAACATCCAGGGATCTGTTCCAGGCATTATTTTCTCCCTCCATGGGGCTGGCCCAGGGCCCAGCTGTGTGCTCTATGTCCTGCCCTCGGGGACAGATTTACTCCCCACCGAAGAGTGGGCTGTGCCCACACCATGGAAATTACCTGAGTTCAGCTGGCCAGGCCTTGGGGGCCATGGTGATTGAGCGAGACTAACAGAGGGTCCCACGCCAGGAGCCTAGGCCAGTGTGGGTGGGTGAGTCCTACCCTTTGCACACAGTGGCCTGGGTTGCTCAGCCTGTGGGATGAGCCCTGAGGCCACACGCCCTGCAGCCTGTCTCCAGGGTATCTGCCTTCACCCCTGGCCCAGTCCTGGCCAGTAGGCAGTTTTATTCCCTTTCTTGCCCCCCACCCCCACCCTGGGATGTCTTTCCATGTTGGCCAGCCCTGAAGAACTTGGTAAAAAGGGCAGAAGGGAATTCTACCCCCTCCACCCCAAACAGAACTTTTCGACTCATCAGGCCTGGTTTATGGAAGCCCAGGGCTGCCTCCAGGCTTCCCTGGTGGCTCAGAGGGTAAAGAATCTGCCTGCAATGCAGGAGATGTGGGTTCAATCCCGGGATTGGGAAGATCCCCTGGAGGAAGGCATGGCAACCCACTCCAGTATTCTTGCCTCGAGAATCCCCATGGACAGAGGAGCCTGGCAAGCTACAGTCCATAGGGTTGCAAAGGGTTGGACACGACTGAGCGACTACGCACAGGGCTCTTTTTGGGGCGCCCTCAGCCCCTTGTGCCTCCTGGCTCCTAAGGCAGCCAGAGAATTTCCATATGGGAGGGGCTTAGGGCTGGCAAATGAGAGGCAAGAAAACTTGTTTGGCGGCTGCTTTCATTCCTTAAGCCCACTGGTCTTTACTTAAGGGGTATATTACTGAGTTTAAAAAGGGAAAGTTTTCTAAAGTTGCTTTTATTCACACATTGTGTGAAATGGAGAAGACAAGTATCAAAATCATAGAATTGTACCTTTAAAACTTGTATTTAGGATGCCTTTGGGAACAGGGCAGCTGGAGATGGGAAGGTGGCCATTCCGCACAGGCCACCCCTTGCCCCACCGCCTTCTTCCCCCGCGGTGACCCTTGCAATCTTGCTCCTGGTCCAGCTTTGTAACACGATGATATTTGTATTCTGCCAAGTGCTTTCATACTGTTTGTCTCAGATAATCCTTTCAGCTGCTCTGGGAGGTTCTTGAACCTGCTGTTGATTCTCTCTTGTAGTGGCTAATTCTGGCTTTATCAGGGAACTGGGTGGAGTTCCCACATTTCCAGATCCCCACAGTTCTCCATCTGAACCACATTTTCTCCTTTGCAGCAGCCAGGGTGTCCTGTAGTCACTGCTCAGTGATATTGTTGCTACGGTTTCCGAGTTCCTTCTCTCTCTGCCATCTCTGCTCCATGCTAAACACATTGCTCAGACAGTGGCCTCACTTTTGCTCTTCAACCAGACATTTTTATCCCTGATGCTTTTTTTTTTTTTCCAATATGAAGCTCAGTCCACATTCTTCATTTTGCAAAGACAAGGTTGCAAGAGAACAGCCCCCGAGAGGTCCCTGCGGATCGGCGTCTTCTGGCAGGAAGGCCGGCTGCAGTGTCCCCTCAGTCACTTAGGGGTGGAGGTGGAGCTGGCAGCTGCGGGACCCTCTTCCTGATGGCTTCCTGCAGCTGACCCCATCCCTCCTTCCCACTACATTTGCCCCGGGGTCAGCGTGGACCTACAGCTGCCTCAGCGTTCCCTGGCAGCCCAGGGAAATTCTTCTAGCCTTACCAGAAAGTGGGTGACCTTTTGAAGCCTTAATTTCCCAATCTATAAAATGGGATTAACACAAGTCCTTCCTCATGGGGGTGGTTGTGAAGGTCAAATGGGACCAAGCATATCAAGCGTTTGGCACCTGGCAAGGCTCAAAATAGGGCTGCTTACTAATATCCTGTTGACCATTGCTTGGCTTCTGAAATCTAGGGTCTGAGAATCCCTAAGTAACCACCTATTGCATTCTTTCTACTCAGGGTATCAAAAAACCATTCACTGAGGTCATCCGTGCCAACATCGGGGATGCCCAAGCCATGGGCCAGCAGCCAATCACCTTCCTCCGACAGGTGAGCTGGCCCTCAGGAACCGAGGCCACTGGGAGAGCAGGGAGCCAACCCGACAGCCAAGCCCATTAAATTACCTCTGCCTCCTTGCCTGTCCAGCCCCTCAAGACCCAGCAGGCCCTAGAATCCCACAGGGAGATGCCATTGAAGTAGAAACCCCCTCCAGCGCCTGACGTCCCCTCTGGTTCTCTCCAGCAGGCTCCTCCTCTTCCTTCCAAGGCTGTCTAAAATCCCTAAGCCCATTTTGAGGTAACTGTAATATACAAGACTCCCAGGTGAATGGTCCTGGATGCTGAATTCAGACGTGGGTTGGTGAGGGCATCAGAGAGTAGAAGGGAGACATGAAGGCTGGGAGGTGGTGTGTGGGAGTCTAGATATGGTTTCCCAAGTCAGAATCCCCGGGTTTGAGTGTTGGCTCTGTTGCTGATCAGCTGGGTGGCTTTGGGCAAGTGGAAGTCACCAGAGCACTGCCACAGAGGACTTCTGGGGGCCTCCGTGAGATGATGAACACGAAGGCCTTCAAGAGGCACATTTCCGTGTTTCAGTTTGAGTGCCAACTGCAAGGATGCTGCATGGGACCAACTTGTGAGATTGGTGGGCTTGGGGGAAAAGAAAAGGTGAGAGAGTGCCATAGCATCTGCTAGATGGAGGCTGGAGACCAGCTGTGGGGAAAGCGTTTTCCTAGAGAAGAAACGGGGCCCATTCTGGAGCAAAAGTTGGTCTTTGTGTGGTTAAGGTTCGTAGGCTGAGGCAGGCAGGGAAGCTGAGTGCTGCATGCCCCCGGTCTTCCTTTCCTACCGGTATTTCCTGCTGCAGGAGCTGGCACACAGGAACGGCAAGCTTTGCCCTGCTCTCTGGATGGCAGGTGTTGGGGGCCCCAGGGCCTCAGCCTGCAGCCCCTCAGGGAATTCACACAGGGTGTAGGGGAGAAGAACTGAGGCTGGCGATGACCTCGGGAACGTCCACTGAATGGACTCCTGTGGCATTGCTGCTGACTCAGGAGTGTGCCGGCTGCCTATGAGTGTCAGAGGCCTCAAGCTGGGCCCATGATGAGGAAGTGGATCAGACCAGACAGAGTGGTTCTGCCCAGGAGGTGGAGGTGGGAGGAGACTAGAGCATCCTGCTTGTCCTGAAAGCTTGTTCTGGAAGCATGGAGCTTAGGAGAGGAGAGGCCCAAAGTGGCCTCGCTCTGCAGCGGTTCTCCACACGTGCCTGGGGCTCTGGGTGTGAACAGGCTTCTGTTGCCTCAGCCTTTTCTGACTGGCGGGCACACTCCCAGATCCAGCCTCTGCCACCTGGTGCTGGCTTCCCCCAGCCTTCATAAGCGCCCCAGAGCGGGAGGGCAAGCCAGGTCACCGCCCATTGCACACATTTATTTGAGGCAAAGCTGGGCTCCAAGAAGCCTGAGCCCGCCCAAAGCCCCCAGCTGGTGTCAGAGCTGTGAGCCCCAGCCCATCTCGTTGCTCCTGGCACCGCTCCTAAGCTTCCAGCTTAGACTTGCCTGCTGAGCGGGGGTTTACTGACACTTTTGCAAACATTTCTTTGCGTAATCCTCTTAATTTGTGAGGTTAGAGTGATTTTCTCTGTTACAGAGGTGAAAAAGCTGACTCGGTTTTCACTTCTGGCCAGGAAAGGGGGTGATGGTGTGGAGGGGTGGGGGTGGGGCTTGGGGGGCACTCAAGCCGTAAGGAGGGGGTCTCTGTAGTCCTGTCAGCTGGGGTGCACCTGCCTGCCCAGTCCCAGCTTCCTGCCCTGGAACCCCGGGTTCTATGGCCTTGGCTATGTGAGCCCCTGGCCTTTATGGAGGAGGTGGGCCGAGTAGCAGCCTCGTTTTGTTCCCTAGCTCCTCTGGTGGCCCACCCTTGGCCTGAGCCCAGGTCATCAGGGACCTTGCCTCTCACTGTCTCCCTTCTGCTGCAGAGCGTCCACTGTCCTCCTCCCCACCTGTCCCCAGACCCTCCCCACAGGCCGGGGCCCTCGCGGAGAGTCCTGCGGGGACACTGTCCCTCAGAGGCATCCTTTGCGCCCCTCTGGGGTGGGAGGTGCGGGGAGCCCAGCCCATGCCACTGTTCCCCCAGGTGATGGCATTGTGCACCTACCCGAACCTGTTGGACAGCCCCAGCTTCCCAGAAGATGCAAAGAAACGAGCCCGGCGGATCCTACAGGCTTGCGGCGGGAACAGCCTGGGTGAGGCCCCGACTTGCCAGGTCCCGGCGGGCATGAGAAGAATGTGTGTTCTCAGCATGGGCCTGGCCCTGGTCCCTGATGGAGGGTTATGCGTTGAGCGAGTGTGTGAATGTGTGTGGGGTGGCCGACAGGCCGAGTCAAGGAAAAATACTCTCCTTGTCCGTGTTCTGTGAGCCTCCTGTTTGCCAAGCTGATGGGGTCAGTGCTGGCTCTTGGTGGATTGGGGGCACTTCAGGCGCGAGAGTCTGCATTTAGCTGGATTTGGGGTTTACAGGGGGAGCCGGCTGTGACGCTGAGCCCACCGCACCCTCAGAGCAGAAGGCTGAGCTTGAGCCGGGAGGCCAGAAGGAGCTACATTGCCCAGTTGGTCCGGCTTCTCACTCCGCTGTGGCCAGCCGCGGGGTGCCTATGGCCCCCTTTGGTGGCTTCCTGGCTGTGAAGGTGGCCCCCCTTACCCACCACGTGTGTGGTGTGTTCCTGACACCGGCCTGTGCTCCTTTGTGTCCGGAGCCCACGCCCGGCCCCGGGGGGGCTCTGAGTGGGGAGGCCCTGTGGATGTGAAGGCGTCTTCTCTCCCTTCCCTGCTGGCTCTTTCCCGTCATCTCATGTTCTCTTTCCCGTTTATTTGTGCCTCATTCCTCTGCCTGGCGGAATACATAGGGAATGCGGCTCCCCTTGTCCTGAGGAGAAGTCGTTGTCCATAGGGCTTTTTAGGAAGCTTGCCTGAATGTTCCAAAACATGGGACAGGGATTCCTGTGGCTCGTTCAGCAGGGTATCAGCTGCCCTTGGCCTCTCGGTCACCTCCTCGCCTTTCCCCTCCCCCTTTCTGCTCTGTCCCTTTATGGACATCACTAGGCTTAACCTTCCTGGCTGTGATCACCCCACCAGCCCTCCGTCCAAGCCTGTGTCCTTCACGCTGTCCCTCTCAGGAAGGGGCCAGCTGCCCTTTGCTTCCCTGCCAGTCAGCCTGGGTGGGGTGTGGGCCAGCACCTTGTGAGGCAAGGCCTAAACCACAGGCTGGCAGAGGGCAGCGCAGCAGCTCAGAGGCCCAGCCTCCAGGCTCTTTCCCTCTGTACCCTCTGCCCGGCCCAGAGGACAAAGGCGCTTCTCAAAGATCCGTGGCCGTGGGCCTGAGGCTCCAGGAAGCGCAACCCAGGGCTGGGGGGAGGGGGTTGCTGTCTGCATGCATGTCTGGGGAACTGGGAAGGGATCTTGTTCCAGGGACAGGCCTCATCAACAAGTTTTTTCTGTGTCAGCCAGGCAGGGCTGGGGGAGTGATGTTGGGAGGCCATGTCCATGTGAGTCAGGACTGTCTGAGCTCTGTCTGAGGAGCTCAGCAGGATGGGTGAGGGAACTGCTCTCTGAGCCTCTTTCCTCATCTTTGAACTAGGAGATACTTTGTACCCACTTCCTGGGCTTGCAGGCAAGGTGCCCTTTGTGTTTGTGCTTCTCGTCAGGTGTGGAGAAGCCCCACCCTGGAGGTCACTACCTGCTCCTGCCCATTGTGTGAGGAAGGGCAGAGTCTCGAACGATGGGGGTGGCGCTCTGTCAACTGAGGCTTGGGCAGCCTGAGCAATGCCCACAAAAATGAAGGAAGTGGAAGATATGCCCAGGGCCACCCTGACCCAAGGAAGGGTTATAAAGTGTGTACCCAAGGGCTCACCTGGACGTGTTTTTATCATGCCCTTTAAAATTATTTTTTACTGGGGCTGCATTTATTTTTTGTTTGAGTAATCCAGTTCTCGGGTTGCATCCTGAATCTTAAGTGGGGTTGAGGTGAAACCTAGACACATTTGGGGTGGTGGGAGACAGGTGAGAACGCCCTCCTCCAGCCCCTCTGGGAGCCTGGGCTGTGGGTTCTAGGCCCTGAGGGACACCGCGAGCAAGCAGGTGGAGTTTCTGTGCTCATGAAGCTCACTGTCATATTTGGGAGAAACAAACATTAAAAAGAATTAACACAAAAACATAATTCCCAGTTTTCATGAGTTCCTGGTGAACAATCAGAGAGTTGTGGGGTTTTAAACAAGGGATTCTAATGGAGAGGGAGGGTTTAAGGAGAAAGAGTAAGAGAATCTGCTAATGAATACCAGACAGAGAAAATGGTGTGTGCAAAGGCCCTGAGGTTTAAGAACTGAGTGTGACTGAGTGAAAGGGTTTGCATGCGATGACGCTGGGTGATTTGGCAGATGTCGCCAGTCTGTGGACTGTGGGAGGCAGGTTGCCATTGGTTTCAGGGCAGAATGTCCTACACAGGAGTGTGGTGGGGCGGGCCTAGCCACGGGTGGGTGCTGCAGAGATGCACAGAGGAAATAGGTGATGGTTCCTGCCCACAAGTCAACATGAGGAGGCAAGGATTCATCTGTGCAAAGTCACAGGAGAAATCAGAAAGGCTGGGGTGAGGCCATTTCTCAGACTTCTTGAGAGAGTCTAGATCTGAGCTCTGAAGAATCAGGGTACTTCAGAACAAAACAGAAGATGGAAAGTCTGTGGCCTGCAGGAACAGAGAGTTTGCTAGGGGGGAAAGGCTTGGGAATTCAGGGAAGCAGATGAACTAGAGGCAGGAAGACGAGGAGGCTTAGCTGGTGTGGAAATGGCCAGGCCCCATGGAGTGGAGCAGAGGGCAGTGAAAGAAGGCAGAGGGAAATAGCACAGGAAGCTTTCTGGGCATGGGAGCCCAGGAAATATCAAGTAGGACATCCAGTGGAAGGAGGATTCTCTAACAGTGGCATCTGCAAATGCCCTCGAGTACCCGCCAAAGAACGTGACAGGACTCTGTACTCTCCACCCAGATTTGCTGTGTGTTAATGTTTGCCACCTGAACTTTTAGAGAAGTGGAGTAGCTTCCCCCGCCCCAGTTACAACTAGTCCCAGGGGATAGGCCAGCCCCGTGCTGCACAGACCCTTAAACCGAGCGCCTCCTGGTGGTGCTGTTGCAGTCCTTAGAAGGAAATTGGCTGGTTTTCTTTAAATGTGGCATAGAACTCAAATGGGATAAAAGAATATAGAGTGAAAGATCTGCCTCCCACTTCTGACCCCAAGCCTCCTGGTTCCTGTCCCCAGAGAATTCACCTCGCCAGTTTGAGTCTTCTTCCAGAGAAATTTTGTGCATGTGCGGGTACCTATTTTCAGTTTCTTTTAAAAAATGTAAGTAGTAGCCTAACATACTGAAAACACTTTCATGCCTACAGTAAATGCACAGGTATTAATGTACAGCACCTGTGTGTGCACATCTGTGTAACCCATGCCCAGATCATGACAGTGAACACTCTCAGCACCACAAAAGGCTCCTGTGTGCCCCTTTGCCGAACATACTCCCAAGCCCAAAGTGGTCACCACTGTTTTTGAACTTCACTTTTAACTGGTGGTTTGGATTTGGCTCCTAACTGGCGGCCTGAGCATGCTGTTGCCGTAGGGTGGGGGTAGGTGCGTCTTGCCCAGCAGCCCCCAAGAACCTGTGGTTAGTGCCTGTCAGGGCTCTGGATTCCTGGGATGGCAGATGGTGCCATTTTGGGGTGACCCTTCTCTCAAGTTCTTTGGAACCGTGTGTAGGCAATAGTGATAAAAGCATAGCAGTCCCAACTGTAACGGTCTGTACTGTCATGGAAGGTATGTAAATCCCAGTAGGGTGGGTAAAGCAGGTATGAGCACCAGTTAACTGGTTAGAAGTCAGGGCCTGGAATAATGCTTGAGATATAAGTAGGTTCTCAGTAAATACTGAATGGATGAGTGGGTGGGTGGGTAGAAGAACAGAAGGGCAGATGGGTGGGTGAGTGGGTGGGCAGGTGAGTGGATATATGGATGAATGGATGGATATGGATGGATAGCAGATGAGCGAATGGTTGGGTGAGTGGGCAGACACTTGGGTAGGTGGATGGATAACAGGATGAGTGGATAAAGCCCAGATAGGTGGTTAAGCAGTTTGCCACAATTCCAGAACCTAGAGCAGTGGGAATAGGGCGCCACTGAGACTCCTTGACCTCCCCCACCCTCCTACCCCCAGTTAATTATACCGATATCTCAGACTGTATGGAGCCAGATCTTCCTTCTAGTCACTGTCTTGCTTGCTGTCTTACAGGGTCTTACAGTGCTAGCCAGGGCGTCAACTGTATCCGTGAAGATGTAGCTGCCTACATCACCAGGAGAGATGGCGGTGTACCTGCAGACCCGGATAACATTTACCTGACCACTGGAGCTAGTGACGGCATTTCTGTACGTGTCAGAACGGCTCGTCGTTGTTCACTGTTCACCCACATCAAGAACAGCCTTGCACGTTAGGGCCGATGCATGAGCCTGTGGGCTGTTAAAGGGGGACAGGCCTGGGCAGAGAGGTTGGCCACCCTCTGCTCCCTGCTGTCTGCCCCAGCCTGGTAGCCCGCGGTCCTTACCGTGTTCAGTCTTTGTGAACCTGGACACTCCTGCAGCCTCTGTTTCCCTCCTCCAGCTGGGAGGAGTCACAGGGCACTCGAGGGTGTCCATCTTTCTGGCATCATCAGCCTTTCTCTTACTCAGCACATACGGTGTCTCTCCTCTGCCAGACACTATGTCAGGTGCTGGAGAGATCGTGGGGAACCAGACACATTTGGTCTCTGCTTAGACATCAGTACTGGATCTGACTAGCACTCTCAGCACATAAATACATGTCAGATCGCGAGCTTTCAGTTTCTCTTCTGGATGAGGGCAAAGTGTTAACAAAAGGGAGCAGCAGGAACTCTGACCTGGGGCTGGTGAGGGCAGGAAGATTTCTCCAAGGAAGGCTGAGCAGATAGAGATCTGGAGACTGCGTAGATGTGAACTCAGGGAGTCAGGAGAGGGACAGATTCAGGGCAGAAGGTCATCATATGCTGAGGCCTTAGGCTGGAAGGAGGCTGCATGTTTGGAAATGGAGCGTTGCGAGGGCAAATACAATGGGGAGGGGCAGTTACCAGCAACCTGCTAGGAGGCAGGCGGGGCCTGAGTCCTGAAGTATTGTCCTGAGAGCTGTGGGAACCTTCAGAACTGAAGGATCTGAAGCAGATGGAGGGTCATAATTAGATTTAGGTTCTTAAGCTTTAACTGTGGCAGGAGGAGCATAATAGATGTGAGAGTGTTTAGGAGACAAGAGAAGAGGCGGCTTGGGCTGGGCATCAGCTGTGGATGAGGTGAAGAGGGGCTGGTATCAAGGGGTCCATAGGAGAAGGGGCTGAACCTAGGGTTGAGGTTCACCTGCAGCCTCTGTTCGCTTCCAGCACCCTGCCCCCTGCACCCAGTCAATGCTGGGGGCCATCCGCTCACTTGTCCTCCCTACTCAGGGAGCTTGTCCTTTCGGACCCTTCTTTTAATAAGTTATGTTTGTCTGTGTCTCTTGACCTCCAAGGCTCTTGTTTTGGATGTTTATTAAGTGATTTCATCCTTTGCTGAAGCCTCTCAGGTGCATTAAACTCTTCCTTGAGCCCGGGAGGAAACGGAGGCCCAGAGACCTTAGGTGGCCTGCCTGCTCTTAAGAGCCTCTCGAGGCATTGGAGATTCTAGTGTTGGACTCAGGCCCCCAGCCACAGCATCTTCCACTGTATTCTGCCGTCATGGCGCCTCTCTATTCCCAGAGAAGCCCAGGTATGGGTAAGGGTTACAGAGGCGGGTATGGGGAAGAGTCTTTAAGATTTAGTGAAAAGAATCAGGCCATTACACTGGCATTGTTGTAGCAAGGAACTGAGCCTGAGAAAGGAGCTAAGTCTTCATGTAAGACTTAGAAGAGTAAAACTCACCCAGAAAAGTTTGGGTTTATTAATTCAGTAAATTATTGCCACCTCCTCTAATGCCCCACAGTACTCCCTAGGCCTGATTTCTCAGGAATCCTATGAACTTAGGGCCCATTCAATTTTGGAAACAGCCAGGTTGAAGCGCCACCTGGTGGCAGAAACTGGGTATTTTATCCCATTTTCACACTCCTTTGTTCACTGGTCTTTCCAAGTCCTGGGCTCTGATAAGTTAGTGACCAGACAGATTCCGGGCTCCACCCCAGACATATAGAATGGGTTTCAGGGGTGAGGTCAGAATAATTTTGAGACAGGCCTAGTTGGTGGGCTACTTCTTTAAAAGATCTCTTTAAAAAATACAAGTATCAAGTCTTTAGGTACTATGCATTGTGCTAAAAACTTTAAAACATTTTGCCTATTTCTCATAGCAAATCTCATTTTACAGATGAGGAGAGGTAGACTCAGGGGAGTTCAGAAATCTACATGGGGCTGCGCTGGAGGCAGGCACTGGGTGACTGGTGAAAGGCAGGGTTTGGGGTCTTCCGGCTTCTGCTGCTGTTCAGTCCCTGGGCGTGGGAAGTGGTAATGGCCCTGTAAGACGTGACTTCTCTGTTGCAGACAATCCTGAAGATCCTGGTCTCCGGGGGTGGCAAGTCACGGACAGGCGTGATGATCCCCATCCCACAGTACCCACTCTACTCAGCGGTCATCTCCGAACTCGATGCCATCCAGGTGAACTATTACCTGGATGAGGACAACTGCTGGGCTCTGAATGTGAACGAGCTCCGGCGGGCCCTGCAGCAGGCCAAAGAGCACTGCAACCCCAAGGTGCTGTGCATCATCAACCCCGGGAACCCCACAGGTCTGCTTTACTTCCTCGCCAGTTTCTTGGGGAGCAGGGTGGTTGGTGTACTGGATGTCTGGACACTAAAGAGCTAAGA
This sequence comes from Dama dama, assembly GCF_033118175.1. Lineage (NCBI taxonomy): Eukaryota > Metazoa > Chordata > Mammalia > Artiodactyla > Cervidae > Dama > Dama dama. The sequence goes on from NC_083684.1 coordinate 21,358,719, forward strand.
AATAATGAAGTCCTCTTTGCTCCCAGGTTCCAAATCCAACTCCAGATTTGCTAACATAATACCATAAAGTTGGCCGCCAGCCACCTTAGGAGGTGAGCAAATACAGGCCTTTTCCTGGGCAGGGTTGTATTGTAATTAAGACCAGTTCTTTTTCCTGTTCTTCCTTGTACAAAGAACCTGCTCTTGGGTGTCACACACAAACCATCACCATTAATTATAGGCCTAATTTTACCCTTACTCCTACTTGTTTTTCTGATCCAGTTTTTAGATTGCTGGTGTGTGTGTTTTTGTTTTTCTTTGACACAGCATTGCTGTGTACTTTGAGGCCTGAAAAGGAAATGCCATATTAAAAACAAAAGCAAACAAACCAAAAAAACCTGTTTCCAGAAGTTGGAAAGCACTCCTAATTTTGCATATTTTTCTTCACACCAAAAAAATGCACAGTTCTGCCTGTTTTGATCTTTCCAGGCTGCTGGCTTCATGTGCCCCAGATGCTATTTGGATGCTGAGAACAAGGGCTCCTCTCTCCTCCTTTGTTGAGATAAACTGGGTCAGGGCCAAAGCATGGTGGAGCTGATTATGGAATCTGCTCCTTGGGAACATCAAATGATGCTTCGATCAGCTGAAAGCTCCACTTGAATTCCTGGGTGCAGAAAATGGGTGCAGCTGCTCGCCTAGTTTATTTACACCGACTGCCTGGGGGAAGGGGTGAGGGACCTAACCAGGGTACTGTAGGAAAATGACAGAGCTGGGTTCTCAATCCTGGTTGCACATTAGAATCAAAAAGTAAGCTTTTAAAAATGCCAAAGGCCAGGCCACACCCCAGAATCTCTGGCGATGGGGCTCAGGCATCAATATTCTGTGTAACTGAGGATGAGAAACACTGACCTAGGATGATGTTTCTAAAACTTCAGCTTGTTAAAAACAAAACTGCTGGGCCCTACATCTTGATATTCTGATATAATTAGGCTGGAGTGGGACTTGACAATTTGCATTTCTAACAAGCTCCTGGGTGATGCTGATGCTACTAGCCCCAAACTTGGAGTAGTAGGTCCTATATCTTAGGAAATACTCTGTATACCTAGTTTATATCATAGGCTTGGTAACTTCTTGACCAAAAACTTACATAAATCTTCTCCTGGCTGTCTGGGGAGAAGTAACTGCACCAGACTTTCCTGTTTGGGGTCAAAGTGGGAGTCATGTGAGTATGATATTAATATAAGCAGTTTTTCAGTAGTCATGTTCGAATGTGAGAGTTGGACCATAAAGAAGGTTGAGCACTGAAGAAATGGTGTTTTTGAACTGTGGTGATGGAGAAGACTCTTGAGCGTCCCTTGGACTGCAAGGAGATCAAATAAGTCAATGCTAAAGGAAATCAACCCTGAATGTTCATTGGAAGCTGATGCTGAACGTCCAATACTCTGGCCACCTGATGTGAAGAGCCAACTCATTGGAAAAGACCCTGACGCTGGGAAAGATCCAGGGCAGGAGGAGAAGGGGGCAACAGAGAATGAGAGAATGAGATGGTTGGATGGCATCACTGAATCAATGGACATGAGTTTGAGCAAACTCCAGGAGATAGTGAAGAACAGGGAAGCCTGGTGTGTTGCAGTCCATGGGATTGCAAGGAGTCGGACAAGACTAGCGACTGAACTACAAGAACAAGCAGTTTTTCTGAAAAATAAGTTACGAGCAGGCTCAGGCTGGTTTTGCTCTGTGAGGCTTTTTTTTTTTAGTTTCTGGTTGTGATAACGCAGCCGTAGGATCTTAGTTCTCTGACCATGGATTGAACTCGGACCCCAGGAGTGAAAGCATCAAGTCTTAACCATTGGACTACCAGGCAGTTCCCCTCTGGGGTCTTAATGTGTGAAAAGCAGTTGTTGGAAGATGGGGGATGGAAAATAAAGACCTACCTGTGATGACCGTGTATCTCATCTGGACCACACACTTTGCTCTGAGAGGTGTCGAAATGGAGTGGAATATTAGTGGCTAACAGGGCTCTTTGGGATTCGAGACAGAAACTCACCTTGAGGCTTGAAGGGAGTGGACCTGTGAAGTCCAGGGTAAGGCAGCACACTTGAATCAACGTCGTTGTCATGGGAACCTCAGGCCATGACCCAGCTCTGCTCTGGGCTGGAATCCTCAGGAAGCACCTGTCCTGGGAGTGGCCTTCCGCAGGTCCAGTCAGTGCCCAGCAGCTGAGCATCCTCCACAGGGAGCCTCGCCCCTGGTTTCAACCAAAGCCCCAGGCCAGACTCTGTTGGACCACACTGGGACACCTGCCCGTGCCTGACCTAGTTAAATCACTGAGGCTGATTGGCTGGGTCTGTGTCCCTGTTGGAGTTTAAAGAGAGGGAGTTCCCCTAGGACAGCTGTGTGCTGTTGTTCAGAGAAGGGCAGGATGCTGGGCTGGTGCAAGCAACAGGTATCCCCATTAGTGTGTGGGACATTCCCTTGGCCCAGCCTCTGGCAAGGGGCGCTTGGAAGCCCCCTCCCCAGTCTTTGGGGCCTACAGCAGAGCCGCCTCTCCTTGGGGGTGTGCACATGTCTCCCCATGCTGGGCACAGTCATGCTCTGCCCTCTGGAGATTATGCAGCTCCTCCTGCTCCACAGGCCTGTTCTGAGTGACTGCTTCATCCCAGGCACTCGAGAGAAATAAACTCTGCCCTTGTCCCACAGTTTGCATCGATCCACATGGTGGATTATTTGTGCACAGCAGGTCTCCTTTCCTCTCCTGAGCTGCGGGCTTCCTGAGGCCCGGCCCTTGCCCTCCCCCTGGCATTATGGAGAAGACTCTTGAGAGTCCCTAGGATTGCAAGGAGATCAAACCAGTCCATCCTAAAGGAAATCAGTCCTGATTATTCATTGGAAGGACTAATACTTTGGCCACCTGATGCAAAGAGCTGACTCCTTGGAAAAGACCCTGATGCTGGGAAAGATTGAAGGCGGGAGGAGAAGGGGATCACAGAGGATAAGATGGTTGGATGGCATCACCGACTTGATGGACATGAGTTTGAGCAAGCTCTGGGAGTTGGTGATGTACAGGGAAGCCTGGTGTGCTGCAGTCCGTGGAGTTGCAAAGAGCCGGACACAACTGAGCGACTGAACTAAACTGGCATTATGTACCCCTGGTTTGATACTCTGGGTGCTCAAACCTTTGCTTGCATTCTAACAGGGTACACTTTGTGGCATCGCAGCCCTGGGAGGGAAGACCAGGAGCATGTGGTAGGCAGGACAGGCTGCCAGAATGGACAGCCCCTGTCTGCCTATGGGAACAGCAGCTGGTTACTTGTAGCATCCAGAGTTGCTGCCCTTCCTAATTCCCAGAGCATGAGCTTGCTTCATAGGAAGCCTGCTTGGCCCTTGTTTGGCAGGAGACAGGTTGGTCCCTTAGTAAAGGAACTGGTTTGTAGCTTAGATAGTTTAAGTCTAAAATCCTGGCTGAATCATACCATACTCTTGTAAGATACATCAATATATTTTTCTAAGACTTAGTCTTATTATTCTTACATGGACAAGAATATGGTTATTTTTATTTTTAACAAAAAGGTAATATACTCTCCATACTGCTTTGCATCAAGATGTAAATACATATGTCAGTAATACATGTGCACATACATACACATGTAGATATATACATATGTAACACCCATAGGTGCACATTTATGTCTTTTGCGAGCATCAGCAAGCCTGCCTAGTACTTTTTCTGAAGCTGTGTGAGCGAGTCCAGCATCCCAGGGCCACATCGTGGGCCTCGGGAAATCTGGGAAAATGTTTCTTTCTACCTTGTGGCGTTTGTTCCTTTCCCCACTGAAACCCGCAGTATTTCCTGTGAGCTGATGGGTGAATATTTTGCTGCCGGCACTCATTTCTCTAAGGTGAATGAAGTGTTGCGTCCAGCCCTGAAGGGAGACCCTGGCAGGGACACCGTGGGTGCCTGCCAGCGTCCTCAGCAGGCGCGGCTCCCACGTGGTCACTGGAGAAGCCAGAGCTGGTAGGCAGGCCCATTCATTCATTTAGAACTTCTTCCACTGTGCTTACCAGGGAGGGCCTCCTGGGTGCCGGCTTTGAGGTGCTGGGCCAGAGACCTTGTCTCTGAGCTTGTGTGGGGAGGAGGTGTGGTCAGTGCACGTTTCATGGTGTGGCTGCTGTGGGCGAAGGAGGGGAGCAGGGCTGAATGATTTAACTCCTTCAGTTTTATTTTCCTGCTGTTTATGATACGTCCGTGTCTTCTTGTCCTCTGGCACAGAATAATACACATATATCCTCCTCCCGCCCCACACACACACCTCTGAGAAGAATAACAAGAAAGTTGGGTGTGAAACACCACTCCCTCCACATACCTGGCTTAAGTGAATCAGAGGGACGGAGCTGACCCTAGGGGCTCCCTGGAGGCTCACAGCAGCTAGGGAGGGTGGTCCTGTAAGATCATGAGGGAACACAGACATCTGAGTGATTCTGGTTGGAATTCTTACCTAGGGACAATCGAAACACCATGACTACCTCCCTTCTGCTTTTGTTTGGGACTTTTTAGGTCAGGTGCAGAGCAGAAAGTGCATAGAAGATGTGATTCACTTTGCCTGGGAGGAGAAGCTCTTTCTCCTGGCCGATGAGGTAAGAGCAGCCTGGGCTATCAGAGGGGAGGGTGTGCTTTCTCTTCTGGGGGAGGGAGCCAGGTCTGTTGTTCTATAGACAAGAGAACTTTCCAGATATCAGAGGAGAGATTCTAACAAGGTTGAGGATGTTCAGTGTTAAGCAACCTGTGAGCCTGTGACCGAAATCATCCCGTATTGGTTTGGAATTTTTGTTATAAGTTTCAAAAAATCTAACCCAAACTACTTTAAACTTAACACGGTGGTGGGGTCTCAGGAGTGGGGCTGGATCCAGGGACTCGAATCATATCTTCCAGCTCCTTTTGTTCTATCCTGCTGCCTTGGCCTCAAACACAGGCCTGCTATCTTCCCAGCCTAGAAAGAGAGCTTATCTTTCTGGTCATTTCAACAAAGCTCAGAATTAAGCTTCACTGGTGCAGTTTAGGTCAAATACCCATCACTGAACCGATTATTCTGGCCCAGTGGTTGCAATATGCAAACTGACCAGGCCCTAGGCAAGGATTGGGGGCTCTCCCCTATGCCCCCAAACCTGCAGATAGAGAGCTGGGGAGGATGTTCCTTGAAGCAAATCAAGGGCCCCTTTCTCAAGAAGGGAGAGTGGGTGCTGGGTGGGCTGAATGCAGTGTCCTGTGAGGAGGGGAATCTTATCAACCCCAGAATCGCTGCTTCCTAAACCCTAGATCTGGAGACAAACCTGCCCATTCTTTTCCTGCTTAGCAAGAAGAAATTAAAGACCTGTCAGATCCTATTTTCACGTCTTCATTTCTGCATGATTTCTGGTTAGTCATAGCTTCTAGCACATGAGCTTCCTTTCTTTGCTCCTTAGCACCACCCCCACCCCCACCCACCAAATCACAGCTGTGAATAATAGCAGATAGACGGAAATCTTCATTTCTAAAGGAAAGAAGGGGCAGTAGAATGACCTGGTGCATGAACCTCTTCCCTCAAGGTTGGGGAAGCAAGGGGGGGTTGATGAGGGGGAGAGGGAGAGGCCATGGAGGAGTTGGGGAAGGGAGGAGGCTCTGCCTGGCTTGTTGAAGGTGGAGCTGGCCTGACCCTCCTGCTGACCCACAGCACCTCAGAGAGCCTCGGTTTCCCTGGTCTCCAAACTGGGCATGGGAAGTTCATCTCCGAGGGCAGGTGGAGCGCTTGCCTGCTAGACTGTATAGACAGGGAGGGACAAGGGGTGTAGGCGCTGCTCAGTCCAGGGAGGAGAGAATGACGGTGATGGTGGATGGAAAGCTGGGTGAGTGCCGCGAAGCGCTGAGGAGCACGGTTAGCTCTTCAGATGGGGAGGTCAGAGGACAGGTCCGTGAACTGCTTTCACCACTCATCTTATTGATGGGGTGAGCATCACGCTCTGGGATGAAAGCCTGCTCGGGCCGGCAGGGTAACGTGATGTCAGTGGCACGTAAGGCAGAAAGGAGATCTGGAGACTGGGTGTGGCTCATGTGGGAGAATCCAGTGGGCATCTAGCCCGTGGCCTCCCCTCCGTGGCCTTGCTTGTTCTGGAAGGTTCCCTTGGGCACATCTGGCTTAGAGGTGACATCTCAGGCCAGCTTCATGGCAGGCAGCCCTGGCTGCAGGTTGTCCCAGAGCCCCTGCGCCCTCACTCGGCCACAGCCAGGTTGCTCAGCTTCTGGGGCACTTGGCTGACTGTCCCTGTCCTGTCCCCTCCTGCAGGTATACCAGGACAACGTGTACTCCCCGGACTGCAAATTCCACTCCTTTAAGAAGGTGCTTTATGAGATGGGGCCTGAGTACTCCAGCAACGTGGAGCTCGCTTCCTTCCATTCCACCTCCAAGGGCTACATGGGCGAGTATGTGGGCCCCCCGCCTCCCTCCGCTGCTCCTGGGCCTGCCTGGTCCCACTGCTTCTCCACCCTGATGAGAGGTGGCTACTCTCGTCTACAGCCTCTGCTGATCTAAGAAGCAGGAGGAGATAGGCCATGTCTCCCCGAGGGGAGTGCACCGGTGTGAGGGCATCCCCTGTGCAAGGTCTCATGTAAAACACGGCTGTGATGCAAATGAATACAGGACCTACAGCAGCTTCCAACCCTAGTGTTTTCCCCCAGCCTGTCGCTATTGCTCTGACACTTGACTGAAATCTGAGGGCCAGGGGTGGCAGGTGGAGTGGACAAGTGCTGTCAGGCCAGTGGCCAAGCTCTGTATGCACCCTGCCTGAGCACCCCGTGACCTTTGGGGTCAGCTTCAACCCTGTATTTGTTCATTCAGCCAGTATTTATTGAGCACCTGCTATGAGTTCAGAAGCTCAGCAGTGAGGTTACAGCAGTGAGCAAACCACAGCCATTCTGCTCTCACAGAGTCATCTGTAGTGAGGTCAGAGGCAATAGACAAGTGAACATGATGTGTCAAGTGGACAGAAATAATCAGAGAAGAGGTAGGAATGCAGAGAGACAGCGTTTGGTCACTAAAGAGTTGGACCCAGGGAGGGGAGGTGGGGAGCTATGCAGACGTCTAAGGAAACAGCTTCTGCAAAGGCCCTGAGGTGGGAGGAGCAGCAAGGAGACTAGAAAAGAGTGAGAGGGAAAGTGGCAGCAGTTGAGACCAAAAAGTCACAGGAGGCCAGATCACCTGGGCTACTTAGGTTATCTTTTACTCAGAATGAGATGGGAGCCCTTAGAGGGTTTGCACATAGGTATGACTTCTCCTGGTTGCTGCGTGATGGGCATGATGGGCGTAGGAAAGGAAGCAAGCACTCAAGTCAGGAGGCTGTTACAGTCCAGGGGAGATACTAGGGACCAGGGTAAAGATGGGGAGAAGATGTTGGATCCTGGGTATGTTTGAAGGTGAAGTTGACGGGTGTTGCTTGATGAAAAGGAGGGTGTGAGAGAGAGAAGTCAAGGATGACTCCCAAGTTTTTTGTTCACACAACAGGAAGCATAGAGTTGCCCTCAATAGATGAGGATGTCTGTGGGTGAAGCAGGTTTAGGGGGGGATTGCAGGTTTGGGGGGAGATTTGGACGTTGGTTTTAGATGTGTAAAATTTGCAGATGGCTGTTGGATGTCCAGATAGAGATGGATATGTGAGTCTGTAGCTCAGGGCTGATATCCAGCTGGAGATTCAAGTTTGCGAGATGTCAGTATTTGAGTTGTTAGTTAGATCTCCGAGCCTAGACATCTCAGGAGTAGTATAGATAGAGAAGAGGTCCAGGGACTGGGCCCAGCTGTCACTGCTTAAAAGTCAGGGGAGGAGAGGAGGAACCTGCAAACTAGACTGAGATGGATAGGCCCATGCATTTATAGCCAAGGACATTCATTCCCCAGCATTGTGGGAGTTCTACTATGTGCCAGGTGTCAGGGTAGGGGAGAGGGTCTGGAGGCCAGTGTAACTATGAAGCTTCAAAAAATATATTGACCAGGTCAAGTGAGCTTCCCAGGTGGCACTAGTGATAAAGAACCCACCTGCCAATGCAGGAGACGTAAGAGACACAGGTTCAATCCCTGGGTCAGGAGGATCCCCAGGAGGAGGAAATGGCAACCCACTCCAGTATTCTTGCCTGCAGAATCCCATGGATGGAGGAGCGAGCCTGCTGGGCTACAGTCCATAGGGTTGCGAAGAGTCAGACACCGACTGAAGTGACTTAGCACACTCACACACGCAGGGGAGCTGTCCCCTTGGGATGGTTGCCCAGCTGTTCTTGGCTGTTTTGTTGCGGGCAGGAGTTGATTTATGCTGTTCTTTTTGTTTACCCTGGTAACTGTGGTGCCTCCTTGCTTAACTTCCGTGTGTTGTATACTGCTTTTCTTAAACAAATATGTTCTCTAGTAACTCATTTTTCAAACTCAAGTGTGTTTATTATATACCTACCCGTCTCTCCCTCTGTGTTATTAATTGCCCTGGATATTGGTAACCTGAGTTGGTATCCTGTTGCCCATAGATCCTGATTACTTAGGATTAGACTGATTTACCCAATTTGATTTTCTGCTCATCAGCAGAGGGTAAAGAAGAAAGATTCTTCTTTCAACTTTTGTTACGGAAAACCTTTCCAAGAGGCCAGAATTTATCTTCCTGCCTTGGAAAGGCCAGTTGATGGATCAGATGGGGATCTGTCTTTGCCGGTTCATTCTACAGCCTGATCCCAAAAGTGTTTTATTGAGTTCTTATCATATCAGGTGGTCTGAGGTTGGGTGGGTGTGGTGCATATACAGAGGAAGATAGGAGCTGATGCCATTATTTCTGTGGTCATTAGTCTGAATGTTATCAGTCACAGTCCAGAGAAGGAAGCATAGCTACAGAAAGTGTGGCTAATGGAGCTGATTTGGTTCTGAAAGGTTTTTTTTTTTTTAACGATTTCAGCTTATTTTCATGAGATTTGACTCTGTATCAGTCAGGATCCTTTTGGCAATAAGTAACAGAAACTCAACATGAAAGAGGGTTTTAAAAAAACACATATAAAGTGAAGTCAGTCAGAAAGAGAGAAACAGATACTGTATACTAACACATGTATATGGAATCTAGAAAGATGGTACTGATGAACCTTTTTGCAGAGCAGCAATGGAGACACAGACATTGAGAACAGATTTATGGACACAGCTCAGGGTCGGGGGGAGAAAGGAGAGGTGGGATGTATGGAGACAGTAACGTGGAAACATACATTACCATGTGTAAATAGACAGGCAATGGGCATTTGCTTTGTAACTCAAGGAACTCGAGCCAGGGCTTGCTGACAACCTAGAGGGGTGGGATGGGGGTGGAGGAGGGAGAGATGTTCACGTGAAAGGGGACAGGGGCAGACCTATGGCTGATTCACGCTGATGTTTGGTAGAAACCAACACAATACTATAAAGCAACTATCCTTCAATTAAAAATAAGTAAATTTTTTAAAAATCCATATCAGTGAAAAGTCAAGGAGTAAAGTTGAATCAGGAGGCTTATAAATGTCAGTGGGTCTCTTTCTCTACTCCTGGCTTTGTCCTGTTTTCTTTCCCAGCTCTGCTTTCCTACCCCCCTCCCCTTTTTTTCTCTTCTTTCTTTCTTTATCCTTTTTTTTGACCATACCATGCAGCTTATGGGATCTTGTTCCCTGGCCAGGAATTGAACGAGGGCCCTTGGCAGTCAAAGCACAGAGTCCTAACCACTGAACTGCCAGGGAATTCCCTGCTCTGCTTTCCTTTGGATTGGCTTTGTTTTCAGGCATCAGAAAGTTGCAGCAAAATCCTGAGGTTGCTGCTCACATGCCCACTTCTCAAACCTAAGCAAGGGGTGCCTGGCCTTAATCACATGCTCCTTTGGAGCAGAGCTGGTATAATACTAGTTAGGGCCAGGCTAAGCTGCTATAACCAAAAGGCCCCGAAGTATAGTGGCTCACTGTAGAAGACTTACAGACCCAAAGTATAATGGCTCACTACAAAAAACTAGGAATAAAACCACCACATGACCCAGCAATCCCACTCCTAGGCATATCCCCTAAGGAAACCAAAATGGAAAAAGACACATGTACCCCAGTGTTCATTGCAGCACTGTTTACAATAGCTAGAACATGGAAGCAGCCTAGATGTCCATCAACCGATGAATGGATAAAGAAGCTGTGGTACATACGTATAAAATGAGTCAGCCATAAAAAGGAATGCATTTGAGTCAGTTCTGATGAGGTGAGCAAACATAGAGCCTATCATACAGAGCAAAGTAAGTCAGAAAGAGAAATGTGAATATCGCATACTGACGCATATATATGGAATCCAGAAAGACGGTACTGATGAATTTATTTTCAGGGTGGCTGTGGAGAAACAGACACGGAGAACTGTCCTATGGACACGGTGGGAGGGGAGAAGAGAGGGTGAGCATATGGAGAGAGTAACATGGAAACTTACATTACCATATGTAAAATAGCCAACGGGAAACTGCTGTCTGACTCAAACAGGGGCTCTGTGACAATCTAGAAGGGTGGGATGTGGAGGGATATGGGAGGGAGGTTCAGGTGGGAGGGGTCATGGGTGTACCTATGTTTGACAGAAAACAACAAAATTCTGTAAAGCAATTATCGTTCAATTAAAAAATAAAGTGGCAAAACCAAGAAAATGACAGGGGAAAAAAAAAAACCTACAGTGGCTCAAACAAGGTGGAAGTGTGTCTCTGTGATAACAATTCAGAGGCAAGGGGAGTCCAGGACTGGCTCTGCCCCACGAGCTCATTCAAAGATAGGCTGCTGGGCTGGCTCTGTCTTCTCAACATGCGGCATCATCTCTAGCACTGAGGCTGCTTGCTCTGGTGTCTGCCTTTCTTAGGAAGTGGAAGAGAGGAAGGAGAGAGCATGCTTTTAAGGAAGTGATGTGGGATTTGCACATATCACTTCTATTCACTTTCCACTGGCAAGAACTTGGCCATACCTGGCAGCTCAGGGTTGGACTTGGGGCTGGTTACAGGAGATTCTGGCCGGCTGGGTGCACTTAATAGAGGTCTCTCTGTGACTGGTGGGTCCTCTCTCCTGCTTCAACATTTTAGGTGTGGCTACAGAGGAGGCTACATGGAGGTGATCAACCTGCACCCTGAAATCAAGGGCCAGCTGGTGAAGCTGCTCTCGGTGCGTCTGTGCCCGCCAGTGTCTGGGCAGGCTGCCATGGACATCGTTGTGAACCCCCCGGTGCCAGGAGAGGAATCCTTCGAGCAGTTCAGCAGGGTGAGTCAGCTGCGTCCCGTGGCCTCTCTGCATCACTGCTGTGGCCAGCGTTCACCATGTATGGTCTCCATGGCCAGCCTCTCTCCAGATGACCTCCAGGGCACACTTGTAGTTCCACATGGTGCCGACCCACCCCAGTAAGGTTAAGTCTCCGGATGTAGCTGGGCTGTATTTGAAGTGGGAGGACTGTGCACAGTGTAGGTGTGGGCACCTCTTCCTCTTCCTCACCTGTGAGCACCGCGGACGGGCAGGTGCTCAGAGGGAATGGTCTTGTGTCCTGAGAACATGGGGGGCAGACAGCGGGGTGATGATTCTGTTACTAACGTAAAAGGGGGAAATGGATGAGCATGCCATTGATTCTAGACCACAGATCTGCCTGTGGCTTAACCAGATGTCCTTGCAGCTTGAAGTGATACAGACAGACCCTTTCAACTGCAGGTGACAAAAACCCAACTCTAATAAGTTTAAACAAAAATGGAACTTATTGAAGAAGTCAGCTCCCAGCTGTTTTGGATTCACAATCTGTCTTTTTAAATTGTGGTAAATTACACGGAACATAAAATTTGCCACTTTGATCTTTTTTGACTGAACAGTTTAGTGAATAAAGTACATTCACGTTGTGCAGCCATCACCTGCATCCATCTCCAGAACCTTTTCCCAAACTGAAACTGTACCCATTAAACAATAACTCCTCATTTCCCCCTTCCCCCGCCCCTGGTAACCTCTAATCTACTTTCTGTCTCTGTGAATATGACCACTCTAGGTACCTCATATATAGCATTTGTCTTGTGGCTGGTTTATTTCAGTTGGCACTATGTCTTCAAGATTTGTCCCTGTCATGGCGTGTGTCAGAATGTGCTGCCTTTTGAAGGCAGGGTAATGTTCCACTGTGCGTACATGCTGTGTTCTGCTGATTCATTTGTCCACAGGGCACACCGCTTCACCTCCCAGTTCAGCAGCGCTTGCACAAGTGTTGGGCTGCCTGCTCCAGCTTTGGACACGTGTCAAGCTCTCAGCCTGTCACTGATGTGCTTTGCCTGGATTGTGTGCCCCAACACATCATGTGGATTGGGGAAAGGGTAGCTCCCCAGAATCAAATGGTGGGGCTGTCTTCTAGAAGCATGTTCTAGAATGTTCTGTCCAGGGCCAAGTCCGTTCAGGCTGATGGGGAGGGACTGGTTTTTCTTGTTTTCAGGAATGACATCTTGGTATGAGAATAGAACCCATGACACAAGCTACCTGGGACCTACCTGTGACTCATGTGCCCCTGCCCAGGGCCCGTGGCAACCTCCTGGGCTGAGTGTCTGTGGAGGACATTCTGCAGAGGGACACGTGTCTTGCCCGCCTCCCTGGTTTGCTGCTGAAGCACACAACAGCTTGCCTTTCACCAGTCTGCCTGGATGCCCTAGTTTGAAGGGATGGTTTTCAGTGTCTGGAGATGCTGACTCCTCTGCTTTCTCTGTCTCCTCAGGAGAAAGAGTCCGTCTTGGGGAATTTGGCCAAAAAAGCTAAACTGACAGAAGACATGTTTAACCAAGTCCCAGGAATTCACTGCAACCCCTTGATGGGGGCCATGTATGCCTTTCCTCGAATCTTCATCCCTGCAAAAGCCATGGAGGCAGCTCAGGTCAGAGGTGCCGGGTTGGGCTGGCTCTCTCAGCAAGTTCACTTGGAACTCTTTCTTGCCTCGAGGAGCACAAGTGCTGGCCCTTGAGGCCCTGAACTTGGTGTATCCATTGGTCAGATGGTACTTAACGTGTAAAGATGACAGGCTCCTGGAGACCAGCCCTGCAGCAGATGTGGTGATGGGGTGGGCATGAGGTCAGGCCCAGATGTGAGGTGATGCATTGAAAACTGAACAGACACTGGAGAAGCATCAAGAGCTGTCTTTCCTCCACCTGGCCACCATACCCTACAGTAGAGCTTCTCAAACTTGAATGTGAACATGGATCACCTGAGACCCTGTTAAAAATGTCAGTTCTGGTTCAGGAAGTCTATGGAGGGGCCCAAGGTTCTGCATTTCCAATAAGTTCTCAGGTGGTTCCACTGACCGTGGTTTGAAGATCAAGGGCCAGAGCCATATCTCTGAAAGTGTCCTCACACCCCCTAACCTACCTTGTTAGACATTCAAAATCTGGCCCCGTCCCTCAGCCTGTTGAATCAGAATCCCTGGTGTGGGAGCTCGAGAATCTATTTAAGAGGTGGCCTGGTTGTGCAAACCAAAGTGTGAGAAGCACCATCAGCAGGGCCCCTGAGAGGCTTGTTCCTTAAGGCTCCCCTGGGCACAGACCTCAGGGCCCTGGCCTGGTGTATAGGAGGCCAAGGCCAATGCTTGGGGAGCTACTCTGTGGGGGCGGGGCACATAGGACTCGGGCTGGCGCTCCCTAGGGGGCAGCAGAAGCCCCACAGCCGTCCCAAAGCGGCCTTTGGGTTCTTTGCTCCCGGCCCCAGCTGCCTGCGCACCCAGTGTCTTGCCTTGTTTCTCGCAGGAAGAGAGGGCGCAGGGGCCCGGCCACGGGAAAGAACCCGCTGTGGCAAGCATATTGGGCTTTGAGATCGTAGTGGTGTGTCTGTGCAGTGTGAAATCGGGAATGGCTCCTAAGTTCTGCCCTGTGTCCGCAGGCCCATAAGATGGCCCCTGACATGTTCTACTGCATGAAGCTCCTGGAGGAGACGGGCATCTGTGTCGTACCTGGCAGCGGCTTCGGGCAGAGGGAAGGCACCTACCACTTCAGGTACCACTTCCTCTGCACCAGGGGGCGGGTCCTGGTTTGTCTTGGGGAACTTGGGCTTCTTAACAGCAAGGCAACTTCAGAGACTGAGATGTGTGAAGCCCCTGTGCCCTCATCCCACGCCCATTCTGTCCTGCCACAGAGATGGCTGAGACCCTGCACAGGGACTAAGGAAGACTGTGGCTGGACTCCGAGGTCGTCTCCTTGACCCCTGGCTCCCCCTCCACTGCCTCCATCTATCACATGCTGTTTGCAGTGTTCCCAGTGCTGTGTTTTCTTTTCTTCCCTTGTCCCTTTTCAGCTCTATGATGTATCAGTCTGCATCCAGGAGCTCAGCAGCTTGTCCACTGAGCCAAAAACCTGCTGAGATGTTGCCTCTGAAATATGGTGGAATTGCTGTGCCACCTTTCACAGGCATGGGACTCTACCAGGCCAGGTGAACAGCTCAGCCAGGGCTTTCCACCAAGGCCAGTTCTGTTCTGAAAAGCCTCTCCAATGTTTCCTGCAGCAGATGTCAACAAAGAAGAAATGTCTTGGGCTTAGCACCTGGGGCCAAGTTTTGAGTCAGTGAAGGTCATGGGCAGTGCCCCTCAGTGGACAAATGTGCATGGATAGCCTTTCCACCCTAGTTGGGCTTCTTGGCAATTTGTGGCTCACTGAGAGATGCCCTTAGGGATGGAAAGCAAGTTGCCAGGATTGGAGAGAGAGAGAGGAGTTAGTTACCATGGCAACATGGAAATTCCTATGGAGGGAAGTTGTGACTGGAAGTTCTCCCTATGAGACTGATAGCGGAGATGGAAAAGGCTTGTCTAGCAGGAGTAAGGGTGGCTCCAGAGAAAAGTTCTGGGCACCTGTCAGAGTGTTGGGTGGGCCTTCTATGATTATTGGTGGATGGGTTAAGTAAGCTGAGATGCCGCCACCAGCTTACTGCATTTGTTCACATGTATGAGTTGGCTAAAAAAATATGTGAATGATGAGGGAACGTGGTTCAACAAGTAACCAGGTGCTGTCCAGGGCCTGTCCCTCCCCAGGAAGCTTGCCTGCACGGTGTTGCTTCCACAGCTGCAGGTAGAGGAGTGACCTGCCAGATTCACCTCTCTCCCCTTCTCCAGAGCAATTCACAGTGTCCAACTGTGCTGTTCTCCTTCCTGACAGAATGACCATTCTTCCTCCGGTGGAGAAACTAAAGACGGTTCTCCAGAAGGTGAAGGACTTTCACATAAAGTTCCTGGAGAAGTACGCATGAGGACTCCTCGGGCCCCAGAGGGAGACCGGGCCTCGGCCTGCTTCCTGATATGCCTGCCCAGCCCAGCCCAGACTCACCTCCCCCAGCGACTCCGCCTCAGGCCTTACGAAGGTCACTGGTCGCTTTCATCGTCATTTTGCCCCAGGAGACTTCTTTCTTTGTGCCTTGATGTTGGGAGCACCTCTCTTCTGAGCAAATGTGAATTGGGCATGCCTCAGAAGCCCTGTTTTTTTGATGCAGCCAAAGTAGAGGGGACTTGCTCAGCGTATATGTGGTAGTGTTCTCCGAATCTGTTGTTGCTTGTGGAAAATTCATTTGGGGTTTAAAACAGCCTGGGTGTGTTGGGTGAGCTGCTTCAGGTTTGCAGAAACAAGGCATCAGGAAATGGGTAACTTAACCGCGATGAGGACTGGAAATCCCAAACTCACCGCCATGATCTGTGAAATAAAACCCTTAGCGGTGTGAAAATCTATTCCTTCAAACAGGAGAGCCTGGAGTCCACTGGAGGCCCAGAGAGGGCCCATCCTTCTGACCTGGAGGCAGGCATCCTGCTCTCAGACTAGGATGGTGAGGCTAGCAGCACAAGGATGCCAGGCTAGGTGGTGGTGGGTGTGGGGACTGTGGTCAAGGCCAGAAGGTCCTGCAGGGGAGGGGTGGGTGTGAGCCAGGCTCCAAGTTGAACCAGGCCTCCGTCTGGGAGCACACAGCAGGTAGTGAGGACTCTGCCCCCAGGAAGGCTGCAGGTGAAGGGTTCTCTTGAGCTTTCTTAGCCTGGGACATGCATCTTGAGGTCTCCCTGAGCTCCACGGGCACAGGGTTCATCAGCCCAGCAATATCTCAGTTGTGGGGGATTCTGCCTGATGGTGTGTGGATCTATCCCACTGTTACCCAACAGCGAGCCTCACCCAAGGGCATCAGGGAGCTTTTAGGCAATAGTGGAACAAGGAAACTGAAAATGTCCTAGTGAAGGAGGGTATCCTTAGGGACATGAAGACCACATGCCCCTCCTGCAGTGTTTGTTGTTTGGACCAAGCGGAATTTGGTCCATATCCTAGCTCTTAATTGGTCCAAGTGCCTGGTAGCTTGGCTGCTCTGTACATGTGATCCGATTCAAAGTTTATCAAAGTGTTCTATGAGTAAAGTGTTTTGCCTCCATGTCTGCTGCTGGCTCCCCTCCCAGGCTCTGTAGACTGTCCCATAGCGTCAGTCGTCTTTTGGAGGTAGGGGTGGGGGATCATCCCCCAAGCCTGCAGCTTCCCTGCCATGAGCAAACCTTGGTGGGGCACCTGACCCACACTCCCCGGAAGTAGGCACTACAGGCCGCAGCAGGCTTATGGCCTCTTCTCCTTCTCTGGGCCATCTTTGGTGGGCTTCCCTGAGAAGCCAAGGCCAGCTCAGGAGTCAGGGGATCCAGCAAGTCCTAAAGTGGAATTGAAGGGACTGAAGAGAGAAATCTGAAGAGGCTAAAGGAGTGAACTTTGAAAGCAGCCTCGTCCTGTAATCCCCACGCCAGGTCCATGCACGGGATGCAATAGGAAACTTCAGACTGCCCCGTCCACTAGCATCACAGTCCCTATGAAGAAAGTAGCCACAATCTCAAATAACAAAGGGAATGTTTTAGAACTTTTTCTTCCTTAAAACTTCGAGAAAATTGCACTTGTGCTTGCTGATGGTATATAAGCCAGGATGTGTCCCAGAGTTGTGAGATTTCTGGTGGGAAGGTTAAATAGTAGAAGCTAGTATATTTTCTATATTTTTGTAACAATTGCTTTTTTCATGGGGGGAGTTGGGGTTAGTATTTGTAGTTTTAACAAGTCCAGTAGTTTTTTTAAATGAATCTCTTCAGATTATAAGTAACCCCTAAAAAATTTGCAACGTTTACATGATTTTTTAAAAAAGATGCCATATACCTTTGGTTTGCATTTAAAAATAAGTAAATACTTAATAAGGTCAGCTAGCTGGTTTAGGAGGTTAATTTGATTCAGGTAGAAACTCTGATCATGATAGATTTGATTTTCTGAAGATTGTGGTGTCTTGTTTGGGCACCACCAGAGCAAGTTGTTTGTCATTTGAGGTTGCACTTTAAATCTATACCTGTAAAGTTTTCTGCTGTTCGTCTAGGTCTGCACGGGAGTTGGGGGGATGCTGGGCTATACTGTGGTGGTCCATCACCTTGCACCTTGTGGCCAGACTGGTTGTCCCCATGTTTGAATTTGCAGGAAGAGCTGACAGGCCTACATGTCCGTTTTCCAGTCTGGATTCTCATAGGCGTCTCCTGACAAAGGTACTTCATGATAGCTCTGGTGGAAATTTCTAAACAATAAAATATATGTCCAAAATGGTGACTGTGTTTAACTTTCTTTGTATTTTAAATATCAAATGGACATCACTAATTGTACACCTTCATTCTTCTGTTCCTAAGTCACAGCTTTTCAGTTTCCGTTTCTTCTTAGGTGTCAACCCTAAGGACCCTGGGCTGCTTTCTATTGCATATGTATTCTTTTAAAATAGAATGCTGTTCAGATGGAAACAGACCTTTGATTTTCTCATGGGAGTGAAATGAACTAGCAGCTTCTTCGCAGGGAGCAGGGGAGCCCAGGCAGGCAGGGGGAGCTGGAGAAGCAACCCTGAGGCCAGGGGGAAGGAGCAGCTGCCCAGACAAGGGGTTTCATTCATTGCCCCAGGCTTTCCCAGGCCCACGTCAATTTTAATATGTGGTTCTGGAATTCAAAACTTTTATTTTTCACTTAAAACTGAAACCTTTTTTAAAGGAAGTCTGGAAATATATATATGTTTTAAAAAGTAAGATTCTTTCGAGTGGAAGGCTTGGAAACTTACTGAAAGTAGCTTAAGTAGAAGAGAATTTATTATGTCATGTAAAAGGAATTTATTGAAATCCTGGAGGGATGCTGACTTTAGTTTTGATGTACACTGTTAAGTGCAAAACCTGCCTGCCTGTCCGGCTATATTGAAAAATCTAATAGAAGGGCTCTGCCTTGGTCCACATGCTCTTCCCTGAACAGTAGCTGTGGCCTTTGAGGATAGAGTGTTTTGGCTGGCCCTGTGTATGAGCAGAGGTAGAGAAGGGCCTAGAATTGCCAGCCCCATCAGGGCCTTTGGAGGAGAAGCTGCTCTCCATAGGAATGAGGGATGGAGGTGATGCTGCACCCATAAACCTCTTTTACCACAGGTGGCTCTTTAGAGGGAAGCTGGGGGAGGTGTGTTCAAGGCAGCTTGAAAGTCACTACTGGTTGATAACCCAGGGGACTGAGATGCTCTGCATACGCACACTATGCACATACCCTGGGAAGTGTACACCTCGTCTGGTGAGCAAACTTTGTGTAGTGTATTATGCAAAGAGTTTATTAAATAGACAAAGATTGGAAGATAGTTATTCTAGATCAGTAGTTCCCTTGTCACTAGGGACTGGTTTTGTGAAAGACACTTTTTCCACGGATACGTGGTAGGGGAGGGAAAGTTCAAGCGGTAATGCAAGAGATGGTGGGGATGGATGGTTCAGGTGATAATGCAAGCTGTGGGGAGTGGCAGATGAAACTTCCATCCCTTGCCCACCACTCACCTGCTGTGTGACCAAGTTCCTAACAGGCTGGGGGGCCGGGGGCCGCTGCTCTAGATTATTTTTGGTATAGTGTTTGCTCTAACCACATCTAGAAAGCTTTTGAATGTTTGATAAGGACCTAGCATAAGCCCACAGACTGCTAGGGAATGGGGAATCAGAAGCTAATAAGATGGTCACTGTCCTAGGGTCTGATGGCTGCTAGATGATAGGTGTTTGAGAAGATGGCGAAGGAATAGGACGGGGAGACCACTTTCTCCCCTACAAATTCATCGAAAGAACATTTGAACGCTGAGCAAACTTCACAAAACAACTTCTGACCACTAGCAGAAGACATCAGGCACCCAGAAAAGCAGCCATCGTCTTCGAAAGGAGGTAGGACAAAATATAAAAGATAAAAAGAAAGACAAAAGAGCTAGGGACGGAAATCCATCCCGGGAAGGGAGTCGTAATAGAGGAAGTTTCCAAACACCAGGAAACCCTCTCACTGGCGGGTCTAGGGGAAGTTTTCGAATCTCGGAGGGCAACCTAACTGGGAGGAAAATTTTAAAAAACCCACAGATTACATGCCTAAAAGCAACTCCCAGCAGAAAAGTACCCCAGACGCCCGCATCTGCCACCAACAAGCGGGGACATCTGCCACCAACAAGCGGGGACATCTGCCACCAACAAGCGGGGACAGAACAGAGAGGAGCGGGCTGCATTGCTTAGGGTAAGGATCCAGGCCTGAATGCCCTGAGGGCAATCGGAGGGAGCTAACATGAGATAGCAACTTAAACTGTGGGATAGCAAGAGAGAGAAAATTAACCAGCCCCAACACACTGCAAACCCGTTCGCAGAACAAAGGAAGAACTGAGCGATCCCGGAGAAGAGCTAGCCAGCTGCGAACCGGCCCATCCCCCGCCAGAGGCAGGAGGCAGGAGGCAGGAGGCAGGGCGGAGGGGAAAGGGGCAAACTCGGCCCCAGAGACAGCACCCCCTACCGAACTGCAAACAGGCTCCCAGTTTCTAACCAAAGACTTCCTGAGATTCTGGATGGTTGACATCCGCCGGGAGGGTCACGGCTAAAGACCAGCTCCGGAGAACACACACAAGGCGCACCCGACCAGCGAGCGTGGCAACTGAGGCTGGGCCCGCGGAGGGGAGAAGGCAGCGCCGCACCCGGGGAGAACGCGCCCGTCAAGCTCCTGGCTGCCTGAGCTGCTTGGGCGGGGAAGGCACAAAACGCAGGCCCAACTGAGTCCGCGCTTTTGTGGAGAACCCGAAAACTGGAACCGCACACAACGCAGGGCCCGCTCCATATAGAGCAGCCTGGAGCCTGAGCAGTGTAGACGGGGAAAGCACACGCCGCTAGCGGGGGCAAACCCAGTGTGGCCGGAACACTGCGAGTCCTCCCCACACACACCAGTGACATTTGTCTGCAGAGCCCCTCCCTCTCCGCAGCATGACTGAACAAGCAACCTAAACAAGAGACCACCTCCGCCCGCCTGTGTCAGGGCGGACATTAGACACTGAAGAGACCAGCAAACAAAAGCCAAATAAACAAAGGGAACCGCTTCAGAAGTGACTGGTCCAACAGATTAAAATCCCGGTAGGTAACACCGACTACACCGGAAGGAGCCCATAGATATTGAGAAGTGTAAGCTGGAGCGAGGAGCTATCTGAAACTGAACTGAACCCACACTGACCGCAACAGCTCCAGAGAAATTCCTAGATATATTTTTATTTTTTTTTTAATTAAAAAAATTTTTTTTCTTTTCTTTTTTTTTTTCCTTTTTCTATTTTTTCTCTTTTATTTTCTTTTAAAGATGGTCACTGTCCTCAAAAAACCTATGGATGGAATGGCCACCAGATGGTTCATTGCTTAAATCCCATCTACCTGGTGGTGCTGGGCTTAATAGAAGCATATGGGTGATGCATAGGAGAGGCTGGTGCTGTCCTCTACCAAGTTGGGGTGCCTCTACCACCTCTACTCTTTCCACAATGCTTTCTGAGGTCTTGCTTTTAGCCTTCATCCTGCCACTGAACCAGGAGACTCCTCAAGAAAAAGGAAGTTGAAACTTCCTGCTAGGTACCCATCCAGTTCTCTTCCTTAAGAGGAACAAGTCAGCTAGAGTTTCCTATTGAGAGTTCATTCTCCTACTGGAAACAAAAAAAAAAAAAAAAAAAGAGACGCCCACATACCTGTGGTCAATTAATCTATGACAAAAGAGCAAGAATGTACAGCGGAGAAAAGACAGTCACTTCAATAAGTGATGCAGGGGAAAATGTAAAACAGCAAGATTAGAACATTTCCTGCTTCACACCATATATAAAAATAAACTCAAAATGGATTAAAAACCTAAATGTAAAACCCCAAACCATAAAACTCCTAGAAGAGAACACAGGCAGTACATTCTTTGATGTAAATTATAGCAATGTTTTTTTGGATCTGTCTCCCAAAGGAAAAGAAATAGGCCTTAATTAAACTTCAAAGATTTTGCACAACAAAGGAAAACTTTGACAAAATGAAAAGACAACCTACTGAATGGGAGAAAATATTTGCAAATCACTTGACCAACATGGGGCTAATATCCAAAATCTATAAACAGCTTATACAATTAAATATTAAAAAAATCAAAAATAAGCAAAAGACCTGAATAGACATTTTTCCAAAGAATATATACAGATGGCCAACAGATACATGAGAAGATGCTCTCTATGTTGCTAAAAGCAAGAAAAAAAAATCTCACACTGGTCAGAATGGCTATTATCAAAAAGTCTACAAGTAACAAATGCTAGAGAGGGTATGGAGAAAAGAGAACACTTGCACAGTGTTGGTGGGAATGGAAATGGGTGCAGTCACTATGGAAAACAGTATGGAGTCTCCTCAAAAAGCTAAAAATAGAAACTCCCTGGTGATCTAGTGGTTAGATCTCAGTGCTTTCAATCCCTGGCTGGGGAACTAAGATCCTGCAAGATGTCTGGCGTGGCCAAAAAAAAAACTAAACTAAAAATAGAACTTCCATATGATCCAACAATCCCACTCCTAGGTATAATATTTGGGAAAAAATGAAAATGCTAATTCAAAAAGATCCATGCACCCCAATGTTCATTGCAGCACTGTTTACAATAGCCAAGATGTGGGAACAGCCCAAGTGCCCTTGATAAGATAATTGGCTTAAGAAGATATGGCTTAGTTCAGTTCAGTTCAGTCGCTCAGTCGTGTCCAACTCTGCGACCCCATGAATCGCAGCACGCCAGGCCTCCCTGTCGGTCACCAACTCCCGGAGTTCACTCAAACTCATGTCCATTGAGTCGGTGATGCCATCCAACCATCTCATCCTCTGTCATCCCCTTCTCCTCCTGCCCCCAATCCCTTCCAGCATCAGGGTCTTTTCCAATGAGTCAACTCTTTGCATGAGGTGGCCAAAGTACTGGAGTTTCAGCTTCAGCATCAGTCCTTCCAATGAACACCCAGGACTGATCTCCTTTAGGATGGACTGGTTGGATCTCCTTGCAGTCCAAGGGACTCTCAAGAATCTTCTCCAACACCACAGTTCAAAAGCATCAATTCTTCGGCGCTCAGCTTTCTTCACAGTCCAACTCTCACATCCATACGTGACCATTGGAAAAACCATAGCCTTGACTAGACGGACCTTTGTGGACAAGGTAATGTCTCTGCTTTTTAATATGCTATCTAGGTTGGCATAACTTTCCTTCCAAGGAATAAGTAGGTCATAACTTTCCTTCCAAGGGGTAAGTGTCTTTTAATTTCATGGCTGCAATCACCATCTGCAGTGATTTTGGAGCCCCAAAAAATAAAGTCTGACACTGTTTCCACTGTTTCACCATCTATTTGCCATGAATTGATGGGACCTGATGCCATGATCTTAGTTTTCTGAATGCTGAGCTTTAAGCCAACTTTTTCACTCTCCTCTTTCACTTTCATCAAGAGGCTTTTTAGTTCCTCTTCACTTTCTGCCATAAGGGTGGTGTCATCTGCATATCTGAGGTTATTGATATTTTCTCCTGGTGATATGGTTTATATGCATATAAATGTGTGAATGTGTATAGCAGAATAGACACACAGAAAACAAACTACTAGTTACCAGTGGGGAGAGGGTGGGGGAAAGGACTTGATAAGAGTATGGGATTAAGAGATACAAACTACTACATATAAAACAGATAAGCAACGAGGATATGCTGTACTGCAGAGAGAACTTTAGCCATTGTTTTGTAATAATTTTTAGTGGAGTATAATCTATAAAAATACTGAACCTCTATGCTATACACCACTAATATTGTAAATTAACTACAATTTTTAAAAATCGATCACTAAAAAGATTAGAAGATATAGAGTCATCCCTTGGTATCCATGAGGGGATTAGTTGCAGAATCCCCTAGGATACCAAAAATCTGGGGATGCTCAAGTCTCTTGTATAAAATGGTACAATATTTGCATATAACTTACATGTATTCTCCCGTATACTTTAAAGCATTTCTACATTACTCATAATACTTATTACAATGTAAATGCTGTGTGAATAGTGTAAATACAATGTAAATAGTTGCCGGTGTGTGACAAATTCAACTTATGTTTTTTACAATTTTCTGGAAAAAATTTATTTTTATCTGAGGTTGGTTCAGTTCATAAATATGAAGGGTTGACTGTCATGAATTCTTTTGTCTCCTCCCCAGTTTTGTCTGTCTTTGCTCTGAGTGCTTAACCTTGAAGTCCTTTTGAAGATATTCAATTTCAAAACTGTAAAAACATCCAGAGTCCTAGTGATGCTTAGGTCAGAGCACAGAAGTATACATTAAATAAGTCTAAAAAAAATATTCTGATTATCAAAGTAAAGATATTCATGTGGAAAAACTAGAAAATAAAATCAAGGAAGAAATTTTTACAATCTCTTATAATCCTCTAACCAGAATTAATCAAGCCTGACATTCTTTTTTTTTTAGCTGTGCTGCATGGCTTTTGGGTTCCTAGTTCTGGGACCAGGATCAAACCTGGGCCTTCAGCACCTGGACTGGCAGAGAATTCCCCTAACATTCCTTACTGGCCTCTTCCTGAAAGTATTTTAATATGGCTGTGTGTTTGGATCCTAATTTTTCCTCCTTCAACATTAGAACATAATTAAAGTACCTGAAGAGCAGTTAGGATGGTTACTTCATCAGTTCTATGGATAAATAGCCATATTAGCTACCGGTTAGCTGCACACTTAAACATTTAGATTACATACAGTTCTTGGTTTTTAAAAATAATGCCACATAATACATCTGTGCATCGAGAGGGTATTCCCCTCCCTCACTCTTGTATCATGGCTTATTGTGGAACATGCTCAGGAGTAGGTGTTTTCCATGAATCTCCGGAGAATTTGTCCCTGAGGCAGAGCTCAGAGCCCAGCAGATCATGGGACACACCTTGACCTTGGCTCTAGCACTTACCAGCTGTGAGATCACTGAGCCTCAATGTTGCCCTCTGCAAACCAGGGCTAATAGTTCCCACTTGTGGAGTAATGGGATGACTGTGAGCACCAAATAGGAAAATTTGGCTGTTTGGCATGTGTGTGCATGTAACTTAGTGTAGCTCAAGGCAAGTGGTTTATTTATTGACTACTTTCTGTGATAATCTGATTAATTTTTAGAGCAGTGCTGATATGACACCTGTCCAATACATGTTTAAATCAAGGGAAAAAATATGCTCTTGGCATGCTAGATACAGTATGAAAATGACATGTAGAGGAGGTGAGGACTCTTTCCCAGCACTGCTGAACATATTCTGCTAGACAAAGTACACAGGTTAGTTATTTGGTTATTTTTTTGGTCAGTGGTAATCTTTTGATTTTTTCAGTCACACATTTTCTGAAATAAAAATGCATTGGGTCCAGTTACACTGGATTCTTCATGAGGTAGGTCCAATTTAAAAAAATTATTTTTACAATTCTAATGTAATTGGACATTTTTTTGGGGGGGGAACTTTTTTTTTGGTGCAGGTTCATCTTGACCTGCTGGCACCAGTTAGGAAATGGCATTTGGGGTTGTGTCCTCCCTCAAAAGAAACTTTGTAGGCCTTTTCCCCTTCATGGTTAAAACAAGCTGCTATTTGCCATTTCCACCTTAAAACTTTATTTTTTTTTTCATTTATTTATTTATTTTAATTTTTTTCCCAATTATTTTTATTAGTTGGAGGCTAATTACTTTACAGTATTGTAGTGGTTTTTGCCATACATTGACACGAATCAGCCATGGATTTACATGTGTTCCCCATCCTGGACCCCCCTCCCACCTCCCTTCCCATCCCATCCCTCTGGGTCGTCCCAGTGCACCAGCCCCGAGCACTTGTCTCATGCCTCCAACCTGGACTGGCGATCTGTTTCACACTTGATAATATACATGTTTCGATGCTGTTCTCTCAGATCATCCCACCCTCGCCTTCTCCCATAGAGTCCAAAAGTCTGTTCTATACATCTGTGTCTCTTTTTCTGTCTTGCATATAGGGTTATCGTTACCATCTTTCTAAATTCCATATATATGCGTTAGTATACTGTATTGGTGTTTATCTTTCTGGCTTACTTCACTCTGTATAATGGGCTCCAGTTTTATCCATCTCAGAACTGATTCAAATGTATTCTTTTTAATGGCTGAGTAATATTCCATGGTGTATATGTACCACAGCTTTCTTATCCATTTGTCTGCTGATGGGCATCTAGGTTGCATCCGTGTCCTGGCTATTATAAACAGTGTTGCAATGAACATTGGGGTGCACATGTCTCTTTCAGATCTGGTTTCCTCGGTGTGTATGCCCAGGAGTGGGATTGCTGGGTCATATGGCAGTTCTATTTCCAGTTTTTTAAGGAATCTCCACCACCTTAAAACTTTAAAACAAAATCCCCCCAGTTATTTCAGTCAGTAACCCGATATACTTTGAGGGCTAAAGCCCCACTCCAGGATTTAGAGTGTATAAATTAGGATTCTTTTGGCTGGACAGTCAGAAAGCCAAACTTGAGAAGTCAAGAATTGGGTAAGTCCAAACTACCTTCTCCAGGCTCCCTTGCCTGGGAAATTCATGTGTGGCCATGAATTAATGGGTCATCGTCAGTAGCATCATGTGGAAGCTGCTGGGAACTTTCCTTGCCTGTCCTGTGTCCCTTTTCTTCCCGTCTTGTCCTCTGACTGCTTGGAATGCATGCATGACAACTGAGCCGTGACAACAAAGACACAGGCTTGTGCAGAAATGCTGTGTAAGATTTTGCTATTATTTTTGTTGTTACTATTCCACCTTAATTCTAGTGACATAATCTTTTGGGCTTTCATTTGTCTGGAGTTTAGCTTGATCATCTCATCTTTGTTACCTACCAAGGCAGCTTAATAAATGTTGGCAACACTCACAGAAATGCTAACGACTCCTGTCATTCATCCAGCGCTGGCTGGCAGCTGTGTGCCAGGCACAGTGCTTGGTGATGGGGAGCCAGTAGTGAGCAAGACATGGCCTCGTGGTTTATAAGATTGATGATGCTTATGCTGATGAGAGTGGGAGAGGCAACAGTGATACATTGTTGATAAGAGTGTGAGTTTGAACCACTTATTGGGAGAGAATCTAGGCACAGTCAACATTAAATATACCCGTGCCTACTTTAAAACCGTGGTAATCAAGACAGTATGGTATTATTTTAAGGACAGACAAAAATAAAGAACAGAATAGAGTCCAGAAATAAAACCACATACATTTATCACTTTGGCATAAAAGAGACTACACACACACACATATATTTATTTGATACATCTGTATTGATGAAATAATTTTTAACAAGCATCCTAAAGCAATCCAATAGGAAAGAGAGTCTCATCAACAAATGGTGCTACAATGCCTAAGTATCCATCTGGGGAAACAAATGAACTTCAACTCCTACCTCATACATATGCAAAATTTGGGGTGAATCACAGACCTAAATTTAAGAGCTAAAATGATAAATCTTCTAGAAGAAAACATAAGAGAAAATCTTTGCGATTTATGACGTAAACATTTCTTAGGACAAAAAGACACAAATATTAAAAGAAAAAAATTTGATAAATTGAACAACATCAAAATTAAGAACTTCTGCTTTTTTAAAAGGACATGATTCAGAAATAAAAGACAAGTCGTGTGCTGGGAAAATATATTTTCAGAACATAAATCTCATAAAAGACTTGTGATAAGAGTACATAAAATTCTTCAAAAGTCAATAATAGGGACTTCCCCGGTGGTCCAGTGACTAAGAGTCTGCCTTGCAATGAACAAGGAACCAGGAACCAGGAAACACCAGTTCAATCCCACATGCCATGGAGTGACTAGGCCTGTGTGCCACAAATACTGTGGCCATGTTCTCTAGAGCCCATGAGAAGCAACAAGAGACGCCACCGCAATGAGAAGCCCGCACACTGCAATGAAGAGTAGCCCCTGCTACCCGCAACCAGAAAAAGCCCACCCACATCAACAAAAACCCAGCACAGACCCCCGCCAAAAAACAAAACAAATAAAGTTATTTTAGAAGTCGACAACAATAAGGGAAACAACCCAACTGAAAAACAGGGGAAAGATTTGAACAGATAACTTCACAGAAGATATACAAATGGCCAATGAGCACGTGGGAACAAGCCCAACATCATCAGTGACGGAAAGGAATGTGAATTAAAAGCACTGAGATGCTTTTAATTAATGCTTACTGGGGTGACTAAGTAGATGAAGACTGACAATCCCAAATGCTGAAGGCACAGAGCAACCAAAATCTCAGGGGTGATACAATCACTTTGGAAAACTGGTGGCTTCTTACAAAGTCAAACACACATCTGCTTTGAGATGCAGCAATTTCACTCCTAGGGTCTTCCTTCATCTGTTCCCTCTCAGGGAACACTGTCTTGTGTTGCCTGTTGTCCATTGTCTGAAAACTCTTGTTTCATGTGTTTCCCCACTCCCCAGGTTTTAGTTGTTTAAAGTGGTTGAGTAAATCCAGTGCCTGTTAATCCATCATAGCCTGGAGCAAAAGTTTCCTGTTTCATGTCTCTACAGGGCTGTGGGTTACACTGCTGCGTTCATTTGTCCAAACTTACAGAGCTGCCCACTTACAATCTGTGTGTTTCACTGCAAGTAAATTATAACTCAAGCAAAACTTAATTAGCGGGAAATATACGCATCCCTTGATCCAGAAATCTCACCTCTAGGAATTTATCCTTGGACATTTTCCCACTTGTGAAAGATGTGTTTGTGTGTGTGTGTGTGTGTGTATATATATAAAAACATAAAATTTATATTTTAAGGCAGGACAAGAAAAATTAAACAAAATTCTCTCTGTGTTTGTTTGGACCTCCTCCTCCCTCCCTAATATGCAGCGTGTATCTCATGACACATTAACTAGAGCTGCTCAAAGATGGGAGTGCAGGCTCAACTGGAAAGATCTTTTCTCTCCCCTGCCTTCTGACACTAGCAATGTAACTTCTTAAAAGAACAATGTTCTTTTCCAGCTCTGTAGGGGGTCAGTAGGGGGTCAGTAAGGGGTCACCATGACTTGCTGCTCACTTTGTATAAGCTATGTATCCTTGGTGAACTTTATGTAAAATATCATGTCATTTTCAAAGTTCTCAGGTACATCCCCACAGTTCCTTTGTATCAAAAATGTATATGATTGCACCTTCAACTTCTAGCAGGTACAAAGTTTCTCAGAGCTTTCTCAGAATCTGCTTTCCAGGTTATAATCCTCAATTTGGCTTGAATAAAATTCCCCCTTTTTTCTTCTTAACTTGGTAATTAATTGACTTTTCTATGACTGTGTTCAAGAATGTTCATGCCTGCATTGTTGGCCAGAGCAAAAGAGGGGAGAAACTTACACACTCACTAATGAAGGATTTGTGTATCCCTCCAAAAGAATGTCACGCAACTGTTAATCCAGATTAGTACATCTGTAGCTACTGCCCTGAAAAGTCATCTAAGATCCACTTTTAAATTGAAGTAGCAATTGCAATTGCCATACATAGTGTAGTAGTGGACATCTTGGTATTATCTGATCAGACTCACCCTGTCCTGGGAATATTCTCCCCCCACATCAGAGGATTCCCTCACTCTAAAATGAGTCTGCACCTTCTAAGGTGATTCCGCAACCCCTGGACTGCAAGTGGGTAAGTCCATTCCCAGGATTGTCCAATTTGAAACACAGAGTCTAATTCTTGAAAGGCTAAATTATTTTTATAAAAGAAAACTCAAGCCCTAAAGGTAAACATGGATCTTGTGTCATAGAGGAAAGTAGTTATCAATGAGACAACAAAACTGACATTCTGAGAGAATCAGGGATGAGAATTCACAGTCCAAAGGCCTTCATGGGTTTTGTTCTTTGGCTTCAGTTGCTTTCAGTGTCTCCAGCTACATCCCCACTGTTCCCGTGGCTTGGTTATCTAATTTATTGGATCCTAAGAGCTGATAAAGTCTCCCTTTTGGCCAAGTTAGCTGGAGTTAAGTTCCTATTGCTGCAGGCAAAGCATATGTTAGTGTACAGATAAGGAAAAACTAGGGGAAAAAGACTTTCATATGTATATATATACACATGTATGGTCTACAGATGCTCCAACAATCAGCTTACTTTTTAGTAAAGGGAACTTGGAGGAGGAAATGGTGCAACCACCGCTATCCACAACGGCTGCCCAGTTTATCAGAGCAGTAAGTGAGGCTGGGGCTAGTTTTGTTTAAAGGTGGGAATGTGATTTTTGAGTGAGGAGCTCCTGGGTAACCATGAGATAGTGATGTACCTGACTAGTATTTGATTATGGAAATCAATCTCTCTCATTTGCTCTGTGTCTGATTTTCAGTCTCCATGTCTCTGTTTCTCTCTTAAAGATGAAGGATTTTCCCTCATAATGTTGTTCTGCCCTAAAATACTTAAGCTGATAAATTCTTTATTTTATTTTATTTTTTTTATTAGTTGGAGGCTAATTACTTCACAACATTTCAGTGGGTTTTGTCGTACATTGATATGAATCAGCCATAGATTTCCACGTATTCCCCATCCCGATTCCCCCTCCCACCTCCCTCTCCACCCGATTCCTCTGGGTCTTCCCAGTGCACCAGGCCGGAGCACTTGTCTCATGCATCCCACCTGGGCTGGTGATCTGTTTCACCATAGATAGTATACATGCTGTTCTTTTGAAATATCCCACCCTCACATTCTCCCACAGAGTTCAAAAGTCTGTTCTGTATTTCTGTGTCTCTTTTTCTGTTCTGCATATAGGGTTATCGTTATCACCTTTCTAAATTCCATATATATGTGTTAGTATGCTGTAATGTTCTTTATCTTTCTGGCTTACTTCACTCTGTATAATGGGCTCCAGTTTCATCCATCTCATTAGGACTGGTTCAAATGAATTCTTTTTAACAGCTGAGTAATATTCCATGGTGTATATGCACCACAGCTTCCTTATCCATTCATCTGCTGATGGGCATCTAGGTTGCTTCCATGTCCTGGCTATTATAAACAGTGCTGCGATGAACATTGGGGTGCACGTGTCTCTTTCAGATCTGGTTTCCTCAGTGTGTATGCCCAGAAGTGGGATTGCTGGGTCATACGGCAGTTCTATTTCCAGGTTTTTAAGAAATCTCCACACTGTTTTCCATAGTGGCTGTACTAGTTTGCATTCCCACCAACAGTGTAAGAGGGTTCCCTTTTCTCCACACCCTCTCCAGCATTTATTGCTTGTAGACTTTTGGATAGCAGCCATCCTGACTGGCGTGTAATGGCACCTCATTGTGGTTTTGATTTGCATTTCTCTAATAATGAGTGATGTTGAGCATCTTTTCATGTGTTTGTTAGCCATCTGTATGTCTTCTTTGGAGAAATGTCTGTTTAGTTCTTTGGCCCATTTTTTGATTGGGTCATTTATTTTTCTGGAATTGAGCTGCAGGAGTTGCTTGTATATTTTTGAGATTAATCCTTTGTCTGTTTCTTCATTTGCTATTATTTTCTCCCAATCTGAGGGCTGTCTTTTCACCTTACTTATAGTTTCCTTTGTAGTGCAAAAGCTTTTAAGTTTCATTAGGTCCCATTTGTTTAGTTTTGCTTTTATTTCCAATATTCTGGGAGGTGGGTCATAGAGGATCTTGCTGTGATTTATGTCGGAGAGTGTTTTGCCTATGTTCTCCTCTAGGAGTTTGATAGTTTCTGGTCTTACATTTAGATCTTTAATCCATTTTGAGTTTATTTTTGTGTATGGTGTTAGAAACTGTTCTAGAGAAACAAAAGACCTATACATAGAAAACTATAAAACACTGATGAAAGAAATCAAAGAGGACACAAACAGATGGAGAAACATACCGTGTTCATGGATTGGAAGAATCAATATTGTCAAAATGGCTATTCTACCCAAAGCAATCTATAGATTCAATGCAATCCCTATCAAGCTACCAACAGTATTTTTTACAGAACTAGACCAAAGAATTTCACAATTTGTATGGAAATACAAAAAACCTCGAATAGCCAAAGTAATCTTGAGAAAGAAGAATGGAACTGGAGGAATCAACCTGCCTGACTTCAGACTCTACTACAAAGCCACAGTCATCAAGACAGTATGGTACTGGCACAAAGACAGAAATATAGATCAATGGAACAGAATAGAAAGCCCAGAGATAAATCTACGAACCTATGGACACCTTATCTTTGACAAAGGAGACAAGGATATACAATGGAAAAAAGACAACCTCTTTAACAAGTGGTGCTGGGAAAACTGGTCAACCACTTGTAAAAGAATGATAAATTCTTAAGAAGAATTCTTTAAAAATCATCAAGCTGCTAAAAAGTTGCAAACCCTTATTTGTCTTTAGAGCTTTGCTGGATTCATCAGATTTCACATTTAGTCACTGAATGCAATCTATGTTCCTAAGAAAAAGCGTGTAAATCAAAAGATTTTAGATTTTTTAAATGGTTGCTTTTTAATAAGAGTTGTTATATTGATTTGTAAAAAATTAGAAAGCACAGGTAAGAAAAGAGAAAAGAAAATCACTCATGGAAATGAGAATATAATTCAGGTAATGCAGAAATTGGAGGGTTTATTGTTAATTTGTTAGATGTGATAGTAGCATTGCAAACACATAAGAAATGCCCTCCCCCCTTTTTTTGGCTGTGCGCAGGCTTTCTCGTACAGGCTTCTCTAGTTGTGGAGCATCGGCTCTAGAGCATGTGGGTTCAGTTTTTGCTTTTTGCTCTCTAGTCGTGACCTGTGAGCTTAGTTGCCCCGGGGCATGTGGGATCTTAGTTCCCCAACCAGGGATCAAACCCGCATCCGCTGCATTGGAAAACAGATTCTTAACCTCTGGACCACCAGGAAAGTCCCAGAAATGTCAAGATGCATGTTGAAGTATATAGGGATAACATTCAGTGGTGTCTGACATTTGCTTTAAAATACTTTAGAAAAGAGAGGCCAGTTTAAAACAAATGTGTGAAAATATTACTATTCAACAAAGTAGTATAAGTTTTAAGACTAAATGTATTTCTTTATTGGGAAAAATAAGTGCAGCAAGTGTGGCCAAATATTGATGGTAATTAATGATTTGGAGCAGTAGATGTAGAGACGTTCATTTTATTATTTGACTTTTCTGTATATTTTCATAATAAAATTTCTTTAACACCTGCAACCTTCAAATTGCAGAGAAAAATAATTATTTTCAGTTTCATGTACATCCTATAAGAATGGTTATGCAGGCATATACTTTAAAAACATCATAGTGAATGCATTTTCTATTATATAATTAACATAGCCATAAAATATTCTTTACAACATTGTTTTTTAGCAACTACATGCTATGCATTGAATGGATGCATCAAAATTTAATGGAGGAAAGTTCAGGTTATTTTCAATTCCTTATGATCAAAATCTTTCAATGAATATTCTTATATTGACTCTTGCACAGTCATAATTTTCCCAAGATAGAGGCCCAGAAAGGGATTTCCGGATTCAAAAATGTTTAAGCACCAGGTGGAGCTGGTCACCTATCCAATACCCAGAGCCTCTGTGTGTGTGTGTGTGTGTGTGTGTGTGTCTGTGTCTGTGTCTGTCTGTGTGTCTGTGCGTGCGTGTGTGTGTGCGCACGTGTGTGCGTGCACATATATGTATGTGTGTTGGAAAGCAACCCTCGTCCTTGAACTTAGCAGCTGAGCCCGTCTCTTGTTTCATATTTCAGCTTTCTGTGATGAAAGAACAAAACACCTGGGCACACAGCCCCACCGTTGAATGCCTGACACCCAGGAACACTTAACTGAGCCTGTCATCTTTGAAACCCTCTCACCAAGACAGACCACGATGGATTTAAATAGAAGTACAGACGTGTGCCAGTGATAACTGTGTCAATCTAGAGGTTCCGAGCAGTGGAGGGTGGGCTGGGTGTGCACACCAAACTCTAGTCAGGAGAGAGCTTGTTTCCTTATGACTCACTGGCAGGTTTTAGCCTACAGGTGATTCTGCTACGTTCTTTTTTTTTTTCCAGTGGGTTTTGTCATACACTGATATGAATCAGCCATGGATTTACATGTATTCCCAATCCCGATCCCCCCTCCCACCTCCCTCTCCACCCGATTCCTCTGGGTCTTCCCAGTGCACCAGGCCGGAGCACTTGTCTCGTGCATCCCACCTGGGCTGGTGATCTGTTTCACCATAGATAGTATACATGCTGTTCTTTTGAAATATCCCACCCTCACATTCTCCCACAGAGTTCAAAAGTCTGTTCTGTATTTCTGTGTCTCTTTTTCTGTTCTGCATATAGGGTTATCGTTATCACCTTTCTAAATTCCATATACATGTGTCAGTATGCTGTAATGTTCTTTATCTTTCTGGCTTACTTCACTCTGTATAAGGGGCTCCAGCTTCATCCATCTCATTAGGACTGGTTCAAATGAATTCTTTTTAATGGCTGAGTAATATTCCATGGTGTATATGTACCACAGCTTCCTTATCCATTCATCTGCTGATGGGCATCTAGGTTGCTTCCATGTCCTGGCTATTATAAACAGTGCTGCGATGAACATTGGGGTGCACGTGTCTCTTTCAGATCTGGTTTCCTCAGTGTGTATGCCCAGAAGTGGGATTGCTGGGTCATACGGCAGTTCTATTTCCAGGTTTTTAAGAAATCTCCACACTGTTTTCCATAGTGGCTGTACTAGTTTGCATTCCCACCAACAGTGTAAGAGGGTTCCCTTTTCTCCACACCCTCTCCAGCATTTATTGCTTGTAGACTTTTGGATAGCAGCCATCCTGACTGGCGTGTAATGGCACCTCATTGTGGTTTTGATTTGCATTTCTCTAATAATGAGTGATGTTGAGCATCTTTTCATGTGTTTGTTAGCCATCTGTATGTCTTCTTTGGAGAAATGTCTGTTTAGTTCTTTGGCCCATTTTTTGATTGGGTCATTTATTTTTCTGGAATTGAGCTGCAGGAGTTTTGTATATTTTTGAGATTAATCCTTTGTCTGTTTCTTCATTTGCTATTATTTTCTCCCAATCTGAGGGCTGTCTTTTCACCTTACTTATAGTTTCCTTTGTAGTGCAAAAGCTTTTAAGTTTCATTAGGTCCCATTTGTTTAGTTTTGCTTTTATTTCCAATATTCTGGGAGGTGGGTCATAGAGGATCTTGTCAAGCCTTTGACAAAATTCAACACTCATTTATGATTAAAACTCTCCAAAAAGCAGGAATAGAAGGAACATACCTCAACATAATAAAAGCTATATATGACAAACCCACAGCAAGCATCACCCTCAATGGTGAAAAATTGAAGGCATTTCCCCTGAAATCAGGAACAAGACAAGGGTGCCCACTCTCACCACTACTATTCAACATAGTGTTGGAAGTTCTGGCCACAGCAATCAGAGCAGAAAAAGAAGTAAAAGGAATCCAGATAGGAAAAGAAGAAGTAAAACTCTCACTGTTTGCAGATGACATGATCCTCTACATAGAAAACCCTAAAGACTCTACCAGAAAATTACTAGAGCTAATCAATGAATATAGTAAAGTTGCAGGATATAAAATTAACACTCAGAAATCCCTTGCATTCCTATATACTAACAATGAAAAAACAGACAGAGAAATTAAGGAAACAATACCATTCACCATTGCAACAAAAAGAATAAAATACTTAGGAGTATATCTACCTAAAGAAACAAAGGACCTATACATAGAAAACTATAAAACACTGATGAAAGAAATCAAAGAGGACACAAACAGATGGAGAAACATACCGTGTTCATGGATTGGAAGAATTAATATTGTCAAAATGGCTATTCTACCCAAAGCAGTCTATAGATTCAATGCAATCCCTATCAAGCTACCAACGGTATTTTTCACAGAACTAGACCAAAGAATTTCACAATTTGTATGGAAATACAAAAAACCTCGAATAGCCAAAGTAATCTTGAGAAAGAAGAATGGAGCTGGAGGAATCAACCTGCCTGACTTCAGACTCTACTACAAAGCCACAGTCATCAAGACAGTATGGTACTGGCACAAAGACAGAAATATAGATCAATGGAACAGAATAGAAAGCCCAGAGATAAATCCACGAACCTATGGACACCTTATCTTCGACAAAGGAGACAAGGATATACAATGGAAAAAAGACAACCTCTTTAACAAGTGGTGCTGGGAAAACTGGTCAACCACTTGTAAAAGAATGAAACTAGAACACTTTCTAACACCATACACAAAAATAAACTCAAAATGGATTAAAGATCTAAATGTAAGACCAGAAACTATAAAACTCCTAGAGGAGAACATAGGCAAAACACTCTCCGACATAAATCAAAGCAAGATCCTCTATGCTACGTTCTTATTTTGTAGGCTGTCTTGTAGTTATTTTGACCCTTTGACTAGCTTTGAAAGCCGGATCAGATTCTCACCAGATTGCAGGGAAGGAGACTAAGACGTTTAACAATTGACTTGCCTCAGAGGTTGTCAAGATCCTAATGCAGGTGCTGCCCCATAGGTCTGTATCCCTGATAGACACACATCTCTGTCAGGAAGGGTCCTCTAGGGTTGACCTCCCAACATCTCAGCCGGTCACAGATGACAACGGACAGAAGCACAATAACCAGAAGTGGAGGCAACACACTCCCTCCCCGTCTCTCCCTGCCCTCCCCCCAAAAATGCGGACAGTTGATGTCTCTCAATCACACAACATGCTATCACCTTCCAGTCCTGAGCCCTTCTGTGTGAAAATATGCCACAGGCCAGGTTATGTCATTTAGGTAAGAATGGTCCCACCTCAGGCTCACAGATGAGCATGGGACCCAGGCTGGTGCCCCTAACCCCAGTGATTGGTTCAAGGATGGCACATGACTTACACCAGGCCACTGGGTGCCCCGCCCAGGGCTTAGGGTGGGAGGAGAGAGAGCTGCTGCTTTTACAGGCTTGCTGACTTGGTTGTAGAGCATCATATTGAAGAACCTGGGTGCTGGAGTTTGGACTTGAATTGGAATCCTATCTTCATTATTGGCCACGTGACCTTTCTGAAACTTCTTAATATCGCTAAGAATTGGCTTCCTTGGGGCTTCCTGTGGCTCAGATGGTAAAGAATCTCCTTGCAATGCAGGAGACCCAGGGTCAATCCCTGGCTCAGGAAGATTCCCTGGCAAAGGGAATGGCAACCCACAACAGTATTCTTGCCTGGAGAATCCCAAGGACAGAGGAGCCTGGCAGGCTACAGTCCACAGGGTTGCAGAGAGTCAGACATAACTGAGTGCTTATTGGTTGGCTGGTTCACTTGTACACTGGGGCAGTAATAATTTCCACCTTACAGAGTTATTGTAGGGTTCATGTGATGTAACACATGCAAAACACTAAGCCTGAAGCCTGGCACATATCAGTCATTCCAAGCTTTTGGTTGGCAGTTAGGACACCATCCGTACCCTGAGTTGTAGAGAGAGACAGCAAGCTTCCATCCTGCTAAGCCTGTTCGTCCACAGCACTATCTCCCTCTCACCAAATATATACATATGTATATATATTCCACTGTCTACATGTATATAAAATGAGGCATCATCAGATGATGACCATACATCTGGGATTTTCTGGGAACTCCAAATTTCAAATATATGATCCTGTTGACAGAAAAGAAATCGCAGCTTCTGGTCAGAGGAACATACTTCCTGTCCTTCTCTGATGGGGCTGAACTAGAGCCATTGCTCTGGCTATGTGATTTAGGCCATTCCAGGAGGCAGAGTGATTCTAGAACTGGGCCATCCTTGTGGCAGGTAGGACTCAGTTGGTTTGCCAAGTGACAAAAAACTCAACTTTAGCTCTAATTCACAAGAACTGAGGGTGAAGAAGGTACTGGTCCCTTGGAGTAGAAGTAAGGAAATTTTACCTATAAAGGGGAAGATAGTAAATACTTTAGGATTTACAGACCACATGGTCTCTGTTGTAACTGCTCAACCCTGCTATTGTAGCACAAAATCAATATAGAAAATATGGAAAAGAATGAGCATGGCTGTGTTCCAATAAAACTTTATTTACAAAAACAGGTGGTCAATGACTTGCCCCATGGGCTATAGTTTGTTGACCCTTGGCTTTAGAGGAAAACCAGTGTATAAATACCCAGAAAGAGAAAATTGAAAGAAGGTAGCCAAAATACCTAAAAATCCTTTTATAAGTCCCTAACACTACTGTGGAGAAGGCAATGGCAACCCACTCCAGTACTCTTGCCTGGAAAATCCCATGGATGGAGGAGCCTGGTGGGCTGCAGTCCATGGGGTCGCTAAGAGTCGGACACAACTGAGCGACTTCACTTTCCCTTTTCACTTTCATGCATTGGAGAAGGAAATGGCAACCCACTCCAGTGTTTTTGCCTGGAGAGTCCCAGGGACAGTGAAGCCTGGTGGGCTGCTGTCTATGGGGTTGCACAGAGTTGGACACGACTGAAGCGACTTAGCAGCAGCAGCAGCAGCAACACTCCTAATATAGTCTGACTTTTTTGTCCTCCTCACAGAGAGATAAGGTGACTGGCCTGGAATCCAATCTACATGGACAGAACAAGGAAAAGTTCTCCTTGTGGATCTACTATATCAAGAGTTCAAATTCAAGACCTTGTAAAAAAAAGTGTAAAGATCACACTGGGGAGCTTGGGTGCTGAAGTTTTGCTTCTTTATAAGCATTGATTTCTTTGCATCAACTCTTAACAGGCAGACCCCTGGACCCATGATTGTTCATGGATCAAGACTCTTGGACCTTCAACAATACAATGTATTATATATTATGGACTCTCCCTCCTTCAGATGTTCCTCACTGCTTCTTACAACTGTATTTTTTTTGTTCATTGTAATCAAAAGGTGTCTTAGATGCAAATGTGTACTAATCAGTGTAAGCAGAAAGTTAATCAAATTGTTCTGAAATGTCTTGGTCAGACAAAATTGTATACCATTGGCAAAGGCATTCTAAAGATTGTACATGGACCAAACATTAAATAATTTAAGGAATCTTGCATTGAAAAAATGTAGTCAATAGTCCTCTGTGAATAAACACAAAGAAGAACAAGGAAGCTCTGTGAACAAATTTTTGAGGCCAAAGCCATTCTCAAAATGAGGAGTCAGAGGATTTCTAAAGGAGTGATGGCCAGGGGAGCGCTGCTTCTTCATACTTGATCCTCGCTTTCCCATCCCTGAAGCAATCAGCTGAGACAAGCGCCTAACCAATAGTTGAATCTCTCTCTCTCTCTCTTTTTTTTTTTTGATAGCAAGAAATGAAATATTCAAAGCAGGTCATTATAGTGGATGTCTCTAGACTGTTGGGATACACAGGGAATATCCAACACTGCTTGTCTTTCCTAGGATGACCATTCTGGGTACTTAGCCATGGACTGATGTCTAGGATCAAGTGAGAGAGGACTCAGAACCTAAGGAGCTTTGAATAAGACTTTCCTGGGGTGACAGGGTGAGAAGGTGAATGGGCTGGGGTGTCACCATGCTGTCCTGCCGTACCACAGCCATCCATATTGATAGGCCTGTTTGGATAGCCTGGTCATTGACAGCCCTGAGGACAACAGATCAGCTTTTGAGGACAAGAGATGTGCCTTTGAGGAAATAGCTCAACCCTCCTGGTGAGTTCTGTAGAATCCACCTTTCAGATGCCTGAGCAAGGCCAGAACCTTAGAGACTTGGGTCCAGCTGAAACCAGTTACCTACATGGAAAGTCCAGTTCCCAGTGGCTCTGGGATTAGTACCTGAGGCTAAAGCCATACTGGACTGTCTTCAGTGGAATGTTTCCTGGAAGAAGTACCTGTTGTGTCTCTGTAGGTCGTCTATAAAGGCTTTCCCCTTAACTAAATCTTGTGTCCTCTCAAGTAGACCTTTTTAAATCTGCATTCCTATTTTATAGCTCGGTTTTACTGCGAGTTACATTATAGCCTTCAAGATGGAAAACTGCACCTTAATAAAGTAAAACTGTGGGTCATCACGACTAATTTGGCAAGCAAAATAGTATTTCAGTATGAGGTCCTTGGTGGTGAAGAGGTTGAGAAATTGATAGTGTGTAACACTGTTCGACTAACAGGGATATATTATTTTTTAGAGTTCCTTTTCAGGGATTTAGGTCATTGTTTTAGATCCTTCAGATCTTATGGTTCAGAAGATCAAGAGGCACACCTTTCATTTAGTAAATATTTATTTAGGTTCTACTGTGTGCCAGTGTTCTTTGCATTTGAAGCT